>NC_134829.1:29083634-31483634 GCF_004210375.1 Tachypleus tridentatus | reverse complement strand
GTTGTGTGAGTTTTCATTTTACTTATTTATTGTAAGAATGATAAGAATGCTAGATATTGTTGTGTGAGTTTTTATTTTACTTATTTATTGTAAGAATGATAAGAATGCTATATATTGTTGTGTGAGTTTTTATTTTACTTATTTAATGTAAGAATGATAAGAATGCTAGATATTGTTGTGTTTTTATTTTACTTATTTAATGTAAGAATGATAAGAATGCTAGATATTGTTGTGTAAGTTTTTATTTTACTTATTTAATGTAAGAATGATAAGAATGCTAGATATTGTTGTGTGAGTTTTCATTTTACTTATTTATTGTAAGAATGATAAGAATGCTAGATATTGTTGTGTGAGTTTTATTTTACTTATTTATTGTAAGAATGATAAGAATGCTATATATTGTTGTGTGAGTTTTATTTTACTTATTTAATGTAAGAATGATAAGAAAGCCAGATAGTGTTGTGTGAGTTTTTATTTTACTTATTTAATGTAAGAATGATAAGAATGCTAGATATTGTTGTGTGAGTTTTTATTTTACTTATTTAATGTAAGAATGATAAGAATGCTAGATATTGTTGTGTTTTTATTTTACTTATTTATTGTAAGAATGATAAGAATGCTAGATATTGTTGTGTGAGTTTTTATTTTACTTATTTAATGTAAGAATGATAAGAATGCTAGATATTGTTGTGTGAGTTTTATTTTACTTATTTATTGTAAGAATGATAAGAATGTTCGATATTGTTGTGTGAGTTTGTATTTTACTTATTTAATGTAAGAATTATAAGAATGCTAGATATTGGTGTGTGAGTTTTTATTTTACTTATTTAATGTAAGAATGATAAGAATGCTATATATTGTTGTGTGAGTTTTATTTTACTTATTTAATGTAAGAATGATAAGAATGCTAGATATTGTTGTGTTTTTATTTTACTTATTTATTGTAAGAATGATAAGAATGCTAGATATTGTTGTGTTTTTTATTTTACTTTATTTATTGTAAGAATAATAAGAATGCTAGATATTGTTGTGTGAGTTTTATTTTACTTATTTATTGTAAGAATGATAAAAATGCTAGATATTGTTGTGTGAGTTTTCATTTTACTTATTTATTGTAAGAATGATAAGAATGCTAGATATTGTTGTGTGAGTTTTTATTTTACTTATTTATTGTAAGAATGATAAGAATGCTATATATTGTTGTGTGAGTTTTATTTTACTTTATTTATTGTAAGAATGATAAAAATGCTAGATATTGTTGTGTGAGTTTTCATTTTACTTATTTATTGTAAGAATGATAAGAATGCTAGATATTGTTGTGTGAGTTTTATTTTACTTATTTATTGTAAGAATGATAAGAATGCTATATATTATTGTATGAGTTTTTATTTTACTTATTTAATGTAAGAATGATAAGAATGCTAGATATTGTTGTGTTTTTATTTTACTTATTTATTGTAAGAATGATAAGAATGCTAGATATTGTTGTGTAAGTTTTTATTTTACTTATTTAATGTAAGAATGATAAGAATACTAGATATTGTTGTGTGAGTTTTTATCTTACTTATTTAATGTAAGAATGATAAGAATACTAGATATTGTTGTGTGAGTTTTTATCTTACTTATTTAATGTAAGAATGATAAGAATGCTAGATATTGTTGTGTGAGTTTTATTTTACTTATTTAATGTAAGAATGATAAGAATGCTAGATAGTGTTGTGTGAGTTTTTATTTTACTTATTTAATGTAAGAATGATAAGAATGCTAGATATTGTTGTGTGAGTTTTATTTTACTTATTTAATGTAAGAATGATAAGAAAGCTAGATAGTGTTGTGTGAGTTTTATTTTACTTATTTAATGTAAGAATGATAAGAATGCTAGATATTGTTGTGTGAGTTTTTATTTTACTTATTTAATGTAAGAATGATAAGAATGCTAGATATTGTTGTGTTTTTATTTTACTTATTTATTGTAAGAATGATAAGAATGCTAGATATTGTTGTGTGAGTTTTTATTTTACTTATTTAATGTAAGAATGATAAGAATGCTAGATATTGGTGTGTGAGTTTTATTTTACTTATTTATTGTAAGAATGATAAGAATGTTGATATTGTTGTTCGAGTTTGTATTTTACTTATTTAATGTAAGAATTATAAGAATGCTAGATATTGGTGTGTGAGTTTTATTTTACTTATTTAATGTAAGAATGATAAGAATGCTATATATTGTTGTGTGAGTTTTATTTTACTTATTTAATGTAAGAATGATAAGAATGCTAGATATTGTTGTGTGAGTTTTATTTTACTTATTTAATGTAAGAATGATAAGAATGCTAGATATTGTTGTGTTTTTTTATTTTACTTATTTATTGTAAGAATGATAAGAATGCTAGATATTGTTGTGTTTTTATTTTACTTTATTTATTGTAAGAATGATAAGAATGCTAAATATTGTTGTGTGAGTTTTATTTTACTTATTTATTGTAAGAATGATAAAAATGCTAGATATTGTTGTGTGAGTTTTCATTTTACTTATTTATTGTAAGAATGATAAGAATGCTAGATATTGTTGTGTGAGTTTTATTTTACTTTATTTATTGTAAGAATGATAAGAATGCTATATATTGTTGTGTGAGTTTTATTTTACTTATTTATTGTAAGAATGATAAAAAATGCTAGATATTGTTGTGTGAGTTTTCATTTTACTTATTTATTGTAAGAATGATAAGAATGCTAGATATTGTTGTGTGAGTTTTATTTTACTTATTTATTGTAAGAATGATAAGAATGCTATATATTGTTGTGTGAGTTTTATTTTACTTATTTAATGTAAGAATGATAAGAATGCTAGATATTGTTGTGTTTTTATTTTACTTATTTATTGTAAGAATGATAAGAATGCTAGATATTGTTTTGTGAGTTTTTATTTTACTTATTTAATGTAAGAATTATAAGAATGCTAGATATTGGTGTGTGAGTTTTATTTTACTTATTTATTGTAAGAATGATAAGAATGTTCGATATTGTTGTGTGAGTTTGTATTTTACTTATTTAATGTAAGAATTATAAGAATGCTAGATATTGGTGTGTGAGTTTTATTTTACTTATTTAATGTAAGAATGATAAGAATGCTATATATTGTTGTGTGAGTTTTTATTTTACTTATTTAATGTAAGAATGATAAGAATGCTAGATATTGTTGTGTTTTTATTTTACTTATTTATTGTAAGAATGATAAGAATGCTAGATATTGTTGTGTTTTTATTTTACTTATTTATTGTAAGAATGATAAGAATGCTAGATATTGTTTGTGAGTTTTATTTTACTTATTTATTGTAAGAATGATAAAAATGCTAGATATTGTTGTGTGAGTTTTCATTTTACTTATTTATTGTAAGAATGATAAGAATGCTAGATATTGTTGTGTGAGTTTTATTTTACTTATTTATTGTAAGAATGATAAGAATGCTATATATTGTTGTGTGAGTTTTATTTTACTTATTTATTGTAAGAATGATAAAAATGCTAGATATTGTTGTGTGAGTTTTCATTTTACTTTATTTATTGTAAGAATGATAAGAATGCTAGATATTGTTGTGTGAGTTTTATTTTTACGTATTTATTGTAAGAATGATAAGAATCCTAAATATTGTTGTGTGAGTTTTCATTTTACTCTATTTATTGTAAGAATGATAAGAATGCTAGATATTGTTGTGTGAGTTTTCATTTTACTTTATTTATTGTAAGAATGATAAGAATGCTAGATATTGTTGTGTGAGTTTTATTTTACTTATTTATTGTAAGAATGAATAGAATGCTAGATATTGTTGTGTGAGTTTTATTTTACTTATTTAATGTAAGAATGATAAAAATGCTAGATATTGTTGTGTGAGTTTTCATTTTACTTATTTATTGTAAGAATGATAAGAATGCTAGATATTGTTGTGTGAGTTTTATTTTACTTATTTATTGTAAGAATGATAAGAATGCTATATATTGTTGTGTGAGTTTTTATTTTACTTATTTATTGTAAGAATGATAAAAATGCTAGATATTGTTGTGTGAGTTTTCATTTTACTTATTTATTGTAAGAATGATAAGAATGCTAGATATTGTTGTGTGAGTTTTTATTTTACTTGTTTATTGTAAGAATGATAAGAATGCTATATTTTGTTGTGTGAGTTTTATTTTACTTATTTAATGTAAGAATGATAAGAATGCTAGATATTGTTGTGTTTTTATTTTACTTATTTAATGTAAGAATGATAAGAATGCTAGATATTGTTGTGTTTTTATTTTACTTATTTAATGTAAGAATGATAAGAATACTAGATATTGTTGTGTGAGTTTTTATCTTACTTATTTAATGTAAGAATGATAAGAATGCTAGATATTGTTGTGTGTTTTATTTTACTTATTTAATGTAAGAATGATAAGAATGCTAGATAGTGTTGTGTGAGTTTTTATTTTACTAATTTAATGTAAGAATGATAAGAATGCTAGATATTGTTGTGTGAGTTTTTATTTTACTTATTTAATGTAAGAATGATAAGAAAGCTAGATAGTGTTGTGTGAGTTTTTATTTTACTTATTTAATGTAAGAATGATAAGAATGCTAGATATTGTTGTGTGAGTTTTTATTTTACTTATTTAATGTAAGAATGATAAGAATGCTAGATATTTTGTGTGAGTTTTTATTTTACTTATTTAATGTAAGAATGATAAGAATGCTAGATATTGTTGTGTGAGTTTTTATTTTACTTATTTAATGTAAGAATGATAAGAATGCTAGATATTGGTGTGTTTTTATTTTACTTATTTATTGTAAGAATGATAAGAATGCTAGATATTGTTTTGTGAGTTTTTATTTTACTTATTTATTGTAAGAATGATAAAAATGCTAGATATTGTTGTGTGAGTTTTCATTTTACTTATTTATTGTAAGAATGATAAGAATGCTAGATATTGTTGTGTGAGTTTTTATTTTACTTATTTATTGTAAGAATGATAAGAATGCTATATATTGTTGTGTGAGTTTTTATTTTACTTATTTATTGTAAGAATGATAAAAATGCTAGATATTGTTGTGTGAGTTTTCATTTTACTTATTTATTGTAAGAATGATAAGAATGCTAGATATTGTTGTGTGAGTTTTTATTTTACTTATTTATTGTAAGAATGATAAGAATCCTAAATATTGTTGTGTGAGTTTTCATTTTACTTATTTATTGTAAGAATGATAAGAATGCTAGATATTGTTGTGTGAGTTTTCATTTTACTTATTTATTGTAAGAATGATAAGAATGCTAGATATTGTTGTGTGAGTTTTTATTTTACTTATTTATTGTAAGAATGAATAGAATGCTAGACATTGTTGTGTGAGTTTTTATTTTACTTATTTAATGTAAGAATGATAAAAATGCTAGATATTGTTGTGTGAGTTTTCATTTTACTTATTTATTGTAAGAATGATAAGAATGCTAGATATTGTTGTGTGAGTTTTTATTTTACTTATTTATTGTAAGAATGATAAGAATGCTATATATTGTTGTGTGAGTTTTTATTTTACTTATTTATTGTAAGAATGATAAAAATGCTAGATATTGTTGTGTGAGTTTTCATTTTACTTATTTATTGTAAGAATGATAAGAATGCTAGATATTGTTGTGTGAGTTTTTATTTTACTTGTTTATTGTAAGAATGATAAGAATGCTATATTTTGTTGTGTGAGTTTTTATTTTACTTATTTAATGTAAGAATGATAAGAATGCTAGATATTGTTGTGTTTTTATTTTACTTATTTAATGTAAGAATGATAAGAATGCTAGATATTGTTGTGTTTTTATTTTACTTATTTAATGTAAGAATGATAAGAATACTAGATATTGTTGTGTGAGTTTTTATCTTACTTATTTAATGTAAGAATGATAAGAATGCTAGATATTGTTGTGTGTTTTTATTTTACTTATTTAATGTAAGAATGATAAGAATGCTAGATAGTGTTGTGTGAGTTTTTATTTTACTAATTTAATGTAAGAATGATAAGAATGCTAGATATTGTTGTGTGAGTTTTTATTTTACTTATTTAATGTAAGAATGATAAGAAAGCTAGATAGTGTTGTGTGAGTTTTTATTTTACTTATTTAATGTAAGAATGATAAGAATGCTAGATATTGTTGTGTGAGTTTTTATTTTACTTATTTAATGTAAGAATGATAAGAATGCTAGATATTTTTGTGTGAGTTTTTATTTTACTTATTTAATGTAAGAATGATAAGAATGCTAGATATTGTTGTGTGAGTTTTTATTTTACTTATTTAATGTAAGAATGATAAGAATGCTAGATATTGGTGTGTTAGTTTTTATTTTACTTATTTATTGTAAGAATGATAAGAATGTTCGATATTGTTGTGTGAGTTTGTATTTTACTTATTTAATGTAAGAATTATAAGAATGCTAGATATTGGTGTGTGAGTTTTTATTTTACTTATTTAATGTAAGAATGATAAGAATGCTGTATATTGTTGTGTGAGTTTTTATTTTACTTATTTAATGTAAGAATTATAAGAATGCTAGATATTGTTGTGTGAGTTTTTATTTTACTTATTTAATGTAAGAATGATAAGAATGCTAGATATTGTTGTGTGAGTTTTTATTTTACTTATTTATTGTAAGAATGATAAGAATGCTAGATATTGTTGTGTGAGTTTTGATTTTACTTATTTAATGTAAGAATGATATGAATGCTAGATATTGTTGTATGAGTTTTTATTTTACTTATTTAATGTAAGAATGATAAGAATGCTAGACATTGTTGTGTGAGTTTTTATTTTACTTATTTATTGTAAGAATGATAAGAATGCTAGATATTGTTGTGTGAGTTTTTATTTTACTTATTTAATGTAAGAATGATAAGAATGCTAGACATTGTTGTGTGAGTTTTTATTTTACTTATTTAATGTAAGAATGATAAGAAAGCTAGATATTATTGTGTGAGTTTTTATTTTACTTATTTAATGTAAGAATGATAAGAATGCTAGATATTGTTGTGTGAGTTTTTATTTTACTTATTTAATGTAAGAATGATAAGAAAGCTAGATATTGTTGTGAGTTTTTATTTTACTTATTTAATGTAAGAATGATACGAATGCTAGATATTGTTGTGAGAGTTTTTATTTTACTTATTCATTGTAAGAATATAAGAATGCTAGATATTGTTGTGAGAGTTTTTATTTTACTCATTTAATGTAAGAATGATAAGAATGCTAGATATTGTTGTGTGAGTTTTTATTTTACTTATTTAATGTAAGAATGATAAGAATGCTATATATTGTTGTGTGAGGTTTTATTTTACTTATTTAATGTAAGAATGATAAGAATGCTAGATATTGTTGTGTTTTTATTTTACTTATTGATTGTAAGAATGATAAGAATGCTAGATATTGTTGTGTTTTTATTTTACTTATTTATTGTAAGAATGATAAGAATGCTAGATATTGTGGTGTTTTTATTTTACTTATTTATTGTAAGAATGATAAGAATGCTAGATATTGTTGTGTGTGTTTTCATTTTAATTATTTAATGTAAGAATGATATGAATGCTAGATATTGTTGTGTGAGTTTTTATTTTACTTATTTAATGTAAGAATGATAAGAATGTTCGATATTGTTGTGTGAGTTTGTATTTTACTTATTTAATGTAAGAATGATAAGAATGCTAGATATTGTTGTGTTTTTATTTTACTTATTTATTGTAAGAATGATAAGAGTGCTAGATATTGTTGTGTGAGTTTTTATTTTACTTATTTAATGTAAGAATGATAAGAATGCTAGATTTTTGTTGTACGAGTTTTTATTTTACTCATTTAATGTAAGAATGATAATAATGCTAGATATTGTTGTGTTTTTATTTTACTTATTTATTGTAAGAACAATAAGAATGCTAGATGATGTTGTATATATTTTTGTTTTACTTATTTAATGTAAGAATGATAAGAATGCTCGTTATTGTTGTGTGAGTTTTTATTTTACTTATTTAATGTAAGAATGATAAGAATGCTAGATATTGTTGTGTGAGTTTTTATTTTACTTATTTAATGTAAGAATGATAAGAATGCTAGATATTGTTGTGTTTTTATTTTACTTATTTATTGTAAGAATGATAAGAATGCTAGATATTGTTGTGTGAGTTTTTATTTTACTTATTTAATGTAAGAATGATTAGAATGCTAGATATTGGTGTGTGAGTTTTTATTTTACTTATTTATTGTAAGAATGATAAGAATGTTCGATATTCTTGTGTGAGTTTGTATTTTACTTATTTAATGTAAGAATTATAAGAATGCTAGATATTGGTGTGTGAGTTTTTATTTTACTTATTTAATGTAAGAATGATAAGAATGCTATATATTGTTGTGTGAGTTTTTTTTTTACTTATTTAATGTAAGAATGATAAGAATGCTAGATATTGTTGTGTGAGTTTTTATTTTACTTATTTAATGTAAGAATGATAAGAATGCTAGATATTGTTGTGTTTTTATTTTACTTATTTATTGTAAGAATGATAAGAATGCTAGATATTGTTGTGTTTTTATTTTACTTATTTATTGTAAGAATGATAAGAATGCTAGATATTGTTGTGTGAGTTTTTATTTTACTTATTTATTGTAAGAATGATAAAAATGCTAGATATTGTTGTGTGAGTTTTCATTTTACTTATTTATTGTAAGAATGATAAGAATGCTAGATATTGTTGTGTGAGTTTTATTTTACTTTATTTATTGTAAGATTGATAAGAATGCTATATATTGTTGTGTGAGTTTTATTTTACTTATTTATTGTAAGAATGATAAAAATGCTAGATATTGTTGTGTGAGTTTTCATTTTACTTATTTATTGTAAGAATGATAAGAATGCTAGATATTGTTGTGTGAGTTTTTATTTTACTTATTTATTGTAAGAATGATAAGAATGCTATATATTGTTGTGTGAGTTTTTATTTTACTTATTTAATGTAAGAATGATAAGAATGCTAGATATTGTTGTGTTTTTATTTTACTTATTTAATGTGAGAATGATAAGAATGCTAGATATTGTTGTGTAAATTTTTATTTTACTTATTTAATGTAAGAATGATAAGAATACTAGATATTGTTGTGTGAGTTTTTATCTTACTTATTTAATGTAAGAATGATTAGTATGCTAGATATTGTTGTGTGTTTTTATTTTACTTATTTAATGTAAGAATGATAAGAATGCTAGATAGTGTTGTGTGAGTTTTTATTTTACTTATTTAATGTAAGAATGATAAGAATGCTAGATATTGTTGTGTGAGTTTTTATTTTACTTATTTAATGTAAGAATGATAAGAAAGCTAGATAGTGTTGTGTGAGTTTTTATTTTACTTATTTAATGTAAGAATGATAAGAATGCTAGATATTGTTGTGTGAGTTTTTATTTTACTTATTTATTGTAAGAATGATAAGAATGTTCGATATTGTTGTGTGAGTTTGTATTTTACTTATTTAATGTAAGAATTATAAGAATGCTAGATATTGGTGTGTGAGTTTTTATTTTACTTATTTAATGTAAGAATGATAAGAATGCTATATATTGTTGTGTGAGTTTTTATTTTACTTATTTAATGTAAGAATTATAAGAATGCTAGATATTGTTGTGTGAGTTTTTATTTTACTTATTTAATGTAAGAATGATAAGAATGCTAGATATTGTTGTGTGAGTTTTTATTTTACTTATTTATTGTAAGAATGATAAGAATACTAGATATTGTTGTGTGAGTTTTCATTTTACTTATTTAATGTAAGAATGATATGAATGCTAGATATTGTTGTATGAGTTTTTATTTTACTTATTTAATGTAAGAATGATAAGAATGCTAGACATTGTTGTGTGAGTTTTTATTTTACTTATTTATTGTAAGAATGATAAGAATGCTAGACATTGTTGTGTGAGTTTTTATTTTACTTATTTAATGTAAGAATGATAAAAATGCTAGATATTGTTGTGTGAGTTTTCATTTTACTTATTTATTGTAAGAATGATAAGAATGCTAGATATTGTTGTGTGAGTTTTTATTTTACTTATTTATTGTAAGAATGATAAGAATGCTATATATTGTTGTGTGAGTTTTTATTTTACTTATTTATTGTAAGAATGATAAAAATGCTAGATATTGTTGTGTGAGTTTTCATTTTACTTATTTATTGTAAGAATGATAAGAATGCTAGATATTGTTGTGTGAGTTTTATTTTACTTATTTATTGTAAGAATGATAAGAATGCTATATATTGTTGTGTGAGTTTTATTTTACTTATTTAATGTAAGAATGATAAGAATGCTAGATATTGTTGTGTTTTTATTTTACTTATTTAATGTAAGAATGATAAGAATGCTAGATATTGTTGTGTAAGTTTTATTTTACTTATTTAATGTAAGAATGATAAGAATACTAGATATTGTTGTGTGAGTTTTTATCTTACTTATTTAATGTAAGAATGATAAGAATGCTAGATATTGTTGTGTGTTTTATTTTTACTTATTTAATGTAAGAATGATAAGAATGCTAGATAGTGTTGTGTGAGTTTTTTATTTTACTTATTTAATGTAAGAATGATAAGAATGCTAGATATTGTTGTGTGAGTTTTATTTTACTTATTTAATGTAAGAATGATAAGAAAGCTAGATAGTGTTGTGTGAGTTTTATTTTACTTATTTAATGTAAGAATGATAAGAATGCTAGATATTGTTGTGTGAGTTTTATTTTACTTATTTAATGTAAGAATGATAAGAATGCTAGATATTGTTGTGTGAGTTTTATTTTACTTATTTAATGTAAGAATGATAAGAATGCTATATATTGTTGTGTGAGTTTTTATTTTACTTATTTAATGTAAGAATTATAAGAATGCTAGATATTGTTGTGTGAGTTTTTATTTTACTTATTTAATGTAAGAATGATAAGAATGCTAGATATTGTTGTGTGAGTTTTTATTTTACTTATTTATTGTAAGAATGATAAGAATGCTAGATATTGTTGTGTGAGTTTTTATTTTACTTATTTATTGTAAGAATGATAAGAATGCTAGATATTGTTGTGTGAGTTTTCATTTTACTTATTTAATGTAAGAATGATAAGAATGCTAGACATTGTTGTGTGAGTTTTTATTTTACTTATTTATTGTAAGAATGATAAGAATGCTAGATATTGTTGTGTGAGTTTTTATTTTACTTATTTAATGTAAGAATGATAAGAATGCTAGACATTGTTGTGGGAGTTTTTATTTTACTTATTTAATGTAAGAATGATAAGAAAGCTAGATATTATTGTGTGAGTTTTTATTTTACTTATTTAATGTAAGAATGATAAGAATGCTAGATATTGTTGTGTGAGTTTTTATTTTACTTATTTAATGTAAGAATGATAAGAAAGCTAGATATTGTTGTGAGTTTTTATTTTACTTATTTAATGTAAGAATGATACGAATGCTAGATATTGTTGTGTGAGTTTTTATTTTACTTATTCATTGTAAGAATATAAGAATGCTAGATATTGTTGTGAGAGTTTTTATTTTACTCATTTAATGTAAGAATGATAAGAATGCTAGATATTGTTGTGTGAGGTTTTATTTTACTTATTTAATGTAAGAATGATAAGAATGCTAGATATTGTTGTGTTTTTATTTTACTTATTGATTGTAAGAATGATAAGAATGCTAGATATTGTTGTGTTTTTATTTTACTTATTTATTGTAAGAATGATAAGAATGCTAGATATTGTTGTGTTTTTATTTTACTTATTTATTGTAAGAATGATAAGAATGCTAGATATTGTTGTGTGTGTTTTCATTTTACTTATTTAATGTAAGAATGATAAGAATGCTAGATATTGTTGTGTGAGTTTTTATTTTACTTATTTAATGTAAGAATGATAAGAATGTTCGATATTGTTGTGTGAGTTTGTATTTTACTTATTTAATGTAAGAATGATAAGAATGCTAGATATTGTTGTGTTTTTATTTTACTTATTGATTGTAAGAATGATAAGAATGCTAGATATTGTTGTGTGAGTTTTTATTTTACTTATTTAATGTAAGAATGATAAGAATGCTAGATTTTTGTTGTACGAGTTTTTATTTTACTCATTTAATGTAAGAATGATAAGAATGCTAGATATTGTTGTGTTTTTATTTTACTTATTTATTGTAAGAACAATAAGAATGCTAGATATTGTTGTATATATTTTTGTTTTACTTATTTAATGTAAGAATGATAAGAATGCTCGTTATTGTTGTGTGAGTTTTTATTTTACTTATTTAATGTGAGAATGATAAGAATGCTAGATATTGTTGTATATATTTTTGTTTTACTTATTTAATGTAAGAATGATAAGAATGCTCGATATTGTTGTGTGAGTTTTTATTTTACTTATTTAATGTAAGAATGATAAGAATACTAGATATTGTTGTATAAGTTTTGTACTCTATATTGTTCTGATGTGTAGTTTTCTTTTAATACACTTATTCTGGAGTGATCGGAATGTCTCCTGTATTGATATATTTAATTCCCATCACGAGTATGATCTGACGAGGTTCCGTTTTTTATCTTATCTAACTTTCATTTGTAACAGTGAGATGTTTTGTAAAATGTTAACTCTAGAATAACTAGAATGTTATTGTTGTAAGCCTTACTTTGTTGCGAGTTTATGCTGGAATGGTCAGAATAGGATTTATTGTTTACACCTTTACGTTTTTATTTGTGATATTATGGAAATTATCCGAACATTGTTTGTTGTTGTTTTTTTCCACTTACAAAAGGGTCTTTGTAATGTGTTTACTACAGAATGTTTTCATGCTATCTTGCGTTGTTTTCCTTTGTCTGTGTTTTATAGTAAGAGCCATACGTTAATGCAATAAGCTTTAATGTTATTGTAGCATCAAATCCAATATATCATAAAATACATATTTGCTCACTCACCATGTGGCAAAACGCGTGGATGTAGTTAACGCAGGTCGACAAGCAGACACGTGAACAAGAGACGTGAGCTGTCGCATCATCTAGAACTTTAGAAACACTTTAGATTTGTTTAGTGGAATTTCGTTATTACTTTCAACATAAGGATTTTAAAACAGAGAGAAGAGACTGATGGACTTTGAAATAGCTGTACTTCATCAGTTAAGATAAGTGATTAAAGTAGTAACATTTTAGAACGACTAATACCTGCACTTTAAAATTTTAATTACCAAATCACGAGAAAGCTTGAACAAGACACTGTAGTAAGTTGATGATGTGTTTACCGAAAAAAACTTTCATATTGTTGCCAGTTAATATTTTCGCGTTATAATTTGTTTGTTAGAGGGAGCTGCTCGTGGTAATGATCAAGAAGCTTTGCCAAATATCTGTAACAAGGATTTAGGTATAAATAATAAAATCGGCTAGCTAGTGACATCGAAGAGAGTACTGAGCCAGTTTAATTCGGTGAAGGTTTTTGATCAGGGTTAATGATAGAATATATTCAGTTGTTCGATTACTTAGCCGTGAAATTTTATAAGTTTATCTTTTACGTTAGTTTTGTGTCATTAGCGAAGTATTTCCGTTTGAACGTCATTTGTAAATTTAGGATTGCTTGTCGGTGGGATAGCGGTAAGTTTACGGACTTACAACGCTGAAGTAAACAGTTCTACTCTCTGCAGTGGACACAGCAGATCGCTCATTACAGTTTACTATAAGAAACAAACCAATGAACAAGACTGTTTCCTAGTCCTTTTACACGAGTAGCAACTAATAATGATTTAAAAGTGTCAACGGAATAATTTCTTACTTCAAGGTGATTTATTTAGTTGTGCTACTATTGGAGCAACATTAATTATAATATTTGTTCGTAAAAAATATTTACTTGAATATTCGCTGTATATACCATCAAGTATTCACAGTTATTGAGGTAGTTCTTAACAAAACTAATTCTATCAGTTATTTAGTTTAGTTGTAGATATTTATATGTCCTCCAGTGGCTTATATTGCTAAGAACTGAGCTTCAATACCCATTGTAGGCACAACACAGATATTATTTCGCCTGTAAAAGTGTTTTTTCTGCATAATCGCAGACTAAAATGTTGAAACACACTTGTTTAACTTATATGAGAAGAGTTCTACGGATATCATGTCTTTTGTAGTTGGTAAGATGGGTAGTAGCAGTTCATATGTTTTCATGGAGAGACACACAAGTGACACAAAATGTCACCCATCTTTTCAATTACCTGAACAAGTTATCTGAAAGACTCTCAAATATTCAATGGCCAGAGAAATCTCTCAAAACGTTTACCGTTAGTTCGGTTTCTTAAGCACGTTATCTGTAGAACTCTTAATGCATTCATCAGACTTGCCAAATAGTTTTCTATGGCACTTGAAGTTGGATTTATTATCTGTGGTCAGTTAATTGGTGGTTGTTTTGTAAGTTCTGTTTTGTGCTTAGGTTTTAAAGATATCAAACACATATACTTGAAACCTGATATTCAACAGAGCTTTTACCATTTTATATCCATTTAATATAAATATACACAAAGCGTAAAACGGTCAAACATTTTAAAGTGAAGAAATCAAGTTGTAGGTATCGAAACCCGGCTTTAGCGTTATAAGTTTGCATACATAATACCACTGTGCTATTAGGGAGCTATACATTTTTGTGAATGTTTGCGATATAATCACTTAATGAATTCAGCCATCTACATTATCACCTCAAAACCGGCATATAATTAAGGCGCCACAAAATTCTTACTGATCGATTTGTATCCATTTTTGAATTTAGAAACTTAATATTGTTGTCCAGCAAATACAATTACTTGGTGTTTTATTGTAACAAACGAATGTCAAACTATTTTATAGTTCTTTTCCACAGTTTATTGCTTTGTCAGATTTGATTTGGCATAAACCAAACGTCTAATGTGCGCGTGTGTACATGATTTTTCGTCCTTTTTATTGTAAGTTAGGTTGTAAAAGTCATCTGTTTTTATTATTTAGATTTTTTTAACATTCTCTTCACAGTCTGTTGAAGGACTCTTGTGTGGATAAGCTGAGAAGTAGGCTTAGTATTAGTTAAGCCTATCAGAATTAACATTGATATTGAATATTTTATGGCTACATATAAAAGCCATTCATCATCTTTTTATTTCACCAGAGAGACAGAAATGTAGGCCTAATCTAAAGATAGAGACCGCATTCAAATAAAAAGGCGGAAACATAGAGCCACCAAGAGTTGATTTGAACCATGAAACAGACAAAAAATGCAGACTCAGCTTGCTTTTTTATATGCTTCTTTTCTAACGGTCCTTTGCTACGAGGTCTTTTCAATTCATGTTTGATAAGCGTTTGGGGTGTCCCCAGCGCCTAGGACAAGTGTCCCAGCTATCTTCCTCTTTTTGGTAGTTCTGCTAAGACCCATAAATAATCATTTTAAAATTTAATATTTTCATCACATAACTCATTTTATTAAATGTGTGCAAAGAGAAGTATTATAATTATTATTTTTTTTATGTAATTCTCCTTCATGTCGTATGTTACTATAAAAACACTATATGTTTCCGATTTTCATTTGTCAACCTTAGTATTTGGGTTATCCCAATGTTTTTTATTTGGGATTGTATTGGTGCCTGTCATTTCTTTGGATAAATGAATTAAAATTTTGCTTCATTTATATTTACCAAAAAGAAAAGAAAGAGATAAATCGAAGTATTTTATTATATGATAACAAATTGCAAACTAACACTATATAAATGAGGCTGGATATATATATTTTATTTTATCTGTTTTGACTGAGATTGTAAGTCTTTGGTGTCATTTTATTTCTAGTGTCTTTGTACAATTGTAAAACTGTTTATTAACACTCCTACGAAAAGACGTTTCTAGTCCTGATTTTTCCAAGCCCGTTCCCCTGCCTGTGGTTTCGCTAGATAGTAGATAGGGACAGTGGGAATCTCGTTAATCCATACATTAATGGATTTAAATGGCAATTTCATTTAAATACAAAATTATTAGCCTAATATTAATAACCTTTCAAGTTGCTCTGGGGCCTATTGGGCCCCACTTTTCGTAGGAGTGTTAAAAAGTATCTAGCGAAACCACAGCCATTGTTTGGTATGCCTTAAAAGTTAAATGAATTATAACACACAGTGTCCTATATATATATATCTTTAATGGTAAAGACATCTATAAGAAAATACAGTTAAGTAACAAAATAGTTGCTGCCATCATGTGGATTAAACGTACACTAAAACCAGTAAACAGCTATTATTGACGAACAAGAATAACCAGTTTGTTTTGAACTTCGCACAACTTACATGAGGGTTATCTGCGATAAACATCCCTAATTTAGTAGTGTGAGACAAGAAAGCTGTAATCACTGTTTACCGCCAATAGTGGCGGCGCCAGGATATTTTCGTTGGGTTGGGGGACGGTGTAAATGTGGAGGGGCTTCCCAAAATGCTATCAATATGAAAGTATAGATGGCAAATTATAATAATGTAAATACCAGGGTACATTTCAGAAAGGTGTGCTATTTTGAACTGCGTTTTCAATGCAGTTTTCATTGAAACTCGTACTCTGATTAATAATTCATTATTACAAATTAGAAATAATCTGTTTATGAAAATATGCATATATGTAAAAGAGGAAGCTCACCTAAATTCCACCCAAGGTAATACATAATAATAACGAAAATCAAGATTAACTTAGATTCAACATTTAATATACCATTAAGAGTAAAGCTGCAAATCAAAAGAAATATAACATAAAGACATAGTTTACATAGCAGAAACGAATTATACCATGTGAAGTTAATACACTCTGAGGAAAAGTGAGGTCACTATCAGGCTAACTATCTATCATCATGTTGTGTTTATAGTCAATATTACTTCAAAACAATGCGCCTGTTCTGGTAATTGGCAGCAAATGTGTCTATAACAGTATCAATATCGAGTTGTTTTGCCTTCCTGGAGTTTACTGGTATGACAGCAAGGTTGCTGGTGCGGTTGTTACCACTGCTGTTGCACAAGTATGTCTTGAGAAGCTTTAGACATGAGAAAATTCTCTCACAAGCAGCTGAAGTGACAGGCAGGGTGATAGCGATGCATACAAGTTTGTGGAGATCCATGAAGGCATCCTTGTATGGCTCCAGCATAGTTACAAGCTCCAATGGTGTGGATACTTCCTGCCCCTTGTCTTTCTTCCTGGCAATTAGCCTGGTCAACTGGTGAACCTCCATTGCGAGGTCATCCTCTGCCACACCTTATTTTGCTGCCTATTCCTAAGAGTGCTTGTTTGTCCAGAAATGTGGAGTGTTTGGGGTTCAATGGAGTTGCACCCATCAGAACACTGCAGGCATCAGAGGAGAATCTTCTATTCAGCTCGTTGAGCACCCTGTCTATGATGGCATAGAAGGTGTGTGTTGGGTCATCTCTTTGGCCAGTACTAGATGTGATTAAGAATTCGTCCAGGTGTCTGGGGGCAGATCGCTGTCCACCTTGACGCGCCATCTCAGTGTGTATTCCCACTTTCTTACATATATCATCAGCAGACTCTTCCAAGTTTTTCCATGCTGCTTCAGTTCTCATTTCTGAGAGACCAGAGATGACAGATTGTACTAGGTCCTCTGCAGAGGCCAGCTGCAGGTCAGGTGACTGGAGGTGGTCTGATAGCTGTTTTGTCATCAGCAGTAGTTTTTCTATGGCCACTAGACTTGTTACGAACTGCTGATCTAGGAGGATGCACAGGCCCTTTGATTCAGTGGCTCTGTGGACATTGTCCTCCTCCATAAGAGACTTTAGGGTTGTCAACGTGGTTGTCTAATCTTCGTCAAAGCTCAAGATAGAATGGCATTACACAGGGAGCGGCAATACAGAGCATGAGTTTCAGTGCATTCAATACGTTTCTATGGGACGCATGACACATACTTCCGTCTTTATGAAGACGTTGAGTTCTACAGATCTATGTCTCTTTGATGTTAATTGTTAAGCAACAACGACAATTATGTTTTCCATATTTTATGAATACATGGAGGTAACAATATTGGGGGGCTGAGGGGGGCTTGGCTCATTTGAGGGGCTCAAGCCCTCCTTGGCGCCGCCACTGTCTTTTACCAACGAATAGTGGGATTGATCATGATTTATAACGTCCCCATGGCTAAAAGAGCGAGCATGTTTGGTGTGACGAGGATTCGAACCCAAGACTCATAGATTAGGATTTGAGCGCTCTGTCTACCTAGCCATACTGGACCCAATAACCAAAGAGCCTCATTTGTAGCAACATACTGTTGTAATATTGATTTTTCATTGGTAGATTCTTTTAAGTTATCTTGTAAAAAATATTCAAAGTCCTGTACACGTAACGAAAATAAATTAGTTTATTTCTTTCTTGACATCCTTAAGCTTGTAACTCATACCAAGTTGTAGACCTCATTTGTTGCCACATTAACTACTACTACTATGATGTAAAAACAAACTATACTACTTCTCAGCTGACACATGAAACAAGGAATGATTCACTGTATCAATGACTCTACCACTTTAAAACAACTATGCAGTCTTCACAGGTATCTTTTCCGAACCTGGTACTTAATAATTCACTGAATATGCTATAAAATCTAATGCCGTATTTAGAACTTTTTAGGACTGTTATTAAAATCTGCAGCGCCCTCTAGTAAACAAACAAATTACAATATTAATAATAAAACTTACAACAATATATTTATAAAGTGGAATATGGTGCAAAAAACATAACAACTGATTAGACTTATAGCAAGCTTCGTTGCCAATGCATATTGTTTTTTTTATTGTAAAACTATCATATTAGTCCATTCTCATTTACTGACTAGGTTTATGTTTAAGAATTTTGACGGCTTTTATTAACTTTTCTATTTTTCGGCTTTAGCTATGGAGCTGATTTTATGAAGCACGTTTCATAAAATATTATCTCTGAAAAATTAGCTTATAAAGCTATATAATTTTTCTATCTTCTAGTGTAAATGTATACTGTATAAAAACTCCTCTGTAAATGAAATATTGCACTGTTTAAATATAAAAACAACAAAATTCAGAAAGGTTTTCTTTATTTTCAGTGCATTTATGGATGTTATGTTCACTCAGCAATCCTTCCAACGTTCCATCGGAGATGTTACTGGCTTCTACAGGTTTGATAAAAAGAGTAATTTTTGTTTACGTGTAACTGAAACTCATAAATATAACAGGATGTAAAAATATTATATGAATAATATTAATTATTTTATGATGACAACTAGAAATTGGAAGTAATTTTAATCATCATAGAATTTACCAATTGCCGAAACATACCTTCAAAATATTTTTAAAACAGTACTTTTTTAACTTCATCACAAACATTTTTATAATAAAATAATTATTAGACTGTACAAAATATTCCAAGATTATCACTGTTGTTGTTTTTTAATAACGACTCATAATTTTTAATGTGAGAATTACAGTTATAGAATATTCACTTTGAAGTTCAAACTTTACTATTTAACAGAATGTGCAAATTGAGAATTATTTAGATACAGACAATATACTATTAAAATCAAGTTATAAGCTTATTTTAATTCCAAATATATATTAATTTTTTTTATTTTTTACAGTTTAAGATCATAATTACAAAAATTCATACAGTTATTTTAGTAATACCTTTTTAATTACATTAAATTAGGAATTGGATATTTTTTTGTAAATTCTTGAATAGTGAGCATGTACCAGAAAATTGCAACTTAACTAATGTTACCATTCCATTCAATGGGATGTGATAAAAATTGCCCAAGTTATTACAGGCCTACTGCATTTACATGAGTGATGGAACAAGGTTTGAAACTGAAAAAAGATGCTTTATAAAATCATTTTAGAAAGGTGAAAATTTTATTGGATAGTTAACATGGCTTTACTAGAGGAAATTCTTGCTTAAATTACTATACTTTAGAAATTCTTTGAATATGTTTCTGCTTATGTAGATGAGAGAAAATGATTAGGTTTAGTGTATTTGACAAGGTTTGAATGGCTTGTTAAAAAATGAGATATTTAAGTGAACCAGAGATGTCTCATTGGATAGAAAAGTAGTCAGGTGGAAGAAAATGTAGTTCAGTCAAGCAGAGGTGAACTTTTCAGCAAAAAACGTCCTTGCACTTATATAAACATACAACAAAAGATTTATCTATATGTGTGATTTATAATATGGTTAGTTAAAAAAAATTCACAATTTCCTTTTCAAATACCAGTATAGCTGGGATTTTTTTTATAATCATGTCTAAGTTGGGATCTTTTTAAAACACATTAATACTATAATATTTTAAATTAATATTGTTAATATTATATTTCAAATACTGGATGTTAAAGTGTCTCAATTGTCACAGCATTCAACACTTATACAAAAGTGTTCTATTCTAATTCAATTCAAGTAATGATTTTATGTTATTTTTTTACAAATGATCATATATACAGCAAATTCTTATGATGCAATGGTAGATTAGATAAGGGATTTGAGAAAGTTGTTAATGTTTAAATTGCAAGATGGCATGTTTACAGCATCAAACTATCTCAACTTATAATTCCAATTAAACACTTTTAATACGATTCATTAGATGAATTATAAACTAAAATTCTGGATAAAACTAAAAGTAGTTCAGAAACAGTAAAATAAAAGAAAATACTGTCAACAAGAGAAAGGAAAAACAGATGTATAACAAAAAATAAAGAAAGTCTAATAAATATTAGGATAACTAGATCAGGGGAAAACAGTTGACACAGTCAAATAAAGTTTCTGTAGAAACAAGGCAAAGAAGATAAAATGGTGCTGAAGGACATGCAGATTGGTTCTAGCCCCCTACATATTTCCCATGCATTTATCAGGTACATCACTGAGTAAATATATATTAAACAGGTAGGTAAAGAAGAAAGAAGTTCATAATTGTACTCTTAGCAGTTGGTTTTGTTTTTGCCTTCCATTCTGTTAAAACTGAAATACATTATGCACATAAATATCAGAATTGGATAATCTGTACAGTACATCAGCCAATAACATTTCATAAACTGGATACATTTATCCTTAATCAGTCATAGAGGTTACACAACCAAGTCTATCTGATTAGCTTAAAAATGATGGGCAGTAATGTTGCTGAGTAACTTATATTCATGATCTTATTGCCAACAAGAACAAGCATTGTTAAGATAGTTTGTCCAGTTGAAGAATATTTTATGGTTGCTCAGATTATGTTAGTCATGGTGTGTCTGGTTTTTGAAAGTATAACAGAAGCCATATTGGTTCAATAAAAACAGTCAAATATTTATAAGTGCAATATTGATGAGAATGACTTTAACAATGTTATATAAAAATAGGATTTTGTCTTTTAGTTGTGCATTCTATTAAACCACCCACATATGTTGTTATGTTGTGCATTATATTAAACCACCCACATATGTTGTTGTTATGTTGTGCATTCTATTAATCCACTCACATATATTGGTGTTATGTTGTGCATTTTATTAAATCTCCCACATATGTTGTTGTTATGTTGTGCATTCTATTAAACCTCCAACATATGTTGTTGTTATGTTGTGCATTCTATTAAACCACCCACATATGTTGTTGTTATGTTGTGCATTCTATAAAACCACCCACATATGTTGTTGTTATGGGATTTTTAAGTTCTACCTACTGAAATATTGAAAAAAAATTGAGGTTATAGTTTCATTGTATTGGTGATTTTTCAGACCAGATTTCTAGTATTTTGTTTAGTCTTGGCAAGGACATTGAAATGTTGGATCTTTCAGAAGAGGGCTATTAGGATGATACTTGAGATAAAAACGTTTTTATGTGAGGACAGTTTAAGATCTCTGAAAGTGTTTTTATTTTAAAAAGGAAGTTAGAAGGGATCTGATTGAAAATATTGTTAAGAGAATTGATAATGTTAATGCATTGTCATTTTGTTTTTTCCATATTTAATGGTGAAACTGGTAAGACTAGGGGATACAAATATAAATCTTGGCAGGGAGGGGTCATTTTCAGCTAAGACATTTTTATTTTTCTAACAGAATGATTGTTTTTCGTAACAGATTGTCTTCAGGTGTTATGGGTGGATTAAAAATTAGGGAGTTTAAAGGATGGCTTGATAAATATTTGAGTGATAAAGACTAGCATTGATGGGTTTCTTTTAAGTTAATTGTTTGGCTTAGATGTAACTAAGTGTAGGAACTTATCAGTTTTACTGCATGCACACCGATCAATTTATGTTAGGCATTTTGTTATGAGTGAATTTTGTCTTTGTGTTCATAATTCTTAACTTAATGGAAAGTGTTACTGTGTTATAAATTATGGAATTGAATTTATCTCATTGTGATTGTAGCCCAGTAATAAATCTAATTATATTTGGTCTAATATTCTTGTGCTCATCATCAAATCTGAACCATTAGAGACACAACTTATAAGTTACAAATTCCTTAAATAATATATCTACTCATATAAATTGCTCTGTCCTTTGCTACTAGAACCCCTGGTTAGTAAATGTGTTCTGTGATAATTTCACTCCTATATTTTAATGAATGATTTGACAGTTATAGATATTTATGTATAAAAAGCTAGTGAGCCCATTACAAAACACATTTTTAATAACACCTTTAAACAGCAGATACCAATCAAGCCACATAAACTTAAGCAGCTCAATTGTTTGAATTTTGAAATTTGCTGCTGCAGTCAGAAATTACAAAAAGCGTTGTTATGTTTTTGCTTTGAACATATTTTTATTTTATATAATAAAACAAAAGTATTCATTGTAAAAGTAAAGTGTAAAGATTATTGTAATTTACACTCCACTGTCTTCAGAATGCAAGTTGGAGTAATTTACAAGACTTTAAGCATGTAACATAAACTGAAATTTAAATTGTTTTAACCATGGATTGTGGAATCTCAACAGTGATCACAGGTTTAAATTGTATGTTTGATAAAATTAACTTTATGCTTGACATGAGTGTCAGAAAAGTCAGTAAATGACAAAATTTGGCTTAATAGAAAAATAGAAAATTTTCACATTTTACTTTTAAAAGAACCCATCAGATGTTAAGTGAAACTCAGTTAAAATGTTCAATTTTAGGGTACATGCTTGTTAAAGAACATTGTGTAACATTTTTGTTGAATTATAGAAAGTAACAGAAGAAATCCTTCATACAATCTTTCAGAATCCTGATATTGTACTAGTCCATTATCTAAATGTCCCCTACAGTGATGACAATAAAATTCTCATCTCTCCCAGTCTCAGTTACTGTGCTGATAAAAAGGAATGGACTAAGGAGGAACTGGTGATACAAGTAAAACCGATGTGTAAGTCTACTCTGTAGAATACTGCTATCTTACAGTTTGGAAGTATTGAATTTTAGTTTGTTTAACAAAAGTATGATTTATACATTTTTAACTAGTGTTTTATCTCTTCATCACACATATGTTTTGTACATGCTTATCTACTGACTCCCTAATTTTACTTAAAGAAATTGTGCTGTTGATTTTTTATTTTATATTTTGATGTAACATTCTGTATTTTCATTAGTTGTTTATGACCTTCCCATAACTTAAATAATCAGATTTACTTACTTGTAATATTATTATGTTGAATGTCTTCTCAATATCCAATTTCAATAGAAGATTACATAACTGTAAACAATTACATAAATATGCCTCTTTTTTACTAAGCTGGTTTCATTTATAACTAAACTTTCTCTTGATTTAATAAAGCATGTTAAACATTGTATGTTTTAATAATTTATGGTTGGGGCTAAGAAAAGAAGCTCTATTCTTATTTCATTGAGTAAGTTTTAAATTTTCTTCATCTGTGTACATAAGATGTGTTTGTTTGCATCCTAACTCCTCCAAGCCTATTGGGCCAATTTCAACCAAAGTTTGTGTGTAAATACTACAAACTATGGGGAACATTATAAGTGGTGACAGATGTGAACTTAACCATATTTATATGTTGTAAAGCCTCTATGTGAATTACCCCTAGCCTATTGAGTCAATCTCAAACAAGCTTGTCAGGTTGATGCTTTAAACAAGGCTGAATATTCTAAACAGATCAAAGTATACAATTGCTGGATCATTTTTAAACAACCATGTTTTACTCATGGTCAGTGAGATGTATGGTGTTAAACAGTGAGATTACCTGAAAATATTTATTTGTTGGTAGATGGAAAGTAAACTGAAAATATTGTTTATAAAGAAGGTTAGTTATAATTTTAAATATTTTAAAAAAGGTTTAAGTTCAAGTTATTACTTTAAAATACATAATTATTGTTAAACATAGATTTATTAAAGCTAAGTTTAAATATTCCTCATAGGTTGAAGGGTTTTTCAGATTGTTTTTTTAACATAACATTTCAAATTATTATGACATCAAATGTATATTTTAAAATTATTTTTAAGAAGATCATAAGTGTTGTGGACTTTAACCCTTGAACAGTGGGAATGTCGTAAGTAGCAGCAAATGATAGCTGCCATTTAAGGATCATATGTACAAATTATGAAGTAAGTAAGTAAAATAATTCAATCTTTATTGTTTAGAGAATCATTTGTCTCAAGTTTATGAAATTTTTAATGATGAGAAACCCATTTGAAATAAAAATGCACCTCAGAAGGGCTGGTATGGGTGTTAACACTTTTATCGATAAGCAGAGAACGACGTTTCAATCTTCCTAGATCATCTTCAGATGGCCTAGGAGGTTGAAACATTATTCTCTACTTGTCTATAAAAGTGTTAATATCCATACCATCCATTCTGAGATACATTTTTATGAAATTGTGCTTTTGGCGAAGTACATGCCACTGTTCTTTACTTTTGCCATGTTTTTTTTGTTTTTCTGGTTTCAGATTCTGGTTTTATACATGTATAGTAGTTATCATCCCTTACATCTAAAGATGGTCAACAGTTGATCTCTTTATATACAAATATAAGATGGTCAACAGTTGATCTCTTTATACACAAACATAAGATGGTCAACAGTTGATCTCTTTATATACAAATATAAGATGGTCAACAGTTGATCTCTATATATACATAAGATGGCAAGAGTTGATCTCTTTATACACAAACATAAGATGGTCAACAGTTGATCTCTTTATACACAAACATAAGATGGTGAACAGTTGATCTCTTTATATATAAATATAAGATGGTCAACAGTTGATCTCTTTATCTTCAAACATAAGGTATTTAACAGTTGATCTCTTTATCTACAAACATAAGATGGTCAACAGTTGATATCTTTATATATAAATATAAGATGGTCAACAGTTGATATCTTTGTAAACAAATATAAGATGGTCAACAGTTGATCTCTTTATATACAAATATAAGATGGTCAACAGTTGATTTCTTTATATACGTGCATAAGATGGTCAACAGTTTATATCTTTGTATACAAACATAAGATGGTCAACAGTTGATCTCTATATATACAAACATAAGATGGTCAACAGTTGATCTCTATATATACAAACATAAGATGGTCAACAGTTGATCTCTATATATACAAACATAAGATGGTCAACAGTTGATCTCTTTATATACAAACATAAGATGGTCAACAGTTGATCTCTTTATATACAAACATAAGATGGTCAACAGTTGATCTCTTTATATACAAATATAAGATGGTCAACAGTTGATCTCTTTATACACAAACATAAGATGGTCAACAGTTGATCTCTTTATATACAAATATAAGATGGTCAACAGTTGATTTCTTTATATACGTGCATAAGATGGTCAACAGTTTATATCTTTATATACAAACATAAGATGGTCAACAGTTGATCTCTTTATATACAAATATAAGATGGTCAACAGTTGATCTCTTTATATACAAACATAAGATGGTCAACAGTTGATCTCTTTATATACAAATATAAGATGGTCAACAGTTGATCTCTTTATATACAAATATAAGATGGTCAACAGTTGATCTCTTTATACACAAATAAGATGGTCAACAGTTGATATCTTTATATAATAAGATGGTCAACAGTTGATTTCTTTATATACGTGCATAAGATGGTCAACAGTTTATATCTTTGTATACAAACATAAGATGGTCAACAGTTGATCTCTATATATACAAACATAAGATGGTCAACAGTTGATCTCTATATATACAAACATAAGATGGTCAACAGTTGATCTCTTTATATACAAACATAAGATGGTCAACAGTTGATCTCTATATATAAGATGGTCAAACATAAGATGGTCAACAGTTGATCTCTTTATATATAAACAAAGATGGTCAACAGTTGATCTCTATAAGATGGTCAACAGTTGATCTCTTTATATACAAACATAAGATGGTCAACAGTTGATCTCTATATATACAAACATAAGATGGTCAACAGTTGATCTCTTTATATACAAACATAAGATGGTCAACAGTTGATCTCTATATATACAAACATAAGATGGTCAACAGTTGATCTCTATATATACAAACATAAGATGGTCAACAGTTGATCTCTATATATACAAACATAAGATGGTCAACAGTTGATCTCTATATATACAAACATAAGATGGTCAACAGTTGATCTCTTTATATACAAACATAAGATGGTCAACAGTTGATCTCTATATATACAAACATAAGATGGTCAACAGTTGATCTCTATATATACAAACATAAGATGGTCAACAGTTGATCTCTTTATATACAAACATAAGATGGTCAACAGTTGATCTCTTTATATACAAACATAAGATGGTCAACAGTTGATCTCTATATATACAAACATAAGATGGTCAACAGTTGATCTCTATATATACAAACATAAGATGGTCAACAGTTGATCTCTTTATATACAAACATAAGATGGTCAACAGTTGATCTCTTTATATACAAACATAAGATGGTCAACAGTTGATCTCTTTATATACAAACATAAGATGGTCGACAGTTGATATCTTTGTATACAAACATAAGATGGTCACAGATGATGTCTGTATACAAACATAAGATGGTCAACTGTCAGTCTATTTATGTACAAAGATTTAATACTTTGGTCTTCTTTTTTGCATGCATTCAAGATTTTTCCCATCACATTCTAAATGTCTATCCACATCTTCACCTTCTATTCTAGATTGTTCTCCATATTAGCAGCTTTTACTTCCTACAGGCCTTAATCACTGCAGTTCCTTGGAATATCTCAGGTTAAGTTGTAGTTGAACACCTACTATCTTGTTTACTTTTGCTGTTTTAGGTAAATATTTGTCTAGTTAATCCTTTGAGTTTTTCTAAACTTTTGTCAGAGGGAGATTTTAATCGCTTATCTGTAACTTTAATCGATTCAAATTCATTTTCAACTGGACAACTTCCTTTGAAGACATACATATGTTTGTTTAGTTTAATTCAGCCATCCTCATTAGCTGGATAAAACAACTGGGTTTGTCTGTAAATATCTTTGTAAGTTTGAATAAGTTTCACCATTCATCCTGAACTTGTTTCTAGAAGCTTTCTTTTCACATGATAATGTGTTTGACAAGACCACCATTTATGATTGGTAGTTGTGAGGGCTCTTTGTTGGAAGGTTGTTTAAACATTTCTAAGATTTGATTCTACTAAATGTATAGCTTGTCACTCATTATTCCATCCATTATTTTAAAATTCAATTCAAACTGCGTGATATTCCTTATGTGTGATACCTTTCTTGTCATAGTTTATTCTTTTCTTGATTAGGTGATATTGAATCAAGGTCCTGAATTCTATAACTTGAAATAGTATCTTGAGTAGTACCTAAAGGTCACAAATTCATAAATGACCACTAATGCTCTACAACAAATTGGTTCTTTTATTACATATTGTATAGTTAACTTAAAACTGGAATTTTCAAGCATATGAGGAGAAAGACTTTACTGGTTACATCACTGCATCAGCTTGGTTGTGTAACTACAAGAGATGGGTCCTCCACATAAAATTTAACTGGGTCCCTCAGATTTATTCCCCTTATAGGCAGTTCTTAAACATATCAGGTTCTCTGGGCCCACTTTTGGCTCAGACCTCCTTTGCCATTGCATATTTATGCTATGGCATCTGCAGTTTTAGTTTCCAAATGTATTGTCTTAGTGTTGATATTCTTTAGTACATGTTTGACCTTTTGTTATTATTTTTCTCTACATTGGTTTCTTCAATTTTGTCATTATAATGCTTCTTTACTTCATTAACATCCTTTTCTGTTTCTTTATTCTTGTTTTTATAAAGTCTTTGTGTTTATCTCCCATGTTTTTTTCTGGTTCAATCTATTTATGTCCTGTGGCTTCTTTGATCTTGTCTTCAATCAAGTTGGTTTTTGTTTTCACTGATTCTGTAAGTCTTATGCCTTGTTCTTGTAATGCCTCTCTTAAATTCCTGTGTCTTCATTGTTTTATCTTAATTTACTGGCTTTTTTTCTTTATTATCTCTTCTGTTTCATCTCTTTCTTTAAATTTTCGATCTTATTTTGACCTCGTATCATTATCTTGAAGTTCAGTTAGGATTCTAGTCTATTTCCATGTTTCTGGTCTTCTTGTTGCTGCTGTGGGACTGTTGGGTAAAACAAAGAGTGCAATTAGGTCCAGTCCACATTAGCTATAGTGACAAAAACATTTTGTTTCTTCTATCACAAGTTCTTCAAGTAAACTAATGTTCACTGTTAGGTCCAAGTGCACATCAGATGCTAATATAGCAGTTTCATTTACTTGTAAATTTCTTGTTTTCTTCAAACTATGAATTTCTTTTCACTTTGTTGGGAACACAGATTATTGTTCCAAAGCTAAAATAAACAAACTCCAACTGGTAATAAGTCAGTACTTGAGACTCAGTCTAACCTACTAACAGGCTTTTAAATTTTGACAGATCATTCTGCTAGCTGATTAGTCTTTGACTAGTAGTTGCTAATCAATATTAAACTGTTGTTGAATGATTAATTTTGTATCATTTCTGACAGATCAGTCATGGGCAGTATATATATATATATATATATATATATATCAGCTAAATTTAGGCTTTGATCAGTATTTGCTCCTTATTATTAAAGTGGTACTATGTGATGAGTGTTTGTAGTTAAGCATAAAACTACTTAATGGGCTATCTGTGCTCAGCTCACCACAGACTTACTGCTGTGCCAATGGGGGGCAAATGATGAGTCATGAATCAGCTCTGACTGATAGTCTTTGTTCTTGTACAAGCTGGTTATTAATTGATCTGTATTTGATAATCATTACTGAAGTATCATTAATAATGATGCATGAACCAGTCCTGATTGGTTCATCAAAGTCAAACATTGAAATAGGTACAAAATAATTTTCAATTAATCTTAACTCCAATAGAATGTAGATAACAAATGTATTTTGTCCTTAAGGCTGAAGCACATACTGATAATTGATAAAAGATATATTCTCAACTGTTTAGTTGTAGGCTATTCAATGTAATATTGGAAGTTACATCCATTTAAAGGTAGGAAATCTATTATCAAACATGAACTGGTCCATGTGAACATAGGTTATTTAATAAAATAAAAATGTTTAATTCAGGTTATATAATTTATTGAATTGGTATTTTTTTTCCCAGTTTCTAGTGAGAATGAATCAACTTTGAACAATGAACTGGAAAGTTCAGTAAGTATAAAAGTTTTCCATATATTTTTTCTGGAGCTTATTTTAATATTATTAAATAATAAATTATTTAACAAGATTTATTTGACAAGAAAACAAAAAAGTGTTCATGTATTTGCTTCCTTATAAACAGTTTCGCATGATCAATGATGTAGTTCTAGGTAAAAGAGAAAATTGTATCATGATCAGATAGATTTTTAATGAAATCCAGAAAATTATAATTTATCTTCTCAGTGTTTTGTCTGTATTTCATTAACTTACTTAATGTTCAATTCATATTTTCTTTCATTTAATCAATAATTTATAACAAAAATATTAAAAATGAATCTCTTAAAAAATATACATGGATGCCATCTAGGCCTTCCATAACTCAGTTATGTCACCACATGCACATGGCATATATTGTGTTATATAATGTTAATAACAATTTTGTTTTTTATCAAGCATAAGATCACACTATGGGCTATCTGTAATGTGCCAACAGTGGGTATTGAAACCTAGTTTTTAGCATTATCAGCCTTCGTACTTCTGACCCACTGGAAGGCAGAAACAACTGGTAACATTTTTTTCAAGATTCATTTATTATTATGGTCTTACAACACTAGTCCTTCCATACAACTCTCATATCACACATACATAGCTCAATCTACCATTTGCTTACAATACTTGTATAAAATCTCCAATTTTTTAGTGGTCATTTAACATAATGCCTTTTTTCCCAGTAATTTCCAGAGACATTTCACAAAAGATGTTGATTATATCAACCCAAATATTATGAAGAAGCCTCTTCATACTTGTTTGAAACTTACTAAAAGGTCATGACAGCTATTCAACAAAAAATCAAGCCAACTGTGATGTGGCACAGGGTTTGCAGCTTCTATCTTTTCTGCTCAGCCAAATGACAAGTCACGAGAAGAAAAGTTAAAGTTATGATAATATAACTGAGGGTTATTTATTAGTGAAAGATCACTGAGAGATGAAAACTCACAACATATAATTAGCTCTTCTTGTAAAGTGATGTATGAATAACAGCAGAAAATACTCATTATTATATCTGGTACACCTTTTTTATGTATTAAGAGCTCACTCAGTTTACTTAGTGATAAATATATCTGGATTTTTTTTACACCAAGCTGATAAGTACCAACTTATTGAATAGATATTGAAATATTTGTGTATTTCTTTTTTCCATTGTAAAAAAGCAGATAGCAGAAACCGTCGAAGCTGTTGTTCAACAACTTATGGGAAAACAAAGAAACAAGGTTACAATAAGAACACATGAGTGCTCATGTGACACAAAAACTCCCTCCAAGTCCTCTACCATCCCAGAGTCAGTGATAGGTGAGAGTAGAAAAGGTAGTCACACATTACGTCGTATCATCTCTCCACGGACAAAGGCAAAAGTTACTGGAGACCCAGCTAGAACTAAGAGCATTGCTAAAGCTTCTATATTCTCATCAACCTTGGCTCAGACTTCCATTTCTCAAACAGAAAGTCATAAAATAAAGACAGATATTATTTGTGCTACAACAACAGTAGGTACTCCTGCAGTATTACAGCACTCTAATGGGGTAACCTTTGCCACTCCTTGTAGGTCAGTAGTGCAGAATGAAACATCTGAAGAAGACACAGTGCTCACTACTTCCTCTAAAGCTACAGGTATCAACACAGATACTACTACATCTGCCACTGCTTCTTGGATTTTAAACCTTTTGCCATCTGCAGGGGAGTGAAGGGCTTCTAATTCTGAATAGTGCTGCAGTAGCAGCAAGTATAGGGTTGAATTCTGCTTCTCTTACTCCTGTTACTTTATTATGTGGCCAGGATGTAAGTGCTGCACTTACAACAGCTGCAAGTATTCCTAACCCTAATTCCATGGACATACCAGACTCTTTGTCATCACCAACAGCAAAATGCACCTTCAAAATCAAACCACAGTCTCGAGTGAAACTGAGTAGTTATCTCAAGGATGAAGCTACAGACTTTAGTTCAAACGTGTCTTCTAACAAAGATCCAAATTTGAGTCACACTCTTCACGATTTTGCTCTTGATCTAGATGGAAACTTGACTCTGTTACATGACGCCCACAGAACAACTTCAAATCTTCTCTCCACTTCTCCTCTTTGTATTAAAACAGAGCCTACCAACCACCCAGATTTAGATCATGTAGATCTTGCTCCCATGGACTTTATTGATAATGACCTCTCGACCCCTGATGATGAGGTTTTTAACCTTGACACCTTTGACATGCTCACTGACCTCCCAGACCTAGAAGATTTCCACTCTGACCTAGTATCTAGCAGTGAACTAGTTGGATGCTGTAGCAGCTTATCTGGTGTGGGTGTTGGTGCATCTAAAAATCACCATCAGAACCCCCCTGACGTTCAACTTGTTTCACAATACATCACTGACTATTCTCCTCACTGGTCTTATACAGATGTAAGTATATACTGGTCAGTGTTCATATTTTAAATGATGGTTTAATATTTTCACTGCCATGTTTATAGACAAAGATACTCTCCAAAACCCAGGTTACTTGTGATATACACAATAAAAAAAATCTAAAAGTCAAATTTGAATATTTTGTTATATGTATGAAACCTGAAATTGCTAGACTTTGTGAAGCTGGGAGAATAATACCCTTCATGATCATACACAAACTCTGAAATCCCATGGTATAGCCCCAGCTGGGGATACATATATAGGTATATCAGGTGGTTAACTATATAGAATCTTTTCTCCACATTCAAAACCACATAGTCTATGGTTAGCAATATCATTTGATCCATAGGCATGACCAAGCATTATATAACTAACAATTAGAATTGTATACTCTATAATTTAATGTAAAGATTTATTGTAATTTATTTTACAACTAATAATTTACATGTAACGTAATGTTATAGTCTAATACAAGAATGTAGAACAATTATTATTTGGAATAATTAATGGTACAGTCTAATATATATTAGAATATAACACAATCTATATTCAGGATAATTAGTGTTATAGTGTAATATACGAATGTACAACAGTTGTGATAAAGGATAGTTAATGATACAGTCTATCATAAAGATGTTACACAGTTATGATACAAGTGATGGTACTGTCTGATATAAGAATATAGAACAATCATTACACATGATAATTAATGGTACAGTCTAATATAAAAATGTAGAACAATTATGATTCAAGATATTGATGGTATAATCTTTCTTAAGGTGTAACACAATCACAGTTCAGAATAATTGATGGTACAGTATAAAATAAGAATGTAACACAACCGTGACACTAGATAATTAATGGTCCAGTATAAAATAAGAATGTAACACAACCGTGATACTTGATAATTAATGGTACAGTATAAAATAAGAATGTAACACAACCATGATACTGGATAATTAATGGTACAGTATAAAATAAGAATGTAACACAACCGTGATACTGGATAATTAATGGTACAGTATAAAATAAGAAAGTAACACAACCGTGATACTGGATAATTAATGGTCCAGTATAAAATAAGAATGTAATACAACCACGACACTTGATAATTAATGGTCCAGTATAAAATAAGGATGTAACACAACCACGATACTGGATAATTAACGGTACAGTCTAATATAAAGATCTATCTCATTATGTGTTTCTTACTAGGTATTACATTCTAATTAGTTTCATATAATAATCTAAAAGTTGTACATTTGAAAACAATAGCAGAAAGCATTGCTGTGTAGCTCAGTTGCAGGTTGTTGTTTTTTTTTCTTTTTTGAATTGTTTTAAATGGTATGTTCTGACAGTTGTAATTGATGTATTTTACTGTTAGTGCTAAGAAGAATTAACTTGTGTAAAACAATAAAATATTACACGTCCTTGTTAATTGTTACAAGGGTGGAGCAAAAGTGCTGATCACAGGACCATGGAATTCAGAAACTTCCATATATACAGCCATATTTGATGGTGTTAATGCCCCCACAACCTTGATACAAAATGGAGTTCTTCGCTGCTTTTGCCCAGGTGAAGATTATATCAGTTATTTATGGACTGGTTACTATATTTTGAGAAATTTTTGGATTTATATATTTAAGAAAAACTTTGCCTTCCATGTTAAACAGTTGTGACTTTATTGTTTACTGGTTTAAAAGTATTTAAATGTTTGTTACTTACATGATGTTTGAATTATAATTTGTTTAGCATTTTTTTCCCTTTATAATATGTCATGATAGTTAATTACTAACTACATTGCACTTGTTTTAATTAGCCAAGATCCATCTAATTCCAAGCTAGTTCTTCCACTACTTAGGGAATATTTCCTGTTCCTTGATATGGATATTTTAAGATATTTTTAGTTTATATTGAAAATAATACAAATTTGTGAACTCTTAGTAATTATTATATAATGTTGCACTCATAATAAAATTGAATGTTGAACATCAAAAGAATGGTGTCACAGCATTCTTTATGAAGTTGAGTATTGTACACCAACTGAATGGTGTCATAATGTTCTTTATGAAATTGAGTGTTGTACACCAACTGAATGATGTTACAATGGTCTTTATAAAGCTTAATGTTGTACACCAACTGAATGATGTTATACCTTTTGATAGAAAGAGTTATCTACATGATATAAAATATTTTCTAGCCCATGAAGCTGGCATGGTAAATCTACAAGTGGCTTGCCAGGGTGTTGTAGTTTCCAACTCCGTTGCATTTGAATATCGTAAAAGAACCATGGTGTGTGTCCTTAATGAACAGGACTGGTTTTCTGTGGATGGTAAGTAGTTCATTTTATTATAATGTTTTATTATATTAATCAGCTTGGGATGTTTTAAGATTGTATAGACCTAGTCTACATCATGCAAACTTTGGTGCTCATGTTTTAACGTTCTCATGATTCTTGATGAGTTTTTCATGCATGTATGTAATAGTTTCTCCATATCTGTGTCCCTGGTTGTATTTCATAAGTGATGTAGTTGTCAGTATTCTTCTCAGTGCATATGTATAGATTTTAACTTTTAGAAAACTTTGTTCTTGTGATAACAGGTTTCTTACAGCATCTGTAAGTTGTTTTAAGGAGCAACAAAATGGAGGAACTTTAAGGATGAAAAAGATACCTTTAAGCTGTTTTATAGAAAGTTGGTTAATGCTGTAGAAAGGAATATTGTGCTGTCTTGAACTTTTGCTTTCTAGCTGATAGATAAAACATTCATTAAATTCCTCCCACTAACCTAATTTTGGACTTGAAAGATTTGATTTGTTGAAAATTGCAGTATTTAACTGGTCACAGTTTGTTTGATTGCTCTGATTTCCTTAAGAATGATCAGGTAGGTTACATGAAATAATGGGAAGTCGAAAAAAGATTTTTCAAGAAGTGAGTTTGTATTATTTGCTTTCAACTGAACTAGAAGACATGGAAGAGACTGTATGCATTGTTTAACAAAATAAAACTGTGTATTTAAACACGTAAACAATTAAAACTGTGTATTTACAAAGAATGGTGCCTTTATTGAAAGACATCTGTATATACATGGAATTGACAAAAAGTGTCCCTCTTTAAAAATGTTGCTAATTTGTTATATCTTTATTAGGTAACAAAAATGTGTAAAACTATATGTTTTTAAAATGCACCCAATGAGATCTGTTCAACTATGAGTTCAAATCCTAATTTTAATACTAACTTTTGTAAATACTTGAACTTTTTGTGATTTCAGTTACATTTTTTTATTAAAGTGTTGTGAACCTGCCTGTAGTTTCTTAGATCTTATTTCAGTTAGCATATAAAATTTTCAAACAAATTCTGTGCAACGATCGAACATAAAATTTAAACTCAAAATAACACAAACCAGTTTCTCAAGTTAATATTTAGTCAGCATTCCCTTGGATTTCAGTATTGCTTCACCTTGACTTAACATGTTTTCAATGAGTTTGTGCAGATGTTCCTGAGTGACTGGCTGCCATCCTTCTTTGAGTACTTCAAAAAGTTTATCTTCCATGTTTGGCTTTTGATCTTTCATTAATGGGTTTAATTCAGCCCATAAATTTTCAGTTGGGTTGGTATCAATCAGGTGATTGACCTGACCAATCAATAACATCAATTATTTTATTTATAAAATATCTTTCAACAACTCCACAATTGTAGAGAAACTTCTTTGATCATTTTGTAGGGTAATTAGAATAAGAAGATATAAGAATCTGCAGAAAGGGCAAAATATGATAAAATGTAACTAATCATGAAAAGTTCAGCTGTTTATGAAAGCTAGTGTTAAAAGGATTTGAGATCAAATGTGAACAGGTTTGATCAAGTACATTCAAAAACATATAGTTTTAAATATTTTTCTGTTATCTAATAAAAGATATAATAAAGGGGGCACTTTTTTGTCCACCCCACAAGAAGTTGTGTTGTTTCAGACTCAGACTGAAAAAATATGTAAATAATAGCACTATTCCTCTCATGGCACATGAGTATTGATTATTCCTTCTTAAAAATAAGGAAGATTATAACCTCTAAGAGTTACCTTGACATCCTAGTGGAAAAGATCTATGTTTACTCTTACTTAGTATGTACAACTTCACAGTAGTGTGCCTGTATATCACCTGATTTCTTGATGAAATTTCATAATATACAATATTGTGCAAAAGTATTAAGACAAATTAATATTTTGTAATTCTTTCCATTTTATGGGGTTAATTCTTCTGTATCATTACAGAATGTAAATTTCAGCAATATGGTAATGTTTCATTGATCCCTGTTGACAATTGAATGAACCATTGTGAGAATAGTTATTCTTTATAATTCTCATATTCTTCTCATATATTCTCTTATACCACTAACATTTGAATGATCATGCTGATCAAACTTAGGGTGTGAAATAACTGTCATGCTACCCCATGCAGTGTCTTAACTATATAGAAAGTAGTAAGCATATGGTACTGGTATATTGTAGAAGAAATCAATTTAATAGTATTCTACAAATAAACCTTGATAACTACAGTGTTTAACACTAAATATGAAATTTTGTTGTCATACTACAGCCCAAAATGTACAGAGAATTGTAAGTAGAGCAAGGAGTTTTTATAAAAACTTTACTTGATGTTGCTTGGACTCTCCAACAACTTGCTGCAGACTTGAAATGCTCCCCACACACTGTCATGTACACCCTGGATTGTGAGATCGAAACACTTTAATTTGAAAATAGGAAAAGAAGAGACAGAACACAATATTCAATGATACTGATGTTATGTACTTTCATTTATCTAGCCTTTGGGCAGAAGGAAAACTGCCACTGATCTCAAAAATGAGATAAATGAACATGCATCAAATGAGATAAAAGTGTCCAGACTTACAGTATCAAGAAGACTCAACAAGAATGGAATATTTGGTCATGTAGCAGTTAAAAACCTTCACTATAATTCCAAATATTGTTAAGAGACTGAAATTTGTTAAAAAGTACAAAAGCTCAATTATTGATGATTGTAAGAGGATGTTATGGATAGATGAGTCAAAGTTTGGAATGTGTAGTTCATAGTGTAGATTCTACATCCAGCAGAAGAAAGGTGAAAGATACTTACCTTAATGCATAGTACCTACCATCAAGCATGGAGGAAGCAATGTGATGGTTTCGAGGCATTTTTCTGCTGGGGTAACAGGAGATATTTGCAAAATAGATGGAATAATGGACTATCATGATATACCCAGTAGTTTGCACATTACTGGTAAAGGGATTATTACAATGAAGATAATGACCCCCAAAGACTTGTATAGCCCATGCAGAAATTACTTACCTAAGAAAGAAGTTGCTGGATTCATTGAAATGATGCAATGACTCTTACAAAGCTTTGATCTCAACTCAGTCGAGCAGATCTTGGATTTGATAGATCAAAAAACTACTCCCAAAGAAACTTTATGAAGACTATAAGATTTTTATGGTTTCGGAAAAATTAGCACTGCTTGGCATATTCTGCAAATATTGCTGTGGTATTAATTATGTTTTTCCTTTTTATGTCTAGAGCGTGCATTACGGTTTTCTCTGTTGGAAAGACTTGAAATGATGGAGACAAAAATGATCTTTAAGTTACAGGAACCAGAAGAATTTTTAACACAAGTAAGCACAATCATGAACAAGCTATTGTTGCTGGTAAGTTTGAACTAAGCCTCAAGGTCAAAGAATATTTAAAATTGTTTGCAAGCTGAAGAAACATCCTGTTTCAAAAACCATTCATTCATCAAATTAACACTGTTCAATAAACCTTTTTAGTACCAGTATTAATAACCACAAGGTAAGAAATATGTTATTTTTTGAGTGTTAGTTTCATTGCAGTATGCCCAATGACAGGGTGGTATGTCTTTGAAATATACAGTAGAAAACTGAGTTTTGATAACAGTGATGGGCAGAGAACAGATAGCCCTTTGTGTAGCTTTGTATTTAACAACAAAAGAACAACAATGACATTACATATTGATTAAGATGTTTAGTAAAATGATATTTTTATTTTCTATATATTTTTCATTGTCCTGATTATTTTGCATTGTTAGTTTAATAGTTGGTTTTAGTACTAATTTAATTCTTCTAAGCTAGCTTAACCTTATGAATTATTATTGAGATTATATCCAAAAGTGTCATTAATAGTAAGGACATCTATCTCATGTATTAATGCATTTAACACATCTACTTAGAATGTTATGTTAAAATTAAATGTATATTAATTACTATTAATTTTTAACTCGGGTCTATGCATACAGTTTCTTTTAATCAGATAGAAGTTAATACAACCAAGTTACGAGCTTAAATATTAAATAAAACATGACACTTTAAAGGTTTATAATTGAAGTGTGGCAAACTTGTATTTTGCTTCTTTTGTCAAATATGTTTTAAGAATAAAAACAGATTGCCTAACTCGTTTCTCAAACATTGTCATAATTCCAAATAATTAACGTGCCAGAAAACCATCATATTAAATTTTTAAACAAAAAACAGTTCTGTACTTTTAGTTTACCTCCTCTGAGATCTAAACATCTACCAACGTATTTGCTGTGCATGGTGATCCATGAAGGGGAGGTGAGGATTCTGGTGGTTAAGGAATTCAACCATAAGATACCACTCTGGCCTTGAACTCATGTAGACAGGTGACCTTGGGGTCAATTGGCTGGTTCACTTGAGCTAGGATCAACCAAGTACCAGTGTTGGACCTTCTCAACAGATGTTGTGGACATTGTGTCTGATGCTGGTGTTTCGGTTAAGTGCTTACAAAATGCTGGCTTTGGTACATTGTCCTTGTTTGGCATTATAGTGCATCCCCTTGTAGGGCTCTATGGTGGGTGGAGTCAGTGGGCACAGAAAAATTCTTTCTTTATTATGGATCCTCCAGCTCAAAATAAAAATAAAACAAAAAGAAACAGATCATAAGTAAATGACCACATCTTGAAGATTCCAAACAACAGTTTTCAACTTAGACATATGTACCTCATTTTCTGATATTACATTCTTTGTCAGGCAAATATTTGGAGTAAATATCTTCTTTTTTTTGTTTAAGAGTGGACTAGAGGGGCTTGTTGGCTCTCATAAGTCAGTCAAAAGGCTACATTCTGAGGACTGCTTGGTGGAAACATGGACTAAAAAACAAAGTGACCTCCTCTTGTATTCAGAGGTCATTGAGGATATATCTATTGAGATTACTGCCCATGCCACTTTGAATTCATCATGAGGAGTTATTGTTGAGAGAGATTTCAAGAACATCCCCAAGTCAGATATCCTCACTTGTTACTTTACCCAAGGAGTTTCTGCAGTGTGTTGTATTTCCACTCACAAAGATAGTCCCCTCAGTGTGGATTCCTGTACGTGGTGAGGGAACCTCACAGGGAAGGTTCTGTTCTTTTAGTTTACCTCCTCTGGGATCTAAACATCCACACACATGTTTGCCATGTGTGGCAACCAGTGAAGGGGAGGAGAGGATCCTTGTGGTTGAGGGGTCCAACCCTAACACACTGCTTTGGCCTTGAATTCCTGTAGATGGGCGGCATTGGGGTGGTCCCTCTTGGTTCAATCAGCTGGTCCACTTTGGCTAGGGTCAACTAAGTACCAGTGTTAGATATTCTCAGCATTTGTTGTGGACATTATATCTGATGCAAGTGTTTGGGTATAGTGCTCACGAAACCCTGACATTGCTGCAGTGTCCTTGTTTGACATTGTAGTGTGTCCCCTTGTAAGGCTCCATTGTGGGTGGGGTCAGTGGGCACCGAAATTTCCCTCTCTTTATTATCGATACTCCAATAAAAAGTCTTAATAAAATAGTGATAAACAGTCTATAGGTAAACACCACATCTTGAAGATTCTGAGCAGCAATCCTCACCATCTATACCACCTATTGTACCTCATTTTCTTATATTGCATTTATTTTCAGACAAACATTTAGGGCAAATGACTCCCTTTTTCATTCAGAAGGGACCAGAGGGACTTGCTGGCTCTCCCAAAGTCAGTAAAAAAGCTTTGATCTGGTGACATATTGATGAAAACATCCACATCTCAACACAGTGACCTCCTCTTGCATTCAAAGGCAATTGAGGATATACCTCATGCCACTTTGAATTCATCATGAGAAGTTATTGTTGAGAAGGATTTGAAGAACATCTCAGAGTCAGATATTCTTGCTGGTTTCTCCATCTAAGGAATTTCTGCAGTGAGGCGTATCTCCACTTGCAAAGATGGAATTATGGTGCCGACCAATGTCCTCATTCTCACATTTATGTTACCACGTCCACCTGCCACCATCAAGGCAGGTTACCTTAATTGTAGAGTATGGCCATATATTCCAAACCCTCTCCGATGTTTCCAGTGTCAACAGTTCAGTCACTCGATGACGTCAGGTCGTGGTTCCTTAATGTGTGCTTGTTGCATTGGCAAGGACTATGATGCCTACAAGTGAGAAATGGACCCTCATTTCATCAATTGCAATGGCTCTCACCTGTCCTACTTTCGTTCTTGCCCTAAATGGTTGGAAGAAACGAGGTGCAGCGTTTGAAAATGATTCATAACATTACCTATCCTGAGGCTCAAAAATTGTTGTCCACCACCTCATCTTGGATGTATGCCACTGCATTTCATTCCACAACTACTATGGACGTGCAGACAGATCTCTCTGTGCCTCCTGCAGAATCATTCTCCAAACAAATGAAAGGTCTTTTGACCACCATGATAAAAAAGTTGATGAATCAACTTCAACACCTATTTTTGTCCTTTATATACATTCCACCACACCCCAAGATCCACATTCTTTGGTTCCATGTATAGGCATTTCCTCAGATGCATCTTCTTCTCTCACTCCAAGATGCAAATCAGTTATTCGTTCACATCCTCAGTCTCTGGAATCCCCTTCCAACATCAAAGATCTGCCCAACCGACCCAGGGCAGGATCCATGGAGGTCGATAGTCCTCTCTCGAATAAGGACAGTAACGAAAAAAGACATGGTCATAAGCAGAAGGGTTCTCCACCCAATTCGCCGACATGTAAATAAAAACGGCCACCCTGATACAATGGAACCGTCGAGGTTTACGTTCTACTTTGGATGACATCAAAGTGTTGATTGATTCTTACCATCTTATGTGTCTTTCCTTACAGGAAACATTTCTGAAATCTGTCAATACAGTCACCTTTTGGAAGTTTTCTGTGTATAGAAATGACAGGCTGTGTGATGGACGAGTGCATGGAGGGATGGCACTGTTGGTTGAACAGCATATGCCCAACCTGTCTTTGCCACTCGACACATCCTTGGAGGCCGTAGCCATCTGTGTTTCCTTGGGTCATACCATCAGGGTTTGTTTTCTCTACCTGTCACCTGGAGAGACATATGATCAATCAGACCTTGATGCTTTCGTTGAACAGTTGCCATCTCCCTTTTTCATCCTGGGGGACTTTAATGGACGTTATCCCTTCTGGGGAAGTGCTGATATTGATAGGAGGGGTCACTCTGTAGAGTGTATGCTCAATGATCACAACCATTCTCTTTTCAGTACTGGTTCTTCTACTTATTTCCATGCACCTAGTCAGTTCTTTACTACTATTGATCTCTCAATTTGCTCCCCTTCATTATTTTTCCATTTCTCATGGAGGGTTGACAATTACCCATGAGGCAGTAATCGTTTTCCTGTAATCTTGAGAGAGACTGGCTGTGGTTAATGGCACCCGTCCCGCGTGCCCCAGTGGAAACTGGATCAAACAAACTGGCCATATTTCTTGCAGACCTTGATCCTGCCATTGTCTGTAAGCTATCAATAGATGACTGTGTTGCAGCAGTAACAGATTGTATTATTCAAGCAACTGCTCAATGTATTCCTAAAACCTCAACACGTTTTCCACTATATCCTTGTCCATGATGGAATCCTGCCTGCCACATGGCAAGGAAGGCTCAAAAATGAGCTTGGGATACTTTCTGTAGATATCCCACACTCTTGACCCTCATTGCTTTCCAGTGGGCCCGTGCACATGTTCGATGTGTAGGACGTCAAAACCAGAAGGAATCTTGGATTAAGTTCACAACAAGCATATCTTCTACAACCAGTTCCAAAGTCATATGGGACAGGATTCGAAAGGTCAGTGGGCAATATAACTCTGTCCCACTCTCGATCCTTCTTTCTGATGACCAGGAAATAGTTGATACCTGGAGCATCGATGATATTCTAGGTAAAAGCTTTTGCTGAGTATCTAGCACTTCTGCTTCTTCTTCACCTTCTTCGCCATCAAGACTCAGGCAGAGCAACCACCTCTTTCCTTTCAAGCTGATTGTCTCTATGACTATAATCGTCCCTTTACACTGGTGAAACTCAAACTGGCCCTTCATCAGTCTGGCAGTACATTGGTTGGACGTGATGATATACACTATGAGATGCTGTGCCATCTATCTCCTGCTTCTCTTGCTATTCTTCTGATTGTTTATAACCAGATCTGGCAGGATAATGTTTTTCTGATACCTGGCACCAGGTTATTTTCCTACCTTTCTGCAAGCCTGGGAAGGATACCAAGATTCCTTCAAACTACCATTCGATTGCTTTGATGAGCTGTCTCTGTAAAACCCTAGAGAGGATGGTTGATGCTCATCTTGTTTGGTTCCTCAAATCAAACAACCTCCTCTTGCCCACCCAATGTGGGTTCCGACAACAGCGCTCCACCATGGACCACCTGATTCGACTTTAAATGTCGAATCAAATGACATCTTGTATCAAAATTCTTTGACATTGAGAAGGCTTATGATACAACATGGAGGTATGGCATTTTGTGAGACTTCCATATATGTGAGTTACGTGGCCATTTACCCATTTTTATTAAAAAGTTTTTAATGGACAGGAGATTCCAAGTTTGCGTGGGTTTGACACTTTCCTGTTCTTTTCTACAGGAACTTGGAGTCCCTCAAGGCTGTGTTCTGAGTGCCATACTTTTCAGTATAAAATTTAATGCCATCATTGAACAACTTCCTCTCACTGTTGCAAATGGGCTCTATGTCAACGACTTTCACATCTCATGTCAGTTGTCGAACATTAGGTATATTGAGCGGCAGCTACAGACTGCCCTCAGTTGTTTACTGGAGTGGACCACAGCAAATAGCTTTACCTTCTCACTCTCTAAAACTGTTTGCATGCATTTTTGCTGCCAATGGGGTATTCACTCTAATCCTGAACTCTGTACCGGTGAAGTTGTGCTGCCTGTGGTCACAGAGACCAAGTTCTTGGGGCTTATCTTTGACCGTAAGTTGACCTTTTTATCACACATCAAGCAGCTATGGGTCAAATGTACAAGAGCACTGAACATCCTCCATGTCCTCTCTTCCACCACTTGGGGAGCAGATTAACATTCTGTGCTAAAGATATATCATGCTCTTATTCGATCAAAACTTGTTTATGGATCACTGATCTATGGTTCTGCCAGACCCTTGGCCTTAAAGATGCTAGACCCTATTTATCATCAAGGAATTCTTTGGCTATGCACTGGGGCTTTCTGCACTTTCCCAGTTCAGAGCTTATGAATAGAATCTCAGGAACCTTCTTTGCACCTTCGCCATTTGCAACTGTTTTTACTATATGCTTTGAAACTTTGTTCCTTACCAAAGCATCCCACCTGGGCTTGTTTTCCTCCCCCGATAGGTCATGCTTTTTCAGACCAGGTGGTCTGCCATTGCTCCTTTTGGCCTTCGTATCCAGGTGCAGTTGGATGAATTGGGTCTGTCCTTGGATAACACTGCTGTATCCACTGGTCAGCCCATCCCACCATGACTTCTTACAGTCCCCAATTGTGACCTACATGTAAGTCATCTGAGAAATGTAGACATTCCTGATTGGAAATACTGTCTACTATTTGCTGAAAATCTTTTGATCCAGCCTTCCATTCCTATTTATACAGATGGTTCAAAATCAGGTGACTGTGTGGGCTCTGCCATGGTTTGTTGTGGTTTGGTGGTTGAGCACAGAATCCTCTCTACAGCTTCTGTGTTCAGTACTAACTGTATGCCATTTCCCTTGCCCTGGATTACATAGAAGCTAAGCAGTACTCAAACTGCACTGTTTATACTGACTCGCTTAGTTCTCTACTGGCCCTTGAATTGCTTCACGTTGGTTCATACCCTGTTCTCAATGATATTCAAAACTGACTGGCCCATTTCTCTTTAACATCTACTTCTATCCAATTTTTCTGGATACCATGCCACGTTGGTATTCGCGGGAATGAGCTTGCTGACACTGCAGCTAAGTCTGTCTGTACTGGCACTATCACCTCTGTGCCTGTTCTGTAGATGGACTATGGTCCTGTATTCAAGACTCGGCTCTGTGCCATCTGGCAGCTGACTTGGAGTGAGGAATGCAAAAACAAGCTTTTCCAAATAAAACCCTGTATTGGACTTTGGCTATCTTGCTTTCATAAGGATCAGAAAGAGGAACTTGTTCTAACTAGACTACACATTGGTCACAATTTTCTGACTCATCGTTTTCTTTTATCTGGAACTGATGCACCAGTGTGTAGTGTGTGTAACACTCAGATCACAATAAGCCACATTTTACTTTCTTGTCACAATGATGGCACCATTTTAAGCAAGTTCTGTTCCAAGTTTTGTCCATAATGTTAGACAGTGTTATTGGTGATGGTGACACTGTCCACCTTGGCAATATTTTTAGTTTTTTAAAGAGCCATTAATCTTTTTAATGCCATTTAAATTTTTAAATTTATACATTACACCTGATGTTGGCCTTTCCAAATCACAGTTCATCTAGTTCATTTAAATTAGAAACTGGCCAGTTTCATTTCAAATTGAACTAGATGAACTGTGATTTTTAAAATCAGGTGATTAAAAGGTGTGCTGTTTGAACTACCGTTAGTCTTCCTGGCAAGTTATTTGATAATTTTGGCTACATGTTTTTTAAAATCTTTTAATAAAAAGATTTTAAAAGACATGTAGCAAAATTATAATAATAACTTGCCAGGAAGAAAGGCCAACTTCAGGTGACTGATGGTGGTTTTTGTACTTACCTGTTAGTCTTCCTGGTGAATTATGATTATTACAGTTATGTTACAGAAAGTCCTTTACAACTTGAATTACTGTAATGTTTCTCTTGACATTGTAGACTAGATGTAAACATTGGTTTTATGCGATTTATGTTTTTTAAACTTTGTTTTGTTTTACCTTCATTTCCTTTTATGAATTTTGCAAAATTTACTTTTAACTTTTTACCAGATGATTGATGCAGATAGCCTAGCTGCGTTGTGCCATAAAACAGTAAATCAACCAACCATAAAGACAGAATTTTGAAGCCAAGTACTATCCTAATTTTGACATTTACATCACCACATTCACCTACTATCATCAAGGTGAGTTATCTAAATTGCAAGGTGTGGCCAGATATTCTAAACCCTCTTTGTTGTTTCCATTGATGGCAGTTTGGTCACTCAAGGACATCAATGTTATAGTTCCTTGACGTGTGCTTGTTGTGGTGGCAAGGCCCTTGATGCCTACGAGTGTGAAATGGACCCTCATTATGTTAATTTTAGTAGCTCCCCCTCCTACTTTCTGTTTTGCTATAGGTTGGTGGAAGAAACAAGGTACAGTGTTCGAAAATAGTTCAAAACATTTCTTACCCTGAGGCTCAAAAGTTACTGTTCACCACTCCATCTCAGACATTTGCTATTGCACTCCATTCCACTGTTACAGTGGGAGTACAGACAGATTTCTCTATGTCTCCGACAGAGTTGTTTTCAAATTACATCAAGAAGCCTTTTGCCTTTCATGATTAAAAGAGTTGACAAGTCAATGTTAACACCTATCTCTATTCCCACCATTCCTTCCAGCAGTTCCCCAGATACATTTCCTTTGGCTCCAGCTTCTGGCATTTCCTTGGGTCCATCTTCTTCTTTGGTCCTGAGATGCAGAACAATTATTCATTTGCATCCTTGGAATTTTCATCTACCAACAGAGACCTGCCTACTTGACCCAGGGATGTACCTATGAGATAGACCATCAAATAAAGAGAAACAACGACAAAGTGGCCAAAATCAGAAGGGCTCTTGATCCAATTCTCCTTCACGTAAGTAAAAATAGCCACTTTACTACAGTGGAACTGTCAAGGTTTACGTTCTAATTTGGATGACATCAAAGTGTTGATTGATTCTTACCATCTTATGTGTCTTTCCTTACAGGAAACATTTCTGAAACCTGTCGATACAGTAACCTTTTGGAAGTTTTTTGTGTATAGAAATGATGGGTTGTGTGATGGATGGGTGCATGTAGGGGTGGCAATGCTGGTTGATCAGTATGTGCCCACCCTATCTTTGCCACTCGATACACCCTTGGAGGCTGTAGCCATCCATGTTTCCTTGGGTCATATGATTACTGTTTGTTCTCTCTAACTATCTCCTGAGGAGATCTGTGATCACTCAGACCTGGATGCTCTCTTTTAACATCTTGCTGGCTCACTTTTTAATCTTGGGGGACTTTAATGGATATAATCCCATCTGGGGTGGTGCCGATATTGATGGGAAGGGTCTTTCTGTAGATAATATATTCTCAGATAATAACTTTTATATTTTCAATGCTTGCACTTATACCTATTTTCATACACCCAGTTAGTCTTTTACTGCTATTGATCTCTCTGTCTGTTCCCCTTCACTTTTCTCTCATTTTTTTTGGGGGGTTGACAGTGATCCATGGGGCAGTGATCATTTTCCTATCATACTAAGAAAAACTGGCTTTGGTCAATGCCACGTGACCCATGTGCCATAGTGAAAGCTGGACCAGGCCAAATGGCCCTCTTTTACTGTTCTCTTGAAACTTGATCTTGCTGTCATCTCTAAATCATTAATAGACAACTGTGTGGCAGCAGTAACTGACTGTATTGTCTAAGCAATTGCTCAGTCTGTTCCTAAAACCTTGACACATTTTCTACAGTATCCTTGTCCATGGTAGAATCCTGCCTGCCACATGGTATGGAAGGCTTAAAAACAGGCCTGGGATACCTTTTGTAGATATCCCACACTTTCAAACCACATTGGTTTCCAACAGGCCCATGCACATGCTCAGCAGGTATAACATCAAAGCCAGAAGAAATCCTTGAGTCAGTTCACAACTACTGTGTCTTCTACTACTAGTTCAAAAGTTATACAAGACAAGATTCAGAAGATCAGTGAGCAGTATACATCCAACCCTCTTTTGATCTTGCTCTCCTATGGCCACAAAGTTGCTGATGCCCAGAACATTGCTGATACTCTTGGCAAAAGCTTTTCTCTTGCATCTAGCAATTCTGCCTCATCCTCCATCTTCTTAGCCATCAAGACTTGGGCATAGTGATCACCTCTTTCATTTTGAGCTGACTGTCTCTGTGACTATAATTGCCCCTTTACACTGATGGAACTCCAGCTTGCTCTTTATCGGTCTGGCAGTATATCAGTCAGACCTTATGGTATTCACTACAAGATGCTGCACCATCTCTCTCCTGCCTCTCTTGTTATTCTACTGGTTGTTTTTTCTGGTGTTTGGCTCAATGCTATTATCCTTCCTTTTTTAAAGCCTGGGAAGGATTCCAAGATTCCTTCAAACTACTGTCCAGTTGCTTTGACGAGCTGTCTCTGTAAGACTTTAGAGAGGATGGTTAATGATTGTATTATTTGAATCCTTGATTCAAACAACCTCCTCTCATCCACCCATTGTGGGTTCCGATGACAGTGCTCCACTGTGGATTAACTGATTTGACTTGAAAAATCAATGAGGGAAACCTTTCTCAAGAGACAATGTCTTGTTTCTGTATTTTTTACCTTCAAAAAGCTTATGATACTATGTGGAGGTATGACATCCTGCGAGACCTCTACTTATTTGGGTTGTGTGGCTACTTGCCAATTTTAATTTAACATTTTGTAATAGAAATTCCAAGTCTGTGTGATTTGACACTTTCTTGTTCATTCCTGCAGGAATTTGGAGTCTCTCAGGGCTGTGTCTTGAGTGTCGCACTTTTCGTTATAAAGATTAATGCCATCAGTGGATAACTCCCCACCCCCATCCCTCACAGTTGCAAGCAGTCTCTATATTGGCAGCTTCCACATCTCATGTCAGTTGAGTGTGGGGTTTATTCTGTGGCAGCTACAGACTGCTCTCGATCATTTACTGAAGTGGACCACAGCAAACAGTTTAAACTTTTTATTGCTATAAAACCATTTGCATGTACTTCTGCTGCCAATGGGGTATTCACATCAATCCTAGTCTTTGTCTCTGAGAAGCTGTACTTTCCATGGTCCCTGAACCAAAGTTCTTGGGGCTTATCTTTGACCATAAACTGGCCTTTATTCCACACATAAAGCAATTACATATCAGAACTAAAAAGATATTGAACGTCCTCTGGGTTCTCTCTTCCACCTCTTGTGGAGTGGATTGATATTCTATGCTAAAAATCTATCATGCCCTCCTTCAGTCAAAACTGGACTATGAGTCTCTGAACTTTGGCTTTGACAGGGCCTTGGCCTGTTCACCATCAGAAGCCTCTGCTCTGCACTTCTCCAATTCAGAGTTTCTAGAATGAGTCTCATGACCATCCTCTACACCTCCACCATTTAGAACTGTCTTTACTGTATGCAGCAAAACTTCGATCCTTATCACAGAATCCCACCTGAAGTTGTGTTTTCTTTCGTCAGTGGGCCATTCTTTTTCAGAATAGATGGTCTGCCATTGCCCCTTTTGGCTTTCATACCCAGGTGCACTAAGCTGTATTGGGTCTGTCCTTGGATGACATTGCTGTCTCCACTCATCAGCCCATCACATTATGACTTATTACCATCCCCAAATGTGATCATTTTTGGAGTCACCTTGAGATGGCAGATGCTCCCGATTTGAAGTACTGTCTTCTATTTGCCAAACATTTTCCTGACTATCCTTCCATTCCCATTTATATGGGTGGTTTGAAATCAGGTGACTCTGTGGTTTCTGCCATGGTTTATTATGGTTTGGTGATTGCACACGTGATCCTCTCTACAGTTTCTGTGTTCAGTGCCAAACTGTATGCCATTTTTCTTACCCTGAATCACATAGAAGCTATGCAATACACAAACTGTACTATTTATACTGATTCACTTAGCTCAATACTGGCTCTGCCATCACTTCATGTTAGTTCTCACCCTACTCTCAGTGATATACAAAACCGACTGGCTCGTTTCTCTTTATCATCCATTTCTATCCAGTTATTCTGAATACTGGGCCATATTGGTATTCATGGAAATAAGCTCACTGACACCACAGCTGAGTCTGTCTGATCTGGTACTATAACAACCATGCCTGTCCCATTCAAGGACTATGATCATGTGTTCAAGGCTTAGCTCCAAGCCAGCTGGCAGTTGACATGGAGTTAGCAACGTGATGATAAACTTTTCCAGATAAAACCTTCTATTGAACTTTGGCCATTTTGCTTCCATAAGGATCGGAAGGAGGAAGTTGTCCTAGTTAGGCTATGTATTGGTCACGGTTTTTTAACTCATGATTTTCTTTTATTTGGGACTGATGCACCAATGTGTTGTCTGTGTAACACTCTGGTCACAATAGCCTACATTGTGCTCTTGTGCTGTCATTACAACTATGAGTGATGGCACTATTATAAATATGTTTTACCATGGGTTCACCCCTGATGTTGGACAATGTCATTGGTGATAGTAACATTGCCCATCTGAGTTGTGTTTTTAAATCTATTTAATTTTTAATTAAAAAATTGAACCTGTTTTTTTAACGTGTACCCTTTTTACACATTTTAATAATTTTACTTATTTTTAAATTGTTACTGGTTATATGGCATATATAGCCTAATTGCTTTGTGCCAATAAATGCCAAACAACCAACCAACTAAACAGAAACTGACCATTCAAAGTATGGTTTATGATTTGTAACATTTCTAATATATACTTTATACAACTTTAACATAAATAGTAAACAAACAAGAGTATTAAAAATTATGAATTTTCATATGAAGTAAGGATGTTGATACAAAAAGTTATGAAAGAAGAATTAAAACCACAATGACAAATTTATATAATTTAATATCCACTTTAGCAAATTTATACAAGGGCTGTTCAAAAAATACGCGGACTGACGTCATAAAACAAAATGTACTTTATTTAGAAGTTACAGGTCTGGGACCCCTTCAAAGTACTCTCCTCCCCAACACACACACTTATCCCAACGGTGTTTCCACTTGTTGAAACATTCCTGGTACGTTTCTTTTGTAATGTCCTCCAGCTCCTTCATCGCATTTGCCTTAATCTCGGGAATCGTCTCAAATCTTCTTCCTTTCAAGGGTCTTTTGAGTTTGGGGAACAAGAAAATATTGCAAAGAGCAAGGTCAGGTGAGTAGAGGGGGTGGGGAAGAACAGTGATCGAGTGTTTGGCCAAAAACTCACGAGTTCTGAGGCACAAATTTCGCAGCAACGCGGTGCATCTTCAATTTTTCGGTCAAAATCTCATAACAAGATCCAACTGATATCCTACACTCTTCAGCAAGCTCTCTGACAGTCAGACGTCGATTTGCCCGCACCAGGGTGTTGATTTTGTCAACGTGTGGGTCGTCAGTTGACGTGGAAGGACGTCCAGGACGCTCATCACCTTCAATGGACTGTTGAACATCCTTAAAACGTTCATGCTACTTGAAACATGCCGTACGCTTCATAGCAACATCACCGTAAGCCGTGTTAAACATAGCAAAAGTTTCAGTTGCAGATTTTCCAAGTTTAACACAAAATTTCACAGCAAGTCGTTGCTCCTTCAGGTCATTCATTCTGAAATCTGCCAAACGAAAAAATCGCACTTCACTTAAAACCGTGTAGCTAATACACAAATGAAGATATCTGCAATCGGGAAATGGCGTCGTAATCAGCTGATCTGTGCGAACCTAGCAACACCAAGCGGATTCCCCTGGAACCAACTGGAGCCGCGCAATTCAAACAGTCCGCATATTTTTTGAACAGACCTCGTACACTTATCTAAGGCTAAAATTAGGTTTACATTTATGAATTTGTGATTGTGGTTTTAATTCTTGTAAACGTTATAGCTATCATGAATATGTCCATGTTGAAAATTTATAGATGTTGTGTCCAGTACATTGACATATAAATTCTGAAAAAATAATTAGGAAAAAAAATAATTTTAATGGAAGTTAAGGATTCTTGGGTATCTGCAGAATTGTTACAAAACTGCTATAACAAGTATCCAAGACAAATGTTGCAATAAAAAGTACACAAGCGAGTAAAGTGATACTAGCTGGATACATTTTAAAACAATTTTCAATTCCTAGTTATGTTGAAAGGTTTTGACTGCTTTGTTTAGCAATGGATCACAATACCAACCAAAGTAATTTTATCCCTAATTTACTGTAGGATTGGTAGAAATTCTGCACTATGTTCTTGGTTTTTCATCTGACAAGAAAATGCAACTTTTCTTGCAGAGGGAGCCATGCTCAGTCAGGCTTGCTTTGGCTCATGATTATAGGTTTTTAATTAGTTGTAAATGTGTCCCTATTCACCACTGAATAAAACTGTGGAGCCAAACTAAACCTATCTAGTTTTTGCACATCAACTAACAGTTCCAGTCTTTAATCTCAGGTCCATTGTCACAACAAAACTGCATGAGTTGTACACATAAATATTCTAAGCTAGTTCATAGGATATTCATTCAGAAACTAATATGCTTAACTTTTCAAATAGATACAACAGTGTGTGGAATGCTACTTTTTAATAATATTATATATTATCTACAGTTGGTGGTGTATAATTTGGCATGTGACTACTGAGTTAGCCAAGGTAAAGTGGTTAGTGTGTAGAGACATTGGATTCAACTAAGGATCCATGGTTTGCATCCCATTACAGCAAAATCCCATTATTTAATTAGAGTAGTCAAAGTATTGATGGTACAGCACTGTGTTGACCACCTGCCTTCCCTCTGATCTGCCAGCTCAAAATTAGGGATGGCTATCTTAAAACATTCTTGTGTACATACTTTTGTGTGAATATCCAAAGCAAAAAAAGTATGTAAGTACATTAACAAAGGTAACATTTACTAAAACGAGAATCATATAAATTATCTAATAGTGACACTCAAGTACTTAAAACTTAAGTAATCATTATGCAGTATGAACAGAAATTGTTAGATAGCTAAATGCAGACCAAATAGAGTCATAGATGATTGGAAAGACCTTTTTCAATCTACCTCATGATTTTTTCCATGTTTTTCATCCAGGTATGCAGAAACACACAGAGGAGCTTTGAAGACAGGTTAGTTGTTTTGTGTCAAAGGTTGATGAGTGGAGCTTGGACCAAAAGCAATGATACTAGCCCACTGCAGGTCACTTCTCATTTTGATCTCACCTTACTTCACTTAGCATCAGCTCTTGGTTATAGCATACTGGTTTGTACCCTGCTGCATTGGAGAATTGACAATCCATCATTTGTCATAGCATCTGAAGTGGATGCTCTAAAGCTAGACAAGAATATGTGTACACCTCTAGTAAGTACAAATTCTAAGTAGAGATAAGCACATGTGTATACACCACTAGTAAGTACAAGCTGTAAGTAGAGACAAGAAAATGTGTACACTACCAGAAAGTACAAGCTCTAAGTAGAGACAAGAATGTGTGTACACCTATAGTAAGTACAAGCTCTAAGTAGAGACAAGAACATGTGTGTACATCTCTAGTAAGTACAAGCTCTAAGTAGAGACAAGAACATGTGTATACACCACTAGTAAGTACAAGCTCTAAGTAGAGACAAGAACATGTGTGTACACCTATAGTAAGTACAAGCTCTAAGTAGAGACAAGAACATGTGTGTACATCTCTAGTAAGTACAAGCTCTAAGTAGAGACAAGAACATGTGTATACACCACTAGTAAGTACAAGCTCTAAGTAGAGACAAGAACATGTGTGTACATCTCTAGTAAGTACAAGCTCTAAGTAGAGACAAGAACATGTGTGTACATCTCTAGTAAGTACAAGCTCTAAGTAGAGACAAGAACATGTGTATACACCACTAGTAAGTACAAGCTGTAAGTAGAGACAAGAAAATGTGTACACTACCAGAAAGTACAAGCTCTAAGTAGAGACAAGAATGTGTGTACACCTATAGTAAGTACAAGCTCTAAGTAGAGACAAGAACATGTGTGTACACCTCTAGTAAGTACAAGCTCTAAGTAGAGACAAGAATATGTGTGTACACCTATAGTAAGTACAAGCTCTAAGTAAAGACAAGAACGTGTGTGTATACCTCTAGTAAGTACAAGCTGTAAGTAGAGACAAGAATATGTGTGTACACCTATAGTAAGTACAAGCTCTAAGTAAAGACCAGAACGTGTGTGTATACCTCTAGTAAGTAGAGTTTCTAAGTAGAGATAAGCACACATGTACAGCACTAGTAAGTACAGTTTCTAAGTAGAGATAAGCACACGTGTACACCTCTAGTTTACAGTTAGAAAATCTGAAGAATAAAATGTTTATGAATTATAAATATCCACGTTGAAGCTCAATTGTTCAAATGTACAAAAGTAAAAAAAACAGTAAATACCTAGTTTTTACATATAAAGTTTATGTTTTTATTTGTATGTTGATGTTATATATTAATATACGTCTAGTATGAAATAGGTATTTATTCATTAATAAACGACCTTGGTGGTATATATTGGTACTTTTTAAGTTGTGGGCCTGTGCTCGTGGACACAAAGAGGTAGCATTATTATTGTACCAGTGGAATAGATCAGCAATCAAGATTCTGGACAGTAATGGTAATGATCCCTTGACAGTTGCACGTAACAAGGGTTATCATGGTCTAGCAGAACAAATGGAGCACTGGGAACAAGTTCCGCAGTTCCAGGAAAATAGTTCAGGGTGAGTAACTTGAAAACTATAACCAAACACGTTTTTACCCTTAATACTAAAACCAAACACGTTTTTAAACTTAACTGTTAATATTTAATTTTCAGCTGATCTGAGCCATTTTCTGTTTACACTTCTTTCTTTTCTCATTTCTTTTTCTGTTCCAAACACATTATGATGTGAGTTGAATTTGTTGTGATGTTGTTGTTGATATTTTATAAATGAATATGTGTATTTTCATGTATTATACACTGTTCCAGGGACAGCCCTAAGGCAAGCTCTCCTGTCAGAAACTCTTTAAAGTCTGCCCTTCACAGTTTGTCTACTACTTCTGGTGCGCACAATCTGTCATCTCTACTTACAAATCCCATACCTAATACCTGGGCCTCGAGAAGCACTAATCAGTCTGAACTACATAAAATACTGGCAAAATTTTCTGTAGATAAGAGTCCATTCCTTTCGGGGCTTTCTGCATCTGGAGATACGGATAAGCATTCAGTTAGTAACAAAACACCATTGCTATCTTATGAAGGCCATAGTTTATCTTTACCCTTGACAAGGTCATCCACTTCAAAACTCATAGAAGACAGTAGCTTATTATCACCTCACATTTATATAGGTAAATTATAGTCACAGTTTCAAGTTATAGAAATATAACAAAACCTTTGAGGATAGGTTGAAATTTGCTCTCTTGCATTTTATAAGATTGAATCAACATAATCTTTCTTTGTGATATTTAGGATATAAACCATCAACAGGTATTTATTTGCTCTTATGTGTTGAAATAAACAAAATAACACTTACACTCAGTGGCCACTTTATTAAGTACACCTATCTAGTACCATGTAGGACCCAATTTGTCTCCAGAACAGCCTGAATTCTTTGCAGCATGGATTTAACAAGGTGCTGGAAACATTCCTTAGGGATTTCAGTTCATGCTGGGTCAGTAGTGCTGCACAGTTCCTACAGATTTATTGGCCACATTTTAATGCTTCAAACCTCTCGTTCCAACTCATCCTAAAAGTACTGTATTGGATTGAGATTTGGAGACTGTGCAGGCCACTGGAAAATACTGAAGTCACTATAATGTTCTTGGAACCAGCTTGAGATGATGCATGCTTCTTGATATGGTGCATTATCCTGCTGGAAGTAGTCACTGGAAAACAGGTAGACAGTGACCATAAAGAAATGCATATCAATGTGCAAGTACACTGTGTCATTCAGATGATGCTCAATTGGTATTAAGGGGCCTAATGTGTGTCAAGAAAGCACTCTCCACGCCATTGCACCACCGTCATCACCAGCCTGTATTACTGACAAAAGGCAGGAAGAATTCATGCTATTCATGCCAAATTATGACCATACCATCTGCAACTTGCAGCAGAAATAGAGATTTGTCAGACCGGGTGACATTTTTCCAATCTCAGTTGTCCAGTTTGGTGATTCCATGCCAACTGTAGCCCCATCTTCCTGTTCTTAACTAACAATAGTGGAACCTAATGTAGTCTTATGTTGCTGTAGCTCATCTGCTTCAAGGTTTGAAATGCTATCATTCAAAGATGCCCTTCTGCACACCTCTCTTATAAAGAGTGGTTATTTGAGTATTCGTGCCTTTTTTCAGCTTGAATGAGTCTGGCCATTCTCCTCTGACCTCTCTCATTAACAAAGTTTTTTTGCTTGCAGTACTGCTGCTCACTGGATGTTTTTGTTTTTGCACCTTTCTTTATATAAACTCTAGAAACTGTAGGGCATAAAAATCCCAGGTGGTTAACAGTTTTTGAGGTGCTGAAACCACCATGTCTGGCACCAATAATTCCACAGTCAAAGACATTAAGGTCATGCATCTTCCTCATTCTAATGTTTGGTTGAACAACAACTGAACTTTTTGACCATGTCTGTATGCTTTATATATTGAATTGTAGACACATGACTCACTGTTTGGCTATTTGCATTAATGAGCTGGTTTACCTAATAAAGTGACTACTGAGTGTACTTTTGCACATACAAAATATTAGACATATGATCTAGTTGATATTTGTTTTGTTTGAAATAAAATTTAAAAACGTTAGTTGGGAGTAAAATAGAAAACAAACAAATATAACAAAGTCATGTTATAAACTAACTGGTTTTTCTAGACTATGAAGTTTCCAAAATAAGTTATAATGAAAATTCCAATATATATATATAATGTATTTAGGTCAAAAAGTAAACTTTACTTAAACATTGTCCGAATGATGTAGAGATTTCAAGAATTACTGAGAATGCTGAATGTGTGTATTGAGAAGTTCATTAAAGCAGTGTTTTGATTATGATGTTTAACACATTGGTTCCTATGTGACCTGTGATGGTCTCCCAGTAAGACCCACACAACCCACCAGTAAGTCATGCTCTATTTTCTTTTCAAAGGGCCACTTATTAGCTCGTACATAATGGCTACGTATACACTTTTCCTAAAAGAAAGTAATTGTAAAGTGACTAATGGGACCCTGGAAAGTCTCAACAAAATAGGTTTGGGAGCCAACGTGTTAAACAGTCTTCTAATTTATCATAATCATGTTGTTTGCATCATTATTAAGAACAGTTCAAGGTTATTTTTTAGTTTCTTACAGTTTCTATTATCGTTATATTCTCATTTTGAACTCTACTACTTCAGTTATCCTTTAATAAATGTAAACTTGAGAATTAATTGGTTTTAAATGCTCTGTAAACTTAATTACTTTAATGAGTTTAACAACATTAAACATATGGTATTTATTTGTTATTGTATCTGAGTGTGTTAATCTCATAATACTGAGTTTTAATATACATGTATGCATATATACACACACACACACACACACACACATATATATATATTAATATTTTTCCAGTGTTACGTGATGTTGTTAATTTTTTTACTTTTAAACATAGGTCTTAGTTATTCATATCTTCAGTTAAAAACCAGAGATTTTATGGTTTGAAAAATACAAATATGTGTTGTGGCTCTTTGACATATAATGTGTGGCTCACAGAAATATGTTGGATGAGCTCCTCTTTTCATCACAATTAATATAAAACATAAATAAAAACTTTTCAAGTTTTATAATTATTTACCAAATACAAACTGAGAGTCCACTGGATTAAAATGTAAGTTTAATGTTCATGGTAAGTAAATATATTTAAGAATTTAAATCCTAATTTTAGTGTTAGATTTCAGTCAGAGATTAAAGAAATTTTGGATCAACAAGGATTACAGAGGAATTGTACTGGAGAATCAGTAATCATACAAGCAAGGATTACAGAGGAATTGTACTGGAGAATCAGTAATCATACAAGCAAGGATTACAGAGGAATTGTACTGGAGAATCAGTAATCATACAAGCAAGGATTACAGAGGAATTGTACTGGAGAATTAGTAATCATACAAGCAAGGATTACAGAGGAATTGTACTGGAGAATTAGTAATCATACAAGCAAGGATTACAGAGGAATTGTACTGCAGAATTAGTAATCATACAAGCAAGGATTACAGAGGAATTGTACTAGAGAATCAGTAATCATACAAGCAAGGTTTACAGAGGATTTGTACTGGAGAATCAGTAATCATACAAGCAAGGATTACAGAGGAATTGTACTGGAGAATTAGTAATCATACAAGCAAGGATTACAGAGGAATTGTACTGGAGAATCAGTAATCACTGCTGAAAATGTTAGTTTTAGTGGGCATGGCTTGCGATTGCTTGATTATGGCATGTGTGGCTGTGTTGTGGGCAATGAAATTAAGGACTGTTTGTGTGACACTGGGCACTGTAGAGTTTGATTGCATTGTTTGTGTTGAAGCTTATTGCTTCTTTTCGATCTAATTTTTTAAAAGTGTTTGTGAAAAGTTTTTGAAGGAAGATGGCATCATCAATTTGTTATAAGTGAAAGTATGAAGATGAAAACAAAAATTTTGAGCCAGAGTGAAAGGAAATTTTGAATTCACCATTAAAGGAAGTAAACCTTTGTGTCTTATCTGCAACGTGTTACTCAGTCATTACAAAGCCAGTACTTTGAAATGCCACTATAAAACAAATCACAAAAACTTTTCATCTGATTATCCACCTAAATCAGAATTACGGAAAAACAAGTTAACAGCAGACACTGTTGACAATGCTCAGTAAGGAAGTTGACACAATGACTGAAGCTAGTTGTGTTATATCATGAAATATTGCTTGTGCTAAATGCTCATATTCTGATGGTGAATTTGTTAAGAAGAATATAGCTGAAGTTGTTGCAGTGTTAGATCCAAATAACACAAATGTAGCCACAGCTAGCTCAATTTCATTTTTGAATCTAAATCATAACAGTATCCGAGTTTTATGCCCTTCCAAATTAATCCAGTTTGATCTGGATTGATCCAGATTGGGGAACAATCCAGAAACCCAGTCACACACATGTTCATTCCATAGACAATTAGTTCTGTCATGCACAGAACTTGAATATATGAAAAATATTTACCCTTGAGATAATGCATGCATTTGTATATTTGAGTGTTTTGTTATGTTGTCTTTATACATGTTATATGTCTTCACAATTTTGTTACGTTATAATTATACCAGCATCGTGAACCAAGCATGTAAGAATACCTATAAATAGATTCACTCTGAGGTTAGCATGGTCCACAACCACATGGGATTTTTTACAATAAACACTGGAGGCTTTGGAACTAGAATTAGGGACTCCTCATGTACCTGCTGGTCAAACGACGTACTGATTTGTTTATCCTTTGGAAACTTTCAAAGACTGTCTTTATTTTGATAACATAAGAGTTGGAATGTATAAGATATTTAGTATAGGTCTTAATTCATTGTTTCTATCTTGCCACAATCCTGTGTTGAATTGATATGTCTGTTAAGCTGTAATTATGTGCTCGTACCAGTAACAATATGGCTTTGTGTAGAGTTGTCTTCTGTGGACCTGTAGTTTGAATGTGTGTCTAGAGTTGTCTTCTGTGGACCTGTAGTTTGAATGTGCGTGTGTTGTCTTCTGTGGACCTGTATTTGAACAGAGTTGTCTTCTGTGGACCTGTAGTTTGAATGTGCGTGTGTGTTTCCACATATGAACTTTGGCGATGTCGCTAAACCTGTTAATTCTTGATTGTTACAGTTTCACAGTGTGGGTGGTATGAATGTAGTGTGTCACATTAAATTCCATTTAAACATCAGTGATTGTCGTGTGGGTTCATTTGAGGCAACAACAAAACTTCAGCAACTAATAGCACAAACACCAGCTTTACAGAGAGATGCACCTCCCAGGTCACACAAACACCAGTTTTACAGAGAGATGCACCTCCCAGGTCACACAAACATGAGCTTTACAGAGAGACACACCTCCAAGGTTGCACAAACACCAGCTTTACAGAGAGACACACCTCCAAGGTTGCACAAACACCAGCTTTACAGAGAGACGCACCTCCTAGGTCGCACAAACACCAACTTTACAGAGAGATGCACCTCCCAGGTCACACAAACACCAGCTTTACAGAGAGATACACCTCCCAGGTCACACAAACACCAGCTTTACAGAGAGACGCACCTCCTAGGTCACACAAACACCAACTTTACAGAGAGATGCACCTCCCAGGTCACACAAACACCAGCTTTACAGAGAGATACACCTCCCAGGTCACACAAACACCAGCTTTACAGAGAGATGCATCTCCCAGGTCAGTGCTGATGTTGCAGGCAAAATGCAAAATGATTTAAAGAATTCCCTTGCATTCAGCTTAGATGTTGACAAATCTACAGACATAAAAGACAACCTACAACTAGTGGTATTTGTTCATTATGTTTCCTCTGATGTAACTGTGAAAGAAGAGATGTTGGACTTAGTGGCACTAAAAGAAACAACTTGTGGTGTTGACAGTAAAAATGCACTTGACAGAGGCTTAACAAATACTGATATTCCACTAGATAAACTCATCAGTATTGCAACAGATGGGAGCACCTGTAATGGTGGGGAAAAATGCAGAAATAATTGCACTCGTGAAAAGTGATCCCAGTTTTCCAGTGTTTTCCCCTGTTCATTGCATTATTCATCATGAACACCTGGCAGCCAGATACTTCACGTATGAAGATGTTATGAAATTTGTCCTTAAAATTGTCAAGTTGATACTCTAAAATGGGAAAACCCACCGACAGTTCAAAACTTTTATTGAAGAACTGCGGCTTGAAGATAAACCCAGTGATGTCTCTTTCTACTGCACTGTGAGGTGACTGTCAACCAGCAATGTCTTAAATAGGTTGTGGATCCGTTGAAGCCTATTATTACTTTTCTTGGAGAAAGAAAAGATTCTATCCTCAACTGGGAAATGATGAATGGATGTAAGATCTAATGTTCCTTACTGATACAATGAATCATCTACAAACTCAATGTGGCACTCCAGGGGAAGGATAAGATTGTTTCTGATCTTACTCAGACAATTTTCAGTTTTCAGAATGAAATAAGACTATTTCAAAGAGACATATTGTCAAGAAACTTCAGTTACTTTCCCAATTTTAAAAGGAAAGTAAATACCTTCTCTGATATTGAAATAAAAGACCACAAACTGGATGAATACAAATATAAATTACAAGGACTGCTTGATAATTTCCTAGACAGGTTTGAGGACTTACAGAAGCTGAAGCCATGCTTCACCTTCCTTGTAAATCCATTCATGGTTGATGTGATCAGTGATGGTTGTCCAATTCTAGAATTTCTGGTTACAGAATCATCTGCTGTGGAAATGGAATGAACCAAACTATAGGAGGACCTGGGTCTAAAGATGATCCATAAATCTCATTGTACAATTGAGTTCTGGAAGCAAGTTCCAGAAATAAAATATCCTGAACTGAAGAAAACCAGTGTGTGACTCATCTCAATTTTCAGAACAACATACTGCTGTGAATAACTGTACTCTGTAATAAAGTTTGTGAAGTTGAAGCATCATGCAATCCTTACAAATCAACACCTGACGGAGCTAATTTGTACAGCATTGACAATGTATCAGCTGGAATGTAAATGACTCACAACCAAGCTGGAAACCGACAAGACCTCTACTAGCAGTAAATAGCCTGATAATTGTATCAATGTCTGTTCCTGTCAGAAAAATATTATGATAAGACTAAACTTTTGTAAGGTGGTTAAAATATCTCTAATTTTGTTGTTTTACATATTTTCCTCCATGTTTTGACCAGATATTTACTAAGACAAATAAATATCATTAAAAATATCTATTTTTTACCCCTTTTATTTGTATTTTTGGCAGTCTCATTTAATGTTAATGAAATGCAAATTTGCAAATATTTCTTAGGTGTTTTCATAGTTTATTACCATATTAAATATGCTCAATATAGTTAAAACAATAATAAGCCAGGATTTTGAAAACATTTGGTATATATATATATATATATGTGTGTGTGTGTGTGTGTGTGTGTACTTTGTAATTATTGAAATTAATACAAATTAACAGTTTAAAAACTACTACATGAATGGATATTATTACATATGTGAAATTCTTAATATTTATATAAAATTTATGCAACAGAATGTACATATAACAATAAAAACTTGTGTAATATTTGTTCATGTCTTGCAGCTCTCAAACATTTGAAATTTATTGTATGTGGCTGTTACGTTATGCAAGTTTGGCCACCCGTGATGTGTGGTTGTTGTTTTGTTATTTTGTTAAATGCTGATCTTCTGTTGAAAGTTTGTCTAATAGTAAAGGTCTTTATATAGACATTGGTGCTTCTGATGAAGAACATGGCAGCCAGACTGTGACAACAGGTTAGTCATGAACAACATGACAACTATGGTACCTGTGACTACAGGCTAGTATATTTTTAGGTTATCCATTTAAAGTCTTATGGTGTTGGTGTTTTTGATGAAAAATATGACAGCTAGACTGTGGTTCCTGTGACTGCAGGTTAGTGCATCCATATTTTATTGAATTTAAAGTCTTAAAGTTTATTGTAACAAACTTGTACTGTCTGAGTTCAAAATATTAACAAATATCGTAATATATATTTAATATAAAGTTTTCAACAAAATGTCTTTAGTTGCATAAAAGCATAGCATTATCTGTTGTAGGACACGAAAATAATGATTATACAGTACAGAGGTAAATCTGATTAAATTCAAGTTCCAGTAAAGTAAGAATGAAATAAAAATGTGGTCTGTAAGTCTGTAATCTGAAGTTTTGATAATATAAAAATATAATGTATTCATGTATTTTTATATATTTACATTAAAGTAGCTTACGTTATCTTGTATAAACAAAAGTCAAAGAATTGAAAAGCAAAAAAGACATATACAGAATATCAATATATTGCTTCCAATATTTTCTTTTTAACTGGTTGTAAGAGAGAAACATGATATAAAGGGTATTATTTGTAACTTAGGTATATTTTAATTATATCACTATTAAATAAAGTGAGCTGAGTTCTGACTGTCTTTTCTGGTTTTAAGTTTGGGTAATGTATTTGGTTTTACTTTTGCTAGTAGTATCTTCTACTTCTAGTATAATCAGAGTACAGTGAGATTTTCAATAGTTTTTCTAATGCTTTTAGGTTTAGACTTGGTTTGAAAGTCATAAACCTATATTTGTCTCTATTTCATAGATTGTTAATAATGTTTTTGGCACTTTTTATAATAGATTCTTGATGGACATTTTTCTGATTAATGAAATGATTAGGAGAGAAGGTATTATATCCACCTAACTTTCAGTACATTTAGTGCTGTCATTATGGTGACTACTGTCTCTATTGTGCTCACAATGCTTTTATAATATTGCATTTGTTTAGGAAGATATTTCAAGAAAACATAGTTATGTTATGGAAGACTAATCTTGTATATGGTGCAGTGTAAGTGCTGAAAATTAATTTTTTTTTGTGAAAACAACACCCATTTATCTTACTATAAAAAACATTATGCTAACTAGAGACCCCATTCCCCTTAGTGGCTCAGCGGTAAGTGCATAACTTTGTACTTAAGAACAAACAATGTTAACTAGCTTAGAGCTATACCAAAATGCTTACTGGTTTTAGGTGACATGATATTATAGCTATGAACTATGGAAGTCTATTATGGAAATTGGTGTTAATAAAAATTTTAAAAGTCATGCACTAAATAACACTTTCATATTTTGCTTTTACAAATTTTTGATGACAAATAAAGCATTTGGAAGAAATATTTTAAGTTTTCCATGTGTCATGTTATAGCTTTAATACAACAGTCTTTACATTAGTAACCATTTTAGAGTAGTTCTAAGCTAGTTAAAAAAACACTCCAAAAATACAAGAGATAATAAATATTCCAATAACCAACAAATTATTTAATTTATTGTAATATAATATGTAGAATAATGTTTCTCTGGAACTTAACAATAAATTATATATACTCTGGCATATGGACTGTTATATACTCTGGCAGATGGACTGTTTATATACTCTGGCATTTGGACTGTTATTTAGTGTCTATTCAAAAGTTTTTCTTTTTTTTTTTGTTTTTTTTTCAATTCCATGTAAATCTACTGAAGGGCTATCTATGATGGCCATCTTTAATTTAGCAGTGATATACTAGACAGAAGGCAGCTATTTAACACCACTTACCCTCAACTCTTGGTTACTTTTTACCAATAAGTTATGAAATTAAATATTATAATGCCTCCACTACTGAAACTACGATCCACAGATTGAGAGTCAAGTATCCAAGCCACCCAGTTATGCCAGGCCTATTCAAAATGTGCATCTCATTTAGTCATTGAGCAGAGTTAGTCTATGAAAGTTTTAGAAATCTAAGTTAGATATAGTTTGAATCACTGATGAAAATATTGTTAACAGTAAGAGTACCAAAATTGTAAGTCAGTTCATTCTAATATTTGTAGGTTTTGATGTACATTATAAACTGTTATACGCTTTGGTACTATTTTATGAATCATTGTAGGCTTTAATACTGCTTTATGAACACTATGGGATTTGGCACTTATTTATGAATCACCATAGACTTTGATACTGCTTTATGAACTATTAAAGCTATGGTACTGCTTTATGAACCATTTTAGGCTTTGTTACCCCTTTTTGAACTGTTAGGTTGTCCAGAAATAAATGTTGGAATTCTCACAATGAAATTTACAAACTGAATATTGAGTAACTTATCATTGGTTGGTTGGTTGGTTTAATCCAACATTTGTCGCTTACAAGATGTCTTAATTGTCTGCTGTTTCAACTACTCAGAGGAAGTTTCACAACCTCCAAGGCAGAATTGACAAGAAGGATTTTTATCTGAATTTCCTTTATGATTTCAAACTTGGATGAAAAGATACTGAAACTACACAGAACATTAACTAGGCATTCAGCCATGGATCGATTACTGAACGTACAGCTCAGTGTTGGTTCCAAACATTTCAACATTGAGATGAAAGTCTTGAAGACCACAAATGTCATGGAAGAAAGCCATCCTTAGATGAAAACACATTAAGGCAAGCAGTTGAGACAAACCCTCGCACAACAGTACGTGAGCTTGCAGAAAAGCTAGGTACAAACATTGCTAATTACCTGAATGCGATTGGAAAGGCAAAGAAGTTGGATAAGTGGGTTCCGCATGAATTGACTGAAGATTAACAAAATTGGCATTATAAGACCTGTCAAGGTCTTGAACGAATTTGGAATTGAGGTTCTGCTTAATTCACCTTATTCCTCAAAACTTTACCCTATAGATTTTCATTTCTTCAAGCACTTTGACAGCTTTTTGAACAATAAACACTTTCAAAAGCATACAGCTGCAGAAGAAGCTTTCAGGGAGTTCATTGGCCATAGAAACTCTGATTTCTACAGTAGGGGCATAAACAGAATCATTAAATGTTGGCAAAAGTGTGTTAAAGCAATTGGTGCTTACTTTGTTTAAAGCATGTTTTATAACACTGGTTTATATTTTTCCAAACTTCACTCTTCAAAAACGACATTTATTTCTGGACAACCTAATACTATAGGCTTTGGTACTGCTTTATAACATTTAGCCAGTGTGTTTTATTAATCTTATGTTTATGTTTTCTCTGTATAGTTAGCTTACTTTCAGTGGAAGGTATAAAGTTATATATATATCATAACATTAAATAACATTTTGATAATTATTCAGATTTTTGTCTTGGTTTACAACAGGTTTACATTCATTCTCCAGTTGTCCACAAGGTTATAGGAGTTGTGATATTAACATGGCTGATAAAGAAAACCAGATTCTAAGCTTGGCTGAGAAAATTATTGAAGCTATACCTGATCATATTAAAGCATCTTCTGCAGCACTTACAGACTTGATGAATGTTGAATATAAAGAAAACCTTCAACCAGAGGATGGAAGAAACTCTAAAAATATTTCAATTCAAGATAAACCTTCACTGGAACCAGTCAAGGAACCTCAACCACCATTGACGAGTGAAGAGCTCAGCTTTGAATATAGTGATCAAAATTGCAAGTTAGAATATATTTCCTACCTGCAGTGCATATTTTTACAGCTACTTGTTTTAATAAACATAAGTTCTGACAAGGTACTTTACTTCCACTCACTTATATAGCTATTCTCATTCTGTGCTGCCCTCTATTTGCAACACCTTTTTTTTGCAAGCCATGTGCCCCTCAGTTCACATGGTTTAACTGGTTCTCACAGGCAAATTATTGTGTGACAAATCTTCACCAGCACTAGTGCTACACACCCATGTGACTTTCTCTATGTTATTCTGCCTATCACTCCATATTTAACAGTACTTGTGCTCTGACGTTTAGTTTGTTCTCTTTTCATCTGTTTTTCATTCATATTTTAATGCCAATTTCTCTGAACAAGATTACTATTTATTATGTGACAGTGATATTTGTAAATTACTTCAAATAAGAATTATTTTATATTTCTAATTATTGCAGTTAAATACTTTATTACCATTTTTATTTCTACTTTTTCTTTCTTCCAGTGTGGTTGTGTTTCATAATTATTTGAATAATTATTTTCAAATTCTAATTTATCACTTTGTAGGTTATATCATTTATCAGCATATTTACAGAAGTTTCAGGTGGCGTCCTTGACTGGGAAATTATTGACTTTACTTCATTACAAGATTATTCATCAAATCAGCTGACTTTTGTATGGCCTGACTCAAGCTTAGGGGTCCACACATTTTGAAATATGGTCTGCTGACTTTGGAAAGAGGAGTTATACGGTTAATATTATTTGTATCCAATAACATAAGTTTAGTTAGTTTGGTCAATTTCTATTTCAATAACATAAGTTTAGTTAGTTTGGTCAATTTCTATTTCAATAACATAAGTTTAGTTAGTTTGGTCAATTTCTATTTCAATAACATAAGTTTAGTTAGTTTGGTCAATTTCTATTTCAATAACATAAGTTTAGTTAGTTTGGTCAATTTCTATTTCAATAACATAAGTTTAGTTAGTTTGGTCAATTTCTATTTCAATAACATAAGTTTAGTTAGTTTGGTCAATTTCTATTTCAATAACATAAGTTTAGTTAGTTTGGTCAATTTCTATTTCAATAACATAAGTTTAGTTAGTTTGGTCAATTTCTATTTCAATAACATAAGTTTAGTTAGTTTGGTCAATTTCTATTTCAATAACATAAGTTTAGTTAGTTTGGTCAATTTCTATTTCAATAACATAAGTTTAGTTAGTTTGGTCAATTTCTATTTCAATAACATAAGTTTAGTTAGTTTGGTCAATTTCTATAGTCAAGTTGAGGTTTCCAGTTTGAGCTTGTTTTTCACATTTGTCTTATATCACTATATCAGTCTTTAATATGGGTCTTTGTGATTTTAGGGTCCACTATAATCCATGTTACTGGTATATCATAAATCAGGTTAACTGTATTGTCATCTCTTCAAAACATCACATCTCATACATATGTTATTGTCAATACACACTTAATTTTACAATGTAATGTCTATTTCATTTTTATTAATGGTACTTCATAGTAACTTTGTTTGTGTGGACCTGTGGAGCTGGGGTCCACACAAACCTATTTTTTTACCCAATATTTTATGTATTATTGTTAGTTTAGGGTCTTTAAGTTAGAGGTTAGTCATATGCTTTGCCCTGCACAGTTTTATTAGACTTAACAAGTGTCTGTTATTTTCTATTTACCTATAGTTTATCTTTATTTAGGTTAAATATCTTAATTTCTTCAAGTTGAAGCTCAACACATAATATTTTATACATATGTTAACCCTAGTGGCCAGGATTCACCTTACCTTACCTTCTAATATTGCTTGCCTTCCTCCTACAACTGCTGAACCTATATGGGAGGACCTAGATTTTGTCATCTTTCCTCTACCTGATTATGGCTTGCATTCCCAGGCCTCTACCATGAAATCTACTAAGCCTACCTCTGCCATCCACTTGTGAGTCAGCAGTAAGTCTAGGAATCTGCATTGTTAAAAATAGGGGCTTGATTTCCCTTAGTGAACACAACATATAGCCCAATGTGGCCTTGGTAGAAAACACACACATACACACATGAATATACCTCCAATTTTATTTTATTTTTTACTTGTTTTACTGTATAATATTCCACTCCTTTTCCAGATATTATGTTCCACAATGAGATTTTTTTCTCATTAGAGAGGGTACTTACATGTCTCACCCTCCACAGACTTTGGTTCATTTTGCCTTAACTTACCATCAGACATTTCTTTTTAATCATATGTACTTAAAATCTCTGATGCCTGAGTGGAGATAGTCTCCATTAATCCAAGTAATTTATCCTTCACCTAGTTTTAAAGATTTGTCATACCCTATTGACTCCCCTACAGGAAATGTCTACTTTACATTTTGTTTCTTAGGTATTTCACTTACATCTATGGGATACTTCTTTGTCCTTCCCTCCATTTTGAGGCATTTATTATCTTTAGCTCTTTGCCTCCACAGTTGGTTTCTTTACGTTTGGGATCATCTGGGGTGGAACACTGTCTTGCACTGTTTATTCACCACCCACTCTTAATAGGGACTTATGGTCTACTGTTTTTCTCTACCAGTCCATTTTGGGGACTACTCCTGTGCATTTAACATCATGTGAAGTATCTGCAATGTTATATTCAATATTTTTTGTAGCATTATGAGAATTTGTCGTCTTTCTTCATGTTCCATGTCTGGCATCTTCCCATCCTTTATATGCCCGACTTACTGGTTTCTGTATTTTTTATATATGACCAATGCTGATTGGAATTCTGGATCAATCAGTCCCAACTCAATCACTTTTTGGTTCTACCCTGTTTTAATATTCTTTGATCACAATCAGATGGGCAGTTTCTGCAGGACTTAAAATGCTCATGATATACATTCTTATTTTTCATTTTTCAGGACACTATTTTAGGTTTTTATTTTAACCACATGATTCACTACAAGTTTCTTACATTTATTTTTTATTTTTATATCATTAAAAATGATAATGATATCATTATATCATTTTATTACTTTAATGAACTGTTGATGGGCCACATTGCAACTAGATTGGTTTTTAATCAATTGCATTCTGTTTGTTTTTATTATATTAAAAATCATATTGTTACTTTAATAAACTGTTTGGTAGGCTTGATAAACTGAAGTTGCAGGCTGAATGCAGCCTATATGCTGTAGATTGGATACCCCTGTCCTATGCATTGATATCAATTCCTAGCAGTTGGTTTTTCGATTTAGACTTGAATCAATCAATACAATATAATCACATTTGTATTTTGTCAGCATAAATACAATTCACCCCTTCAATTGAGATCCACCCCATGAATGTTGGTTCCTACTGATTGAGTTTTAGATTTATAGCTGAACCAATCAGTATACATCCTAATACATGTGTTCAGAGTGTCATTGGTCGCTCACTCAATTCACCTTGAATGCACTACCCGAGCATTGTGAATGATGGTGCGTGCACTTGTTGGTTACTTTGCTTCTTCCTGTTACACTGCAGCTTAATGTCTATATGATGTGGACGCTACTGCATTTGAGGGAGGCCCAGTCTGTTTAATTTAAGCAGGATATGTATGTATCTTATTTCACTCTGCTCACATATGCCATGCTCACAGATTGGTGGTAGGACTTCTCTCTGCATTGAGTTGAAGGAGGTATGATCCTCTTTTCTGTTCCCACATGGATGTTGGTTTCTGGCAGTAAGTTTTGTTTTTAGTTGACTTCCTCTTTTCTGTCCCCACATGGATGTTGGTTTCTGGCAGTAAGTTTTGTTTGTAGTTGACTTACCAATAGCATAATATTCTTCTTACCCCTGCACAGATGTTCAGTTTTTAACACAGATGTGTACAGTGTGGCACACTCTTACTATTTACACCTTGGAGCAAATTCCTTATTTGACTTGCGTTCTGTTCATCAGGGTGACTACATTTATAAGGTATTATGATTAGGATCACTGTCCAACAGTTCTCCCATTGGGATGTGTTCCTCACAATTTTCCATCTGTATCTGTCACACCTTTTCCACATCTGAGTGAAAAGTATAGCTGGTCTCCCATGTATAATCTTATTAGGAGAGTTTCCTTGTTAGAGCACCCTTTGGATGGTTTTCAAAGATGCTTCTACTTTCTCCCTCACATTGGTGTATCCACCTATTCACTGTGGAATTCTGCTATGTACATCAGACGAAGTGAGTTAGGTACCTTGTCAGCACTTGTAATGTATTCCAACATAGACTTACTTTCACTGAAACTTTCCACCTTTTCTTCCCACTTTCAACTGTCTAAACAAGTGATAGTTAGGTAGAACAGCATGAATCACGTGAGTGTCTGGCCCACTATTGGTAGAGGTTTATCACATGATAAATTACGTGTAAGAATCAGTTAATTGAGGGGTGCGTGAGAGTGAAAAGTTTGTGGTATGCAAAACAAATTACATGTAGAGGGCAGCACTGAACAAGAATATCTAAGTTTTAGAGCAGAAGTAACCACCTGTCAAATGTACTTTTAGTGTAGGAAAGATATAACGTTTGTATAAATGTTTGTTTCAATTATGACTGACAAGATCTAGGTTACATATGCACATTATTCTGTAAGGTAGAAATAGAATATATGTGTTAGTGAAATTACTGGCATTAGAAACAAGAATTTTATGCTGAATGTCATTTGATCATTTATAAAGTTTTTCTGTGTGACAAAAAAAAGAAACTGCTATGGAGAACAGGTTTGTGGTCTTCCTAATAATAAAGTTTCTTTCACTAGAAACAAAAAACACAATTCTGATTATTGTGGTGGATCATTAGTAATACTAAGTTTGCTTTTCTAATTGAGGAATAAGAAAAATGAAACATTTAATTTTGTTTAGCCTAAATACATGCAATAAAAGATAAAGGAATGTAACATGTTTCTATCTTAAGATACCATGAGGTCGGTACTCCATTTTCTTCCTTAAGTCCCACCTCTTCATGTCATCAGAGTCCAATAAATTTAACACTGGAGTCCAGATCCTCCATACCACCCACCATTGCAGACTTTTGCGAATTTTTCCAAACCTCTGGAAAAATTATGGAAAGAGATTTCTCTAATTTTACACTTTCAGGTAAATGAAATAAACCATTTCTCTACTTTAAGTATTTCTTCTTTTATCTTCATTTGGTTTAATTATGATTTATAAGTTTTTAATATGTAGTTGAAATTTATTTATCTTTTTTTCCCCATTAAATTGCTTTGATCAGTTTTATTATATTGGTATATACATAGACAAACATACACATACTTTGAAATTAAAAATTGAAATTAAAGTTGTAATGCTTTTCTGAAATACTGATATTTGAATATAATTTATGATAACAAAGATATGAAAAAGGAACAAAAAAGCAGTCATTCTGGACTTACAACAATATCTGTTGAAGAATCAGAAGGTAGAATTGAAACAGAAGATGAAACACTAATCATTCTTGTTGAGCCCCCTTCTCTGAGATGTTAAGTAGAGTTTGTCATCATTCCAGTAAGATTTTCCCCTTGATATAAATACTTTATATTTTACTTGAAATATATCAGATAAACAGGGGGTGGACAAAAAGTGTCCTTTCTTGAAAATGTTAATTTATTATATCCTTTATTAGATAACAGTAAAATATGTAAAACTATATGTTTTTAGAAAGCACTTGACCAGATCCTAATTTTAACTCTGGATTTTGTAAATACCTGGACTTTTCATGATTTCAGTTACATTTTCTCACAAAAGGTGTTGTGTACCTGTTGTAGTTTCTTAGACCTTCTTATTCCAATTAGCATACAAAATGATCAAACAAGTGTTTCGGTAATAATTTAATGTAAAGATGAATTTCAGAATAACACAAACCAGTTTCTCAAGTTAATATTTAGTCAGCACTCCCTTGGATTTCAGTGTTGCTTCACCTTGACTTAACATGTTTTCAATGAGTTTGTGCAGATGTTTCTGAGTGACTGACTGCCATCCTTCTTTGGATATTTTCAAGAGAAGCTTGTTTGGTCATTTTGTAGGCCAAACGAAATAAGAACTAATAAACTACAACACTTTTTATGAGAAAATGTAACTAAAGTCATGAAAAATTCAGGTACTTACAAAATCCAGCATTATAATTAGGATTTGAGATCAAGATTTAGCATATCTCATTGAGTGCATTCTAAAAACATATAGTTTACATATTTTCTGTTATCTAATAAAAGATACAACAACTTAACAACATTTTCATATATATATATATACACACACACACTATATCATATAGACACACACAATCTGCAACAGTCTGTCAATCCTGAGTCAACCATTTTAGGATACACAAATAAGATCATCGTGAAAGATTATCACATTCGACTGTGAGGGGTTGTCAGGGAGATGCACATAAATGTAACATATAAACTAACAACAATAATTTTTAAGCATGAAATAAACTTGGTTTCTTCCATATGTATATAAAATTTACAATAAGTACATTTTGTCTTTAGCTACTAATGATAAAATTTGTAAAAATTTCTAAACATAATCCAAAATAACTCAAAATTGAAGAAAATAAATAAGGAAAATACAAATAGTGAATATATATAACTCTAAAAACCTGAATAAGATGTTGCTAATAAAAAGAAATATTTGAAAACAGGAAACATTTATATGTTGAGTATTACCAGATTTCAGTTTTAGTAACTAGTAGATACAAGTATAAGTATTTTATTAACAGATCGAGAACAAATAGAACTTTATGAAGCAGCTAAGATTGTTCAGAAGGATTATTGTTTATACAAAGGTCGTAAACATCAGGAGGAACACGAAAAAGAGAAGGCAGCAACAGTCCTTATACAGAGCTATTATTGTAGGTACAAACAGGTAAGAAAACTTGTGTTTTGAACAAATGTGGAAGGAGTAAAATTAGAAGGTTGTTGTTGTCATACATCAATGATTTTATAGAACCTTGTTTACTATTGGATAAACGGAGTTAAATATATAAGATTACAATGTTTAAACAGCATATCTGATGGTACCAGATTAACCTGAAGGAATGTTGTAATCATATCTGTTATATTTTGTTATGTGATAATAAAGGACTTTTTTTTGTTAGTTATAAAAGTAATTATTTCAATTACAAAGTTTGGTTTTAAATTTCCACAGAAATATATATTTTTTGTTATGTCTAGTTAGCATTTATATTAAGTGTAGTGAGAGAATAATAAGTGACTCTTTAAGTTGTATATAGGTATATGAAGTGGGTGCATTACTGAGCTTTGTTTGTATATTGAATAACTCGTAACTTTATTACTATGAGGATGCATTTGGAGCCTTTGTAACTTACAATTTCATACTATAAACACTTGATAATTTACAACAACAACCACTAATTTATTGGAAGTTATTGCAAACAAGTCACAGATACCTACTGTAAAGAATCCTGCCCAATAATAACAAACTGATAGGTGAGGCAAGTGTTAACAAACAATATGTGGCCATCTTTATATTCAGTGCTTAAGAATCCATACATTATTGTAACTTTGTTCTTGTTTACATGCTACTGTAGACGTATAAAGTTAATATTTATTTATTCATTTCGTTATATTTATTATTTGACTTTATTTTTAAGGTTTTGGTGTAAAATAATTATTAAAAATCCAAAGTTTGTTGTATAGAAACTTTGTTTATGGAATTTACCCATATCAAGGTGGGTGTGTATTTCAATAAACCTTTCTAAAAAAAGTATATGAATTTAAACCAAGGTGGGTTGCAAGGGTCAAAGATCAGCCAGGAAACATTTGATTAGTTGATTTTGTCAGGGTTTGATTTTAAGCTCTACAAGGGCTATCTGTTATAGTAATCCCTAATTTAGCAGTCAAAGACTAGAAGGAAGGCAGCTAGTTATCACTACTCACCACCAACTCTTGGGCTACTCTTTCACCAATGAATAGTGAAAATGACTGTCATATTATAATACCCTCATGAATAAAATAATGAGTATGTTTGGTAGGATAGCGATTTGAAATCACAACCATAAGATTGTGAGCTGAGCGCTCTAACCACCTGGCCTTATTGTCAAGGAACAATATGATAATAAAAATCGAAGTTGGTTAGAATGCCTTTTAAGTTTCAAAATGTTGTGTGTTTTGAAATAATAGTTAATGATAGATGAAAACACATCCCAATAGATTTGGTTTTAATAGTGAATCCCTATTCTTGTTTTTGAATTCAAAATCTTTATCTCTGTATTTATTCTGTGTTTCTAATATATTCCCCTAGTGTATGTAGATCTTTTGAGTTGCTTAATTAAAATCTGAATCACGTTTACTTACATTATAAATTAACTGGTTTTGTGCATTAATATAAAACTACTCTACAGTTACTCATATAGCATTAATTTTCAGTTACTTTCAGTAACAAGGTTATAATGACTGTATATAACTAGCTAGCCCATTCATATACATGTTGTATTTTTAACATCCTGCCAAGAAAACAGCTTTAAAATGCCTGCAATTTTGTTGTTGTTCAAAATTTGTTGTGCACACTGGAAAGACTTAAACATTTTGGCAAAAGAGTTAGAAACAAAATTTATATTTAATCTCCAGATAATAATAACAAAAACATTTTATTTAATCAAACATTTTACCAATGTCAGAGTTAATAGTACAAGTTAGAGAAATAGTAGTGAAGAAGATGCATGGGTGAAACACTGGCTGAAATAAGTTGTTTTTTTTATCATCACTTGGATAATAAAGGTCGTTTGTTTCCTGACATTATTACCAAAGTGTCTGTTACACAAGAAAATTGATACATCTTGCATGTTGTACAGAACTACTACTAGTTGTTTTTCTAATTTCCATAAGCAAGATCTTAATTTTCCTTATAGTACCTGTACTACATGGAAATGACTAAAACAGTTCAAGTAATACAGAATCAATACCATAACTATTATGCACTGAAGAAGTTAAAAAAAGGCCAAGGAGTCTCGACAAGTTCTAATGCAGGTGGTCACCAAAGTTCAAGCCCCAGTTTTCTGTTTCTTTACAAAACTCTTGGAGACAATGGATTGTCTAATTCTAATGGTGAAGGAACTCCAACTTTAAGTATGTTTGTGAAGATAGTAACTGTGGTTAACTAACTTACTTAATTACAGCTATTGGAATTTATTGTTAAGATTATATGGTGTGAGATATCTGCCCCTGAAGTATATTTTGAACCAAACCATTCTGGGTAATATTAATGAAATTCTCAATTACTGTTTTTGAATGGTGTTGCTAAGGTAAAGTTTACTGTTTATTTTTATATGAAACATTAAGTTATACTTTATTTTATGTCATTAGTATTAGATGCACCTACTCCCAGAGAAGCCAAAACCAAGCTGCAGAAAATTTTCAACAATTTGTGAGACATTCCAAAAACAAGTGAGTAATACCAGTGTTTTTAATTGTTTAGCTGGTATTTGAATGTCATTATTAAACTGCTTTTGCTGTCACATATATGCAGCTTGCTACATTAGAAGCATCTGTCTGTTAAAGTTTCTCTTACTGTAAGGATGTATGTATCAACCCAGAGTTGTCTGGCTTGATCACTATAGTATTTTGTACAACTGAAAACTGTCCCATGCTGCAAATGAGCTACCTTGATGTAGAATTTTTGTCTAAGGAGGAATAGTGCACATTTCCATTCTTTTATAGACCATCGTCCATAGTTAAGTGACCCATTATCACAGTTTTTTGTATAGTAACTGAAAGCTATCCAGTGATGTACTGGGCTATCTTGTTTTAAGACTTTCGAACAAAAAGGAAGAAAGAAAACCCTTTTAGCTCTACATAAAAAGATAAATATAAGTCTTTAAGTAGTTAAATTTGTTTATTATTAACAAAGCAAGGTACTCAGCACATGATAAGATCATTACAAATTTAACACATTGGCTCCCAAGCCTATTTTGCCAATACTTTTCAGGGTTCCACTAGTCTTTTTAGAGAGGGTGTAATGTAGCTGTTGTGTTCCAGCCAGTAAGTGTCCCTATAAAAAGAAAATAGAGCATGACTCACAGTGTGGGAGCCAACGTGTTAATGACAGAAGAAGGAAGAGGACTTATCAAACATTGTTCTTTATACAGATATTGATATCTTTAACATGCTTTGTTACATGATCTAAATCAGCACAAAATTCTAAAAGAAAAGGTTCAGTTTTGTTCAGTTGTAAACTTAAAAACTAGACATTTAAATATCTGACTTTCAGTTTACATGTTTACAATTGAATCCATTGTCAATATTTTTCTCCAAATAAACAGAATCATAGCTATAGTAAGCTCATGTGTGGTGTAGGTAAAGGTAATCCCATAGACACAACTTAGATCAGAAGACACTAAATCCTGAACAGTGTGTATGTTTATTTGTAATTTCATTTACAAACTGTACAAGTTATTTGGTGGATCCAGATGAGAAGTGAAACTTTCCCAAACAGATTTAACTCTGTGATACTATTTGACAAACTTAGCATTATATTTTTTCATGTGAATTACAAGCTTTGTAGGGTTTACCTAGTAATAATAAAAGTGCACAATATGTAGAACCTTTTGACATGTGTAATTATTGATATTACTTTTACCTCTATAAGGTGTATGCAGTATCTTAAATCATTGCAATGAGAGAGGTGGAAACATATTTAAGTTTTTTTTCATCCACTGTGAATATTGTAAAAAGTTAAATTATAAGTAATTCCATTCATCACAAACCTTCAAGATATTAGGTTTTCCCTTTGTACCATTTCTTTTATTTTTGTAGCATACTGGCTTACTGTGTCTCAGTGATAAGTCTGAAGGGATAACAATACTAAAACTGGCCTTTGACATCTGTGATGGACACTACAGATAGCCCATTGTGTTGCTTTGTACTTAACAACAAACAAACTGTTTTGTAAATTGATTGAGATTCGTTTTATTAATCTTTTCTCGTAAAATCAAATAAGATCTTTTTCAAACCATGTTATTTGCATAACTCTTATTTCTAAAGTAGCTTATAGGGTTAGAATGTACTTACAGTGTGAATAACATAGCATGTATTGAATTGAAGCAGTGAGAAAACGTGTTGTTACACTATCCTCCACTAACGTTTTTACATATCTTTCTTTGTTGCTAACCATATACAGTGTATGGGACTTATTGCGTGGAAGAGTGGCGAGTTTTTATAGAACAGCTTTTGTGTTTGTGCACAAAGAATAATTACATGATTCATTCATTAAGCCCATTAAAGCAATGTTTAAAAAAAAATTAAGTTCATTCAAAGTATCATATTGAGAATAATGCATTACAATATTCTATTTTGTATGGAAAGTAATAAAGATTTCTTACAAAAAATATTGACAGTTGAATTCATCATAATTTCAGTGTGGTTAAAATTAATCAGATTTATGTTCATAAGAAAATATTTTTAAAACATGCCTTAATATAATTGTGACTGTAACTACACAATAAACCATTAGGGTCTTATTTTTAAATAGGGGACCTCTACAGTTAACACGAGCTGTAGTAATAGTTTTAACCTAGAAGTGTCACACACTTTTGGGAATCACGTTCTATTCAAGTTGTTTTATTTTAGTTTTCTTTCCAAATTGACACCTATGTCACTAAATATTAGTAAGTGTTCTGTAACAAAGTGCTATACGTCAATACAAAACTGTGTAGTAAGCTCAGTCCTTAGATTTCATAAGTATGTCAATATTTTTCATGTCTTAGATCATATGGAGAACGTTCATTAGTTGCAGAAAAAGAGAGGCTTTGGGGGGAGACAATGAGCCAGCAGCTTCAGTTCCCAAGCTCTCTGGAACTGCTTTCTCATTCCAGCAATAGAGAGTTAGAAAAGGTGAATGATAATGAATCTTGTCTCTAATTAGGTCAAAACTATAGGAAACAATGAACTTTCAACCTCATTGTACTAATCTGAATGTTGGATTATGAAGAGACTGCCATTGCAGGTGATGAGTCAAAAAGGGACAAGGCCCAATGAATAAAGCAGAGTTTAGAAAAATACTGGAGCAGTCGTTGAATCTGATAGGTAGAAATGTGTTTTGAATATTGTATTCCAGAATGTAGTAGAAGGGTGTGTTTGTGTTTTGTTATAGCAAAGCCACGTCAAGCCATCTGCTGAGTCCATCAAGAAGAAGGCAGTGTGACTTAAATACAACTTCTCTGTTTTCAGTTATAGTATTAATTTTCGTTTACTGGTAATTTTCTTTAATGTTTTCTCTATATATTAAAAGCAAAAATTTCATTTCTCTTGTGTTTTGTTACAATTTAAAGATTAATTCTAAATTCTCTCACACATGTTGTAAATGCTTATTTATGTAGTGGTTGTTATCTTTCACCCATAAGTTCTCAACCATTTGTTTAAAGTTTATGCAGAATTAGTAGAATATTTAACGTTTATTAATAAATCTATATATAATATATTCATCTATTACAGTTTATTATTCATATTTGCTCATGTGTTTAAATGATGTCCGTATCTCAGACATTGTAAATTGTTTATGGACATATCTTTAATTTTCAAGTGGTGTATCAGATGGAATAAAAGTGTATGCTTATAGTATTAACCATAGAACAATAACTAATATTTTAAATCTAACCATAGGATTTCTACATCTGTGCTTTGAATTCATATGGGTATTTTTAAGGTTAAGCTTATAATTCAAGTAACACAGCATACTGATCTAACTTAAGACCCTGGCCAAATTGGAGTCAATTTAGAACTTTCGTATCAGTAAATTATAAGTTGAGTCTAATAGGTTAGAGCAGAGTGATATCTGAAACTTAGCATCTGCTGTAACTGTTGTTTAACACTGAGTATAAGAAGATAATATTAGATACAGAGTTATGTCCTTGAAAATATTATGAATATTTGTTTTAACAGAAAATTAACATCGTTTAAACGTCTTGCACAGAAATAAGGTGAGAAGAAACTGTTTATATTTAAATATTTTATAAATGAATTATAATTGACAGAATCTGACTGTTTAAGATTACATAATTTTAAACAGGTTATTTTTCATCTTGTAATGAAAACTGTGGAATTTTTTCTTTCATTTACAAAAGCATAAATATATAAACTTAGTAAAGCCCATTTTGGAATATGTTATTAAAACAGTGTTTATAAAGACTTTAAAAACAGCTACTTAAGATTTATTGGTTCATTCTTATAATCATGTATTGTAATTGCTTTTTATTTACAGAAAAGCAAAAGTAAATGTGTGGACAGTCTGCTGTGTAACAGAACAAATGAACTTAATTGTTTATTGGAATAGGATGACTACTTAATAAAAATATTTCAACTGAAAAACTGCAACACTACCTACATGATGAATAACCTTCTACTACTGATGTTAAGGATAAAAATATAGTACATTTTCCACAGCTGTGGAACCTCCTTACTTTGTAGAATTCTCCATTTACTCATATTTTCTCAGTATCCCAAGGCTGTAAACAGTTATGTCATGATATTATTTCATAGATGTTTCATCTAGTCACTCTCAAGTCATAAGCTCTGGTAATATTACTTCTGCATGCTTTAGACTTCAAACGTAACCATTTATCTAATGGGTGACAAGTACATTTTTAGCTCATCCACTTATGTTAATACACACCTGTGTGTATGTGATTGATTGATTTTTGTCTTTTACGTATAAAGGAAACTTAAATATATATACATATTTTTGATATAATGTATGAAACTTTGTGCTTGTTTGTTTGTTTATACAAAACCACTTAGTTCTTTATCGCCAACATTTGTATCTTTTAACTATTCTAGTTAATTTATAACATGTTAATTTTAAGCATGAACCTGCAGTAACCAACATTCTAAGCAATAGATATTTCCTTCAGCAACTTTCCTCTTTGTAGTTAACAATAAAATTGAACTTTGGGGTAAACGTATATTATTGACATTCTGTCCTTAGTCTAATCTGTTTAGAAAGAATTTACGATAATGTCTGATATAAATAGAAATAAATATTTATATTAAAAGGTCTTTTAATAATATTTTGTGAAAACAGAGTTAAAAAAATATTAATTTTAATTATTTTCATTAAACAATACTTGATATAACCAAAAATTCCAGATAGAAAGATGAAAATATATAAATGTTAGCTTGTAAACAAAAAAAACTTATAACAAAATAAAACTCAATTATAAATCAATACAAATTGTTGTTTTGAATTACGCAAAAAGCTACACAATGAGCTATCTGTGCTCTGCCTACCACAGGTATCGAAACCCGGTTTTTAGCGTTGTAAGTCCGCAGATATACTACTAAGCCACTGAGAGACATTATTACAAATAACGATATCAAATTGTTTTACACCAACGTGACAATGGTGAAGTGAAATATTTGGGGGCGTTTTTATTGTTGTTGTCGTTCCACAATGAGTAATATTGTGATCCATGCATCTATTTCAACATTTTGATATTTTTCTCACTGTGAAACCTGAATTTATTTAATAAAGTGATGTGATAAAATTTCTCTAATCCAGTAAAGTAAATAAATTTTAAAAGCAATGAAGGAGAAATTCAAACAAGAAGGTCGTATTGATTCGACACCCACGAGATAATGGTGAAGTGGATATCTAAGTGAAGTTCTTGTGATGAAAACGTTGTAGCTATGGCCTGGTCTACTTACCTTGTGCTGTCTTCCTCTCGCATCTATTTCTCACCCGTAATTTTCATCACCTTAAACAAACCTATCTCAGCTACATATTGTTTCGCAACATACACCTCAATAACTGTCTAACAATCCTTATCCTAGCTATATATTGTTCTGCAACATACACCTTAATAACTGTCTAACAATCCCTATCCTAGCTATATATTGTTCTGCAACATACACCTTAATAACTGTCTAATAATCCTTATCCTAGCTATATATTGTTCTGCAACATACACCTTAATAACTGTCTAATAATCCTTATCCTAGCTATATATTGTTCCCCTTCAAAATATATTGACATTAACTTTTTACAAAATGTGCGGATCGTAATCCGAAACCAATTATCTTAGGGGACGTTCACACTACAATTCTCCGGTAACAAACAAAACAGTTATTCCAGGTCAATGAATAGAAAAATCACCACCACTGAATTCAAAATTAACATTAAAAACTTGAAAAACACTTCCCCCAGACATGATCAAATACCAAATATTATTATCAAAAAAAGGCTCCAGTTTCATATTACATCTCACAAACATCATGAATCTCTCACTAACAACAGGTTATTACCCCGACACTTGGAAAAAAAGATATTAATTATCACCACGATTCCAAACAAACAGGACTAATCCTGACAACTTCCGTCCCAACAGTCTGTTGTCTTCGCAAACTGATAGAGAAAATAATTTCAAATCGCCTCCTTCATTTCTGCAAAATAAATAACTTCCTACCCAAATCTCAAACTGCTTCCAGGAAAAACAGACAAGCAAAGATCACCTCACACAACTCACTGAATCAGTTTATAAAACATTAAATAACAATCAGTTAACCATAGGCGTATTTTTAGATGTTAAACAAGCTTCTGACACATACATTAACTGGTCTTAAAGTAAATCAAACTATTATCAAATGGATATCAAACTTCCTAACAGATAGAACAGCTCAAGTAAGAGTCTACAAAACCTTATCAAAATCACTGCAGGAGGGCCCCAAGGATCCGTCCTCTCACCACTACTTTACATTATTATAGTTAGTGATATACCTTTTCCTAATCTAACTCACAATTCACAATACGCTGACGATATTGCTATCTGGAGAATTTCTAGAAAGCCGCTAATGGCCATATCTCTGTATACAATGTCGCGAGCTGGAGCTATAAGTGGAGAGTAGTTTTAAATTCAACAAAAATGCAAGCAATCACTTTTTATAGGAAATTAAAAAGACACAGAAAAACTGGAAAAAGTAAACATCACACTTGGTAATATGCCTATCATCATGAACAAACACATCCCATTCCTTGACATCACTTTCGACTCAAGATTAACATGGAAGAAACACGTTAACAACATACATTTATCCATCAAAAAACGCATTTCACATTTAATAACCATTTCTAGCAGACTTTCAAACTATTCACTAGAGACTATCGTTCAAATATACAAGGCTTCCATCTGTCCGCTAATAGAATACGGATATCAAGTCAATATATGTCTAACAACACACTACAAAAAAAATCCAAGTACAACAAAATAAAATACTAAAAGCAGCAAACAGACTACCATCATACACGCCCGTAAACTATATATACCAAATCAGTTACTTACCAACTCTTAGAAACAGACTGACAAAAATGTCATACAAATATTATTTAAAAACAGAACACAGAAACAAACTAACTGCGTCGTTACGTAAATTAGCCAGCGCTCCTACAAAACACATCTCACCATATAACATATTTCAACAACTACAAACCACTCAACAAAATACATAATTATAAATAAGGTGAATATATGTTTATATGTATTTCTTTTCAGATCTGAGCACAGGACAGGTAAAACATTCGGTGCCTGTCCTATGAAAGTGGGTTTTGTCGGGGCACTCTCGTTTCACATACACATCCAATCTCAGGCATTGGATCTTTAGATCCCAGCCAAGGTAATATTATTGCCCGACCCAGAAACGTGCCATTTGAGTTGATGTCTCGTTGATGAAACATATAAACGCTTGTTTAACTGTTGATTAGAACAGATATATGCAGAGCTTTAAACAATCTACTCTTTTTCTTTAAAGTGTTCACAGTATGGTTCAGTTACTTCAGAACACAATTGAGAATACGTTATTTCTGCTATAGTCTGTTATTATAGTAGAACATGCGATAATTCATTGTAAAATTACCACTAACGTTTTCTAACTTAACTGGAACTTTGTTTAATGTGTGTATTTACAGACTGTCATAGGCCTAGATTGTTACACACTACATGATGTTATGATACAATAATGCTCAGTTGAAACATACAAGATATTAAGAATTTCTTGTTATATGGCGCATTAATACTAGCACAAATTCCTAACACACAATCTACACAAGGTATGATTCATACAAAGTTTCGTAAACATATCTCCGACAAAGTACTGCTTTTGAAAAACAGCTAAATTCAACATTCATGCTATACTTAAAGCATTACAATCACACTGAGTCATATATATAACATTTTGTACATCTATACAAAGACCGTCTTCATTTCATCTAGAAACTCTACATATTTGCATTCCTGGAGGTACAATTCCCACCTCATAATTACCTCACTGTCAATTTTGCATCCCTCTATGTATGCATATGGGTGACATTCTGTCTGTACGATGAACTACTTCTCTGAGAGGTAGGTATCATGTTTCTGGATGGCAAGAAAGTTGTTCATTTACATAGTAATTATCCATACTCTAAAAATGTACTGCTACAATTCTACCATATATCAGCTTGAATGATGAGTGGTTTGTTTAAGTCTGGTATTTTGCAAGCTGTCTGATATGTTTTTAACTTCTGGAATACCACTTGCTGTGGTTGTTCCAATTCACTTTGTTAGGTTGGCATTTCTTGGTCAGGTCTTTCAAGCTTTCCGAGTTTTTTGTTTTTCTTCTTAGGTGGACTTGGATGTGTGGGTCAGAATGTCATCTACACAATGCTTCACGTTCGTGGTTCTGTACAACATCTTCATGATGTAGTTGAATGTTGCTTCCGACTTTCCCAAATGGTATTCTTTTGAACTGGTAGCATCCATCTTGTGTCATAAAGGCTATCTTCTTTTCAAACACCATCTCCATAAAGATCTGCCAATAACTTTTACTGAGGTTGATCTTGACCCTGTCTAGTTTTACCATGATATCCTCTGGGTTGCCCATAGGTTTGAGTTGAACTTCATCAGGTTTAGTTTCCAGAAGCAGTTTGGGCTATCCCCTTTCACAAATAACCACTGCTGAACATTAAGTTGAATTCTTACTTGATCGGGTTTCTCATTTCATACGAAATATGGTAGGGTTTCACCTTTACTGGATTACTGGTCGTGGTTTCAATCTCATGTTCAATAAGGCCTGTCTTGAGTGGTCTATCTGTGAAAATATCTGTAAACTGACACAGTAGATATTGTAGCTCTTTCTTTTGCTTATGAGTCAGTTCTTGATTTATGTTGTTGTCTTTTTACGTTTCGTATCAATCCAGTGGTCTCGAGTCTTCATCTTATATGGCAAAGTCGCTGTCTTATGTTTTGGCATTTATGACAATCTGCACTGTCTATCTGTACCTCAATAGCTGCCATTTTTACACCTTATTTTCACTTAAAAAACCTGTACAGCAAATATGCATGATAGATCTTGGTTTTTATGTCTACTTTCACATTACAGTTTATTCTGTTGGACACTTTCTGCACTTCAAAAGGCCCCTTCCACTGCAGGGTGAGTTTGTTGTTGTTGGTGGGTAGCAGATCTAAGACCTTCTGTTCAACCTTGAAATGTTGATTCTTGGCCTTCTTTTCATAGAGATGCTTCTGACTGCCTACAGCTGCATACAAATTCTCTCAAGCAAGTTGACAGATCTACTCCAGATATGTTTACAGACAGACCAAGTAAAACAGTTGGCTTTTGAGATTTAACACATACAGGTATGTGCTCCTCACTTCTAACTATTCTTTTCCTGCCCACAATTCTTTCAATATCTGAACTGGACTTCAGACTGTTCTTAGGTACAGTTACTCAAAAGGGATAAAAAATCCTGTAGTCACTTGAGACTTCTTGGTAAGCAAATAATAGTACCTGCAGGTAAAAGTATCAGCCATGTGGTCTCTCTAGGAACACTTTTTTTAGCATTCTCTTTAAGGTTTTGTTGACTCTCTCACAAAGTCCATTACATCTGAGATTGTATGTGGTGGTGAAGAGCTACCCAGTGCTGATGGGTCTGCACAGCTCTTGCATCAGTTCTGATGTAAACTGCGTACCTCTGTCACTCAATACTTCTTTTGAGAAGCCTACTGTGCATAACTCTTCCAGGAGGGCTTCTGTTACTCTCCTCATCTTTATTTTTGGTAATGCTATTTCTTCTGAATAACAAGTTGCACAGTGGACTTCTCTCAATACATACCAATTGCCCTTGTCAGGTACAGGTGCTTGTGGTTTGGTCAAGTTCACAGCTACTCTGCTGAACAGCCTTTCTATAAGAGGCATTTCATGCAGTGCATCTTGACTATCTTTCCTCTTGGTACTGTCTTTTAGTAGATTCCACAGCTTCAATGAAAGCTGCTAGTGATTGTGTTTTCCATTTTCTTTGCTCTTAGGTGTCCCCTGACAATTGACTTCATCACGTGAACCCAGTATTCTGTTGGTATTATGATGTTTCATTTTCCCAGTAGAATTGCCTTGATAAATCTATTCTGCAAGTCTTATTCCTTCTGGTCTTGTACTCAAATTTCTCTCTGGAACTGACCCAAAGTTTCCATAGTAAAAGGCCTTTTTCTGGATTTCCTTCAGATCTACATTTGGGACATCACTTTTTGTCTTGCTCGAGCTCTTGTTGTGATTGCATATGCTTCATTAATCTCCTCTCTCTCTGGTTCCCCCAAACCTTTACTGCCTTATATACTGTCAATCACCATGTCATAAATTGGTGCTGTCGTACACATGGTCTCTCATGCACCTAGTACGGAATATCCATCTTTATCCTTGTATGGAACTTTCTCACTGTCCTATAAATAACCACACACATATATACCTTGTATACCATCTGGTTATCAGATAGATTGGTTCTCACTGCTGCACACAGTATTGCTTCCTTGTCCCCAACATAGCCTTCACCTACTGACAAGTTGTGGTTTGTTGGCACTTCTAAGTATTTGTCACATGATTCAATCACTAATGGCACTGTCGACCCGTTCACTAACTTCAGCTTGCCATCAATAATGCAGCATTTCAACATGGTTATAATACTTACTTTTTGTGGTAAATCTTATGACTTGTCTACAATCTGTTTCTTCTGGCAGCTACATCCATGCTAATGCTCATTTCTTACTTTTTGTGGTAAATCTTATGACTTGTCTACAATCTGTTCCTTCTGGCGGCTACATCCATGCTAATGCTCATTTCTTACTTTTTGTGGTAAATCTTATGACTTGTCTACAATCTGTTTCTTCTGGCAGCTACATCCATGCTAATGCTCATTTCTTACTTTTTGTGGTAAATCTTATGACTTGTCTACAATCTGTTTCTTCTGGCGGCTACATCCATGCTAATGCTCATTTCTTACTTTTTGTGGTAAATCTTATGACTTGTCTACAATCTGTTTCTTCTGGCGGCTACATCCATGCTAATGCTCATTTCTTACTTTTTGTGGTAAATCTTATGACTTGTCTACAATCTGTTTCTTCTGGCGGCTACATCCATGCTAATGCTCATTTCTTACTTTTTGTGGTAAATCTTATGACTTGTCTACAATCTGTTTCTTCTGGCAGCTACATCCATGCTAATGCTCATTTCTTGCCAGCACGATCTTTGTCATTACAAGAATAGCATCTCTTCTCCCTTTTGTCTGCTTTGCTGGCATCCTTCTTCTGGTCAGCTGTACAAGAATAGCATCTCTTCTCCCTTTTGTCTGCTTTGCTGGCATCCTTCTTCTGGTCAGCTGTACAAGAATAGCATCTCTTCTCCCTTTTGTCTGCTTTGCTGGCATCCTTCTTCTGGTCAGCTGTACAAGAATAGCATCTCTTCTCCCTTTTGTCTGCTTTGCTGGCATCCTTCTTCTGGTCAGCTGTTCTTGGTTTCAACTTTATCTGATTATTTCTGTACTTATACTCCCTCCATGGACTTCAATATAATGTTCTATCAGTTTTATCATCTTGTTCACATTTTTTGTGTTCTCTTTTAGGAACAGTGATATGTCAGTAATGCACATGATTAAGAACTGCTCACATATTACTAGAATTCCAAGTTAACAACTATTTTCTTAGTAAACTAATATAATATCAGAAATCTGTATATGGTCACGTACATGCCCTTATTTTTCTTTGTACATCGCCTAAGTATTTTTTATGTTGCCTATTTTCCGATGCATAAAAAACACAAAAAACTCTTACCCTAAACACATAACAAGTGCACACAGACATGTTGTAGAAGTTACTTTTCAATGCATGCAATTTCTGTGGTAAGTACAAAATAATACTTATGAAAAGTGTTAATGTTAACATTTTCTTAAATTGAAAATGTACTTCTGACAGATACTAGCCCTCTTTCACATAAAGCTATTCTGATCTTCTTTCTGCCCTCTAAGCATTGCTAAAAAAGTTCCACGTTCAGCATACAAGTCTATATACCCCACCAATTTTGTGCCACCTTTGAACAAATCACGTGAGTAACTCTCCACCAAGTGTATTGCAGCACCTATATTGGCACAGCTAGCTCCCTCTACTATTCCCATTTAATCCTCACGTTTGACAATTAGCAGGCTCTAAAAGAACACCAGCAGTAGGGAAAAATGGTGGGAAGTGTATGAAAATGTTAACTTCTGATACAAGTTTACCTCCTCTCACACAAAACTAGAATCCCACACTACAAAGCTGGAGGAACCAGTTTCACTGCACAATACTGAAATCAGACAAAGTGAACACCTAGAATAAACAGGTGTGCTCCAAGATAAAAATAAAGCACATCCGTGGGGTACCACATTACTTCTGGAATAAGTATGCTCTTTGCTCTTGAAATATGAAATTGATCTTATATAAACAGAAGAAAGGATGTGCACAACAGCAATTTGTTCTGAGAGGTGCAACCATTAAACAAGAAACCAAATAATAAGTACAATAAACCAAGCCTGGCGTTATGGGGTGTTGGCATAACTTCAACTCAACAGTAAGAACAAGGTAATATCTGTAACTGGTATTATGGGCAGAAATCATAATTCACTCAACCATAAGTGCAGGGAAGAGACATCCTGTATCTGAAATTATGAGAAGGAAATTGTAAATTGAATCAACTGTAGGCTTTGTTGCTGGTATTACAAGGCAGATGAAGTCTCCTAAATTCAACTTTATGAGAAGGAAAGAATCTCCTCCAACTTGAATTAACAAGAAGATGAACCTCTACACTACACTAGTAGGGTCATGCTGAACTCAGTATTGTGAAGAGGATCACACACGGGCTGAACTTGCCCCAGCCAACAACTGTTTACTTGGGAAAAACATTAAAGGAAAGAAACCAGCTTTGCACCCTTCTCACTGAGTGGATATAGTGAATTTCATATCTAAACTCACTCAAGAGGATACCTCTGGTCCCAGCAACTGGTAAGGATTTCTGTGCTCCACTGGAAAAGAGGGAGAGGGGAAGTAAATATGGTGTGCAGTCTGGTAGAATGTTACAAAGCAGAAAGTGCAACGAGCCTCTGGAGTTCCCTATTTTGAAAAGCACGTTGACCTCAATTTAATCAAACAATCAACAGGATGGCAAGGATGGGCAGAAATCCCTTTCTCCTTTTTCATGAAGTAAATGAGTGATGGTCCACAATTTCATGAAACTAACTGATATCTAGAAACACACACACATATATGTATACACTACTGAGTATGCAGCCAGTAGTATTACAGAACATCCATTGTAGTGCAGGTAATGTGCAAAAAAGATATTGAAAAGAATCTACATTCCAGCCTAAATAATGTCCTCCAGAGGAAAGCAAAGGCAAGCAGCCAAAGACATGTTGATATGACGAATTTGAAAAGAAGAAATTTGGAGATAGTAACTTTCCACGGATAAGTCTGAATATGTCAACCTAATGAGTCGATAAATCACACTAATTAGTATGACAGGAGCTAGATCATGGAAAAAGGAAGGTTTTCAAAAAATAAAATAAAAAGTCAGAAACTGGAACCCTCAAAGGAGGCAGTACATGCTACATAACACTATATGGAGCAAAACAGACAAAAAACCCAATCAGGATCAGAATATGGGAGTACCAGTGGGAAACAAAAAGTAAAGAAATTGGTGTGAAAACCAAACCATCTTCATGGACAGCATAGGTCTTATGGAGGAAGGACTGGTTGGGATATAGGATGACACAAGAAGAATGGTAGAGGATGCAGGTAATGTAAATGGCATAAATATCTGATTGATGAGGTCTACAAGCAAAGAGAATAGTGAACTAGTTCTTGAAGAAGAGTTAGTAGATGAAACATATAGACAAAGATTCAAAGAGGGGATGGGAAAAGGCATAAAAAACATGCTGAAATCCCAATCAGGCAAATCAAAAGAATATGGAGGATGCATGACTCAAAAGGAATGTAAAAGGAGGAAAAATGACAGGAGGAGGATAAACTTTATAAAACTTAAAGCAGAAGATGTTTGGCAAGGTACCTGATATGTAGATGCAGTAAGAGCTGACAAGCTTTTGTCAAACATCTGGTGAATAACTGAGAAAAATCAGGAATGAAAGGGTAAAAACCATTTGGTGTTGAAAACACCAAAGGCAAAGGGTTGACCATCTCCTTTGGGAAATGGACACAGAAGAAAACAACCCTAATGGATTGGGAAAGGAAAGATACAACATGTGGAATCAGTCCTGGGCTCAGGCAATTGACTTGACAAAAGTCATCTATAAAGATAGAGAGTGGTGATATCTGAATGAACAATGTCTGACTGAGGATGATGGATTAGAGACCTCAACAGAGGTAAACATAGGGAAGGTTGTACAAGCAAAGTTCAAAGCAGAGAGAGAACCATGGCTGTGTTGGCCAATATGGAACCACAAGTAGGGCTAAACACAGATTGGTTTGTATTAGTAATAGAACTTTGGAGAGGAGTCAAATAGGAGGGTAAGCATAGATGTGGTGACCCCTCCTGTCTTGACTGTATATGGCTATGTCCAGAGATAAAGGATGTGGAATAGGAGGCCAAAAATGGTTTGGTGTTTCAGTGAGTGGTGAAAGTACTGAGAACAAATTCACCAAAAGACCTGTGGATTGAGGGACTACTCTGTTAGAAGAATCTTGTTTGGTAAAGACAAATTATCTGCTATCAGATTAAGGACAACATGAACATGGCAAGCTATGGCCCCCATGTGGTGACTGTGGATCCAGAAAAGGATAGCGAGGGTCTGAAAGCATAGAGACATGTATTTGGTACTCCCTTGCTTGGTTATACAAGTAACCACTCTAGAGTTATTGGAGTATACCATAATCACCCTCTTCCACAGGAAAAGGGAGGAAGTGAGACAAAACTGGACAAACTACCATAACTTTGAGAATGTTGATATTGAAAGAAGACCCCACAACTAATCAGAGACCAGAAACCTCCAGATTATTGAGATAAGCACCCCAACCCTCTGAAGAGGCATCCATGAACAGATCTAAATAGAGACAAGATGGAGAAAGTGGAACCTCCACTTTGGTCTTGTCTCTGTCTAGCCACTAAGCCAGGTCAGCTGAGACTGTGAAAGGAAGGGGAAGAAAACGTGGTCCAAGGGACCTGAGAAGTTCCACAAAAGGGAACACACATGAACTCAACTCCTTGGAATGAGAACTTTCAAGGAAGCCCACATACCCAAAGGAGATAGTCTCAAGCTTTGAGACAATATGAGGTGAGGGCCTTGGGGACTGCTTGTTCCATATCCTGAAGATGAGGAGAGGGCTGGGCTCAGCTGAGGTTAGAATTGAAGAAAACCCCAAAATGAACTAGGTATTGAGTGGAGGTAAGAATGGACTTCTCCACCTTTATCAAGAATCCCCTTCCATACTACTTCTTGTAAGAGTGGACAAGTGTAGTTTCTGGACTGCGAATAGGCAGAAGCAAGGAGGAGCTAGTTGTCCATGTAGTGATGAGCACAAAGACCTGTCATATGAAAATGTTGGGCAAAATATCTTACCATCCAATAAAAAACATATGGAACCAAGATTAATACAAATGGTAGGGCCCTAAACTTGAACACTTGATTTCCAATTAGAAATAGCTATTGATGATGTGGGTACAAATCCCAAAATGTAGAGTACAAGGAGAAAAACTGGATTCTAGTATCAAGAATGTAGGAAATGTAATTGAAGCAAAGCTTAGTTCTTTATACAGGAAAGAAATGAGCAGATCAGAATGGTAGCAATGTAAAAAAAATAAAGTCCTACAAAAATTAGGATTATAAGGCATGCATTAAACAACGATAAAAACAATTATTCAGACAGAACAATGAATTAAGCTTTACTAGTAAGAATTATATCTAAAGTACAATCTGTCTAAGCATGCCCAGTTACCACAGTGTTAATTAATATTAGACTGACTAAACATTGAAATTTACAAAGTACATTATAATACAAATTGTATAAACCAACTAAAATTACCTACAGAACAAAGTAATAATTAATATTTCACTTACAGTAAATTTGTATTAACTTTGATGACAAAGGAAACATCAGTATCTCACTTACTAAAATCCAAGCACTCATAACATGAAATACTTAATTTTTCCATATGTAAAGAAGGATAAAGTTATGCTTATCACTGGTACTGCAACCACATGTAAAGTGTACAAGTCCAAAAACTTACCAGTGGTCCATTGGGAGCCACAGAAAGAAAGGAAGAGGAGGACCAAAGTGAAAAAAGTGGATGCATGGAAATAGAAACAAGAAAAAGAAAACTACCAATATTACCCTCTTCTCAAACATATAGAAATACTGAATACATGGTCAACATGAGTACCTAGTTGTAAAGAAAAGTGTGGAAGGTGAAATCACCTGAAGAGGAGTAGAATGCGACATACTAAAATAACATGGCAATGGAAACAAACAATTTTCTTCTTGATTGTATTCAGCTGCAGCAACACTGTCAGGTTCACAAGGAGAAAGAATGGTTGGCTTTGATATATATGGTTATAAGTTATTTAACACAGTAATAAAGAGTGTCTACATGTATAGGGTGAATTGCATGCAATTGAAGATCAGAATATTAAGGGTAATAGCAAAGGGATTGAATACATTTGGGTTACTGTTGGTGAATATCAGAGGAAATAGCTCTCAGTAGGAGTTTGTTACAGACCACCAAATGAAATCAGTGAGAAACGTCATTGTGAGATTAAGATTTCAGCTGTTAACCCCTCAACTGCAGTTTTTTTCATTAAAAACAACAGTGCGGTAATCAGTTGAGTGTGCTCTGCAGGCTGTTGCTCAAAAGAAATTAAAGCACACCATATGGCGTGTTCTGTAACTGCTTCTGAGTTTAGAATCACACTACATGGCACATTTCACATCTAAGGAGTTAATGAAGTCGCAATTATGGGTGATTTTAATTTCAAACATATAACATGGGAAATGCTAAAATCAAGCCATGGTGAAGAAACCCCTCTTAATTTATTGCTAACTTCTAATATAGAAACAGTTGAGAGGGTGGACACTGGAGAACACCTAGGTACAAGTGATCATTGCTATATCAGGTTTAATGTTTTACTGCATATGGAGATCAGGAATAATGATATTTTAATTCCAAATTTCCAAAAAAAAAAAAATTGAAGGGATGTAACAAGAATTATCAGTTGTGAATTGGGCAGGTGAGTAATTTCGATACACTAAACAAATGGGGAAAACTTTTAATATTCAAAGTAAATATATTCCTGACAGAAAGAAAAGGGTAGCTGCATGTAAAAGAAAACAGGTTGTCTCATAAAGAGTACAAGATAAAATTAACAAAAGACTTAAAAATAAGATATTTAAATTGGCTGCTATTACAGAAGATGAAGGAAGTTGGTAAACCAGAAAATTAAGGCATATAAAAGGATCACAAACATCTAATCTGAACCCATGCTGCATTCAAGATACCATTTGACACACAAAATTCAATGCTTAGGTGTGTTTAATTTCTTAATTTAAGAATGAATTTTAAATAAATAATGTATAATATTAAAATTTTAATCATAATCTAAAATTCTGTACAGAAGTCCACAAACACAATAACATGGGCTCTGACCCATGACCCATCTGGAAAGGGTTAACAGTGTGTAAAAAAAAATGGGGTATCTGTCTGGTTTGAAATGCACATGAAACCTAGTTTTTATAATGTAACCTTATAAAATCTGGCAAGCTTTCTGTGAACATGAAAAAATTTGTTTACACACAAATTATCAGATTTCTATTAAAGATTTAGGAATTTATGAAATCAGTCTCACTAGACTTTGTTTACCCTTTTATTGTCTTCATTCTAACACTAACTATAGTTGAATTTTATATGACAAATGATGAAAATGTAAAAGGAAATGAAAAGTACATTTTCTTCAGAATGTTTGCAGGTTATAACAATTACAATTAATTATAGGTTTATTTGTTTTTTCATATTTTTCTGTTATCTAATAAAAGATAACAAATTAACATTTTCAGGGGGGGGCTACATTTCTTTTGTCCACCCCTCTACACTTTCACTATAGCAAAACTATACCTTTTTATCTCCTCTTTACATAAACAGTTATAATCCCACACTGAACAGGTGGATGGACTGGTGTGAGGAAAAGAAATAAGAATCTTTTTAAAGCATCTGATGGACATTCTCAAAGAGATCTTCAGAGTTGAAAATCATATGTGGGAGACAGCACTATTTCAAGTATACTCTTTGCTCAGTGTGGAAAAAGGTGTTGCAGATATGAGCAGAAACAGGGAGAGATCTATGGTTGGATCATGATCCAAACCACACTATATATGTATCTCAATCCAAAATACATAAATATGAGTGAAAGAAAAAGGATGAGTCTCTAAGATGTAGAGTGGCTAGAGTGTGATGGATCATATATGGCAAGTCAACTACATTTAAAACCCAGGCCACCCAGAACTGACATCCACATGGGGGTAGAATAAAGATCATACCAGTGGTAAGTTAACTGAGAATCCACAACCCAACTGCTGGGAACCAACATCCATAGAGGGAAAGTAGGGAATAGGAAAGAGGATCACACCATCATGTTTCTAAGTTCATGAGACTGGAAAATATTTCACACCTATGAGCAGGACACATGATAGGAACATGGGAAATTGAATGATCTATCCGGGAACTGACATCTGGCATTAAAAAGATGCGTGTAATGTAGACCATCTCACTCTTATGTATAATAACCAAAACTGTCCCTAGTGCAGTGACATCCAAGGAATATCAAGCTTTAAGGGATAGTGGATATGTAATGACTGTAGTAATCTGCAAGTATCCCTACCATGACTTACAGAACAAATGGAGTAACAATAATATAAATGAGCAAGAGAATAGAGGCACCTGTGATATGTTTGAAGACTTATGTTGATTGGTTCAGCTCTAAATCAAAAACACAGCCACTGGAAACTGACATTTATGTGGTGGTAGGGTGAGGGATCCCAATCAAAGGGGTGGACTGCAATTCTGATGGCTCACTCCACTGTTAAATAATGGAGGACATCTCATCACCTACACCAGCAGAACACTACCAACCTACTCTCAACTGAATAGTCTTTTTATTGTGTGTGTGTGTGGGGGGGACTTGGAACTGAAAAGTTGAAAGGACTCCCAAACTCCACTAGAAGAAAAAGTGGGGAGAAAAGTTGGGCAAATGTCCCTTTCTGCTTTACCCATGAAGTCAATGGGTGAGTATGGTCTGGGATAGGCATATTAATGGAGCATATATGCATCATGGATAAACCTACAAGCAATCATGTGGTACACCACATCTCAGCAGTGTGCATTTAATAACCATGGACTTATAACCGTTGAGTCATTATAGCCTTACAGTGCAGCTTTTACCAGTTTAAGTATACCTGGATAGGCACCACAACCACAAAGCTTGTTAGAGAAAAAAAAAAAGAAATTAGAGATACATATATTAAAAGGTAACTTACCCAGTCATAATCTCACCGACAGAAAAATAAAAAAACTAGTGTTATAAGCTGAATGTATTCTAGTTTGAACATATCAACAGTTAAGGCAAGTGGAGTAATTATCTGGGAACTGATAAACAAATATAAAATAATTTCACTTTAGAATAACTCACCAAGTTACCAATATCATTAACTGTATAATAAAAAGTAAACGTTTTGAGAGAAATTAATAAAATAAAACAGAAAAAAATTAATATAAAACTTGGAGAGCACAAACTAAATGTTATAACACAAATCCTACCAAACTAGAAGTGACAGTCTCGTAGAATTGAATAGGGGAAGCTGTGCATTGAGAGAGTATTTTGTATTCTTATTAGTGGAGGGTTGTTGCATGATGATTTACATGCAAGAAACATTGGAGTCAGTCAATTCTACACAGGTGTCAAGACTTTTTAGAAAGTCAAAACATTTTTGCATATAGAGGGCAGCACTTAACAATAAGCTATTTATGTGAGAGGAAGTAATAAACCATGCTGGAACGTTCTAAAACCAGGATGTTACAGAAGGGAATGGCATGTGTTCTTATGTCTCAGTAAAGCATGAGGATCAGAAACTTTAATTTAGAGTAAGTCTTTTCAATATTTATACTATAAGTGTAACTTGTATTAAAACTCAGGTGTTCAAATAGGGATAAAAAGAAGAACTAAACTGGAGTGTAACATGATACAGACAAGTAAAGACAGAGAACTTGTTTAAATATGTAAATAAATTTTGAACTATAAACTAAGTTGTTGTTTTTTTTGGAGATTATTGTCATATGTTGATAATAAAGTTGTCCAATAAAACTTTGAATGTAACTACAAGGCATTCACACTTTGATGTCCATGTGCACATAGGGTTAAAATGTTATTTGTTTGTGTGATAATTACTGGTTAACTGCTAAAACAGATTTAGACACATTTAGAGTATATGTTTACATATGGTTCCAGCAATGAAGTACATTTACAGATACAAGTAGAGTTTAATGAATTAATTTACTGTATTATGTCTTATAATTAAGACACAACAAAAGAAAGAAAAGCACTCCTTCAACTACACAATTCTCTGGTAAATATCAGTTGTTTTTTATGTTTTAAGGAAAAGAAAGCTTTCTGCAGCACGAGGAGAAGAGTTGGTAATCACAGATATCTTCAATAGCTGTGTGTTCCCAGTAAATCAATTAGTACTGTGTTTACTGAATAAAACATTTAAAATTATACCCATAGTACTCTGGGGTGAAATCCTGAAGAAGTCTCTTTGAAACAGAATAGAAAAGCTAAAGAATTAGCATCCATAGCATGTCCTACAATTTGTTTTATTAACAGTAACAACACCACAACACTTCAAAACGTATTCACAAAAAGAGACAAGAGACAAATATTTAACTTACCTTTTATCTTGACCTCAGACAAAATATAATATAAGGGGACTTTTGTATTGGTAAAAAAAGCTGTATGTGAATACAACATGATATTTTATTTGCATATTTTATATGAAACTTTATTACCATACATAATCTGAAAATCAGATAAGAACATTTTTTACCTCATGTAGTCTTCTAATATATATATATATATATATATAATTCATTAAAAAGTAATGCATACAGGTACTGATATTTTTATAACTAGAACATGGCCATAAATATAACTTGATCTTTAAAAATTTAATTAAAAAATTTCATTCATTTTTTTCTTTATTTTGCAATGCATATACAAAAAACTGAATACTGGATAAAAGTGTTTAATGAACAGTTAAAAATCTACTAAACAGTACATGCTTTAAATTACAACCATTCAGTTGTAAGTTCTTAGAAATCTGCACATTTCTGCCCAACTTAGTTGTGATTAAAAAGACAATAATTTAGAAAAAATAATGACAGAAAATCAAAGACAATAATTACCATATATATATATATAAAACAGAACAACAAAATACAGACATAAACTAAGCTGCAGATTTATACACATATTTTCAAATACACATAAACTATATTTATATGCAGCCTAAACCGTATATACCACATTACAAAGGATAAGTAGAGTCTATTACATGGACTGTACTGTATTGCAAAAGGTAAAATATTAACAAAGATGAATAAAAATGTGTAACTTCTGCAGTTTCAGACACACATATTTATATATAGGCAAAAAATATTTGAAGCTCAACAGCATGAAAAAAATATCAAACAAATGATATTTTCTTACATGCAATAGCATTCACAAGTTGAAATATTAAAATGTTCTATCATGATTGCAGAAAAAAATAGTATTATTTAAAAATATATTCATGGTCCATTGTTTGATTTAACAGATCTCTGCTTGGATTCTTTTTTTGGAGTTCAGTAATATGACAGATAATGCAAGTCTTCATGGAATTAACAGGCATGATTAGTTGAGCAGAACATGTAACAATGCTACTGCATGGTATATTCTGTTATATAATGATATACAGGTAACAAACTTCAGATCATTCTGGTGTCTTAAAGAGTCCTCACATATTGGAAAATCACATTCAATTACTTCTAGCTGCTAAACTAGTAGTTCAGTGTATTATATTCTATTTACAGCTTTCCTCTAAAAACACATGGTAGTTGAAAGTTTTACACCCTCAGAAATATTTCTTTGTTATAAAAAGAATTTTTTCCTTTCTGGTCCTGAGAAACCTTTAAAAAGTCCTTTAAAAACAAGAAAGAAAAAAAACAACAACACACACTGAAAGTTTTTTGACCAGGTATCATTTTGAAAAGGAAGAGAATGTTCCAATTTGTATGATCCAAAAATAACTCATCTTAAATATCATTTTTACAGATTGGTTATTCTTTTTGGTAAACACAATGTGTACCTCTTAATGTGCAAAAAGCACCCGTTAGGTTCTATGTAAGCCTCTTTATCAAGCAAAATACATCACTCTGTTTGTGTCTGCATGGACAGTTACAGCTCGAGCCATGGCTACTGGTGTGCGATCATCTCCATTAGCTGATTGGTGGCTACCATCTCCACTAAACATAAAAAGATACAATAAAACTTTCAGAATTGTAATGAAAGATATTATATCTTAGAAATTAAACTGTTCCCTTTTTCATACTTTCAGATTTCAGTCATAAAAAGAAAACAAGATAAAATTAGTAATGAATCAATAGTAAACCTATATAATTTTATAATAAACATCAATTCAAAATAAAGTGTATATATATATGCAAAGAGGGAAGCCAAAACCAAAAGAAAGCCTCTTCAGGGATAAACCATTTATTACTCCAAAGCATGGTACTAAGTTTAGCGCCTGGAACAACTCTTTGGACAACTGCAAAAGGAGTCAAACGTAAAAGAAATTGATAATATGATAAAGTTATTGCAATAGTCTCTCAGCATAAATATACTGAAAATAAACTAGTTTTGTCTTCAGGCCTAAATGATATATTTTTACATGGAATGGCTTTGTTCTGCTTTAGGGGAGTAAATCAAGTTTGTTAACATGGAAACCTATAGAATGCTTCCATAAATTGCTAATAGTTGTCTTTTATGTTTTATACTATACTAATTATAATCAATAGAAGGCCAAATTTCGATATATCAAATGATATGTTATAGTGTTTTCTGTACAAAGAATTGTCTATTTTACCTTCAGTTTGAAATATTTTCTCAGTGTTCAGAGTGACGAGCGAGAAGAATTTTCAAAAGTTCTTAATTGCACAGTGAAACAAGCTTTTTCTAGCAGATAAATTATGATATAAGACATTATCTGCTCTGCGTGAGTGTGCTTGTAATTCTTTGTTTTTAGAAGCATTTTTTAATTAAATAAAATTTATTTAGTATGGCAGTAGCATTAGTATGATAAGGTGGACTTAAAAACAAATACAAGGATCCAAGTAATTACTATATGCTTTGTGTTTTAGGTACTCTTTACTTGTTATTATAAAAGTAAGAAAAATGTAAAAAATTATATTCATTAGGTGAGTTAAGATAATGAAACAGAAAATTCTTCTAAAGGTATGCCCACAAACAGGTCATGAATTGCATAATTCAACATGTAAAGGTATGCAATATGTTCACCAAGTGAATTAAAACTTATGCGGTGTGATAATTAATTAGATGCACCTTAAAAGGCAACAAAATAATAATAAAATATAGAGATATATATATTGTTACAAGCTTTAAGCAATTTTATGATAACAATTGTAATTTCATGTTATAAGTTGCAGTCATATTGGAAAGATAAAGGGTATTTTGTATTTATTATGGTGGTTGGGAGTTTCAATACAATTTGACCAACTCCTTATACAGTTATGATAGAGATAATAACATATTAGATACATAGTTGTACTGAAAACAAAAATAAAAAATGCTTGCTATTTTTTAGGAGGTTTTAAAAATGAAATTTGGCAATTTTAAGATAAATAAAACTATTTTTAATCTTAACATGAAAATCACTTTGCACTCAAAGCAGCTAACATTATGACTCCATACATTTACCACAGACAGTCCTTTCAATAAAAATATTAAAAAATCTAATTTCACACACATAAAAGATACTTATAATGTTTAATGAAAGCTTGCCACATTTCTTGAAGATATATTTAGTACTTTCAGAGTATAGTCTGTTTACCTTCATTGTTTCCTGGTGGTTACGATAGGGCTAATCTAATCTAGCCCAAATTTTGTACGAAGCCTTGAAAATATCTTAGAATTTTCCTGGTAAACTAATGCTTTTACTGAATTTTGAAAAATTCAAATTTTTTTGTAACAATTTTAAGGCATTCTAAAAAAAAAGTGATTTAGATACATTTCGTGATGTTAGAAAAATACACATGTTCAAGAAGTCTTGATAGAGATGAAATAAGATCCCTATAACCCAAATGTTTTCAAAAGGTAGACCTTTTGTGCCCAGATATATTTCAAGTGTTGTTTTTTTTGTAGTTACGAGATCTTTCAACTTGAGAAATCCTATATAAAGATAGGGTAGAAAAAATAACAGATAAAATATAAAGTTTTACTGAAAAGAAATTTGATATTTTTGATTCAAAACAAATGCTCAATATAGTCATGAACAAATCTTTAATTTATTAATAATACTTCTCTAAACATATGTTTTTGTATATGAAAGACATAATTTTAATGAAAAGACTGCAAAGTTTTGTGAAAAGATACACACTGTAATGAAAGTTAGAAGTATTAAATCTTTAAAGGTTTCAAATGAGTACAAAGTGGTCATTTAGTCAGTCAAATTGACCGAGCCTGTGTTGAGAGAGGTAAATCTTTAAGAAACAGCAACATGTTTCAGGTAGTTTACTTCAGAATAAATGCCCTTTTTGTTATAACAAACAATTTAACATGTGTAAATTTAGTTTTTTATATGCCAATTGTTTGAATAAGGATGTCTTGATGTTTGAATGAGAATGTCTAGACTTATTGTTAGAGAATAAATATACACTTTCTGGTTTCCAATACACTTCTGTGTATAACTTGCCATTTGAGAATTCTGAAATCAAATCAGAATATGATGCTCGAAAAACCTTGCAGGAAAATAAAGACTATTAAAACTGAAGCTAAAAAAGGTGGAAAAATTGTAATTTCAAACAAATTCCAGCTCAATGATGATGTGAATACTGTTATCCCTCAGTTCATATTACAAACTGAAATTTCATCCAACTAAACAAATTTCCACAAAACTCAAAGCTGAAGTCAAGAAAACTGAAACTTGTCTCTTTTGATATTATTATTCCTCTAAGTTTGTGCTGTTCCCAAACTGCAAAAAGAAGGGTTAACTTTTCAGTCTGATTGTTACTTGCAACAATAGCCAAACCTCTCCTTCGGATAATTATACGGTTAGCAAACTGACAATGATATCAGATATAAAAATATATACTGTAAAAAGTTTGTTATCAAGCTAACAAGGGTAAACAGAAAAAGTATGGTGTAAGGGTCTTTTGACATAAACACCTTAGATGGAATTTTTATCCTGCCTCTTGTATGAAGTGGACTTGCACACTTAGACTTCATGTTAGCAACTCATATTTTCAGTTTAATATGAATTTTTTCAACAAAATCGTGGCCTAAAATAAGTAATCCATTATACCCTCTTTTTTGTAACACCTAAGTTCTTCAAAGGATTGGCTGAAAAGCTTGATATCTATGTATGATATGTTGATAGCTTGTTCACCTTATTTCAAACTCAATTTATTGAGATGAACAATTTACTTGTGTACTAAAATGATGAGATGGCAAGTTACACAAGAAAATCTCTTTAAAACCAGTAAATACGAACCTATTCCCCCTGCAATAACTACAGACAACCTTATTTCCAGAAGATCAGTGAAACTCATATTTGTTGAATATTTGTTCTAATAAAAAGGGTATTGCTAATGAATTATAAAGCCTCATAAAAGTTTGCTTTAAAGGGATCTAAACTGAACTTAATTATTAAGAAAACTAAAAAGACATTATGAAAGTGAACCAAAAACCCTGCCCAGAGGTAAACCAAAAACCCTGCCCAGAGGTAAACCAAAAACCCTGCCCAGAGGTAAACCAAAAACCCTGCCCAGAGGTAAACCAAAAACCCTGCCCAGAGGTAAACCAAAAACCCTGCCCAGAGGTAAACCAAAAACCCTGCCCAGAGGTAAACCAAAAACCCTGCCCAGAGGTAAACCAAAAACCCTGCCCAGAGGTAAACCAAAAACCCTGCCCAGAGGTAAACCAAAAACCCTGCCCAGAGGTAAACCAAAAACCCTGCCCAGAGGTAAACCAAAAACCCTGCCCAGAGGTAAACCAAAAACCCTGCCCAGAGGTAAACTGGCACATCTTCTCTTTTGATACCCAACTATATTTTGGTATCAAACAAAACAGGTGGTATTTAAAACATAATAAAAATTAAACCAGCTTTTCAACTAGTATAAAAACTTTCAAATACAATTAAGAAAGGGAAGATTAAGACAGAAATCCACTAACAAAAATTGTATTTATTACCTTCACTGTTCTTGCACTTATCTTACTCAAACATAATTACATATTCAATTAGAAGAAAAAACACAGAGATTACTATAATTTAAAGGAAGTTAAAAATTAGGCTTAGCATTACATTCACACAACCAACAGCAAAATTAATTTTGATCAAAAATCCTTTTTATCAATGCAACATCACAGAATCATTAGAAGTACTCAAAAATAAAATATGGATCTCAATAATGATTGAGGGGTTGAACTCAACCCTATTTGGATCTCAGTTTTTATAACTAGTTAGTGTATATTGGCTCTTCCAGATTGATTCAAACCTGATTGTAGAAGACATAGTGACCTGAGAAGTGTTACTCTATCCCTGAAGATTGACAAGCTTGGCCTGTTGAAATTACTCAGGTTGTTTACAATGTCCTAATTCTTTAATCTTTTGTGTATTATTATTATGCTGATGTTTTCTTGTGTTTTATTAATTATACAAAGCAGTCTTCCTCTTCAGATACCTTGGAAATCTGATATGAAGTGTCAGATAAGCAAGTTAAAAATCAATATGTTTTCTGATACATTCTTCCAGCATCCCTTCATTCCCAAACAGATTACACCAATAATACAGTATGTGTATAAGTAGAGTTAATTAATATATTTAGGTGTGATTTAAGACTAAAGCCAATTTTTTTCAAATACTTAACTATTTTATTTAACTAAAACTCTAGGTGAAAAGTGAAATTTTTTAAAAACGAAACAAAAATTAAAAACAAGTTTAGGTTAACTTCTTCGCTTAACCTCTGAAAATAAAACATGATTAATATTGTAAATTACAGCACAACACTAAGAAAATGTTACTTAAATACAATAAAAATTAAATAACTCTGGTAAATTCTCTCTCTTATCTAATCAGCTTAAAAATTTTTGAATGATATAAAAAATTGGCAATAATGTAACTATTAAAGATAAAAAAGGAAAACTGACAGTTGTAAATATTTCATATAAAATTAATAATTAAGGCAGAGTTTGGCCAATTAGTTTGCAATAAGCAATAAAAATAAGTAACTTTTAAAATGCAGTTCCCACTATGTTTTTAACCTAATGCAAATAGATAAATAAAAAATAGGATATACACTCATTGTACCTTATAATAATTCTATTAGTTAACACTACAAGACTGAGCCAAACTTTCAGAAAATGCCATTAAGTAAAACGAGAAATTCAATTTTGAGGAAGAAACAGCATCAACCTCTACAAATAATGCTGTAAACTGGATTGACTTTGGTAAGGAGTAGTTAACAGGACAATAAAATCAACTATCGTGAGGTTTACTATGTTCATTTACAAACTTGTGAAAAAAATTTAAAATAATTAAAGTATTCTAAACATTCACATCTGTGCAACTGGGTAAATTTTCTGTAAACAAACTGTATCAAGTTCATTTCTCATTACATTAAAGTGACTAATATTTGATATCACTCCAGCAACACTTTACTACCCTTTCCAACAGGCAAATATTTCTGTTACATCAAGGACATTAAAACAGGCAATGGTATTTCAAGTGGAACCTAACAAAAGTCTGGTGAAGAGAAAGGTACTGACCTCTTTACTTTCAAAGATCTTTTTTAAAGATTAACGTGTCATAATGGTATGGCAATTTAAAATTTATCATGGTTTCAGCAAAACTTCTCAGTAACTAAACCTATCAAACCACATTAAACAAATTTTAAGTAAACAGAAAATCTCCAAGATACCAGTTCTAATCTGTTTTTTTTTTTTTTTATAAATGTCATTAAAAAAATATATGAGGCATCTAGTATATAATTTTATTATCAACATATTATTTTATGGGTACAGATTAAAAATAATAGGGTACCCTAAAATACCAAAATCTGCACACTAGACTTATTTGACGTAAATAAGATTCAAATGCTTGTCCTTATTTCACTAAAAATATACCTGTCATGCTCTTTTTCTACCAAATGGTATCGAGCCCTGAAAGCTACCAGATGGGCATAATATGCTGGAGCAGGGATGGATACAGAACGTGTGCAACGAACATAGGTGTGACACAGTTGATATGTGAGGCACTGTAACTCATCAGCTGTAAACTGGTTATCGTCCCAAAGAACGTGATAATGGGAAGGTCGACTTGTACCCTGGAATATAAACAAGAATATTAATAATATTTTAACAACTATTACTATGATTATTAAGAAAAATGATTCTGGTAAAATTCAGAAAAACAACTTGAGAACAGAGAGGTAAATTCATAAGATAAGATTATTACAGTATTAAAATGTCAGATTATATCAGTATGGAAAAATAATAATCATTAAGGTAACAAATGCAATCACTTGCTGCATAAAATATAATAATAACAAATTTGTATCCCAAAAAATAAAAACAGAGTTACTCAGTGTTTTAATGATCAAATTGCTTGTGATAAAGTGTCAAATAAATTCAAAGTCCTTAGTCAAAGATGAACATACAAGCTGCATTTCAGACATTTAATGTTTATTATAACCAGCAAATTACCAAGTAAATGTATTTCGCAACAAAAAATATAACTCCTAAAGATACAACTGATAGATTAGATTATCTGTATTTCATATAATATCTCTACATCACAAAATATATTATTATATTTTTCATTTTTTAAGTCATCATTTAAAAGATACAAGTTTAATTCTATAAAGCGCTATATTTCTAATAAAATTATTTTATTACTAGATGCATTTATTTTAAACATGCAAAAAGGTAAGATAGCAGGAACTGTGTTCCAGGCAAGTGGTTCCACTACATTACTGGATTTACTATTAATTTGTAGTGTTATGTCTTTTTACTGAAGTGCATCACACTACTTTACATTCCAAAAAATTGGTTTCCTACAATTTAACAAAGCAATTTAAATATACATCTGAAACACACAACAAAATACAAATGTAGTCATAGTGGAAGCATTGCAATAAATTCCCAAAGAATCACTGGAGGGACAAACATTGTCAGTAACTTTTGTTTTCTTCAAATGTAATATTTATTTAATCATGGAAGAGTTTTCCAGATGAAAGTTTTTTAAATACCATTAATTTTGTGAATATGAATGCAAAAATAAAAAGACAAAGGTCTATAATACAGAAACTTAGTTACAAGTGAGTAACAAAACAATATTTACAATGGAAGTCATTTCATTTCTACTTGAAATACTGCCATAAATATATTTGCTGGCCTACTGGTGAATTTTATGAATTTTACTCAATTTAAAGTACTTTTTCCTTATGTGCATCAATTTTTAATAAAATGCCATTTTTAAACAACTTCAGCCTTCAATCTATCGTTTATAATTATGTGATGTGATATTCAAAGACAGTGATACTTTGTCTTTAAAAAAATATTTTTGCTAAAGTATCCAAACATTATTCTGCCATATTTTAATATGCATAAACCTTTCTTGTTCATAATGTAAATACACAACATGCATGAACTAAATACTGAACAAATCTACACTAATCTTATCCACACCAATGATATCACAACTTGCTCAGAAGAACCAATTGTATTATTACATTATCCAATAAAACTAATACTTTTTTTTAGTTAAGAAACAAATACTGATATGCCATATTGTTGAGTGGTTGGTTCACAAGAGTTATCCTGAGATAACATAAGTTAAATGTATTTCAGTCACCTTTATACAGTCAATGGTTTATAGATATTATGAACCAATAAATTTTGCACTCATACCTGAATTCCAGCATGACTGCAGAGATAGAAGTCAAATTCAGTTGGGTGTGTGATTCCAACATCTACTGTGGTACCAGCTGGAATGTTACCACTTTTCCCTATTTGCTCTCTTTTGTCACTGCAGAAGAGACGCGTATGATGACGCTTCTGAACAACAATGAAGGTAATGCCAGGCTTGTAGTCTGCTTCAAGCTTCATGCATGCTTCTCTAACTGCCATCAATTCATGGGCTAAAACCTGCAGAAGATATTAAAACTTTTGAATAGTTATTATTTTCATCAATTATTATTCATTAAATAGATATAAAACCAGTACAAGATAGCTTGTTACTGTTTTTGTTGGAAATAGAAATAAGAGAGCACATTCATGAACTGTTATTAATTGTAGGAGCAGAGCCAATCAGTATTTTCTTTATTCATCTTAAGAACTGAAAATTTTTAAGACCTGCGTGTACCATTTTTTCAAAATACTGTTGCAATGATTTAAGCAATTGGGCATTACAGGCTACAGGAATTATTTTCTCCAATTCGTGTACCATTTTTTAAAAATATTGTTGCAATGATTTGAGGAATTGGGCAATACAGGCTACAGGAATTATTTTCTCCAATTCGTGTACCATTTTTTAAACATATTGTTGCAATGATTTAAGTAATTTTTTTAGATAATATTTTTTTTAAAGTATATGAAATGACTACCTCAGCAAAAGTATCCTAAATTACTATCAACTTATCCATAAAAGTTTCAATCCTTTCACTTTTATCACAATTCCTTAGTGAGCATTTTCCTAATAAGTCAGCATCATAACTGAAATTACTTTTCAACTTAATACATAACCACTATTAAGAGGGCTTAAATTATTTAATACATGGTAATTATAAACTTCATAAACTCCAAGTTTAAAATTAATATATTTTTAAAACTACATGCCCTAAGTGGACTAATTACACCATAGGTTCAATGAAAATCAAATTTTATTTAGGAAGTTTCAAGAGCGTGCAAAACTTCAAAACAAACAAACGTGTTCAATATTTTTTTATGTCAAGCCAACTCCTAAATGAAGTGTTCATTGTTCCACACAATATCCTGTTCACTGACATACATTTTATTAAATCCTCAATTATTTATTGTTGAGATAAGGAAAAATATGAGAAATAAAACTACTGTTGGTTTACAAGAAAAGAAATTTAGTTACACAGCATGACACTGTTTTGAGACATCTTGTACAAATCATTTTATAAATAAAATCTGATAATTCTCAATATGCTTCTCGTAAAGTTTACTTCCTTGAACAAGCAGATGTTAGGATATAATAAGTTTTTATGACAATGCAGAATACTGTATGTATACACAAGTGTACATGGATAAATGCTCTTGCATGTATTAAAATTACACTGTATAAAATTAGCATAAATGATGTCAGAAAACAAAGGTTTAAGAAATCAATTTAACACAAAAATTTTACCATATTACCCAAGTGTTTTTGAAAGGAAGACCTTTCTTCTTCTGGTAGAAACTGGGAATGACTGTGTAAACAAAGTGAGATAAAGTGAAGTCTGAATGACATCATTTAAGCCTCCATGAAATATAGTAGCGTTTGGATAACTTTCAATATACTGTTATAAGTGTTTCTCATTTTCAATGCAATGCTACCATAAACAAGAATGATAGGTATACAGAAGTTAGAGATACACTGTTTTAAAAAGGAAAATGGTCACGGGAAACTACACTAAGTGTTGATTAAACAGATACAGTCATGTGAAAAAGTTAGGACACCCTATGAAAGCCTGTGTATTTTTGTAACATTTTTGGATATATAGATATTTAATCTCAATTTCAACAATACTGAGAGATTATAGAAATATAACTAAACAATTAAAACTGAAGAAAAGACTAAGATCTTCTGTAAATGTCATGCTACAAAAATGCATATTCTAACTGAAGAAAAAATTAGGACATCCTACCCCCTAATAGCTAGTGTCACACCCTTTGGCTGAAATAACTGCAGTGAGATGCTTCTTGTAGCCATCTACCAGTCTCTGACATCATTCTGAAGAACATTTGCCCCACTCCTCAATGCAGAATTCTTTCAGCTTTGAGATGTTTCAGGGGTTTCTTGCATGTACAGCCCATTTCAAGTCACCCCACAGCATCTCAATCAGATTAAGATCTGGGCTTTGACTCAGCCATTCCAGGACACTCCATTTCTTAGTTTTCAGCCAGTCTTTGGTGGATTTACTGGTATGTTTTGGGTCATTGTCATGTTGCAGGGTCCAGTTCTGCTTCAGCTTTAATTTTCATACAGATGGTTTCACATGATCCTCAAGCACCCTCTGATACACAGTAGAATTCATGGTGGATTCTATGATTGTGAGCTGTCCAGATCCTGCTGCAGAAAAGCAGCCCCAAACCATGACACTTCCACCTCCATGCTGTATTTGGTTTATGCCAAATATGTCCTCTGTTCTGGTGTCCAAATAATTCAATTTTGGACTCATCTGTCCAAAGAACATTATTCCAGAAGTCCTGGTCTTTGTCTACATTCTCTCTGGCAAACTTCAGTCTGGCCTTGATGTTTCTCTTAGAGATCAAAGCTTTCCTCCTTGCACACCTCCCATCCAAGTTAAACTTGTGCAATCACTATTGTCCGGACAGTGGAATGGCTGATTTCAAATATTTTGGGATCTTTTAAATTCCTTACCAGACTCATAAGCTGCTACAATTTTATTTCTGAAGGCCTCAGACAGCTCTTTTGCTATCACCATGGTGCTCACTCTCACTTCAACAGTCAGGAGCACACCAAACTAAATTTCTGAGGTTTAAATAGGGCAAGCCTCATTAAAAATGCTGAGTAATAATCTTCTAATCATGTGCACCTGATGCAATACACCTGTGTGTGAGTTGAGCCATTTTAAGTGGGAATAAATGTGTGGGCATCCTAACTTTTTAGAATATGCATTTTTGTAGAATTACATTTACTGAAGATCTTGAAAAGTCTTTTCTTCAGTTTTAATTATTTAGTTATATTCCTATAATCTCTCAATATTGTTAAAATTGAGATTAAATATCTATATATCCAAAAATGTTGCAAAAATACACAGGCTTTCATTGAGTGTCCTAATTTTCTCACATGACTGCATAATTAAAATAGCATGGAAATTATCATAAACAAATAATATTATTAAAAAGATTAAGGTTAAAAATTGAAAATCCATCTTACACGGACAAAACAGTTTTCTGACAGAGAACAAATAATTGGAAATCACTGACTGAGGATCTAGAATTGTTCCAAAAGGTTAAACAGTATTTAAAGTTGTAATCCAATAGCCTTCTCATCTCTCTCTCTCTTTTAGCTACAGTTTTTAAACGTTTATATAACCAATGAAAGTTACACAGATAATAAAATAACTGGGTTGGTTCAAGTTAACTCGGCAACAGAGAAGACTTTTTTGGTGATTAATTGAATGTTTAGGGTTGTAGAAATTCTCTTTAAGTTCTTTTGGTCTGTTCCACATACTTATTATTGCATTTCTGTATGCTATGTTAGATAAATGGTATGTTGTGTTGTGCAAGCAATGTATTTAGAAATCTTAAAGTGTTTGTGGTCATATCTGTCAGAAGGGGAGTTGAAGGTTTCTATAAACTTGCAGGTTAGACAACAACCTTTATTATATGGATGACAACTATACTAGATAGGGTGTAATTCACTTTTGCATGGACAAGGATATTTTTAAGATTTTAGTTCTTCCAGTTAAAGTGAAACCATACCAGATGCTTTATGCAATGAGACTTCTAATCAACCAAGAAGTTGAGGCAATGTTAGAAGCTAGAACTATTCAGCCTTCAAGGTTAGCCTACTGTTCACCAATGGTAACTGAAAAAGAGAGGTGGCTCAAACTGCTTCTAAATATCTTTACAGAAGCTGAACCTCATTATGAACTTTGACACCAAACCTATGGGTAACCCAGAGGCTATTATGAAGAAATTTGATAGGACCAAAATCTTTTCAAAAATTGACACAATATAGGTTACTGGCAGATTCCAATTGAGGCTGAATCCAGTGAGAAGACAACCTCTATAACACAAGGTGGATGCTACCCATTCAAATGGATCCTATATGATTTGTTAACTAAGCAGTGTTATTCAACCACATAATGAAGATGATATTGCACAAGATCACTAACACTGAGCATTATGTGAAAGACATTCTGATGCACACAGTTAGATAGGAAGACTACCTAAAAAAACCAAGAGAGTTGTTTGGGTCAGTGAGGGCAGTAGGTTTGATCTTTAGGCAGTCTTAGTGCTACATTTGCTGTTCTTTGCTGAACTTTGTTGGATCCAAAGTGGCCAACCGACAATTTACCATGTAAGAAGAGAAGGTGACTCAGATGCAAAACGCACCAGGTTTGATAACTAAATGGCAAATCAGTTCCTTTTTTAGGGTTAGTGGGGTACTACAGGAAGTTGCTTCTCCACTGACTGACTTGACCAAGAAACACATACTCAATAAAATGAAGTGGGAGAAGCCACAGAAGATGGCACTCCAGATGTTAAAGGATGTTAGGAAATTTGTAAGTCCTTAATGATGAAGCATGGCATTCTAAGGTCAATGTTTCGATGAAACATGGCATTCTAAGGTCAATGTTTCAGAAACTGAAATTGGAGCAATGCTCTTACAATGAGATAAAGAAAGACTGTTTCCAGTAATGGAAGATTAAAAAAACTGTTTAGTAGTGAGAAAAATTAGTCTGTGATGGAATGAGTGTGTGTGGCCATCATACTTGCCATGTAGAAGTTGCAAAGATATCTCTATGGGAAGGAGTTCATCAACCCCTTGCATACATCCAGAGGTGTTAAACTGACAGTGTAGGGTTCATGAGGTGGCCGTTATACTTTTGGGGGACTGCAAATGCTGGTACAGAGTGTTTGAGTGTACTTTGTGCATGAATTGTGAACAATCTTTGTACATAAAATAAAAAATATTGTAAATATTTTTCTCGAAGAGGAGCTTAATTTAAGATATACACAACCAATTACTTTGAGAATAACATGAAAATACTGTTTAGTTTATACAGTGAGAAGACTGAAATAAGTTATGTGAAAACAAGACAAAGTTAGTGAGAGATATAATCAAATCGATCTACACTGTGTTGTTAAAGTTTAGCTGTAAAGAGTATATAACAGCTTTTTTCTGAAAGGAAATTATTGTAGTATTATTGTAACAACAGAGTAGAGAAGAATAATTTGTCTTTTCAACTGTGTTCTCACATGATTGAACAAACCTGTGTGGACTTCTGATGAAAAGAGAACTGTTAAAAGTTCTTGATACCATTATGGTAATTAACAGTGTAACATAGCAGTAGAGAAAAATTATTGTCAATTGTGTTCTAAAAGAAACTGAACCAGCCTATGCAGGCTTTCACAAAAAAAGATAGGATTATTTAAACAACTGTGGTAATTAATTGTATAATGAACATTTATATATATATATATTTGACTTGTTGTAATATTATTTTAAAATAAATGAACTGTGCACTTATATTTATTGTTGAAATTCCTTCAACTTTGTTTTTTATTTAGTGATTTAATATGCAATGATCATTTTAGTTTTAATAACGTGTTAAAAGTTGATTATTTTAGAAGCGATAGTTATGATTAGTTTAATTACATAACTTTGCTGCTAGAGGGCTAGCTATTGTTGCTGCTAGAGGGCTAGCTATTTATATATATTTTTTCTGTTAGATATTATAAATACATTTAGATATAGCAAGTTAAAGAGGTTAGAAAAAGTTAAGAATATGCAATTGTGAGGTTAGCCATAATGGTTGATACTTATATTAAATTTACAGTGGTACTGTAACAACAGACACAAACAGACACACATTATATATTCTAGTTATGATGACCTTTGAACTCACTTGATGCTTGCCATAGGTTGCTAAAGCCTTTTCAAGTTTTGTACATGGAAGATGTAAAACAAAATAATTTTTTTTAGGTTTTATATATACAACTGAAATAGCCAAAAAATCCTAAATAACTACAGTGATACCATAGAGTTGCATTATAATTTGTAAAGATTAGTAACCAAGCTGTATTTTGTCTGAAAAATTCTGAAATTTCATGTGGACTAAAGATACAACATATATCCTTGAAATATTGGCTCAGAAGAACAAGATGGCTTCTTAGCCATTTAAAATGGCTGAGAAAGAGACTATGGAGACATTTTGAGCTTCTGATTGGTTATTCACATCTCATATATTGAAGTAAGTGTATATAAGGGACCATTTCCAAAAATGGAATGAGGTGAACAGGACCAGTGTGTTTAATTCAGTACATAAAACATATCTCAAAAATAGAAAAATACAAAGTTATTATTTTATATTTTAGCTTTTAAATATCAGTCACTTGAGTTCCTAATTTGAACCAATGATCCATTCAACATACCACATGACATACAAAAATGAATAGCTAAGTGTTCTTTTAATATTTACTTTTAAATGAAGAAATTAAATAACATAATACTAAAATATAATCTTCAATTTAATACAAAAGTTACTGACATAAATTCATAAAATAGTACTTCAATAAAATTTTGAATGCAAGTCAACAAACGAGATGGCATGGCCTGTGACCCATTGTGATAGAATTAACCTAACAGATACTTGCTGTCTCAATGACATTCTTTTTGAAAGAAAAAAAAACATTTTTCAACATTGTATGTAGACTAATAAAAGCATACCAATACCAAACATAGATTTTCAGTGAAAGAAATGAACCAAAAATAACATCACATGAACTGATGTGCCTTCATAAAGCTGTCAACATGACCAGTCCAGACAAAGACAGATACAAAACAATCATACAACAGCAGAAATGAGACTATTACTGAAATATATAGAAAAGCAGAGACTGAAATGGTCAGCCATTTTTTTGCAAACAGGTCAAGAGTAACTACCAGCAACAAAACAATTTATAACTAAGAGGAAAGTCAAGGAAACAATGACTGATTATGTTCATCAACAAAACAGCTAAAAATGAGAGACTATGAACCAGATAAAACAATACACTTCGACCTGAAAGGACATTTGTATCTACCACAATGTTGAAAGGCATAATTGGTTGACAAAAGAAGTGCAGATAGTTCTCAAGTAGCTTTGCACAAAATTCAAAGCAAACAAAAAGAAGAACGTGTTTAGTATTTGGCAAAATTATTTCTCAACACAATAAATGAACATAGAGGAATGATTTATTTAGAGACTCTGGGGAATTTTTATGCATTCAATGGTAAGTAGTGAATCATTTGTATAATTTAAATTTCAAAGAATAAAGTTTGAAGTTTTATAAACAGAAGAGGTACCTTTATCAATGAAGACTGTATTTATACCATGCATGTTATTAAAAGTATATTAGGCATAAACACACATAGCATACTGTTAAGGTGTTGCTGTACAAAATATCAAAGCCTGGTTTGAAGGAATAATAAACTCCATTTTGAAATACAGAGTGAACCCAAAATGTGTATCTTTGCTTATTAATACTCACAAACAGTTTGAAAACACTAAAGTGGTATTCTTAATGCTTAAATATTTTGTAGTGTTAAAATGGTTCTCATTTAGCAAAAGAGAAAATACTGTGCAAATAGTACAACTAATGTATTTTGACAGGTCACCAATAATAACAATTTACACAATATGTTATTGTAAAATGATAGAACAATTAATTTAGCTTATCAGACAAAAAAGAAACCATTCAACTACTTTCAGTTTACGAGGTACTCAATTATTATATAGTTTCAAAATACAGCTACCAGTGGGATAGTATATTTATTTTGGCACAATGTTTTGTCTCTTCCAGCAATAATCTTTCAAAAGAACTTTAAAGGTTAAACAACTTTGTTTTACACAAAAACCAACAATAATAATAACAATGTAACAACCCTATGATTAAATATGGCTTACCTGATGAAACTGACCCTCTGACACACCATCTCTGTAAAATATTATTCTATTTGGCTTAAAATGAGTAGATTTATAAAACTGGATCAAGAGTTCTTTCACCATGTTTGATAGGTCCTTGATTATCTCTTGTCGATGTTGCTGTACTCTTACCGTTGCTGCATACCTACTTGGGTGTGCATCCATACTTCCTACTACCTAGTTAAAAATACAAGAAATACTGATCTCCTCTTAAATATATTTACAGAAAATGTTTTTACAGTTTATCACCTTTTCCACCTGTTTATCACCTGTGTTTGCTACTTTATAAAATAGTAAATTTTCTAAATTACAATATATAACTTACCCAGAAATAAGTGTAACAAGGACTTGTGCAATTTGTTTTTTCATTGATGTTTATAACGTTTCTTTGCAATAAACATAATACACAGATTCAATAAGCTAATGAGATTAATAAAATACAGAATAACTACTTTTTTTTTAGAACAATATTTAGGAAATTTATCACAGCATTGAAATAATCACAACTGCACTATGCATACAATTTCATTAGTATCAACTTTAAATCTGCAACTAAACAATGATAATTCTGTGATACTTGAATTCAGTGTTGAAACTTTTAATACAAAGAAACCTACAACTCAAGATACATACTTGTTCTCTCATATAAAATACAGCAACATGAACAATCCCTCAAACCACATACATACTTTAGAAAAATTGTTCGTTATTGTCATTTTTTATTTCTATTAGTAACAAAAACAAACAAACAAATTGCCCCATTATAAGTAAGAGAAAATGTTTTGAATAACAAATTTAATCATTTAACACAGTTGGGGTTAAGCAGATTTCAATAAAAAACCTTTTCATTAAAAGAAATTAACATGCAGGAGATAAATTAATGCAGCCATGTTATACATGACTGTGTTGTGAAGAAAATTTCTTGAAACATGGTTTTCTTTTACTGACACTTTAAATATGTAGTATGAATGTTACCTTATTCCATTTTCAAGTTTTTTTTTGAACATTCAAAATATAGGTACAGTCTTTGGGAATTTACCTTACTTTATCACACATACAATCTAGAATTCATGTTTACCTTGTGATGTGTACAGTGGGGAATCGGAGAATGTTTATGTATTTTTGTTATGAAATTACCAAAACTGTAGAAAACAAAAAGAAGCAAGTTATCAATGTTAGGTAAGAAAACTTAGATGAAAATAATTAAATACAATTATTCATGATACTTTCATAGCACGTGCATTTCTGTGAGGTGTAACGGTAATCTGACACAGCATGTTTTCAATTTGAATTTTTATTTGAAGAAAGCTGTCCAATCGTGATAAATCACTTTGGGCATACTCTAGGGTCTACGTGCAGCTGCAAAGTAATAGAACTAAATGAAACCCGACAATAAAATGTCTATTAGATGTGGTTGTAAGAATAAATAGTGGATGTGTTATAATTTTTCTTAAACTTAAAAATAAAACAAGCAGACATAATATAGATGTATTTTATATTTTTCAAGTATTTATTTCTTCCTACACTGTTGATTGTTTTTCTAGTTGGTATTAAAGTGGAGAAAATAACAGATAAAATATGAAGTTTTACTGACAGACTTTTGATATTTAAGGTGATCTAGAGGTTATGCAAATGAAATATAGAAATTGTAAAAAGAAAAAATATTTATACTTCTAATGTAAACATCACATTGGACTCAGCTCGTCAGTCTGTAAAAATACTTAATTAAAAAATCTGGCTTTTTATGTACAAAAGACTTAATGTTTACTAAAAGCGTGCCAATTTTACAAAGATATATATAGAAAATCTGGAATCATAGTTAACTATTACTATGTATAGCTTTACTGAGATAGGAATTAGTTTAATTCAGCAATGCCATTCATACAGGGTTAAATGTATTAAAATGTTGTTAACAGTAATGATTAATACAAGGCTCTAAACGAAATTCTCAATATTCAGTGTAAAAAAAAAAAGAAATCAGAAGATATCTATTTCACATGACTAATATATTTTACTAGTAAGAAGTAACTGACTCAAGACAGTAGTTATTTAATTCATTCTTATATAAATATGTGATTATTGGAAAAAAAAGTGTTTTAAAAACACACATTACTTCTAAAGGGACAAATATTAGTTATTCAACATTGACTTAAAGCACAAAATATAAACTGAAATAAAAATGTGGAATATATTCCATAATGGAGGTAGGACGCTAAAAACTACATTAAAGAATTTCAGAGCACGTAAAACACACAGATAGACCAATGAGATAAATTTAGTACTATATTAAAAGCTATATGAAAAATCCTTCATTTACATATTATTACAGCCCTATTACAGTTACATTGTCATTTTTATCTCATGTGCAGTGAGTAGTTGTTTTTAATGACCAATTCTTAATATTAAAATACAATAATTTCTTCTTTAAGTCAAAACATGAAAGAATGGAAAGAAAAACTAACATAATTCTCGTTGTTGGTTTTACAAGTCCTAAAATTCAGTGGCATATTGTAAAAGTAATAAAGAATTTCAGTTTTTAGAACATATTATTAGAATTTAGGGTAAAGGGCACATTGTAATAACAGGTATGACTGATGGAAGAAGAGTGAAGGAAGATATAGATTCAAATACATCAGTGACCAGATGAAAAATAGCAATACACCTTCTGCAGGCTACCAGAGACTGAACTAGATTTAGGACTATGATTGCCAACAACTGCAACAAACAAGGCATATATGAAGCAAGAAATTTAGTATAAACACTAATTCACCATACAATTACATGTAGATTTAAGTACAGAAATATCAATTGCTAAGCTGTAGGTTTAATTTCAAAAGTATCATGTGTTCACTAATTCACCATACAATTACATGTAGATTTAAGTACAGAAATATCAATTGCTAAGCTGTAGGTTTAATTTCAAAAGTATCATGTGTTGGTTTAGGTCACTATACAGTTACCAACTACACAGATGTATTGTAACATACCATGCTTTAAAATTCAATCGCAGAGTTACTTCATGTTGCATTGTTTCAGATACATTCTCATGACGTTTCCAGATATAGGCATAAGTACAGTGTTAATTATGTGTTCCTTGATGACGAGAAACCCACTTGAAGTAAAATGTATTATCATGATGGCTGGTATGGATATTAGCACTTTAATTAAAATAAAGTAGAGAACAACATTTTGACCTTCTTAGGTTATCTTTACTTAAAGATGGCTTAAGAAAGATGAAACATTGTTCTCTACTTAATTTTAATTAAAGTGTTAATACCCATACCAGCCATCATGAGAATACATTTTAACTATATGTTTGTTACAGATCTCATATTCAGCATTAATGACAATTTAGAATTCCTGTAGGTTGAACTGTAAGTATAAGTAAAGTATTAACACTGCATTAATTACAGGTCTAATGCTAAAAGTTAGCTTGAATTTAGTATAAGATATTAAGTTTAAGACAGGAACTAACCTAGTAATAAGAACAGTCACAGTGTCAAACCACTGGAATAATAAGATATATTAGGTAGATAGATTAAAACTTTAGCTTTTTATTAGTTATAAATCATATACTATAAAATATCAAAAAGAACTATTGTGAAAAAAGGATGAAATGGGTGGATATGACAAGTGGATCTGATTTTCTACTTTTTGGCTCTGTAAACAAATAAAATTGAAGGCTATGAAAATTAAACTTTCCTTGAATAATATTTGTAATATAATGTGTGACTTACATTACATTCTGTATTTCAAAGAGGGGTAGTGAAGTTAGAGAAGAGAGAATACCAAGAGAACACATTCCATTTTTCTTGTACTATGGGACATTAAGGATTTCTTTAAATATCTTCTTAAAATATTAAGAACTTAAAACTTACATGATATTAATATTTAGTTTATCAGCTATGTTTTGATGCCAAGCTTATTCATACACATTGGAAATAAAGTAGTTTTATTAACTTTTGAATATAATTTTATAAAAGGTTGTGACTTGTACACTTTGACCTATCCATAGAGAGTGTTAAGTACTCAGCATTGTACAAATCACCAAATTTTCTGTGTTACTGACATTCAATGTGTAATTACTGTACAACTGTTCCTGTGAACTAGAGAAAAATAATATAACAAACCTTAAAATGTTTAGAACTATATCTGAATTCCTGACTGGCAAAAAAACCTTTTGAACATAGCCCTAAAAAATACTTTACATGGTTAAACGGTTTCACAACAGTAAAGTACATCCACTGACACATCAAATTATTTCTGGAAGTGTAAAGGTTTTCTTCATTGTTTGCAATGCTTAAGTGTAATATATATTTTGGCAAGACAGATCTAACAATGTCTAATGAACACCATTCACATATAAAGCTCAAACATAACTATCTTCCTGCTGCTAAACATTTTAACAGTATTGAATGAGACCTGTGTGATAATATATCATTAAAGGAGAATGTGATGAGAGCATTGTACTAACTTTGTGGATAGAAAAACTAGGGCAATGTCATGAAGCAAACTCAAAAGAGAAATAGATGTAGCAAATCATTTATTTCCTAATGTATTAAATTACTAGTGTAACATTCCAGCTTATTATTATACTATCTGAATAACAGTTACTTAATAGGCCACATTCTCTACGATTCTTTTCACAGTGTTGTTTGACTTTAAGTACATTATGTAATGTTCAAGCAATTAAATTGTTTGTGACTCTGATGAATTGGTATAATCAGTCTGAAAAGTAAGGTTATTTGTATGTGTTGAATTATAGACATTTTCGAATAAAATTTGTGTCACTGTAGCAAACTTCTTTTATAACACATACTGTTGACAAACCATGATCTTAACAAAATATCTATTTCAACTGACAAATGTTTATTACTTTTGAAAAATGATTTCTAAACTTCTTGAGAGATACAACTCCTAGAGTACACACAAAAAATATTTATGTAATTTTTAACTTACCATTGTTTCCCTCAATTTTACTGCATTGACTGAACTTAAGTTTAAGTTAACTTACTATCCAAATTATTTTTTTATTACATTACGTGCTGTCATTACCTGGCATTGCAAGGGTATAACCTGAAGAGAGAGCTGATGCTCAGCCATTTTTAAACAGAAAGGATCAAGGTTTCATGTAACAATACATAATAAATGGTTGTATTTTTTCGAGATAAATGGCTTAAGAAAATCGATGAAATCTTAGATTTATTGTATAGTTCACTCACTCCCCCAACAATCATTGCAATGCCTCTCAATAAAGGACATTTTTGATTTCTCGTGGAGTCTTACTAAAACTACTGTTGTATACATTTTCTACTTGTGATTAGCAGTAAGGATTTTTATTTCTTTATCTTCATATTTTACTCTGAGCTATATAATCAGTGTCAGAAATGTTTATCATACCTAACTCTTCTCCCAAAATAAATAAAAATGTATTTATTTGAGCAGTATTTCGTGGGTTCAACTTATCTATTCGATAAAAAATATTAGTTTTGTTTGTCCATAGACACAACAGTGTTTGATGAAATTTCATTCAGACACCACAATAGCAGCACACATCTTTATAAAATACACACAATTTTCTAACATTACTTCCACTCAAATAAGACCACAATTCAGTCACTCTTCTGTGAACAAATTTAACTTTCAAAGTTTTCATTGCTGAAAAAATGCTAACAAACAGTCACAAACGTAGCTTAAAGTTTTCTATCCTCTTCAATTATTTTTAAAATAAGGTCACATTTGTTTTTATGCTGCACAGGTAGTAACAGCTTTTATTAAAAAGTCTTTTTATTAATTTGAAAATCAGAAGTTTTATATGTTTAATAATATACAATCATTGAAAGAGCCTTTAAATGATAAAATGCAAAAATAATACTTTTACTATAACTAAAAACAAACAAAACTCAACACTTCAGGAATCAATTTGGATTTAGCCATCATAGTTTCAAGAAGATAATAAAAAATGGTTTATGGAACTCTAGGTATATATCTTGAAAACAATAAAACAATTCAATGACTTACTGCTGCTATGGAAGGTTTTTTGTTATCACCGGCTGGAGGATGAGTAACATCTGCCCCCAAAAATATCACAGGCTCATTAAAAACTTTTGGCCTAAGAAGGGGAAATATATCTAATTTTACATGTATACTAACACAATGGTATATAAAATACTGAGATTTTTGGGAAAATGTAATAATATTCTAATAGAATGGAAAATCTGTAGAAAACCAACAGTAGTATCATTTATTTTTCTAGCCCAATGTAGATTCATACCATTAATATGACAAATATGTTTAAACATATGTTTAATATGTTATGTTTTTGATTATTAATTTTCTTGAGCATGTCATATTCCCATACAAAAATTATTCCATCATTCCAAAGATATTCAACACAGCAATCAAATGGTTAAACAGTATTTTAAAACTAGCTCAAACTTACCGGATACTTGGCACTAAGATACTGTTGATACCTCCCAATTTGACATTGATCTTTAAACATAGATTGGACAGAGTTTGTGGAGATGTTTTACTGACATTCTTTGCCTGAACACATTGTGTAGCCATCCCTAAAACTGTGTCACCTACTCGTTTTACTTCAGCTAAAATGAAAACCATAAGAAAAGCTCAACAGAGTTTCCGATTTAATGAAATAACTGTATCAACACATCCCTCATTTAAAAAATCCATCAAGATTATTCCACAATATGAATGAGTAAATTATACCTAATTTACTTTATGGACTTCCAAGTATAATTTTCAAAAATATGAAATTTTATAATTGAAATTTAACTGCTCGGAGGAACATCCTAATCACAGTTCAAGTTAAAACTGTTTTTAAACAATAACAGCCACACTAAACATGCAAAAAGCAGTCATCGTCCCACAGCTGAAGAACTTACACAGAAGCTTAATTCAACCCATTCAACAGTTCACCTTCATTTGCAACAGCTTGGAAAGATGTAAAAACTTGGAAAATGGATCCCCCATGATTTGACAGAAGTCAATCTTAGAGCCAGAGTGGGCACTTGCACTTCTCTGCACTCTCGTGAATGTAACTCACCCTTTTTGGAAAGATTAGTGACTGGAGACGAAAAGTGGATATTTTATAAAAATGTTACATGCTGCAGACAATGGTTCAGCACAGGTAAACTGGCTAAGGAACAGCCCAAAATGAACCTCGACGCTAGGAAAGTCTTGGTAAGCATTTGGTGGGATATTGTTGGTGCCACTCAATGTAATGATTGCATCACACTTCTGTTGTCAACAGTTAGAGCACTTGAATGTTGCACTAAAAGAAAATAGGTCTGTTTTGATCAATCGTAAAAGTGTTGTGTTATGCCAGGATAATGCACAGCTCCATACAGCAAGGATCATATCTGCAAAGATTGAAGAGCTAGACTGGGAAAAACTTCCACATCCTCCTTATTCTCCAGACCTTGCTCCATCTGATAATCATCTATTCCAAAGATTACAGAACTATCTTGATGGAAAAAGCTTGGAACACAAAAGATGTCAAAACTATCCTTTCTTCATTCTTTCCCTCCAAACCCAGATAATTTTATAGAAGTGACATTCAGAAGCTTGTGAATCATTGGAAGGAAGTAATTAATAATAATAGAACATACATTACTGATTAAATAACATTAAAAGTGTTTGAAATCCTTTCTCTTTTTCTGAACCTAAAATTGGACATTACTTACAGGATGACCTGATAGATTACATACACCAGACAGTTTGCAGTTACATACCAAACATTACGCCAATCAAAATCAGTTGATTCTGGGTTACAAAAACAAAAAAATCACATGAAAGTGGAAGTCCCATCTATTTAACTTTTTTTTTTTTGTCAGTCTTCTCAAGCAAATAATCATGAAACAAAATAGCTTTTTTACATTGTGGACAGTTTCTAGTTACTATACTAAAAATTACTGAAACCAAGACAGCCAACTCTGAGTGATAAATGCTAATGCACAGTCAAATACATAAACTCACTTAATGGATCATCTTTATATGAAGAAGAACATACAAGTTTGAAAACTATATTATATTTATAAATGTACAAGTATGTTTTTAGCTTACTTACATCTTTACAATCATTTTATATATGCATAAAATATTATACTTTAAAGTATTCTTTTAAAAATACATTGCATCTTAAATCTGCTTCTCAAAATTTTGGTAAAATTTTCAAAGTAATACAATTCTGTATTCAAACTCTTTTAAAACAAGTTGTAATTAGAGCAATTTTAGCATTTTTTCAGAACACAAGATCATAAAAACACACAACTATCTTGTGCTATAAGATCTTCCAGAACGTTTTGAAGTTGCCCACGTATTTAAAAAAAACAACCAAAAAAACATGCTTATAATTATTAACTCTGAAACTTTCATATTTTGAGCATTTTCAGAATTATACCCAGTTTATACACAAATTTTTATACAATATTAGTAAGAGTTTTATATGAAGTACAGTTTAACAATTCTACTATTTCAGTTGATTCCCAGACACAAATTCAGCACTGTTTCAAACCTTTAAATTATGCATATGAAGTACAAACGGAAGTGGTACACTGTCATTTGTTGCAGACCCTTAAGTAAAAATAACATGTATAATATGGTTAGTATAAGAAAAAAAAACTATCAAACATCACTCATCAACAGCTCATGGACTACTCTTCTACTATTATAATGCATCTATGGCCCTAAAATGCAGGGCACAATTATTGTAAGACAGTCTAAACACTCTAAAAGGAATTCTGTAAGTGCATACAAGGCATAAATATACAAACTCTGCTCTATTATGTTACAGAATTTATTGTGGAATGAAGTAATGAAGCAGAATAGTCTTTGAAAGTTTGATTATTACAAGGGTAGAAGAATATATATACATATATATACCTGCATATGCTTAAGAATTTTTAAGTGTATGTATAATATAGGCTCAATAATTCAACGGACTGAACACAACTCGGTTAAAAACAATAGTGCTTTTTATACAGCAACTTTCCGATATGATATTCTTAACTACTGGGCAGTGGTAGATTTAATGTTGTGTGGGCACAGGGGCTCCTAATTTTTGTGTGCCCTGGATCCCATGCAATTTTACATAGAATAAAATTATTAATGAGCCCCCATTACGATCCTGGAGCTGTGATCCTTCTGGCCCCTACCTACATGTGACACTGCTACTGAGAGATCTTGACACAACACTTCTCTTCAAGACATGATGGGACAAGGATGAACACAAGGTGAATAAAAAATTTCAAAACAGTGAATCACTTAGGTTCGTTCATAAACTAGGGTTTTAAGTTTTCTGTTTTCTTTATATTTTCTCACTTAATAAAGCTTACTTGATATTATAATATCATTATCAAACCAGTGTTAGATTTTCTTGTTTAAGCACAATGCTACACAACGGGGATCTGCAATTTGCTCACCAGGGGTACAAAATCTTCATTTGTAGAAATATAATCCATTAAGCTTACTACTGAGCCACAATGGATCTAATCCATCATAAAAATATTTTTAATTCGTGCATGTATTTAGGCATATTGATATTATTTTTACAATTTGCTTACATATAACTTTCATTCATTTAAAATCCTTATATTCGGTAATATAAAACTTAAATAATTTTGGAATCATTTTCTGCAGTCAAAATTCTGTACCTTGAGCATTAAAATCTTACATGTAGTTATAAGATGTATTAATATTACTGTAAACAACTTTTTGTTCATGTAAGATATATTGGTGTTTAAAGTGTGCAGTTTGCCCTGAGGAGGAATGACTACGAGCAGGTAATGGTTAACAGAACATAACAATAAACAAAACAATATCTGCAGAGTTAGATTTCCCACAGGCAATGCTTTTGTTGTTGATGTGTGTCTAATAGGTACTGTTTGTTCCAAGAGGATGATACATATGTTACTTATTCTCAGTTTTTAAAACCACAGACTACAATAGACATTAGATTATTAAACTCACCATACACGGGAGTTTTTCCAGGTAAAACAACAACAACAAGTTGGAGTCCTTGAAATGAGGACTTGAGGTAACGAAACATTGGTTCCACCTGGTCAGGTCCCGTGGCATATTTACAAAAACATGGCTGTCCATTAATTGGCATTCCTGCATCATTACTTATTTTCTGAAGCTGTTCGATGAAATTTCTAGTGAGTAAATAAATCAGAACATAATAGATTTTAAAAAAATACAAGTCACTTAATATAGACAAATGAAAAAAAAGTCACAGAATTCCTGTTTCATGTGATTTTATTTTATGAAAGTGAAATATTTCTTTCACAATAGTTTCATGTGTTTGATATGTTGACAATTATTTGAAAATTAAGAAATTGGTAAATATAATCTTACAACCATTCAAACTTGTTTTTTATGTATCAGATCTATATAAAATATAAACAATATACAGTTGAGCTCTTTTTACAATTTAAATGCTTCAGAAAAAGCAAGGAACTCAAACTTATTCTTTTAAATTTGGAATCATTCTAAATGTAAGAGAACTGTAATTTACACTAAAAGTTATATTACAATATTAGCTAAAATGACTTGCAACTGTTATGTGTGAAATATATGTGCTAATAATGTTATAATTAAACAATCATTGATCATATTATTATTATTATGAGAGTGCATACTATATAACTAGGAACAATAAAGTTAAAACCTGATGTTAAAGGTAATACAGATGGTAATTAAATTTTTCTTTTTAGTGAAACAAAATGTTCAATTTTTACACAATTGTTTTTCACATGTCATACATAATTTCTAATAATAAGTTACAAGGTATTGCATTTGGGTCATGTAATTTCAAAGAATATGAAACATAAGAAAGTAGCTAGAAATGCTTGATCTGTACTTTCAATTTTTCTCAAATGCAAATTTCTCCCTTTTCAATGCATAATATACAGTTACTATTTCTTAATATAAAAAAAGAATCTACTAGATAGCACCATTATAACAACTTTTGTGTATCCACAGCAAGTTTTGATGAGCTGATCAGACACAGTTAACATTTGTAATGGTGAGAGAAATTATAATGCCATGTAAGGGTAAAACTAAAACATACACCAATGGCAATAAATTACAAATGTTAGTGTTTACCAAATAAGTTAATCAACCATAAAAAGAAAGTGTCATACTTTTTATTTTTCAGAAAATAAACATTTCTTTAAACTTGTTTTGCCTCGCACACAAACAAACTCAGTGATATAATAATTCATATTTTCTTCCCTTTTTAAGTTATATTTCAAATATTTTACCGGTACAAAATATTTCTCGATATACTGGTTTGTAACGTACAATTTATTAATCTGTTGCTATATCACTTTATAAAACTGTACCTTATAGTCAATATTTTTCACAGATCTTTAACAAAGAAAACACAGTTTCCCAAACCTCCATATGCAAAGGATGAACTAATTATCAAATGTCTCATTATGCCGAAAACAGTTTTACCATCACATTTTCTTTACAAAGAGCAAATGTCAAATTTTCACATACATGTATTAGAAAATTGATACTGATGCTTCTGTTATATATAAAAGATAAAGTTACCTTTGATTTGGCTTAACAAATGATATTTAATTTTTCATTCTCGAATCTACATGTCTATTTATTGCAGTTACACAGATAGCCCTCATGTAGCTTTGCTCGAAGTTAAAAAAAAAAAAAATTATTGTAAGGTAAACATACTATTTTTGATGTAGTTTTAAATCATCAAAATAAAGTTTGAATATTCAAAAAACATGCACTATTATGCAGCAAAAGATGTCTACGAGTAGAAGACTAGTCTGAAAAGCAGGTATGATAACAATGATAATTTTGAGTACTTAAGTTAAATTTGTACAGAACCTTATACTCTGAATACAGTTGTAAAATATATTGATATGCACCTTTTGACCTTGGCACACATAGGGTTGGATCTTTCTATCCAAGGGTTTGGTATGGTTTGAATTTCAGACAAAGCTACTTGAGGGCTATCTGTGCTAGTCGTTCCTAATTTAGCAGTGTAGGACTAGTGGGAAGGTAGCTAGTCATCACCACCCACTGCAAACTCTTGGGCTACTCCTTTTACCATCAAACAGTGGAATTCACCAACACATTATAATGCCCTCATGGCTAAAAGAGTGAGCATGTTTGGTGTGACAGGGATTCGAACCTGCGACCCTCAGATTATGAGTCAAGTGCCTTATCCACCTGGCCATGCTGGGCCTTATCCATGAGTGCAGAAATTTAGTTTAGTATATTTATAATTCTCAGTTTTAAAAAACAATAAATGCAGATTACTGGGGAGTTAACCTTTTTGCAAGTGTGCATGTTTTAGAGAACTATATTTCTTTAAATAACTATCTTTAATTTATTTCATTAAACTTATCAAAAAAGTTTAATTTATAATTTAAACTTTAATATTATGTATCATACAATTTCTTCAAAAATATATTTTAAAAAATTGCTAAAATTCATTCCTCTGATTCACAATGCATGCTTACGTTTATTTGTGCAACTAACATTATATCTCTGATTTCATGTCTGTAATGTCTAACCAATTACAATATCAAATTTAAGAGATTCACAAGCTAGAATATAAAGTACGAACACTCTATCTTTTTCATTTGATGAGATAATAGATTTAGAAAACCTGCCACTTTCTCAATTGCACCTACCTCTCTAAGATGTTTCTAACCAACAGAAAGAGAATATTTTGAACTACATGAACCCATTAGTTATTTCTAAATGACAGATGAAGGCATAGCTCCAAAGAGAAATTATACATTATTTAATCTACATCTAACTTACTTAGAAATTCAGGGGAAATTACACTAGTTTGTAATGTGCTGCTCTGGTAAGTAATAATTTTCTGGTTTTCTACAATGGATACTTGAAAAGACAAAAATTGATTCATCTCTGCCTCTGAGAAATCAACAAGGCTTAGTGCAAGGCTTAACAAGTACAATTTCTTTTCATAACCTTGTAAATACTATAAAACAGTTTTGATGCATATTTTTATTTATTTTGCTGTGTATTAAAAACAGTAACTTTAATTTAAGCATGTATGAGAAAACAGTGATAATATATAAAAAGGATAAGTAATATATGGTAATGAAAATGTCACTACTTTGCAAAATACTGATATGCTACTTAGAGATTTGTGCTCTGTGGGCCAGTTATACTACAGTATAATTATATAAACATCTGCTAAAGTTGATATTTTTCAACATCTCTACACTAAAAGTGAATTATACAACATTAGGAACTTGACAACCTCAATAAAATGTTTATTGGTAACGGTTCAGGAACATAAAATCTCTTGTGCAAATGTTGATTCATAACGAAAAAAAAGCTGTACATTAAAAATGTAAGAATCTTTGAACCAATGACTAAAAGTTATACAAACTGATATGTAACAACGTATGAATGCATTTACTCATAGTGAGAACGAATATCACAACTGTAGATACAAAACTGTATGAACCAATGACTAAAAGTTATACAAACTGATATGTAACAACGTATGAATGCATTTACTCATAGTGAGAACGAATATCACAACTGTAGATACAAAACTGTATGAAACAATGAAAAGTTATACAATATATTATATATAAAAATGCATGCAAATATTGACACACGATAAAAAGGAAAACCACAATGTAGGTCTCTACTGCAAATCATTGAGCATTATCTACTAACCAATAGTAGCACAGTATATGATTCAGTTTACACTCCTCTACTGTACCCTCACTTCAAAGTTTGGTACAAGATGTGCACACCATAGAAGTGGGCAGCAAAGGAGAAAAATTAAGCAGAGGTAAGTACCTATTGGTAATATACTTTCAGTAAAGGAAAATTATAACTTCTGATGTGGTAATTACCTCTACTCATAAGATTAACTAGAATCCCACATTGGTAAGGAGGAGAAACAAGTGTGAGGAGATAACAGAATTGCTTATGGAAGAGACCACTGAAGACCAAGTAAGCAGGAGATCCAGAGATCAGAGAAGGGAACTGTACCAGACACACTTTTCATCTTTGTGTATAATTCATAAAACAGAATGGTGGAAATAACAAGGTGCAGAGTAGCTAGAGTTTATTAGACTGTACTTGGTAAGTCAACTACATCCAAAAACTTCCTAGATGTGGCACTGACATCCATATGAAGGTAGGGTGAGGATAATATCACCTTCATGTCCAATCAAGAATCAACATCCTACAGCAATCCAGGACTGGCTGACCAGAATCAAGAGGATGGATTCAACTTGTTCAGGAACTTATGTTGATTGGTTCACTCAAATCCAGCACCACAATGATGAGAACCAATATCTATGCAAAGGTAGGATGAAGACTCACAATCAAAATGGGTGAACTGCATGTGCAATATCCAACTCCAGGTGGTATTAAATGTGTAACAGAAGGCCACAACAACCTTAAAGTGACTGATAAACTAACTGTATGTGTAAATGAATAGTAGGAGACCATATCAACCAGTGCAGTGATGAAACAACTACATAGTAGTGTAAATAGTAAAAGGAGACCATGTCAGCTTATATAGTGACAGATCAATGCCGGTGATCGTGAATATTGTAGAATATGCAAGCAGTACAAGGAGACCATGTCATCCAGGAAGGTGAAGGATCAACTCTTGGGATAGTATAAATAATATCAGGAGGCCAACTCCACCAGCAAGAAGAAAGATCAACTCCTGCAGAGGTCACATCGTATCTCAACTTAATGATTATAGCCAACTTTTTAGAGGAACCATTTAGAAGGGTGGCTCCATAGTAAACCACCCTAATAGCTTGAAGAATGAGGGCAAGAATGCACTGGCAAGTCCATTCTGAATTATTCATTCAAAGCCTGGTAGGGATGAGCAGCTGCCCCCTTTTGCTTTATCCATACAGTCCCTGGGTAGTGTGGTCGAGAATGGAGATATTTATGAAGGAATTATTGTGAGGTAGATAACCTTCCAGCAATTTTGTGGAACACATGCAGAAAGAGAATCCCATGCAAGATTCCATCAGTTGTGAAGTATTAATTGCAGAAAATTCATGTGGGCATGTGTATGTGTAGGTGGGGAAGGGGAGCCAAAGTGATTATGCAACACCACATTCCCCAAAAGTAAAAAATACCTTTTGAGCAGTAAGTGACAAGGCTAAAAGGACACGCTGAACTAAAAGTTCCACAGAATTGAGGCATAAAAGATATGGAAGAGCTCAACTGATGTTTGTGCCAAAGATCCCAAAATGCACCAAATATTGGGTGGGTTGAAGGACCAACTTCTCTAATTTTATCAACCAGCCCAATCAAGTTGTCACAGAAAGAAGGTGGTAAGTGTGGCTGGTCAACTCTCCTGTTTGAAATGAGCCAGAAGTAACCAGTAATCCAGTAGTGATGAAACCATAACTGTAGTGTATGAGTAAAATGAGCAAAGGCCCAAATGACATGACAAAACCCATGTGGAGCTGAGGCAAGCCTGAAAGGGTGAGCCTTAAATTGGTAATCCATCCTAAGCTGAACTAATTTAAAATAAAGTCAGGACTGAAGAGCTATAGAGATATGAAGATAGGCACTGGAGACATCCACTTTTGTCATTCACAATCCCAAAGTGAACTTGGGAAGTGTGACGAAGCAGTTGAGGCATGAAAAATCAATGACTGGTTGCCATTATCCAGCATTAATGACCATGAAAAGATGGGAAAAAAACACATTTAAGGGATGGTGAACCAGTTCAAGAACCTGCTGCAAAAGCAAATTCTGAACCATCTATGACAGACACTGGTAAGTTATGAGTAACTTGAGAAGGAGGAATGGAAACAGGATATGGGGAGAGAAACATGAGAGAGCAAGTCCCTCTGAAAAAGCCCTTGTCACCTACTGATGTTTAATAACAGGGATCCAATGAGGAAGCAGCCCCAACAACTGATCTCCCACTAAACCCACTAGGTAGTCACCAATACTGTTGACAATGGATGATGAATCAATGACAACCTTAACAAAAGGATGTAACTGAATTTGAAGGAACAAGTAAAGAATACAAGGATAAAAAATAGAAAATGGAAATAGGTGGCATGGAAAGCTCTGGTTAAGACAAATGGGTAACAAACGTTGAAAGGGTATTGTAAGGGTAGACTGCTGTTGAGCAGATGTTACCCATGGCTTGCTATAATCAGAAACAGTGTTAAAGAAAATGAACAAGACGTAAGTTACTGGAGATAAACGGATGGTAAATAAACACGAGCCTTACCAATAAGGTTCCAACAAAAAAGCAACCACATAAGTAATGACAGAGCTGTGGATAAAATATGACCCAAAGTGGAAAAGAAAAGTTAAAGGGTATGGGTAGAAAATCTCTCTGGATTTCTGTGAAGAGCCTACAAAAGAAAATGTATAGAAGAAGGATACCAGAGAAGGACAGCAAATATAGGAAAAAGGTAAGAATACTGGGCATGTGTGAGAATAACACTAGATTCAGGAGATGCCTCTGAAGGGGTGATAGGGAACTTAACAACTGGTGATCCAAAAACTGATGTTTTGCCTAATGGTAAGCAATTGCATACCGATCAGATGCTCTCAGGGGGCATGACATACTAATCCTTTCACTTACATGAGATAGAAAGTGATCTACATTGACCCAAGTATTAGGAGAGGGAGAAAATATAACAAAATGGTTGAGAAGAATGGTCATGCAATAAGGAAGAACAAGAGGAATAAGAAATAGGAGAAAGAGACAAAACATCACAAACCTGATATATGAAATTCAAAGAAAGCCTACTGGAATCTTCAGGCTGGAACTAAGAAGAAACAAAAAAGACTAAGTATCATCCATTATGCTAAATATGGTCAGCTGAATCAAGAAGAGCTCGGGCGATGTCGGGGACAGAGGGTGACCCAAATAATGTTAAAACCTCTGACAGAAAAACATCAGTAAGATCCACAGTTGGGTCACCTGATACAGAAGATTAGTCATTGGCATGATCCCAAATGTGTAATACTAGCTTCAGAATTCATAACTCGCAAAAACTACATGTAGAAAAGTGATGATAATAACTGGGAGCACAAATGCAGCATATAGAAGGCAGCACTGAACAAGAATAGCTAATTTTGTGAATAGAGATAAGTACTGTATCAAAATAGCTCAGATGAAACTATCATTGAAGAAAGACCTATCAACATATTTTACTAAACACATTTTAGAAAACTGAAAAGTCTTACTTATGGCATGTGTAAAATTATAAACTGATCTTGACAAATCATGGAAAGGAACATCATTACTATACATTAAAAAGTGCAAGAATACAAAAACATTTCAGCAACTTAAAACGAAATACTGTTATATATTATATTTAAAACAAATAATAAAAAAACAAAGATGTGATGTTACTATGAAAGAGTTTAATTTAGGGAAGGAAAAACAAGAAACTGGGAAAGGAAAAAAGTAGACACTTTCATGCAGTACATAAAATGTGAAACTCTTACAACTGATATTTTGACGTATTTTATGTGGTTTGAAAATTCAGAGAAATCAGTTACAATTATTTCAGCAGTTTACAATGAGAAGTGCTTGTCAAGAAGTCTTAGAGGTGTAGACTCTTGCAGAGTTCTTGAGGGTAGTTAGCAGAAGGATTTGGTCTACTTTGAAGTAAAGGTCCACTCTGAAGGCCTTTTGGGATAATTTCAGCTGATCAGCATGTATCTTGTAAATTATGTATGCATTCACAATTGTTAAGTCCAAAAGTCTATGAAAGTTTTTTTATATCATTTTATCATTTTCCATCCAATAGAATAGTACCTTCAATGTTGGTCATTTAGGTCCACTCCTTCCACATCCTTTTAGTAGTCCAAAATTAACTGAGGTTTTGTAATTTCATGATCCCTCTCTCTTCTTGTTACAGTATTAAAGTTGAAAGTGGATGGCTCATTTGTCAGTCCATTTTAGAGCTGTCATTGTTTAACATTTAAAAGCTCATACTTTCTCTGTGAACAAGTTTGTAGAAATCAGTTTCTGTGGGAAATATAGTTTGTTTTCCTGCACATCCCGCATGTATAGGTTCCAATAATTAGTAATTTTCCAAATAAACAAGGAGAAATGTAAAAGTTGTCCATGAAAACAGAGTGTCCAAGTTTACTGTGCTTGTCCATCAGTTCCATCACAAGACTGTCTGCTAGACACCTAGCTGAAATGTCTCCCTATTTGCCTGTGTAGCTTTTAAAGTTCTGGTATTGGTGGTGCTTGGTGTGATGTACCTGGCCTGAGTGATTGAGAAATTGAGAAACATCCTCATCTGATGAGGGTCATCCCACAGCTATATCTGTTCGTAAGACATATTCAAGAAGATCTGATTCAGTATTTTTTTATCCATCTAGTTTTGCAAGCAGATTCCCCACAGGTACTGAGAGAGAAACACCAATTACTTTAACTTCTAATTCCTTTGACAGACAACCACTTTCATCAGATAACAATGAAACATTCATAATAAACACCAACTCTTCTTGTGTCAGGAAGCCATTCTTTTCATAATTTCTTTCTTTTTGTCAGATGCCATTTCTTGAAGAAAAAACATGTATATTAGAGTAAATTCTCTGTTTCTATCTTAAGACTTCAGAAACAGTACTATACTAAAAATACTGAAGAGCAATTCCACATATATGTATTTTATATAATTATTTACTTACACAACAGTTAAGAGACTTGTTTCCCTGCTGCTCAATCAGTGACTAAATCATGATTTTAAGCACCAAGATAATGTAGAGAAATTTGTAGATCTTACAAGGCTGAAAAATAAAGATGAGATGCTAGCTCAACTAAAACAGGTCATTTTTATATTACTGCAAGCTTGCCAAATTTTATGACTACATTAAGTACTTTCAGAGTTATAATATGTATACCTTCATAACACCATGGTGTTTATTGAGACTGTGTAAAATATATAAGCTCATTGCAATAGATATAAGAAATACTTTCTACTCATGGGGAAAATATACATTCCAAACTTAGATCAAATTCACTCAAAAGAGATGACAGTAATAATAAATAAAATAATGTAAAAACATAAGTGGAAAGTTTTAAGTTCAATTTGTTCATAGGAATAATACTAAAAATTTAATTAAGGTCAGTCTCAATGTTCTCACATAATGAGGAAACAGCATACAAGTGCTCCATTATACCTGTAAGTAATTTGGAATACTTGTACGCTGTGTCTTCATTATGTGAGAACATACATATTTTGAATAGGAACATGCACAACAGGGTTAATCAACGGAGCTTTCACATTCAAACTAAGCAATAGAAACATTTAAAAACAACTAGTTCATTATATTTAAGACACACTGTAAGTTTACTACCTTGTTAAACTACATCAAATGCACTATTACATAAGTAAGACACGTACCTCAATAGTCAGTTATGGTCCAAGTCACAGTTTCTTGACACTTTCAAGGTGTAAGTAGATCTTGTGGACTTATTATAGGCATGAACCACATTTTGTGAAATGTTTTGTCATTATACAACATTGTTATCATTTGAAATAACTTGAAAAATGCAGTTTTACAGATTTGGTATAAAACACAATGGCCCCTTACAACAGTGAATAACGAAGTTATATTAATACATCAGTCTAACTAAGATAATGCAATATAAATTTGGTTTGGTTTGTTTTGAATTTTGTGCAAAGCTATACAAGGAGTATCTGTGCTGGCCATCCCTAATTTAGCAGCTAAAGACTAGAAGAAAGGCAGCTAGTTGACATCACCTACTGACAACTCTTTTACCACTAAATAGTGGAATTGAGCCACACTGTGACAACCCCACAGCTGAAAGGGTGAGTGTGTTTCAAGACAAAATTTATAATAATTAGAATGCACTGATTCATCACATAGATACCCTAATTATTATCAGTATTTTTGCCTATAATCTAAATAATATTCCATGAAGTTTATTTACCTTAACAGATTTAAGTTACCAGTCTAGACACTATGCAATCAGTACAAAATAATTACAATATTCAAATATATATAATAACACAATAAAAATACACTATGCATATTAATCAGTTAACCAATGCTGTTAATGAAAAATGGAAATAAATGTTTTTCCATCAAAGGTTCTGATACAAAACTAGTATAAAATGGGATAAGCTTATGGAATAGAGTTTGAGGATGCTGAAAAAGATTAAAATTATTTCCACAGTAATACACAGCACAGCCTGTTGTGCAAAATATTGTATAGCTTTAAACATTAGCATACAATAATTTTAGTGATATATTAAAAATTACTGTGTACTGATTACTAATACTGGGATGCAAGTTTTAGTTTTTCACTGGTTCCTTTAACTCTGTAACACAAACTTCAAAATTGGCCATCAGAACAGCTTATCTATTTTCATTCTCCCTAAATCATTAACATTGCTGATAGAATATTATATTTTCCAAAATATTTTATAAAAAGTTTACTAGCTATTTTCAAAATAACTTGAAAATATAAATGAAATTAAGATTGCTGCAATTATATAGGGAATTAATATTAGTAGTTGTTTAAGATAAAACATATTACAGTGATTTCAGAGTTTCTTTGCATCTTAACTTTATAAATTAAAATCAAGATTAGCTTTTCAGCAAAATGTATCTTGTTCAATATTTTAAAAATATTGTTAACCACTGCTATAGAACTGTCTTCTCTTTACTTTACTTTTCATTATAACATTTGGATTATCTATTTCAAAAGCTATTCATAATCATGTGAAATGTAAATAACTAACTATGTAAACATTTATGAGAATGCCTTAAAATTATTTTTCTTCATCTGTGTGTTTAATACATGAACTGAACGGGCTGTGAATTACAATCTAAAACAAGTCTCACTGAGGTAAACTTCTGTTGGAACTACCAAAACTTGTAATCACTTTATCTGAATATTTGTTTCCTCCCTAAACTTATTCATTACAATAGTTGTACCAATGAGTTAAACTATTAAAATTATCGTAACACGTCTCAAAGTTATGTCAGAATTTCTCAATAATGAAAATAATTTTTTTACCTGTTAATTGTTGCATAAGTTTGTTATTAAAGATGTATGTATTTCATTTCAAAAAGTCAAATTTCAATCATTCAAGTATTGTTTGCTTGAGATTTTTAACTTCTCTTACATTGTAATTATACATCTTAACCTGTGAAATGACAGTTTAACTTTTCTTAAGTTTAATTGTATATTAGTTACAATAAAAGCAACTATGCTACAATATCCACTGAAATGCTTGTTCAGTGTTTACCTTAATAAAAGATAAAACTTTATGTTAGAGAAGTTTGAATAACATTAACTGACCAGATATTGGACAACCATCAATATAAAAAGAATTTTTAAACATAACCCAAGGAAATACCACTATATTTTAAATTCTGTACACCTGTCAAGCTTTCTTACTCTATTAAATGTATTATATATTAAGAATTATTTGAGTTAGCTTTCCATATTTTCATGATTATCAGTTATTTAGACAAATAACTTACTTGAATATTCATGAAAGTGTTTTAATGAAACAAGAACAAAAGATGTTAATGGTTTAACTACAACAACTTCTAGAAGGTTACAAATATGACTGACATATACAATAAGCCTTACCTTAATGCATCCTTCTTTGCATGACCGCTGTGGAGCAAAGCAAGCAATGGCCCAAACTCTTATTTCCATTCCAGTATGAAACTGCTTTCCTCGCATGTCCCAAACACCCTGGTTAGGAACTGCTTGCTGCTTGGTCTAAAAAAAGGTAAAAAGATAATGACTAACCATACACCATATATGAAACTACTTACAGGTTCGCCAAATCAATACTTTCACCAATAAATACCTTTAAAAAATACATAACTTTATAAAATTAATTACTACATCTTTTATTGTATTTTATAATCTTAATGTGGCCTATTAAAAATCTCTTACATAAAAAAACATCACAAACAAGGTGTTATGAAAATAATAATAATAATTCTAATACCTCCCTAACTAAAATAATATTAGTTAGTTCAATTCAACTCACTTTCCAAAAAAACAGAAAAACTAACATGCTGGTGAATGAAAAAAATAACATATATGTTTTGTTTCAAAATTAACTACATAATGGACAAACATAATAAGCCAATAAAGTAATCAAATCTTCTCAACAAATGAGACTTTTAAAACATTTTGAACTAAATAGAAATACATTAATAATAAATCAAAAATAGAAAAAGGCAAGACAAAAACAACAGCATGGAGTAAAAAATCATTGGTGTCGAACAAGATTCTATAAAGTTCCTTTTCATGACTGATAATAATAGTAGCTAGAAGAACACAAATTAATAAATGAAAATGAGTATAATTGTACAAAAAAATGCTTTAAAACTTAGTTGCCAAATACAACTTCAACTGAAACAAAACAAATATGCTTCTTTATATCCAAGTCTAGAAACATGAAATGAATATCAATCCATCCACTGGAAACTTCAAGTATAGTTAGTTAATGTATAAAATAACAACACAAAAGAAATTAGGTCATCCAGAGTTTCAGCCAATATTTCTAAAACAGTAGTCACTAATTTCATCATGGATAATTGTTTACTGAAACAGTATTTCCCTTTTTGTTTCTACTTTCTTGAACAAAAACTGTAAATGATCAGATAATTTTATATGATTTCAAAACAACTCACTTAATAAAGTTATACCTCAGTGTTAAAAGTATACAAACATTTATGTTCTTTTCATAAACTAGACAATATCAGCTCCACTGTGAAACAGTTACAGACTTACATAAACAAACAGATATTGAAGTATCTATATCAGACTATTTGTATTGTAAACTTTCTTAGGTAAATGTGACATAGCTGTAATTGTTTAGTTACATTATTTATTATTAGCTTAGATACAAACATGAAAAGATTTAAAACCTATTAAGAACTGATGGGTGCCTATATTAAAAGTGTAGTGGTTTAGTTGACTAAATCATCTGTTTGGTAATTAAGTTCAATATCATAATATTTTTGAAGTAGAACATAGTGCAAAATGGGTTTTGAACTTAATTACCATATTTCATCTTAATAATCACTTGCATTACCTGTTATATTTCAAATGACATAGTTTCATGGCTGAATTTCCATCTCTTAACCACAGCCATGGGTTAGAATCACAACTTTTCTTCAAATTTTCAATAATTTAACAAAATAAAAATTTTAAATAAATTATTCTCAGAAATAGAATTAAAAATGAGAGAGAGAAAAACTTGAACTTACTCGTCCACCATACTGCAGTTTTGGAGGTGGAAGTATTCGACCTCGGACTTCCATCATAATGTTACTTATTGATAATCCAAACTCACGAACAAACGGATCATTGTTAAAGTCTGCTTTTCTTACCTGTCAAAATTCAGTTATAAGTTAAAGACCAATTGTACTGACTATGCCAAATTATCAATGTCATTACAAACAATTTGTAACAATTTTCAAACACATCTAATGAGGGAAATTTAAAAGTTTTATAAAGTGATTACTACTTGTATTATTTTAATGTTGTCTCACACATGCAATATTTTTCCTAGATATTCAGATACAAAAGTTAACATACCCCCAAACTACTCTGCACAACTGGTAGAGCTAGGTCATCAGTGATATTTGTTAACTGGTACATTGAAGGGCTCATTAACTGATTGTAGCAGATTAGTATACTCACACCCCTACAATCACATCCACAAGTAAGAAAAAAAGTGCTCAAGTGTTATCTTCACGACTTATAGGAATAGTACTTTATTTTGCAGAATACTTCTAAGAAAAGGTAAGATTTGGTAAATGAATCACTGACATCTGCTAGACATTGTCATTACATAGCCACCATTACTTTCATTTTAAAATATGAAGTGCTCCTACCCTAATCAACTGTAAGAATAACGATGAAGAAATGATTAACTTGTACTATCATCAGCAATGTTTTTGTTTTTACCACAAGAAAGTAAAAGTGAAAGCACAAACCAACAGATGAAACACAAAAAATAACATTATCCGTAATGACGAGAAAACACACTTGTAGAGAAAAATGTGCATGTAAAACTAACTGGTGTGGGTTGAGAAAACTCTACATACAATTTTCTTAGCCCACACCAGCTGTTTTTACATATATAAATAACATAATATGACAAAGCTAAATGTAATAAGAATGAAACAACTATCCAAATGTAATATATGTCTTTTCTAAAAACTTTACCACTGGTCTCTGTTACCATGCCTGTGTTAGTAGAATTACCTAAGCTGCCCCTATAACAAATACCCATAGAAGTACTGCAGGAAGTAATAAATAACATTTACTAAGAACTTTACCACTGGTCTCAAAATATTCTCTGTTACCATGCCTGTGTTAGTAGAATTACCTAAGCTGCCCCTATAACAAATACCCATAGAAGTACTGCAGGAAGTAATAAATAACATTTACTAAGAACTTTACCACTGGTCTCAAAATATTCTCTGTTACCATGCCTGTGTTAGTAGAATTACCTAAGCTGCCCCTATAACAAATACCCATAGAAGTACTGCAGGAAGTAATAAATAACATTTACTAAGAACTTTACCACTGGTCTCAAAATATTCTCTGTTACCATGCCTGTGTTAGTAGAATTACCTAAGCTGCCCCTATAACAAATACCCATAGAAGTACTGCAGGAAGTAATAAATAACATTTACTTCCTCCCCCCAAAAAAAGGTAAAAAGGAAACAGGATAAGCATGCACAAATATGAAACTTCAAAAAAAAAATACACTGTGCATAAAAATATACAAAAATGTAACATAAAATGTCAAAGCAAATACACAAATTATTGTAAATACATGGAGTATAATTTTATCAGAAATTAATATTCAAGGATCATGAAATTACATATTTTGAAGATATATATTAGGAAATAATAAAAATTAATTCTGTCTCTATTCTTGTATATTTATCATTAAAATCACATTCAGAAGTCTCCATGATGTATACATAATTATTATAATAGGTATTTTTTTATTATTAAAATCACATTAAGAAATCTCCATGATGTATACATATAATTATTATAATAGATATAATACAAATTAACATACCAAATTATTAATTTCGCGTTCTCTATCAGGTGCTGATCTTGCAGTGGCCTAGATTTTAAAAACAATATATTAGAACTTTCTCTTTGATGAATATAAATATTATACTTTCACACTGAGTAAATAATAAACAGGTTTTCAGTTATTTATTCATCTTTTATACCAGTATGACATTTTATGCTGTTATAATCATTAGATGCAAGCTTAAGATATAACAAAAAAGTTCACGTTTCTACTTATGTAATAAAAGTAAATATAATGCCTGTTTTGGGTTCCAAACCTTCAAATTCTTTGTCAAGGAGAGTTTCAAGTGATCATAATGATGTTTCTAGATTTAGCTATTTAGCCTGAAAGTTATTTTAGTTGGAAAATCAATTCTACTATTTTGTAAGTAGAAAGATTATTTTTAATTATCCATGGCACTACTGCATTAGGTTTGCATATGAAATATTCATAACATTGTATCTGCACCCTGAGAATGGAGAAAAATAAGGTTCTCTGTGATGGGAGATGGAGATGAAATGGGAAAAATCATGACTCCTATTGCAAATTTACAGACACACAGAACAAAAGTTTCACAAAGTTAGGGATTGCACATTGCATAATACAAAAGTTTTTCCAGTATCATATAAGTAAGTGTTCCATTACAGAATGAATAAGTACAACTGTTAACAACCTATTCTGACTTTTCTTATTCAAGTATTGTTAAATACTAAAACTTGATGAAGCTACTTCTGTTAAAAAATTGTACATTAAGTTATGTAAATATAACATATCTAGCAACTATCACTAACCACACTTTGGTTACATCTACACAAGTGTGTGTAGCTGAAGATGTAAATTTTAAGCTTGCCAAATACTGAACTTGAATTGATGTTTTTTGTATTTCCTAAATGACACATCTACATCTGCTAGCATCTACTGTCATTCAAGTAGCAGTTTCAGAGGTATTTTTGAGAATAAAGTTGACATAAAAAGGGTCTGCATTTTGAAAAAATCAGTTGGACAATCAGCAGATAATTTTGAAAAGGAAGTGAAATGCAAATATTTCTAACTTGTAACAATCTTTCAGACTGAACAGATAGGATGTTAGAAAAATTTTCATTACTTGAAAACTTCCTACTGCATGTGGGAATTCCAAGATCTTTGTTTGGTGATGTCATCTACGTCAAACTAATTGCCATCTTGATGTAAGTCAAATCAAGTGTTATGCAATAAAAGAATCTTAAATTCTCTTGGCAATGTGCTGTTGCTAGAATGAAATCAATAAATAATAATAAATGTAGACCGAAGGAGGTCATAATTTCTTTGCATAGTTCCCTAGTTTACTCTCATTTTGGGTACTGTATTCAGCTTCAGCTCCTTACTTTAAGAAGGACACAGAACTAATGAAAAGAGCTCCAAGGAGATCTATTAGCATGCCTCCTGGAATGGACATGCTTACATATAAGAGGTTAATGTCTTCATAATTTTTTTTAAGAATTTTTCTGAATGGATCTGACTGAAGTGTTTAAAATTATAAATGAAATTGAGAGAAATGATGCATCACTGTATCATCTTTCTCTTTTTCTGTGTAATAGTAATAGTGTTGAGACCAATGGACACTGAGCTAAAATTTAACAGATTAGAAGTCATCTACAAATTATTTAATGTTATGTTTCTAACAACATGGCCAACCTTTAGAACAGATTATGTTCATACAAAGCAGATGCAATTCTATTGGAAAAATTCTAGAGAGGGTTTGATAAATACTTAAAATATGTGTTGAATATAGGCAGATGGATAACTGAAGTAATTGGGAAAAAGGCCCCTTGTTAAGAAGATTGGTTTTCAAATGTTCTACTGTTACTTGAAAATTGGATTCAGCATTATATTCTGTAGATTAAAGTAGTGATTATGCAGTGGCTGAAGAAGAAACCACAGAGACACCCAACACAGTGATTTGCTACATACTGGAATTCTTCCTATGCTACTACTGAAAACATTTCAAAATTTAATGATAATGGAAATGAATCCTTGAAGAGCACCAGTGGTCATGATCTGTGATTACAAAAGGTCAATGTGATGAGAGCATGTTTGGAAGTTGTGAATTTGTAAAAAGATATCAATAATTAGAAAATTTTTATCATTCCACTGTTTGTCATTGTTTCACAAAAAAAAAAAAAAAAGAGCAGACCTGATGTTTGTTTGTTTGTTTTATTTGTCTTTCTGAAATTAATCACAAAGCTACACAATGGGATATTTGTGCTCTGCCCACCACAGGTATCAAAACTGTTTCTTGTGTTGTAAGTCTGAAGACATACTGCTATGCTACTGGGGGGCAAGACTTGATCTTAGATGGTGAAACAACAATCCTAACAGCAACAACTGATCTAAATTTGAGAAAAGTTCTGAAGTCAACCAATTTACAAAAGCAGATATATGCAACTTATTTGTGAGTGCTGTATTTGCAGATTGAAAGATGAAAAGCATATTATGAGTTACCAATGCTGACACTGATAAACCTATTGTCAATTAATGTTAACATTACCACAGACACTAATGTTCCTTGTGTGTCATACAGAATAGATTCTACATATGGAAATATGATTTGGCCAAAGTTATAATGACAAAGAAGAAATTAAAATACAACTTGATTACAGGTGTAACTGAAACTGAAGATTACATAAAGTTCCACAGGTTTCAGTGGTTTGGTAATATCTATGTTCTTTATATGCCCTTCTGCCATTTTAGCTTGCAAAAAGGAATTCCAAAATCACAAAAGGTTGTAAGTTCAGAGAAATGGTCACTGGAAGATATACTCAGAAAATAGAAAATAATAATAAAGCCCAGTGATGTTGGTTATCAATCTTACAATGGCTATTTAATCCACCTTCAAACCTGATGGACTCAATAAAAATCAATGATGAAACAAGGTTAAGCAGCATCTAACAGAGTTAACCTGAAAAACAATCTGTCTGCTGGTTTAGAAGTTTCACACAAGCAGTTATAAAACCCTTTACAAATATATTATGTACTGCAGCTCATGAAATGACACTTCACTCCAACAATAAATTTATAATTAATGCATTTATCAGATCTCTTTATACTGTTATCATAATAAATTGTTGTTAACTGACACACAGGACTACAACTATAATTCCTAAATACATAGTTTAAACATTAATTTCTTAAAATAGTATAAAATAAATTGAATGTATCTTTACACCCATTTCCATGGACAATGTATTTCATATTATAATCAGACAGGAATGCTGCCCAAGAGGTCTTGAGGTAAATGGTGGCCCCAAACAAGAGTAATTAAAGGTCAGAACAACTGTGGACTGTTGACATGACATATTTTATTAAATGTATTAATCAATTAACAGTTTAAAATGTTTTAGTCAACTTTAGAGCAAATAGTTTGGCTATAACTTCATGTTACTCCATATATTTTACAGACAGAAACATTAATTATACAACCTATGCAAGACATTAGATATGTACCACAGCATTAAGTGTTATGCTGATGCAGGTAGATTAAACTAAAGTCATGACTAAAAAAATGCCTAGTTAGGCTAATATAACATGGCTTGAATGTAGCCCAACTATAAATATTCCTTAGTTGCAGTTAATTTTGACTGATAGACAGGCCTTGTTTAATTACCCTATGGTTGACCTAAATTTTAGGATAAGTTAGAAATGAAGGGTGATATTATCACATACCATTCCATCTAAAGAAAGGACAGGAATGAAGGGCCTAACACTTTGTTAACATAGGTCTAAAAAGAATTTTTCAAGAAGTTAAACTCACTTTGATATGAGAAATCTGTTGGAAATCTTAGTTGATAAGTGATATTGTTGTTTATAAAATGTAAAAAATGTGTAAAAATGGATAAACTTACAAATGAGCAACAAAAAATATGAAGTAACAGTTGCCTTGTATAACAAAAACATGCACGAGAGACCCAATATTATTTACTGTCCTAGGGCCCTGGGTGTCTTAATTTGTCACTGATTATAACTGAGTGATACAGAATGTACAAATTTATTACAAGAGGTAAACAGAAGTTGCATCAGTTTTTCTATTTTTAAAGATATCAGTGAATGTAACATTGTACATAGTCATTCTACCAGAATTAAAATTCAACAATTATGGAGTTAAATACAGAACAAGCAGCAACAAAAAATATGCAAACTTAAATCACTAAAATTACATTATAAGTAAGTGATTTTCAATAACTAGCCACTTAATAATACAATTATTCTTATTCAATTGTTACCTTAATCATTGTGGAAGTCTGCATATCAGTCAGCTTTTTAATACATCTTTGTCCCGCTACAATGTTACAAACCTAGGACACAGAAAACACAGGAAAACTTCAAACGAACTTTTAAAAAACAACAGCATTGTTTCAAATCAAACCTTAGATTCTTCCCATATATTTATAAATATAAATTATTTTCAAATTTATATTATTAAGATATGAAATGGATGAACTGTACATGGCCAAAATTAGTAAATTTTAAACTCTATTTTTATTATCCATGAAATGTTCACAGAGGGTGAGTAAATTATAATTAATAAAAACATTTTAATAATGAAATGGTAAAATCATAGAATAAAACAATTTTCACCAATAAATTATAAAACAGAAATTCCTAAATGCCGAATATAACAAGTTATTTTTATTCCTTCTTCAAACAATCTTGGATTCTGAAGATATTCTGACCATAACATCACCTGAGCTCATCATCTCTGAGAGAATTACAAAAAGCACACAGTGTTGTATTTTACTATAAACTTCACATAAATGATACTGCAGCATAACACACACACCATGTTACGGTATTTTTTATCTCATCAACAAAAGACCTTCATTCTCCACATGTCAATAATCTGCAAATGCATCACATAACATCCCATATAAAGAAAGGATATCTATTATCATGAAGTTTTGAACTGACTTACTGTTTTGCCCTTAATAAAGTCATACTGGAAATCCACATCTCCAAGATAAACTGAATTGACATATTAATCTGTTAATAGTTTAACAGATTGTGTGTCAAAGATATTACTGGTCTAAAAACTTAAATTACAGCTGAACTTATCTTGTTCTGTAAAACTATTAGTATTGATTATACTGTATTTCTTTTCATTCAGTGCACAAGGAAACTAATGGTGAAGAACAATGCCACTAACTGTGATTTATAATCATTGGATGAGTTTATATTGATGGTGTAACATACATGTTTTGACAGGAAGAAATAAAATCAAATAAAAACTGCCGATACCATACCAATCTTCTTTACAATCAGTTAATTACAAAAGGATACCAGGAGGAAAAAATATTTCAACTTTGTGTGACAGCCAAAAAGTATCTTGAAGATACAAAGTTAAGATGAACAACAGATAAGATCCTTGACTGTTAAAGTTATATAAAATAGTGCCTGATACTGAAATTTTGCACGTTTTCAACTGGGTTTAATAATGTTTTAAAATTAGAACATAGAAAAATGTAAATACATTCTAGGAGTGAAATACACACTACACAACCAATGAGAGATAACCACTTATTTGTAATCAATAAATACATTAAAACTTATTGGAAAGAGTAACAAAATATCTGGATCACTTGGAAATATTCAGAAAAAAATTACTGAATACACCCAATCCTCTGAATTTTTTCTATTGATTTACATTTGGTGAAAGTATTCCTGAAGTAAAAAAAAATTTCCATTACAACTGTAAAAAACAAAAAAAAAACTGTCCCTTAGATTCAAAATAACTTGCAAAGGGTAAACATTCAAATATACAGCAGAACCCCTCTAAAGCAGCCACCTTTGGGACTGAGACAAACCGGCTTGATCAGAGGGGTGATCAGATTATCAGGTCTGATTAGAAAGGTTCCACTGTACATAATTAGGGATTATGTAAACAAAAAAAAAAAATACTGATTGAATGAGTGCTTTCAAGGGGTGACCCAATCTGAGGGGTGGCCGCTTAGAGGGGTTCCACTGTATATGTAATATTCAACCAAATAAAATGGTCTATATCCTTTCCAATGTTTTTTTAAAACTATTCAGCTGTCAGTAAAATATAGATATTATGTGTATATTACAACAGGTTAGAATAATCTTGATAGTATCAGTTCTAATCAACCTTTGTCACCTCTTGCACATTTACATTTTTTTGTGCAGAATGATATTGTGTAGTACATGTGAACTTTACTCTGTTCAAAACATATTCTATGGACCATAAATAATTATATATTCTCTTTCACTTTTAAGTCTTTTATTATGAGACCCAATCTTAGTTGCTAGCCCTGACAGCTTTAACTTCAGGTCATTTAATTTCATAGCAAAATGTAAAGACACAATGAGAAATCTGAGTTAGTAAAACTTCTTCATGAGCTAACCAATAAATATTCATCACATTTTTATACTTACAGTATATAAACATTTTCATTTCAAAAAATCCATGGTTTCATTAAAACAAATTAATGGGCCCTAAAAGGTAAAGAAAAGACAATGTCACAATGAAAATACTTACCACTCTGTATAATCTAGTAGAAATAGTTAAGATAGCTACAGGGAGGTAGGCAAAAACCCTTAGATGAAGATACTGCCAGATCACAAAAATAATATGAGACAAAACTATTGGGCAAGGTCCACATACCCGCCCATACAATGTCCTCCAATGTACAATTAAACTGGGCCACTAATGACATAGAAATGTGAGGAATCTGATTAGATGCGACTTACAGAAGTTCTCCTCGCCTTCAAAGATTACCTAAAATAACTGATATGAATCAATTTCATACCCATCTTGTCAATGTAACTGGGAAACTGAGTGATCTCAATGAATAATAAGTCATTGTCTAGCTTCTCTAAAGCTATTAGATTAGTGTGGGAACAAAATCTTCAAGACATTCACTGGATATAACAAATGGCTGAAACCTGATCAATCATAAAAATGAAAAGTAGTGATTAGATGAACTGGTGAAAAGGATTTATCTCCTTCCATGGCTGCTACTGTTTTAGGGAAGAACTCATCTGAGGGCTTAGAGAGAATGAGAAAGTAGTTTGTGGACAAACAGCAAAAACCACTTCAACGAACAACACCTACTGGTCAGCAGCAATAAAATAAATAAATCTTCAGGGAAATGTGATACATAGAACACGAGGTCTCACACAGATGTTGAGAAAAGGTATGTCATATCACCTTAATATACCAAAGAATTTTATTTTTTTGTCTTGAGTATCAAAGAGTAGTCAATATGGTCACCTTTTATATTCGTATACAAGGAGATTGTAGAAATTTCAAACCCTTTCCCAAAGAGTCAAGTCAAAAAACAAATTATGGTTGACACTTCTCAGTGAAGTAGTTTCAACCTCTATTCAATACAACACTGTCAGTGTGCACACCATTTCCTTACATAATTGCCCATCATGGGATGAAGCATAGACTGATATATGATAACCTTAGAAATTAAACTCTGATGCCATGCAAAAGACTGCATAACTTCTATGCCTGAAGCTTAAGCTTCTGGATAAAACAGAGTACCATGTCTGCCTCCCCAAAGATGGCCAAACAAGAAGTGGAAAAGTAGCCACAACAGAAGCAGAAATTAGGGTGCAGCTGCCAATATGGTTTTCCAGCCCAGACAATGAGCTGAAACAAACCATAGTTAGTATCTTTGGAAACACACAAACTGAAGAGAAGGGTTAAAGTTATAATCCTATTCCATCCTGATAGAATGCATTCAATGTCAAAACCTGAGGGTGAGGCACTAGAGACCAAATTTCCATTAGCTAGTTGTTTCAGACAGTGACCAACCCACCAATCATTGGTGTTTTAAAATAAGAGCCAATCCAATACAAAATTTCACAATGCAACATTTATTTTGTTTCGAAAATTTGTTTAGGCAAGACAACTGATCTACTTCCAAAGTAATCATTCATGGAACATGGCAAGTTAGTAGGGTGATATGAAAGGAGAGGTCCAGAGAAACAAGATCCATAGTTTGAAAACAGAGCTTTTAACAAAGTGCCTTCTTAATGGGAAATACAAGACATCAACATGAAACTGTCATAGTAAAGCTTAACTATTTTTTCCCTTAATAAGCCCAGACCATGAAACATTGTCTTTTGGTATAGAAAGAAGGCCTAAAATATTGGATAGAGAACCTCAATGTCTGTGCATAGACCCTGGAATTCCTGATTGTTGATGCACATACCTCATCCTGAAGCAAGGCATTTGTGAAGAAATGGATCTTTTGATGAGGTAGTGGAAGATGAACCCATATCTTTTTCAGTCTCAATCTAACAACTCCTTAAGATTGAAGATAGAGATTCTGAATAAAGAAGCTGGGGAATCCAGTGAATAAATATTTATGATCCACTGACCTCATAAAGACCACTGAAGGGACCTCTTGTGTATTTGTCTCAAAAACATAAGAGATTCTCGGGATGTTCACATTCCCAAAAGGACTGTTTGTTTGTTCTGAATTTTGTGTAAAGTTACACAAGGGCTATCTGCACTAGCCTTCCCTAATTTAGCAGTGTAAGACCAGTAGGAAAGCAGCTAGTCATCACCATCTACCACCAGCACTACTCTTTTTATCACTGAATGATAAGAAATAGAGATGTGAGTAGGTGTCAAGCTTCCTGTTCCATGGTGTAGAGCTGGATGGAGTTGGCTAAGCCAGACCAAAATACATGATGAAAAAAATACCAAACTGATGACAAATTGTGAAGTAGGTCAGGTGAGCTCGTCTCATAATATTGTGCTTAACAAATATTTTTATTATATTATGGCTAATAATCTGAGGTAAATTTAGAATGATAGTAAACAATAAATAATTTAGAAAGCAGGTACCAGTAGATCATTTTATTACCATTACTTATAGTGACAATTAACAACCATAAGTTACTCACCTCCAGAGGTAGATATGTATGCTTATGTTCTTGACCAACTTGCAAACATGGCAGATAAGGATATCTATAGATGTTAAACATAAAATTATTCAATATTGTGAAAATATTAAGCCAAAACTAAGACAACTCAAAACAGTAGATCTTAAGCAAAATCTTGATAGAATTTACTTAAACACTTTATAAAAAATTATTTGTACATTTTTTCTTCAAGGCAGTTAGTTATGTATTAAATTTCAAGAAAGATTTCAAAACATCAACAAATAATATTAAATACACTATAATTCTAACTTCATGTTATTGACTAACATTTTAAAAACACATTAACAGAACAAAGTAAAAAAAAAAAAAGGAATTGAAGTACCTTAATGATAAATATTTAATTTTTTGTATTACAGCACTCAGAAAGCAGTTTAGGATTACACTAAATATATTTATAGTTTTTGTTTTTACACACACAGCTTTGATAATGTTTACTGCAACTCACTTCAACAAATTTGCCATTCATTTTTTCAGCTGGTTCAACAGTATCTAAGCAGTATTTTACACTGATGTTTAAGCTGCTGATCCACAGGACCATTAACTTATCAATTTTAGACATTAATACATTTTATAATATGCTCCAGTGTTAGGTCCAACCATTAATAAAACTAGTACTGACATGTACAATCAGATGCTTATAGTATTATTACTAAGTTCCTACATATATATTTTTATTTTCACTAAATACTTACTTTGAAAATAACATATTACTCACAGATTAGTTCCAATAAACACAAAATTAAGTTTATGATCAATAACATTCAGAACTTTTACATCATTCAGGTCAGTTTAATAACTAAGAATATAAAACAAACTACTTAGTAAAAGTATGTTGCAAAATAATTAATAATTAAGGTTCAGAAAAAACTTCCACCTTACAAATAAATAATTAAATTCAGGAAAACCTGCAATTTAAAGGAATATGAAAAATAGATAATGTACCTTTTGAGTTACTGAAATTCAAGAAAAGATACCACGGTGTGAAGTATAAAAAATAACACCCGTAATTATTTTACTACAGAAGAACATTAAGTTAATTTTAGACTTAGAATATAGAATTTGGTTTTCATAATCACTGAGATAGTAATCATATTGATATAAAAAGTTCAGAAACAAGAAATTCTGACTACAATAATTATAAGATTAAGTAGAACCACCATAGTAAACACCACTGACTTATTTCAAATAGTCATTTACAGTAAGATCAGTTGATAGGCTAGCTGTATCCCAGATGGATTAAAAAGAATTCTGACATACATAATATTATGGCTGAAATATATATAATCTAGGATTTTAGATAAATTTTCACTGTACAATTATAACCAAGTTCTGAATAACAGCAAGCAAGATATTAAACTTTCAAATAAAAAACACATCTCTCACAACAGTTACAAATATTTCAAAATCTAGTTATTTTAACTAAGAGATAGTAAAGAGAACACTGAAATACCACATTCTAGTTTTAAATAGGATAATTATTTAAAGAAAAAGGCTGATGATGATACTATGTGATTTAGTAGACCAACAATACTGAATATAAATGTTATACCCATGAGTCTATTCTTCTTTATTATGAATGAAAAGGTATGTTACATTAGAGACAGCCCACAAATATTACCACAAATATTTAATACAAAAAATGCAAGTTTTATTAACTGTTACAGAAGTAAAAGTATAAACAAATATTAAAATGTGTTGCATATTACTTTAAACTGATAGCACTATGTAACACAAATTTTGTTCCTGAACAGTAAGTGTTATTTCTTAATTGCTTGTGTTGTAAAAGTACAGAAAATGGCCATTATTTACTTCAAACTTTGCTTTTGTGACCTGGTTAACGAAATTTAGAAATTAACCTATTTTCCATGTAGAAACGGGCATATTTGCACACTTTCATTTACTTTCATTGAATAAAACAACATATGAATCAAGATTTACATGTATTTATATTAAAGTTATGCAAAAATGAACAAAAATGTTTAGAAGTAGTTTTTCAAGATTTGAGGCTGTAATGTAAATCACTTTCACGTATCATCCCCCAAATAGTCTCCCATCATGTTAGCGGCATTTAAAGTCCAGTATATCTTGGTGGAAGAGCTCGCCTTGCTCCTCTGAGTGTGCTCCCATGTCCTCCTTGAATTTATCAAGATGAGCGTCAAGGATATAGACTGTGAGGGACATCCTGCAGCCTATTTTGCCGTAGTTATTCACCAGAACCTCAACCAGTTCCACATAATTTTCAGCCTTGTGATTGCCCAAGAAGCCCCAAACCACTGCAACAAAGCTGCCCCAAGCTTTTTTTTCCCTCCCTACTGAGCTTCTTGGGAAATTCTGTGCACTCCAGGATCCTTATTTGTGGTCCAACGAAGAAACCAGCTTTGACCTTTGTCTCAGACAGCTTAGGAAAGAAGTTTCGTAGGTACTTGAAGGCTGCAGACTCTTTATCAAGAGCTGTGATAAACGGTTTCACAAGATCCAATTTATGTGCAATGGTGGGAACAACACCTTCTAAAGGTCTACTAGTGGCTCACACTTGACACTGTGCCTCCTACTGTAGTGCACTGCAGTATCCCTGCTGTCTGAAATGCAAAGATAACAGGGAAACTTGGTAAACCCTCCTTTTAGCAGATGCTATCACAGAATACTTTTTTTGCTCTTGTCTTGATAAATTGGTCACATACATAGTAGAATGCATCTGGAGAATATTTGCAGCTTCTTGATGCCATCTCTGATAAAATCAGATAGGTCTGTGTGTTCACTTAGGCAGCTAGAACTAAATTGAAGTGGTGAGTCCCTGTATATATATATATATATATTACTATGGAAAGTTCTAGACAATTCTAAAGGTTGTTGGAAATTCTTGTAAGTTCTACAACATTCTAGAAAATTCTCTATCAACTACTTAGCACTGAATCTACCTGGAATGTTCTCGAAAATGGATAAATTTGAAAATTTCATTACCCAGGTCACAAAAGCAAAGTTTGAAGAGAAAAACAGGTGTTTTCCATTTACTTTAGGTATAAGCAATTGGGAAATAACACTTTCTGCCCAAGAACAAGGAAAAGTAAAAATTTTGTTACAGAGTGTAAGTGCACATGTATTAATTTGTATTACAAAATTTTGTTTTAATACATTAACTCTTTCCATACTAGGTTGCACAATATGACTGACCTTGTAGCTACAAAGTAATGATCTGTCTCTGTACTATAATCTTTAAAAGGTTCTGTGCATTTTTATTTAACTTGGCAATCTTTCATGATTATAATCATCACAAATCTCTTGTGTATAGAAAATATTCAGTTTTAATTAATTGCTTTTAATAAATAGTTATCTATGAATATATAGAATCAAAGTGATGACTGCTCCAAGTGAAAAGTGATTTTCATGTTCAGATTAAAAATACTTTTCTTCTTAAGAGGTTTTAGATGCTGCATAAATGAAATTTTCTGAAGTAAATATGCAAGTAAGAAGTAATTGTGGGCAGCCTGAAGCTGTTGCTCAATAAAGCTCCAACAACTGACACAAGATGTGGAAGTAATTGACATAGAACCTGTTTGCAACAGTATAAAAAAATTACACAGTGACACCATTAATCTTGATAATGAAAAGTGTGACACTCAAGACAGCACTGAGAGACTCTAAGTTATTGTGAAAAGGAAAAGTGTCAAACCCACACAGTCTTGGAATTGTTTGTCTAGTAAAGGGTTCCAGATAAAAATGGCCATGCAACCCACAGGTGTGGAGATCCTGCAAAATGTGATTGTTGTAAGTCTTCTTAATGTCAAACAACATGGAAACTCTCCTTCTTGTGGAATTGTTGCATCAGGTGGTCCACAATGGAGTGCTGTCAATGGAACCCACACTGGGTGGGCAAGAGGAGGTTGTCTGGTCCATCTTCTCTAAGACTTTACAAAGAGAACTAATTAAAGCAAGTGGATGGCAGTTAGAAATAATCATAGGATCCTTCTTACGCTTAAAGAAATGGAGAAAAATAGCCCAGTGCCAAGCATCAGGAAAAACATTCTCCTTCCAGATTCAGTTAAAAACAACCAGAAGAACAGCAAGAGAGGCAGAAGAGATATGGTAAAGCATCTCATAATGAACACCATCAGGTCCAACCGATGCACTACCAGACCAATAAAATGTTCGAGGAACCTAAATTGATGTTTAGAAGCACTGAGACAATCAACTCAAAAGGAAAGAGGTAACTGTTTCACCCAAGACTTGATGGCCAATAAGGCAGCATATTGTGCTGGATGCATGAAAAAAGCTTTCACAGTGAGTATCGGCAATGTTCTGTACAGCAGCAATTTCCTGGCTATTTGAAAGCAAGATGGAAAGGGAATTCCAAATATTCTCCCATATGAATTTGAAACAGTTGATAGAGATGTCAGTTATGAACTTAATCCGAGATTCATTTTTGCTTTGACTTCTGACCCGCCAGATGTGGACATGAGGCCACTGATAAAGGATGCAGTTAGAAAGAGAGGGATACTGTTGCAAGGTATTCCAGGCCTGTTTCTGAGCCTCCATGCTTCCTGGCAGTTAGGACTCTACCATGAATGAGGATACCATAAAAAAACTCAAGGTCTTAGTAACAGGATATGCAGATGCTTGGATAATATAGTTGATCACTGCTACCATGCATCATATACTAATGGCAGGATCCAGTTTCAAGATAGCAGTAAAAAGTGCCACCTGGCCTTGTTCAGCATTCATAAAGGCACATGGGTCTGGTAGCATTAATTACAGTCAATCACCCTCAAAATGATAGAAAAATGATCACTCTTCTATGAATCTTTGTCAATCCTTCAAGAAAAATGAGAAAAAAGGGAGCAGGTACATAGATCAATGGCAGTAAAAAGACTGATTAAATGCACAAAATAAGTATAAGAACCAGCACTGACGAGAGACAGATTGTGATTTGAGAGCATATATTATACAGAACAAGCCCTCCCAACAATATCATCACCACTCCAAAGGGGGTTGTGTCCATCAAAGTCTCTGAAGGTTAAAAAGTGAGATGGCAACTGTTCAGTGAGAGAATCAAGGTCCTACTGATTATAAGTCACTCCATGAGACAGATAGAAAAAACAAACAGTGACAGTACGGCCCAAGTAAACAGGGATGCTGACAATCTCCAACAGTATATCAAGCAGCAAAGACAAAGTGGGCGCATGTTTGTTGACCAACAGTATCTCTCCTTCCTCTATGCACTTGTTTATCACACACCCTGTCATTATGGAATGAAGAAAACTGCCAAAAGCTGACTGAATTGGCAGGTTTCAGAAATGTTCCTGTAAGGAAAGTCAAAGGATCATTCAAAGCCTCAATTTCATTCAGACTAAAATGAAAACCTCAACAGTTCTGCTGGATCAAAGTGGCCATTTTTACTTGGGTGAAGGAGAACTTGGTAAAAAACCTTTCGGTTTATGATTATGCTACTTTTTGTTTTATTAAAAGGTCTGTTGATCTACATGAGTCTTGCCTTTAGTCAATTTGGTAGATCTATGTCAATAGATGTAGATTCCAGAGACTAAGAGCATGAGTGAATAATCATTCTACATCTTAGGGCAAAAGAAAGTGGCAATCACTGGAAGACATGGTGTGGACAGCAGCAGGAGTAAACATTGATTTGTCAACTTGCTTACCCATAGAGGGCAAAAAACTCTTCACACAGTTGGAGAATGACTCTGATGGAGTCACAGAAAGATCTGTCTGCACTACCACTGTAACTGACATGTAGTGCACCAGCATATGTCCAAAATGGAGTTGGGGACAACTTTTGAGCCTTGAGGTAAGAAATGTTGTTAATGGTTTTAAATTAAATGCTGTAACTCTTTTTCCTCCACTCATTCAGGGCAAAAACAAAAGTAAGAAAGGTGAGAACCACTTAAGATAAGACAGTGAGGTTCTAGTTTGCACTCATAAGCATCATGGTCTTTGCCACCACAACAAATACATATCAAAGAACCACAACATGATGCTTTTGAATAACTAAATTTGCTAACACTGGAAACATCAGAGAGGGTTATAAATGTATGGCCATACATAACAATTCAGATAACCTGACTTAATAAAGACATTAGTTGTCAGCATAATTTCATCACCACGAGTGGAGATACAGTGCACAGCAGAAACATCTTGGCTGGAGAAACCAGCAAGGGTCTCCAACAGAGATGTTCTTCAAATCCCTCTCAACAATAACTCCTCATGTTATATTTAAAGAAGCATGTGGAGTAACTTCAAGGAGTATATTCCCAATAGCCTCAGAATTCAGAAGTTTGGTGTGTTTTCATGTATTTATTTCCACCAAAAATGTCACCAGAGCATAGCTTCTTGATGAACAGTGGAAAGCCAGCAAGCCCCTCTAATCCATTTCAAACAAAAAAGGGAGACACTTGCAATAAAGGTTTGTCTGACAAAGAATGGAGTATGAAGAACATGATACATATGTAGAATTACTTGAAGACTGCTGTTCAGAGTCTTCAAGACATGGTTATTTACCAATGAGCTGTTTTGTTATATTAATTTTTTTATTAGGATTTTAGAGACCCATAATTGAAATAGGAAGATTCAATGCCCACTGACCCCACTCACCAAGGGGTTCCACAATGGGATGCATTACAGTGCCAAACAAGGGCACTGCAGGAATGCAGCAGACACAACATCCACAACACATGTTGAGAATGTCCAACACTGGTACTTGATTGACCCAAGCCTAACAAGACCAGCTGATTGACCACTGGGGGCCACTCCAAGGTCACCTGTTTACAAGAATTCAAGGCTAAAATGGTGTTCTAGGATTGGATCCTTGAACCACCAGGATTCTCTCCTCCCCTTCACAGGTCACCACTCACTGCAAATATATGGTTGGACACTTAGATCCAACAGGAGGTAAACTGAAAAGACAGGACTTTATCTGGAAGGTCTCTTAACCACATATAGGCATCTACACCTGGGGGCAGAACTGAGTAATAGCAAAACGTTGTTTAGAAAATAAACATGGAGCTTCAACCAAAACAAAAAGTTACAAAAAAAAAAACTAGTTCAGATGTCAAAAGTAACCATTGTTCAAAATAATATTTTTCTTACATCTTGGACAGTACATATTCCACACATTCTAAAGAACCAATACAGATACTAATTGAACCTACTGTGCATCTGTGAAGCTAATGTAGAAATATTTATTACGATTATGAATTCCTATATGTAATTTTACAGCACCTACCAAGCTTTTAATAAACATTACAAATCAATTGTACAGAAAAAAATAAAGATTTGCCTGTTAATGTCCAAAGCCTCTACTGAGTCAATCTGAGTGAAAGTTGATATTCATGTTAAAAATTAAGTACTTTGATACTTTCATCTCAAACTTTTATTTTATTTACACAATACCTAGAACCTCCTGAATTAATACTGAAAGTCTTTCATTAAAGCTTTATATTTTATATATTATTTTTCTGACATAACACTAATTATAATGAAATTATCAAGATATAATGAAATGACAGTTTGAAATATATTAAATTAAATAAATTCAAATATTTAATCATATTATAGTTAGCATTTAAGTTAATGGGTGAACGATAGAATCTCTTCAACTTTTCAGAGTTGAGAGACAGGAACAGCACTACCAAAGTTAAATGTTTTGGCTAGCTGATCAGACAATTAACATTAAAAAGAGTGAAATATTTACTATTAGGAAAATTCTTAGGACATCAAAAAAGCGATAGACGACAAAAAAGAGACCAGTTTTAAATTGCAACAGGCATCTGTGTTCCAAAAACCCAATTATTTTCACAATAATCAGGAAGAACGCATAATAACATACTTCCTTTTTTCAAAATTAGTTGTATTTATATTACTGGGTATAATGTTTGAAATACTTTCAATTATTTGTTATTATTAATAATAACTTTTGTGCTCATGAAAATCATTTTGTTATCATAGCTTTGTATACAAATTTATGACTCATTCAAATTTGCTCAGCTGAAGCATTAATGTGCTGCAACTAGAAATACTGCTAAGTGCAAAAGTAACTATACAATAATTGAGTTCATTCCAATCATTAAACATGTGTACATTAAAAAGTTAGTTGACTGTATATTATCAAATAACAAATTTAGGTTACTATATGATGAAGTAAAACAGTCTTGAAGCTCCATAGACATTACAAATTCAGTGCTTTGATTAATAATTTATATTGTACACTTTTGTACGTTTATTACATAAAAATGGTTTTATAAATTTACAGATTACTTTTCTCTTTCTGATATATGTAATTAGTTTACTTTTGATAAGAAGTAATCAATAATATGTAGGATTTTAGAAAAACTGTCATATGGCATAAAACAACTGTTTCAAAAACTTCTTTTGGCAATTTCACAAGGGAAAGCAGGGTTTAAGGGGTGTTTATAGTACAAAAATTGGATTCTGAGTAAATTGAAATGTATGATATGGTCCAAGGAAACATCTAACATACTTTTCCATATTATCAGTAAAACTACATAGAGTACAAAAAATAAACACTTTATCATGTTTACATTTTGGAGTCCTGCAGATGGTGTAATGATGCAGGAAACATTTTCCTGTCACAAGTTGGGTCCTTTGACTTTCCAAAGAATGTCAAATAGCATTCTCTTTGGGAGAATTACATCCATCTACTATGCTGAATGTCACAGAATGATGGGCAACAACTCTTCTGAGAAAATGTTATAATTTACCATTCTTACATTTTTGTTTTCCTTGGTTAGCACATTAATTGAACTTTACTTTGATTAAGCATCTTTGGGATCAGCTTGAATATTACTATCATCACCTTCATTCCCTGTTGGTGATTGCAAACCATATTCCTCAAGAAATTGGCTTCACTAAAAGAGCAAACTGTATAGGATATTGTCATTTCTATGCTATACATAGTTAACATTATTAACACAGAGAAAAATCTTTATAGAACACGTAGTTGGTGTAGAAACTTCAGAAGGTAATCACTAGCCTAAACTTTCTTGGCTTAGAAATATTAGTATATCTTATTATTAAATATACCTTAAATCACCTCAGTTAATAGGATCTTAATGATGTTTACATTAACTCTAACTTCAAAATTTGTCATTCTTATAAAATAAGTGATCTAAAACATTATTGCACCTTCTAACACTAGAATTCTAAGTTACTAAGTAAAGAAGTGAAATACTGCTATACTTATTATTAGATTAATATTTATAGGCTATACAGTCATGCACTTGTACACAAAAGAAAATATAAATATAATTTTATTCCAACAAACAAACTTTCCACGTTTGCAATGATGAGAAACCCACTTGAAGTAAAAATGTACCTCAAGATGTCTGGTATGGGTATTAACATTTTTATTAATAAAGTAAAGAACAACGTTTCAACCATCACAGGGCATTATCAAGTTAACACCATACCAACCATCCTGAGATACATAACATATTTGCATTCAGAAGAATACTTCCTTATAGACTAAATGAATTAAAAATTATTTGAGTTTCAGAATTTATTAACTTTATTAGCTATAGTACAGCACCCTTACAACAATACAAAATATTGTCAACTGAGCATATAGACTATATAGCATTTACTCAATCTCATATCTTATCAAGTTAGAAAAGATACTTCTGATGGTACTGACTAAAATAATTTTTTCACTGCATATTGGTGAGTAACTATTATTTTTACGAAAGCTTCTAATGTGCTTCTTTTAACAGTAAACTACTAATGTTCATAGTGCTAACAGAAGCATTTTAAATATTTAATAAAAAAGTATATGTACAATTCTCAATTTAAATGGCTAACAAACAGTAGTGTTATGTTAAAATACTCTGTTGAGTGAGTGCTCATGTTATAAACAAGAAAGACAATCAATATATACTCACACAATTTGTTTTTTCTCAACACAGAAACTGTTGAGATAATTATAACATTACTGTCCACAAATTTATTTTCATTGAAATCTCTAAGACTCATATTTTGAATAGATTTTTTTGAAACCAGAGGAGTAATAATCTAAAAACACCATAATGTATGAAAGTATATTATCAGTAAAATTATTATAACATACAGTAAACACAAATGAATATCAAAACTAAAAATTAAGAGACATTACCTCAACTTATTCTTGTATTTGTCAAGAAAATATTTAGCTACTGTACACTCCACAGTCTGTCCATTTTCCAGCTGCAATGGAAATCTACAAGCAAAAAAATATTAATTAATTAAAAAACAAAAACATGCAGTGTCAAAGATTATTTTTGCAATTTCATACTTATCAAGTCAAGCTTATGACCAGTAATTCCAACATTCAACCTTGTTTCACTTATGAAGATACATATGAAACACATACCTTAAATATTTAGTACAACCTGTCCAAATATCTTCAGAATATAATAATAATATGGTGTCTGTGGCAAGGGCTAACAGCTTGCACTGTCAGGAAGCCCCAAGCACACAATGCAAGACTTGACAACTTGGGGTTCAAACAATGTGAACAACTAGTAGAACAGACTGTTATAACTCCTCTTTAGTATGTAAGTGTATTTATAGTGCACCATGTCATTTGACCAAAACTCAGTGAAACTAAAGAGTATCCAATACAACGCATTATAAGAAAAAAGACAATGCCACCACATTTCAAAATCTACTGAGCATAAAAGTAGGATTAATAAACTTGATGTAATCACACAACAAAAACCTCTAAAAATATGAGAGTGGCATACATCCATGCACACTAGCTTCCTCTATGATTTGCACTTTGAAATTTTCATTGTTGATGGGACAAATATGAAAATGTACACCAGAAGAGGGAAAAAATGTACACAAGAGATGAGTATCTATTGGAAATATATTTACAGCTAAAGAAAATGTTAACTTCCAAGACAATATCCCATTTCTGCACACAGTTAAGCTAGAATTCAATGTTGAAGTAATGGAAGGGGTCCAATACAAAGACTCATCTCGATAAACACCATTCAGAAAGTGTCCAGAGGAAGCCTATGAAGTGTGACAGTCAATGGCAGAGACTCCGCAAGGAGACCACATCTCATCTCTTCCAGGGAATACTTTTTCTCTGAAATAAGAGAGGTTAATGAGAAAGGTGTTGCATGGATAAGAAGAATAAGAACATGGTCACACAAGAAGTCAAGAGCTAAAATGTGTAGCATGGTTGAAATTTGTCCAGACCCTACCTTGCGTGCTTATCTCAACTACATCCCTCAGGGAATACACCACAGTAGTTGCATATTTAGAAATATGGCATGTGCACACTTCGACTCAACTGAACAAATGTCAACTGCAGAAGGAAAGCACAGTTTGTAGTGCTGGCCTCAATTTAACTGAACAGGTAATGACTGTGTTAGGAGAGTACAAGTGTATAACGTGTGTTAACTTCAAGTCTACTGAACAAACATGATCACAGAAAGATGACATGGGATGGTAGTGTATTCTCAGATCAACTCAACTGGATATTCACAGGCTTCAGAAGTAGGGCACAGTATCATATGAATTCAACTCACCTCTACTATACAGATTCTAGCTGTAGGTGGTGGATATAACATAATAGTGTGTGCTCACCTCAAGTGACTGAAGAGACTTAAGTTGTAGGATGGCACAAGTAGCATATGGTATAACTATAGCATGCTACAGCTGGGGAGGGAAGGGGTACTAGAGAGAGAAAAGAGAATAAACCCTTAACAACAAGTGAAGGGGAATGACATAACCCCAAAATATGGACTCATGGAATGAAGGACAATATTAGAGGACATAGACGAAAGGAAAAGGAAGACATCTGAAAATAATATCAATAAAGAAAAGGGAAGATTACAGTTATTCCCTGAATGGTAAAGCATTACCCAAACCAAATACACTGTCCATTAGGCCATTCATGACCAAGGAGAAAATATGTCAGCTTAAGGAACAGGAATTTAAGGGCTAGTAAATGCAGTAATCTACAACACATTGAACAAAGACTGTAGAGTCTCCAACAGTTAACAAATCTCTAGATGGTGGAGTAGAAATAAGGCCTATGTGCATAACATTATCACTCATACTGGATTAAAAGTCACTATTACTTAAGAAGGGCTATCTGCACTAGCCATCCATAATTTAGAAGTGCAAGTCTAGAGGGAAGGTAGCTCATTATCACCACCCACTGCCAACTTTTGAACTACTCTCTCACCAATGAATAGTGGGATTGACTGCTAAATTATAATGCCCCCACAGCTGAAAGGGCAAGCATGTTTGGTGCAACAGTGATTTGAACCTGAGATAGTAGGATTATGAGTCAAGTGCCTTAACCACCTGGCCATGCCAGGCCCACTTAAGAATTAATGGTAAAGATTAGAGCTTTAGAAACAATAGCAAATGAAAACTAAAATTCCATTAACAAATTCAAATCCTATCAAACTGACCTCAAACGATATTTAAACACATCTGATCAAAGCAATGCCATGGAAAATTATGAAGTTATTATGAGTGCATGTGCATAGGTGAAGTTATTGCACATAGAGGTTCTGTTACCATCCTACTTGCAGAGGGATGTTTTTACGTGGTGATGTTATCATGCACTGGAACAGTTTGTGTTAAATATATATGTAAAAATGGCTGGTATGGGTAGAGAAAGCTCTATGTAGAGGAGCAAACAATGTTTCAACCTTCTTCAATCATTCTCAGGTTCACAAAGAAAAGAAAGAGGTAACTGACCAATAGCTAACCACATGTTTGAACGGGGTTGCGCAGCTGAATCTGGAAATGTAGAGGGCGTGCTTAAATGTTGGAAATTAGATGTTACCTTAGAAATTAAAACATGTTTAGAAGATTTAGCCAGGAGGTACTTTCCACAGAAAATAAAAACAACAAGAAAACAACCAAAAATAACAGAAAGAACTCAGACAATTCTATTGACATCCAAGAGCCAAACTTCTCCAAAAAAAATTAAAAATTTATATTTTCCAGAAACACCTAAAAACATCTTAATTTTTTTTCAAAGAATTTTCTTACAAAACCATCAAGATTAATTCACAAAATAGAAAACTAAAACACAACCTTACAAAAAGAGACATTAATCCTATTAAAAACCTAAAATAAGACGAAAACTACAAAAAGCAGATAAAAAAAATGCTATAGTCATAACAAACATGAATGAATACATCCAAAAAATGAAGAACATCCTATCAGACACAAATAAATTTAAACCAATATACACAAACCCAAAGACACATGAATCCCAACTAAACAAAATACTACTAAAAATGAAAAAAGCCAGCACAATTTCAAAAACACTTTATTCCTACCTATGCAAGACTAACTCACGCACACTACTAATATACAGCATAGCCAAACCTCATGACTCAAATTGTCCACTACGACCAATAAAGTCCACATATGAATCGTTTAATTACAATCTTGGTATATACATAGCATAGGCATTCTCCAAAAATGTAACATTAGTCAGCTCATTCAAAGACTTTTTTAATTTCAAATCTAACCTTAATCAACTAAATCATAAAGCCTTAATAGCCAGTTTCGATGTCATATCCATCTTTACAGAAGTTCCAACTGCCAAAGCCTGCAAGATAGCCTTAGAACTCTATATCTGAGACCCTAATCCATCAATAAACATTCCCAGCAACCAATTAGCAACCCTCATAGAATTCACAATGATGAAGACAAACTTATGTTCAACAACCACAATTACATACAAACAAATGGCCTAAACATGGGCAATCCAGTATCACCAGTTCCAGGCAATATTTATATGACACAAGTTGAAACACAAGCAATTACCACAGCATTACATCCACCACTATACTGGTACAGATATGTAGATGACATGATTGCAGGATTCACATCTACAGAAAACACACTTAATTTTTTCAATCACATTAACTATATACATCCCAACATTAACTTCACATGTGAACAGAAAGAAAGCAATAAAATATCATTTCTTAACCTCAAAATTACAAGAACCGATACACAATTTAAAACAGAAATCCACCAAAAAATCACCCATACTGGATTATACATTCTTTGGGACTCAGCACATGAAACAAAACAAAAACTCAACATACTAACAAACCAAATAAACACAGCCATAAAACTATGCTCACCAGATAAAATTAACAACAAATTAGACAAAATAAAACAATACTTCATTAATATCAATAAGTTTCCTCCACAAACAGTAGAAAACATTATACACACACACACCTAGACAAAAAGCAAAATCAACAAAAGTGAATATACCCCACGAATTAAAAAACCACGAAACCATATACTGCTGCATACCATATATTCTGTACATCAGCAGAAAAATAACAAATATTTGGCAAAAACTAACAAAAAAAATATGACATTGCAATTAATACTAAATTTATTCAAAAACCAGGTACAAAATTAAGGTCTATACTGTGTAAAAACTACACTGACAAACACCACACCAACATTATTTATAAAATACAATGTGATAAGTGCCACGACTTCTATATTGGAGAAACAAGTAGAAAAATGGAAACCAGAATCACAGAATACAAAATTCACCTTCATACATTTTTAAACATTGCAAATCAAATAAACACAACATAAACATAGAAAACACTCAAATGCTAAATAAAGAAACAAATGCAAAATTAAAGAAGCCTTACTTATACAACAACTCAATCCCAAATTAAACCAATACAAAGGAACACCTTTATACCTATATTAATAAATATAATGAAAGATTTAAGCATGCCCTCTACATTTCTATACTCAGTTACACAACAGCCTTTAAACATGTGGTCAGCTATCGGTCAGTTACCTCTTTCTTTCTTTGTGAACCTGGCGATGACTGAAGAAGGTTGAAATGTTGTTCGCTCCTCTACATAGAGCTTTTCTACCCATACCAGTCATTTTCACACACATATTCATCACAGTTTGTGTTAAACACAAATTTAATGGAAGCTCGCCAAAGGTAAGTGGCATGCAAATCTCATGAGCAGATGAATAAGGAAAATAGCATTTCTGTATCCGGAGGATATCAGTCATTTTCACACACATATTCATCACAGTTTGTGTTAAACACAAATTTAATGGAAGCTCGCCAAAGGCAAGTGGCATGCAAATCTCATAAGCAGATGAATAAGGAAAATAGCATTTCTGTATCCGGAGGAAAGTTATCATTTTGAAAGTTCCACCTTAAGTTTGCTAGAATTTTAGTTCATGTTTTTATTTGATACATTTTATCTTACTATGATTATGCATTTCAGTTAATCTTTCTCTAAGTTTGAAGTTTGCTTATTTTGTTTTGTAATTAATTTAATATGTCACTCATTTAAAGTCATTTTCTGTGAAAACTGTAATAGTCAATAGACTGACATTTTTGTTCCATATTTTCAGTTATTTTCAATCTTGTAGTTTTTGTATTATGAATTTAACTGACTTGTTTTGGCTTTATTTCCTGACATCCCTGATTTTGTAATTACTTTTACTTAAAGTTTGTGTTCAGTTTCAAACTTGTTTTCATTGCTGTTTATTTTATGATGACTAATCTTCATCAAATATCATCTATTTCATGACAGTGTTAAGTGCAATAAAAAAAGAGAGGTATATTTGAATGTTATTTATATTGTATTTTACATTTAATTATACTTTGTTATGGCTATTTACAATGCTGTTTTATTTTATATTCAATTTCAATTGATTTGGTGAACACTTTCTGTTTGTAATATTTACACAATTTTACTGATGTAATTAATTTCTTTTCAGTTTTTCAATTTATCTCACATTTTAAATACTGATTTTCAGTTGTACAGATTGTTGGAGCCTTTATGTTTCAATGAATTTACATTTTGTTTTTTCATGCAACTGTCATGTCATTGTGTTTGTTGTCTCTAGATGTGATTACAGGTATGATCTTTCAGTTAAATTATAAATTTGTGCTCTTAATACTTAAAAGTTTCAGTCTATGAAGGCCCTCTGCAAAGGCCATTCTTGCAATTGAAAGCTCTAAGTTTACTTTTGTTTATTACAAAACAATATACTTATAGTTTAGTACATTCAGGTAAATATTTCTAACATTTTGGGAAGCTGTTCAGCATGTAGCTAGTGACATCTCTGAAAAGGTCATAAAGTGAGCAAATCTTCTAGTTTAATAGACTATATTCCACATCAATCATTCAATAATGCTTGTTTGCTCCTGTTTCTAGGCATAACTCTTGAACTGAGATAATACCAATTTCATGTGGTACACACACTCCTATAAGCTAGTGCCAACTTGTGTTTCTCTTTCTCTTGATTATGTACACAAGAATGATTGTTAATGTACAAAATAGGATTTTGGAGAGTCACAGAACAAACTTGATCTGACTTGCAAATCTGTTATTATTCTGATTCTTGTGTCTTGAGCAGACACTTTTCAGCACACAAAAAATGTTCATATAATAAATAGCAAAGCTGAACAAGTACTGATACAAGTCCTAGCAGTATACACTGTGAAGATTCTGTTCTATTTCTAAACTTGTATCCATTTATTTTTCATTTGCTATCTGCATTCTAGGTAAAGCACTTCAAAGAGAAAGATAACTGGAACAGATATGTGATCCTATCTACCTACATCTATGATTATGTTTAATATTTTTTCAATCTTATTTAGTGACAATTCAAAGCTTGTAATGCAAATTAATATACACAACAGGGTCCACACACACACATAGTCCCTGACATCTCAACTCCAAATTTATGTACTTTTGGCAGTAAGTTTCTAAATTGTGCTAAATACTCTTAGAAACACAATACAGATTACTGCTGAGCCAAATAACTTAAGGATCCATAAATATTAATACACCAAATAGGTATACGAGGTCTGTTAAAAAAATACGCAGACTGTTTGAATTGCGTGGCTCTAGTTGGTTCCAGGGAAATCCGCTTGGTGTTGCTAGGTTCGCACAGATCAGGTGATTACGACGCCATTTCCCAATTGCAGATATCTTCATTTGTGTGTTAGCTACGCAGTTTTAAGTGAAGTGCGATTTTTTCGTTTGGCGGATTTCAGAATGAATGACCTGAAGGAGCAACAACTTGCTGTAAAATTTTGTGTTAAACTTGGAAAATCTGCGACTGAAACTTTTGCTATGCTTAACACGGCTTACGGTGATGTTGCTAAGAAGTGTACGACATGTTTCAAGTGGCATGAACGTTTTAACGATGGTCGACAGTCCATTGAAGATGATGAGCGTCCTGGACTTCCTTCCACGTCAACTGACGACCCACATGTTGACAAAATCAACACCATGGTGCGAGCAAATCGACGTCTGACTGTCAGGGAGCTTGCTGAAGAGTGTGGGATATCAATTGGATCTTGTTACGAGATTTTGACCGAAAAATTGAAGATGCACCACGTTGCTGCAAAATTCAGCCCTCAGAACTCGTGAGTTTTTGGCCAAACACTCGATCACTGTTCTTCTCCACCCCTCCTACTCACCTGACCTTGCTCCTTGCGATTTTTTCTTGTTCCCCAAACACAAAAGACCCTTGAAAGGAAGATGATTTGAGACAATTCCCAAGATTAAGGCAAATGCGACGAAGGAGCTGGAGGACATTACAAAAGAAGCATACCAGGACTGTTTCAACAAGTGGAAACACCGTTGGGATAAGTGTGTGTGTTGGGGAGGAGAGTACTTTTAAGGGGTCCCAGACCTGTAACTTCTAAATAAAGTACATGTTGTTTTATGACGTCAGTCCGCGTATTTTTTGAACAGACCTCGTATTTTTCCAAAAAAATTTACTTTTCTATATATTTACTGAAGCAGACTTTCAATTAGTTTTTACTAAATAGAATATGCAGAAAAATGACATCATGCCACACATACACACTACCCCATTCAAAACATGTTACCTAAGCATAAACATCATTGAATATTTGCTCATTGATCCAATACTGTGAGAAAGGTTAACTAAAAAATGCAACTCTGAACAATTTCATTCATTAGTATACCAACAGTGCAGAGCTGTAAGTACTAAATGGTTTGAATGTTTCAATTTCAAGAGCAAAAATTTATAAAATTTGCATCTTTTGTTTTTCCTAATTGAAAAACAGTTACTAACAAATACTTAAAAATTACAATGATTTCCTCTTACTAAATCTGAAGGCATACTAAAGTTTTCACAAGTTAACAGCAGACTTACCTGCAATATTTAAAACTAGTGTGACAGCAGAATACACTACACTATCATGATAAATAGCTCTTACACACTTATAATTAATACATTTAAAATCTTATTAAAGGGAAAAAAAGAATGAAAAATTAGCAAAAAATTCAATATCCAGACCAATTAAGATACTAAGGACGTTAAATGATGTATTCTGCATCTTTTTAAAACATCATTTATGTAACATATGTACTGACAATAATGTTGGGCACCTTGAATAACTAATGTTGCAGAAATTCTGTGATTATATAAATAGTAAAATTTATTGCATTACTTATCATTCTGACTTCCTTTATGAACTTTTCAGCTTGCATTTGACCATAAAATGTACAGGATGGTTCATAGTAAACCCACCTTCACATAATAAAGTGCTAGAAAATAGTACAAGAATTCCCAACCTGGACCAAATTTTACTGTATGTAAAAAAATCTATATTATGTATCAATGAACAATACTATACAACTTTAATTTTTCAGTATTTGTTATACTTTATAAGCATGAAACAAAATATATACTGTTTGTATTTTGCATTTGTTTATAAATGTTTACTTAAGTACATATGTAATGTTCTCAAACTTTATTTTACAGTTAAGTAGAAGTAGAGATTTTAGACAGCTCTTTTTGTTTTAAAATATCCTAAACTTGTCTTTCATGATTTATAAGTTGCCCTTACTGAAACATTTAGAGTGAAGCACATCCAACAAAACTTTACAATGAACCTTTTCATAATTCCTTTTATGAAACTTACGATTGAAGCTGTGCTGGACGTCTAGTTACGTTGCAGACTCTATACTTGCGTCGCATAGAACCACAGTGAGTAATTTCAATTTTCAGCCCTTTAATTTCTTTTGTGAATTTTACCCTTTGTGAATCTGTGAGAGGTTTCCGCTGCTCATGTATATCTCTACTTTCTAAGACTTCACACATAAAGTCAATTACAGCCTGAGCTTTGTAGAAAGCAGTTGCAGACACTATAAAAAGAAAATAAAAAATATACATATATGCACACACAGAACCATTAAAATTATAAACTAAGAAAGTGACTTAATCAAGTTCAAATGTAAATTATTTTTTCCATTTTTTCTTTACAATTATGTCATGCCAATACACTATTACCTGAAAAGTGTTTTCTAATCCAGTCAATTCTTATCTCTAATGAGAACACATTTACAAAGATTTATGAGGATAACATAAAAATGAAATATACTTAAACATATTTACACTTTTTAATTACAAATTAATAAATCTGAAATTGGTTTATTTTTTCTGTACAAATAATTATAACAACTTTCTACTAATTTATAACAGTTTAAAAATGTTCTAAAATTACAACAACTAGCTGTATGGGCAGCTGTTTGTTCTAGTAATTTCTAATTATAGTATTCATACATTTTGAAACAAATTTAGAAAAAGAAGAACATTTTCTTTAAAAAAAAAAAAGGATTTTTTTTCTTGGAAGTACTGCACAAGAAAAGTGTTTGAATTGTACTCTTTAGTTATAAGCAACTGAGTGCTTCAAAATGATTCAATGTACACAGCTCAAAGTTTTCACATTATTGATATAAACTGTAATGTTTTTTATATATATTTAAGATACTGAAAAATTATAGTTTCAAAGAACTATTTCTTTGAGCCATATTTAAAAATTACATCAATAAATGCACAATCCCAGTGAAAGTCATGTCCTTATTGTGAGAACAGTACTTTCATTTGAAACTGTTCTACAATAAAGAAATTGTTGTTGCACATAACATTTATTTCTAAAGTGTGAATTCTTATGGATTTTTGTTTGCAGTGCTATTCAATAAATAGTGGAGGTGTTTTGATTACACACATAGATAGTGACATACATGCTACATTCATTGTAATAATATTTTTTTTTTACTTAAACTGATTGAACACTGGGCCTTCAAGTGGTTAGCTAAAAAAAAACTAAATTAAAAGCAAGAAAAAAAAACAAGATTTTCGAAAATACAGGATAGAAAATAAATATAGAGATAAAAATAAATGAGTAATACCTTGTGATTTAGAAGTTTGTTGTAAATAGAAAATCTGTGTATACTGATTTTCTGGTTATTCTTACAACTGCTAAAGCAGTCAAAGCTGTGCATGACAGCTTATAACCTCAGGTAGTAGTTTTTAGAGTTAATTGAAAAACAAACCTACTACTTTTTAATGTTACCTTATGAAATAAAAACGAGAAACATAATATGCTTGTAAGAGAGCTAGCTGATTGATGCATACAAAAAATAGCCAATGTTAATAAAGTGACAACCTGAACATCATTATTTACTGAAAAGCTTTTTCAGAACAAGTTTATATTTTCCTTACCTGAAAATATTTTTTCAATAGATACTTAACTATGCACACAGTAGATATTCCTCATCCAGCTAGTTTCAAGACTTTGTGTAAGCTACTAGTCTTGAATAAGGTTTCATATGAACTACACTAATACATGATGGTAACAGCTCTCCAACAATAGGAGGAAAACATTATTCATGCACTGCAGTTCCCAAAGGAACTTGCCTTCATCTTTAGAGAAGGCAAGAATAATGTAGTTGAGAGGAACGGTGAGAAGATGTGCAAAGGTTTAAGTATCTATCAGAAATACATTTTTAGGTAAAGAAAATGTTAATTTCTGAAATGATCCACTTATCTCTGTATTCCAGTGATTCTCAATCTGTGTGCTGCGAGAGATTGGAAGGTGTGCTGCTGTGTTTATGAAATACATTCAACTTTCTTGGGATTTTACAAGCAATTTCAAACACATCAGTTAATAAAAGTTATTATAGAGACACTGAAACCTTCCAAAACATTTGATGGTTTTCATTGAACTCTAGCACTGAGAAGTTCATATTTAAATTTCATTCTCGACTGCAACGGTTCGACTGTCAGTTTAATTGTGGTGCAACAAGTGCTTCGTACGTCATAAATGATGCATCAAACAGTCAAACTGCTGTCTGGAACATGTTCTCATTCTGCAGTAAGCTACAGCTACTACACTGTAGGCAGGAATTTTATACCAACTATAGAACTTTGTGCTTATCTCGTACGAATTAGCTTTATCATTTATCCATGGAAAAATATTTAAGTAAGTTTGGTGATGCAAAGGAGAATGTGTTAAATCAAAAGCAAGGAATCAAACAAAAGTACAAAAACGAATACATCGAATACGGTTTTATCGCTTTGGAATTGAAAGATTCTCAATTACCATTCTGCCTACTCTGCAATGCAGCTTTATCAAACGAGGCACTTGTTCCTAGCAAACTGAAGAGACACTTGGAAACAAAACATTCAGCTGTGAAGGGTAAACCAAAAGAATACTTTGAGAATCTCGCGACTCAACAACATGAACAATCAAGGAAGCTTGTGAACCACACGAAGATACCGGAAAAAGGATTGATTGCAAGTTATAAGGTTGCTCAGTTGTTGGCAAAATTCAAGAAAGAGTGTACGGAGGCCAAATCAGTCATTGTGCCAGTGTTATTAATTATTGTTGAAATTATGCTTTGAACAGATGCTGCCAAAAGGTTAAGCTAGTTCCACTGTCCAATGACACAATTTTGCGCAGAATTGTAGACTTGTCGTCGGGTTTGAAGGGTCAAGTTTGTGAACACTTCGAAGCTCCTGAAGATGAATTGTCTCTGATATGGTCTCTTCAAGTTGATGAATCTACTGATGTTTGTGGAAAAAGCTCAAGTTCTGGCTTTTGTTCAATTCATAAATGATGGAAAAATCTTAAACGAATACTTATTTTTCAAAGATTTAAAAAGTACAGCAAAAGGCCAAGACATTTGAGTTGATGAATAAAAACATTTTGCTCTTCAAATTACATTGGAATAACTGTCAGCATTTGCACTGATGGCTGTCCTTCAATGCAAAGAAAAAAAGAAGAGATTCGTCACTCTGGTGCACCAACAAAATCGAAACATTAGGATTGTTCGCTGCATGATTCACAGAGGTACTCACCTCCAAATCTTTTCAGTCTGTTATGAATCAAGTTATTCAAGTGATGAATTTCATCAAGTCTCGGCCACTTCAATTTTGACTTTTCTCTCTTCTCTGTGAGGTGATGGATTCAGACTACAAAAAGCTACTGTATCACACTGAAGTTCGATGGCTTTCAAAAGGAAAGGTGTTAAAGCGTCTTGTCCAACTAAAAACTGAAGTAATTTCTTTTTTGGAGGTTGGGGAAACAGGTTTTTAATTTTCTTTTCATGACGAGATCTGGTGGCTGAAGGTTCAATTTCTCTCCAGCTTGTTTGACAAATTAAATTCTCTGAACTTAACTCTCCAAGGTCCATCTGAAAACATTATTACTGCAACATCCAAACTGAAGGCCTTCGATGAAAAGGTGACGCTGTGGAAGAATAAGATCTCGAAAGGAGTCCTTGATTGTTTTCCTTCTGTTAACGAATTCTGACGGACGAATGTCCGTCAAAGAAGAAAATTGTCCCTCAAATTTTGAACACATTAAGCAACCTACAGTCCACACTAAAACATTACTTCCTATCACTTGCTGTCGATGAATATAACTGGGTAACCTATCCATTCGGAATCAATGAGACAACAAATCTTACAACTGAGGAGGAAGAATAGCTCATTGATTTATGAAATGACAAATTTTATCAGTCATTGTTTCTCGAAAAGAGCTTGGATGAGTTTTGGATCTCCATTAAAAATTCATATCCTGCAATCATTTCAAAAGCAGTTGAAGTTCTGCTTTCATTTGCATCTTCATGGTTTTGTGAAATAGGATTTTCAGCATTGACTGAAATTAAAGCCAGAAAGAGAGAGAGAGAGGCTTCTTACAGTTGATCATGAAATGCGAGCTTGTTTGTCTACGTCAGAGCCTTGCTTCAATTTGATTTACTCTCAGAAGCAAGCAAAAGAATCACACTGAAAACATATGTAAAAATAAAAAGTTTTGGTTTTTCTGCTATATCACAAAATCATAAAAAAGCCTTAGAATGACACTCACGGATGACATTAATATCGCTTGCTCAGGCCACGATTTTTGTTCTAAAGCTTTTAACACTTGCCATATAGTGTTTATCTAAAAAAATCGTTAAGGCTTTCCAGGTGTGCCGTGAAAATTTTCAGATTGTCGTAGTGTGCTGCAAGTTAGAAAAGGTTGAGAACCACTGCTGTACATAGTAGTTATTAACCTAATTGAGGTGGTGGAGTCACCACTGCAAAAGAGATAAGTTTCCTTCAAAACATGTTAAAAAGGGAAAGCACCCAATAGCAGCAGTTTATTTCATGGGAGACTGGCTCATGTTTGCCTTCCTTCCCTGGTACTTCAGTCTAATAAAGATACAATGTGTCAACAGGATGGGTGAAACAAATATATGACTAACCAAGCCCTTGTACACAACAAGTCAGATAAACATGAGGTGTAGCATGGTTGGGACAGTAAAGTAATTTCACCCTATGGTTTAATGTGTGTTATACTGTATACAATTTACCCACTATAAATGAAAATGCAGGGATCAAGGTGTTTCTTTCCTGAAGAGAACATTCTGGCCTATTTGGCTCATTAAAACCCATGGTAAATTGCCATACAATACAATAATGGATGACCTGGACTACTAACATGAAAAATTCTGCCCAACCTCCCATAACATTGTTCTGTTCACTCAGACTCTCTTCAAAGATACTGTATAACTGGAAAGGAATTTTCCAAGTAAAGCACTGAAATAGACAAGAACCAGAAATGGCAACAGGCACCTATTCTTCACACAAAAACCAGTGGGAACCTGTGTTTGTCAGACCCTGGAAAAGTGCTTGTACCCAATAAAACAGACAAAACCACCACATATGTCTTTTACTGGAGGGAAAAAGGACCACGGGTTACAATGAAACCTATTTTAAAATGATAGCATGCACAAACCATGAAAGTAGGTAAGCAATCCCTTGGTGCTGGCTTTTCCCATGATAGTCCACGGAAGGTAATGTCTGGACACTAGAATAAAAATATACCACCTTAGAGGCCTTACAAAAACCCTCACTGTAATATCCACAGTACAACCAGGAAAAATAGGGGTTTACACTTCCAATTACTCCTGATTCAATGGAGATTTAGAGAATTAAGTATATCCTTTCATGCAACAACAGCCAATGGGAGAGTTTTCAGACAGGAACAGAAATTCACAGTTAGCGCCATCAGCAGAGAATCCCTCTATCCACACAGAGAGACCAACAAACTGTCCTCCTACTGAATTTTTTTATGTAATGGGGAATGAATTCTGAGTCCTATGAATTATCTTTATTTAGGGCCATTCTTTACTTATGCTCTTATCCTCTTGGACACAATTTTTACTGGAATTAAGAGGATTCCTATTCTTTAACATACTTTTCACAGAAGTGTTTGAATAAATTTTCATTTTGTTGTTTCATGCAACTATTATAGCATTGTGTTTATAGTGTCATTCAGAAGATGTTTTGTCATCATTGCCAAGATATCTAAAATTACTTAGCATCTTCTTGTCGTATATTATCCTCTCATCATGTCATGTTTGATCTCTCCTGACTTGAAAGTGTGAGCTGTTGACAGATGCACAAGGTAAACCCTCTCACTCCAGTTTCCATAGCAAACAGTCTTATGTCACAACCTTGGATCTGAACTTCCTTCACAAATTTATCATACCTTGCTAACTTGTAATCATGACTTCTGTTCATCCTTGATTCACAAGGCACTGTTCAGCTTGATTAGAGTCAGGCTTTTGTTCAGTTGTAGAAACTACTTCTGAATATTCTCTCACATATTGAAAATCAGCAGATATTTCCTAATCAATTGCAAGTATTCCATTTGTTGATAATGTCTGGGACATCTTAAAAGGCACTTTATTGGTGCCTTTTCTGAATAATTAGGCTAGTTACTTTGTAGTTATCTTCCTTCTATTGGCTCTATAGTGTATGATTTACACTGCTGTTTTTAGGTTTTTAAGCAGTTGATTATGTCTCCATGTATATCTTGCCAAAGCTTCTTTGCAGGCTGATGACACATGGTCAGAAGTTTGTATATCTTCACACAGATTATATTTCAGATCATTCAACTGCTTTCATTACACAGTGTTTGCATTTGTTGGCAACTGGCCATAGATAATCCTACAAAAATCTCAATTACGGGGATGTCATTTCATGATAAGAATTTTTGCAAGGTCTCTTCCCATATATTCCACTCATTTTGTAATCATTGCTAAAATACTATCTTAGCATCTTCTTCTCGCCTGAGATATCCTATCATTATGACTTGTATCTCTTTGGTAGAAGCCTTTGGCCACCATGTCTCTTCTTGCTTTCCAAATCCTGTAAAGCAGCAGCAGCAACCTCCTAACAGTCAATCATTAGTAAACTTAGGCAATTTTTTACCATTACTTCATCTTTGTTATTTATGTAAATATTAATCCATTTTGCCTGAACTCTATTTATAATAATCTCCCATTCTTCCCATCTAGCCATTTTTAATCTCAAATAAACCAGATTATCTTCCACATCTACAGAGATCATTCTTTTTAAATAAACTTTGATACCTTGTCAGTTACTATTTGATAATCAAGATACACCAAATCCACATCTTTAATCTCATCTACCTAAGCAATAACCTATTCAAATAATGTCAAGAATAGTAATAAAAGATTTTTCCTTGCTGAAAGCATGCTGACTATCCAACAAAAGTGTTAAACATTATTAAATGACTTTGCAAATCATGTTTTATCCAACTTTCAAAAATATATATGCAAAAACGGCTCGTTTGGGTTGAGAAAATATTTTACATAGAAGAGCGAACAACGTTTCGACCTTCTTCGGTCATCATCAGGTTCACAAAGAAAGAGGTAACTGACCAGAAGCTAACCACGTTTGAAAAGGGTTGTATAACTGAGTGTCGGAATGTAGAGGGCGGTGTTGGATGTTTGAAGATATTTTATTTATATTATTATATTAATATAGGTATAAAGGCGTTCCTTTATATTGGTTTATTTTGGGTTTAACTTGTTGTATAAGTAAGGCTTCTTTAATTTTGTGTTTGTTTATGTTTGTTTCTTTATTTAGTATTTGAGTGTTTTCTATGGTTATGTTGTGTTTATTTGGCTTGCAGTGTTCAAAAACGTGTGAAGGCGACTTTTTATGTTCTTTGAATCTGGTTTCCATTTTTCTACTTGTTTCTCCAATATAAAAGTCATGGCAATTATCACATTGTATTTTATAAATAACGTTGGTGTGGTGTTTGTTAGTGTAGTTTTTTGCATAGTATAGACCTCAATTTTGTGCCTGGTTTTTTGAATAAATTTGGTATTAACTGGAATGTCATATTTTGTTACTAGTTTTTGCCAAATGTTGGTTATTTGTCTGCTGATGTCAGGAATATATGGTATACAGCAGTATATGGTTTCGTGATTTTTTGATTCGCGAGATATATTTACATTTGTTGGTTGATTTTGCTTTCTGTCTAGGTGTGTGCGTATAATGTTTTCTACAGTTTGTGGAGGAAACTTATTGATGTTGATGAAATATTGTTTTATTTTGTCTAATTCGTCATTAATTTTATCTGGTGAGCATAGTTTTAAGGCTGTGTTTATTTGGTTTCTTAGTATGTTGAGTTTTTGTTTTATTTCATGTGCTGAGTCCCAAGGAATGTATAGTCCAGTATGGGTGATTTTTCGGTGGATTTCTGTTTTGAATTGTGTGTCAGTTCTTGTAATTTTGAGGTTAAGAAATGATATTTGAATGCTTTCTTCCTGTTCACATGTGAAGTTAATGTGATTGAAAAAATTAAGTATGTGTACAGTAGATTTTAATCCCTCAACCATGTCATCTACATATCTGTACCAGTATAGTGGTGGATGTAATGCTGTGGTAATTGCTTGTGTTTCAACTTGTGTCATAAAAATATTTCCTAACTGGTGATACTGGGTTGCCCATGCTTAGGCCATTTGTTTGTATATAATTGTGGTTGTTGAACATGAAGTTTGTCTTTATCGTGGTGAATTATACGAGGGTTGCTAATTGGTTACTGGGAATGTCTATAGTTGGGTTAGGGTCTTTGATATAGAGTTCTAAGACTATCTTGCAGGCTTCAGTGGTTGGAACTTCTGTAAAGAGGGATACAACATTGAAACTGGCCATTAAGGCTTTATGATTAAGTTGATTTAGATTAGTCTTGAAATTAAAAGTCTTTGATGAATGAGCTGGCTGATGTTACATATTTGGAAAATGCCCATGCTATGTATTTACCAAGATTGTAATTAAACGATTCATATGTGGACATTACTGGTCGTAATGGACAATCTGGTTTATGAGGTTTGGGGATGCCGTATATTTGTGGTGTGCGTGATTCAGTTTTACGTAGGTAGGAATAAAGTGTTTGTGAAATTGTGTTGGCTTTTTTCATTTGTAGTAGTATTTTGTTCAGTTGCGTCTCGTGTGTCTTTGTTGGATTTGTGTGTATTGGTTTAAATTTGTTAGGTGTCTGATAGGATGTTATTAATTTTTGGATGTATTCATTTGTGTTCATTATGACTATAAGCGTTACCTTTATCTGCTTTTAGAATTTTTATGTTTTTGTCTTGTTTTAGGTTTTTATTGGAATTAATGTCTCTTTTTGTAAGGTTGTTTTTTAGTTTTCTGTTTTGTGAAATTATGTTGATGGTTATGCGAGAAAATTCTTTGACAAAATCGTTTAAGATGTTTTTAGGTGTTCCTGGAAAATATAAATTTGTAATTTTACCTGGGAAGTTTGGCTGTTGGATGTCAATAAAATTATTTAAGTTGTCTTCTTTCTGTTGGTTGTTTTTCAAAAAGGTTTTTTACTAGTGGTGTATGACTAATACGCCTATAATCACCAAGACAATTTTTATTACTTCTCTTAAACATAGGAGTAAAATTAGAAAACTCATAATCCCCTGGAGCTTGCACACTATTCAAAGACTAGGAGAAAACAGTTGCAATTTGACTTACATACCCAATTTTGAAGCTCCTTCAAATCTCTTTGGGAAATATTTTCTGGTACATGAGATAATATATACTGTAATTCTGTATGTATTAAGTGCATCTTCAAGCAATTACAAGAATTTAAACTCTTCAGACTTTTGTATACAAAAAACTCACATATTTTCATAAAGTAATTTTATTAAAGACCTGCTAGTTAGTTTATAAAACATTTACCAGGTCAGTCAGTAAAAATGATTGTCACGCTAAGAATAAAAATACTTCCTCTTTAACATAACCTGACAGATCTTTTGTTTTTCATTTGGAAAAACATTTAATAAAAATACTTCCTCTTTAACATAACCTGACAGATCTTTTGTTTTTCATTTGGAAAAACATTTAATAAAAATACTTCCTCTTTAACATAACCTGACAGATCTTTTGTTTTTCATTTGGAAAAACATTTAATAAAAATACTTCCTCTTTAACATAACCTAACAGATCTTTTGTTTTTCATTTGGAAAAACATTTAATAAAAATACTTCCTCTTTAACATAACCTAACAGATCTTTTGTTTTTCATTTGGAAAAACATTTAATAAAAATACTTCCTCTTTAACATAACCTGACAGATCTTTTGTTTTTCATTTTTCAAAGCTTATCTTTCTCTACAGTGAAATATTGGGTTGAGGAATAATTTGTGAGCGTTTTTTCAAGTTAACAAAATATATTCATAAATGAAACGCTTTCACAAAATATTTCATGTCATTTGGTAGATAATTTTTTGCTCTAATAGATGGTGTGTTTGATTTTCATATGTCTTTAATTTTTGCTTTCATTTTCAGCTCATTAAATGGAATGTCAAGTGGACAAAATCGAGCATTTTCGACACCATCTGCTTTTCCTCTTTATTTAATTTCTTGCAATTTCGTTTAAAACAATGCATACTATATACCTAGGTATTACATGAAATAAAGTATCATAATAAATGTTTTGGGTGTAATGTGTTCATGCATTGAAGTATTGTATAGTCTTGCATGTAATGCTTGAATGAAATTATTTAAAAACGCTCACGAATTATTCCTCAACCTAATACTTAATGCACAGTGAAATAAAAGTTAGCCCTTTTACTGCAGTTGAGACATATTTCCCACTGCACTGGTCAATGCATCTCAGCTGCAGTAAATGGGTTAAAAATTACAAAATACAATGAATGACTTTTTTTTCTGATATTGTTTGCAGTATTTATCATAAATCAAATTCCAAATTACAGATTGAACAACTAAAATTTTCACTTTTAATTTTATGATTTTATTGTTTTTCTTTGTAGTTTTACCCACTAAAGTATTAATTTTCATGCAAAAAACAACAAATCACAGCAGAAATCCATTAGCTACTTTTGTAGACATACAAAAACATAACATGATTGTACAGTGTCCTATTATGTATGATCAAATTAGCATAATTTTAAATCACTTGTAGATATGCCATCTTATTAGAGTCTCTGTGCTATTAATGAGTACTGACACTATTCATACATCATTGTAAGAAACTGAAGGAGAGTGAACATTTTCTACAAAAAAAGCAGCTCAGGAAAGTGTTTGGTTTGTGCTATTTAGTCTTATGCTACTCACTGCATCAAAATGATTCAATGTACAGAGCTCAAATCTTTCATGTCACTAAGTTATATTGTAATACATCACATGCAACACTTTAATGAAAAAAATAATAAGTTTTATAAGAAGCACAGATTTTTAATACCACATTAAAAAAGTACATCAACAATATATAAGCCTAATGAAAAGTCATGTTCTTGTTTGGAAAAGTATTTTTTTTTATTTAAAATTGTGTTCTGTGAAAAAGAAATGGTTATTACACACACTAAAGTTATTTTTCTAATGTAAGCATCTTGAATACTTAAAGTATGAAATTTTTTCTAAAACTGTGTTTGAGGTGCTGTCATTCAATAGATGGTACCACGTTTCCTAAGCATCTATCATCATTTCTGTCATAGATATCTTGCAATTTTTTTAGCATAACAGATGGCACAACGTTATTCATTATTGTGGTCATATAGATAAACAAATAAAAGGCCATGTCATTGCTCCATTATAGTAAAATTGTTTTTGTGAAAAGTTTATAATTCAGAGCAGCATTATACGACTAAAGTGTCAACCTAAACATTGGTAAATACACATTTATGTACAGGAAATTCTTCTCATCCTGTAGTTACAAACATTTCTACTAGTCAAAGTCGATTAACAAGCAATATTCAATTTCAGATTGAGAAGAGAGGGGCTCCTGGTTATTTCTAAGTAAATCAAAAAGGTAGAACATGCAGTGTTGAGGAAGAAGAAAATTAAGCTCCAAAATATGGTGATTGATTATTTTTGTTTATTTTTCTTTTCCAAATAAGAATCAAACCTCACAACATAAAAATATGGATTATAAACTGTTTTTCATTCAAAGTTTCAAAGTTTATTAGCATACACTAATAGCAGTGGTTTAATTAAATCTTGAATGAAACTGCTTTAAAAGGTCATGAATTGTACACTTTCACCTCTGTCTCTGTGTGTGTGCGTGAGAGAGAGAGAGAGAGTGAACAGTTTCAAATATGATTTTTAAGAGAACACAAGATTTGATGCTAGATTCTGGTTGAGTAACCCTGAGAACTTCTTACTAGATTCACATCATGCATGGAGTATGTTACAAGAAAGTTAAAGATCTCCTTGATACATTCCTAAACTACTCTCTTTCTGCCTGCCAAGTTTCATCCTGCTAAGTCAAAAACTGTGTATTTATACAAAATGCTATTTTATTTTGGTAAAAGAAATTTGATTTTAAAACTGAACTTAAAGTTTTTGACTTAAAAAATTGAAAGGCAAAAAGGTTAAGAAAAGAAAAACTGTGATACATTTCAAATTATATTAAATAAAAATAAATACATACCATCAATATTCAACATCATCTTCCACTGGCTTGGCCGAACACTTTGATGAAAACCAAACCAGACTTCTCTACCACCACCCAGTGGATGATAATAACCATCTGGACTGGAGAAAAATGACCTTCCAACTGGGGTGTATCTGTATAACAATAACAAAAATTCCAGTTAAAATAACTGTTAGAAAATTTATGAAAAACTGCATTTGTTTCTGCTAATAAAGATGCAATCCATGGTAACCATTCACAAATAATATTGAACAAAAAATTTTTGAAAACAGCTACAAGCAAAGTAAATATGAACAATTGCTAAATCATACCTTCTCTATCTTATGTATGACATTAACAAGACCAAAGAAATGGAATCATTTACTTGGCATTTACCCATGCAAATAAAATTTATTCTAATACAAGCAAGTTCTTGAACACTTATGAACAAGATGCATATTTTGTAATGTTTTTGTAATTTTTAATGTTTTGTAATGAAAACAGAAAAAAATCCCAGTGAAGGATTCAATGTATTCAAAAATTAGACGTAGGTACGGAAATTACCATTACAAGTTTTTCTTTTGTTTATGACTTTCTAATGAATGCTCCAGTTTACACAAATCTTTCACAGTTTACACTTATGTTCTAACAATACTAAATTACCATTACAAGTTTTTCTTTTGTTTATGACTTTCTAATGAATGCTCCAGTTTACACAAAGCTTACAGTTTTCACTTATGTTCTAACAATACTAAATTACCATTACAAGTTTTTCTTTTGTTTATGACTTTCTAATGAATGCTCCAGTTTACACAAAGCTTACAGTTTTCACTTATGTTCTAACAATACTAAATTACCATTACAAGTTTTTCTTTTGTTTATGACTTTCTAATGAATGCTCCAGTTTACACAAATCTTTCACAGTTTACACTTATGTTCTAACAATACTAAATTACCATTACAAGTTTTTCTTTTGTTTATGACTTTCTAATGAATGCTCCAGTTTACACAAATCTTTCACAGTTTACACTTATGTTCTAACAATACTAAATTACCATTACAAGTTTTTCTTTTGTTTATGACTTTCTAATGAATGCTCCAGTTTACACAAAGCTTACAGTTTTCACTTATGTTCTAACAATACTAAATTACCATTACAAGTTTTTCTTTTGTTTATGACTTTCTAATGAATGCTCCAGTTTACAAAAGCTTACAGTTTTCACTTATGTTCTAACAATACTAAATTACCATTACAAGTTTTTCTTTTGTTTATGACTTTCTAATGAATGCTCCAGTTTACACAAAGCTTACAGTTTTCACTTATGTTCTAACAATAATAAATTACCATTACAAGTTTTTCTTTTGTTTATGACTTTCTAATGAATGCTCCAGTTTACACAAAGCTTACAGTTTTCACTTATGTTCTAACAATACTAAATTACCATTACAAGTTTTTCTTTTGTTTATGACTTTCTAATGAATGCTCCAGTTTACACAAAGCTTTCACAGTTTTCACTTATGTTCTAACAATACTAAATTACCATTTGCAGGATGCAAACAATACACAACAACTTTCATATTACACAATATTATTCTTCACGAGACACACTGTATATACAAACTTAAATGATAGCTAAAAATAACAAAAAATCTGTATATAACAACAAATGAAGTAAAATTTGTTGGGTAAAACTGCCAATAATGACCAAAGTTAATTGGCACAGACAAATTCTATAAAAAAAAAATCACAAAGTACTATTCTATACTACCTGTAAACAAGATAAAAAAAATTGGTTATTAACTACAAGTAACACACACAGTCAGTGAGCACAATATCAACTACAATATTCTCAATTTCAGTATGAAATTAAGGATTCAATCTTGAGTAGTAAATAGAAAGTTAAATTTTCATATTCAAAAGTAAAACTTATTTATGATTGTTAAATAGATATATGTTATCAGAACAATGTTATAGTATATGCTATAGCTTGATTTTACAAATCCCACACTAAAGAACTATTTAACTGGCTGTAGTCAAACCAACACTACATTTGATAAAGATATTGATAACACTTCAAGTTAAAAATACTATTGCACTATTTTTACAGTAACAATACTGATATAGATTAGCAAAAATAGGATCCAAAGAATGAAAATTTGGCAATCTACATATCTGTAATTTAAAAAAACCAACAACATGTGTCTTACAGTAGTTATCATTTAATTATCTTTAAAATAATCAGGTACAATTTTTTATTCAGAATAAAGAGTCACAAACATAATGGTTTGAATTACTGGTATCAAAGATATTTTATGTAAGAGAAAAAAACATGAGATAATTTAAATTTATGTTTTTAAAATTCACAGCACAATGAGATGCGGAGAGCACGGTTTCTGAAATGAGTGAACCAATTTAAACTACACTTCCTATTATCATACAGTAAATGTGGCAGCAAAGTTGAACACATCAGTATAGCATTGGTGGTGTGTGTATTTCCTTTTACTAAGTTCTACAAATGACTCAAATGATATTTATTGCAATATGATAATTTTAATGTATAACAAGGCTTAGTGGATTCTTATTTTTTGGTATTTACTAGAACTCACATCACATCAATATAGTTTAGCCTCACTTGTGGTCTATCACAAATTACACACTAATCAAATCATCAGTGCAAAGAACAAAAACGTTTTTTTAAATATGTGTTAGAAACAATTACAAACAGCAGTCACAGCAACTGCATAGTAGATTGATCATAGATGTTTCATTTGTATTTACCTGTGTGTTAAATGTGAATGTGTGTTTTGTTTTGTTTTTCCAATAATAAAACTACTATTCTGTTTGTTTTTACCAATAAAGAAACACAACAAGTCTACCACATTGAAACAAGTATTTTTAATGCTATAAGCTTTCAGGCTTGGTACTAAGCTACTGGGGGGTACTATTTTGTCTGGGCCCTCATAAACTAAACTTTTTTTGCTGCTTCTTATTCAATGATATATTAATTTAAAGTTTAATACAATTTTTTAAATACCTTACCATTAAGTCTGAGGTAACAAATCGGAGGTGAAACATCAACAAATCATTTTTTTTGTGTGTACCTAAAATACTTATCTATGGTATCATTAAAGAAGGTTTAGACTTTAAAGCTTGATTAAGGTTAGGAAGTTTTCAGAAACATGCTTTTGTTAAACTGATATTCCTGTGGTTTCATTTGCAGAATTTAGTGCATGTGTCAAACAATATACATTTTGTATTCAAAATGGTTTCTTTCATTCTCAATCAACATGTTAAACCTATCCTTAAATAAAGCTCCTGCAACCATCAAACAGTGTACGATAACCCTTACAACAACCTAAATGCATTTTATTAAAACCACTACTTTTTTTACTGTTAATAAGAAAAAATAAAGCAATGTTAATTTGTAGAAAAACAATTCAAATAAGCAACATAATGTTGTTTTGAAACAAATCACACTTTTATAGATAAAACTCATGATTTTCAATGCATGCCTTATGACATTATGTTACCTTTTCCTTTAGAACAGTTAATGTTTCTAATTAATCATTTCAAAGATGAAGTGCATTTTATATTCATAACAGTAAAAACGAAGAACAAACAAATATTGTTAAATCATGTTTGTTTTTTTAAAAAAGACCTGATAACTCCTTAGTACTTTTGAAAATAATTTTATTGAGATTTTCTTCATAATCACTCTCTAGATACTTAAGAACCTATTCAATTTTCATATCTGGAAGTCCATTACTGTATCAATATACTACTTGCTTTTATTAATATTATATTTACTTATTATAAATTTATATTATGTGGAACCAGCATGTATACAGAATAATTAATGTGATCAAGAAAACCACTACATTGATTTCATTTAGGTGCCTTGGTTATTCTTCTGTAGATAATACCTGTTCTATCTACTGGATTATTGCTGAAATATTTCACAGTGTACAAAGATATCGATGGGAGTATCTTTAAGGTGGCAGTTACAGTGATATCTTGAGGTTACAGGCTCATATACATTTGAATGAGACCAATTACTCACATAATTAGAACTAGTCGATCTGGAGAAACAAGAACTGTTAATTTCATGTTTCACTTTTGTTTGATTTCTTTATTTCTTGCTTTCTCATTACTCAATTATGTAGCAATTTAGTATTATTTAATAATCTTGACCATACCTTTTGTTTTTAAATATCCTACTGCTCTAAAGTTAATTTAGTTATATCTAGACACAACATAACTCCACAATACATAAGAACATACTTCATTAGTAAAATATTTCTAATTATGGCCTTTTACATGTACAGGAGATTAAAATTTGTTTTTATATTCTAGCATTAAAGATACATCAAATAAAACCTTGTACAAAATCCAAGCCTCAAAAAAAAGCATAAAAAAAAACAACTAAATCCAGTCTATGATATCAGATTATTTTAATATTGGTAATAAATGATATAACAAATTTCTTTTAATTGAGCACTCAGTGTTTTGCTTTGCAGTTTTAACAGGAATAATCCACTAAATCACAATAGTAAATTGTGATTTATATAAAAATATATTATTTGATTGGCTTTTAAACAAAGAAGATCATGTGTAAATGTCAAGAAACACTATACTTCTGTTGTCATATTGCTTACCAACTCTCACATAACATCTGCCATTGTGCATACTGATAAAACCAGAGAAATTCTACATTAATGGATTAGAGAACAAATTTACTCTCTTTAAATTACAATATAAGAGAAGAGAAGCACAACTGCATGTCATTTGCTAATTAATTGTGGACAAATAACTCCTTGCATGAATCTACCATTCTCTGTACAAATTCTTTCCCAAACCACCAAGTACACAAACAGACTATTTTAAGAAATTCTTCTAATCAAGGAACTATAACTACAGATGAACAGGAACATAGTGGGTGACCATAATTACAATTATTTTATCTTAATTTATTTTATTTCAATATGTAATTTAAATAAGCTTACTAACAGCAGCAGTTTATTATTTCAACAATAAGCTTTACTACTTAATATATCAAACATGTGGTGTAGTAATGCATATTACACATTCGATTAGAAATCAATCATTTAAAACAGTTACAACCGTAGTGTCATTCATGGTTTGTGTTTTAGTGGAATGCTCCTGATGAAGCTTAGTGAGACATTGAGTGTTCAATTAAAGAAAAAGAAAATATATATATAAAATTAGGTTATTACTAGTACTGAAATAGCTTTTATACTCAAACATGCACTACAGCAATTATCTAATGGCATTAAATTCTTGTCTATTAAAATTAAAGAGAAAATAACAAATAAGAAACACCTTACACCCACAAATTTAAATTATATAAAAAAGAATTTATGACAATATAATAGCTTTCAGAAAACAAACATAAGCACGTGTTTTATCTGTGACAATTGAATTCCATTCCTCTATGAAAGAAACTGGTAGATGCAAAATAAGTGAACAAACCTTGAACTTCAATGTTACCATTAATAACATAAGTTTTCATTCACAATTAAAAAACTCCATTATTGCAAACATCAATTGTTACCACTGTTTCACCTATAAATTTAAAAACGAGAATTACATAGTGTTATATATGTAAATAATGTTTGAGACAATTTATAAAACTTATCTACGCTCTTGGTAACATCATTAGCCTTTCTTTTGAAAGTACCAATTGGTTATTTTCAATTTGTTGCAGACTATATTAGTGTGTACTAATTTCATTTAAGACATGCAACAAATAAACAGTTACAAAATTTGTAAGTAACATGAATCAACATTCAAATTAAACTAGTAGCTTAGCTCATTTTTAACCATGTCACAACCATATGGATAAATAAGCACCTAATTAGCAATATTTTCCATGGAATTCGGTGTCACCAGTTCAGAAAATAAAACTGTTGTAAAGTATGCCTTGAGTTCTTCAACATGAAATTAAAGTCATTAATTAGTAATTCAGATAACTATTGATGAATTTATTTAACATTGCTTATATCAGAAGAGAAAAATTATATTTATATATTTTAATTTCTTAATCCATATGTTGCTTAATAAGTTACTTTCTATGCATATTTTAACTAGATCTATTTAAATGTAGACCTAAATTTATGGATGTTAATATCAAAAAATCAAAATGCCAAATCCAAAAATTATATCCATTTTTCTCCATCGTATACAAAATGTCGTATGTACTTTTACATGAATAAAGCATTTTCATAAAAATTGATTCACATTTTGTTGTGGTTAAAATGTTGACAACCACTGACTATATATTTTTCTAAGCCAATCAAGACATGAGAGCCATATCAAGTGTTCTAAAACCCAAACATAAAAAATATAATAATTTGACTGAAGTAAGTTTTTCTGCACTATTTCTAAAAAATCCTTATGTGATATAAAAAATTCAACACTACTTTCAAATTCTGCATAGCTGAGTTATGCAAAATTCATTGTTAAAACCAAAACAACCGTTTTGTACAAGTGTCAACTGATGATGTATGAAACAATAACTAAAGCTGACAAAGAAACTTGTATGTTACTCAATTTGTAATAGAAATATCACTTATATAAATGTATGTTCCTAACACTCAGACACATTTTAGTATCCCCCACTGGTACAGCAGTAAGTCTATGGATTTATAATGCTAAAATCAGGGGTTCGATTCCCCTAGGTAGACTCGACAGATAGCCCAATGTGACTTTGCTATAAGAAAACACACACACACACATTTTAGTTGCAAAATTTTAGCTTTGTTCTATGGCAAATAGAGCTGATGTACAGTGTTGAGATCCTTGAATATTATCAAAATATCTGTTACTGTTTGCAAATAAACAGATGTTTTGTTAATTTGATTTAAATGTTTCAGAAGATCACCTAACACCTCATAAACCCACTTTTAAATTTCTTTAACTTCTGTCTCAGAATAACATGCATAATATGCATAAAAACCTAAGATACATTTACATAATCAAGAACAATAAAAAAGATAACACAAACGGATCTATATTCTGGCTGTTGACCCCATTAGTGTGTGTTAAAAGCAGAATAAAGACAAACGTATATACTAAGCAGCATTAAAAGTGCAAAAGTAATAAAATGAGTTGTTTCATACAAAACTTATGTTTAACTTAACATTAAAATTGTTTAACTGTATGTATGTCGTTGTGTTTTATAATGCCTCTCACTAACATCACAAACATTTCAGTGGGATTGATTTAAATGCAAGTTCCCAATTATGTTAACATTCACACAAAACTAACAGTTACTTTGAGTAAAATATGCTTCCAGGACTTGCTATTTTTTTTTTTGCAGAGGGAACCCTGGCCCACAGGCTATTTTGACAACAGTGGTAAAATGACTTGTGAAATAAAACTAGAGGATAGAAATGTAGTGGGACAAATATATAGGTAAAATACGCCTAAACTACAGTACACTAGAAACACATCTAAAACTTGTATGATGTTCAGAGGTAGTAGCAACAATGATGACTATAAGACAGATCTTATGAACAAACAGTGGACATTAAAATCTTTGAAGTATTAACCCTGAAGCAACAGGTGGAAGTACAGCAAGATGCAAGAGATTATGAATGTATTTGATGATAGATAAGAGCAGACCTGGTTAGTTAAGTGTACAAGAAAAGTAGTTATAAAGGAACCCAAAAGGAAAATGTCATATCACATGAGAGGAGTTCTAAAGAGTGACAAAGAAAACACTAAAAAAAAAAAAAAAAAGTAAAAACAAGGAAATTTTGTAGACTTATGCACTGGTTGTGGTGTTAAGGCAAAGTTACACATTTATCTGTGGAGGTTGAAAAAGGTACTGCTGTTAGTTCCTACCATTTGTATTAACACAGAAATTGTAATAGAAATAATTAGTTTAACACAATAAATTAGTAAAACTGATATTTCAAAAGATTATTCCCAAGTCAAATTAGAGGAACAAAATATAAAAAAAATAAAGGTTTTTCCACTCTTTAAGCATTACCTAGTTTAATGTCACACCCAGTAACTTTTCATAGTAAAACATTTTGGGAGCTCAGGGAGTCAGTCACAGCTTACACAGGTGACACTAGAATATGTACTAATAGTTTAGAAGCACTTAAGAGTATTGAGAGAAGTACATGACAGATCAAGTAAGGCAAGCTTAATAGCAAAGCCTGATTAAGTCTTCATATTGACTGATCTTGGAGCATACTATATAGGGTATATGGAACACATGATGGATAAAGGAATGACTGCTTGTAGAGACAAAGGTAAAAGCTGTAAGAGACTGGGAGAAGCCTATGATAGTGAATGGAGTTAGATCTTTTAACTCATAAGTTTCCAGCATGTCAGGAAACTTCAGTCACCACTGAAAAAGTCTGGCAATTATCTGGGAGAGGGGGGGTGTTACAAATGAAGATTGTTTCTTTTAATAAATCATTTATTGTGAAAACAGCTCATAACCCTTTAAGATGGTTGCACAGAATGAAAATATAAACTGTTGTTGCGAGTTCTATTCCTAAAGGGATTTAACTTTACAATATATTATAGACTAATTAGTAGGACAATGAAATGCAGATCCACTTTTACTCAAGTTTTTAAGATCAGCTTGTAATCTCATCTAATTTAACTAATGTATGTTGTATATAGACAGAGAATTTAAAATCCATCTACCCAGTATTAAATACTAATGCTATGCATATAAATGCCTTGGTATGCAAGTAGATGAAAATGTAAGAATTGTATGAACTTACTGGTTTGAGCACTGAATTCTAAAGCGTAGATGGAGGGTATGTCCAGACTGAATACTGACATAAACAAGATTGTGAACTCAAAAATGTTGTAATGATATATATACATAAAATATTGCAAATCATTTGAATTGTTGCAGTCATGGGTGTGTGTACATATAAAACAGTGAAATCTGTGAACTGGTAATGACACTTGTGTAAGGAACATGAAATTACCAAATTATTCCACAAAAGCCTGAACTGTGAAACAATCTAAAGAAAAGTGTGATGATAATGCCAAAACAGAAAATCCTGGAAGAACTCTCAGATAAATTTGGTTTTAATCTATTCAGGAAAATGTAAGGAAATATGTTATGAAGTAAGATGTAAAGTAACATCATTTGAAGATCAATAATTGTAAAAAAAAAAAATAGTTTATAGTAAGCCTGTTGGGTAATTATAGTATTCTAAGTTATTAGAAAATAATTAGAGTAAGCAACTATAAACAACCATCTAAGTTCAGTCAGTACAGAAACTGCAAAATTCCATACAGTCATGGAACATATAATCAGATGTATAGAAACAGGTGCAATGTCAAAACAAAGATACTGGTACAGTTATATTTGAGAAAAGGCTATAAACAGGAGACCAGCAAGAAAGAAAGAAAAAAAATTAGTTCAGATGTGAGCGATAAACTGAAATAAAACACATGAAAAAAGTGATATGCTGCCAATAAGAAACTAAAAATCTATTTCTAAACCTGTGTGTTACCTGTAATAACCCTGTCATGTGTACATTGCACTGTTAAGATCTCACTGAATTGACTTACACCAAAAAGTGTTAATTATGCCAGGTCTGTTTTGTTTCTTCACTACTATGATTTAATTATAAAATGTTAAATTCAATCTGTTGCTCAGAATTGAAATAATATTGATCACAAATAAATCACCTGAGACAAATTGACTATACCTGGCCACTATAGGAAAACAAATGTAAAAAGATTCTATCAGCTGGAAAATCTCTTTTTCTTCTAATTTGAAACATGATTATCAAATAAGGACACCTGGTATAAATAAATTACTTCAAAAGAAACAAGAAAATGATAGGAAGTTCACTGATAAGTTCAACACATTAATTTATACCTCTGCACTAAGAAAAGTTAAGATTCTTGCATTTTATATTTGGCCTGTCAATATCTGTTATTTGGATTTCTAATTAGTAGGGCATTCTACAGTCCAATAAAATGAACAGATAAAATCTAAAAAGAAGAACTGAAAAGGAAAGTTCATCACATAACACACAGAAGTGAAGATCTGAAATTTAAATAATTTTTGAAATTAAGAATTTAAAACTCAGATAACACACAATTTTGAATTATAAATCATGTTTTAATGCCAAGTTCATAAATGTACACCAATAATAAAGTTGTTCGAGTACTTTCACCATACTAAAGTGATGGAGCAATATTATGAAAGTAACATACATTTACTGACAAACAAAGATAGAATATTTAGTTAAAAATAAAAATGTCTTAAAACACGCAACTAACTACAGAGTATTTACAAATTTTCTTTATGCTAAGTAAAAATCTCAGTGATATGAATATTTTACTTTAAAAACTGCCAAGTGATTAGAATGCAAATATATGACTGGAAAGAAGTAAAGAATACATTTGTGCTATTTTTGACTTTATTTAAAAACAATCATAACTGACTGAAATAGAAATATGAAGTAGTAAAAATCTCACGTCATACTAGGAAGATGTCTCATTACTACATCAAGAGCTTGTATGGTTTCTGGAGGAATAGTACGAGATACACCTTGAAGGGCATCTTCAAGGGCATAAAGACTCACTTTTGCAACCCACTTCAAAGTTAACCTGAATACTCTGTCCTTCCCCTCACCAGGAAGTGTAACCTCAAATTCCACCTAGAACCATAAAGGTTTAAAAATTAGAAAGAAAAAAAATATATATCATACACACAGATTTGTATTTCTATAAGCCTGCTTTATCAGAAATTAGCAAATAAAATCCTGATTAAAATATATAACTTAAAAAAGTATTTTCTATTTATTCAGCATAACTGAAGGTACTAACACAACCTGAAACATATTCCTCAGTGGAATAAATCGGATCACATTTTCTATCTTCTAAGTCCAACAACATGCCATATTGTCAACCGTACCTACATATCATTAAACAAAAGGACAACTACGCTTCTCATACAAAAAATAAATTATATTTTTGTCTTGAAAATGACAAAGGACCCATATAATTGTACAAACTGGTTATTATTTACATGATGTTACGATTTCAGTTATGTTCCAAAATTTTTACCAGCAAAGAAACCTGGGTGATTAATGTTATTTCCTGATTAATGAGTTCATTAATCAATTGTATATGATTAACTGATTAGTCGACAAATGATGTAAAACATTTAAAAATCAAGAAATGGATAATAAATTCTGAAGGGATAAGTTGTTAACCAAAATAAAGCTATTCTTTGAGGTGGACAAAAACTTCATTTATAGAGCTTTGCAAACGAATGAAAATATAAAGTTTGAAATTTTGTCTTCATAATTACATAACATTAATGTCAGAAAATCACAAAATATTTATATAATTCATTGTAAAACTTGTAACTCAAAAACGAATTTTAAGAAATGGTTAAAAAAATATTAAACAGCAAAGAAAACCCTGCCTTCAAACTTCAGGTACAATAACTTAAATTTATATTACTTTTTGGATATTAAGTTTTGTACATAAAACTGTATCATATGCATAAATTACACAACTACATCATGATTTAGAAACAATGAAAGATGTATTCACTTTCAGTCACCTATTGCAACAATACTGTATACAGCTTGTCTGACTTTTTATTCTAGACATTTAAGTACTAATTTACATATCTATAAGCATGTTTGACAAAATGTTATAGCTTTAGATGTTGTAACTAAGTAGGTACTCAAAAGTTTTGTAAACAACAAAAGAAAATAATTAACTAAATTTATTTATTAGTCAAATGCATTCTTAGTTAATGTAAAATCTTAAGTCAAACAATACAGAAATTACAATTTATCTTGTAAAATAACTTTTGATAGTTATGACTTCATCTTACTAAATTTGAAAACTATAACACAATGAATAAGAATAAAACAAATCTATTTAGATCATACAATATTATTGTGTTAACAAGCGACTTTTTCATGCTATCTAGCCACAGTAAAATTTCACTTTTAAAATTGATGATATGGCAACAGTTAATAATTTTTTTACATGCATAAAGAGGTTTACACCATATTAATATTTTAGATTAATCAGTGCCAACCATAAGGTCCCAAGACAAATAAGGATAAAAAATTAAAATAAGTTAAGAAAGTAGTCATTCAAATGTTTTAAGTTTTTTTTGAGGGACTGGATATCAATATGCAAATGTGGTTTTTGTATCCAATGTAAAGTTTTTAAATATGTAAATATCACTTAATGTACACGCATAGGTATGTGATGTAATTATGTTATCGTAATTCTTGTCATCTTTTCATCTGTAAATACTTATTTCCTCTTATTTAATTTTGATCAAATAATGCATCACTGTTATTATCTGTTATATTTTTATGCCCACATTTTAATGAATATTTTGTTAGGTTTAGTCTATGTCTTGCTCTACAAAGCATGTCCCTTCATAAACACATTATTTCTCATAAAATAACAGAACAAATGTCATCAAAATATCATACCTGCATCATAATTCATATACTGCAATTACATATCACAAAAACTTTATTTTCTTAAGAAAAAATATGAATTCTTGTTTTCATCTTGTTGGAAAGTTACTTTTTGGGTGGATCTGCCTTCTACTGTAGGTGTGTCTTGGGTGGTTGTTTACGTAACTACACATTGAATGTTTTTTTATGTTTGTGCCCATCAGGGTGTATTTATCACTAACCTATTATTTAATGAATCTTCTTCAAACTTTATAGGAAATAACTGTACATCATACTGTAATTAGTAACTATGTTTGCCTAGGATTAGATAACAATGTAAAAAGTTTGTCATTTGGTACACTACAGTGTTAAGCTGTTCAGCATTATGCCTTATGAATCAAAACAACCGTTTCAGAAGTGATTGACAGATCAAATATCCACAGATACTGATCCTGGGGTTGTTTAGGAGTCTGATGTTGAACCTGTCCTGGTCACTCCAGTTGCTAGTATCCAGACACCAGCTGTTCCCCCTGCTGACTCTGCACTGATGCCAACAAAGAATGTGTGTGTTTTTCGTATAGCAAAGCCACAAAGTGCTATCTGTTCAGCCCACCGAGGGGAATCGAACCCCTGATTTTAGCGTTGTAAATCCGAAGACATACCGCTGTACTAGCGGGGGACACCAACAAAGAAAAACAGAACCGTAGAATTTTTTAAGAGATATCAATTTTGATGATTTCAAAACCAGGCTTCAGAATGGTAAGAAAAATAAAATGTTTTGCTACTACCACAAAAACAGGAAAAGGGTAGTATGTAGAGTACTTGTGGGACTGATCATTTTAGATGAAACTGAGAAAATAAAATGAATATTTATTATATTTCAATATTTTTATTAAATAACAGAATATAAAGCAAGACCCCACTGAAACAAATTTTGCCAAATACACTAATACCATAAGAAGTATATTGCTATTTGACATTAATATCTAAACAATGCATTATTCTAGATTGAAAAAGTCACTGTACACACATTTATCACTGAGGGGCATAAGACTACTATGGAAGCATAGGATACATCTTAAAAATGCCTCTAAATGGTGAAAAACATGCTATGAGTGAAGAGTGAAAAGCACATGCAGCTGCCAAGAAACAGTCTATTGGATGGTGACAAAGGATATAGAAAAAGAAGAAATATGTCTTATTACATTTCCAACAACAGTTTCATGAGAAAAAAATATCATCAGTATGAGAAGAGAAGGAAATTCAACAAGAGTCATCACAAACTTTTAAATGTTATGTTTTCAACTACTAAGCTGTACCAAAAAAAAATATAAAAAGAAATCTGTTTCCAAACTTGGTATACCTAATGTTTTTTATTTGGTTATGACTTGATAATTTTAATAGTGCACTTGAAGGTATTTTATAAACACAGGTTTCTGAAATATTTTCTTAGCACTGTTTCAGTACAAAGAGCAGTTACAATGTACAATAATGCAGGCTGTAGGTATATTTCTGAAGGTAGAGTCACATCTGGGAAACTTAAGCAGAATTAAACTTTTCAATGGATGAAGGACATTATGAAGAGGCAACAAACATTAGTGAAAAGAAGAGGATGGCATCAGCTAACCCAAACAGATCAAATATGTAAGCACCAGCATTTTCAATATAGACCTGCTTCCTTTTCTTTTGGAAATGGTTTTACCCATATAATAATGATACAGTGGTGAAAGAAATATCACAAATGTGAAAGATAAGTCATGTTAACTACTACCGAGAAGAGAAAATAAAAAGCAATATGGTTAGAGGTATTGGTTGACCAAAAACTTAATGATGTCTGAGGGAATGAAAAGTTCATAAGTGCTAAGGGTACAGCTTCTATTGATAATAATCAAGCATATGTGCAGCCAACAGAAATGTCGCTTGATAAAGGTGTGGTTTTAAATCACTTTTCCAGGCAAAGATTTAAAAGCAGTTCATCATGGTAGCTGAACAGATGCAACCTGTTTATAACTTAAAGATCTGGCTGAACCTCTGAGCAACTGAAATTAAATTGATATTACATTTTTAATCCAGACTTTTATTATTTACAAATTCTTAACCTCTTTAGCACTCTCCTTCTTCAACTAGCCAGTGATCAGCCATCCTCTTTTCAGCCAATTTTCAAAGTATCAAGCTTACTGTATCATAGAAAACCATCTTCTTGAGAGATAGTATGCACAAAAAATTTTTTAACAGCAAAGAATTAGACCACACGTTTGATCCTCGAACTCCCATTCCTAGCTTAAATTACGTTGTAGCTGAGCCCATATATGAAAATTCAATGTTTAACAGCATATTAGATGTGTAACAATATATTATATCTGTTGTAAGATTAGCTTTAAAGTCTCTTGGAAAGCAAGGAGCTCCTATTATTTATGATAGATCCTGCAGAATTCAAGTTTCCACAGGGCATACTTATGATAAATGGAGCAGCAGTCTTGTGACAGCTAGCCCAACAACCAGCATATACTCCTATGAGCCATGACAGCAGAGTCAATTTTGTTATCAAAAGAGCAACAGTACCTTCTCCTGAAAAGCCCTGTCAGTGGGTGCTATATGTTGAAGCACTGATGATGCCAGATGTGCTTGTCAAACTGCATACCTCTTGAATCAATGTTTCTTTACTGCTTTGAGTCTTTTGACAGTTAGTACAACTTACAATATTTTTCTCTCAAATATTGAGTTTTTTTTAAAAAATGGGGTTATTCGATTTTATGATTTGTGTAGAGGGTTTATTTCTGTATTATGATCAGATTAATTATCACTGCTAAAGGGTTTGTTTCGTGCTGTATTTAGCATACAGTACTTAAAGGGATTACCATTTAAATTTGAAAAGGTTTTCCTTTTTTTTTTTAGTATAATTTTATCACTGAACCATCTTTCTTCATTAAAATAACTTGTGTGCTCAAAGATGTTTTAATGGTATTAAAAGATACTGTGTATTTTGTTTTTTCTATGTATGTTGTCTTCAAATTTGAGCAAGGTAGTTTATGTAAAGCAATATTTCAATCTTTTACTACTTAAATGTTTATTTTATTTTGTTTGTTTTTGACTTCTGGAATTCATTACAAATGGTTTTCCATGTTCTCATAAGATGTATTATCTATGTCAAAGGATGGTAATATTCATTACTATATTCATGACCTCATATATGAAGAGTGTTTTCATTTATTTATGGAAAATTAAAGTGTATTTGTTTTATGACTGTGTCTTTGTCAATAGGTTTATTATATTATATGATATCAGAATTAAAAAATGATAATTTTGTTATAATTATTATTGACATTGTAATATGAATATAAATTCACTGTTAAAAGTTTTCTTGGGGTACTCATGTTAAACAGCACTTACAATCATGTGCTGCGACTTTTAATAGTACCATAATTAACAGGCGTGTCATAATGTTATTTTGATTTGTATAACTGTTAAAGGGTTTCACTCACTATTGAATTTTTACAAAATGTTTCATCAGTGTTGCATGTTTTGTTGGGGTGAGGGCAAAAGTGTGATACTGATGTGTCCAGTGCATCTTCAACCTTCATATTTTATTGTGTAAAGTTGTCAGAAGTTGTAGCTTATTCAGATGTCTCTGTTCTTTGTCATTCTTGAAATAATTCCAGTCTTCCCATGGGAAGATGATTATGGTTGTACAATTGCACTATGGACATGAAGGTCAACATTAATTTACTTCAATGGTAAATAATGCTTTGACATTACAACCTCTTCTACATCTGAATAGGAATGACCAATTATATGGTTAACGCTAGTTGCTCTACATAAATCTGGCATTACTGATTCAACTAAGTAATGTGAGATTCAGTCAACCTGGAACATCATTGTATGTGAAAAACTAAGGTTTGTAATAAGCCTTAAGAAAATATAACCAGCCTGATTAATCCAACTCTCCAATAAAAAGAGTAATACACATTGCTACTTTCTACTGTGAGAATAGACTCTCATTGCATATTCCACATTATATCCAGTCTATAATTGTCTTTCAACAAATTCACCAGTTAAAAGAATTTCAGAGATATTTTGAAAAACATCTTGCTACATCTCACATTATACAGATGACTTACCTCAAAAATTCTTTCAGCAAAATTAGGTTTCAGTTTTATATTAATGTCACAAAATCACACCACACAATAAACTGAAATTTCAATTGGTAAAACCTATGTTGACCTGTGGGATACCTACGAGAGGTATCACAGGCCCATTTTTGAGCCTTCCGTGCCATGTGGCACACAGGATTCCATCGCAGACGAAGTTATTATGGAAAAACGTTAGGAATACACTGAGAAGCACTGCTGCCACACAGTTGTCTATAGATGGCAGGATCAAGTTCTGTGAGAGCAGTGAAAGAGGACCAGTTGGCTTGATCCAACTTCCATCAGGGCATGCAGGTTGGGTGGCATCACCCATGAACAATTTCTCTCAATACAATAAGAAAATAATCACTGGCTCATGGGTCACTGTCATCCCTCCATGAAAAGTGTGAAAATAGTAAAGGAGAGCAATCTGAGAGATCAATAGCAGTAAAGAACTGACTAAGTGCATGAAAATAAGTATAAAAAGCAGTATTGAAGAGAGAAGATTGTGATCTAAGGGCATATGCTATACGGGCAAATCCCTTCCATCAATATCAGCACCTCACTAGAAAGGATTATGTCCATTAAAGTGCTCCAAGATTAAAAAGGGAGAGAGCAACTGTTTAACAAGAGCATAGGTCTCTTCAGGAGACAGGTAGAGAGAACAAACAGTGATGGTATGACCTAAGGGAACACTAATGGCTACTGCCTCCAAGGGTATGTCAAGTGGCAAAGACAGGGTGGGCACATGCTGATGACCAACAGTACCACCCCTCCATGCACTCATCCATTACACAACCTGTCATTTCTGTAGAAAGAAAACTGTCAAAAGGTGACTGCATCAGCAGGTTTCAGAAATGTTTCCTGTGAGGAAAGACAGAGGATGGTAAGAAGCAATCAGTGCTTTGATGTCATCCAGATTAGAACATAAACCTCAACAGTTCCATTGTATCAAAGTAGGGTGTTTTTTTGTTTTTTATTTATTTATTTATTTGTAGGTGAATTGGGTGGAAAGCCCTTATGTTTTCAACCACATCTTTTTTTCATTATTTTCTTTATTTGAGATAGGTGTATTGACCTCTATTGACACTACCTTGGGTCAACTGGACAGGTCTCTCTCGTTGGAAGAAGATTCCAGTAACTAAGAATGTGAACTAATGATCATTTTGCATCTTGGGATCAGAGAAGAAGATATACCCAAGGAAATGCCTGTACTTGGAATCAAAGGAAGTGGATCTGGGTGTTTGCTGGAGTGAATACTATGGGCAGACATGAGCGTAGATGTTGATTCATCATCTTTTTCAATCATGGAGGTCAAAAGACTATATGGTTTGTGAATGATTATTTCAGAAGCATGGAGAGATCCTTCTGCTCTCCCAATGTAATAGTGAAATGAAGTGCAGCAACATACATCCAAGATGAAGTGGTGAACAGTAACTTTCGAGTTTCAGGTTGAGTAATGTTTTGAATCGTTTTCAAACACTGTACTCTTTTTCTTTTAACCACTTAGGGCAAGAATGAAAGTAGGATGGGTGAGAGCCATTACAATTAATACAATGAGGGTCTGTTTATATGCAAAAACGGCTCGTTTGGGTTGAGAAAATATTTTACATAGAAGAGCGAACAACGTTTCGACCTTCTTCGGTCATCGTCAGGTTCACAGAGAAAGAGGTAACTGACCAAAAGCTGACCACATGTTTGAAAGGGGTTGTGTAATTGAGTGTCGAAATGTAGAGGGCGGTATTAGATGTTTGAATATATAATTTTATTTATTTTATTATATTAATATAGGTATAAAGGCATTCCTTTATATTGGTTTATTTTGGGTTTAACTTGTTGTATAAGTAAGGCTTCTTTAATTTTACGTTTGTTTATGTTTGTTTCTTTATTCAGTATTTGAGTGTTTTCTATGGTTATCCACCACTATACTGGTACAGATATGTAGATGACACGGTTGCGGGATTCAAATCTACAGAACACATACTTAATTTTTTCAATCACATTAACTATATACATCCCAACATTAACTTCACATGTGAACAGGAAGAAAGCAATCAAATATCATTTCTAACCTCAAAATTACAAGAACTGACACACAATTCAAAACAGAAATTCACCGAAAAATCACCCATACTGGACTATACATTCCTTGGGACTCAGCACATGAAACAAAACAAAAACTCAACATACTAAGAAACCAAATAAACACAGCCATAAAACTATGCTCACCAGATAAAATTAACGACAAATTAGACAAAATAAAACAATACTTCATCAACATCAATAATTTTCCTCCACAAACCGTAGAAAACATACGCACACACCTAGACAGAAAGCAAAATCAACCAACTAAAGTAAATATATCTCACGAATCAAAAATCACGAAAACCATATATTGCTGTATACCATATATTCCTGACATCAGCAAACAAATAACCAACATTTGGCAAAAACTAGTAACAAAATATGACATTCCAGTTAATACCAAATTTATTCAAAAACCAGGCACAAAATTGAGGTCTATACTATGTAAAAACTACACTGACAAACACTACACCAACATTATTTATAAAATACAATGTGATAACTGCCACGACTTCTATATTGGATAAACAAGTAGAAAAATGGAAACCAGATTCAAAGAACATAAAAAGTCACCTTCACATGTTTTCGAACACTGAAAGTCAAATAAACACAACATAACCATAGAAAACACTCAAATACTAAATAAAGAAACAAACAAAACCAAATGCAAAATTAAAGAAGCCTTACTTATACAACAACTTAAACCCAAAATAAACCAATATAAAGGAACGCCTTTATACCTATATTAATATAATAAAATAAATAAAATTATATATTCAACGTTGTTCGCTCTTCTATGTAAAATATTTTCTCAACCCAAACGAGCCGTTTTTGCATATAAATTTCTCAACAAGTGGGTTTCTCGACATCACTGAATGAGGGTCTGTTTTACACTCACAGGCATTGTGGTCCTTGCCATTGCAACAAGCATATGATAAGGAATTATGACATGATGTCTTAGAGTGACCAAACTGCTGATACTGAAAACATCTGAGAGGGTTTGGAATATATGGCCATACCTTGTAGTTAAGGTAACCCGGCTTGATGGTGGCAAGTGGATGTGTGATGTAAATGTCAAAATGAGGACACTGGTCGGTATCATAATTCCATCTTTGTGAGTGGAGATGCACCTCACTGCAGAAATTCCTTGGGTGGAGAAACCAGCAAGGATCTCTGACTGGGGGATGTCCTTCAAACCCCTCTCGACAATAACCCCTCTTGCATTTGAAGGTGATTAGGGATATACGCATTGAGGTTATTTCTCATGCTACTTTCAATTTGTCACAGAGTTATTGTTAAGAGTGTTTTATGTTTAAGATTGAATATTTCCACCAATATATCACCAGAGTAAAGATTTTTGACTGACTTATGAGAGCCAGCAAGTCCTTCTAGTCCCTTCTGAATGAAAAAGGGAGACATTTGCCCTCAAGGATAATCAGTCTGAAAGAGAATGTAGTGTAAGAAAATGAGGCACAGGTGTTATAGAGTTTGAAGATTGCTCAATCTTCAAGACATGGATGTTTACCTATGGACTGTTTTTTCACTATTTTATTTAAATTTTTATTTTGGGAATCCATAATAAAGAAAGAAGAGCCCACCCACCATGGAATACTGAGTGGATGCACTACAGTGCCAAACAAGAACAGTACAGCAACACCGTAGTTTCACAAGCACTATACCCAAACACCATCATCAGATACAATGTCCACAACACTTGTTGAGAACATCCAACACTGGTACTTGGTTGACCCAAGCCCAAGAAGGCCAAAGTGGTGTGTTAGGATTGGACCCCTCAACCATCAGGATCCTCTCCTCCCCTTTCTTGGGTTGCCATACATGGCAAACACATGGGTGGATGTTTAAATCCCAGAGGAAGTATTCTGAAAGGACAGAACCTTCTCTGGGAGGTCCTCTCACTACGTTCAAGAATCCACACCAAGGGTATAATAACACGAATCTCCAATTTACCAATATCTTAAAACTACAAAACGATGGCAGTAAAATCCTTCTCAAGAATTGTAACAAATGATACTGACTGTACCTGTATTAAGAAATATGAGACTTCCTTTTCTAGAATTAGTAAATAACTGTATTATAGGAAAGTGGAAAGACCATTAAGATCAGACTGAAAGTTTGTTTGTAACAAGCACAAAGCTATACAATGGGCTATCTGTGCTCTGCCCACCACTGGAGACCCAGTTTCTAGTGTTCAGAGTCCACAGACATACTGCTGCACCACAGAAGAGCCCATACTGAAAGATTAGTAAAATCAACGATCTTAAAAATGAACTAATAATCTGAGATAACCTCTCAACATCCCAGATGGAAATTTTGTATATAAAAAACAACTCAATGAGTAGGTGAAGAAGACTTTCCTTGCTTAATACTTTTGGCCACCTGGTAGGGTCAAAAGAAATGAGGAAAATTAGATTACATTCACTGAGAAATAGGTAAGGGAAGAAGACAAAAATTACTTGCTGGTCCTTTCAATGCAAATGAATACCTTGACTAGCTTAATGTAATTTTTTAAGTTTAATTTTAGCCAATAATAATATTTTTGTCATATTTGTTTATTCTTATACACAACCAATATCTTTAAAAATTTGTCTCTAGCTTTTGACAAATAGTGAGGTATCAAGAATTCCATCTAGCCGACCTTACAAGTAAGAACAGCCATTTCATAACGAGTCAAGAGGGGGGGGAATCCGTCCAAAAATAACTTTAAGCAGTTTTGAGGGATTAAGTTAGTCTTTCCTAAAGCTGTTTGATTTATTTCAAAATATCCAATATCAAAAGAAAAATTAACTGAAGTAAAATGTAATGAATATGGTCATAATTTATATGACAAGTGGATTTTCTTGTCATCACAGATTATGATCATAATTGAGTCTAAACTTTTGTCAAAACCTATTAGTCAAAAATTAGCAATGAATACCTAAAAGAAAATTTTGTTGCATTTTCTTTACCTTCTTTCAAATTACTTTGTACTTTTCATTTAGTTGTATTTTTTTTGTCATTACTTTATAGTTTATAATTTGTCTGGATTTCACTATGTTGTATGTTTCATCTGTATGATTTCTAGCAATATGAGCCTGCAAACATACTGCTGGGTCACTGAGGTGATATATCCTAATAGTCCATTGTGTAGCTTTGTGTTTAATTTCAATCAATCAATCAACCTATACAATATTCAAACATAGGTGAGATGCAATGTAGATGTTACATTTTGTTATTACCATTTAAAATCAGTTTATAACATTTTGTAATGATAATTTAGAAACTAACTGATGAAGACTCTTGGATCAAAACATTGTCAAAAATAAAGAACAGTAGACAGAAAGCACAACTTATTTTAAAATGTTGACAAATGACATTTTCTCCAGTTGTAATGTAACTGCATTTTACAAGGTTATAAATTTAAAACAATATACATTTTGACAATGGAAAGTTGCTGTTTACATGCCAAAAGTTAGAAAAGCATTTGAAACCAAGCAATCTACATTGTGATAAAAATCATCTAACCAAGTAAACTGTCCAGTAATTACAATGTGCTTTTACATACACATAAATATTTACATACTTTGAAGATCCATCTACATCTTCCTTGAATGTTTGAAAAATCAACTCCCTAATACATGACATCGAGCATAGAAGAATTTGCCTAAGTGTTTGAACATCTATTTCAGTTTGATATTTTAATGAAATTTTTCAAGTATCAGAGACTTTCTCTCAGTCGAAAGAGCAAAATTCACAAAAATCACTTAACAAAATCATTAGATCTGCATTAAATATTACATTTTGGAAAAAACCACTTGTTGCAATGTAAAAATACATAACTTAAAATGTCAATCACCTCAAGTACACTTTAACCCAAAAGAACTAAATTTTTTATTTCAAGTAAATTTCATTTTGAACATTAAGGATGTTTATTCAGTACATAAAAGTTATGTAAAGAAAAATTTTTTTTTGTGTTAGTTATAAACATGTCAAACCCATCAAAATTGCCCCCCCCAATCCTCTCTCTCTGACTTTTGAGATTTTTTACGAATCAATTTTATTTAGCTTATGACTATATATATGACTAAGTCACATAAAATTGCTACAAAAACAACCTTGACAGTTGGAGAAAGAAGGTGAACTTCCATAGTGAGTTTGAAAAATACGTAGATAACAAAAATCAAGAGTGTAGAATGTTCAAAATTGTAATCAACACGTGTAGAAAAGCAAAAACTTATTGCATGCTACTGAAGCACAAACTTCACTGATACATAACAGTAGTTGATGCAAGATGACTGGACTTAGAGACATTATTTTGATGCACAAAGTCATGTGTGATATAAAGTGGTTTTAAACCTTAAGTTCCTAGAATGAAAAGTATTAAATTTATTATGAATTTGCTAGCAAAAAAAAAAAAATTTTGCCCAAGGTATGAAGTGAATTAAAAAATACATTTAATTTCTTGCTTCCTGTCTTAAATCTAAAGCTTACTGATTTTTCTTGTAGGTTTTTATATATTTAGTATATCTTAAAACCACAAAACAGATCTTACAACTGATCAATCTTAAAAATTCTACATTCCATTAAGTCAAGTGTAATTCCTGTTTAATAGCATTTGTCAACTTATTTTATCTTGGGAAATAAAATTTTAACAATTAAAAAAAAAAGAAACTGACCTTATCTTTTCCAATAGGAAGATCATCTTTAGTGTACATGTTTTTTCTTCCATCAAACACAGGCTTCTGGGTTCCAAAGATTTTTGAATTTGCTTGGACCATAGTTTCTGTTATCTCTCTAAAAAGTAACATTTAAATTATTTACAAAATCTGTAGAGGTAAACATAAATTAATGATAAAGATAATGAAGAAAATAATATACCTATTGTAAAATGCATTTCTCTCAAAGATGAAACATGGTTATAAATTCAAACTCTGAACTGTTAATCACAGTCAGAGCTGGACAATTAGTGGCATTTCCTAATTAATTAATCTTCAGTCTTATCACATTCAAATCATCTATTATGAGATAGATGGAATAATTTAAAAATAATTGGAAACATTAATAGTGGCTAATTCATTAATTTCATGAGCTGTGACACTAATAAATAAAGCAGAATAACTAATTAAGGTTTCTTATTATTACACTTTTTGATTTATTTGAATTATCCATCTAATTGAAATATTACCCTTATGGATTTTTATCATTACTTGAAATAAATTTAAAGATTAGTTGGTTACGTTCACAAGATTAATGTAAATGTAATTATGGTTAATCATTTATTTTATATGACAATCATTGTGATCAATGATCTGAAACAGTTCATTATTTCAAGTCAATATTCTAAATCTAGTCACTGCATAATTTAACTGAAACATCCAGGTCAGTAACTTTATATGTTTCTATATAAAATTACTTACCTCTCATTACTGTGGTCTAAATAATATTTTTTAATATAAATATATAATTACCTTTTATTTAAGTATATAAAATTTTTTTTTTTTTTTGTATACAAGTGTATATGAGATATGAAATCACAGAACAGGAAAATACACTGACCCATCATTAATAAAAATAACAAAATATTAAAAAGACCAACTAACTATCTTTTATTCCTGTTACATTCCAAATGGTTATAAATTAGACAACTGTACTATTCATAGGAAAAACTGAACACAAGCGAGTACTTTTGCAATGATGGGTCAAACAATTTAAATATTTTATTTCTTAAAATACTTACATATACTGAAAAAAAGATGAATACAATTAGGTAAAACAAGAAATAAAAATTTTCATACATTCAAAATTTGTTGGGCATTCAATGGTAACTTTCAAGCTTCAATGGTAAAAGTTTTAAATGTTTTAACCTACTAATGTCATCTTCAGGTTAACAAATAAGATGACCTAAGAAAGTTAAAACACTGTTTTCTGCTTTATTTTGGTAAACGTATTAATACCCTACCCATACTAGCCAGCCTGGGTTTCTTGTCTGTATGAACAATTCATATGAATAAGGAAAGATCGTTATTCTAATCTTCACAAGTCTGGTGAAATAAAATTGACCACCTCTGACCATGGATTAGTAAATACTGATTAAGTCATGAAAGTTCTTACTTCTGAAACACAATGTGTAATGGCATTATGGCCATTACTACCGGCCTGAAAGCTCACAACAATATTATGTAGGTCTATTGGTTTTACACAATAGTCTATATTCATGTTATTGAAAGCTGTTGTTGAATCAATATTGTCTAAAGTGCTAAAAACTAAACAAACAAATGGTATTTACAAACAATTATATTTGCCAACAGATATTATGTTAGGCCTATTTATTTATTTTTAACATTGCATTCTTAATCTAGTCCCTTAGGGATTTCCAAGAATTAGAATAATGTGTAATAAGAGTATTTTAAATCACAATATATTCATTACATCCAGTACTGATGATGTTTCTCTTGGTCCAGAAATCTTTAAACCAGCTGGAATACAATGAACACAGTAGTAGTCAAAGCACAATATACACAAGCCATTTGTTACAATGACAAGTGTTATGGTGTAAATGCCTCTTACAATCTGGGAGGCATAATTATACTTCAAAAAAAAACATGCAGATTGTTTAACTTCATAATTTGTCACATATATTGGATCTAGGATAACATTGTACACTTAGGAATGTAAACATCCATGTTCTGTTGATGTCCGAAGCTTTAAGGAAATAAGAAATTTCCAATGGATAGTGGTAATCTCTTCATTAAGCAATTTTTTTTATAATGCTAACTTAAAATTCGTGATTTTCAAACTCTTTGTGCTAAAACTAAGTAATCACTATTTACTTATTTCCTGTCTTTTATTGCACACTAACAAGTTCAACCTGCATACACAGAAAGTTTAACAATTTCAACCAGCTAAATAAAATTCATAAAATGAACACAAAAAACTTACAGTTAGGATTTTTCTAAAATAATTTATGCACAATAAATTATAATATAACATGCATAAAAAGAAAATTTAAAAAAAACTCAACATTTCATTTTGCAGTTAATTTGAGGAGATAGTCCAGAAAGAATTTTTCAAAACTTTTATTTTACCCCTGAAAACCTGAGATACTAAACTGGAAAAAGCTAATTTTTTGTCAAGACCACCTTAAGCCCAAACAAATTAAAGAACTTGTGGTTCAATAACGTTTTAAATAATTATAAAAAAAAATGTCATGACATTTAAATCATAGATAAACAAAAAAGTAAAATTTACTAAAGACATATCTGTATACACTATAAAACTACAAATAAAGAACGGGATCTAAAAATACAAATATAACCAAGATAATATAGAATACATAATTTCAATTTAAACGAAATGAACAAAAGAATATTGAACAGAATGTGAGTTCACTAAACATAAAGCAAACTATAACTGAATACAAACTAAATATGTTAGTTTTTGTGTAGCTTTGCATGAAACTGAAAAACAATCTGTTCTGGCCATCCTTACTTTAGCAGTGAAAGACTAAAGCTAATCATAACCACTGACCACCAACCGTTGGGCTACTCTTTTACCAATGAAAAGTAGAATTGATCATAACATTATAATGTCCCCAACAGTTGAAAGGGCAAACATGTATGGTGGAGTGGAGATTTGAATCTGTGACTCATAGATTAAAGAAAAATGCCTTGACCATCTAGCCATGCCAGGCCATGACTTTAAAAATAAACTCACCAGTATATTGTGTTATATATTACAATTTGAAATAGCCTGAAATGGAGTTTATCTGCAATTTGGATTAAGAAGTTAACTCAATGTTAGTATGTATCAAATTTATATCTGCCAACAATATAGTTAAACACTTTTCTGTCTTAACCCTTTCGTGATAGGTCACAGGCTAAGTCATCGCATTTATTGACTTGCATTCAAAATTTCATTGAACCACTATTTTATGAATTTATGTCAATAAGTTTGGAATAACACTGGATTATAATTCAAATGTTAATTTCTTAACTTATAAATAAATATTAAAAGAACATCTCCAAGTACAGATTTTGCTACCTCACATGGTATGTTAAATGCAGCATTGTTTAAAATTAGGCAATTGTGATGTCAAAACACAGTCTATAATTTTGTACAAATTATGAACTCAAATTACCAAGCTAAAATATGAAATAAGAACATCATATCTTTTTACTTTGCTGAGATATGGCTAATGTACTGAATCAAACTCAGTGGTCATGTACATCTCTTTCCATTTTTGGAAACAGTCCCTTATATATGTACACTTACTTCAATATATGACATGAGAATAACCAATTATTAAGTCTCTCTCAAGAATGGTTTTCCCCCACCACTTTATTCTTTGAAAAGGCTTTCACATTCTTTCAAAACAAGATTTTAAGGATGTAGGTTGTGTCTTTAGTCTACTCAAAGAGTCACATTTTTTTTAAATCTTAGTAAGTTAATAAATTATAGTAGAATTCTATGGTAGCAGCATACGATTGTATGGTTATTCAACTGTATATATACAAAACCTAAAAAAATATTTTGTTTGATATCCTCAATGGACAAAATTTTAAAGGGTTAGCAACCTATGTCCAGTAGCAACTGAGTACAAAAGCCATAGTAAGAAGATACAATTGTTTGCTTCACTTCTCGATTTATTGTTCTATATTTAAAAAAAAAAAGTTTAATTTATTTCCAAATACAAATAATCTATACATACATATATATAAAATAAATAAAGTATAATAATAGAAATGTGTCTGTATACTAAAAAATACTATTTCCAGAAACACAGCCAAGACAGGGAAGACTAAAGGTCAGTTTCATATTACTGGATATATAAATACAAATACATGTGCACTGCATTATTGTAAGTTATGTAATGTTAGCTAGGCATGATTGGAGGGTCAATATTAATAAAAATGCGTGTAAATATATAGCATTATGAGACTTAAGCTACTTAGGCTAAATGTTTGTATATTTGTATTTTAATATTTAGTCATTCTAGCACAAAAAACAAACATTTATGTTTACTTCCTGATTTTTTTATGATGGTTACAAGGTTGGTCAAGTGACAAGCCGTACACAGTTATAGAAAATAACAAAATGTAAAGTCTTATTGAAAACAAAACATTTGAAATGTATTTAGGAGGTTTTAAAGATGATGCAAATATTTAGGATTTTTGGTACAAAGAATCGTTTTTTTCATAATCACAACATGAAATCACTTTGCACTCAGACTAATAATGAAACAGATTCTATTTTCAAAATCTGTAGTAAAAATATTTAATTACAAAAATTTTTGATATACAATATACTTGTAATCTTTACTAAAAGTCTACCAAATTTTGTGTTGATACACATGCTGTATCAATATTTATTTATAGTGCAAATGCTTAACATACAAATGCATAGACGAACTTGGGTATATTATACTGAGCCCATATCAAAAGGGTTAGCACATACTTTAATATACATATAATAATTTATCATAACACTTACTACAAATAATATGGCTTGTATACAGATGTTTTACAAATTGATACTGAGTCTTCTTCCTAGTCTGGAACTAAATATTTTACCAACAGTTCACAACGAACAAATGAATTTAAAAGTTGATACCCATATAAAATTCACTTAACAGCTAGCTACCTAACTGCTCCACTGAACACATGCAACATTTTCAGCAACAAAAATATCTACTGTCTTCATAGCAGTACAAACATGCAAATTTAATTTTCTGAAGTTAAACAGTTTATAATGTTCAAACATCTATAAATGTTCCTGATCAAATATCTGTAGTTTTCCAAATTAAATTATTAATCACAGATGTAGCTTCCAATGGTTATAGTGTACCAACTGTAGCAAACCAATAATAATATACTCTCTTGGTGTGTGGATATATAAATATTAAGGTGATGTTCTCAAACGTTTAGCTTACAACAACTTTTGAAGACACTCTAATGTTTTCATAAAATATATATTGTTGATTATTACACGAAAATCCTTTACACATTTTGTGAACAGACACAAGAATTTCACAACACACATCCAACAATACAAGTTGCACACATTTCTAAACACACATTAAACAAAAACATTAAAGCATATAGTAGTAGATCCATTACACCATCCTTAGAAAATTAAAAATTGTCTAATGCCAATTTTTAAACATACACACCCACACACACACACACATTCATTGATAACAATACATTAAACATACTACACTATCAAAAAATTATACAACTTTAATAATCATAAAAATACATGACACAATCAATGCAAATAAGTTAAAGATCATAAAATTATATAGCACAGGATAGTGCATCAGTACAGATGTTATCAACCCCTTTGACACAGATTACAAGATCATAATTTGACTACAATGTTAAACTCTGTTTTTGCCCTTCATTTAATTAAAAAATATCAATTGGTTGTGATCACTGTAAGTGACAATAGGTTGTTGTGATGCAGACAGACACTGAAATGTTCTAAAACTAACACTAAAGCCTATGTTTCTTTTTCCACAGTTGAAGTGTGATAGAATAGCACAAGCACCACAATCACCTGCATCAATAGCCAATACAAAAAGACTTATCAGTGTCAGGTGCCATCAGCAAGGGTAAGTGCACAATAAAGATTTGACCTTTTCAAAAGCAGATTGACATGCGTCAGACCATTTGAATTTGAATTTTTTAATGTTTCAGTGATGTCAGCCAAATGTTTACAAAAAACTTCTTGTAACAATCAGTCAGTCATTCTGAAAATTCTCATTAAAAACTTTTCTTGTTGGTAGGAGTTTGATAATTTTCACAATATAATCAGCTTTTGCTTGAATTGGAGAAACTTGGCTATGGTGTACTATATGACCTAAGTAAATAACTGGCTTTATAAAAGTCACTTTTTGCCATATTTACAGTAAGATAGACTTTTCTAAGCCTCTGAAAAACACCATGTCATACACATAAACGTTCTTCCCAGGTGACACTGTAAATTACAATATCATTCAACATAAATTCCAGCATCTGACAGATTGTTGAGACATTGATTGATCATTCATTGAAAAATTGCTTGAGAATTTGTCTCAAAAGGCATTACATGGTACTAGTATAATCCATCCTAGGTTTAAGTGGATGTCCCATAGTGGGTATCATAATACTAAGATTATGTCACCAAAACAGAACATTAGCTCTTCAACTTTGCAGTCATAAATGTTTCTAATTCTAGATTAAAATGACTTCAAATTTTCTATGACCAATTCACAAGCACCTAATAATCTAGACTAAAAATTGCAAAAACAACCCAGTAGTTGCATTTCTTTCAGGTCACCTTCTAAGGTTATGTTCCTTTAGTAGCTTCAAAGGACTACACATTAAATGGTGAAACACCAACTAAAATGGGTTAAACTCTAATGACTCCTGAACTGGTCAATGAACAGCAAATAACAAATTAACTCCTTCATACAATACTTCTCATTATTGAGACAAAAAGTGCACATCATATTTTTCATAGCAGAATGGAATTTCTCAAGAGACCCTTGTGATTCAGGATGGTATGCACTAGATTTAATCTGTTTAGCCTTGATATGATAAACAACCTGTGGAAATAACTGAAACATAAAATTTGATTTGTTGATCAAACTGAATTTCTTTAGGCAAGCCAATAAAAGTAAAATTAATTAAAGTCTTAAATATTGTTTTGGCTGAAATGTTTCTCACGAGGATAGCTTAAGGGAATCAAATGGATGCACACATGATAGCCAACAAATACTAGTTTCCTGATCAAGTTTTTGAAAAAGGCCAAACAGAATCAATATTGCAAGACTGGAGGGTTCTTTTAAAGCTGGAACAGGTTTCAAAGGACCAACAGGAATTTTCTTGTTAGGTTTTCTAACTAATTGACATGTATTACAAATTTTACAAAACTGAGAAACATCTTGTTTAATTTTTGGTCAAAAGAAATATCTCAATTTTGTCAAGTCTTGTTGACACTTGAATGACCTCTTATGGGAAGTTCATGGGTGACTTTCAATATTTCGGAACAATATGCTTACAGAACAAAAAATTTGATTAACTATAGTGCAGTCCTCTGAAGCTGGTTCATTTGGCAATATCCATTTTCTAAAGAACATGTCATTTTTCAAAAAATAAACACTTGAAACTTTCTGCAGTTCATCTTTTAGAAGTGTATATTTGACTAGTGAAGAATTATTTAGATTCTGTTCTTGCATGGCAATCAGTTTACTTCAACAAATGGAACTTCACCAGGTGAAGCAGATCCATCATGTCCATCACTGCCATTCCATAAAGAATTGTCAGTAGGACAATTATTCACAAGATTTCCACTGGATCCCAAAAAACGTCTGATACAAATCTTTAATGTCATCCAACGAATATGTTATATCATTTGTTTTTGGCTTAATTTCTTAGTCTGAACTCAAGTCACAGCATACGAGAGCAACACATCTAGATTCTCCTCAACAATAACATCATCCTTAGGTTAAGCAGTAATGGTCTCGCTAACCATTTTGTGTTCAGCGAGAACTTTTCCCCTAGCCATTTTACAACAATAATGTTACATCTTTAGTTCATAAAAGGTCTTCAACCACAGCCAGTTCCACAAATAGGTCTGATGTTAAATAAAGGTTATAAAGAGGGACATTATCAAAGCCACCTTCAATACCCTGAGCAATAACAGACGCACAAGCAGCAGAACTCAAATCTAAAGGTAGTATAGCTTACAACAGTAATGATTAAGTTACTCCACTATCATGTTAAATATGCATGGTTATGGGATTAGCAGTGTCATTTGTCAAAGACACAGAACCAACAGACACAAAAGTTCAAAATTCCTCCCTAACTACATCAGCCTTAAATCAGTAGCAAAATCAACAACATTGAGTGATCTGGTGAAACTAAGCCCATGCGTGTTCACAGACACACTGGGTGTCATCTCCTTTTATTTTTCAAACACCAATAATCAGACATAACACAATCAGGTGTTTCATAAAAATGACAGAAAAACATTAACAGTTTTTGTGAGGTTTTATTCTTACTGCCAGATTTTGGACAAGAGGAGCTGGGATTTTTAGACGAATTCTGAACTTTAGTGGATTGAACACATACAGGCTTTTGCTGATTTGAAAGAAATTTCTTTTTATGGAAAGTGGTTTTGTGTGTTAAAGTGTAATCACTGGAAAAAGCAGCTGCTTCCTGCAGTGTTCAACTTTCTTTTCATTCAAGCACGTTTTGAGGTTATCACATGCACAACATTTAAATTCCTCAATTTGACACAATTGTCTTAGATTGTCAAAACCGTTACAAATATGCAAACAATTTCATCATCAATCAAAATAAAAATGAGCACGAGGTAAATTCCTCATAAGCTTAACCATCTTGTTTGCTAAAAATGACCCCCAATTTTTTGATCCAAAACAGTTCATTTGTCTTTTACATATATTCATTGTGAAAGAGTTATATATGCAAGTTCATATACACATTTGCATGTTTATCATTTACCCTGTAAGTTTTGATCAATAAAATTTAGCAGACTTTTAGTGTACTTTTCTTGTGGTACACAAAAAATTGTTTTTAATGAAATATTTCATGCTAAAGATTTGTCAAAATATCAAGTCCGTTTCATTACTAATCCAAGTACAAAGTGATTTCATGTGATGATTAAAAACTACCACTCATTCCAAACATCTCAAATATTATTTGTGTAATGTTTAAAATCTTCTGAATATATTTCAAACATTTGTTTTCAGTAAGATTTTATATTTATGTTATTTTCTGTACCCTATGTGGGGATCTTGTTTACTGACCAATCTCATAACCATCATTAAAAGAAATTAGAAAATAAATATAAAATCACATTTTTCTTTGTGCTAGAGTGGCTACATATTACAATACACAAAAATACAAATGTTAAGTCTATGAAGCTTGTCTATATTTATTTATTTTTGTTTTTACTATATTGACCTTCCAGTCATGCTAAGTTACATTACATAACATGCATTGTCATGGTGCAGATGCACTCATGTTACTATATCCAATAATATAAAACTGACCTTTCATGGCTGTGTTTTAGTGGATTAGCATTTTGTAATATACAGTCACATTTCAATTATTATGCATTATATATGTAAATTATTACTATTTAGAAATAAGTTATAAAACTTATGTTTCCTAAAATACAGAACAATAAAAAAAGAAGTAAAGCAAACAATTTTCTCTTCCAGCTACGACTCTTGAACTCTGTTGGTGCTGGACACAGGTTGCTAAGACTTAATATTTTGTACATGGAGGACATCATACAACCCCCTTTTGTGGGTTTTATACAGTGTTGAATTCACCAAAAAAATCATAAAAATAACTATACTGACACCATAGACTTGTACAATAATTTATTAAGCTCAGTCACTAAGCTATATTAAAAGGTCTGAAAAATATATCAAAAACTTCCAAACAGACTAAATGCACGACCTATATTCTTAAAACATTGGTTTGAAGAATGTGATAGCCTTTTCACAAGTTAAAATGGCTGAGAAAACCACCAGAGGAACATTCTGAGCTATCAATTGATTACTCACTACAAATATTGTAGTAAGATCATATAAGGGACCATTTCTAAAGGTGAAAAGATGGGAACTGGGCCACTGCATTTGATTCAGTACATAAGTCATAGCTCAGTAAAATAAAAAGATACGAGGTTCTTATTTGATACTCTAGCTTGTCAATATTGTTAATTTAAATTCCTAATTTGTATGAAACTACAGATTTAGTATTTTCACATCATAAACACCTAATTTTAACCAGTGCTGCATTCAACATACCACATGACTCACTAAAATCTACATTTAGGGGTAGCTTCTTTTAATATTTACTTTTAAATTAAAAAATTAACTCACATGTAACATTAAAGTTTGAATTATAATCTACAATTTGATTCTAAACTTAACATAAATTCTTAAAATAGTAGTTCATTAAAAAATTTGAATATAAATCAACAAATACAGGGAAATGTTTTGCCCTGTGACCTGTTGCAAAAGGGTTAAAATATATTTTTTTACCCCTAGTTTAGATTTTCCTTCAGACTTTAAAAAATTATTGTGGGCAAAATGACCCACAAGAAGACCAGTTAGAAAAATGAGATTTTTTTTTCTTAAAACAATAGGACACTGTCAGTCTTACAGTTTATAATGTTAAAAAAATAAAATTACTTCAGAGTTTATTTCCTTTTTTTCTTTAAAAGAAACACAATTATTAATAGTTTGATTTCATAAATATTTGCAATGTACACTTCAAACTACAGAATCACACATGGCTGTACATGCAACATCCTTAAATAAATAAACTATTCATAATTACAAGCATCATCAATAATGAGTGGTAAGATAAGATAGGGTAACAACAAACCAAAAATACTGCAACATTTTTGTGCAAGTTAATATGGATCAGAAGTATGGTGTCACTTGCATAGAAATGGTCTTAATAATCACAAAGTTAGTCCTACTCAAACCAACAAGGTTATTTTTCATTTGCACTATTTTGTGTAGAGAGGACAGTACTTCTCCAGTTAGGTAAAAAAAATATAGCAAGTTTGCACCAGGCTACTGACGAAAGCCCAAAACAAATCAAAACTGACTCACTGATAGCAAACTACAAAAAACCATTGATAATGGTTTTATTTTGAAGTAGATAAGTTTTTGTTAAAACAAAATGTATGCCAACATAAAGTATAGATTTGTAATTTGCTAGTAGTGGCTAGATAAAGTTTTGATTTAGTATAGGCCAAGGGCTCTAATAAAACTCTTACAAAAAGCTATCTGAAAACGAGACCAAAGCATTTGAATTTTACTATAAATATAATTTTAACTTACCTCTAGCATGGTTGGCAATGTAGATTACTCAAGTGTTTTTCTTTGCAAGGAATTTTAACAGATTTTAAATTTTGTTTACCAGCTACCTGTCTTAAAGACTTCTCAGTTTGATTAAATAAATGAATTTTAGGGGAAAACTGTGAATGAAATAGTAGAACAATATAAGTTTTAATTTTGCTTCTGCTCATTATCATCTGCTTTGCATCCCTTCAGTCTGAACTTGCTGGAGATCAAACATGTAACTTGCACTTTTAATAGACCTTGCCTATACATTAGAAAAAATGTTACTGCACACTAAGAAATATACAACAAAAATTAATAGTTGAGAACAATCCTATGATCAGAGATCACCAATTTCAGAATCTAGATTTACTCCAGTAGGCCGAACAATATTTAGATTAGCAATCTATTAAGCTTCTTTTTATATCTTTATAAGCTTTAGTTTTAAAGAGAGTTTCAATGCCGGTTGGAATAACCTCATTAATAGAATGACTTAGGTAGTTCAAATGTTTAGCGAGAGAGAGATCATGTTTTGGTGTCAAGAGATGACATTTTTCATTTGGTCAACGCTTTGAATCATTAAAGAATTTACCTCATACCTAAATTCCTGTCACAAAACAATCAAGTTTACCTCTAATTATTCTCCTATTCATATTAACTTTTTTGACATCATTGTGTTTTTAAAGAACATAATTTTACATACTAACGTACATGAAAAACCTAGAGACAAACCACAGTACCTTTACTATAAAAAAGGTCACCCCACTCACACTAAATAGAACAGCTTACCTATTCACTTTGCGTGGACACTTGTCAGGTATAATGGTAACATCATAGTGATGTAAATAACCTCGAGGCATTTGTATTTCAAAGTGGTTTGCTCGGAGCATGATTGGTCTTCCATCAGTTCCAACATTGGGGCGACGAGGACAAGTAAAGGAAGGCAGCTCCAGTGACTGTCCTGGTGATGTTTGAGAAACAAGAGCCATGGACGGAAGAGGAGACACACTTGAAGGACCACCCGAGGACCCAGTAGGAGGACCATGAGAAGGAAGTGTGCCCCCTGGTGGTCCTGGGGGACCAGGAGCTAGAAAATAAAGATCTGAATTATGTGTAAGCACTCAAGGAAAAAATTTACATTTTTCTAAACATTATGCAAACAAAATATTAATTTTCTTAAAAAATAAGTGGTCTACAGTAAAGATGTCAAATTTTTTCAACCAGATGTTTCAAAACCAGTGACAGTGATACAAGATGCAAAATAATTAGGTTTGATTTTTTTCCCAATATACTGAGATAAAGGAAATAACTGAAATTTTACTTACAAATTTTCTGAAACCAATTTCTGCACCATGAAGTAAGATATATCACTATTAAATAAAGGTAATGGGTTAAAAGGTAATAAGAAACAATTATGAGAATACTTTGTAAAAATAATTACTTTTAATTAGCAATACTATAGGCATATTCCTGAAAGCAATAACAGCAAATATCAAATTTAACCGACTTACTAATGACAAAAAAAAAAAAGAGAGAAAAATCAAGGAAAACTGCCATAAGTCTTTTAAAAGCTTACATTAATTAAAATAACTGATGACTTACAGAACTACAGTATATGCAAAAGCACTGCTCCATTAAACGTAACCAAATGCATGATGTTGGTCACACACATAAAATCCCAACTTAGGGCACTTTCATTCAATTCTGTAACATTTCACAGATGCATCAGTTTTACTACTTGCAGATATAAGTTGTAAATTTGACATCCTAAGTTGCAGGTTACTTTATCACATGTGTTAGTCAAAGCAACAGCTGTCAATGTGGACCTCAATCAATACCTTTTTGAACATGCATAGCATGGAGGCTTAAAAGATTAGCAAAAAAATTATTAGTGTCACACATGACCTCTAATTATGGTAGGGCATGGTATGTGCTGGAATTATTAATGGAACTACATCTTGAAGGTGAAATGTTTAATTGGTAGTCAGAATGTACTACAACTATGAAGTTCACTGCAGGACTAGCAAAAGTTAACATTTTTCCTAAACTGAAAATGTATTTCTAATAATACTGCCACTGACACAATAGCTATTTCTTCATCTACAAGATTTCCATCTTTTGTCCATCTATGTATTGATAACCTGTATTCCAGTCTTTTATACACCACTCAATTGCCTTAGGCAAATTCTAATTTTCAAATTTCTCCAACTGTAAAGTGGCCTCTGTTTACGTATTATATAAGCACCTCATCCCAATAATGTAGTCATTTTATCTAAACATAAACTGACTTTTAGTGAAGAAGTAAGACAGGATATATTTACCATCCACTGACACTATAGTTAGAATCCTACACTAAGAAGGTGGAAGAGCTGGTACAGGCATGATCCATACAGAAGCTTCTACATAGAACAGGAGTGTACCAATAGAAAAAAAAAAAAAAGTATTAGAGTGGAGCAATCACACTATATCCAGAAGAGATATGATCTTATATATTATATGATTGAATCCCAACCTTCAGCTTCAGTCATTGAGTAATGACATTCACACCACTGGAATCAAGACCAGAAAGTAAGAAACACCTTGTTGGACAAACTTTCTCCTCTACCTGAAGAAGCCTAAAACCAACACCCCAGACTTGGAATGATGGGATCATGTATGCCATACTAAACCAAAGGAACAGAACTCATCTGGGCTGGAATTATGAACATTCATGTCGACAAGGAGTATTCCACTTGCTCCTGAAATCATGGAGAGGACATGTAATCTGTGCTCAACCAAGGAACTAGAATGGATTCACTTTGCTTTCAGAATTATGAAAAGATAGTAGACTGTCTTTCATGAACAATATATTTAACCAACATTGATGGATGAGAATAGTCGTGTACTCTCCAATGGGAAATTTTTGTGTTAAATCTGAAATGAAATTAGAAGCAGGTTCCCATGGAGGCTGGTGCCTCCAGGGACACTAGCAGAATGATCCCAACTTTGGAGGAAAAGCTTCTGTATACCACCCTAGCAACTGAAAACTTATGGAGCCCAATAGCTTTTGTCCTGAGGAACAGTGTTCTAGAAAGTTTGCAATAGGTGAACAAAGTTCTCTGTATCTTTAAAATCAAACCAATTACAACTTGTTCAACCTGAAGATTGGTAGGAATAGGGAAGAACTCCTTTAGTTTTACTCATGATTGTCTATGAGTAGTAGTCCATAATAAAGTAATACCATCAGAACCATTTAACCACTGCCAGACATACTGCAAGACATTTGAGAATAATGATATTGAGGGTAGACCCATCTTCAATCCAAGTACCTTGGAACTCCCAGCCTTGAAAATAAGCTTCCATCCCTGAAGAGATGAATCTGTGAAAAGATGGATCTCAGGACGAGGTGGTGAAATGAGTATCCTAATAGTAAAGTTGCTCTGATCAACCACTATTTACAAGCAATAAGGTTGCTCCCCAAGTAATGCAACAAAATGATTCAAAGGATCAGAATGCACAATCTATTGGTCACACAGTAACAACTGAAGGGATCTCATATATGCTCATCACAAAGGAGTGAGTAGCTCAAGAAGTACTTACACCCCCAAAAGAGAGAAAACCAGCTGCTCAGTCGGAAAAGGAGCCAGCAGTAAAAGCCTGATGGCTCTTTCAACGGCTTTTGTTGAGCACCACTCAACTGAGTATTGAAAAACAGATCCAAATGGACGAGATATTGTGTCAGTGGCAAAACAGATTTCTCCAATCTTATAAGGACACCTGCTTTTGAAAGGAATATCAGAGAATGTTGTTCTGCTAATTAATGGAATAAAGCCAAAAAGAGCCAATCATCCATACAATGATGCGTGCATAGGCCCAAGGAATGGATGTGATGAGAAAAAGCTCAAACAATTATGATGAAGACATACGGTGCTAATGCAAGACCAAAACAGAATACCCAGAAACTATAGCCCCTAACCATTGTGCAAAAAAAAACCTAAGAACCTTCTGGAAAGATTCTGCTAAGACAAGAGTCAGTAACAAGCTTGGCCATCCATAGCCCTGATACAAAGTGCCATCGTAGCATGAGAAAAAGATTCCACAGGAGAATTTAAAAATTGATTGATTCAAAAGAGATTGATGATTGGATTCCAATCTCCTATCTTCTTGAGTACCATGAAGAAATATGAATAAGATCCCAGAAGAATGGAACTGACACTCTTTACTGCCTTTTTGATAACTGTCATTCAGCCTGAGAACAAAGCTTCACATGGCATGGGTCTGTTGGAGATCAAAAGGCAACATGTTGAGCAGACAGTGGTGGAAGTGATGTAAACTGAATAACCAACCCTGTAGCCATAACCTGGAGCACCCACAGATTTCTGGTGAAAGATCTTCAAATATCCAGGAAGTTATGTAATTGTGCTCCCACTGTTCTCCCACCCTAAGATAGTCACCAACACCATTGTTGTTGATTTGTCCAAGCTGAAGACCCTTGAGAATTCAGATGGTCTCTATTAAGGGAACCAATAAACCTGGGAACTGAAGGAAGGGGGTGAGAAACACTATAGGTTGATACTCCCAAATTGAAACCTGAAAGACAAAAAGCCATGAATGATAAAGAATGAAAATAGGCAGTATCAATTTGGTATTCTATTCTAACATCTCTAGAACTACAGCATATAACATGGGACAGAGAAAAGGAGCTTCCTGTAACTCCTGAATGCAGAGGTGAGAAACAAACCCTTTCTAACAAAGTTTCTAACTCTTCCCACTAAATCTCAACAACCAAAGAAAATAATTCTGACTGAAGAAGAAATCAGCCAAATCCCTAATTCATCCTCAAGTTAATGAGGGAAACACTGATAAGCTCCATACAAAAACTGGAGTGAAGATAAATACCTTATAAAAAGGTCTTGAGAGCAAGATGAATATGAGAAAACAGCTGATCTCTAAACATAAACAGCAATCTCAGGAGAAAAAGAAAACCAAATGTTCACTTGCTGTCTTCCCTTCTAACAAGGAAGAAGTAGAGTCAAATGCAATAGGAGAAACATCCAAACGACACAAAGTCAAGTTACCAACTGAAGAAAAGGGGTTGGAGGTAGCTGCTCAAACTGATCCTCTGTTGAAGCTGACACAGTAAAAGAAGATGCTAGAAAAAGTAAATCTAAATTCTCACCAATCATTCCCAGGACATTTACAAAAGCTGCTTCAGAACCATCCATCTAACACCATGTCATGAACAGCTTTAACTGAGAGTGACCCCCTCCCTTGGCTGTTGACAAACACCAGGTAGCAGAGATGGAGCAGAAAAGGTTTGCTTCACCTCTGTAGTTGAAATATTAACTTGGATATTCATACTCATCCACAAGTTATTTTTCTAGTAAGTAATGTATAAATATAAACAACAGGTAACTGTAGAGACACCAACCACCTTCAAATCACAATGTAACTAGTAAATAGCCAAAACACTCCTATTGACAGAAACCTGTGCCAAATGCTTTGTAGAGAAAAAAATAATTACATTATTGAGATAAGGTACTTATACACAGTAACTAGACACAGGATACATTGATGTTGGTACAGAAATTTACAAATTAGAATTTGCCTAAGGCAACTGAGTGGTGTGTAAAAGACTGGAGCAAGAGTTCTCAATGCATAGATGGGTAAAAAGTGGAAACCCTGGAGATCAAAAAATAGCTATAATTGTCAGCAGAGGTATGCATGGTTTAGAATTTTGATAACTTTATTTGTTCTTGGGCAAATCCTTGTAGACAATTAAAATAATTGATCATACAGACCATAATTTACATATTCACTGACATTGTGAAACAGACAAACCATTTGTTTCTGTTTTTTCTAAATTTAAAAACATCTAAAGAAACACAATCTGTCTATAAATGGTTCTTTACTGTCATCAACAGAATGAATAAGAAAGTGATCATAGCTTTGTGCTAAAAACTTTGAATCAAGCCTTACAGATAATACCGTCATTCTAACAGATATCTTCAACTACAAGATAGACAAGCATCATCCTCATATTTAATCAAATACTGGCTGTACCCTCTAATGTTGCAATGATGAACTACACTTTCATGGGTTAGCTGCTCTTGTTGCACAATAAAAACCAGTATTTCACAGCTTTGTCTGGAAATGGAAATGAAATGGAAGGTAATTCAAAATAGCACCACGTGAATTTTAGAATTTTAGTATAAATAGCTGAGCACTAGCACACAAGTGATCAACAAGCCCAGAAGTGTAGTTTGGTTAGTGTCTCACCTCGACTCAAATGGAGTGACCAGAACAGGGGTGATGAACCCATCCTGCTGCAGGAAGGCATACAAGCTAGTTCAGAGGTGAAATACAATACATAGAAAGATCCACCACTGTCCAACTTCACAGGGTACTGTGTTGTACATTCATTGAGAAACTCTAAAATCCATCACCCCAGCAGGTACGAACTAGTAAGTAGCAAGGGTCCTCCATGTTCTGCTTGAAGGAGTGGGTGAATGAGAATTCTTATTGGAGAGACCTTGAAAATTGCACACATCACCAGCCAGAAAGGTCTTTTACTAGAGACAGTGCAAAGGGTGCTTTTGAAACCCTATTTTTAAAAATTGGAAAGTACAAGCCAAAGAAGTAGATAGTCACTTCCTTGGTGACTACCTTTCCCATGATATGCCATGGAAGGTATGGTCCACATCACACAATTCAGTACACTTAATAGATTAGGATCCCTCAAATGGTATTGTAGAGCACTCCATCTTGATCTTGACAGTAACACTGCTGATGTTAGCTATAAGGATATGTTTCTTTTCCAAACTTCACATTGTCCCAAACCATCTGCCCATACTTTACCAATCTGATGGAATCCTATAAAAGAAAGAGGATTATGAAGAAAAAAATGTTCTTATCTTCCTAGACTAGATTGAAAAACAGTGACTGGAGGAGGTCAAAATCTTGCAGAAGTCAAAAACAGCCAAATGACGAATATAACATGAGACAGTTTGTAGAGTCATCCCATGCTAATCTAAAAGATCTAATACACAGGGTAGTTAGAAGTGATATGCAAGAAAGTAAGACAAACAAAGAATCTAATGCAAAAAAAATGTGAAATAGCTTGCTAGTATCACAGATAGAGAATGAGAGATGCAGCACAGAAGAAATAATCAGAAAGTTTTGGAAAGGACAGAGGAATAAAAAGACCGTGTGGTAACGTAAAAAAAACAAAATGTAGTTGACAAAACTGTATGAAAACCAGTAATGTTGGAAACCAACAATCCATGGTGAAACAACCAAGTGAAAAAGCCCTGAAGGTGAGGCATAATAGGAAAGCTCAGAAAAAGGGAATGGTGAACGGACCAACATCGAAAACCTACCATTTCCATTAACAGATGAACAGAGTTGAAGGACAATAAGAATTGGATAAGAAAAAGGTTATATGGTCAGGAAAGCCAACCCTGCAATCAATGGAACAGACAAGTCCAATATGTGAAGATGAAGGAAAACAATATTGGGTTAAATAAAGATATGTGGGATTGAAATAAGAAAGAATGGGAATGGAGGGGAAGAGGTGGGTGCAAAGGAAACTATGGTTTAGCCAACCAAAGAGGCATTACCAGCAGAACTAAACAGGTGTCTACCCAAAGCAAGACATAAGAAAAATGGGAGGGGAAGCATACGTAAAAAAAAATGCAAGACCAGCCCCAGTTGCAAGCATTAATCTACAAATATTAAAGATGATAAAATGGGTATGAGAAAATTAGAAGTCTGTTGCTGAGAGGAGTGGCACACAAAACTAAGAGCAAACCAATAAAAAAACCTAAGAATGAAAGACCACTCCAAAAGGTAGAATCTTGTTTGGCTGAGAAAGGCAATTTGGTACCAAGCTACGAGCCTTTAGCACACGACAATCCATAAAACAAAGAGTGGATGGATGAGAATTCTCATTGGAGAGACCTTTAAAATTGCACAGATCTCAGATCTTCTTCAAACACCAGCCAGAAAGGTCCTTTATTAGAGACAGTGCAAAGGATGTTTCTGAAACCCTATTTTTAAAAGTCAGAAAGTGCAAGACAAAGAAGTAGATAGTCAATCAAGTTGCATGCAAAAGAAACAAAAAAGCCAAACCATTGTGCAAGTTAAGGGAATATAGATGAACTGTTGTGCAAAACAGAATGGGTACAGATATAAATTCTGCTCGTCCCACAATATCTCTTTAAGGTGGCACATGTGTGTACAGCTCAATGAAATTTGTGGTTCAAGAGACACTTAAATTCCCCAAAGTAAAAGAACCTTGTATGGAGGTTTAAATGAGAAGTGTAAATCTTGGTGACAAGGCATTCCATTGCTCCTAAATAAGGTGACAAAGTTCAAGTATCACTGAATGAGAGTTGAAGAACATGCCCAAATATACCATGTATTGCGTAGGCATGAGAAAAGAAGTGAAAGGTTGACAAGCCACCCCAACCAAGCAGTCTGATGCAGAAGAATATGGGTGTTATAGAAAGAATAATTACAAGAAGTGACAAGGAGAAGTCAATTGTCCATGCAATAATGTAATCTTATCCATAACGACATAAGAGGAAGAGGCAATGCTAAAGAACATAGTGCTGGATGAAGCAAAGAAAATGTTTCGTGAACAGTTATTGAAATGTGTAAAATTGCAACTGAAATGTCAGCATTCATTATCTAGTCTGTTGAAAAAAACCCATTTGAGATAAATTAAACTCAAAATATGGAACTGATAAATGACAAAAAAAAACATCTGAAACAAAAGATTCATAACCAGATATCAGTAGTCTTTTCTTCAGGACCACAAAGAGATGAAAGTTATAACCCACTGTAGGGAGGTAAATAATCTTTCAATGGTATTATTGGCCAAAAGATTTGAAACTAGTTCCTGGAAATGTTGAAGGTAAAGAGAATCAAAAGGAAGAGGAAAAAAGTCAGAAAAGGGGGAGAAAAGATAGATTGTGGATGAAACCTGAAGAACCCATCTGTCAAACAAAAATAGAGACCACAGTCTGGCAATGAAAGACAGGCAAACTTCCACAAGGCCATATCTGACAGGGTAGTTACTGATAAGAGGAGCAATGATCCTAATTTCAGGAAGTTGGAGAATGGGAAAAAAAGGAGAATGCTGGGAAGCAGGAATAAGAAAGGGAGTTGTGTATTCAACAATCAAAAACATTATGACCAATCCTGTCAACAAAAAGAATAAAAAACGTTTTTTTAACAAATACAAAAGCATTCATTTATATCTATTTTAACTGCTCTCTCTTGTATACAAAAATTTCCATACTCAAGCTTAGTTCACTGATAAATATTACTTATACAGTTGGTGAACACCATGCAATGTACATTACTGTTATTAGATATGCACATGGTTTTCTTATTTTAAATTAATTTCTGTTTAGCCTCAGTTCTTATACCTTAATTTTCTGATGATGCAAAGTAAATCACATGAAACATGACAAAATAAACAAAAGTCTTACTCTATAACTCTGATTAAAACTAATGGAAAGGTCAAATAATTGCTTCTGAAAAAAATACTTGCAGGGTATAAGAAGGAATTGTTTAAGGTTTAGGGAATTTATAGTGTTAATGAAATATCTTTTCTCTTATTCAATAACAAAAATTAGAAATGGACACAGGTATAAATTTTGAAAGGAGCAGTAGTCATCCTCAATTAACACAGTTTTACAGACAAGTCTTTAAAATGGGTCACTTTCAGAAATGATTGTTACAGTAAACTTAAGGGAAGAACTGATAAATCTCAACATTTACTAAAACTGAAAATGTATTTCCATTAGGTACTTACCTGCCATACCCAAAGCTACCTCAACCTTCATTTGCCCAGTAGGTCATGTTAATTTTCAACAGTGCACCATTCTTTCATACACCTATATTTTTTGTCTTTGTGACAATGGGTACTGATAATGTGAATATTCTCCACCAACCATACTGCACCACCTATACTATCATAGGTAGTTCCTCTACAATTATAACACAATCCTCTCTTTCAAGAGTTGGCATATAAAAACAACAACAGTGGCAAATCAGTGTGAAGGAAGGATGGGAAATAAATTTTCATTGTTAGAAGATGTTAACTTCTGAAAATGTACTACTTCTACTCATCCAAAACTAGAATCCCACACTGGAAAGGTGGAAGCACCTGCAAAGGTGCCAAAAAAATACAATAAAATACCCAGTGGAAGTCCCTTGCATAAAACTGAGTTTTGAATTTTGTACAAAAGATACTGATAGATCAACAAGTGCAGTTTGCTTAGGCCAAAACATTCAGGAAAAGCACCTTGTATCAGTATTGAGTATAACAAGTGTGGTTTAACCAAGCAGAGAACATCCAATTGAAGTGCCTTGCCTTAATGTATGTCACAATCAACAAGTGCAGTTAACCCAGGCAAAAACATCCAACAGAACCATCTTGTTTTGAGAATATATTAATAATAGTGTATAATATAAAGCATAACAAAGTTATCCACCCTCACATAGAGCGATTAGATATGAGTATGAGATTGTTTTACTATATAAATCTAAGTCGTGATGAAACCTCCACAATTCACCACTCCACTGGCTGGGAACAAGAAGTGATAAGGATTTCTATCCACCACTAGAAGGAGAGGTGGATAAGCAATGGTGAAGGGGGAGTCCATAAAAACAACCCATCTGAGACAGTTCAATGGGTGCCCACACTTTCCTATTCTTAAAAGCAGAAACACCCAGATTGTAAGAATCATTGGTCACTAGGGATGAGCAAATATACCTGTATACTTTATTCCTGAAGTCTACGAGTGACAGTCCTCAGTATATACAGATTTTAAAAAAAATCAATATATAGATATAGATACACCATCAGATAACAGTGACTAGTGGTCTTGCATAAATACACAGTCTCCACAGTCAGCATTATAGAAGAATACAGATATACTGCTAAGATATAAAATTTAGTAAACCTGACCAGGTCAATATCTTCCACCAGGTGATACATCTCAAAATATGAGGTATATCAATAAATTAAAAAAAAAAAAATTATGACAACTTACACCAATGAAAGGTAAACAGCTGCATCTAGATTCACCACAGAAGGAAGATACAAATATGTTATGCAGGCAAAGAGTGACAAATATACTGAAAGTTGTCCACATACCAGCTTATATGATTTCCTTCAAAACAAAGCTATGTCAAGCAGCTGAGCACTTGGGTAGATGACAAAGTTGGTGTGAAGAAACAATACATAAATGGTAACCCACAAGAGACATTTACACATGCCAGGCATTCAAGTTGATGAACCCAACCCCTAAGTGTCATAGGAGAAAGAGAAGAAACAGAGGAATGCCATGAAACAATTACACAGAAACAAGAAAAATAAAAGGATGCAGAACAAGCCAAATAACATAGCAGGAAATAAACTAGATAATCCTGAGAACACATGTAAGAAAAGGAAATGGAAGATAGTACAAAAGAAAATGTTCCCAAGTAGCCAAAATCCTAGGAAGAAATGGCTGATCCTGATAATGATTAATATATGAGAAACGAAACAGAATTGCAAAAATATCAGAAAGACTATGATGTGTCAGGATATGGAGGATTTATTGTCTAAAAATGGTACAAGAAATAAACTGCAATGGTTTCAGAAGGAAAACTAGATTGGGTATAAAGAATACAACTGAGATCCAAATTCGGTTGAAGAAAAGTGTGACAGAAGGAGCAGATGAAAGAAATGGAAAAACTTGAGTATGAGAAAGCTTTCTGAAAGTTCAACAGGGCAGCTCTATTAAAAGCAACAATAAACAGACAAAATTTGGTCAAATAACTAGACAAAATACTGAGGCAGTTGAGGAACAGAAGTACAAGAGAGTTGTAATCCATGAGAAATAGATACTAGAAACAAGACCTAAACTTCTGGTACACAGACAAAGAAGGGCATGTCCTCAAGCTTAAGCACAAGACTGGACAAAAAAGTCACACAGAAAAATGGAGTATAGTGATGTGAGGATAAAAAATGTCATATCAAGGAAGAAGAGAGAGAAAAGGACAGAGTCTGTTGCTCCAGTAAGGGAAGGATCAGAGGGAACTATGAGATGGCAAAGCTGAAGCAACCAACATAATACAAACAGGCAGTGGTCTGGATAATGGAAAAGACTTAGAAGAGGAGGCATGTTTGACAATAGGCATAAAGATCATAAGAGTAGTTCCACTGGTCAATAAGCATTAAAGAAATGACTGCACATGTGCCCGACCCAGGGAAATGAGCACTTTCAAGTAAGTGCACATCACCAAAAGAAAGAGAGCTTCACATGCAAAAAGAGAGGAGGAGAAAGTATGGTGAATGTGACTGCCCACTCATTATCCTGCAGCCAAAGTGGAGAAAACTAGGCTCAACTGAGAAAGGAAGTGAAGATAAGGTCCAAATAAATAAAATATTTTCCAACTTGAAAAGAAACCCCATCTAAGAAACTTCTTGAAGAAAGTGGGTGTGAGTGGCTGACCCAGCAAGTCAAAATAATGCATAAAAGAGTGTATCACTCCACAGAACACAGATAGAGTTGAAAAAAGGCAGAATGGTAGCACCCAGAACTGAAAGGCAAAACCCTCATACAGGAACACCCCCCACCAAAAACAAAAATGTCACAGTGAGGTATTTAGCAATGTAAGACTAGAGAGTAAGCAGCTAGTCATCACCACCCAACGTCAACTCTTGGGCTACTCTTTTGCCAAGGAATAGTGGGATTGACCATCACATTATAATGCCCCTGTGGCTGACTGACCTATATTTAGCCAGCACAGGAGGTACGCAATTATACATTTTAAGATAACTTCTTTGTAGGACATTCTCACTGACTAAACTATATCTACCAGGTGCACATGCACAGATCTATGTGGTATTACAGGGCACACACATACAACATTATACACGTCTTTAACTTATCACTGCACGCTTTTGTGTGTGTGTGTGTGTGTGTGTGTGTGTGTGTGAGAGGAGACATGGGAACTGACCTGAATCTGATAGATAGACATCTCTTTGTCACAATAGGAAGACAATAAAAGAAAGGGCTAGATAAGGCTTCCATTAATAGAGGTCAGATATAAAAGCCTTTCTCTTCCAGCTTCAAGTGGGGGTGGATACAGTAAATTAAAGAGAGGTTAAAGAGCAAGGCTTGTTGAATATTTAAATGACCACAATTGTATTTCAGTTTGTTTTTGTATTTTCAAAATGGACAAAATAATATGATAAACCAGTTAGATCCTTTTTTGCCCTTGAATATGTTATTTGGATTAGAGGAAAGTGTGAACTTTGTACACACAACTTTTTAAACAGCTTTTGTTCAAATGTTACACAAAAGATTAGAAAGAAACTCCAATGGGCTAAAGTTGGGGAAGAACCAGTAGTGTTTGGGCATTTGCTTTTTTTGCATTTAAGTTTAACAGGAACAAAATTAAGTTATATGATAAAAGTACAATGATATTACACTTACATATTTCTATCTGTATTTCATAATGACTTGGGTAAACTACTTAGTTATCCTAATAATTTGCAACTAATTATATTAAGCATATGGGAATGCTTATTTAGAATTTCACACAACATTTCCTATGCCCTTTGCTATGGTGATTAGTGCCATGGCCTCTTAATGTTGTATTTAAAAATTAAACTTAATTATCAATGTAAATTAACAAATTTACCACAAAAATGTAGTGTCGTTCAAACATTTATACTATCTAACACTTAACCCCCTTGGTTTCAAAATAAAACATTAAAAAAATTCTGAAAATTCACATTTCAGTATCATTTGACATGTCAGAGCTTCAACTTCTAATATTAAGAAGAGATTGTTACACTTTCCAAAGTTATCCTTACTAATAATTTAACCTATCAAGTCTAACAAACTTCTGAAAGTCTCACCATTATCAGGACTTTCAAACTAAACCTGTCACAGTTTCAGACCAATTAAAAACCAGCCAAACATAATTATAATCAAAATCTAAAACTTGTATCTACTAACTTCTTGATTTGCTGAAATATAAGTTTATATATCAAAACCAGAGAGACAAGACCCTTCTCTCCAACTTAAGATAATTTTCCTAATAAACTTTAAAGACATCACGTTTATAACCAACAGAAAAGCAGACCCTTCCTAATAAAGGCTCGGAGCTTTTTGATGTTGGTGCTCATAAGTCTATCAATTTCTTCACATGTAGACATACTATCTCTGCTGCAAAAGTCAATAGAATTTCTTAGCCTATTTACAGCTCGCTTGGAAAGCCACATAAAGTACAGTTGTTTTTGGGACCATCTAATTTTATAAAACGATAAATAAATATTTGTGTTCTAAAAGGCATATTTGAAAGCTACATGAACTCACTTTGGACATCCAAATTTGCGAGACTCAACAAGACTTAGTAAAGAACAACTTGTATAATAAAACTGCAGTACAAAAAGTTAACACGTTCTTTCACACAAAATGTATTTTCAGTAGGTTCTTACCTCAGATAAAGCTATCTTAACATTCTTTCAGTCCTCTAGGCATCACTAAATAAATTTTAAAGCCTATTGCACTAATCACTACACTCTACAAATTTTGCACCACTTATCAACATGTACATTAGCATGCTACTACCCTCAACCATTGATAATTTGCTACCTACACAGGCAAACCAACTGCCTATGATTTTGCCACTCAATCTTCCCTTTCAAGATTTGCAGCATGAACAACATTGGCAGGGAGGAAAGATGGGAAATATGTGGAAGGAAAGAAGTAGCTATTGGAAACACATTTTCAGTGCAAGAACATGTTAACTCCTGGTAAAATCTTACCTCCTCTCACACAAAGCTTGAATCCCACAGTAAAAGATTGGATGAATTTTAACTGGAAAACAACCATTTAGAAATAACTGATGTATTCAGAGATTAAACCTAATCACACATGCAGAATACCACACTACTTCTGGAACAAGAGCTATTCACCCCATAAGGAAGAAATGAAACTGACACAAGCAGAAGAAATATAGATGCACAAACTTAATTCATTTTGAGAGGTGCAAACTACAACAAAAAAATGGGCAAGTCTAATTTGTCTTCTATCTCACAAACCAGACTGAAAAACTTGCTGGCTTCTGTAGGTGGAAAGCACTCAATAAAATAAAACCATCAATACCCACAAAGAAAAATGGCAAGTCAAAGGATGGTTTGCAAAATATAACAATAGAGAAAAACACCTGACCATGGCTAGGTATCTACCCAACCTCAACCAGAAAGATGCATATAAATACACAGAACAATCCCAACAACAAGTAAATTAAGTGTTGCATGTCAAGCAACCTCAATTTACAGAGAGGACGTCAGCTCTCGACCAAGTCCGGACAAACTCCTAAAGCTACCATAAGAATTCAACTGTAATCAGTTTTAACTTTCACAACTATGATTTGTCAAGTTAAATGACCTCAAGACCTCTTTGTACTCATTGAAAGTCTTAATAAATCTAATACTACCAACTAACTATTAATATAGTGTATATCTTCATAAAATGTCAGTCTTTCAGTATATATACAAAAATAACATTTGTAGCAAAGTATTGTTAACTTACTAAAAACAGATTTGCCCTTAAATATATATAAAAAGTATTTGTTTTGATCAGTCTCTGTGCAAAGTGATTTTCATATTAAGATTAAAAATATTACTTCATACTTTTATCTCAAAATCTCAAATTTCATTTGTGTAATCTTTAAAACCTCCTAGGTATATTTTAAATGTTTGTTTAAAAAAATTTTATCTGTAATTTTCTTAATCCTAACTTCATACAAGGTTGGTCAATTTGATTGACCTTGTAGCCATCTATAGTGTGGGTGTGAACAGAGAAAACTTGCCACAGAATGGGATCCTATTAATAACAGTAAGAATTGGTCCTTGAAAAGAAAACAAATATTGTGAAAAGACACAAGTCAAAAGCAAATTGACATGGGCAAAATAGCCACTGGACAATATCCACCTCAGAAAGATATAGCAAGATAGTGAGATAATGAACAAGGGTGTAAGGTACAATTCAAACTCCAACCTGAACAATTTCTTGAACAGATCATGGGAATAAAAGGTCAGGAATGTGAACCCCAAAAGGAGACAGTAAGTGTCACATAACACCTTATGGAGCAAACTGGACAAAGAAGCCAAATTGGATTACAATGGGAGTACAGGTGAGAAATGGAAGGTAAAGAGTTGCATATGAAAATCAAATGGACCTCCTGGGCAGAACAAGTCTTAGGAAGGAAACTACTAATATTTAACAAGCCCTGAATTTAAGCACAGCATGTGCACATTTCGTGTGAAGCTTTTGATAGACTTACTGGAAACAGCTAATTGACTCGCATCACAATTTTTTGCTTTCTGTTTGGAGAATTACTGCTCCAATAAAGCAATATGACCATAAAATTAAAAGATAATGGATGTGAAAAGATCATCAGATGAAACTGTACAGATAAGTAGTTTGAAACTTTTTTGATTAATACTGCAATCAATACAAAGAGAAAAAATGGTATTATTCATTTTATATTCTCACCTTTTCATTTCCCTGCACATTGGTGATTAATGTTGTTAATATTACAGTAGAGAATGATGAAATATAAAGGTTTTACCAAATAAAATCATTTGATATATGTTTAGGAGGTTCAAGAAATTATCCATACAAAATATAAAATGTGAAAAATGTTTTCATTCTTAACATAAAAAACATCTTTCATTCAGATTTACTTAGTAGAACTTGCTTGGTCTAGTTAATATACTTTATACTTGAGGTTTATCAGAGATTAACCAAACAAACACTATAAAAATCTACTTACCTCTTGTGATTCCACAAAACTAAAAGAAAAACTGAATAGAAATATTAGAGTTTTTCTTTTATATAAGAGTGAATGCAATCAATACATCACCAATGGAAGCTCAATGTTGTTAGTAATGGTGAAAACTACATTTTGCATACAAGCTCTTCAAATATATTCATTCAATGTGTTTCATAACATTTAAATCATTAGAAATTTACAGCATAAAAATGCTGAACACCTAATGCAAAAGAAAGCTAAAGACACCATAGTTTACATTAATAATGGCACAAACTAAAATGTTGTTTAATATACAAGTTTATAATTTTTTTATGTTGTATAATATTCCTAGAGATGGCATTCAAGTCTTGTTACATCAGGCGATATTAATTCAACACCTTTATTAGTACAGCTAAAGCCCACTACAAGGGGTGACCGAAGAAAAATGATCTTGGCACAATTGTCAATATGTCATTAAAGCCAACCAAACAATACTTTATTGCTATTTGCCAAGCTAAGAGAATTTATACATATTTATTACAAGTTAAACAATGCAATTATCATTCAACACAAATTAGTTATGTACACTTTTGGTCTCCTAATCCAAAAAAACAATTCACTTATTGGAAACATTTCAGACTTCAGGTGACTATGAGGAAGACTGAAATAATAGAAAGGTTACCTTGCAGGAACAAGTTAACAGGATCTGACATTTACTCCGATACAATAGCTCAGAACAAGAAAAAATGCATTCAGACCAATTGTCAATGTGATGTACTAGACTGATATGGTTAGTAGTTTAATATTCAATGTTTTATTTTTGTTTTTTTAATATACTTACACATTCCATTTTGATACATTCAATGGTGAAACTGATTAATTTCTCAGTCTCAGCACACTCAAATTATTTCCAATGTAAGTCAGATAATTATTTTTCTTCAGGTCAAGACTGGCATACTATGGAGTTTGTTTCTAAGAATTTACAACTGCTATATCATTCCAATACAAAATATCAATCAATATATGTACATTGTATTTAATGTATTAAGTACATATTATTATTCATTTTTATAGCTAATGATGTTAAGTATATTTTATTTCACAATTTCTTGAAAAAAAAAGAAAAGTTTTATTTACATATATTTTCATTACCAAAACATTCTGTGCTTCTGTGGCTTAAATGGCAAAACATATCCTACTAGTGAGTAGATCTGTACAATTTCTGGTATTTGCTATTCAATTAATCAATGGTTACAACCTGTGCAAGCTAAAAAAACAAAACAAAAAGAGAGCTGTGTGCTGTCTTCAAAACTGTCATACATTTTGTGAGCACTTCCTACTTAGTGAATGAATCACTAACATCAATTGAGTATCAAGACAGTCATTTTGTTTGTTTTCCAGTTGTGCAGCACGCTATGCAACAGGTGCATTGATTTGATCTCAGAGTTTATTAACATATCTTGCAATTCTATTCAATGCTCATAATTGTGAGATTAGTAAAATTAAGCATCCAGCTTGGTACATAAGCTGATTTAAAAACATTTATTCTAGTTATATATATATAATCATGAAAATATTACATTATCCTTGACTGGAGAGACACTATATTTTATTTTATTTTAAAAACAACCTAAACATATTAACTTCTTTCAACTTTTAATTGTATTAACATCTAACAGTAACACAAAATTTTAGTAAATAAATAGTAGGCCAGCAAACAATAATTTATAAGCATAATGTTTGCTCTCCAATTTTTTATACTAGTATAAAGTGCTTCTTTCCTTAAGCAGCATACACAGTTAGTTCAAAGTCAGAAGATTATCCATCAACCAACTTCTGTATACTCCTAGGGCTTATGATCCAATCAAGCTACACATTATTTATTGTTACTTTATATTGACCAGTCATATAGTATGTAGTTAATATGGTGCAAATTAGAGATGGTAGGATTGCCTGTTGGGTGATTTAAAAGTGAATAACCTTCCTATTCAAAGTGCTCTTAATGTACAAGTTGAGTTTTAACACCAGGATGTATCATTCTGCAGTATGAAAATCCAGTTGTGAGAATAATTTTTGTTGTCAAAAATATAATTAGTGTGACTGTTGATAAAGCTTTCATTGTAAAAATTTAGTTTCAGAGTTGTCTTTTATACAGCACAAAATTACAAAAAACGTCAAGTAAAACCTAGAAAATAGCCAGTTACATAATCAATAGTATCTTAATGTAATTACACTGCAATTATTGTATTTTATTAATTACCTAAAGCAAGTAATTCATCTTTTGTTAAATCTACTTGTTGCAAAGAAGAAGAATGACCAGAAACTGATATCTACTGTTTATCCACATAAACAAACATCATAACTTCAATTACATGGTACATCTGTTAAAAACAATATCATTAGCAAGCAAAGCAAATTATGCAGTAACTGAACTTCAACATCTTAAAAATAATTTTATTAACAATTACTATCTCAAATAGTTTATAAAAGAAGCCATCAACAAAACTCTTTAATGGTGAAAAAACCCATTAATCAAAAAATATGAGATGATAATACCTTTTTTGCAGGCCTTAAGGAAAAATAAAAATAATTATGAATACTTTTAGCATTCAAACTGTTCAAGAGCCTGACTAACCTATACAATATCTTAACTAAGGTTACGTCACAGCATCTGACTTTTTACTCAGAGAAAATGTCTACAATATACCGTATGAATGTAAAAGAGAATACATTGAAGAAACCAAATGTCCTGTTAATATTCAGATGTCAAAGAGACATCAGACGTGTTTCTGTAGTTAGAAACCTAGAGAAGAAAACTACAACATTGACTCAAGAATATAAAAATTATTGTCATGGGATGTGATAGTATAAAGAGAAAAATTAAAGAAGCCATTACAATGGCAGCATATAATTGTGGTTATCCTACAGATATTAACCATAATCCTGGATTTTCCCCTTCATACTTGCTGGTTACCTTTCATTGAAGAAATCAAACCATCCATTGACTCTAACACCAGTATTAAAATAATCTAATTTATTATTTTTATTCTTTGTCTTAGTTTATTTATTTTTACTGTTGATTTTATCTTTCAGCATAACAAACCACAATGATAATATCGTTTGCTATGTCCCTTGACCCTGTAACATTATCTAATTTTATTAAACTTCAGGCTTAGTTTTTTTAAAGAAACTTGCGCATGTTCTCGTTTTTCGTTGTTGCTGGGCGACTTTTGATTAGAATTGTTCAATTAGATCCTGTTGTTTATTAAATATCTCGCACCTATAGAGCTAGAAGTTTTAAAGTAATTGAACCGAAAGCTTATGCATTAATTTTAAAAAAACGTTGTGACAGTTCAAATAAATTACTTAATACAAACAGTGGAAGTAGAATTGTACGGTTATAAGTATGTTTATGTCTATTCCGAAAATGACGTTTCTCACTGTCTTCACTTTCAGTACATATTTTAATACTAGTCTACCTCTTAACACTTATGCGAGGCCTAAATCATTTATCAATGTTACGTATATTTTTTACCTCCTAAGCTATATAAAATTGTTGTAGAAAAATAATGAGAATTACTTCTAACCTAGAAATTTATTATTTAATAACATAAAGTATAATAACTCTAAATCATTAAATAAGTATCCTTTACATTTGCATTTGAATTAAATGATTTGGTGATTTACAAGAAGTTCGAAAGCATAAAATTAAAATGTAATACTTTAAAAGTCATAATGAATAGAATAATTCAGTACTACTTACGCTGCAGAGGAAACATGTTAAGTCAAAGTTCAAACGCTATTGTTACCATAAATTATCTTCGAATTCAAACAATGCAAACCTAATAGTAATACTATTAGTATCACTATAGTAGGCTTAATGCAACTTAAAATGGCGTTAGTTGACGTCACAACAACAATAAAAATAACATTTCTTATTTAGCTTTAAATGTCCTTTCTTTGCGTATTTGATTTTTTAAGATAGTATTTATGTAGGTTTGAAATGATGTAATATACTTCAATTAAATATGGACAAAATTAATTTACATAATAACAGAAACTATTTAAAATATAATGGATTACTTTTCCTTCGTATATTATTATATTCATATCCAAAATTGCAATGTAATATAATTATGAGTATATCTTCTTTGTTGGAATATTTCAGTAATATTTCTATCATTTGTAATATAACGCTATCTTTATTTGTAACACATGGTACAAACATTTTATGTGTTAACTGTTTCTGCAAAATTGTAATTAGTGTTATTAATCACTTTAGAAAATGTTTAATTTTTCTACTACTTTTCTTCATGTCCCCAATGGTGCAGCGGGAAGTCTTAAAATTGATAACGCCAAAAACCTCGTTTCGATACCCGTATGAAAGATAGTACACAGAGTCTATTATATAGCTTTATGTTTCACAATAAAGAAACAATACATTATGTATTCGTGTATGTGAGTTTTCCATTATGGCAAGAAAAGAGTTGTATACTTTTATAGATACTTCTAGGGTCGCTTCACTGGTGTGGAAATAATTTACCTTTCCGTAATTCAAGGATAGACATTTTTGCTGACCGTTATGTTACAGTACTTTATCATACACTATTCAATCCGAAGTGGGTAAGTGTAACGTTCGTATTTGGCTCATTCTTGATTTTAGCTGGAAGGCTATCATCTTAGTGTTTCCAACGAAAATTAAGGTAATATATAAGATTTACAAATCCATATTGCTTAACATCTTCCCTTCCATACATTTATCGATTTCCTTCTGCGTAAATTTTTTTATGTTCTTTTCATTTGAGCGATCGCTCCCCAGGTTCACACAACCCAGTTATGTCAAATAAAATAAGTAATAATAATAATTAATCACGTTCCATTGTTTCTGATAATTTATATCATTATTTATCTTATCATATACATTCTTTCGTGACACCTACTTATATTAGTAAGTACGATAATATTTAATATTAAGGGTTGACAAGGTTTTCAAATAATTCACGCTCTGAAAATCCACCCTATTGAACTCCTAAGCAAACAAAAAACAACAACTATTAAAAACCTTGGCTACCATAAATAATGCGAAATTTTACTAATAATACGCTGAAACGGTCGCTCATATATCCGGCATAATGAATCAGTTATTTTAGAGTTACTGTAGGTACAACTTACTTAACAGGGAGCTAAATAGCTCTGCATCCTTCGTTGATCACACATCGGGTTTTTATCAATACTTGTTTCTTTGGTTGGTTTTTGAATTTCGCGCAAAGCTATACGAGAGCTGTCTGCAATAATTGTTCCTAATTTTACAGTGTAAGACTAGAGGAAAAGCAGCTAGTCATCACCACCCTCCGCCAACTCTTGGGCTACTCTTTTACCAATAAATAGTGATACTAACCTAACCTTATAATGCCTTGATGTAACGGGGATTCGAATCCGCAACCACCAGATTACGATTCGAGTGCCTTAACCTACTGGCCATGCCGGCCCTCTTTTCAATGCTAATGTTACATAATGTCTTCGTAAAAATATTAATAACCAACGTTAAATGGACTTCTCAAGTTAAATGGTTTGCAATGTTCAAAATTTAAAAACATTCCTGGATAAATATCTTACGTTCATAATTAACAAGCGTTGGTTACAATTATAGACTCCGGACTTTATGTGATGCCACCTGTAACAGTTCAATAATATATACTGCCGCATTGGTTACATTTATAGGTGTGAGAAGAGTTTCTAGAAATTTCAGCCTGCACAACAGTATTGACAATACGCTAACGTTTATGTATACACATATATTGTTGATTCTTACACTCGAGAATCTTCTACAACTTTAGAGAATAGACAGGAATTGCGCAATACAGATGTAACAGTATACGTTATGTACATTTCTAAATATGAATTATACTTAAACAAACATCGATATTAAAATAGATATGTGATAGTAAATCCGTAACAGATAGTAGTGATACTTTTCAAGCTCTACCAACAAAAATAAGGAACCTTCATTTACCACCGCGATGATGCCATTAGTTGGAGACCAATCATTTGAAAGTACTATTTAACCAAGATGACATTTTATTGTTAAATTGTAAGGATAGTGATGATATTCAAGCCCTCTTATCAAGATAATTGTGATGGCATTGACCAAGAATCCGTCATTTTAATGTGTTCAGTTAGATCTGGGTCATAAGAAAATTATATAATAGTCATGTCTCCTTCGTAATAAGTAATATTGTTTCAACATTCAGCCACTCCAAAGGACAGCTTCAGTTTCAGAAATATCTTCGCGTGCCTCATTATATAATGATAATTTGGAGCACAAGCAAAATACACTTTAACACATATGATCATTTAGCATTAAATTTTATGGTCGTTCATCAAGAATGTTTCTTTGTTTATTGTCGTAATGATAGTGATGACGGTGTTAGTCGAGTGTCCATCATTTTAAAATATGTATAATATAATTCTAGGTAACTAGTGTGTGTTTTCGTATAGCAAAGCCACATCGGGAGATATGCTGTGTCCACCGAGGGGAAATGAACCCTTGATTTTAGCGTTGTAAATCCGAAGACTTACTGCTGTCCTAGAAGGGGACTCTAGGTAACTAGAATAATACATTTTATCCAAAATGACCTTTTATTTTTAAAATTGTGATGGTAGTGTTGCTGTTCAAGTCCTGCAATCAAGGTGACGTCCCCCACATTTACTACCGTAATGGTCATAATGTTACCGTTGGTCAAGTACCTATCACTTTATTACATATGCAGTGTGATCTAGGTCACAAGAAAAACTCTTTAACCAAGGTAATTTCATAAATTCGATGTATTACAGCGGAACCTCCTAAGTACTATAGCAGACCACAGTTTGAGATCTTTTGCTGTAGTCTGTGTATAATTTTGTTAAAGTTAGACGAATATAATGTTGTTGATGAGAGGGAAATTTTTATTTTTCGTGACGAAGTAGCTTAATCATTTAGAACCTTCTAGAAAGCTAGCAAACGATTTGAACCATATAAAACGTGGGTAGTTAGTGCATTTAACTAATTATTGATGTGAGAGTCTAATACAACGAATAACACTGTGTAACAAAATTTCTACTTTTTCTTGTTCATGGGCAGAAAGTGTTATTTCCCAATTGCTGATGCCTAAAGTAAATGGAAAAGACCTGTTTTTCTCTTCAAACTTTGCTTTTGTGACCTGGGAGCGTATAACAAAAACATGATGGGAGACAATATTTGGGGGTTGATACGTGAGAGTGATTTACATTACAGTCGCAAATCTCAAAAAACTACTCACTTCTAAACATTTTTGTAGAACTTTAAATACATGTAAATCTCGATTGATATGTTGTTTTATTCAGACCTTATGTAAATGAAAACGTGCAAATTTGGAAATTTGGCCGTTTTTACATGGAAAATAGGTTAATTTCTAAATTTCATTATCCAGGTCACAAAAGCAAAGTTTGAAGGGAATAATGGCCATTTTCTGTACTTTTACAACATAAGCAATTAAGAAATAACACACACTATCCAGGAAGGAAATCTGTGTTACGTAGTGTAAAATCTATTAGTCAATCTGCCTGCTACTTTTAACAAATCTGTTAGTCAATCTGCCTGTTACTTTTAACAAATCTGTTAGTCAATCTGCCTGTTACTTTTAACAAATCTGTTAGTCAATCTGCCTGCTACTTTTAACAAATCTGTTAGTCAATCTGCCTGCTATTTTTAGACAGTTAGTTAATTTGATTTTGTAAACACTATCTAAATTTCAAAAATATACGAGAATACGAAAAGTATCAAATGTACAAGAAAATTAGTAAGATAAAAGTTATGGTAATATCCTACTGTGAAATCGTATTAATATAGCTGACTCGGATAAAATGAACTTGAAAGATACAAAGCTTATGTCACCAGTAAGTGTGATGGATTTTGTAATGTTTTTACACTAGTCTAAAAGAACCTACCAAACAATATAAGCCATTAGAAAGCTGAAATCAGAAGTGGGTTCTTTTTTTTTCTTTTGCTTTAATTAAAATAAAATGGAATAGAATTTAAAGTTTATGGATATTCCGTAATAAAAACTGTAGTAAAATAAAAATGATATTTATATAACGTTGTCCATGAGTAGCGGTTCACACACACAAATATCTGTTTCAAAAAGATTTAAACTTGAGGTAAAATGAAAACGAATGAGTAACCAACATTGTTTGTTGACTGTAAACTTGGATAAATATCAGCTGTTGTAGGAGAAATTATCGAACATCCAATGGTTTGGTCAGATGAGCATTAAGTGTTATTGGTGAGCTTAACCGTAAACAATTTACATTTGCAGTTTTGTTTAAATATGAAAGTTGATTTGATAAGATTTAGCATGATAGATTAATATAAATATGGTACGGCGTGGCCAAGCGTGTTAAGGTGTGCGATTCGTAATCTGAGGGTCGCGGGTTCGCATTCCCGTCGCACCAAACATGCTCGCCCTTTCAGCTGTGGGGGCGTTATAATATGACGAACAATCCCACTATTCGTTGGTAAAAGAGTAGCCCAAGAGTTGGCGGTGGGTGGTGATGACTAGCTGCCTTCCCTCTAGTCTTACACTGCTAAATTAGGAACGGCTAGCACAGATAGCCCCCGTGTAGCTTTGTGCGAAATTCAAAAACAAACAATTAATATAAATAACACATGATTTTCAATTACTGTATTCTCATTTAGATTAGGTTGACATTCGTGTACGTTTTCACATAGATGTATTAACTAAATAGTGCCTACGTTTAATAGTACACACAAAATATTTGAAATGAAACTTCCCAGTTTTAAATTATAATAAAAGTTGTGTTACTTATCATATTAAAATTATATCAAACATACTCGAATTTAAATTGCTGAAATGTAGTGAACAAAAATAGTTAGAAGCGCATTATTAGTGTGCGTGTATCCAGTAGAACCCTAACATTTCTACAGCTTCAGAATTTATTTTTTTTAATTTTTACCTCTTTCCAAGTTTTGTTGATGCTAACGAAGGTTCATACTTTTATATTTGGCATTGGCCTATCTTTACAAGTTTATCATTCCTTGAGTTCTTTTCTTTTCAGCACGTCTTTGTCTTTCTTCTCTCCCCATGAACCTATTCTTTTGGATTAAATTCTAAAATATATTGAGCTGTATTATCTCTAGATGTCACTAACCAATCCCCCAATCTCTACAGCAACTTACAGCTCTTATTTTTCTTCTCTGGTTATGCCTATCAAAAATGAAGAGAAAGCTCTGTAGAGTTATTTACGAAAATTATATAATTTAACTGAAACTACTTTGTATGTACCTTTAAAACGTATCTTCTCTTCATTTGATTCATCAGATTTAATGTAGTTCTTTAATCACCACATTTAGGCTAAAAACTACGCAGAAGAATGAAATGTTATAATGAACAAAATTACGTGCGCACCTTCAGGTCAGGAAGTAGAAAAATTAATGCTCATATTTCGACACAAATTATCAACTTTTTCAACTGTATGGAGGATGAAAGATAAATCGTAGTAATAAACTTTTATTTTTTTTATGTTTTGAGGCCGAGTAGGCAATATATGTGTTCAATATGCCAAGATAATATTTATTAATCAACATTTATTCACCACTTAAAACCGTTTTAACACTGACTACAAGACGTTAGTAAGACTAGACGTATTTGTAGCGTAATTTAAGCGACGGTATAATGCAACATAAATACAATAGTCGGTTTAGGAAGAATCAGGTAATTGTTTTGTTGCTGAGCGACGATGTATATTGTTGAATATTATAAACATAAATAAATAAAAGAACGTAAAAGCGTTCTTGACTAAGTAACAAAAAGAACAAGTTTTTTATTGTTAGTGAATTTTATTTGTGGGCTATATAAAAAGTTATAATTTATATATGCATTATCAGTGATTTTAGTTGTGTCGTACAGTGTAAGTGTCGATACTCAATTTATTATATTAGACCATCTGAAAAATTTACTTAAGTGCAGTAAGTCGTAATGTTTAGGAATTACGAGTGTCAATATGTTTAGCTGGAGTAAAACGATCACAACGTCTAGATAAAATTAGGCATCAGAATCGTATATATATAAATATATATGCACACACATATATACACTAGTGGCCAAAATCTTAAGACCAATGAACATAAAGAAAAAATATGCATTTTGCGTTGTTAGACTCAACCACTTATTTGAGTAGAGCTTCAAAAGATGTAAATAAGAAAAGGGAAAATAAAAAAACAACCCTTTATAGCATTTAATAGAGAAAATGTGAACACTATGAAATTAGCCTAAATACTAGCTGGTCAAAAGTTTAAGACCATACCAAAAATAAGTCCTAAACAGGGTAAGAAATGCCCAACAAGAGGTCTCAGTAGTGAGTTACACCGTCATTACAAATAACTGCAAACATTCGCTTTGGTATCGTCGATATAAGCGTTTGCAGAAGGCTGGCTGGAATGTTATTCCAAGTGCTGAAGATAGCTTCACGAAGATCATGCACGGTTTGGAATTGATGTCCATTTCTGTTTTTTGAACCTGATGATGACCGAAGAAGGTCGAAACGTTGTTCGATCTTCTACGTAAAATATTTTCTCAACCCAAACGAGCCGTTTTTGCATATAAATTTAGGAAATGCTAAACTTGACAAAACTGAAGAATATATATAAGAGTAGTTGTGGCAGAGAGATGTAACAGTGGCCCGTAATCCGAGGGTTGCGGTTCGAATCCCTGTTGCACCAAACCTACTCGCTCTTTCAGCCGTGGGAACGTTATAATGTGACGGTCAATCCCACTATTCGTTGGTAAAAGAGTAGCCCAAGAGCTGGTGGTGGATGGTGATGACTTGCTGCCTTCCCTGTAGTCTTACACTGCTAAATTAGGGATGGCTAGAAAGAAACGTGTATTGGAAGTTGGGAATTATATGGTACAGAAACTGGTGAACTATGGTTGTAAATAGAGTGAGACAGAAATTCTCATAAAAAAACAGTATTGTAATATTCGTGTGCTTGTTAAGTATCAAACCACTTTGAGTTGTCTGTGCTGAGCTCAGCACGAATATCGAAACCCGAATTTTTGCGTTATAAACTCACAGACTTACCGAGGTACAGAACTGTGGTATGAGTTTGGAGGAGCTGTTAACGACATCAAAATCAGTAAGAACATGTAAATCTAAAGAAATACTTCAGATTAAAGTTTAATAAGTTAAAAGTGTAGAAGTGCAGTGAAGCTGAAAACGTACATGTTAAAAACCGGAGGTACTATAATGAAGAAGAAATAATTCTTAGAACGTTCAAAATGGAGACAACGTAGTAAAACTTGAAACATTGTTGTGAAGCCTAAAAAGAAATAGCACCTACATTTCGTTTTCCTAATTTCTGTTTTTATGATTATTTCATTTTTATGAATTTCTTTCATGTGACCCTGGCCAACGGAAGTTAAAAAAGAAATCAATCTTTATGCAGTATCATTCCCTTAACTCATAGAAAAATTGTGAAAAATAATTTAGCCTAGAAAACTAATTATAGCATTTATATTGGTGCTAACGTTATAAAAGGTAGTTGCAAACGGTGTCTCACATGTCTTACTCTGAACACTTTCATCCTATTACTAATATAAACTCATTTTGCAAGATAATTAATGTTGTTCATTTATTAAATTGTATTGAATTTAATATGAAATATGTGGGTTAAACGTCAATTCCATTAGATACATGTATAAACTTGCATGGATCTTAAGTTAAAAACAACTTAGAAATTCCACAAAATGAAAACATTTTAGTATTGATCCTTTCACTTCTGTTAAGATAACCATATTGGAAATTGTTAATGAAGATACCAATAGACTTCAACGAGAGAACTTTTATATTTTGAAATTAAGAATATTCTATCCTTGTGGATTAAACAAAGATTATAATACATCTACTGCTTTGAATTTGAGTAATGATTACTCTATTACTAATATCTTTTTTATAAGTAGCTTTTTTATAAAATTGAGAAAATAAGGGATAAAAGAAACAAATTATAACGATATGTTTGTTTTGTTTTTAGAATTCTGTAGTAATTTAGACAATAATTTTATTCCAGTGTCAATGTGCATAAATTATTCTTAACAAGATTGATCAACTTAGTTTTCCTAAAATAAAAGTCTTAATTATATAATTAAACATTTTGATTTTTGAAATGATCATAGAAAACACTTACTTTTAGACATTATAAAATATCGATCAAAACTCAATGATTTATCTCGCTTTACACAAAGATGAACCATAAGTTCGGACATCATAATTGGAAATTAATTTTACACATAGAATATTCAATGATTTACATATTTCTAAAATTGTTCACCAATCTATTAAATATAATATTTTTATTTATAAAAACCTTAAGGTCTACAGTTAGCTATAAATACGAAGTTACAATTTGTCCACCACAGTTACAATTTTTTAAACTGATTTAAATGTAAATGAAGTTAATAATTCACCTTGTGATTGTGGAAATATTTTATTTATTATACTTTTCATAAAGTATTATTACCGGTAACTTAAAAATTAGAAATGATACATTATTATGTGAAATACTTTAAAAACGAATCTAAATATAAAATTGCCACGAAATGAAACAAGAAAAAAATTCTAAAAAATTCTGTTGAGAACATTATTTATAAATACATTTTGATGGTTTTTGGAATAGAAGTTTCACGTATTTTAAAAATAAGTTTTAAATTATCCTGTATAAAATTAAAGAAACATCATAAATACCGTTTCATCAGTTAACAAAATCAAATTCAATGTTGCAGTTTCCATTTGTAATATAATTTTGTATTTATTTGTAGATAAAAAGTCTTGCCGTAACACAGCGGTAGGCAAAGGTATAATGCTAGAAACATGGTTTCGATCCGTGATGGGCAGAGGACAGATAGCTCATGTGTAGCTTTGTGCTTTATTCAAAACAGCAACAAACTTGTAAAAACGTTTTATGCATCAATCTTGATAAATGAAACCGATCATACAGAAGCATTTAAACTTACTAACGAATCCAAAGATACAATAATTATTCATTTCTTTAAAGCTTTTGAAAAACTTTATTTTGAATCAAAATCTTTTTGTAGACTTACTATTTCTCTTTGCTATACTTCATATTAAATAAATATATATTTCTCTTTCAGTAAAACAACTGCTAAACAATCAGCCATTTTATTAAATAAATTACTTATCATTTTGGTTGATAAAATTTAAAATGTAAATACTAATAATAAGAAACACACTTTTTGGATAATAAAATAGCAGTCAACTTATTTTAGAATATCTAAGAAACTGTACAAGTGCAAAATATTCAAATATTTGAGTTTACCTCACTATACCTCATAATTCTATTGAGAGATTGAATTTCTATTATCAATTAATTAATAGAACAGTTGTGTTATTCATTCACAATGGCCCACCGCTAGTACAGCGGTATGTCCATGGATTTATAACGCTAAAATGAGGGGTTCACTTCCCCTCGCTGGGCTCCACAGATAGCCCGATGTGGCTTTGCTATAAGAAAAACATAAACACACCTTCACAATGGTCTCCCGCTGGGATAACTGTAACTCTATAGATTTACAACGCTAAAATCAAGCTTTCGATTTCCCTTTGTAGACGCAGCAGACAGCCACTTGAGAGTTTGCTATAAGTAAAACACACACACCTTACATGGTATCAGAAGAAAAGAAAATTGGCTTTAACAAAATAAAAGATATATTTAGTTTCTGCATTTATAATAATTATACTTTTTCAATAATCAGGTATTTAAAAAACTAATGGGAGTTCTGATAATAACTGTTTGTTTTTGAATTTCATGCAAAGCTACACAAGAGACATCTCCGCTAGCCATCACTAATTTAGCAGCATAAAACTAGAGGGAAGGCAGCTAGTCATCACCACCAACTTTTGGGCTACTCTTTTGCCAACGAATAGTGGGATTGACCGTAAAATTATAACGCTCCCATGGCTGAAAGGGTGAGCGTGTTTGGTGTGACGGTGATTCGAACCCGCAACCCTCAGAGTGTCTTAATCATCTGGCCATGCCGGGCCCTTTCACAGTTCTCTGATGATTTAATAAATTAAAGCAAAACTCTTTTTGAAAAGCAACTTATCCCCTTCCACACAACATAATTACACTCAGCAAAGGAGAAACTTCTATTCAAAAAATATATAACCTATTAACCATAATTATTTTATTCATACTTTGAAGAATTCTTTAACGACAAAAGCTGAATCCCTTTTATAATTACGTGAGATTTAATCATTTAATTAAGAATTTTCGCAAGTAAAAATTCTAAACCGTTTTATATTATTCACCGAGAAAAAAAATAACAAAAAACACCCGATGGAAGCTATTGAACAATTTCACACTGTCCACTAATTATACTTATTATATATGTGAAAACGGCTGGTATGGGTTGAGAAAATTGTTTTTATGTAGAGGAGCGAACGACGTTTTGACCCTCTTCGGTCATCGTCAGGATCATAAAGAAAAAAAGACGTGACCGATAGCTGACCACATGTTTGAAGAACTGATACACAATTTAAAACAGAAATCCACCAAAAAAATCACCCATACTGGACTATACATTAATTGGGACTCGGCACATAAAGCAAAACAAAAACTCAACATACTAAGAAACCAAATAAACACAGCCATAAAACTATGCTCACCAGATAAAATTAACGATGAATTAGACAAAATAAAACAATACTTCATCAACATCAATAAGTTTTCTCCACAAACCGTAGAAAACATTATACGCACACACCTAGACAGAAAGCAAAATCAACCAACAAAAGTAAAAATATCTCACGAATCAAAAAATTATGAAACCATATACTGCTGCATACCATATATTCCGACATCAGCAGAAAAATAACCAACATTTGGCAAAAACTAGTAACAAAATATAACATTCCAGTTAATACCAAATTTATTCCAAAACCAGGCATAAAACTACACAAACTGACAAACACCACACCAACATTATTTATAAAATACAAGTTTACTAATTATACTTATTGAAACAGGAGCTCCCGTGAGATGGAAACTATTTAACAATTTCACACTGTCCACTACTTATACTTATTGAAAGAGGAGATAAAGGTTTAGCCTATAAATATTGTATGCTAACTCCTACTCATCTTTGGAATAACTCTGTCACAGTAAAGGATTAACTCCTTTATAATTTCTTAAAGATTTAATGAAATAATTTGTTTGTTTTGAATTTCGCGCCAAGATACACTTGGACTATCTGCGCTAGTCGTCCCTAATTTAGCTGAGTAAGACTAGACGAAAAACAGCTGATTATCACCACATTCCACAAACTTTGGGCTATTCTTTTACCAACGAATAGTGGGATTGACTGTCACATTATAACACAACTACAGCTAAAAAGCGAGCATGTTTAGTGCGACCGGGATTCGAAGAATCTAACGCCTTTATCCACTTGGCCATGTCGGGTCGTTTAATGAAAGAACTACCAGAGCACTAAACAGAATTAAGCCCTTCACCACAAGTATGTGACTGAATAGACCTGAAAAACATCTTCCTGAGAACTGACATAACTCCTTCTTGGCGGTTGGTGGTGATGACTAGCTGCCTTCCTTCTTGTCTTATACTGCTAAATTAGGGACGGCTAATGCACATAGCCCTCGTGTAGCTTTGCGCGAAATTGAAAACAAACAAACAAAACAAACATTTAAATCTAAAGCATAGAGGAATCAAATCTGCGTAGTTCACCATTAAACCATAAAGGTATTTTAATTTTAACCATAAAGTTCATATGGTTAAGGGTTTCCTGTTGTTATTCGTATCCACAATCCTTAAGTGTATTTCAAACTAACAGAATATTAACAATTTCATAACCAAACTATTAATCTTTCCTATTGGTGGCTCAGTTTCTACAATCTATAAAAATACAACCTTAACTTTTGTGTAATTTTAAAAGTTATTTGTGGCTCTTACGTCACTGTTATTTTTTTTTTTTTACATTAAACATTGTTTTAAAACATTCTTCGACAGTGATATACAAACATTTCTCAGTTTTGTATGTCAGTCCAACGTTTGACCATTCTTTTATATATCCTTTTCTGGCACATTCATTTTGGTTCAGTTCTGCTTAGTATTTCGTTTATTTATTATTTTACTCGAATGATTTCGTTTTATTAATATCGGTCACACAGAAAGTGACTAATGCTTTGTTATTAATCTTACCTTTGGGTCAAGGTGATTCTGAAATTCTTCTTAAAAATGAAAATAACTTAGCGGACATATCGATGGTGGAGAGACACATTATCTGTTGTTAGTGCCTATGAAACACTGGTCACGGCATGGCCAGGTGGTTAAGGTACGACGCGACTCGTAATTCGCGGGTTCAAATCCCCGTCGCACCAAACACGCTCGCCCTTCCAGCCGTGAGGGCGTTATAATGTTATGGTCATTCCCACTATTCTTTGGTAAAAGAATAGCTCAAGAGTTGGCGGTGGGTGGTGACGACTAGCTGCCTTCTCATTAGTTTGCTATATTAGGGACGGCTAGCGTAGATGATGGCCCGGCATGGCCAAGCGTGTTAAGGCGTGCGACTCGTAATCTGAGGATCGCGGGTTCGCATCCCGGTCGCGCCAAACATTCTCGCCCTCCCATCCGTGGAGGCGTTATAATGTGATGGTCAATCCCACTATTCGTTGGTAAAAGAGTAGCTCAAGAGTTGGCGGTGGGTGGTGATGACTAGCTGCCTTCCCTCTAGTCTTACACTGCTAAATTAGGGACGGCTAGAACAGATAGCCCTCGAGTAGCTTTGTGCGAAATTCCAAAACAAACAAACTAGCGTAGATAGCCCTTGTGTAGAAATTCAAAACAAACCAAATTATGAAAAGCTATAGAAGCCTGAACCGAAAATGGAGAAGATAAAGGACTTTCTTCGTATATACGAGTTATTAACTCTTACTTACAAGGTAACATGTTTATAGTTTTTACTTTTCATCTTCCGGTTCAGGACTTCCCTTGAAAAGAGACCAATAGAAAAAAACTAGTACTTTTTTTTTTTCTTTCCAACAAATGTTTGTGATAACTATGTAAATAGAGTGGAATGTGTTCTCGTGTTTGTTTGGGTTTTGATAAACAAATTACACTTCATTTCCAAAATAGCCTATTCCCACCCGCTCCCAGAAGTTTTGGCGATCATTTCTGCTTTTATAATTATTTACTTATTTTAATTTCTTAATTATAATATGCGCTGTCGTGAAAGATCGTTTCTTTTTTCTCGTTGAATCACGATCCAGAAGAATTTATACTATTATCGCAAATTTACGAATTCCAAACTGAGTGATTCAATGAAACCATGATGAAGCAAAGTGTGGGGAGAACCCTTGGGCGGATTGGCTAAGATAAGGCACACATAACAACTTACATAATGTTTATCACGTTACTTCAATGTTCCCACGGTTCGTGATCATTTGATTTAAATTAAAATCAACTGCGTAAATCCACGATCAAAACACGTGCAAACTTCAGCGAGAAATATTTAATTTCTTTATTAAACATTTTTTACACATTTTCTTATTTAATCTAATAAGTTTTAATATTTATATTTTAGTTACTCATACAACAATAAATACAAACAAATCTGATAATTTGATTTGTTGTCTTTTACTGTAGTATTAGCTATACTCAGAAGCGATGCTAGAAACTGGAACACAGGGCCGGTATCCCGATTTTATTTGACACTATGTCAGATCATTATTGTGTGTCCGGAATAATTAGAATAGTAAACTGTGATTAATATCACATTGAAATACTGAAAATTCCAGCCCCTATGAATCCGAATCTCATAGGCATCTGTGTCTATGCTACAAAGGCGTCATTTACGTAAAACTCAGGACATCACATGGGGGAAGTTAGAAAGAAGAAAGACAGAAATTCGTAGTGAACAAAATAACACACAACATAAGTATTGAAATCTGGGAACTCATTTTACTGTGATCCACACTCTGCGGACTCTCACTGCTAAAATCCATGTTTCGATACTCGTGGTGGGCAGAGCACAGATAGCCAATTGTGTAGCTTTGTGCTTCATTCTAAACAAATTGTTTGTTAACATGAAGATGACCTAAGAAGGTCGAAATGTTGTTCTCTGCTTTATTTTGGTGTGTTTGTGTATGCGTTTTCTTACCACATTGGGCTATCTGCTGAGTCCACCGAGGGGAATCGAACTTCTGATTTTAGTGTCGTAAATCCTTAGACTTACCACTGTACCAGTGGGGGACTTTCTTTTGGTAAAAATGTTAATACCCATACCAAACGTCCTGAGATACATAAGGATTTCTTTGTTTATTTGATTTATCGTAAAGCTACTCAATTGGCTGTCTGAACTTAGTCCACCACTCGATATCAAACCATGGGTTTTACAGTTGTCAGTAAACCTACCGTTAACCTATGAATTAAATATTAACATTTTTATTGTTAGCTTTTCCAGTAAAACTTTATGGTTTATCTGTTTTGTTTTTACCATTATTCAATAGGGACTCGGTCAGTTGATAACCTTGTAACCACTATCAAACCTACGAAATAAAACATAAATTACCCCTTGTTTCCTTCTATAACGATTACAAGGTACAACAGAAACGTACAATTTTTACCTTAAACTTCTTAACAGTCTACGTAAGTTTCTACTTATTTTTTGTTTTTATTCAATTGGAATCTTATTTCACTCGTAATTATGTCCCAGATATTACATTGTAAGTCACTTGAGGAACACGCGTCTCGTACTGAATGATGTAGCTCATTAGCTTCTTGCGTGCTTATCTTGTGAATTATTATTATTATTACTACAAAGAGACGAAAGGCACAGCAAAACCTTATTCACCGAATGTGAATAACCAATCTGTGAATTTCAATTTCTTGTACGTTTTTGATAGAGAAAAGTACAGTGGAGCGCCGTTAAGCCGCGGTATTTGGGGAGTCAACCTGCTTAACCGCGGCTTAAGTGGTCCGAGGCTTAATGGCGCTCCACTGTATTTTCAGTAAAATGTTTGACTGAAATTTGCAAAATTCGCTTTAAAGATTTAGATAATTATAAATGATGTAAAAACTATACTTTAGCAGTAGTACAAAAACATAAATATACAATGAACGATGGTTTAAACACTACTTGCTGCTTCTGCTGCTTGTCCCCAAGTGCGCATGACAGACTCGGCAGTATGTGGAATTAGATTTCAAAAAAGTTGACTGAAATTACTCATCTTTACCAAAATACGACTATTATATAAGACGTCCTTCATAAATAGGTTCACATTTTTGTGCTACAATATAATTTGTAGTGGAAGATGGGATCACCTTAACTTTGCAGATTGTCCACATTCTAACTCTTACTGCTGGAAAACATCTAAAACATCCAAGAACAATGAAACGGACATTTAAAATTAAATTTCTTCAAGACCCATACGAATGCTTGACTCTAATACCTTCCTGATAAACTTTCTGCTTTGCCTACTTTGTGCGAAATTAAAACAAAACAAACAGCTTTGTCTACGATAGAAGGGAATATTGTTGATCTCTGGAAGAGACTGGCCATATGGCACATGCTGAGTCCACTTGCCGACATAACAAATTATTTGAATGGATGAAACTGACCTCAAAATTCAAACTATTCTCGTCCAAAATAAAAAATAATCTTGTATAAGCAGGAGAAGGACACACTCTAACATCTTAAACTCAGAGTTTAAAGGAAAAATTAGAAATTAAAAATCAGTAATTACAAGACAAAGCAAAGAAGTTCCAGAGCCATCCTAATAACCAGGATACGACATCTTCCACATGCTAATAACCAGGATACGACATCTTCCACATGCTAATAACCAGGATACGACATCTTCCAAGCAATACAATTACTTATGACTAAACCTCTCATATTCCTTCTCCCATGCAATCATAGAATGGCTTGACTTTTCTAAAATTTAATAAAACTATTTGAGCACTTCGAGACACTCCTGAACCACGAGTCGAATGTGATGGACGTCACCACCAGCCTTCCTCAACATCCTGAAAAAAAGACCCCTTGTCTGCTATCCCACTCTGAATGAAGTTTTATGTGCTATAATGATAGCCAAGAGCAGAAAGGCAACTGAGTGTCAGATAGATTTCTGTTTAAATTTACAAGGCTGGTGGCAAGAAACTGTAGATGAAATTACACTAACTTTTTCTTCAAAGCTGGAATAAAAAGCTTGGGGGGCACGAGAAATGCAACAACATTACGATTTTCAAGAAAGGAGACAAGACATTGTGTGTGGATTACTGACGTCTTGCTCTCCTGTCCATTGCAGAGAATATCCTTCCCCTGATCCTCCTACTGAGGATATCCTCCTCGAATTACAATGTGGCTTCAGCCCACTCAGTGGAAGAACTGAAATGACTTGTTGTTCATCAGTAGCAAAGAAAATCTTAAGAGCTACTCCAGAACATATATACAGCTTTAATTGATTTCACTAAGGTTATTAATTTTGTTAGTTGTGAAGCTATGTGGAAAGTGCAAGCTAGATTTGATGTCCTGGAAAATACATTAAGGTACTGAGGATTCTCTATAACAAAATGACCATGACAGTTTTCTGTATATTATGAACCCTTCACCATTCGAACTGCGGCTAAACAAGATTGTGTCCTTACTCCACCACTGCTCTCAAAGTTGCTGACTTTCATTGCATTTCTCATCCAGGATTGCCTCCCTATCAGAAGCAATATCAATTATCATACGGATAGAGAGCTCTTCATCTTCAACCTAATAAGTATAATCAAAGATCAAACTGTCTATAACATCCATTTTAAATCTTCAGTGTGCTAACGATTGTGTCATCTTTGCGCATTTTGAGAGAAACCCTCACAGTATTCTGACATGTTTGAGAAACTTACCAATCTTTTGTACTTTACGTCATCATCCAGAGAAATGATATGCTCTGTCAGCCTGTCTAAATAACAAATACGACTCTCTACAAATAATAATCAAAGGAGAGGCTACTATGGAGGTAGTTTAAACTTTCTTAACCACAGAAACTATCTCTCTCTCATTGAGCACATATTAGCGTGGAGATATAATCTGACGAGCAAGTGCCTTGTTTGAGAAACTATTGCAGCCTGTTTTCACACAATGCATCCTTTGAAAGGGCAGCAAGATCCGAGTTTACAAAGTATTCATTATCTCCACGCTTCTTTACAGATGTGAAAAATAGAAGAAATGTCATTGTAAGTGGTTTTAGAAGTACTATCAATGATGTCTTTGTAAGATTATTTTCGCCAAATTAAAAGTGAAATGCATCTCTCTGTTCCTTTAAGTTTTGGTTAACAGGTTACATTTTAGAGTAATGTAGACTCATGTTCTCTTGAGTTTTGATAAACTAGTTACAAATGGAATGTAATGTATCTACGTGCTCTATTTGAAAATGTTCAGAAAACCAATTTGTTAATTTCAAAACAAATCACCTACATTTAAGCGTTCTTAGCATATATAGTTTATTACTGTTATAATTCGTTAGTTATTTTGTCCTATAGTGAAACATTTTTCACATTAGATAATACTAAGTTAGTATCACTGTCATGTACTCTATCAAAAATGACAAAAAGAATGAAGAAACGATTTCCAACGATTAGTGAAGAAATAACTTGTTTATGTAGCGTCTCTTTCAGGTTTTGTAACATCCGGTTAGCTGCAAGTTTCAGAAATTAATTACATGAATTTGTAACGTTCACATCTTAGAGGTGTACCACATGAATTTGTAACGTTCACATCTTAAAGGTGTACAACACGAATTTGTAACGTTCACATCTTAGAGGTGTACAACACGAATTTGTAACGTTCACATCTTAGAGGTGTACAACATGAATTTGTAACGTTCACATCTTAGAGGTGTACTACATGAATTTGTAACGTTCACATCTTAGAGGTGTACTACATGAATTGTAAGGATCCCAAACTTATGTTTGTATTGACAACAACATCATGGCTACTGCATACCTTGTTACTTTAAATGTGCCCAGATCTAAAACAAAACATTCCTCTTGTTAACAACGTGATTATTTCCTGAGCTGTTGCAACACTTCAATTTCGATAGACAATATTACAGATGAATGTTTTCGTCCGCTGTCTTGACGGCATATTTGACTTTCAGATATTTTAATGTTGTTAAGGTGACTCCAAACAATCTTTCATAAGTTTACTTCCTGCACTGAAAAGGAGATACAATTGTTTTTACTTCATTTTTTACATGGTTTGATGTTTAAATACAAAAGCCATAACCAAATATTCAATCTTCGACCAGCTATTAGCGTAAAGCTGTTTTGTACAGACTTCAAGTGTTGTTTAACGTCCGCTAATGTTGAATATAAATGTTCAATTGGTGATGTAAAAATGAAAAAAAATATTGCATGTATTTTTAATTTATATTTGTATTCTTAATATGTATTTGTATTTTTAACTTGTATTTGTATTTTTAATTTGTATTTGTAATTTTAATTTGTATTTGAGTTTAACATTTCCATCGTTACTTTTTACATGCATTTTAATTTAATTGTATTTCCCCTTATATTTGGTTTTATTTGAATTTTATTAATAGGTTTAGGTTATGTATGTTTTTACTCTATATGTGCCATTATTAAAACTTTATTGCTAGTTGCTTATTACAAGTGTCTTTTGTCAACGTTTTGTTTGTTCTTTGTAGCATGTCTCTATTCGAATAACACTATGTAACAAAATTTTTCTTTTCTTGTTCCTGGACAGAAAGTGTTATTTCCAAATTGCTGATGCCTAAAGTAAATGGAAAAGACCTGTTTTTCTCTTCAAACTTTGCTTTTGTGACCTGGGAACGTATAACGAAAACATGATAGGAGACTATATTTGGGGGCTGATACGTGAAAGTGATTTACAATACACTCCCAAAACTCGAAAAACTGCTCACTTCTAAACATTTTTATATAACTTTAGTATAAATACATGTAAATCTTGATTCGTATGTTGTTTTATTCAGATCTTATGTAAGTCAAAATGTGCAAATTTGCCCGTTTCTATATAGAAAATAGTTTAATTTCTAAATTTCATTATCCAGGTCACAAAAGCAAAGTTTGAAGACAATAATGGCCATTTTCTGTATTTTACAACATAAACAATTAAAAAATAACACATACTATCCAGGAACAAAATTTGTGTTACGTAATGTAATCATGTGATTGTTTACATAAGAGTAACCGTATTTGTATCTCTGTTACATGTCTTTTTATACGAATTCTGTTTTTCTTGTAACCTGTGCCATTATATTACTAATCTTACAGAATCAGTGATGACGAGAAAACCTACTTGTAGAAAAAAATATATATGTAAAAACGGCTGGTTTGGGTTGAGAAAACGTTTTATGTAGAGGAACGAACAACGAAAAAGATCGAAACGTTGTTCGCTCGTCTACATAAAAAATTTTCTCAACCCTAACCAGCCGTTTTTACATATATATAAATTTTATACACTTCTTGCTTTCCTCGTAAATATTTGATTGTTGCTACATCTTTCTTTACAAGTAGTTTCCTGTCATGTTTTATTTTTCAGGTTTTCGTAATGGATTTTTTATTCAGATTTTCTTATCTTTATTGTTTTTATCGTTACGTTTATCCTTATTCGGTTCTTGCTGTGTCTGTCTCTGTTCTCAGTTTCTTACTAGTGTATTTTGTATTCGAATTGCTAGTTTTTGCTACTTGTGTACTTATTTGATATTTTAACTACAATCTATATCTGTATTAGGCTCTAATACCTTTACACAAACAGAAACAAATTAAATGCCATAAAGATAACTGGCATTACCTTTGTTATTGTTACTTGTTGTTGTTGAAAATATGAAAACTATTTAACGGTAAATACAGATATTTGTGAAAACATCAAAAATTACATTTTTATCAGTTCACTGACTTTGTATTTCCCTTCATTGTTTTAGTTCGAAGTTATAAAAGAAACTACAAGTTTTGAAATGTTATTTTTTTAGTCCAGATACAATTGGTAATTTGTTAGCTACGATGCAAGGGAGTTTTGTTTAAAATATATTATGAAGGCATATCTTAAAGGAACAAATATTTATGGATAAGCATAAATGTAAAAATATATAAGCGATGGTCTTTTACATACACTTAGGAATTGTTTACTCTTTGACCATATGTCTCCGACGTTATAATATCGTCTATCTGTATATATGAGAGAATTTCACGGTTTATACGTGTATATGTATAGCGTACATATTTCTGTGTTAACGTGAGACTTCGATCGTCCTCACGTATGTAAATACCATGGTAATAATTGTGTTGGGAGGATGTAAGTAGAAACAGTAGCTCGTGGTACGTGTCGCGTGCGAGTCTCTATTCTAGTGGCGTGGTTACGACATCGTGCGCTAGCTAGTTGGAAAGGGTTATACATAGACTGGGAGGAATTAGAGTGCAGTGGTGTTGTATACAGTCAAAGACTGGCGTGGACAGCAACTTCCAGTACATCTCACTGTCATTCAGGATATTTTATACATTTTAAACATGTGGGGGGGACGATGTAGTGGTGGTCTTCCCGTCCTCACGCCATGACCTTTAGGTCAATTACTGTACAGAACTCTTACGTGTTAGGAGGAGATGGACGTTCGACAACGTCCACCTGGTCTTGCCTGTGCTACCCCTGTTATCTCGCTCTTCAAGTTGCGGAGACTGCTCTTCCAGCCACGCTTCAGGCCCTATCCTTCTCATGGTGAGTATGAGGTCTTTAAAATCTACCATTCACGTTGTAATCTCGAATTCTCATCCTTCTAAACTTCTAGCAGCTAAGTGTACTTCTATCACTAACTATTTCATATTTCTTTGTTTTGCTGAAAACACTGCTTTCTGCAATAAAACTTTATTTTTCTATTTCTAGCACAAATCGTAAATTTATTTTCACGTAATAACACCGGTGTTATAGCGAATATTTTCAGGATCTTGTTGTTTTCGGATATGATAATGTTTCACGTGACATATTATGATAATAAATGGTTTCTAAGATACCATATTGAGGAAATCACGTAGGAAGTTTGAAATAAAAGAGATAATTTCTCCTTGTCATTTCATTTTGCGTCTGTATAACGAACTGAAATATACTGCGTAATTTCTATTATACATATTTATGTTTGATTATATGGATCATAGTTTGTTGTTTAGTTAATTTCGATATGCAAAGAGGTCTGTATTATGAGAAAAGAAACACTGCTCGGTTAAGATATGAAAGTGGTATAAAAAATAGCTATTTATAGGAAGTATGTGCATTATAGATATCGGCTTACATATTTTAATTAAGAGATGGTAGGTGCTCTGAAATATTTTTGTCTTTTACAACATAAAATATGGAAGAAAACCTGAATTTTGATAAATAATTCATTGGTTTATTCATTGAAATAGTGGAAGTGGTAAGGAGTATCAAATGTAACTTGTGTTAACGTAATCTGGACTTATAAAATGATACACCGCTGGTACAGCGGTAAGTTTACGGACTTACAACGCTAAAATTAGGGGTTCGATTCCCTTCTGTGGACTCTGCGGATAGCCCAATGTGGCTTTGCTATAAGAAAACACACACACACTGAGCATATAAATAAAGATAAATTATGCTTGTTTTATTAATTGCGAGCAAAGCTACACGAGGGCTATCTGCGCTAGTCGTTCCTAATTTAGAAGTGTGAGACTAGAGGGAAGGCACCCACCACCGCCATCTATTGGGCTACTCTATTACCAACGAATAGTAGGATTGACCGCACATTATAACGTCCCCACGACTGAAAGGGCGAGTATGTTTGGTGCGACAGGGGTACAAACCCGCAACTCTCAGGTTACGTGTCGAGTGCCATAACCACTTGGCCATACAGGGGCTATCTCATCAATTATAAACCAGGAAATGCCGTTTTCTCATTTAATACAGGCATGTAATGATTACAATACAACCAGAATCAATATTTTTAGCGTCGTTGTGTTTTTAAGGAGGCTTCAATAATTATTGTAAACTTTGAAGTGATTGCTTAAGAAGAGTCACTGTCGCTTTTTTTATGTGTGAGTTTTCTGAAATTAAATTTTGTTTTAAATTGGTAAAATTATGCGTTATATTGATATTGAATCAAATATAATATTACCGTTTGGACATAATGATATTAACAGTATGTTTAAAATTACCGTTTTCATTTAAAACCCTCTTTGTAGATTAACGTAAATTTACTGACTAGGATCGTTAAATTTACTGACTTGGATCGTTAAATTTACTGACTTGGATCGTTAAATTTACTGACTTGGATCGTTAAATTTACTGACTTGGATCGTTAAATTTATTGACCTGGATCGTTAAATTTACTGACTTGGATCGTTAAATTTACTGACCTGGATCGTTAAATTTACTGACTTGGATCGTTAAATTTACTGACTTGGATCGTTAAATTCTGGGGTTCAGTTTCCTGTGTTGGAGCAGGTAGTCTTGAGGAGCTTAAACAAACATTTAAAGTTCTTTGTATAATTTGTAAAACTCTAAAGTGTCATAATAAGCAGCAGTTATGAAAAGAAAAAAAGGAAAACGAGAGATCAATCGATAGGGTTCTACGTGATAAGAGGAAACTTAGTCATACTGAAGGAGTTATACTAGTATATACATATTAACAGTATGGCTCCTAATAAACACTCCAGCTTTTATTAGGCTATGCTAGGTTGTCAGTTCGCTTATCATGTATACAAATTGCAAAAAGAAATAACAATTTGGAAAAATACCATTTCAATATACAGTAAGGTTGATTAATTATATATAGATCAATATACAGTAAGATTGATTAATTATATATAGATAAATTGGATTGATCCTCATTTGTTATTTTATACAGAGACAGGATAAAGTATACAAGGTTGACATACTAGTTAAATTGTTATGTAACTTTAACTAATAGTAGTTAAACTGTTATGTAGCTTTAACTAATAGTAGCTAAACTGTTATGTAGCTTTAACTAATAGTAGTTAACTGCAGATTTTTACTGCTATTTCTTCTGATATATCCACTCTGGACTGAGTATTAGAGGTATGTTTATTATTTATTTCTGATGATTCGCCAGCTTCCGGTATTTAAACCATAAATATTAAGTGATACGTTATCGTTACCACTATAACAAGGTATAAACCTACATGTAATAGTGCTCAATATTTTTAAGCACACATTTCAGGGATTATTTTCTAGTTTTATGTCATGAGAACTAAAGTTATCACGCTTTCTGCAGAGTTACGTATTTACACACCTTAAAATGTGAAAACAAAATTCGGTTAAAGGAAGTTATGCCACTTAATAGCTAATTGAAGACTGTCAAGGCACGTGTTCCTTTTTAAATTGGATTAGCATTTTAAACTTTAAGTTTCGTTCGAATCCCGGTCGCACCAAACATGCTCGCCCTTTCAGCAGTGGGGGCGTTATAATGTGACGATCAGTCCCATTATTCATTGGTAGAAGAGTAGCCCAAGAGTTGGCGGTTGGTGGTGATGATTAGCTACCTTCCCTCTAGTCTTACACTGCTAAATTAAAGACGGCTAGCGCAGATAGCCCTCGAGTTGTTTTGCGCGAAATTAAAACAAACGTTTCTTTTGTGAAATTATATGATTACTTTGAACGAAGTCTGGGCATAATGACATAGTAATATTTTCATCGTTTCATACAGGCCCTGGTAGCACAGTGGACGAGGCTCGATCCCCTACCTTGGATCCCCCACACCAGCTTCACAACATGTATGGTAACCATAGCCACCGCCACTACAATAGCAGCAATAGTGACAATCCCACAGTTTCCATATCTACGTCCTCCAATTCCATGTTAGTTATTTCTCAGTCAATCAACGCTGTAGTGAAAAGTCCACCAACCCTGAATGTCACTAGTGCTGTCAACAATGGCAATGGACGGAAATACCAGTGTAAAATGTGCCCACAGGTAAGATAACAGTATTTTTGACTCTTGAAGAGTATGTGAATATAACAGTCTGCTCTTGTCATGTTTAAACGATGTAAAAAACGTGTTGGCAAAAATTAATATAGTTGATTGGAGATACATAGAACCTACATCTTTACCAATTGATAAAAGTGTATAAAAGCAGTAGGTGGCGCGCCAAAAAGACGTGAAAACGTATTGCTTATCACGTGATGTAATTATGATTTGCAGTTAAAAATGAGTTTCAAAATAAAAACAGTTCAAGAAGAAATTGTCTTCACGAAGTTAAATTTACGTGATCGTAACTAAACTTCGAAATATAATATAGATCTTTTACTTGTCCGAAGAAATGATCACGTAGATACAAACATACTGTGTTTTAACTTCAGCTATTACATTTTTCAACAAACGCGATGGATTTATTTTGACTAAGTCGACAAATGCTCAAGTCAGCAAACTTGTAAATTTAAATATTAACAAAATGAAATTGTATGTGCTATTTTTTTTCATGTATTATTGTCTCATTGTTGAAGAATCGAGAAGAAAAGCACTGAAGACAGTATTGAAAACCACACCCACTACCACTGACTTATTTTCATGTTCAAAATAGACTACAAAAATATTATTACTACAAGCAATCTAAACAACTTCAGCTTTGCAGCAGCTACTAACTGAACAGCCTCCCAGTAGCTAAGCGGTATGTCTGCGGACTTACAACGCTAAAAACCGGGTTTCGATACCCGTGGTGGGCAGAGCACAGATAGCCCATTGTGTAGCTTTGTGCTTAATTCAAAACAACAACTAACTGATCATTAAATCCAAGCAGGGTTAAAGGTTTTATTGGGCCGAAGCTTTTCAACTTATAACCCCCCTCGAAACAGAACCTTTACGTGCAATACAGTTACAGTCATAGCTTAAGGCCCTCTAATTAATATAAGGTGCTGGGCATCAGGCCGGTGAGCCCATACCTAAATCCGGGGTTGATTATAGCTCATTGTTAAAGTTGGAGATATTTCTAGATTATTAAACTTTCGGTTATAATTGTAACACGATGTTTGGGGTAAATCCAACAGTACTTTGTTGTGTGAGTCACTTTCATTTATTTGTAGCCAGTGTTGCTGAATATGTTTCGTGATTTTAATCAATTCAGGTCAAAATAAATGAGACACAATATGAGACAAAAATATATGTACATGAAAATGTAAGCTTACAAATGTCCAGTGAATTTCAATATTGATAGTTTTGTTTTACTTTCAGTTTTACTTCTGTTTCTACATTCATAAAATATGCGTTAACAATTATTTTATTGTTTATAAATATGATTTTAGGTTCAGATAAGAGTTTACTACCACTATAGGCCTGGCATGGCTACGTGGTTAAGGCACTCGACTCGTAATCCGAAGGTCGCGGGTTCGAATCCCCGTCGCACCAAACATGCTCGCCTTTTCAGCCGTGAGGGTGTTATAAAGCGACGGTCAATCTCACTATTCTTGCTAAAAATGTAGCCCAAGGGTTGGCGGTGAGTGGGGATAACTAGCTGTCTTCCATCTAGTCTTATACTGCTAAATTAGGGACGGCTAGGTCAGATAGCCTTCGTGTAGCTTTGCGTGAAATTAAAAAAAATATACCTCTATACACATACAAACGAATATAACATCAGCTTATAATGTACCACGCAGCACTTCATCCACATTTATGCACAAGTATGCAAACATAGAGACAGCAATTATTTTTTTAAAAAATTGGCATAAAAATGATTTATTATGTGATCTCGACAGATACCACATACATGATGAACATAGTCCTAAGTATCTCTCCTCAATGAATATACGAGGTCTGTTCAAAAAATACGCGGACTGACGTCATAAAACAAAATGTACTTAATTTAGAAGTTACAGGTCTGGGACCCCTTCAAAGTACTCTCCTCCCCAACGCACACACTTATCCCAACGGTGTTTCCACTTGTTGAAACAGTCCTGGTACGCTTCTTTTGTAATGTCCTCCAGCTACTTCGTCGCATTTGCCTTAATCTCGGGAATCGTCTCAAATCTTCTTCCTTTCAAGGGTCTTTTGAGTTTGGGGAACAAGAAAAAATCGCAAGGAGCAAGGTCAGGTGAGTAGGGGGGGTGGGGAAGAACAGTGATCGAGTGTTTGGCCAAAAACTCACGAGTTCTGAGGGCTGAATTTCGCAGCAACGCGGTGCATCTTCAATTTGTCGCTCAAAATCTCGTAACAAGATCCAACTGATATCCCACACTCTTCAGCAACCTCCCTGACAGTCAGACGTCGATTTGCCCGCACCAGGGTGTTGATTTTGTCGACGTGTGGGTCGTCAGTTGACGTGGAAGGACGTCCAGGACGCTCATCATCTTCAATGGACTGTCGACCATCCTTAAAACGTTCATGCCACTTGAAACATGCCGTACGCTTCATAGCAACATCACCGTAAGCCGTGTTAAGCATAGCAAAAGTTTCAGTCGCAGATTTTCCAAGTTTAACACAAAATTTCACAGCAAGTCGTTGTTCCTTCAGGTCATTCATTCTGAAATCCGCCAAATGAAAAAAATCGTACTTCACTTAAAACTGTGTAGCTAATACACAAATGAAGATAGCTGCAATCGGGAAATGGCGTCGTAATCAGCTGATCTGTGCAAACCTAGCGACACCAAGCGGATTCCCCTGGAACCAACTGGAGCCGCGCAATTCAAACTGTCCGCGTATTTTTTGAACATCCCTCGTATATTTAAGAAATATAAATCACCATGCACTATACACCTAGAACTGATATAATATTAATTTATTATTATTAGTTACTTTTTTCTCCCTTCTTTCTCTTTTTTAGGTAAATATGTATAACTAGATTTCAAATAAATAAAAGTAATAAGGGAAAACAATTATATAAAAGAATGAAATAAAAAATATAAAAGAGGAAAATAATATATATATATAAAAGCAACTCAAGACAATAAATGGACATTGCCCTGAAAAGGGCCTGAGTACTGTGGGATACTCTGGCCCTAAAACACTACAACTACAACATAGTAATAGCCAACAAGGTCCTGTGCGCCTGACCCTTCTGGGTATATAAAATCCAACATAACCAACTACTCACAAAGAAGAAGCGAACATAAAGGCTATGGTCTTGGCGTTTTCAGCTTACAACTACTTACGTCCCAAGTGGCGTAGCTAGGGGGGGCAAGGGGGTACATCTGTCCCCGGGCGCAAATCGGGTGTGGGGCTTACATTTTGTTACGAGGGGGCGCGAAAATTGACTTTGTCCCCGGGGGCTGAAAACCCTAGCTACGCAACTGCACGTCCCTTCATGTCAAATAAAATGATACATTTAATTTGTGATCAAATAAAAAAATCACTTTATTTTTTATTTAGGTGAGGTTGTAACATACACATAAATATAATGCAGACGTGTGAGTCGGTGTTATTTGCATACTAGCGTACAGCTCGTCACATATCACGTGGCCTCATATTCCCGAGTTCTATTTTATAGCTCAGTGGAATAAACAAATTTTGCGAAATCGACCTTCGCCAACAAAGAGACAAAAATGTACAGTCAAACGTTGGTAAATTCATTGAGAAACCAATCAAAATTAAGATCATTCACGAAATAAATTCCTGGCGTATTCATGGAATAATTATCGGTAAACAACGGTTAGGTTAACGAATTTTAGTATATGTGTAAACACGTCAGAATCCTTTTGTAGCATTCTGTTTTAACAATGTTTTTTTTTATGTCACGTCAATCAGCAACAAAAACATAGCCTTATATTGTTGTTAGTCTATGAAAGTATAAAACGTATAGACACCAAAATTGGAAAAGATATTTGTTGATTATTTAATTTAGTGTCTACGTTGGCTAAAGAGATTTATTTTTATAATTAAAAACGTTGATGATATAACAGAAAACAGCTTCATGCAGAAAAGAGTTTAGTTTAAAAATGACTCTATGTTTTCCCTCTGGCTCTTGAGAAGGTGATCCTGCACTATGTAAATACGTTAGATTTATTATATCAACACTCACTATTCTTACAGAGTTTCACGAAACTCCCCTCCTCTTTACTTAAATTGTAGTAGGCACATAGTAATCGAGCCATTTTATCTGGTTAATTGTATTTTGGCTTTTATGATTCCTGTTTCGAGAAATCGCGCGTGACGTAACGTGACACACACTGGCTTTTATACAAGTTAAAAGGCGATACTGAATTGGCAGTTGCTCAAATATAATTTTACCATTTCCTCCAGACCTATTTAATTTTATAGTATTTTAACTTTTTTTTTAACAATAACAATATTAGTAAATATGTCTATCCTTCTTACAGATGTCACTGACATACACATGGCGCATAGTAACTTCCTAAAAACGTTTGAGCAAATAGGCTAATCTTGCTGATATAATATACTTTGAAACTTGCTGATGTGTAGGCAACATTTAAGCTACTCGTTTGGAATACTAAAGCCACACGGTAAAATATTCAGTAACTAAGAAAGTAATTCTTCATATAAAATGTTATAATAATTGTTTCGTTAATAAATGCTTTGTTCAAATCTTATAAGCCCAAATAACAAGCTTAAAATAATAATTTAAATTAGTATTTATACACAAATGTTTATGAGAAACCCCTTCACTATCGTCGAGGAAATTTTTGAATAATAGCGCTTTTAGGAATTGAATAACTAAATACTGATATAAACTTTCTGTGAATGTTTTAACAACAACCTGTTCGTACATTTAGAGGAAGAAGCACGACAGTGTGTTGATTGTCCAATCACTACAGAAAGTTATTATTGAAGTTTAAAGTAAAAAGTTCGATTTATCGTCAAATATCCAAGAGAAAACTTTAGTATTTTGAAAAAAAAATTGTATGCGTTTGAAGATTACAAATATTGTAACATATTTACAAAAAAAACAAATTTCACATAATAATTAGATTTTTACTTAGGCATAGAAAGGATACGACATTCTTAAAAAAATGGAGATTGTGTGTTTTCTTATGACAAAGCTACGAGGCTATCTGCTGAGCTCACCGAAAAGAATCAAACTCTTGATTTTACCGTTTTAAATCCGATGCACTAGCGGGGGACGAAATGAACAGAGTTAACTGGTTTGTTTGTTTGTTTTTGAATTTCGCGCAAAGCCACACGAGGGCTATCTGCGCTAGCCGTCCCTAATTTAGCAGTGTAAGACTAGAGGGAAGACAGCTAGTCATCACCACCCACAGTCAACTGTTGGGCTACTCTTTTACCAACGAATAGTGGGATTGACCGTTACATTATAAAACCCCCACGGCTGAAAGAGCAAGCATGTTTGGTGCGAGCGGGATTCGAACCCGCAACCCCCAGAGTACGAGTCAAACGCTTTAATCCACCTGGCCATGCCGGACCTAGATTACCTGTGGCAGTGGTGTAAAATGGTGTAGGAGGTATAAATAAGAAATATCCCAAAAACATGGTTTATAAAAGGTGACATAATTTACATAATTAATCGCTATTTACGAATAATCGTTTTCTCACTGATAAATATTAGTGTCTTTAAAATATTATAAAACATGGAATGAGAAATAAGGATTATCAATTCCAGTAAATATTTAACGAGTCTCAAATTGTAATTATTTAAATTTAAAGAATCCGTAGTTCCCATGTTTTGAAAGTTTAACTACAAAAATCAAATTAGTTTCATAATTCATGATTAGTGATATTTTTACATCTGATCAAACTGAAAAACCCTAACTATAAATCTCGTTACTTTCACTCAATTATACCTAATCAAGTTTATTAGATTTAATGTAATTACAATAAATTATAGTTGATTACAGGGTTAGTTTATTCCCTGTTACTTATACTTTATCTCATCATATATAATTTTTTTCTATCTCTGAAACATTTATAAAATTAACTTTTCCCAGTTATGATGTGTTTATATATAATTGAAAAGAACTGCACAATGTAACACAAATTTCCTTCCTGGATAGTGTGTGTCATTTCTTAATTGCTTATACTGTAAACGTACAGAAAATGGCCATTATTCCTTTCAAACTTTGCTTCTGTGAGCTGGATAATGAAATTTAGAAATTACACTATTTTCTGTGTAAAAACGGGCAAATTTGCACATTTTTATTTACATAAGGTCTGAATAAAACAACATATCAATCGAGATTTACATGTATTTAAAGTTCTACAAAAATGTTTAGAAGTGAGTAGTTTTTTTGAGATTTGCGACTGTAATGTAAATCACTTTCACGTATCAACCCCCAAATATTGTCTCCCATCATGTTTTCGTTATACGCTCGTAGGTCACGAAAGCAAAGTTTAAAGAGAAAAACAGGTCTTTTTTACTTACTTTAGGCATAAGCAATTGGGGAAATAACACTTTCTGCACATGAACAATAAAAAGTAAAAATTTTGTTACATAGTATTATTAGAAGAAAGGCATGTGAAGCATCGCTTACCTTTACATTTTATAACATTTGAGAGAACTTATATGTAACAGGTAACTTGGGTGAATACAATAGACACATGATGGATAATTTCCAAAATTAAGAGTACTTGATATAAATATAGATGAATAAAAAAATCACAATAAAATGAAACGGTTGTCAGGTTTTTAGTTACATGTGTTGGTCGTATTATTTACAGTAAACAAACAGCACGCAGTCCACTTGTTATAAAATAACGTAATTAAATAAGACAAAAATATATTAAAAATTCGTTACATGGTTAATCACCATTGCTGTATCTACGACTTTAGATAATCGTCTCTTCATGTCAAAGTTCACACAGGTTGGTTCAGTTATTTATAACACAACTGGAAAGGTGAGTTATTCTTCTCTGCCATGTTGTTATAATAAAATAAGTGATAAGTGTAAGGCTATCACAATTGTGTTCAGAGCTTTGAATAATAGTCTTTTTCGTCACCTTCCACACAGGTTGATTCAGTTACTTTAGAACACAACTGACAAGATAAATTACGTGTTCTTTACTCTGTTATTATAATAGTATTTGTGATAGTTTCACTTTAAAAATCGTAACTATGTGTTCTTTATGGCCAACTTTACGATAACACAATCTAGGTTTATCTATTTATCTAACGAACTAGGTTGAACTACACTTCTTACACGTATTTATAGCCTGAACGCGGCCTAGAAATTACTACGAGATATTATGATGCAATATTACTTGATCAAAACAGAGATAAAAACATAAAATTCTAGTAACATAACGCGATAACACAATAAACGCAAATACATTATATCATAATAATACAACGTATGATTCGTAAAAGGTTATGTAAACAAACCTGCGATAAACTATCGCTGCTAAACATAATTAAATTTAACACTCGCATAAAACCTAAATTGAAACAGTAGTGCATATCTAACAACTAATGTGAGCATAAATTAATACAGAAAATAAAAATATTTACTGTATTAATAATAATTATTTAAATAAGCTAAAATGTTTCAGAAACATATTACGTGAAAGAAAGAATAGCACACATTCAAGAATAACATATTTAAACGTTAAATGAAACATAGTTACATATAATTTTGTGAAGAAGTGAATATATAACTAAAAACGCAGCCAAAAAATTAACACCGATCCCAGAAAATCATAAGATGGGTCATTATGTAATGTACTCTCCCTAATTTAGCAGTGTAAGACTAGAGGGAAGGCAACTAGTCAACACCACCCATCGCCAACTATTGGGCTACTCTTTTACCAACGAATAATGGGATTGACGGTCACATTATAACGCTCCACGGCTGACAGGGCAAACATGTTTGGTGCGACGGAGATTCGAACCCGTGACCCCCGGGTTGCCGAGTGTAGTTGAGACTTGCTTTGAAACGCTGTTGTGTTACAGCGGATGATGGTGTTATGGTTGCTTTCGAGGATTATATCTGTATTTAATTTCTACATATGCGTGCAGCTATTCTATAAATACAGGATGCGACATTTTGTACTCCAAATCCAAGTATTCTGGACAAGTGCTGTCGAAGAAACGATAAAGTACCCTAAAAATTATACACAGAAGAATTTCGTGCACGCGATGTTTGTAACATTTATTTGTATACAATTTTAATATCTACAACACGAGCCAGTCCAACATCTTTTAGAACTGATTCTAGGATTGTCAACATGGGGTTCATTCCGAAAACCGTTGATTTGTGTTTATTTTGGTAGATTCCGATTAATAAACCTCAGCACAATTTATTAAACAAAAATAAACTAAATATTAGAGAAAATATGACATGATGAAATCTAGATAGATTATGTTGTGGTGGGACCATACAGGAAATTATATGATCCTTACTGTTTTCACTCTTAATTACAAAAATGACATTTATAACTTAAGAATCATTATGGACATCATAATATTGTGCACCTTGCTTCAAGTTTCACACAGCGTCTGCTTTGTCATTAGTTTCACAATATATTAACACCAATGATTAACATATGTATGATCTTAATCCTCTTTATAAAGGATACTATGCTCGTGTGACTATTTTTATTTTGTTTCGTTGTCAATACAGTAATCAATTGATGAATCTATTATTCGGTTGGTATTTCAAATATATTCTTCACTCATGCAACCTAAACCCACTGTTTACCTTAACTGATACACTTAAATTATCACATTCCCAGACACATTCAGAACACTTCAAGCATGTTTCATTACTACATCGTTTTAATTTACATTTATAATCTCTGACCAGGTTACGAGTCTAGTCCAGTGATTTAGACCTCAAAAACAGTGTCAAACGTTTTCTTTTTTTGGAATGAAAACAGAGCAAAGTTTTCTGGAATAACTCCATTTGTTTGATCCACATCAACATGACTGACTGGCTGGCTTGTGTTGCAGGTGTTTAAGTTAAAGTTTTCTGGAATAACTCCATTTGTTTGATCCACATCAACATGACTGACTGGCTGGCTTGTGTTGCAGGTGTTTAAGTTAAAGTTTTCTGGAATAACTCCATTTGTTTGATCCACATCAACATGACTGACTGGCTGGTTTGTGTTGCAGGTGTTTAAGTTAAAGTTTTCTGGAATAACTCCATTTGTTTGATCCACATCAACATGACTGACTAGCTGGCTTGTGTTGCAGGTGTTTAAGTTAAAGTTTTCTGGAATAACTCCATTTGTTTGATCCACATCAACATGACTGACTGGCTGGTTTGTGTTGCAGGTGTTTAAGTTAAAGTTTTCTGGAATAACTCCATTTGTTTGATCCACATCAACATGACTGACTGGCTGGCTTGTGTTGCAGGTGTTTAAGTTAAAGTTTTCTGGAATAACTCCATTTGTTTGATCCACATCAACATGACTGACTGGCTGGCTTGTGTTGCAGGTGTTTAAGTTAAAGTTTTCTGGAATAACTCCATTTGTTTGATCCACATCAACATGACTGACTGGCTGGTTTGTGTTGCAGGTGTTTAAGTTAAAGTTTTCTGGAATAACTCCATTTGTTTGATCCACATCAACATGACTGACTGGCTGGTTTGTGTTGCAGGTGTTTAAGTTAAAGTTTTCTGGAATAACTCCATTTGTTTGATCCACATCAACATGACTGACTGGCTGGTTTGTGTTGCAGGTGTTTAAGTTAAAGTTTTCTGGAATAACTCCATTTGTTTGATCCACATCAACATGACTGACTGGCTGGTTTGTGTTGCAGGTGTTTAAGTTAAAGTTTTCTGGAATAACTCCATTTGTTTGATCCACATCAACATGACTGACTGGCTGGCTTGTGTTGCAGGTGTTTAAGTTAAAGTTTTCTGGAATAACTCCATTTGTTTGATCCACATCAACATGACTGACTGGCTGGTTTGTGTTGCAGGTATTTAAGTTAATGTTTTCTGGAATAACTCCATTTGTTTGATCCACATCAACATGACTGTCTGGCTGGCTTGTGTTGCAGGTGTTTAAGTTAAAGGTTTCTGGAATAACTCCATTTGTTTGATCCACATCAACATGACTGACTGGCTGGCTTGTGTTGCAGGTGTTTAAGTTAAAGTTTTCTGGAATAACTCCATTTGTTTGATCCACATCAACATGACTGACTGGCTGGTTTGTGTTGCAGGTGTTTAAGTTAAAGTTTTCTGGAATAACTCCATTTGTTTGATCCACATCAACATGACTGACTGGCTGGCTTGTGTTGCAGGTGTTTAAGTTAAAGATTTCTGGAATAACTCCATTTGTTTGATCCACATCAACATGACTGACTAGCTGGTTTGTGTTGCAGGTGTTTAAGTTAAAGTTTTCTGGAATAACTCCATTTGTTTGATCCACATCAACATGACTGACTGGCTGGTTTGTGTTGCAGGTATTTAAGTTAATGTTTTCTGGAATAACTCCATTTGTTTGATCCACATCAACATGACTGACTGGCTGGCTTGTGTTGCAGGTGTTTAAGTTAATGTTTTCTGGAATAACTCCATTTGTTTGATCCACATCAACATGACTGACTGGCTGGCTTGTGTTGCAGGTGTTTAAGTTAAAGTTTTCTGGAATAACTCCATTTGTTTGATCCACATCAACATGACTGACTGGCTGGTTTGTGTTGCAGGTGTTTAAGTTAAAGTTTTCTGGAATAACTCCATTTGTTTGATCCACATCAACATGACTGACTGGCTGGTTTGTGATGCAGGTGTTTGAGTTAAAAAAATTAATCTCTTCCAAGCGGTGTTTCTCGTCTAAATGATAATACAATAAATTTATCTTATTAAAAATGAATTACGTCTCTAAATTAGTTTAAAGTGCTTAAGTAAGTTTCATTATGTACTAATCCTAAGATATATCCCTATTTCACCACTAAGCTTGAGAAAAGTACAATTTAGACTGTTCTTTTTAACCCTATATTTGTGAAAAAATGTTGAAAAGGGAAGCTGATGCACTCCGCAAATGCTGTACCAAGTTATTTGTAAGCCACAAAAGGATGTATAAAACAAGACCAATTAACATTACAAAGGACTATCTCAGTTGTGCCCATGTCAGGGATCGAACTCCACACTTCAGCATTATAACATTTAAATTTATACCGTTGAGTAATCTTCTTAACCTGAAGATGGCATAAAAAGGTCGAAACGTTGTTCTCTGCTTATCAATAAAAGTGTTAATACCCGTACCAGCCGTTCGGATACACATTTTTATTTCAAGTGTGTTTCTCGACATCAAGAATTACTTCATCAAGGAATATTACTTTGATTCGTACACCTGTGTGTACAGTCGTGTATATGTAAGAACAATGAATTTCTAATGTTGTTGACATATTATGCATGACATCAAATATATCTATTTAAATATAACAGTAGTGTATTTTGTCTGTTGTATGTCCGTATAACTACTTCGCAGTGCGTGAATGGATCTTCACTAAAATTGGTCTGGAGGTTCATCAGGTCCATGCGGGGAAATATACAAATGTTCAGTGTTTCATTATATGTATTACGGTTTTTATTAACGTTTTTCAGCACTACTTCGCCCTCCGTAGATGGACTTTCACCATATGTGGTGTGGATGTTCATTGGGTCCATGGGAAATATACATATATATAATTGTCAGTTTTGCATTTAGCGTTTTGTGGTTTTATTGATGTTTCAGCATTTTTTATCACTACCTCACCTCATATGCATGGATCTCACAACATGTGACATGAAGGTTTGTCGGGTCCATACAGAGATACACACTTTACGACGTTTTGCAGTATTTGTGATCTTTTGGCTCGGCATGGCCAGGTGATTAAGGCACTCGCCTCGTAATCCGAGGGTCGCGAGTTCGAATCTCCGTCACACAAAACATGCTCCACTTTCAACAGTGGGGCGTTATAAAGTTACGGTCAATCCCACTATTTGTTGGTAAAAGAGTAGCCCAAGAGCTGGCGGTGGGTGGTGATGACTAGCTGCTTTCCCTCTAGTCTTACATTGCAAAATTAGGAAAGGCTAGCGCAGATAGGCCTTGTGTAGCTGTGCGCAAAATTAAAAACAAACCAATCTTTTCATTTTTACAATTACATATAAAGGAAAGGAGCTCTTCACGTCGTTGTTGTTTATTTTTAAGCGCAAAGCTACACAAAGGTCTGTCTGTGCTCTGCCCACCACGGTTATTGAAACCCAGTTTCTAGCAGTATAAGTCCACAGATATACCGCTGTGCCACTGAGGGTCCTTTTCATGCTTAAGATAAATAACCTTTTATCAATCATTAATTTACATAACTTCCGTCCAGAGGACAGACACTCCAGCTAGAATAAAAATAAACAATTCTTGTTTTGTTTGATTTAGGTTCATGAAAGTATCGTATACGTGGCACTTAAATACGTAAGTTGGTTTATTGTCAAGTATTTGATTTAATGTCCAATGCTATGTTACCTTTAATCACATTATGTTGCACAACATCGATTGCACAGGCTTGCATTGGTTTTATTGTAGTGGAATGTTTACATGCTTTACAGTAACTTATGTACGCTGAATCCGAAAATATACCTTTATTTCTCCATCATCTACAGGTTCTTCACAAAACGTCATATGCACTTTTACATAAGTAAATCATTTTCATTGTAAACTGATCACATTTTGTTATGCTTGAAATGTAGAAAACCACAAACTATAGATTTCTCTACACCAATTGCGATGTGAATGTTTTATCGATCGTTCTAAAACTCACGAGAAATACACAGTTGGTATATAAACGATTAAAGGCCGCATGACGTATCATTTCTGGATAGTATTTGTTGTTGTTGTTTTCAATATTATATGTTCGTTGCTATGGTAACAAGAGGTTTGATTAATGATCTAAATATATTCTGTTATTTTTGTGTAAATGTGATTTAAGTAAGAGGGTTTTTTTCCACGATTTGTTAAAAATACTTTCGTGATAGAAAAGATGGATATTGGTATCGATGTCTGCGGAACTGAATCATTGAAAATCCCTTATTAAAACAAAAACAACTTTTATGAAGTTTAAATTGGAATACCTGTGTTATTAGATGAACAAAAACTTAGCATGGTTGATGTTTCTTAGTTTCAGTTGAGAAAATTTATATTCACGATTGTATTTTACTTTGTTTGCCATGTTATATGTAACTTCATTGTTTATTAAACAAATAATTTCCGTGAAATATCTGAATGTGGATTGCGCGTGAAGCTCGTCACATCGAAATGGTGTCACTGTCACAGACTTAATGTGGTGTTCAGCTGTAACCTCACAACCTGCCTTGATGTCATAAAATGACATTGAAATAGACCTATAAAACTGACTTCAAAGTACATAATATCAGCATAAAATTGAAAAGGAATTACTTTTTAAAGAAGAAAAAAGTCTTAACTAAAGAATTCCATTGAACTTACATTCATAATGAGATTCGTCAAAAAAGAACTTGAACGGTGTGTGTCTGGCCAGCTTATAAGTGAGTTATGTATGATGCTGGATCTTTCTCAGTATCGATTTTCAAAACCGCTTCTGCTTCCACTACGGTCCAGACTCGGATTATACTTCTTAAAGCGATCAATTAGATCCTTTCTATATTACTTCCCGAACTCGATAACTTACCAAAAGTTACATCTCAGTTGATTACTTGCCTTGAATCAGATCAGGAATTATTATTCAGTGTCTTCCATGACAAGAAGAGAGGTTCCCATTACTCTAAATGAAATGATTGGTTGGATTTGTTAATTGGTTTTACTATTGAAATTTTAATGATATTCTTGTTATGTATTGGACTGGCATTGCCAGATGGTTAAGGCACTCGACTCATAATCAGAGAGTCGCGAGCAGATAGCCCTCGTGTAGCTTTGTGCGAAATTAAAAAACAAACAGATTATTCTATAGTTACTCTTTTTATTTGTAATTTCGTCTTAACTTCAAAAATACTTTTGAGGAGGGGGAAATACATTTATTTCTTGCTGTAGTTAGTAAGGAAGAAAATAATTCTATTTTCAACATTATCTCATACAGAGGTATCATAACTGTATTTTTCAACCGTAATCAATGTTACACCTAATTTCAAATGCTCTTCAGAGGTAGGTGACATAGAATTGATGCTGTTTCTTTATTTTTCAACAATGTTTAAGTTACTGATAGTAAAGAGAGTTTTCACAGCAAAGTTAATGGTATAAAAGTTTGACCTTTAGTCATTATTTAGCTTATCCAGGTTATGGATGTTACATTTCTAGGAATCTTTCACAAACGGACTTAACCTAAAGATTCTCACGTCTGTATTAGTGTAAATATGTGATTCATTCTACAAGGTTTTTATTTGACTTTCTTTTGGGCCTGGCATTGCCAGGTGGTTAGGGCGCTCGATTCGTAATCGGCTGCCTTCCCTCTAGTCTAATATTTCTAAATTGGGATCGGCTAGCACAAAAAGTCCTCCTGTAGTTTTGTACGAAATTCCAAAAAGAAAAACAACAAAATAAACAAACTTTTTCCTTTTTTTAAATTCTGGAAATCCGGTGTCTCAACTCGTAAAAGGATTATGATTGTCGATCGAGTAAAACATACCTGCTTTCTGCTCCCAGAAAAACCGTTAAAGACCGTTAGAGTTTGAAGTTACTTCAACCGAGCGGGCTCTGAACATTAACAGGCACAGTTACACAAGTGACCAACATAACATCAAGTAGCAGTACAGCGTTGGCACGAGGAAATACCGTTTTGACATTTTTAGTCAAATCTCTTATTTAAATTTACAACACGTCAAAAAACAGAAATTTCTACAAACTACAAGCAACACCGAAATTCATTTATGTCGTACCCATGGCCTCTTCCTCAAAACGACAACTAGGTGTTAGGTTGTCCAGAAATAAATGTCGTCTTTGAGCTGCTGAGTTTTGAAAAGTGTAACCCAATGTTGTAAAACATACTTTAATCAAAGTAAGCACCATTTATTTCAACACTCTTTTGCCAACATGTAACGATGCTGTTTATTCCTCTGCTGTAGAAATAAGAATTTGTATGATCAATGAACTCCCTGAAAGCTCCCTCTGCACCTGCCTGATTTTGAAAGCGTGTATTATTCAAAAAGTTGTCAAAGTGCTTGAATAAATAAAAATCTGTGAGGGAAATGTCTGTGGAATAAGGTGGATGAGGCAGAAGCTTGATTCCAAATTCGTTCAATTTTTGGAGCCTATAGTGTTTATAGGAAGGTCACCGCATTTCAGTATGTTAAAAGAAAATGAAAATCCTGTATGTTATAATTGTAAACAAATACATATTGAACTTACAAAGGATGTCTGAAATACATCAAAGAACTTACGGCAACATCACAGTATCAAACTTATGGAAATCAACATACAAACTGTGTTTAAAAACAACACACAAAAGCTAGCTATAAAACTCCACTACCACAAACATCACAGCCAGTAGCTTCATCTACCCAGATCATACAATCATATACCTATACATCTGCAGTACGTTTACCATATAAACGACAAATATATCAGAATAAACAAACACTATTTTGCTCGAGAAAAGAACAATTTAACAATATTTGAACCGAAACATAAACCAAACTAATGATCAAACAGTCAGCAGTTAGGCTTACCAGAATAGACATCAGCAGTCAGGCTTAGCAGAATAGACATCAGCAATCAGGCTTAGCAGAAGATGAAAATTGATCCTGTGGTAGCAGTATTCAAGAATATATTAAGAAATTTTATCTGATAAAAGTCGTCGGCATTGTCTTATTTTTTTAAATAGTTAAGAAACATTTTACTCGAATAGTTTCACATGCATGCATCTCAGGACGGATGGTATTAACACTTTAACCTGAAAATGACCTAAGAAGGTCGAAACGTTGTTCTCTGCTTTACTTGGTTGGTTTCGCGCCATCACGAGTACCACATATAATTCAATTTTTTTACGAATTCACTACTAAATCCATACTATAACATAAGACACAATCAATATCCAGGGTATTATACTAAATACGTCGCCTATTATCAGAATTTACCACATTACCTAAGTTAATGCATTAAACGCGTATATGACAGAGTATTCATGTAAAATGCGCACTTAATAAATCGATCTAAAGAAAAGTGATGAATTACCGGTGAACCGTTTGCAAACAGTTTTAAGAACCTAAAGAAGGGAAGTGGAAATTAATCATTTTATTACTGTGTTATATTCATAGATAGCCCCCTGAAAAGGTACGAGGAAAGATTGTTTTTGACATTTAAGCCCTGTTTTCGTGAATTTTTCCCTATCATTTGCCAATTTAAAACAGAAATCGTAAAGGAGAGAAGAAAAGGCCTAAATTACACCTGACCCTTCCATAACCACAACTCAAACAGCAGAAACTCGTAAAACTAGTTCAACTTAGATGTGTTTTAACGACGGCCCGGCATGGCCAAGCGTGTTAAGGCGTGCGACTCGTAATCTGAGGGTCGCGGGTTCGCATCCCCGTCGCGCCAAACATGCTCGCCCTTTCAGCCGTGGGGGCGTTATAATGTGACGGTCAATTCCATTATTCGTTGGTAAAAGAGTAGCCCAAGAGTTGGCGGTGGGTGGTGATGAATAGCTGCCTTTCCTCTAGTCTTACACTGCTGAATTAGGGACAGCTGGCGCAGATAGCCCTCGAGTAGCTTTGTGCGAAATTAAAAATACAAACAAACGATGTTGGGAGATTTTACTCACCGATTTTCTTTTTGTCTTTGCACAAGAAAAGGTATCTAAAAATATTTTTTATAATGATAGAAGTAATTACATATTCTATATTATGTATACGTATATGGATATCACAAATACCGTTACCATGCAGAAAGAGCTGTATTTAGGATATATATATAGATATATTTATCAGACAAACTAGACTTTAGAGCGATGTTTATAAAATTAAACTTGTTTTAAGCTACAAAATTTAATTGTTGTAATTCGTGTGTTCTAATTTATTTTATGTAATTTACACTTTATATGAGTGTTGTAAAGGCCCGGCATGGCCAGGTGGTTAAGATACTCGCCTCGTAGTCTGAGGGTCGCGGGTTTGAATCCCTTTCACACCAAACATGCTTGCCCTTTCAGCCGTGGGGGCGTTATATGTGACGGTGAATCCCATTATTCGTTGGTAAAAGAGTAGCCCAAGAGTTGACGGTGGGTGGTGATGACTAGGTGCCTTCCCTCTAGTCTTACACTGCAAAATTAGGGACGGCTAGCGCACATATCCCTCGTGTAGCTTTGCGCAAAATTCAAAAACAAACCTTTCGTATAGAGTTTTGTTGTTGTGTGCCTATGTATCCAAAGTTACATCCCAAGAAAATTTCTGAAAATTCACAACCTAATATGCTACATAAATCAATGTAAGTATAATAGTACTGTCTGTCATATCTTCATGTAATTGTTTCGTAGGGTGGAGATGGATCTTCACCAAAATTGATATGGAGGTTCATTAGTTCCATGTGGGGGAATATACTAATTTTTAGTTTCCCATTTTATGGTGTTGTTTCAGCATTACTTCGCCCTTGTTAATAGACTTTCACTAAATTTGGTGTTAAGATTTGTTGAGTCTATGGAAAATATATAAAAATTTTCAATTTTGCGGTTTTTATAGGTTTTTTTACCACTACTTCTTCCCGTGTTGATGGATTTTATTTGTGTTGTGTAAGAAACAATATCTGAAATTTTGAATTAAGTATACATGAATTTATGTTTAGAACTTGGTCTACAGCCAAATATAAAGTTACGAAGTTATTGTAAGATTAATAATATATGGCGTAAGGATTTTTATACCGTGATTCTGGTGTGTGTGTGTGTGTGTGTTTGTGTTTTGAATTTCGCACAAAGCTACGCGAGGGCTATCTGCGCTAGCCGTCCCTACTTTAGCAGTGTAAGACTAGAGGGAAGGCAGCTGGTCATCACCACCCACCGCCAACTCTTGGGCTACTCTTTTACCAACGAATAATGAGATTGATCGTAGCATTACAACGCCACCACGGCTGCAAGGGCGAGCATGTTTGGTGTGCTATAAATACAGAAAATTATTCCTGTATATCATAAGCAGATTCTACCTAACCAAAAAAAGAACATTTTTCATTGTTTTATTGTTATGAATCCGTTAACTTAACGAATATCCAAGACAAGAAAGAAGGAGGAAAAGAACCCAGATTGTTTTTAAACATTATTCCAAGTTTTACAAAAACTTAAATCTGGGTATCCTGTGTGTATTTTATTCAATATGTGCAAAAACTCAGAGCTCCTGACAATTCCGAATAATCTCGGCCAAATTCTTACATGTTCCTATAATGTTGAGCAAAATTGCATATCCTAAATAATTAGTGCTAAACTGGTTTATTTGTTTTGAATTTCGCTCAAAGCTGCACGTTGGTTATCTGCGCTAGCCATCCCTAATTTTCATTACCTTTTACTTCTAAAATTCCTGTCTGTTTCTCCCACCGAGAGTCTCACAGCATTAAGTTTGAATATTAGCAGAATTAAATTACTTTTAAGGTAATTCCCAAACTTTATCGAGCACTGAATTCATTAGAGGAAACAATAACTAAATGTTATCGTTTATTGTTTATGTTTTTTAATCTCGAATATTGTAGTGGTATGTTTCTGTTATATGTAAAGATTGTTTTAAATTGATGTAACATATATGGTGATTCCAGATAGAAACTCATTACTAAACGCTTTGTTTACTCGATGTCTCTTGATAACGTGCACTGTTATTCAACATCAAATGCTGGCTTTGTAAAAGTCACCTTTATATTACCTTTTAAAAAAGCTCATTTAAATTATTGTAGATGTTTCTGTTTCAAGCCGAATTTTCTGTGTATTCAAATTTCAACCACTTTGTAATTGCTTACAAGACAATAAACGCTGGCTAAAATAACTATAAAGTATCTTGACTCTTGCAAACACTTAAGTAAACATGTTCTTCGTCTAATGTGGTGACGTGCATCCAGCTATCCCAAACCAGATTCCCCTAGTATAGCTACTGACAATTAGACTTTCATTTGGATAGATGCAATCGGAGAAATTTCTTAACGTGGCTCTTGTGTCACTTTTGTAAATTAAGATCCACGTAAACCAACTTATTTACAGTTCCAAATAACGTTTCTACCTCACCTGCAATAAGCCGATTATCCAAGAATTATTTATAGAAACTGGATGTTTAACTAATCCCGCTATGTAACTCTCAGTAGGGTATGGAGTAGCGTGTTTTCCTATTTAAAGTCATAGCTTACTTAGATATATATTAAGATTCAATATAATCCTAGTAACTGGATGTTTAACTAATCCCGCTATGTAACTCTCAGTACGGTATGGAGTAGCGTGTTTCCTATTTAAAGTCATAGCTTACTTAGATATATATTTAGGATTCAATATAATCCTAGTAACTGGATGTTTAACTAATCCCACTATGTAACTCTCAGTACGGTATGGAGTAGCGTGGTTTCCTATTTAAAGTCATAGCTTACTTAGATATATATTTAGGATTCAATATAATCCTAGTAACTGGATGTATAACTAATCCCGCAATGTAACTCTCAGTACGGTATGGAGCAGCGTGGTTTCCTATTTAAAGTCATAGCTTACTTAGATATATATTTTGGATTCAATATAATTCTAGTAACTGGATGTTTAACTAATCCCGCTATGTAACTCTCAGTACGGTATGGAGTAGCGTGTTTCCTATTTAAAGTCATAGCTTACTTACATATATATTTAGTTCAATATAATCCTAGTAACTGGATGTTTAACTAATCCCACTATGTAACTCTCAGTATATGGAGTATGGTTTCCTATTTAAAGTCATAGCTTACTTCAATATAATCCTAGTAACTGGATGTTTAACTAATCCCGCTATGTAACTCTCAGTACGGTATGGAGTAGCGTGGTTTCCTATTTAAAGTCATAGCTTACTTAGATATATATTTAGGATTCAATATAATCCTAGTAACTGGATGTTTAACTAATCCCGCTATGTAACTCTCAGTAGGGTATGGAGTAGCGTGTTTTCCTATTTAAAGTCATAGCTTACTTAGATATATATTTAGGATTCAATATAATCCTAGTAACTGGATGTTTAACTAATCCCGCTATGTAACTCTCAGTAGGGTATGGAGTAGCGTGTTTCCTATTTAAAGTCATAGCTTACTTAGATATATATTTAGGATTCAATATAATCCTAAAAACTGGATGTTTCACTAATCCCGCTATGTAACTCTCAGTACGGTATGGAGTAGCGTGTTTTCCTATTTAAAGTCATAGCTTACTTACATATATATTTAGGATTCAATATAATCCTAGTAACTGGATGTTTAACTAATCCCGCTATGTAACTCTCAGTAGGGTATGGAGTAGCGTGTTTTCCTATTTAAAGTCATAGCTTACATAGCTTACTGGATGTTTAACTAGATATATATTTATAATCCCAGTAACTGGATGTTTAACTAATCCCGCTATGTATTCAGTAGGGTATGGAGTAGCGTGTTTCCTAATAGCTACTTAGATATATATTTAGGATTCAATATAATCCTGGATGTTTAACTAATCCCGCTATGTAACTCTCAGTAGTGTATGGAGTAGCTATTTAAAGTCATAGCTTACTTAGATATATATTTAGTAACTCTGGATGTTTAACTAATCCCGTACGGTATGGAGTAGCGTGTTTTCCTATTTAAAGTCATAGCTTACTTACATATATATTTAGGATTCAATATAATCCTAGTAACTGGATGTTTAACTAATCCCGCTATGTAACTCTCAGTAGGGTATGGAGTAGCGTGTTTTCCTATTTAAAGTCATAGCTTACTTAGATATATATTTAGGATTCAATATAATCCCAGTAACTGGATGTTTAACTAATCCCGCTATGTAACTCTCAGTAGGGTATGGAGTAGCGTGTTTTCCTATTTAGAGTCATAGCTCACTTAGATATATATTTAGGATTCAATATAATCCCAGTAACTGGATGTTTAACTAATCCCGCTATGTAACTCTCAGTACGGTATGGAGTAGCGTGGTTTCCTATTTAAAGTCATAGCTTACTTAGATATATATTTAGGATTCAATATAATCCTAGTAACTGGATGTTTAACTAATCCCGCTATGTAACTCTCAGTAGGGTATGGAGTAGCGTGGTTTCCTATTTAAAGTCATAGCTTACTTAGATATATATTTAGGATTCAATATAATCCTAGTAACTGGATGTTTAACTAATCCCGCTATGTAACTCTCAGTAGGGTATGGAGTAGCGTGGTTTCCTATTTAAAGTCATAGCTTACTTAGATATATATTTAGGATTCAATATAATCCTAGTAACTGGATGTTTAACTAATCCCGCTATGTAACTCTCAGTAGGGTATGGAGTAGCGTGTTTTCCTATTTAAAGTCATAGCTTACTTAGATATATATTTAGGATTCAATATAATCCTAGTAACTGGATGTTTAACTAATCCCGTCATATGTAACTCTCAGTAGGATGTATGGTAACTCTCAGTAGTAGCGTGTTTTCCTATTTAAAGTCATAGCTTACTTAGATATATATTTAGGATTCAATATAATCCTAGTAACTGGATGTTTAACTAATCCCGCTATGTAACTCTCAGTAGGGTATGGAGTAGCGTGTTTCCTATTTAAAGTCATAGCTTACTTAGATATATATTTAGGATTCAATATAATCCTAGTAACTGGATGTTTATTTAGGACTAATCCCGCTATGTAACTCTCAGTAGGGTATGGAGTAGCGTGTTTTCCTATTTAGAGTCATAGCTCACTTAGATATATATTTAGGATTCAATATAATCCCAGTAACTGGATGTTTAACTAATCCCGCTATGTAACTCTCAGTACGGTATGGAGTACCGTGGTTTCCTATTTAAAGTCATAGCTTACTTAGATATATATTTAGGATTCAATATAATCCTAGTAACTGGATGTTTAACTAATCCCGCTATGTAACTCTCAGTAGGATATGGAGTAGCGTGGTTTCCTATTTAAAGTCATAGCTTACTTAGATATATATTTAGGATTCAATATAATCCTAGTAACTGGATGTTTAACTAATCCCGCTATGTAACTCTCAGTACGGTATGGAGTAGCGTGGTTTCCTATTTAAAGTCATAGCTTACTTAGATATATATTTAGGATTCAATATAATCCTAGTAACTGGATGTTTAACTAATCCCGCTATGTAACTCTCAGTAGGGTATGGAGTAGCGTGTTTTCCTATTTAAAGTCATAGCTTACTTAGATATATATTTAGGATTCAATATAATCCCAGTAACTGGATGTTTAACTAATCCCACTATGTAACTCTCAGTAGGGTATGGAGTAGCGTGGTTTCCTATTTAAAAACATAGCTTACTTAGATATATATTTAGGATTCAATATAATCCTAGTAACTGGATGTTTAACTAATCCCGCTATGTAACTCTCAGTACGGTATGGAGTAGCGTGTTTTCCTATTTAAAGTCATAGCTTACTTAGATATATATTTAGGATTCAATATAATCCTAGTAACTGGATGTTTAACTAATCCCGCTATGTAACTCTCAGTACGGTATGGAGTAGCGTGTTTTCCTATTTAAAGTCATAGCTTACTTAGATATATATTTAGGATTCAATATAATCCTAGTAACTGGATGTTTAACTAATCCCGCTATGTAACTCTCAGTAGGGTATGGAGTAGCGTGTTTTCCTATTTAAAGTCATAGCTTACTTAGATATATATTTAGGATTCAATATAATCCCAGTAACTGGATGTTTAACTAATCCCGCTATGTAACTCTCAGTAGGGTATGGAGTAGCGTGTTTTCCTATTTAGAGTCATAGCTCACTTAGATATATATTTAGGATTCAATATAATCCCAGTAACTGGATGTTTAACTAATCCCGCTATGTAACTCTCAGTACGGTATGGAGTACCGTGGTTTCCTATTTAAAGTCATAGCTTACTTAGATATATATTTAGGATTCAATATAATCCTAGTAACTGGATGTTTAACTAATCCCGCTATGTAACTCTCAGTAGGGTATGGAGTAGCGTGGTTTCCTATTTAAAGTCATAGCTTACTTAGATATATATTTAGGATTCAATATAATCCTAGTAACTGGATGTTTAACTAATCCCGCTATGTAACTCTCAGTAGGGTATGGAGTAGCGTGGTTTCCTATTTAAAGTCATAGCTTACTTAGATATATATTTAGGATTCAATATAATCCTAGTAACTGGATGTTTAACTAATCCCGCTATGTAACTCTCAGTAGGGTATGGAGTAGCGTGTTTTCCTATTTAAAGTCATAGCTTACTTAGATATATATTTAGGATTCAATATAATCCTAGTAACTGGATGTTTAACTAATCCCGCTATGTAACTCTCAGTAGTGTATGGAGTAGCGTGTTTTCTATTTAAAGTCATAGCTTACTTAGATATATATTTAGGATTCAATATAATCCTAGTAACTGGATGTTTAACTAATCCCGCTATGTAACTCTCAGTAGGGTATGGAGTAGCGTGTTTCCTATTTAAAGTCATAGCTTACTTAGATATATATTTAGGATTCAATATAATCCCAGTAACTGGATGTTTAACTAATCCCGCTATGTAACTCTCAGTAGGGTATGGAGTAGCGTGTTTTCCTATTTAAAGTCATAGCTTACTTAGATATATATTTAGGATTCAATATAATCCTAGTAACTGGATGTTTAACTAATCCCGCTATGTAACTCTCAGTAGGGTATGGAGTAGCGTGGTTTCCTATTTAAAGTCATAGCTTACTTAGATATATATTTAGGATTCAATATAATCCTAGTAACTGGATGTTTAACTAATCCCGCTATGTAACTCTCAGTAGGGTATGGATGTAGCGTGGTTTCCTATTTAAAGTCATAGCTTACTTAGATATATATTTAGGATTCAATATAATCCTAGTAACTGGATGTTTAACTAATCCCGCTATGTAACTCTCAGTAGGGTATGGAGTAGCGTGGTTTCCTATTTAAAGTCATAGCTTACTTAGATATATATTTAGGATTCAATATAATCCTAGTAACTGGATGTTTAACTAATCCCGCTATGTAACTCTCAGTAGGGTATGGAGTAGCGTGTTTTCCTATTTAAAGTCATAGCTTACTTAGATATATATTTAGGATTCAATATAATCCTAGTAACTGGATGTTTAACTAATCCCGCTATGTAACTCTCAGTAGTGTATGGAGTAGCGTGTTTCCTATTTAAAGTCATAGCTTACTTAGATATATATTTAGGATTCAATATAATCCTAAAAACTGGATGTTTCACTAATCCCGCTATGTAACTCTCAGTACGGTATGGAGTAGCGTGTTTCCCTATTTAAAGTCATAGCTTACTTAGATATATATTTAGGATTCAATATAATCCCAGTAACTGGATGTTTAACTAATCCCGCTATGTAACTCTCAGTAGGGTATGGAGTAGCGTGTTTCCTATTTAAAGTCATAGCTTACTTAGATATATATTTAGGATTCAATATAATCCAAGTAACTGGATGTTTAACTAATCCTTAGTTATGTAACTCTCAGTACGGTATGGAGTAGCGTGTTTTCCTATTTAAAGTCATAGCTTACTTAGATATATATTTAGGATTCAATATAATCCTAGTAACTGGATGTTTAACTAATCCCGCTATGTAACTCTCAGTAGGGTATGGAGTAGCGTGGTTTCCTATTTAAAGTCATAGCTTACTTAGATATATATTTAGGATTCAATATAATCCTAGTAACTGGATGTTTAACTAATCCCGCTATGTAACTCTCAGTAGGGTATGGAGTAGCGTGTTTTCCTATTTAGAGTCATAGCTCACTTAGATATATATTTAGGATTCAATATAATCCTAGTAACTGGATGTTTAACTAATCCCGCTATGTAACTCTCAGTAGGGTATGGAGTAGCGTGTTTTCCTATTTAGAGTCATAGCTCACTTAGATATATATTTAGGATTCAATATAATCCTAGTAACTGGATGTTTAACTAATCCCGCTATGTAACTCTCAGTAGGGTATGGAGTACCGTGGTTTCCTATTTAAAGTCATAGCTTACTTAGATATATATTTAGGATTCAATATAATCCTAGTAACTGGATGTTTAACTAATCCCGCTATGTAACTCTCAGTAGGGTATGGAGTAGCGTGGTTTCCTATTTAAAGTCATAGCTTACTTAGATATATATTTTGGATTCAATATAATCCTAGTAACTGGATGTTTAACTAATCCCGCTATGTAACTCTCAGTAGGGTATGGAGTAGCGTGTTTTCCTATTTAAAGTCATAGCTTACTTAGATATATATTTAGGATTCAATATAATCCTAGTAACTGGATGTTTAACTAATCCCGCTATGTAACTCTCAGTAGTGTATGGAGTAGCGTGTTTCCTATTTAAAGTCATAGCTTACTTAGATATATATTTAGGATTCAATATAATCCTAAAAACTGGATGTTTCACTAATCCCGCTATGTAACTCTCAGTAGGGTATGGAGTAGCGTGTTTTCCTATTTAAAGTCATAGCTTACTTAGATATATATTTAGGATTCAATATAATCCCAGTAACTGGATGTTTAACTAATCCCGCTATGTAACTCTCAGTAGGGTATGGAGTAGCGTGTTTTCCTATTTAGAGTCATAGCTCACTTAGATATATATTTAGGATTCAATATAATCCCAGTAACTGGATGTTTAACTAATCCCGCTATGTAACTCTCAGTAGGGTATGGAGTAGCGTGTTTCCTATTTAAAGTCATAGCTTACTTAGATATATATTTAGGATTCAATATAATCCTAGTAACTGGATGTTTAACTAATCCCGTTATGTAACTCTCAGTACGGTATGGAGTAGCGTGTTTTCCAATTTAAAGTCATAGCTTACTTAGATATATATTTAGGATTCAATATAATCCTAGTAACTGGATGTTTAACTAATCCCGCTATGTAACTCTCAGTAGGGTATGGAGTATCGTGGTTTCCTATTTAAAGTCATAGCTTACTTAGATATATATTTAGGATTCAATATAATCCCAGTAACTGGATGTTTAACTAATCCCACTATGTAACTCTCAGTAGGGTATGGAGTAGCGTGTTTCCTATTTAAAGTCATAGCTTACTTAGATATATATTTAGGATTCAATCCCATCTTCAATATTAATGTGTCACGTCTTTCATGATTTAATAATCTTAGAAAAGGAGAACTTCACGTTGGATTTGGTTTTTTTTTGAAATTCGCGCAAAGGTACACGAGGGTTATCTGCGCTAGCCGTCCCTAATTTAGCGGTGTAAGCCTAGAGAGAAAGCAGCTAGTCATCACCACCCACCGCCAAGTCTTGGGCTACTCTTTTACCATACACTGAGACCCCAAATTAATATAGAAAAAAGATACTAATATAATAATTCAAGTATATGAAATTGTCAAAAAACAAAACACATGCTCACCCAAAACCAAAATAAGGATACAGATTTGGATTGGATTTACAATGAATATTTACTAAATGAGCAGCAGAAAACCAAATTTAGGAATCTGTAAATAATAAGGTTAGATAACTTTACAATAAAACAAAGGAGGGGATGAAGTTTATGGATTAGTTTAATCGGAAATTCACTTCTTGGAAAATTAGTAGTGAAGATGAATGTATAAAAAACAAGAGTCCGATTACAGAAAAACAAGAAACATTGAGCTCGAAAAATTAAAAAATAATAATAAATACACACCGAACAGGCACGTGCACTTTAGATTTGTTTGCATCGCATATTTATCAATAAAGTAAATGTGAAAATACAAGACTAATTAATAGTCTCCTAACAAGAAGTGATATCTTCCATGAAATGAAACTTCAGAATGTGACATCAGGAAATGTTCATTTATAGAGCAAAGTAGAAATTCCAAATTAGGAAATTTAAAAGTATTGATGGATAAAAATAGTAATGCCAATGAATGTGTTGAAAGCAAATGAGTACGTCAGCAAGGAGTATTTACTTCCAATACAAAGTAATGATAGAAGTTTAATTATAATCTTCATTAAAGGAATCCAAACATAAAAATTCATATAATACAGATAATAGCTTCCATGTGAAAATATAAATTCAAACATAAAAATGCGTTAACAAGAATACTTACACTTAGGTTCTATCTAAAAATAATTATAGGTGGAAATCTTAAAGATAAGTGACAGAAGCAATCCAAAGTTAGGAATGTTTTAGCGAAGGACCTCTACTTCAAAAATTAAATAACTGTACAGATTTATGGATTGGTTTACACTTATAAATAATAACTACTGAATTTAAATGGAAAAGATTATTACTACAAGCAAGCAGATAGTTTGAAATGATAATCACTTTCATCTATAAGACGTGCACAAAGAAGATTAACTAATTGAAATTTAAGCACAATTGGTTATATGTGCTCAGCCCACCACGGGTATCGAAACCCGATTTCTAGAGGTGTGCGTTCGCAGACTTACTGCTGTGTCAATGAGGGGGTGAAAGAAGAAACACAACAACACTGTTTTGATCTAAACCATTTTATAGTTTATAAATATACTTTATATATTCAATAAATTATAAATTATTTTATAGGTGATTGTTGTTTGATACAATAAAACTGACAATGCCATCAATAAATATAAATATGTCACCTACTAAAAACCTACTTGATGTCTAGTTATATAATAAAGTCTCGATAACTTTCAAACAATATAATTTGATATAAAATCATTTTCACGAAAAAAATAGTGTACAAAAGTATTTTATATCTGAGACTGTAGTTTGTTTTTAAGTTTTTCAAACTTCGCTTAACGTTCCGTTATACTTCTCAGCAAATGTTACCTTTAATCACTTTCACACAAAACTATAAATTAGTTTTCTCGCTAAGTTATATAACTTACATTGCCATAAAAACTTTACGTTTTGTTCTATTTAATAATATTCAAATTATGCTTGTATCTGTTTAAATGCGGTTCTTTATTAATAGGTTTCCTCACCGTTGTGGCCCCACAGCGTGTGATGTAAAATAAGGCTTGTAATAATGAATTATCAGTCAGCGAAGTGAAATAACAAGTGAAGTAACACTTGATTAACTGTATTCGAAACGAATGATAGTTTCCTATCTAGTAAACACGTTTGCTTTGTAATGGGCAGAAAAATAAAAGAAATCGATAACACCATTGTTTACGTCAAGACTCGTTGGAACTGTGCATAAATATAAAATTTTCCTTTACGAATTATGCCAAACAAAGTAAAACATTAATAACACACACAAATAGTGTAAATTGATTGGAACAATATCATTTACATTATGTTTGTTTATTTTCTATTAACACAAAGCTATACAATGTAATGACTGTGCTTTGCCCACCACAAGAAAACTGAAACCCGGATATTAACGGTGTGAACCATCTGATAACGAACTGGGAGGCGCAATTCTGAAGCAAAATTTATATGTAATTTATACTAAACCTTAATTAAAATTTTTGGTTAATCTGAATTGTAAAGCAAAAGTTTTTTATCGGCCTGACGTGTCACAGGCACTGCAAATGTTCGTTACATAACATCTGCTAATGGGCATTAGAAACGATAAAACCTATCTAGAGTCGTTCATTGTATCTCTTATAAGAGCTATCTCTGAGTGAATGTTGAGAAACAGACCATAATAGTAAAACTACTCAAAATACTATACAGGCATCTAGACGACACTGTGCGGCAGTGAAATTATAATTTGTATTTAAAGTAAAGTACTAGTGCTAACTACCGTCGTTTTATTCTTATTTATTACCTACGGATTAAACGTGGAATATTGTATTGTATCATATGGACTGGAACTAGACTTGCCAACTCTAATATATACAGCTGTACCAGAGAGTCCGTCTACTCAAGTCTATCTATAAAAGACTGCTGTACTGATGTTAGCTCAAATATCTTTCTAATAAATATTTTGCTAATGCCTCTTCCTAACAGTCAAAATTTTCCATAAAGACTTTATTTTGACATTTCTTTGTACACAATCGTAAATTTACAGATTAAGTTTGAGAGTATGAACCTTTATCAATGAATAGGGTCCGGCATGGCGTTCGACTCGTAATCTGAAGGTCGCGGGTTCAAATCCCCGTCGCACCAAACATGCTTGCCCTTTCAGCCGTGGGGTGTTATAATATGACGGTTAATCCAACTATTCTTTGATAAAAGAGTAGCCCAAGAGTTGGCGGTGGGTAGTGATGACTAGCTGCCTTCCCTCTAGTCTTACACTGCTAAATTAGGGACGGCTAGCGCAGATAAACCTTGTGTAGCTTTGCGCGAAATAAAAAAAAAAACAAAAAACAAAACAAACTTTGGAGTTCAGCTGTTTTCTTTTCCTCTGAAGGTTGGAAGCTGCATATATGAATAACTAACCCTAATTCTCTGAAAGAATAATTCTTTTGAGCTATTAACATAATACGTACAAAAATACAAGCCTTACTTTATTCATCATTAGTTGTATTGTTCCTTACGACTCTTTTGAAGTTCAACTTACAAGCCTGTAGATGTGTATCTTTCTGATCTATTGACTCAGCATTTTGTCCATTCAATCCCGAAATTTAAAATACATAATTATAAAGTAATTGAATAATAACCTTCAAACGCCTTAAATATGTGTACATTATTTTAAGTATAATATGTATATATGAGCCATAATTTATATTTTAGTATAGCAAGTCATTTCAACAGTACCTTGTTTACATAAATTCAAACTTACTGGAAAAACCACCTGAAAATCACGTTATTTGTTTTGATACGTTATGCTGTGTGCTTTATTCATGCGAAAAGATTAGAAACTCGTAATTTTTTTTTCCAACCAACACTGTTATTTACATTTAACGTGACCACCGTTGAATTAAAAAAAAAACAGCTCAAGTCCTCAGATATTTCAATCATAAAATACTATGATTAGGAAAAAAATGATTATTTATCTTCTTCTTACACTATGAAGTAGGGAAATTTAAGTGAAGTCTTTGCCAATTCCACGTGTTTAATTGTTGCATTTTTATTAATAAGATCTTAGTTTGGATAAATAAATAAATATGACGTTTGTGTTTTACCTAAACTCTTGCCAGGTGGTTAAAGCACTCGACTCGTAATCTGAGGATCGCGAGTTCGAATCCTTGTCCCACCAAACATGTTCGCCATTTCAACCGTGGTGATGTTATAATGTAACGGTTAATCCCACTATTCGTTGATAAAAGGGTAGCCCAAGAGTTGCCTTCCCTCTAGTCTTACACTGCTAAATTAAGGACGGCTAGCGCAGATAACCCCCGAATAGTTTTGCGCGAAATTAAAAATAAACCAAACTTAAACTTCTGAAAAGAAGGTAAAAGTTGTAATGTTTCTTTCAATTACTAGTTTTATTGGAACAATTTTATTTTGTATACAGTACAAGCGTCTATAGCAGAAAGTGTGTTGGACTATAAAACTGAAGGTCCAGTACCCACACTTTAGGGACAACGGTGCATTTAAAAAATGGCAGTCATATCTCACAACTTGAGCTGTTAGGGAATACTGTTGACTTACTGCTTTTCTTCTAATCTCGCTGCCAGTGACTCAGCGGTAAGTCAGTGGGCTTATAACACTAACACTATGGTTTGGATACTCGTGGTAGGCACTCTAGCTTTGCACTTGACAACAAACCTTTTAGTTTATAAGTTCAGAAACGGCTAGTATAACTAATTCTATGAAGCTTGCTTTAGTATTTGAAAGAAACAAACATGTGAGTGGGTTTATATAAGTTTTGGAACATGTTATAAGGTTAGCAGACTTACAGTTGTATATAAATTACATTAACTCAATATGTGTCTGTCTTGACTTTGCTAATATAAAAATTCTCTAACAGCTAATCATGATAACATTTTGATATAAACTATCTAAAACAAGCGTTATGATATCCCGTTTATCACATATTACACAAGTAAAGTAGATGGAAAATAAAAAAGTAAAAATAATAAAAGTCACTGGTTTGGGAATTAGAATCCTTATTTTTCCAACTATCATTTATCGTCTGCAGGCGGTTGTGAGCAGGGTAGATACTTCTAAAATAATTAAACTAAACGTTATTTAGAAAGGAAGACATCGAAAATCTCGTCTTAACGGGAAAGCAATTGATCGTAAAATATAGTGGATATCTAGTGTTAAGGATCTACCTAAAGGATGAAGTTATCTACATTAGAAATTTTTTGAGTCTCAAGAAGAAGAGGTCTGAGGAAAATCACTGTTACCAACGTCCTGTTTGAATACAGAACACAGAGAAAGAATCACTGTTACCAACGTCCTGTTTGAATATAGAACACAGAGAAAGAATCACTGTTACCAACGTCCTGTTTGAATATAGCACACAGAGAAAGAATCACTGTTACCAACGTCCTGTTTGAATATAGCACACAGAGAAAGAATCACTGTTATCAACGTCCTGTTTGAATGTAGTACACAGAGAAAGAATCGCTGTTACCAACGTCCTGTTTGAATATAGAACACAGAGAAAGAATCACTGTTACCAACGTCCTGTTTGAATATAGCACACACAGAAAGAATCACTGTTACCAACGTCCTGTTTGAATATAGCACACAGAGAAAGAATCACTGTTATCAACGCCCTGCTTGAATGTAGTACACAGAGAAAGAATCGCTGTTAGCAACGTCCTGTTTGAATATAGAACACAGAGAAAGAATCACTGTTACCAACGTCCTGTTTGAATATAGCACACAGAGAAAGAATCACTGTTATCAACGTCCTGTTTGAATATAGCACACAGAGAAAGAATCACTGTTATCAACGTCCTGTTTGAATATAGAACACAGAGAAAGAATCACTGTTACCAACGTCCTGTTTGAATATAGCACACAGAGAAAGAATCACTGTTACCAACGTCCTGTTTGAATATAGAACACAGAGAAAGAATCACTGTTATCAACGTCCTGTTTGAATATAGCACACAGAGAAAGAATCACTGTTATCAACGTCCTGTTTGAATATAGCACACAGAGAAAGAATCACTGTTATCAACGTCCTGTTTGAATATAGCACACAGAGAAAGAATCACTGTTACCAACGTCCTGTTTGAATATAGCACACAGAGAAAGAATCACTGTTATCAACGTCCTGTTTGAATATAGCACACAGAGAAAGAATCACTGTTATCAACGTCCTGTTTGAATATAGCACACAGAGAAAGAATCACTGTTATCAACGTCCTGTTTGAATATAGCACACAGAGAAAGAATCACTGTTATCAACGTCCTGTTTGAATATAGCACACAGAGAAAGAATCACTGTTACCAACGTCCTGTTTGAATATAGAACACAGAGAAATCAACGTCCTGTTTGAATATAGAACACAGAGAAAGAATCACTGTTATCAACGTCCTGTTTGAATATAGAACACAGAGAAAGAATCACTGTTATCAACGTCCTGTTTGAATATAGAACACAGAGAAAGAATCACTGTTATCAACGTCCTGTTTGAATATAGCACACAGAGAAAGAATCACTGTTATCAACGTCCTGTTTGAATATAGAACACAGAGAAAGAATCACTGTTACCAACGTCCTGTTTGAATTGAATATAGTACACAGAGAAAGAATCACTGTTACCAACGTCCTGTTTGAATATAGCACACAGAGAAAGAATCACTGTTACCAACGTCCTGTTTGAATATAGCACACAGAGAAAGAATCACTGTTACCAACGTCCTGTTTGAATATAGCACACAGAGAAAGAATCACTGTTATCAACGTCCTGTTTGAATATAGCACACAGAGAAAGAATCACTGTTATCAACGTCCTGTTTGAATATAGCACACAGAGAAAATCAATCACTGTTATCAACGTCCTGTTTGAATATAGCACACAGAGAAAGAATCACTGTTACCAACGTCCTGTTTGAATATAGCACACAGAGAAAGAATCACTGTTACCAACGTCCTGTTTGAATATAGCACACAGAGAAAGAATCACTGTTATCAACACCCTGTTTGAATATAGCACACAGAGAAAGAATCACTGTTATCAACGTCCTGTTTGAATATAGCACACAGAGAAAGAATCACTGTTATCAACGTCCTGTTTGAATATAGCACACAGAGAAAGAATCACTGTTATCAACGTCCTGTTTGAATATAGCACACAGAGAAAGAATCACTGTTACCAACGTCCTGTTTGAATATAGCACACACTGAGAAAGAATCACTGTTATCAACGTCCTGTTTGAATATAGCACACAGAGAAAGAATCACTGTTATCAACGTCCTGTTTGAATATAGCACACAGAGAAAGAATCACTGTTACCAACGTCCTGTTTGAATATAGCACACAGAGAAAGAATCACTGTTACCAACGTCCTGTTTGAATATAGCACACAGAGAAAGAATCACTGTTACCAACGTCCTGTTTGAATATAGCACACAGAGAAAGAATCACTGTTATCAACGTCCTGTTTGAATATAGCACACAGAGAAAGAATCACTGTTATCAACGTCCTGTTTGAATATAGCACACAGAGAAAGAATCACTGTTATCAACGTCCTGTTTGAATATAGCACACAGAGAAAGAATCACTGTTATCAACGTCCTGTTTGAATATAGCACACAGAGAAAGAATCACTGTTACCAACGTCCTGTTTGAATATAGCACACAGAGAAAGAATCACTGTTATCAACGTCCTGTTTGAATATAGCACACAGAGAAAGAATCACTGTTATCAACGTCCTGTTTGAATATAGCACACAGAGAAAGAATCACTGTTATCAACGTCCTGTTTGAATATAGCACACAGAGAAAGAATCACTGTTATCAACGTCCTGTTTGAATATAGCACACAGAGAAAGAATCACTGTTATCAACGTCCTGTTTGAATATAGCACACAGAGAAAGAATCACTGTTATCAACGTCCTGTTTGAATATAGCACACAGAGAAAGAATATAGCACACAGAGAAAGAATCACTGTTATCAACGTCCTGTTTGAATATAGCACACAGAGAAAGAATCACTGTTATCAACGTCCTGTTTGAATATAGCACACAGAGAAAGAATCACTGTTACCAACGTCCTGTTTGAATATAGCACACAGAGAAAGAATCACTGTTACCAACGTCCTGTTTGAATATAGCACACAGAGAAAGAATCACTGTTACCAACGTCCTGTTTGAATATAGCACACAGAGAAAGAATCACTGTTACCAACGTCCTGTTTGAATATAGAACACAGAGAAAGAATCACTGTTATCAACGTCCTGTTTGAATATAGCACACAGAGAAAGAATCACTGTTATCAACGTCCTGTTTGAATATAGCACACAGAGAAAGAATCACTGTTATCAACGTCCTGTTTGAATATAGAACACAGAGAAAGAATCACTGTTACCAACGTCCTGTTTGAATATAGAACACAGAGAAAGAATCACTGTTACCAACGTCCTGTTTGAATATAGCACACAGAGAAAGAATCACTGTTACCAACGTCCTGTTTGAATATAGAACACAGAGAAAGAATCACTGTTACCAACGTCCTGTTTGAATATAGCACACAGAGAAAGAATCACTGTTACCAACGTCCTGTTTGAATATAGCACACAGAGAAAGAATCACTGTTACCAACGCCCTGTTTGAATATAGAACACAGAGAAAGAATCACTGTTATCAACGTTCTGTTTGAATATAGCACACAGAGAAAGAATCACTGTTATCAACGTCCTGTTTGAATATAGAACACAAAGAAAGAATCACTGTTACCAACGTCCTGTTTGAATATAGCACACAGAGAAAGAATCACTGTTACCAACGTCCTGTTTGAATATAGCACACAGAGAAAGAATCACTGTTATCAACGTCCTGTTTGAATATAGCACACAGAGAAAGAATCACTGTTATCAACGTCCTGTTTGAATATAGCACACAGAGAAAGAATCACTGTTACCAACGTCCTGTTTGAATATAGCACACAGAGAAAGAATCACTGTTACCAACGTCCTGTTTGAATATAGAACACAGAGAAATAGAGTAAAATTTATTATCCGTAAACTCATATCAGAAACATATGTTAGTTGAAATTAGACTAATTTCTATAGTTGTACACCACCCAACCTCTGCCTATATAATATTATCATAAAATAACCAGAACTTTAACTACACATTACTGAGTGGATATATGTAGATATTAGCTTATATTGGAGCTTAAGACGTCACTGATTCCAACATCCAAATCCTGGTTATTTTTTGTTTTCAAGCTGCATTATTTGGATTGTGTTTGATAAACGTGATATTTCTCAAGAATTTTAGAAGCTACTGCCGCTGACATTTCCTTTTAAAATTATTCCCCTATTACTTTAGCAAATTGCATAGTTCTTCATTAGTTTGTTTCGTGTCTTTTATTTGGCGAGATGTATATTCCTTATAAATTCAGTTCTGTGTTCATTCATCATCACTACATAGTTTTGATGTCTTGTTTGTTTCATGTCGTTGATTTGTCGAGATGTATATTCCTTATAAATTTAGTTCTGTGTTCATTCATCATCACTACATAGTTTTGATGTTTTGTTTGTTTCATGTCTTGATTTGGCGAGATGTATATTCCTTATAAATTTAGTTCTGTGTTTATTCATCATCACTATATAGTTCTTCATTAGTTTGTTTCATGTCGTTGATTTGGCGAGATGTATATTCCTTATAAATTTAGTTCTGTGTTCATTCACCATCACTACATAGTTTTGATGTTTTGTTTGTGTACTTGTGTTGCAGGTGCAGTAAGTTAATTATTCTCACTTCGGTATGTGTACGTTATAGGTATGTATATTAGTGATTCCTTCATATATGTATATCTTATACCACTCATTTACTTTCTGTCCACAAATTAATAACTATGCTGTCTATTGGTCTAAACTATCAGATCATTATGCAGAAGTACTGATAACTTTATTGTCTCTTGGTCTAAAATATCAGATCATTTTTCAGTATCATTAGTAACTTTATTGTCTATTGGTCTTTGTTGTCTATTGGTCTAAAATATCAGATCATTTTTTTCAGTATCATTAGTAACTTTATTGTCTCTTGGTCTAAAATATCAGATCATTTTTTTCAATATCATTAGTAACTTTGTTGTCTATTGGTCTAAACTATCAGATCATTATTCAGTAGCATTAAGGTCTAAACTTTGGTTTGAGCTTGTTTTAAGTATTTCTGTTGCAAAATATTGTGTTGTATTTAAAATCAACAACGAAATCAGCTTTGGTTTGTAGACTTTATATATCACTGAATAATTCATTCAGTAATATAGCTCACCAGATTACTTTTTACTTAGGATCCATGAAGAGTATTTTTATCATCTTTATATATTAGTTCAAGCTACTATACCTTTCGATGCTACTTCATGTTATATCAACCTCAGAAATAAGGACGTCCTTTAATGCCTCGACGATCACACACTGACTTAATGTTAGCCAATTTCACACCAGCAATATGAATCTCAGTGTAGTCTTACTAGCGTGAGGTATCAATCCGTGCAATACAAGCATTAGATATCAGTTCTTGGATGACTTGATTTATTCAGTAGTTACATATTATAATTTATATCGGACGAGTTTCCGATTTATTATGTTACGTATTACTATATCAGATAGCTGGAAAATTTAATTTTAATTTAAAAGTTAATTGAATGTCGATTTGTAGTTTTAAAATAATTATGATATCTGCTAACATGATTGACACACTCAACTTTCTTTCTTAACATTAATATATTATAATAAGCAAACAACAATGCAATTTGTAATAACTGTTATTACAAAAAATGATTTATATGCAAGAGTTTTACAATCTCACAAACTATACTGAGTCTTCTACCTAATCTAGAACTAAATATTTTATTGACGGTCCAGATCCACAACGAGCAAATTAATTCTGGGATCATATTGTTACACATCGCTTCAGCTAACAAGCCCTCTTTTGCTGGCTGGTCGCACACCGCTTACAAGTTGACTTTTTACCGAAGAAGATATTTAATGTCCTCGTAAAATTACTAAGTCCGAAGTTAATTTACTGAAGACTGTAATGTTCAAAATCTATAAACTGGTCAAATATCTGTAGTTTTCTGATTAATAAGTGCTTACCACAATCAGCTTCCAAGGCTTATAGTAAACTGACTGTAGTGGCCAAAAAATATTCTGTTTTGTCTCTCGACGCGTGAGCTTGTCGACTTTAAGGTGTGATTCTCGAATCTTCAATTATTTTCGAAGACACCCCAGTGTTTTGGCAAACCATATAATGTTTGTTTTCAACAATGACCTAGCACTTTTTGTAAACAGATATTTTTGAATCTCACTTTCAAGAAGTCTCTTCAAATTTCGAGAACAGGCTGGACGTGGTTTCAATATTCGTGGTGGGCAGAGCACAGATAGCCCATTGTAGCTTTGTGTCTAACTACAAAACAAACAAATCAGTTTATGTTTTATTTAAACATAAAATTCTAATCTGTTGCTCTTTCACTTACCGAACATAATTACTAATTCATAGATCAGTTATTATGTCTTTTTCCCGTTTTACTTACCAGTCTTTTATTTACTTTGGTTTTAGTTAAAATTGCACGTTTAACAATGAAATATAACTTGACGGATATAAAAAAAATCTACGATTAGATTATGAGGTAACAGGTTAAATATTGTACGAATTTATTATTTTATTTTTTCTTTTACTGTTTCTCTTTACAATAAGATAATTGTCCTCAAATAAACAGAACAATAATGCGCAGATAACATTAAAAGGGCAGGACTCACTGGTAAAAAGGGACACTTTTTAAGCATTGTAAGACAAAACTTTGGGGTTGGGGAAGTGTTACGGGTGGCTATAGGGACTGTCGTTTGTTTATCTTTGGTACAAATGGTACAGATAGAAAGCCACGAGGAGCAAATAAATTATATTTTATTCCCATTCATTCGATTTTATAAACACTTTTAAAATATAAAATTAAGCAGTAAATTCTTATTACCAGTTCAGAATTATTTTTCTTTACTTTAAATACTTACAAGCCCAGGTGCGCCATTCATTTTAAAGCCGAAACCTTTCTTTTAGCTCACAGCAAACAGGCGTGGAATCAGGCGTGTCTTTAGTAGTTGTAGACAATTCTTCATGGCTGATATTTTGAGGCATAAAAAAAGGAAGGCAGTGACTTGAGACCGCCCATCTACTCCCTGTCTATGTCACTGAAGTAGAACATGTGTAATAAAGGTTATAATGGTAGATGATTATGTAGTTCAGACTTTACACTAATTAGTTGAAAACTAGCAGAGATCAGCAAAACATTTGCGATCTTATGAGTATATTTATTGCAAAAGAACTTCTTTAAGTAAATGATTTCTAGAACAGTACAAAATAATTATAATCACCTATATCGTTATTTTTAGTCTAATTGTATTAGGCCTAACATTAGTTAAGCCTTTAGTAAATATAATTTGTATTCAATAGAGATAAATTGACACTGTAGCTTTTCTACGTTTTTAGCTTCAGTTTAATTAGTTGTAAATTTTACTATCAATAAATAAATTTATAATATTATTCTTCGACTTAACGTTAGGCCCTTTTAAAATTTGATAGCTTGTAATATATTTTTGTACAAAATGTCTACTAAAGGATATTTACATCCGTCTTTATTTAATCTGTTTGAAATGAAGTGCACGCAGATATGTATTTAGATTGTAAGGTGAGTGCGCAGTTTCAGGACACAAAATCTGAGCATTATGATAGGTTGTAATACTAAATATGTGCATTAACGAACATCTCAGAACTAAAAGGATTAAGCGTCATATTTAATTTTTATTTGAACTTGATTTCAGTAACAATCTCCTTGTAGTTTTTTCTGTGTTGCTGAAAGTATGTAATATCGGCACAATAGGTGTGTGTATGAATGTGTTTAACAAGCTGTAATTAGTAACGTTTCTCTAGTCTCTTTGCTACTCTTATTCTAGCATTCCGGACATATTAAAAATCAATTTTGTTTTGCCAATATTAATAAACATGTAATTTTTATTTTCGATTTATAGTGCACTTTCTATCTTCTATCTCACTTCCTTAGCGCTAGAACTTTGCATGATATACCACAGGAAATGTCTCAAGCTTTAAACAGTATATGCACCATCGTGCACTGTCTCTGTCTGCATGCTGCATACAATCTACGAACAACGTTCTGCTCGCATGCATTCATACATCTCAGCTCGGCTGCGGCCCGGGATTCTTCGATCCTCATTAATGAAACTGGTAATTAAGCTTGTGATCAATTATACCAGGGAGTAGAAGGCTTAGTTGTGATTCCATCTTATACACATCCCGCAGGAGAAAGCCGTTCGCTGCTCGATTTGATCCTTTTCGTTGAATACAACCCTTTCATCGTCTGCATAGCTCGTGCATGACCAGATCCCTTAGCTGTTGCATGCCAGTTGTGTATTGGTAAATGCGCTGTGTGGGTGTTCCACACTGAAATGAACAGAATCCACACACATTGCGTCATCAGTTTCCTTTCCTTCCAGCTTGAGGCTAATCTGTTGGGATTTTTCCGCAATCAGTAAAGATGCAGATTGCGCTGCAGTTTTTCAGGCAAAATGGGATTACTTATGGTCATTATTGTGTGTGTGAATACATATATTTAAATATTGTGTAGTTACATAGACACAGATAATTAGTGAAGTACGTATTGAGGACTCAAGAAGTAGCAAAATAAATAATAAATATATAGAATGGAACAGGTAAGAATGACGTGTAATTTTTATTTTAAAAAATCAAGAAGCTTACAAACCAGTAAATGCTATTCATTACAAACACGGCTGAGCACATCAGATAATAAAGGAACATCACAGGTAATTTAAAATCATTCACAGTACATTCTGATTACATATTTATTTAACGCAACTAGAAACATAATTTGTTTAAAGTAAAGCACAAATTTACACAATTGACTATCTTTGTTCTCCTGATCACGAGTATCGAAACCCGGTTTGTAGCCTTGTAAGTCCGGAGAAATACTGCTGTGCCATTGGAGGGTAACGTTATTTGAATCAGTTGAAGACGTTCTATTGTGCACGTGGAAAACAGTAAAATAATCTGAGTGAAACCTCGCAAAAAATACATACAGAATACACAAATAATTTGTTTTTCAAAGATGATAGGGCCCGGCATGGCCAGGTGAGTTAAGGCGCTCGACTCGTAATCTGAGGGTCGCGTTATTATGTTACGGTCAATCACACTATTCGTTTGTAAAAGAGTAGCCTAAAAGTTGGCGGTGTGTGGTGATGACTAGCTGCCTTCCCTCTAGTCTTACACTGCTAAATTAGGGACGGCTAGCGCAGATAGCCCTCGAGTAGCTTTGTGCGAAATTCAAAACAAACCAACTAGATAAGTTTCAGAGTTCACAATAAAAAGAAATGTATTGAGATAAAATAATATAAATGTACATAATATAAAAATATATTTAAATATATAAATGCTAAGAGGTCGATTATAGTTGTTAATATGTATTTTCATCATCTGACACTCACATTGATATATTCAGTATTTTTTGCATGATTTGTAAAAAAAAAATGCGTTGAAGGAGCTTATTGTATAAGTAAAAGGATACGATGACACACTTGTAGAACATGAGTGTACCAAATATGCTATCGTTGATCATCGTTCGTTTCACTTTTGCTTTATGGGTATTAAGGTATGTTGATAATTATATACCCAGGAGAGTCAAGTGCAGAAAGACCTCGTCCTCCATCCCTAACTTCAATTTTGTTTTTTATTAATTTCGCACAAAGCTACTGGAGGGCTATCTGTGCTAGCCGTCCCTATTTTAGCAGTGTAAGACTAGAGGGAAGGCAGCTAGTCATCACCACCCACCGCCAACTCTTGAGCTACTCTTTTACCAACGAATAGTGGGATTGATCGTCACATTATGACGCCCCCACAGCTGAAAGGGCGAGCATGTTTGGCGCGACGGGATGCGAACCAGCGACCCTCAAATTACGAGTCGCACGCCTTAACACGCTTGGCCATGCCGAGCCTCCCCTAACTTCAAATCGCAGCTACCACTATGATAAATTTGTAGTGCTTGAGGACCAGAGTGACCCACACTTACTACGGCCCCTTTCAGGTCAATGTCCATATATTGTATACAATCCTTATTTTTATATTTTAAAATCTAATTACATAAAAATATTTATAAACTACGTATATAATACTCAATCTAACAGTCTAGTGTTTGGTGGCCAGCTTAGTTTCTGTTTCTTAAATATATATTCACAGGAGAGAGGTACTTAGGACTATGTTTATCATGTATGTGGTATCTGTCGAGATCACACAATAAATCATTTTTATGCCAATTTTCAGTAAATTAATTTAGTGCATTATACAAGAGTCAATCGGATATTGTTTCTAAGTTTGCATACTTTGTATACTGAGGTTATGATTGAATTTTGTATGTTCTGCAGTTGTTTTTGCGATATGTTCAACCAGGCTGGACATGAGTATTCTATAATAAGTCTAACGTATATTTTGTAGATTTTTATTATATTATCAGGAGAAGTGCCTTGATTTTTACCCGATAGGCTTGTTGCATAATTTGCTCTTTTCCAGATTCTAGTCAGGATATTGTTACTATGCTGTATCCACGTTAACTTAGTATCGCAGGTTAAACCTATACATTTTGCCGAGGTAGCAGTCTGTCAAAGTGATCCGTTCATGTGTAGCTTACGTGGATATTTTTACAATTCATATTAAATCTAATAAATTAATATCGCTGATCATATGAAACTGTTGTTTTTTTAATTTCGTGCAAAGATACACGAGGGCTATCTGCGCTAGAAGTCCCTAATTTAGCAGTGTAAGTCTAGAGGAAAGGCAGCTAGCTATGACCACCCACCGCCAACTGTTGGTTTACTCTATTACCAACGAATAGTGAGATAGATCGCAACATTATAATGCTTCCACGGCTGAAAGAGCGAGCATGTTTGGTGACACGGAGATTCGAACACGCGTGAAACTATCATATAATCATATAAAGATCAAAATAACAACAAAAATAAAGCGGCGTATTTCAGAAGACAAGTTGGGTGAGACTGGTAATTTTAGAGAACCATATATTAAAACAAATGACGTTTTAATATGGTGATTTTTAGATGGTGATAATCGGAAACATTATCAATATTTATAGTTTATACTTATATAATGTGTGTTGATTTTCAATTGTACTTTTGTTTTAACCAAATTCAAAATAAACAAATATTTAATATGTAGTAAAGAACCGAAGATTGTTTGTTTTTTCAATGTCGCGCAAAGTTACTCGAGGGCTATCTGCGCTAGCTGTCCCTAATGTAGCAGCTAGTCATCACCGCTCACCGCCAGCTCTTGGGCTACTATTTTAGTAACGAATTGACCGTGACATTATGACGCCCCCACGGCTGAAAGGGCGAGCATGTTTGGTGCGAAGGAAATCGAACCCGTGACCCTCAAATTAAGAGTCGAACGCCTTAACCCATCTGGCCATGTCAGGCCAAGAACTAAAGAAAGCTAAATATCTGATAAAATAGCATACATATTTATATATAGAAAATATCTTAAAAAAACATCTAGAATGTTCATGCAATGTAATTCACAAATATCCGGAAATATTCTGAAATAATAGAAATACTTTTATAGACTAATACGTGGGAGGGTTCCTGATTTAAGGAAGGGTATAGACTAATACGTGGGAGGGTCCCTGATTTAAGGAAGGGTATAGACTAATACGTGGGAGGGTCACTGATTTAAGGAAGGCTTTGTTGGTTTAATTCGATTTTCGGTTATTTGCGCAAATTCTATAGCTAGTCTTGTATGACCGAATAGTGGGATTTGACCTTTACTCTTATCACACACCCAGATAACCAGAGCGTGGAGCATGATTTATGCTAACAAGACGTGAACGTTGGAATTGCGTTCAACAACTATATTCATGGTGTGTTTTTACTAACTGTTTCAGTAACGTACAATTTACACGAAAGTTAGTTGTTTCTATATATATATTTCACCCATTCATTACATAATGATTCACCCAATAACAGAACATTTGTAACTTGTTCTCTTGAATTAACATACCAGGTAGCTTTGTACAGTGATCTCGAATTAATCTGATATTTTGGTGTCAGACATTTTCCTGAAAGACCCGGCATGGCCAGGTGGTTAAGGCACTTGACTGGTAATACCTATTTACCTCTAATCCATTCATGTTTTCATCCCAAAACACATTCGCCTGCTAAACATTTATTAATCTGGAATGTAAGAGACAATTTTCAGTATTTTTTTATATAAATAAAACGTACTTTCAGTTTGAAATATGGAAGATCTACTTACTTGTACATATAAAACGCTCTCTTAGTATAACTCTACGGATTTACAACGTTAAAATCAGGGGTTTGAGTCCACTCGGTGGGCTCAGCAGATAATCCGATATGGCTTTGCTATAAAAAAAAAACACACACAGAAACATTATACATATAAAAACTAAAATTTTAAACGAAATCTGCAAGCTGTATTTGAGCAGTAGACGGAAGATGGCGCTAACTTTGAATTTTTATGTTTTATGAAGTGGTGTAAGCGACGGAATTTAATTTTCCACAAGGTGGAGAGAAATGACTTACAACTGATGAAGGTTAATATATGTCCGATGGTAGGTTGTTACTTTATACGTGGCGTTCGATGTAATTGAAAGCTACACTGATTCTGAACAATCAACTGTTATTAGGTTCTTGGAGTACTCTAGCACGTTCGTCTGTACTGGTAGAAAACAACTGACGATACGAAAGTTGTAGTACGCAATTGTATTCGATTCTAAACGTATCACTTGGGTTTTATGGAATTAATATAATTAAACCTGCAGAATTTTAAAGGAACTATTGAGTACTATATACCGAGGTGACGTCTTGCTGTCCGCCTTCTGAAATCCTTTGGTGTATGTAGGGTGAAATAAAATTCTATTTCGGTATAAGTAGTCCACGTATTTAATACGCCATTATTCATCAGTCACACCTTTATATTTTAACAATGGATAGACTTTAGGGCTTTCATTATAATAACACGAAACTTTCTCATCAACTTACTTTCGATGAATTTGACGACAACCAGTACAGTAGTGGAGTTTCTATTATTATTATTTTTACTAGGTGTGACAGAAGGAAAACAAAGGGTTAATTGAAGAAGAGTCAAATGTTATTACACAGAAAATAAATAGTTTTTATTTGTCTTTAAGAAGTGTCTATTTATTATTATAAAAAATGAAATTACGGTTTGGCTCTTTTATAGAACCTATCTAATGGTGTTACATTAATTCCACCATAGGTCTCATCTGATTAAATAAACTTCTTTGTATTACTACCCATCAGTCCAGCCCAGTGAACACGCCCTTAGGTCAATATAATTCATATTTCTCTTTTAACTGAAACATCGGTAAATTTACTAAGTAAATAATGTAATTATCTCGCAGTATGTGTTATAATTTCTGGTACAAATAATTGTGTTAGCTTCACGCATTTCTCACAGACTTATCTAGCTGTAGACAGCTGCTTGACTGCATGTTTTTCGAAATATTTATGTATTAGGTTGAGGAATAATTCGTGAGCGTTTTTAAATAATTTCATTCAAGCATTACATGCAAGACTATACAATACTTCAATGCATGAACACATTACACCCAAAACATTTATTATGATACTTTATTTCATGTAATACCTAGGTATATAATATGCATTGTTTTAAACGAAATTGCAAGAAATTAGTCAACAATAAAATCTCCGTTGTTGTTGATAACTTCCTTCCATCGTTCAATAAGTTTCTCAATGCCTCGGCGATAAAAGTCTTTCGGTCTTGACTCAAAGAATTCGTCCAACCAAGCGCTCAATTCCACGTCATTATTGAACGATACGCCGCGCAATGTATTCGAAAGCGATCGAAAGAGATGAAAATCTGATGGCGCCAAGTCTGGCGAATATGGGGGGTGAGGCAACACTTCCCATTTAAGTTCTTGAATCGCTGCTTTGGTCATATTGGCGATGTGAGGACGAGCATTGTCGTGCTGCAGAAGAGCACTGTTTTGTCGATTTGGTCTTTTTTGCTGAATTGCTTCGTTAAGTCGGTGCAGTTGTTTAACGTAGAGCTCCACATTGACTGTTTGGTTGCGCCCAAGCAGTTCGTGATGGATTATGCCTTCCCAGTCCCACCATACACACAACATAGTCTTTCGAGGATGGAGGTCTTGTTTTGCTCGAGGAGTCGCTTTTTTGTCGGGGCTGAACCATTCTTTACGCTGCTTCATATTGATGTACAGGCACCATTCTTCATCGCCAGTGACGATGCGGTAAAGAAAGCGCTTCTTGTGACCATGTGTTGAGCGATGTCGAGCAAGCAAACTGGCGGCAATTGTGATGCGCTGATTTCTATTCTTTTCGCTCAAACAGTGTGGCACCCAAGCACCGAGTTTCTGAGCCTTGCCCATTGAATGAAGGTGGTTCACCACAGTTTGTTGATCACAATCCATCTGCTCCGCTAATTCTCTAGTCGTGGATTTTTGTGAAGAAGCTCTTCGTCAAACACAGTTGGTCGACCAGTGTGTGAACCGTGTGTGTGACCAGTGTGTGACCCGTCCTTCAGATCAAAATTCCCATTTTTAAAGCGCGAAAACCAACGGCGGGCAGTACTTTCAGGCATTGCTCCTTTGCCATACACAGAACAGATCTCACGAGCAGCTTCGGCGGCGTTAACACCTCGAATAAATGCGAAGAGCAGATGGTGTCGAAAATGCTCGATTTTGTCCACTTAACAGTCCATTTAATGAGCTGAAAATGAAAGCAAAAATTAAAGACATATGAAAATCAAACACACCATCTATTAGAGCAATAAATTATCTACCAAATGACATGAAATATTTTGCGAAAGCGTTTCATTTATGAATATATTTTTTTAACTTGAAAAAACGCTCACGAATTATTCCTCAACCCAATATTTATTCTTCTATTTCTCTATATATTTATTAAGATTTTTCTGAAATTTTCCGTGAGTTTATTACCCATCTACATAGCTTCTTCTAATGCACAAACACCTAGTTGTTGTTTTTATGTGTAGGTAAGTAACTGGTGTACAAATGTAACAGCATACATTGTTGTTTGCAACTTTTACCCAACTATGAAATCTTCATGCTTTGTTCCTGTATTTCTGGTTTGTTTAGTGAGCACAAACACAATTATCTAGCATATTTCAGACGACTCCTAAGCTAGTTAATACCTTTTGCATGGTAAACTTTAGCATGATGTTAGGCGTGTACATTTTCAACGTTCAGCTTCCATTGGTTCTAGATATTATTAACAGAATAACAAATAGCAGTTCTAATAGTTGTGTTTTATCTTATATTGGTGAATAAAATTATACTGTAAAGATATATAAATCATAGGTTAGCTACATTATAACACTGTTAGTATCACTGTTAAATCAAACATTCATACAAAAGAAAAATCTAATGTTGTATAATACTTATGACAGTAAAATAAATAAAATTGGAACGCTTAAATTTTATAATAAAATGGAGGATAAAGGCATATCTTTTTCATTCAGAGATTCGTTTAGTTTGTTTTGAATTTCTCGCGAAGCTACACGAGGGCTATCTGCGCTAGCCATCCCTAATTTAATAGTGTAGGGCTAGAGGGAAGACAGCTAGTCATCACCACCCAGCGCCAACTCTTGGGCTACTCTTTTACCAACGAATAGTGGGATTGACCGTCACATTATAACGCCCCTACGGCTGAAAAGGCGAGCATGTTTGTTACGACGGGGATTCGAACTCACGACCCTCAGATTACGAGCCGAATGCCTTAACCACCTAACCACGCCGGGCCCGTTCTACAATATCTCAGGTTTCTCTTTTCACGTACTCTCTCCTAAATTCGAAGTCTTATCTCGATACAACTAAGAGTTCGATCCATGCAGTGAGCACAGCACAGATATTCCTTGTCTACCTTTATGATTAAATTAATAAGCAATCATTATTTTCGTGTGTTAGTTATTAAAATATGCATTTCTTTGTTGCAGATACTATGACAGATATTCACCACATGTAGTACCAAATTAAGTACCCCGTGACCTGTGACCATCACACATCAAAATTCTGATTTTCTTATCACAATTCAATTGAATTGTGATAGTTTGCAAGTCTAAAAAATAAAACATAAAACGATCCGTTTCGGGAGGTATGCATTATTAGACTCTCTGGCACAAAATTCTCCTACTTAATGCTTTTTAACTTAAGCAAACCACAATTTTTATCTTTTACAAGAAACTGGCAAAGGTAACGCATTAGAAAAAGTAAGATACTCGTTGACCGGCTAACAGTTGAATAAAGGAAGTCATAAAGAAATGTAGACAGTTTATCAGAAAATCCAAGAACATAATGACTCATTTATTCTGAAGCAAGTACGGTCTTAGTCAAATAATCTAGGAAGTCATACAGTATTACGTGAAAATAATAGTTACTATTTTTATTCCTTTTAATCAAACATAAGTTTACTTTCTTCCTATCTTATTTTCTATACGTACATATCCATTGTACTTACCTGATAATTTAAATCAGCTCTTACTTTATGTTGTAACGATACAAGATCTTGTTACACTTTATTTGTTCAGTTTCCAAATGTCAATATTAATATTTATTATCTCTGCTCTCTAAGTATCATATTTTATTTTTTACAATAAATTAGGTCTTTCTAGCAGTATTATTTTAAAATGTATTGTGCTTTTATTTGTATCTTTACTTTCTTCGTAGATATGAAACAACTTTGTATTAGCTTTTATTGGAACGGAAAACAGAGTAACGTTTCTCCTTACTTATGCGACTTTGGCCCTTTTCTCGGAGTTGATTTGAAGTTGAGTACAAAGCTACACAATGAGCTATCTGTACTCTGCCCATCACGAGCATCGAAACCCAGTTTCTAGTGTCGTAATTCCACAGACACATCTCTGTGCCACTGTAGGATTTCTGGAGTTTTATGAAACACTTAACTCTTAATAGAATTTGATTGACAGTCAAACTTGTTTATAAATGTCAATATTCTTTGTTCCTGTTACTGTTTTTATTTACCAGACGAAGCGGCGCCCGGTATGGTCAAGTGGGTTAAGGTGTGCGACTCGTAATCCGAGGGCCGCGGGTTCGAATCCCGGTCGCACCAAACATGCTAGCTCTTTCAGCCGTTGAGGCGTTATGACGGCCAAGAGTTAGCGGTGGGTGGTGATGAGTTACTGCTTTCCCTCTCGTCTTACACTGCTAAATAAGGGACGGCTAGCGAAATTCAAAACAAGTTAGGCAAAGCGTGCTAACGAAATCTTCTGTTAAGTGTATAAACTGCTGGCCAAAATCTTAAGGCCAATTAACATAAAGAAAAAATATGCATTTTGCGTTGTTAGACTCAACCAGTTATTTGAGTAGAGTTTCGAAAGATAAAAATAAGAAAAAGGAAAATAAAAAAAACCTTTATAGCATTTAATAGGAAAAATGTGAACACTATGAAATTAGCCTAAATACTAGCTGGTAAAAAGATTAAGGCATGTTGAAACGAAGCGTTAATCGGTAAACACGTAACGAAATTTAGTCATTTGTGTTCAAGCATTAGCATTGTCAACATCTCCTACTGACATCTCCTGTGTTACATTGGGTAAAAACATGGCAAAGGCTAAAACGTTGACAGAGTTTGAACGTGGCAGAATTGTCGAGCTGCAAAAGCAAGGTCTCTCTCAACGTGTCATCGCTGGTGAGATTAGGTGTAGTAAAACTGCTGTTGTAAATTTCAAGACCTTGAGCGATACGGAACGAGAGTTTCAAGTGGTCAGCCCAAGAAAATTTTGCCGGCGTTGAGCAGGAAGACACCAACCGATCTTTGAACCGGATTAAGGCCCGTACGCAGAATGCAGCTCAAGAACAATAAGATGGCATCTACGAGAGAAAGACTTTGAAAACCATAAACATCTTCAAAGGCCACGCCTCCTTCCACACCACGAAACGGCTCGGTTAAATCTTGCTGAGAAGCACCAGACATTGGAAGTAGAAAAGTGGAAGAAGGTTTTTGTTGTCTGATGAGAAAAAAATTAACCTTGATGGTACAGATGGCTTCCAACGTTACTGGCACGATTTTATCTACGACACAGTGGAGGAGGTTCAATCATGATCTGGGGTGCTTTCTTCTTCCATGGTACAATGGAGCTTCAGGTTATACAGGGGCGTCAAACAGCAGCTGGTTACATTGGCATGTTGGAGAGAGCATCCTTATTGACTGAAGGCCCTCGCTTGTGTAGAACTAACTGGATCTTTCAGCAGGCAAGCGCTGCAATCCACAATCGCAGGACAAAGGACTTTTTTATAACGAATAACGTGATTCTTTTGGACCATCCAGCGTGTTCGTCAGAACTGAATCCCATTGAAAATGCTTGGGGGTGGATGGCAAGGGAAGTCTATAGAAATGGCCGTCAATTCCAGTCTATGATCTTCGTGAAGCCATCTTCACCACTTGGAATAACATTCCAGCCAGCCTTCTGCAAACGCTTGTATCGACGATGCCAAAGCGAATGTTTGCAGTTATTTGCAATGACGGTGTTACTCACTACTGAGACCTCTTGTTGGGCATTTCCTACCCTGTTTAGGACTTCTTTTTGGTATGGTCTTAAACTTGTGACCAGCTAGTATTTAGGCTAATTTCATAGTGTTCACATTTTCCCTATTAAATGCTATAAAGGTTTGTTTTTTTTTCCTTTTTCTTATTTTCATCTTTCAAAGCTCTACTCAAATAAGTGGTTGAGTCTAACAACGCAAAATGCATATTTTTTCTTTATGTTCATTGGCCTTAAGATTTTGGCCAGCAGTGTATAAATATACTACACTTAGAATGTAAAAATAATAGTTATTTGTTATTAAAGTACAAATATTTATAATATACTATCTGTGCTCTGCCCATCGTGGTTATTGAAACGTTATTAGCGTTATAATTTTCAGAACTTGCCGGTGACCTGCCCTGAGTCTATAAAAGTAAATGGTTTTAATTACAAATATATGCCATTTTCAAAATAAACAAAGTGTGAAAAGTAGTGCATTTAATAGTATTGATGAGACGTGATTAAAATAAGTGGAGAAAGTTTGAAAAATATATGTAGTTTCATATCCTTGCAAACTTAAGATCCAAGGGAGTCAAACTTAAGATTTACCGAAACATATTTGAGGAGAAATACCACAGCTTTTGATTTGATTATGGTTATAGCCTGTAATTTTGGGTTTAATAGATCACTACTGTTTTATCAGGAAGGTTGTTTGTTTGGTCATTGTAAGTTTCTAACTTTTACAAGAATCAAACAATTTGAGAATGGAAAGAAATTATATCGATTATGTTGCCTCAAACTTGTTCAATTTCAACTGTTCATGATATAATTATTCTTTTACCTTTAGCCTTTTCAAAATCAGCAACTTATGTATAAAAATATTATACTTTTAAGGGGTTTATTACCTGTGGAATACTCGAATATCTTCTGAAAGAAAAACACCTTGGTAACTGTGTCATTTTATTTTAAGTTTAATAGTATTAAACAATTTTTATGAGTTAAAATGTGGAAGTGATGGCTGAACTATTGTAACCTTTGATTTATGGAATTTAAATAGCTTGTAATGATGAAATACATTTCTATTATGTTTAGCTTAAGACTTGCTGCAGTTGAACAATTTGTAAAAAATAGCCTATGAGTCGATGATTATAAAGTAATTTGGACTCAATCATGCAGTTTGTTCTCGATATTGTTGTAACTTCGTACATTAGGACACAACTAAATCACAAATTCTAATGCTTATAATAAATAATATATTGGATTTTATCTACGTAAGTGGGAAGAGATGTAGCTATATTAAATTAAGACTAACATAACGAATGCTAAATGTTACTGATTCATTTGTTTAGACTGAATCCAACAGTTTGTTAAAAAAGGTCTCTCATCTGATGGTATTTACCTTTTTGACTTGAACCTTCCTATCAAATAGATTGTAAAGAAATATTTTGCATTGATGGATGTAAATTACTTATGTCTCACGTGAACCAAAAAGTTACTTGTGGATATGGCTGTAAAATTATTCTGCACAACAACGTTTTTGCTTCTTGAACACTGTTGGATGTTCCTTATAGATGTTTGGCTGCTGATCACGAAAATCACATCCAAATTTGCCCATCACGTACCGTTTCATCGAAATATTCAGTTTTGTTACAGTGGAAAAACGATATCAGGGCAACTGTAATCCGTCAATGCTTGCTGACTACTGTTGGACACTGCAACGTGATGCACCGGACGTTGAATACAAACGAAAATCAGGAGCAAAACACTTTTAATTATGTTGAACTTAATAGCGTATTAGAAACATAAACGCAATTAAATGCGTTATTGCCGGTAAACAGTTAACTGTCTATTTCTCAGAGTTCCTACGTGATGAAGCAAAACCAAAACTATATTTGTGTATACCCACCAGGTACCTGTCACAATCAGCAAAAACTTTTCAGGAAGCAAAACTTTTCAAACAACTTATTGTGCAGTGTTACTCTTTTAGACACACCTACATACTGGAACGGCTTACAACTTTTGATAATAAAGTTAGAGCTTTACACACCATTTAATTATCAAACGAGTTTATTGTTTAACCTATGTTTCACTTTGTGGCTTCATCAGGGCTAGAACATCTTAAATGTTGAAGTTTTCTTGTTTCTTAACTTTTATTTATTGGAATCAAATTGTTTGAGAGTAAACATTATTGTGTCTATATCTGTCTTTTTATATTAAGCCTTAAAGAAGTCGAAACATTTGTTCGTGAAAAATCCATAATTTCATGAGAGTACTATTGCTTCTTCCAATTATCCGAAAGAAAAAAATTAGTTAAATAAAAGTCGATAATATTATTTTGAAATTATATTATATTTTAATATCTATTATAGAAAAATGTTCTGTGAAAAAACAAACCTTGACAAAAGTCTATAGCTCAATATAAACTAAAAATCAGATTTAAAAAAAATTATTAGAAAGTTATTAACAGATTTCAAACTGTCCAAAAATGAACGAAACTGTGAAGGTTGCACAGAAATAATTTGTTGCCGGAAGTGATCTTTAATTTGTTACCGGAAGTGATCTTCTAATCTGAGATTAGTAATAATATGAAGTCCTGGACAAAACATTGTGCGGAAACCTTAATGTGTCAAGTTTAAACATAAATTACATTTTATCGGAATAAAACTGCTTGGAAAAGTAAAGTTCTTCATAGTGCCTCAGTCTAATGACATTAAAAAAATAATTACAAAGAGAAATGTGAATCGATATATACGTAACTTACGTAACTAAATATTATTGAAATTTTAATGCTTCAAAAGTACCGAAACAAGAAAATCAAAATTACAAAACTGAAAAATAATACTGGTAATACTGGTAAGTCACTTTAATTATGTTAGTCTCAGACAAAGTAAGGATAGTTTTTTTTTAAATCATAAGTAACACTGTTTATAGTTTTAACTTTACTGTTTTAGTTCTTTTTGTAGCAGTAAAACTTTCTATATTGCAGTAGCTAGGATACATACATATTTTTTCATACTCGTTTTTTTTTATTAGATACCAAGTGTGGTGCGCGCGTAAACCCCATCACAGTTTATTAGTTATCGGAATCTCCACCACCCTATCCTCAAATCAAATCATATGCCTAAAGCACCGTACCGTCCGTTTTATATATATAATCTGAGGGTCCGAATCCTCGTTGCATCAAACATGCTCGCCCTTTCAGCCGTGGGGACATTATAATGGTACGATCAATCCCATTATTCGTTAGTAAAAGAGTAGCTTAAGAGTTGGCGGTGGGTAGTAATGACTAGCTGCCTTCCCTCTAGTCTTACACTGCTCCCTAAATTAGGAACGGCTAGCGCAGATAGCTTTACGCGAAAGTCAAACAAACAGTACAATACATAAATCATTAGGATCTCCGTGTTATTAGAGCGACATTGTTCGTGTTTTCAGTTTGAAATAATCATTTACTTATTTAGATGAAATAAAATAGTGAAGTTTTAATCCACTCTATAAACACGTACATAGCGATTTAGGTGGTTTTATAAATACAATAAGATTTATTTTTGTTTAGCCAGTACTATGAAATTATCATTGTTTAATATTCAGACATTTTAATGATGGCTTTAAACGAACGATTATTATGGCCATCATTTTGTTTCGTTAAGATCCCTTCTCTAAGTACTACAACACTTAGAACCAAAACTAAGATGTGTTTCAAAACACAAACAAAAATAATTATGAATTAAAGGATAATGACAGGAATGGGTAACTGACAGCTTTCGTTTTTGTAGTCTCTTGATATACGTCTCACTTTCCGATACAAATTATTTGTACACTCAGATCGCAAGATATGTTCAGATTAGAGGTTTGGAATTTCCCTTATTCTTAATGGCATTGGGAAAAGAAGGATGTGGATTATCTTGAGACACCAGAACTTTTCAGAACGCGACCTGTAACGAAATGGTCGCCCCCTAAGGTAGGTAAAGTGCTGTGACTTGTAATCGGTGTAAAATAACATTAAAAAATTCATTGTGTGTGTGTGTGGGAGGGAGGGGTGAAAGCTGTCCGCTTTACATACTAAAAAGGATTTCCGTCTATAAAAGCAAAACAAGTGACATTTATGTATGTTGCTTCAATGACACATCTTTCTAACTATCGCATTCAAGTAAACATACATTTATAAAATAATGTCCACGATCTCAATATTTACATATTCATAACAAAAATGATGTTTCACTCGAATGTTGAAGTACTTATAAAACACCTTACGAATCCAATGTGTATGTGAATTGGAAGTATATCACGTTTTCTACCTGCTTTAGTGACATACAAATATTCGATTTTTTTTATTTATTTACACGCGATTTTAGCATGAACGAGTAGTGCAAAAAGTTCTTAAGATTGGTACGTTTAGCTGCTTTGTTTTCTTGTTCTCGAAAGTGGATAAAGTCTCTTCTACCTAAGAGGATATTGTAATGTCACGTAAAAAATTGGTACCGCAGTATTTTTTACTTGTTGAGTTGACGTTGTCTAAATGTAAGAACTGACTACTACTGTGAATAAACAAAGATCACGAGCTGACGTTGTCGACTGGACTAATAAACGAATTTCCTTGTTGAATTCACAGACACTTTCCTAGTTTAGTTCGGTTAGCAGAATGTCGAATAAAGACTTACATTAAGCACAAACTAAACAGATTTGTTTAAATCAGTTTCGAGAGAGACAAAATGTGGGAATAAGCAAAGCCCAGCGAATGTCTGTGGGACGAAGCAAAGCCCAGAGAATTTCTGTGGGAATAAGCAAAGCCCAGCGAATGTCTGTGGGACTAAGCAAATCCCAGCGAATGTCTATGAGACTAAGCAAAGCCTAGTGAATGTCTGTGGGACTAAGCAAAGTCCAGTGAATGTCTGTGGGACTAAGCAAAGCCTAGTGAATGTCTGTGGGACTAAGCAAAGCCCAGTGAATGTCTGTGAGACTAAGCAAAGCCAAGTGAATGTCTGTGGGATTAAGCAAAGTCCAGTGAATGTCTGTGGGACTAAGCAAAGCTCAGTGAATGTCTGTGGGACTAACCAAAGCCTAGTGAATGTCTGTGGGACTAAGCAAAGCCTAGTGAATGTATGTGGGACTAACCAAAGCCCAATGAATGTCTGTGAGACTAAGCAAAACCCAGTGAATGTCTGTGAGACTAAGCAAAGCCTAGTACATGTCTGTGGGACTAAGCAAAGTCCAGTGAATGTCTGTGGGACTAAGCAAAGCCTAGTGAATGTCTGTGGGACTAAGCAAAGCCCAGTGAATGTCTGTGAGACTAAGCAAAGCCAAGTGAATGTCTGTGGGATTAAGCAAAGTCCAGTGAATGTCTGTGGGACTAAGCAAAGCTCAGTGAATGTCTGTGGGACTAACCAAAGCCTAGTGAATGTCTGTGGGACTAAGCAAAGCCTAGTGAATGTCTGTGGGACTAACCAAAGCCCAATGAATGTCTGTGAGACTAAGCAAAACCCAGTGAATGTCTGTGAGACTAAGCAAAGCCTAGTACATGTCTGTGGGACTAAGCAAAGTCCAGTGAATGTCTGTGGGACTAAGCAAAGCCTAGTGAATGTCTGTGGGACTAGGCAAAGCTCAGTGAATGTCTGTGGGACTAAGCAAAGCCTAGTGAATGTCTGTGGGACTAAGCAAAGCCCAGTGAATGTCTGTGGGACTAAGCAAAGCCCAGTGAATATCTGTGGGACAAAGCAAAGTCCAGTGAACGTCTGTGGGACTAAGCAAAGCCTAGTGAATGTCTGTGGGACTAAGCAAAGCCCAGTGAATGTCTGTGAGACTAAGCAAAGCCAAGTGAATGTCTGTGGGATTAAGCAAAGTCCAGTGAATGTCTGTGGGACTAAGCAAAGCTCAGTGAATGTCTGTGGGACTAACCAAAGCCTAGTGAATGTCTGTGGGACTAAGCAAAGCCTAGTGAATGTCTGTGGGACTAACCAAAGCCCAATGAATGTCTGTGAGACTAAGCAAAACCCAGTGAATGTCTGTGAGACTAAGCAAAGCCTAGTACATGTCTGTGGGACTAAGCAAAGTCCAGTGAATGTCTGTGGGACTAAGCAAAGCCTAGTGAATGTCTGTGGGACTAGGCAAAGCTCAGTGAATGTCTGTGGGACTAAGCAAAGCCTAGTGAATGTCTGTGGGACTAAGCAAAGCCCAGTGAATGTCTGTGGGACTAAGCAAAGCCCAGTGAATATCTGTGGGACTAAGCAAAGTCCAGTGAACGTCTGTGGGACTAAGCAAAGCCTAGTGAATGTCTGTGGGACTAAGCAAAGCCTAGTGAATGTCTGTGGGACTAAGCAAAGCCCAGTGAATGTCTGTGGGACTAAGCAAAGCCCAGTGAATGTCTGTGGGAATAAGCAAAGCCCAGTGAATGTTTGTGGGACTAAGCAAAGTCCAGTGAATGTCTGTGGGACTAAGCAAAGCCTAGTGAATGTCTGTGGAACTAAGCAAAGCCCAGTGAATGTCTGTGGGACTAAGCAAAGTCCAGTGAATGTCTGTGGGACTAAGCAAAGCCTAGTGAATGTCTGTGGGACTAAGCAAAGCCCAGTGAATGTCTGTGGGACTAAGCAAAGCCCAGTGAATGTCTGTGCGACTAAGCAAAGCCCAGTGAATGTCTTTTTGTACGAGCAAGTACGTACATTGCGTTTTGTTTTTGTTTGTAAAATAATATTGTTTTCATTTTTGCCAACTGTCCAGTCTCGTTACGTCACACGTGCTAGGAAAATCAGTTAAGTTGTCAGCTTCAGAATTATTCAACTCATTTTGAGTGAATGGGCCGTTATAAGTGGAATTGTCTATATCATACTTGTTGGGAATAAGTTTTTACTTGAAAATACCACAAGTATATACTGATATCTATTTATATAGAGACACTTTTTCAGCTAAGTATACGAGGGCTGTTCAAAAAATACGCGGACTGTTTGAAATGCGCGGCTCCAGTTGGTTCCAGGGGAATCTGCTTGGTGTCGCTAGGTTCGCACAGATCAGGTGATTACGACGCTATTTCCCGATTGCAGCTATCTTCATTTTGTATTAGCTACGCGGTTTTAAGTGAAGTGCGATTTTTTCGTTTGGCGGATTTCAGAATGAATGATCTGAAGGAGCAACGACTTGCTGTGAAATTTTGTGTTAAACTTGGAAAATCTGCGACTGAAACTTTTGCTATGCTTAACACGGCTTACGATGATGGTGCTATGAAGCGTACGGCATGTCTCATGTAGCATGAACGTTTTAAGGATGGTCGACAGTCCATTGAAGATGATGAGCGTATTGGACGCCCTTCCACGTCAACTGACGACCCACACGTCGACAAAATCAACACCCTGGTGCGGGCAAATCGACGTCTGACTGTCAGGGAGCTTGCTGAAGAGTGTGGGATATCAGTTGGATCTTGTTACGAGATTTTGACCGAAAAATTGAAGATGCACCGCGTTGCTGCGAAATTCAGCCCTCAAAACTCGTGAGTTTTTGGCCAAACACTCGATCACTGTTCTTCCCCCCCCCTACTCACCTGACCTTGCTCCTTGCGATTTTTTCTTGTTCCCCAAACTCAAAAGACCCTTGAAAGGAAGAGGATTTGAGACGATTCCCGAGATTAAGGCAAATGCGACGAAGGAGCTGGAGGACATTACAAAAGAAGCGTACCAGGACTGTTTCAACAAGTGGAAACACCGTTGGGATAAGTGTGTGCGTTGGGGAAGAGAGTACTTTGAAGGGGTCCCAGACCTGTAACTTCTAAATAAAGTACATTTTGTTTTATGACGTCAGTCCGCATATTTTTTTAAAAGACCTCGTACAAGTTTACATAATTAGACTTATTTAGAGTCTAAAAACTTGTAGTTCCGGTGGACTTGATGGGTGGTGGTTGGTACTTGGTTTAGATAATTGGTTGTAGCCTTTTGTACAAGTTTGATTTCTCTACTGGGCTATTAATTACCTTACCACCAATTGGGGACTGGAACATCAACTTTAGAAGGTAAGTTTATTTGACGTTCTTACTTCTAAGTGGTAACCTTATTATTTTTATTTATTACTATTTTTTTCATTTTCTTTTTTTTTTTACTTTAAAAAGTAGTTACCCTCACATAACTGTCTGCAGGTAGTAAAGTGTGATATAAATATGAGACTGAAAGAGGGTGTATCCCCACCGCAATGTGGGTCCTACTTCTGCAGTCCAATATTTATTTTTATAGCAATAAATACTCTATAAAATCAATATTCATACATTTATAGAATTCTACTTTATCAATATAGTATCTACATACTTATATAAAGTACAATACCAATCCATTATATATATACAATTATAGGAAAATGCTTAACCAATACGAGTATGTATAATTATATGAAAATATTCTCTACCAACCCTTTGTTTGTGGAGGTTATTCTTCTGTAAAACATTCTACCAATACAATATATGCATAGAGAAAATTCTCTATTGACCCCGTAACTGTACTTTCGTAAACAAGCTATAACAATTATATTTATATGATAGGAAAAACACTCTACCAATCTAATATCTAGATGCTGATAAAAATGTCTTAACAATCCAATAACTATATCTGCATAACATTTTCTACCAACTAGCTTTCTATATGTTTTAATTAAAGCACCCTATCAGTCCAATATTTATGTGTACAGAGACATGCTCTATCAACTCATTATTTATATATGTGTTCATAGAAAACGTCATAAACAAACAAATGTTTGTACTGAGGGAAGTTGTCTGGATATTTACAGAGTAAAACTCTACCACTTCAGTATCTGTATGTTTACAGATGAGTGTTCTATGAACACAATAATCATAAAAATACTATTTTAATTTAGTATCTGCACGTTAGTAGAAAACACTACTTGAAACTAATAAATGTGTTTATAGAAACATATTATATCAATCCAAATATCAATGTGTTTACAGAAACATATTATATCAATCCAAATATCAATGTGTTTATAGAAACATACTATATCAATCTAAATATCAATGTGTTTACAGAAACATACAATATCAATCCAAATATCAATGTGTTTATAGAAACATACTATATCAATCCAAATATCAATTCCCAGCATGTCCAGGTGGTTAGCGAGCTCGACTCGTAATCTGAGGGTCACAGGTTCGAATCTCCGTCACACCAAACATGCCCGCCCTTTCAGCTGTTGGGGCGTTATAATGTGATGGTAAATACCACTATTTGTTGGTGAAAGAGTAGCCTAAGAGTTGCCGGTGGGTGGTGGTGAATAGCTGCCTTTCCTCTACTCTTTCACTGCAAAATTAGGGACGGGTAGCGCAGATAATCCTCATGTAGCTTTGCGCGAAATTAAAAACAAAACAAACAAACCAATCAAGCTGTCTCCAAAATAACTGACAACACATTCCTGCATTCTGCACCAGGTGAAAACTAAGAGAAATAAGAATACATAAAATGTCAAGTTGATCTCTGTCCTAAATTCTTTGTACCTTACAAAAATGCACGTATACAGATGACGAGGAAGATATAACATGGATTCACCAAGATAAGGCATCTAGCCATAACTCCCCTTCAATCATGGCATACTTACCCGAAATAGTAGAAAAATAAAAACCAAATTCAAGTTCTTTAATAGGAATACATATCAGTCAAATACATGAATGCAGCCCTTGTGTATTTCTGTGTAATCAGATTGCTGAAATACGCGCTGGAAAACTGTCGTTTTCGCTCATTAGATGGGTTATAGACAACACCACAGAGGAGTAGCTTGCTTTGTTTATGACAACCTTATAACGCGCCTTTTACAATATAAAGTATACTATAGAGCTATTGTCAAAATTTACAGTCGTCAGGTGAAGCATCACTAGACACATAAAAATTAACTGTAACAAAATGATGAAGCTACAGAATAAATTTAATATAACGTGTTATTATTAAAAATGCAATCTTTATAATCAACAATAATACACATTAAGAGTACAAATGAAAAATAAGTCAGTTTTGTGATAAGATGGTTTTTAATGTTCAAAACTGTCATTTTTTAGAAGAGCTACTGCTTATCATTGTTGGGACTTTTAAACAATCTTAAGTATATATAATGATTACCATAAAACGCTGAAAATACAAGGTACATTCTCAAAATATAGAATAGCACATGGAACCATATGAGATTATCAGATATCTAACGGTGAAAGAGCTAAAACCAGAACTTAAAAGATAGACTACGGATTGGCAACGCTAAAATCAGTGATTTGATTCTCCTAACTGAATATAGCAGATAGCCCGATGTGGCTTTGCTACAAGAAAAACACATAAACACACGCGTGAACTTGCACCTATGATCAATGAAATTCTTCAACAACTTTTGAATAATTTACCATAAATTAAGTTGTATTTACAAGATTTGTTTGTTTTTGAATTTTACACAAAGCTACTCGAGGGTTATCTGTGCTAGCCGTCCCTAATTTAGCAGTGTAAGACTAGAGTGAAGGCAGCTGGTCATCACCACCCATCGTTAACTTTTGGGCTACTCTTTTATCACCGAATAGTGGGATTGACTATCACATTATAACGCCCCCACAGCTGAAAGGGCGAGCATGTTTGACGCGACGGAGATGCGAACCCGCGACCCTCAGATTACGAGTCGCACACCTTAACACGCTTGACCATGCCGGGCCATATTTACAAGAACAAGATGTAGTGTAACTGGAAAAGTTTGATCTTACAACTACAACGACTTATTACACAGAATGGAGTTCAAAGAGTGCTCGCTAGTTGCAGGGTTGAAATCAGAATGTAAACGAAATTCTGAAAAATCGAGCAACATATTTATATTCAAATATTCTTGTTTTATAAGACATGAAGCAAATATAGTTTTAACAAACGGTCTAATTTCAAAAATTATTTATTTCTTTGTAAAATTCTTGAAAACAAATATTTTATGTGACAACAGATATCTATTATACATTTGTGATACGGCGCTGAAGTACAACTTTATAAGAAACAAAACAATTTTGTTTTTACGAGTTCAACAATAAATTTGCTTTTAATTATTTTTTATGTGGTTGTGTGAATCAGATGATTCACTAGGATCTTTTACATGTACTTGTAGGATGTGATTATTTTCCTTTTCATAGTCGGAACCGTTACATTCTCGAACATTGAATTTGGTAAGCATAAAGCTTCACAATGGTCTATCTGTGCCATACCAATCACGATGAAATATCTAGGTATTTAACATGTGAGCGCTCAGGTTTATCACTTAGCCACTGGGGACATATTTGATTGTACAACAAGATAGATGAAACTCTTAAGACGTTTTTAGCTTTTCACAGAAGCAAGATGTTACTCTCTATCATGAGAACAAACAGTAAATGAGCAAAAGCAAGTTACTACAAAGGTTTTACACAAAGTTCTCGTGTACTGCTGTATCAAACCTTATACAGGTTATTATGATCCACTGGTAGTTTTGATCAGGTTTGTTGAGCTACACAAGTTATTACATTTCTCTCCTTGATCACTAGATTTATTATCTTTAATATAATGGAGTTTAATGTCTCCACTTGTAAAAGAAAAACAATTCAGTTCGAGTATTATAAAATAGTCACAACCCACAACTACCAAGGCCAATATCATTTACAGATAAGGTTGCATAACTGATTTTGTTTCTTGCTTGTAAATAAAATAACCAAACTACTTTGTAGATAAATACAGTGAGTTAAGACTAAAATGTAAGCGTATTGTTTAGTACACGCAATCAACATGACGTTTGATATTGGGAAAGATAGTTCCTCCTCAATAGCTGCTTGATAAGGTAGAGTAGTTTGTTACATACTTTTAGTCCATGTTAAAATTAGACTCCAAATTATCTATCTTTATTCGTGTTTTGGTTCATCGTTCATTATACAAATACCTATTACATTGATAATGTTATTAAGCATCGGTAATAAAGAGTTATGTGTCTTTATGGTATAACATTCTTCAGTTCAAGGACCTTACGAGAGTCTGAGCCACCATCTGAGTAAGACACCGTTTATTCTACTGTATGTTTACGTTATGTTACCACCCAGGTGTTGCACCTTGGGAGGTCCATATTTTAAAGCTGTTTCTTCGACAAACTCGTTGTGTGCATGAGTTATAACTAGAGGTTAGATTACAATATAACTGAAGTTTCTAGTTTGCGCGAAGAAGTAAGCAGAAAGGTGTGTGTTCGTTTTGATATTATATTTGAAAAAAACATAGTTTTTGACAAAGTTTTCTTGTGAAAATGTAAAAGTATCTGGTGTTGTATAAGACTATTGCTTGTTAATTGTGATATGGATGGTTTAGTTCTAACTATCACTAAAAGATTCATACGCTTCCATGAATGTCCTATTTTTAATGTAATTAATGATTCAGAAGAAACACCTCAGACCTTATCATACCAAGAAACACCACAGACTTTATCATACTAAGAAACATGACAGACCTTATCATACTAAGAAACATGACAGACCTTATCATACTAAGAAACATGACAGACCTTATCATACCAAGAAACATGACAGACCTTATCATACCAAGAAACATGACAGACCTTATCATACTAAGCAACATCACAGACCTTATCATACAAAGAAACACCACAGACCTTATCATACTAAGAAACACCACAGACCTTATCATACTAAGAAACACCACAGACCTTATCATACTAAGAAACACCACAGACCTTATCATACTAAGAAACATGACAGACCTTATCATACCAAGAAACATGACAGACCTTATCATACTGAGAAACATGACAGACCTTATCATACTAAGAAACACCACAGACCTTATCATACCAAGAAACATGACAGACCTTATCATACTGAGAAACATGACAGACCTTATCATACTAAGAAACATGACAGACCTTATCATACCAAGAAACACCACAGACCTTATCATACTAAGAAACACCACAGACCTTATCATACCAAGAAACACCACAGACCTTATCATACCAAGAAACATGACAGACCTTATCCTACTAAGAAATACCACAAACCTTATCATACTAAGAAACATGACAGACCTTATCATACCAAGAAACATGACAGACCTTATCATACTAAAGAAACACCACAAACCTTATCATACTAAGAAACATGACAGACCTTATCATACAAAGAAACACCACAGACCTTATCATACTGAGAAACATGACAGACCTTATCATACTAAGAAATATGACAGACCTTATCATACCAAGAAACACCACAGACCTTATCATACTAAGAAACACCACAGACCTTATCATACCAAGAAACATGACAGACCTTATCATACTAAGAAACACCACAGACCTTATCATACCAAGAAACACGACAGACCTTATCATACTAAGAAACACGACAGACCTTATCATACCAAGAAACATGACAGACCTTATCATACTAAGAAACACCACAGACCTTATCATACTAAGAAACACCACAGACCTTATCATACTAAGAAACATGACAGATCTTATCATACTAAGAAACACCACAGACCTTATCATACTAAGAAACACCACAGACCTTATCATACTAAGAAACACCACAGACCTTATCATACCAAGAAATACCACAGACCTTATCATACCAAGAAACACGACAGACCTTATCATACCAAGAAACACCACAGGCCTTATCATACCAAGAAACACCACAGACCTTATCATACCAAGAAACACCACAGACCTTATCATACTAAGAAAAACCTCAGACCTTATCATACCAAGAAATATGTTATCTTTTTCCTTTCTAATATAGGTGTAATTAATAAGTTCCGATATTTATTTTGATCGTTTCAGAAAACATAATACGTTTTCTCGATATGTAAGTTTAGAAAGCACAAGTAACGTAGAGCTATATAAATTTTAAAATAATCTGTCTTGATTCTAATTTTATACGTACTTATGTAAAAGGGCCCGGCATGGCCAAGCGTGTTAAGGCGTGCGAGGGTCGCGGGTTCAAATCCCGATCGCGCTAAACATGCTCGCCCTTTCAGCCGTGGGGGCGTTATAATGTGACGGTCAATCACACTATTCGTTTGTAAAAGAGTAGCCCAAGGGTTGGCGGTGGGTGGTGATGACTAGCTGCTTTCCCTCTAGTCTTACACTGCTAAATTAGGGACGGCTAGCACAGATAGCCCTCGAGTAGCTTTGTGCAAAATTCAAAATCAAACAAACAAACAAACACTTATGTAAAATGAGAACTTGCTGTAATAATAAATCGCGTCTTTTCCCGTAAGAAAGCCTCTCAGTGGCTCTGCGTTATGTCTGCGAACTTATAACGCTAGAATCCAAGTTTCGGTGGTAGGCCGAGCATTGACATCCCACTGTGTAGCTTTGCACTTAATTTAAAAACTACAACATCCGTTAAGAAATATTAGTTTATAATTTGTATGTAGAAAATTAAAGTGAGTAAAGGGTTCGAAAGCATTTAAAGGTAAATATTAATTTGAAGTTTCCTGTAAATATTTTGTATTGTTAAAAATAAACAAAAGTATAAAGTTAAGTAATTATAAACTTGCTTTAAAGTTATAAAAATTGAAGTTTCAAAACAAAGAATGAAAGCCTACAATTGTTCGAGGTTAAGAAATGTTGTAGTGCAGATAAGAATGTTTTACTCAACAATAAAATTACCGTATTTTGTTTATTGTTGATGATTCTATGCGTAATATAAGCAATTATTACTGTCAATAGCAAAAGTGCTTGATTTTACCTTGTCTGGAGAGACGTGATAAATAATGTACTAATCACTATTTAATTGGAGATAAAAACTTTCAGACAACAATTTATTGTAGCTTTATTTATTTTGGCGTGAAAATATTTTTATTTTAGAAAAATAGCCTCCAATTGACATAGTGGTATGTCTTCGGACTTCCAACACTATAAACCAGGTTTTGTTACCCATGATGGGCAGAACACAGATAGCCCTTTGTGTAAGTTTATGCTTAGCTTTAACAAACAAACAAACTTTTGGAAAAATAGCTTCAGATGTCTAGCTTAGAAGCCGAATTAATTTTACTCTGTTTTACAATTAGCATTTACTACTTGCTACACTTGATATCATTTGGCGTGTGTTTTATATTCATGATAAATTTAACTACTTCAAAACTTGTTTCTAACAAATTGAACCAAATAACTGAGAACAAATAAAAATATAGTCCTTATTTAACAATACTCTAGTATTGTTTGATATGAAGCAAAATATGTCCTGTTTAAAACAGAATGAAATTAAAACAGTTTATAAGCCCGTGAAATAAACTTTAAATATATTTAACATAGGGAAAAATGAAACAGAAGTCCACCACAAACAGGGTGTTTACTCCATTTCTTGTTTTTTTAATCGTGCTTTTATTGGTTTCACAAAGGAAGCTGAAATGTTGGTTTTAATATTATTCAAATTCTTTTATGAACGTATTTACAAAAATCAATAGAAGTATTTAAATGTGCAGAAAACATGCTCGTGATGGAATAAACATGCTCGTAATGGAATATAATTTGAATTCAACTTTATTTGGAAGTCGCTTTTACCTCCTCTGGGGTTATTTTCGATCTAAAATACAGTTTTACTCCCGCCCTATAAAAGGACAAACAGCTTGAAGAAATGAATCGGGAGATTTTGTGTGTTTTCTTAATTATTTTATTTATTTCTGAATTATTATGTTGGTGTGTTATTAGTGTGTTTAAGTCAGTTTATGTATTCTCGACCGTCCTCTGTTCGTATTCGTGCGATAACTATTGGTAAGGAGAGGAATTAAACCTCTTTGTCTTTGGCCAGCGATGATGAAAGAGGGCACTACGACTAAAAGTATTATACCCAATGATGACTGGAGACGAGGAAGTTCAAATGCATACGAGCGATATAGGGTGTGAGTACACATGGAGGCCATAAAAGTGTTGCTTGACCAATGTTCGGAGTTGTCACGATCTCTAAAGTAGTTTAGTAGAGGCTATGATCATAAACGAGTAGTGAGTTATGACCTTTTAAAATGTAAACATCTAGTTGAGCTTTGGATCAATTAGAAGCCACCTGACTTTAGAAACTTAGTCTAGAATTTCACTATATAAAATTAAACTCTGGACTATTACCACTGTCCTTGTCTCCAACCAGCCAGTGGGTATTCTGTTCTGTTACTCAAACCAGCTCTCTTCTCTAAATTGAATGCTGGACTAACTGTTTTATGATATCTAATTCGCCAAGAAATTTTTGTCCACAGTGAAGAGGTGGACTGCGCCATCTAACCCTGGATTCCTTGTGCAGGCCTGACACACACAGTTGCAAAACCTACGTATGACGATGCATTCTGACTAATCCATCAGACATGGGAGAGTTAGCTGTGTGACTATGAAGTTACTTAGAATTAAACTCGCAGGATTTAAACCTCCACTAGACGAATCTGTCACAGGAAGAATAACAGTAACCATCACTTCATCGAGCATAGAAAAACTAAGTCTCCAAGCAGCTTAGTACCTCAAATCAAGGCAATGTTGTCGAGAAAAAGCAGAACCTGCTCATCAAAGGGTAGAACAGTACCGGACATCGATGTTTTTAAATATCACTTTCGATAAGTGTACTATATTTCTGAGCACGAGGAAACCTTTTAATAGTTTATATCCTCTCAAGGGTTGACTAGATTTCTGGAAGATTGGTATGGGATGGGTCTCCAGCTATTGTGTAGGTTCAGGCTATTCAGTCAGACACCACCAGAGCATGGCAATGCAGATGAGCTAACAAGCTTGTTAACCATTGACTCACTACCGTGCCGGAACTATGCAGACCACAAGGAAGCATCTATAAAAGAAATACAAAGCATCAATACAAGGAAAGTGGCTTATATATAGGTTACTGGTAAGGCACACCTACAAACAGCTCACAAAGAGAGAGAGTCAAGAATGGAGTTATTAATAAAATCACCTATAGTGTTCACAATCTATTCCATACTTAAGTCGATTCCAATGTGTAAATGACATTGCTGGGAAATCGTCACTGACCAGTCTCAGACTTGGAGGCTCTATAAGCGCTGGTGAGATGAGGTTGAGGGGATTTGGAGCCTGAAACCAACTGCGTGTGAGTGTTGTAAATATTGTACATTTATTTTCTTCATTAAACTCAATATTTAATTCACTTTTCTCAGTTTTAAATTATTGTATGCTTCAATACATCTGTATTTTATTTGTATTTATTAGCTTCTTCTTATTTATACTTTGTCATATGTTTAATAACGTTTTTATTTCATAAACAATATTATACTTAACATTTTAATTATTTCATTCAGTTAGTTTCATGATATTTTCAGTGCTCTTTAATCTGGTCCTCATTCTTATTGATTGACTAATATTGTCTGGTCTATGTCTGTTTCATTTCTCTGTGTTCATGATATGATTGACTAATATTGTCTGGTCTATGTCTGTTTTGTTTCTCTGTGCTCATGATATGATTGATTAACATTGTCTGGTCTATGTCTGTTTTGTTTCTCTGTGCTCATGATATGATTGACTAACATTGTCTAGTCTACGTCTGTTTCGTTTCTCTGAGTTCATGATATGATTGACTAATATTGTCTGGTCTATGTCTGTTTCGTTTCTCTATGCTTGTTTTGGAATTTCGCACAAAGCTACTCGAGGGCTATCTGTGCTAGCCGTCCCTAATTTAGCAGTGTAAGACTAGAGGGAAGGCAGCTAGTCATCACCACCCACCGCCAACTCTTGGGCTACTCTTTTACCAACGAATAGTGGGATTGACCGTCACTATATAACGCCCCCACGGCTGGGAGGGCGAGCATGTTTGGCGCGATGCGGGCGCGAACCCGCGACCCTCGAATTACGAGTCGCACGCCTTACGCGCTAGGCCATACTAGGCCCCGTTTCTCTATGCTCATGATATTTTTAAACAACTTATGAGTACATAAAAACGTATGTCTATGATTGTTCTATGTTTGTACAGGAACCGGCATAGCCAGTTGGGTTAAGGCATTCGACTCGTACTTTGAGGATCGCAGGCTCGAATCCCCGTTGCACCAAACATGCTCGCCCTTTCAGCCATGGAGCGTTATGATGTGACAGTCAATCCCACTATTCATTAGTTAAAGATTAGTCCAAGAGTTGGCAGTAGGAAGTAATGACTAGCTGCCTTCCCTCTAGTCTTACACTGCTATACAAGAGACGGCTAGCACAGATAGCCCTCGAGTAGCTTTGCGCGAAATTAAAAAACAAACAAAACTTTTGTATAGGCAATACTGAATCCACGATGCCGATACCCGAAATCATTTTACCCTCTCATGTAATTTCAAAAGGAGGAACAAGCTATAAAAAATACACTTTTACGTTATGAGTCCAAACTAATAACTGATTCTTCTTTACAATATTGCCTCCAATAATTCAATTCACAGAAACCTCTAGTCAAAGTATGATAAGCATACTATGTTTGATCAGTTTATTCCACTTGGCTTATTGTAAACAGAGTGGAAAAATAAAAGAAGCAGCCAAGTAGAGGGCGTTGGACACGTCCTATGGTGAAGTAGTACAAAGGAAGGTTTATCACAGCATGACTATTTCTGCCTGGTTTACTCACATTTTGGTACACTCATTCCTATATTCTTATTTTTTAAAATATTTTTCCAACTGTCTATCATTTTGCTATCTATTGTGTAGTATCTTTATCTTTTTAAGGTCTTTTTATAATATTTTGAATGTTATTTATTTAAGTATGAATGATTGGCACTTGTGTAATTTTTAAGGTTAAACAAATAATTGAAATACAACGTTTCATAACTGTACATTTAAATAACTACTTCAAGATGACATGGAAAGCATCTAAACATGTAACGTGTAAAGTTTTTTAAAGGTGAAGTCGTTGACAGCATTAATAGGCTTTTAATTGTATAAATATGAAACGTTGCTTTTTGATTAATTATTTGACTGTGCCATCTATGTTGCACGAGACGTTTACAGGGGCAAGAAAAAGTTGAAGCACAGCTTAACCACAGCGCGAGTTTAAAACTAATTGGTTTCAAAGTGAAATTTAATTTTTGGGATAATTAAGGACAAGCCTAAAACAGGAGAAGAATGCAAAGTGTTTCATGCAGGCGTATCATACACTTCCAACTATTTTATTTTAATACAGAAATGTTCAACTTTTTAAAAATTTTAATTTGTGCAGTTAATAGATAGTTTCGAAAATCGTTAAATTAACTTCATTCATGTTACCGTTATTTTTTGTTCTCTAGAAATAATAACCATTGAAGATATTGCTGTAATGTTACACATTGCATAGGAACACCACCAGCAACGTCCTTTATTGTCTTTTATTGTCTTTAAAGGTGAGATTTAGGCCATTTGGTACCTGTTAGAGGGAGGAAATTCTTATTGCTTTTCTATTGAAGTCCATTGTTTCAAGATTCAGAAGAAATACGATAGACCACTTTATATACATGGTAAAGCACAATAATAATATGATATTGAATATACAAATTATGAATTGGTATATCAATATTTTAATGATATTTTAACGCATTCCATATTTTCTTTTATTGTATGTGGCCCCTAGGTATTAAAGTAGGTTGTTTGTTTGTTTGAAGGTAAGCACAAAACTACACAATGGGCTATCTCTGCTCTGCTCACCACAGATATTTAAACCCAATTTCTAGCATTGTAAATCCGCATACTGTTAAGTATTTTAACTTGTTTTGGAAGAGTCCGATTTATCACGTTACGGATGTTTATGTATTACTGTTTCAAATAAGCGTAAGTTTTAATTTATATTTAGAAGTTAATAAAATGTTAATATGTATCAAATTTATGTAATTTGTCAACAAGATTGATAACACAATTTCCTTTTTAACACAAATATATTTTAATATATAAACATAAACACAATACGGTTTATTATAGCGGTTAGTACTAATATTTATTACAGATGATGATTTATATACAACACATTTACATACCTACAGAAAATACTTAGTCTTATATTCGGTCTAGTACTGAATATATTATTGACGTTCCAAATCCACGACGAGCATATGAATTCTGAGTTAATATTGTTGCCCCTCACTCAAGCTAGCTAGCTTGATTGGCCTCACTCTGCTGACTTTTACTGATGATGATGTTTTATGTTCTCGTACGAATTCTAACGTCCCAAGTAATCACTGAAATAGAACGGTTTGTTATGTTCGAAATCTATAACGTTCCCACTCAAATTCTGCACTTTTCCGATTAATGGGCGTTAATCACAACTATAGCTTCCTAGGCCTATAGCAGGCTGATCGTAGTTGACCAATAATAATAATTGTATCATGGTGTGTCGGGTTTGTATATCACGCAAGTTTATAGAATTTTCAACAATGATCCTGTGCGTTTTCGTGAAAAAAATATTGTTGATTCCTACTTTGAATTACTCTCCACAAATTTCGAGAACAGGCGGGATTTGGCAATACACGGTGAAGAATATACATCACATGCGAAAAGAAAACTATACGGAAACAAACTTAGGTACTAAAATAAACGTATGACGGTAAATTCATTACACCACCTTCATTACATAATTAAAAATTGGCGTTGGACAATCTCTAACTAAGATATTACATATATATATATATACAAACACTGAAAACACTATGTAGCAAAATTTTTACTTTTTTTTTGTTCTGGGGCAGAAAGTGTTATTTCCCAATTGCTTATACCTAAAGTAAATAGAAAAGACCGATTTTTCTCTTCAAACTTTGCTTTTGTGACCTTGGAGCGTATAACGAAAACGTGATGGGAGATTATATTTGGGGCTGATACGTGAAAGTGATTTATTTACATTACAGTCATAAATCTCGAAAAACTACTCTCTCCTAAACATTTTTGTTCATTTTTGCATAACTTTAGCATAAATACATGTAAATCTTGATTCATATGTTGTTTTATTCAGACCTTATGTAAATAAAAGTGTGCAAATATGCCCGTTTTTACACAGAAAATAGGTTAATTTTTAAATTTCATTATCCAGGTTACAAGAGCAAAGTTTGAAGGGAATAATGGCCATTTTCTGTACTTTTATAGCATAAGCAATTAAGAAATAACACATACTAACCAGGCACAAAATTTGTGTTATGTAGTGTAATAATTTATCAAATACGACATATTGTCAAAAAATTATACAATTTCAAAAATCGTGACCATATATAACACAATACAAATAACCTGATGACAATGAAATAACAGCACGTGAAAGTGCTTTAACACAAATGATTTATTACATGACTGAGATGTCCTTTGAACATTGAAACAGGTTTCAAAGGAGTAACAAATTTTCTTATTAGGTTTTCTAGCCAACTGACATATATGACAAGTTTTACAAAGGTGAGAAACATCTTGCCATCAAACTGGCAAAAATAAATGCCTCACAATTTTGTCACATGTCTTGTTGCCTCCTAAATGACCTCTCATGGGAAGTTCGTGAGCAACTTTCAACATTTGCAAATAATATGCTTTCGGAAGAACAATTTGATAAACTGCAGCCCCGTCCTCTGAAGCTGGTACATTCGGGGGCGTCAATTTTGTTATAAGCACACCATTTTTGCAAAGTTAACGATTTGGAACTTTTCAAATTTATTCCTTGGAAGTTATGGTAAATCTATAATGCCATTTTCTGAAGATGTGTTTAACACCTCTCTTTAGCTTACTTGCTTACCTTGAGCTCGAGTCACAATACATGAGGGAAATATTTCTAGATTCTTGTCAACATCATCATCCTTAGATGAAACAGAGATCGGCCCACTAACCACTTTGGGTTTAACAACAACTTTTCCCCAGCTATATCTTTTTTCAACAGTAATGATACACCCTTAACTGGCAAAGTAGGTCTTGCTCTAACAACAACTAGCTACGAAACTGGGCGTGATATTAACTAACATTTATGAAGAGGAACATTAACAAAACCACTCTCAATATTCTGAGTAATAACAGACTCACCAGTGGCAAAACTCGAATCTAAAAGCAGTACGAGGGCTGTTCAAAAAATATGCGGACTGTTTGAATTGCGCGGCTCCAGTTGGTTCCAGGGGAATCCGCTTGGTGTCGCTAGGTTCGCACAGATCAGCTGATTACGACGCCATTTCCCAATTGCAGATATCTTCATTTGTGTATTAGCTACACGGTTTTAAATGAAATGCGATTTTTTCGTTTGGCGGATTTCAGAATGAATGACCTGAAGGAGCAACGACTTGCTGTGAAATTTTGTGTTAAACTTGGAAAATCTGCGACTGAAACTTTTGCTATGCTTAACACGGCTTACGGTGATGGTGCTATGAAGCGTACGGCATGTTTCAAGTGGCATGAACGTTTTAAGGATGGTCGACAGTCCATTGAAGATGATGAGCGTATTGGACGCCCTTCCACGTCAACTGACGACCCACACGTCGACAAAATCAACACTCTGGTGCGGGCAAATCGACGTCTGACTGTCAGGGAGCTTGCTGAAGAGTGTGGGATATCAGTTGGATCTTGTTACGAGATTTTGACCGAAAAAATTGAAGATGCACCGCGTTGCTGCGAAATTCAGCCCTCAAAACTCGTGAGTTTTTGGCCAAACACTCGATCACTGTTCTTCCCCCATCCTACTCACCTGACCTTGCTCCTTGCGATTTTTTCTTGTTCCCCAAACTCAAAAGACCCTTGAAAGGAAGAGGATTTGAGACGATTCCCGAGATTAAGGCAAATGCGACGAAGGAGCTGGAGGACATTACAAAAGAAGCGTACCAGGACTGTTTCAACAAGTGGAAACACCGTTGGGATAAGTGTGTGCGTTGGGGAGGAGAGTACTTTAAAGGGGTCCCAGACCTGTAACTTCTAAATAAAGTACATTTTGTTTTATGACGTCAGTCCGCGTATTTTTTTAACAGACCTCGTATACCTTCTAACAGCAATGACTGAGTCAGCCCAGTATCACGTAAAATACGTATAGCTATAAGATTAGCAGTGTTGTTTGTCAAAGACACAGAACAAACAGACACAAATAGGTATACATTCTTCCCTAACTACATGAGCCTTTTTATCAATGGCCAAGTCAACAACATCGGATGATCTGGTGAAACTACGTCCATATGTAGACACAAATATTCATGGTATTACCTGCTTTTCCTTTTCAAACTACAATAATCAGACATCACATGCTCAAGTGTTTTTTACAAAACCAACAGGCAGGCTTTGATGGTTTTAATAAAGTTTTATCCCTTCTATAATAAGATTTCGAATTAGAAAGGCTAGAATTTAAGAACAATCCTGAACGCTATTGGATTGAACGGATAAAGGTTTTTCTCGAAACGATATGAGTTTAGTTTTATGAAAAGTAGTTTTACGCGTTAAAATGTTATCATCGGAAAGAGAAGCTGTTTCCTGTAGCGTTTCAACTTTCCTTTCTTCCAAATAAGTTTGGAGGTAATCACTTGTACAGCGTTTAAATTTCTCAATTAACATGACTGTCTTAATTTGTCGAAACTGTTGCCAATCTGCATATAATTTCATCATCGATCTAGCCTCATTTCTTCGTAGACAAATTTCATATAGATTTTACTATCTTACTTGCAATAACCTCGAAACGTTTGTCAATAAGTCTCCGGTCCTAACTTGTATGCTTTGAGGATAGCTGCTTTAATCTTATCATAAGTGGTGCAATATTCTTGAGTGATAGCAGCAAAAGCTTCTTGGGTTGTACCTGTCAAAACACTTTGTAACAGTAATGACTATTTTTCCTGGGGTCATTCCATAGTTTGAGAAACGTTCTCAGAATGTTGGAAATATTTATCATCTACATTTTTATTAAATCTTAATACAGCTACTGAGTTCTAAGTTGTAATTTTGCCTTGGTATATCAGAGGTTAGTCTAATTTCCATTTGTTTCAGCGTAATATCATTTTAGGATCCAAAACAGGTTTTTCACTCTGGGCTTCGATGCAGGCTTGTAAAAGCTCAATTTTTTTTTAGTTTTAACAGAATTTCTAACTCATTCTTATCAAATAACTCTGATTGGCTAGTGGAGAGACTAGAGTATTGCTCTTCTGATTGGCTAGTGGAGAGACTGGAGTATTCCTCTTCTGATTGGCCAGTGAAGAGACTGGAGTATTTCTCATACAACAAATCGTCTTCGCTTAATATTTCAACAATATATTTTTGGTTCATTTTTCATTGATTTTATTAACCTCTAATTCTAAAGTCTTGGCATTTACAAGCAACTCACGTCTTTTATATTTTTCTAGTTCGAGAAAGGATGATTCAGGAAAACCTTAATAATCAGACATGATCAAATTTTGTTGGCACTGATAACGATAAATTCATTACAAAACGTATCAGGCCTAACATGGCCAGGTGGGTTAAGGCGTTCGACTCGTAATCTGAGAGTCGCAGGTTCGAATCGCCGTCGCACCAAACATGAGTAGCCCAAGAGTTGGCAGTTGGTGGTGATGACTAGGTGCCTTTCCTCTAGCCTTACACTGATAAATTAGGGACAGATAGCTCTCGTGTAGCTTTGCGCGAATTTCAAAAGAAATCAAACAATCCATTAATGAGTGTGTGTGTTTTCTTATAGTAAAACCATGTTGTGCCATCTGATGGGTTCACCGAAAGGAATCAAACCCCTCATTTTAGCGTTGTAAATCCTTAGACTTACCGCAGATAGCCGTCGTGTAGCTTTGCGTAAAATTAAAAAAAAACAACAACAAGACGTACCAGTTTATCACTGGTGATATTAAAGTAGAATAGGTTCACTCTCTTTCTAAAGGTTTTGGTGAAGATCTCACTCTCAGGTTCTGTAAGTGACTCTTCTAGTGTTGCCTTCTCCCTTAAGTCGTACTGGTATTTGGTGCTGAGATCGATGTGAAATAATCTATTTAACTAACTGACTAGTTGATAGAATGAGGTTCATTATTTTAAACTTTCAATATAATACTCAGTGTTACCACAAAGAGATTTGTTGAACCCCCTCACCTAGGGCTTTAGGGTAACATTCTAAGTAGAACATATTGCCCCTGTGTCACTAATTAGTATTATCACAAGTTAAGGTGATAAACAGACCTGTTCATTGGAGACTCCTTTCTCCAGAATCTGAAATTAGCGTACTTCATTCATTCTTTATTTCCTTCATCAGACAGTCGTATGTCGTTCTCAGAGCGACGTAAAACAACCCATTTAGCTAATCCAATGTTTATTTTTCAGATATAAAAATTGTTCGATGATTTAGAAATCAGGTTGCATTATATTGCTATATATTCTAGACATTAGATGGAACTTGTAGACAGCAGTATGATTAGTTATAGAATCGTCCGTGGTAACAGCGACATACATATTATTCTAGGTGGTTCGAAGGAATATAATGGATGCTGAGTTAGGTACAATTAAATTTTAAATGAATTATACATAATACACCACAAAGACTGGTATTAACGAAGAATAGTCCCTCGTGGAAGACGACATTACAAGCAGAGATCACTAAGGTTTATTGTCCAATGCCAGCAATATATTTGCCATCGACGATACCGAAATTTATCATGAAAATGGATCTGAACCTGATTCGAATAAAGTCAACAAGATCATTAATGATTGTCTTGAGGATTCAGCAATACCGAAAACGTTCACACGTTGTGACCAGTGTGGGCTATCCACATCAAGGATTTATGAGAAGTTCTGTATTGTTTGTGAAAAAAACGAAGTACATAAAGAAACAAATATCCAGATAACCTCTCATTCACTGTACTGGTTTGTTTTCTGTAACAAAACTACGTGAAACAGCCACACAGAAGCATGAATGCAGAGTATTAGCCATCGTTCTGTTGATATCGTGACTGCTGAAGTTCACTATGGCGGAACCTGCAACAAAGAGTCCACACATACGACATAAAAGACTCCAAACGAAAAACAAGTTGATTCTGCCGAGAATGCACAATACTGTGCAACATAAAATAACGCGTATATAAATATATCTGTTTGAGAACATGAGAACGGATCTGAGTCATGAATATGACTGACCTGACACATACACACTCATTAATTTCACACATGATAACAGGTGGAATCAGAAGTTCAACAACAACAAAAAACATGTGATAAGACGTAACAAGCAGAATTTAAAGAAATTCTCCAAAGTTTTCCTGATAATAGAGGCCGAGTGTTGGTTATACCGGGCTGTGTCTTTTTCTATATGTATGATCTTGTCAAAGAAAATATAAAATTGCAAGATCAAATCAAATCTTTGGATATTAATTCACCTCGAAATTACACCAACCTCTATGTTGTTGTCTCATGTATGTGGACGTTCATTAAGATAACTATTAATCTGAAGCATGGTCTTATTCGCCTGATACATGTACCAAATAAAGTATTTCTATACCTCATCCTCTGAACTATTTTTTGCTTTGTCTTTTGACTGGTGAAGCAGACCAAGGCAAGACACAAACTAAAGTAAGTTGTTTGGTTGACTCACTTGCTCAAGACTTTATGTTTACTGTTAGCTATGGAAAACATAAAACACCAAAACATATACTTCTGCCAGTAGCAGTGAAAGCATAAATAAGTAACCTGTAAGTGGTTTACAAGCTCTTAATAGATTGGAACACGTGGTCTCATATTCACAAATAGAAGAAAATGACACCGATCTATGAGTTTGAAAGTTGGCTATTAGCCCCAAGGATATAGTCCTCCCTGAAACTACCTATCCATACTTGTTCATGACACTAGCTTGGGACAGCATAGACTGATAAAAGAAACAACTAAATATAACGGCACAAGACATAACCCTTCAAATTATCATTTTCTGTCAGACAATTTAATCTGAACTGATAACTATACAAGTTCTGAACAACTAGAACACAGATTGATCGTATTCACGAAAAATCTTCTATGGATTCTCATAAAACGAGTAAATCCACTTAATAAGTCAATAGGTGGATGCCACTGGCAGTTCTTGTTATTTTTTAACTGTCAATACTCCAGAAACAGGAATGGTAACTACATTTGAAATACCCATCCAGAGCAAAAACTTAATGAACGAACTTCAACTTAATAAAATAGTTTTAGTGTTTAACACAGCTCTCTTTGCAAAGATTGCTGAAGTTCTTCGAAAGCACCCAGTTTTCAACTAAGATATAATCATCAAACTTGGAATCTTTCACAAAATTTGTGATATCTTGAAGATCAATAGAAAATACTTTCAAGATGCTGGTGTTAAGAACTTTCTCTTGAATTAAGTATTACCATTGAAAGCTTTATCACAGATGTTACGAATGGATGGCACTACAATTAAGCAGTGTGTGCATAAATAAATATATATATATGAGGCTATCATGAAACTTTCATGGAGAAGTTTCCAACTTGGGTCAAAATCAAATCTCCAGACATGAATGAAAGACTCACTGAAGCATTAGACCACGCTTCAGTTTCAGGATGACCAGAACACGGAATTGTGTTAATCCAGTTTAAATATTCCGGCGTTTTCCACTATCACCTGCCTATTTGATGAGTACCTAAACTTCCTCTGTCGAGACAATGGACAACTCACTACGTTTTAGTTATCTGATATTGATTTAGTTGGAGACGTAGTTCTTGGTCTCTTCCGTGCATCACGAAAAGGCAACCATGTCAGTGGTCCACAATGAGATACCATGTCAGTGGTCCACAATGAGATACCATGTCAGTGGTCCACAATGAGATACCATGTCAGTGGTCCACAATGAGATACCATGTCAGTGGTCCACAATGAGATAGTTCTTTGCCTAAGATAAAACAAAGTATGCTCATTATCTTCCAGCGTTCCATGACACCATGTAAAACTTGGCAACTACACATTCTAGGACATTTTATTAGGGTAGATTCGCTGTCGAACTAGGCAGTATTCCAAAATTTGAATCAAGGCACTGTCTCCCATTACTATCTTACAGCTGAATACTTGTCAGACTTTTTGTACTAGTTCCATGAAATGGTAAATTCAAATATCTACCACGTAGAATTGTAGACCCGAAAAATAAAGAAGAATGAAGCAACAGTTATATCTGTGGTCAACACATCAGACACTTGGATAAATCTTTTCAAAAATTAGTGCGACCTTGTGTGTCTGTTAAGAGCAACAACTGCCCCAAAAGACATTGTCAATGATTTCTTAGAAGTACAAACCAAAAAAACTCGCTGTGTGGGTGACAAATTTAAAAATGAATGCCTAGAAATTCATCCACCAAAAGTTGCCTTTCATGATCCTATCAGCTAACAAAACTGAAAACGTTTTCTTACTTGTCCGGAAGGACCAATAAAGTTATAACAAATGAAATGAAAATATATTACCAGCTGATCGAATGCTCTTTGGAAAAAATGACTGATGTATCAAACAAGAAAAGAGTTGAATATGAAAGATGTGACATGTCTCTTGCAACACCAGATATCATATCACGCAAGACCATAAGTCCACCCTGATGAGTTGCAGAAAAATTCGTTTGTGGCAAAAGTAATTCCTCAGTCTTCTGCAACCATAACAGTTCGAATAGTGCTCATCCATTGAATAAACGTTGACTAAAAACCATTTGGACAAATTGCCTCTTTCGTACTGAGAGATACATTGCATGTGTACAGTCATAGCCAGACGATTGATATTATATTTGATGTTTACAAGGAACAGAGCATAAAGGGTGTAGACAGCTCAGTACAATTCAAAAATATATCTTCTCGACAGCTCGTATATCAATGGAGAAAACTCCTTTCTAGCTCAAAAACAAAGCAAGCTTAACTGAATTTCTACTCCGTGAATGGATGCAATCACATTGTCTAAAGTTACTAAGCAAACAGATGCTATATGTTACACGTAGAGCCAAATGCTACACGCCTGAAAAAGAGAAAAGTCAAGAACTACTGGCTCTCGTGACAGATCAAGAAGTAGATACTAGAATCATAAACACACATTTCATATGGTTAATAGTGACATTAAAGTTGTGGTGGTTTCTACAGAAGATACTGCTGTGCTGTTGCAAGCAATAAACATAAAAATATATGAGTAAATACATGTAGAAGTATTTGTTAACTCTGGAACCCAAACATGCACAACCTGTGTTTTAATATTGGAAATGTTGGTGTAGACGTTTGTCGTTGCACAATTGGGCTGCGCTCCTTCACAGGATGTGACTATCATTTAATTTCCAACTAAAGGCAGAGCGTCAGCGCTTAAGCTTCTGAGTAAGGAGCACGAAACACAACAAACATTCTTGGAGAAGAATAGAAATTCTCTTCAGAAGTATTCAACCATTTTGATTTATTTACCTATCAACATTATGGGTGAAAACTAAAGACCTAAAAATAAACGATCTGCACTACAACTTATACAGTAGTAGAAAGGGTGAACTGGAATATTCATGTTCAGACTGTTTGTTCAAGTACAGTCAATGCACCCCACCTATCAAGCAGCTATCTAAAAGAAGAGCATCTCTAAGGAAGAAAACATACCGAGCCCTGTAGGATTTGGATGGACTTTAACCATTCAAGTTGAATCCATTGGCATTGATTGAATGGACAGATCACCTGCTCCAGACACTGTGTTAGACCTGTTAGCATGTAAATGTAAAAAAACATGTAAACCTGAAGACTGGTAATTGGTTTGAAGTGTTCTGAGATGTGTCAGCTGCAGACATGTCTAAACCAGTTATTAGGTAATGTTTCTAAGCATGTCGTTGAAGTACACGATGTGATAATTAATACTGAAGACACTGATGATGACCATTAGAAATGCTATATAACCTTGTGATTCTTAATAATTCATCGTGTGTTCAGTTTATTTTTTTAAAAGTAAGTATATGTGCAAATACATTAAGATTATGTACTGTATTCTATATATAAATACCTGAAGATATGTTATAGGAATATGTAGTTATTTTGCATTTTATGAAAGTCGTCAAAATTGTATATATTATCGCATACAGTTACATAATATAACTGGATGTGATTTACAGAAAGCTACCAAACCTATCCTATTTTTGGACCTGGGCTCGGCATGGCCAGGTGGGTTAAAGCTCCTAATCTGAGGGTCGCGAGTTCGAATCCTGGTCGCACAAAACCTGCTCGCCCTTTCAACTGTGAGGGCGTTATAATGCGACGGTCAGTCCCACTATTCGTTGGCAAAAGAGTAGCCCAAGAATTGGTGGTGGGTGATGATGACTAGCTGCCTTCTCTCTTGTCTTACACTGCTAAATTAGGGACGGCTAGCGCAGATAGCCCTCGTGTAGCTTTGCGCGAAATTCAAAACAAACAAACAAACAATTTTTAGAATCTAGAAACCGTAGGCCTTCAGAAAAATTCCATTAGAATTTATCTCCCTAACTGATATCAGCTTGCCTTCTTGGCTGATGGATTATTATTAGTACACCAAATGATATTTCGGAGTTTACGACCTTTCCTGTGTTAAATGATAGCGCTAGTTGTTATGGGCAAATCTGACATTTCCAATTAAGTAAGGATTGTTAGCTTTCATTAATATTAAATTCGATTTTAAGTGTGTTAGATGACATCTCGTGGGGGAAAGGCCAGTTTATTAATTGGCAATATAAGTGAGAGGCAACAAGTACTAAAATTGTGTTACTGTCTTTGTAAATACATAAAGGTTTTTGTTATTTGATATTGTGTATTATGTTCAGTCTGTTTCGTTTCTTCATTTGAGTCAGTTTATTTTAAATTCAGCGTTACTTCATGAGTTATTCTCACACTTCTCTCGTTAAAAAGCACACCTACCTTACACTCTGTCTCTCGAAACCGTTTTAGAACATTAGGCCTATTGTTTATTATGCAATTTATAACGCTCCCTTATATTTTATATTATATTAACGTATACGTAATAATTCCTGATTTTGTCATTGTGATAAGTGAGATCAGATTACCAATTAATATTGCTTATTTTACGTTAAGACAGTATAAAATGTGCCCCCCACTAGTGCAGCGGTAAGTCGTCGGACTTACAACGCTAAAATCAGCGGTTCGATTCCACTCGGTGGGCTCAGCAGATAGCCCGATGTGGCTGTACTATAAAAAAAAAACAGACAGTATAATTTAAATCACAATATTTTTATTAGACACTTTAAATAGAAATGTAATGATAAATCTTATGCACGCTTAGGCTAAATGACCTGGTTAAAGAACTCTACGGTCTAGATATAGTCTTTCCTAATTTTGAACTACTAACCAGTAGCGGTATCGATTTCACTTTCATAAATCATTCACAGCTAAAAATACGATCGGTATTTTAGCGGCACGATATCTTGGAACAAGGATCCGCGTTACGCATGTTAAGATATTCCCAGCTTTAGTGAATTGGATTGTTTTGTTGTCCCTTCACTCCAGACACTCAGTTTGGTTTTCAACGATATGTTTCAACAATACTGTCACCAAATTTAAAACGTCATAAAGTGATGCCTTTAGCAACTGTTGTTTTAAAATAGTATTTAATGAGTTCCATGTTATATAGGCGTAGATAGTCTAGTTGCTTTGCGCCAAAAAATGCCAACCAACCATGTATATAATATAACATTACGTTTTCTTATTCAAGCATACTATGAGTAGGTACATTACTTGTATAGTAAGAAAGTGTAAAAAAACCTGCATAAACTTCGTATAAACTATTAATATACTTAATAACGCTCCTTTTACCTTCCAGGCCTACATTTTAATTTTTTAACGTTAATGAGGTTATTTTTTGAATATAACTGTCGTGTAAATTTATTTATCGACTATGTCATGTCTCAAATATTAACGTAGGTCTAAGTAATGTTGAAACCAGACTACATTTCTTCCTACGCATAAGCTCATAAAAACATTAGAGTGTTCACTGAGAAAGGTTTGGTTTGTTTTGAATTTCGCGCAACGCTACACGAGGGCTATCTGCGCTAGCCGTCCCTAATTTAACAATGTAAGACTAGAGGAAAGGCAGCTAGTCATCACTACCCACCGCCAACTCTTGAGGTGCTCTTTTACCAATGAATAGTGGTACTGACTGTCATATTATAACGTTTCCACGGCTGAGATGGCGAACATGTTTGGTGCGACAGGGATTCGTACTCACGACCCTCGGGTTACGAGTCGAGTGCCTTAACCACCTGGCCATGCCAGGCCCGCAGAGAGAGAACACTGGTAATGTTTATCTGTAACAATACCAAGAAACAGAAACAAATGACGTAATAAAGAATTTTTTTTAAACAGAATACTTTTAGCTAAGAGTTAAATTTAAAAAAAAAGCATTTATATAAATAATAAATTCATACTTATTGACATCTGTTTTAAAAAGAAAGTTATTCGAGAAAAACAGGAATTTGTTATTTTGAACATTTCCATTCGGTGGAAAGAAAGTGGGAATTTCAAAATTGTTATTGAGTTGTCGTCATGAACGGCTGGTCATCTTCAGGAAGGTCGAAACGTTGTTCTCTGTTTATCAATAAAACTGTTAATACCCATACCAGCCGCTCTGAGATACATTTTTATTTCAAGTGGGTTTCTCGTCATCAAGAACGAGTTATCTTCAGCAGTGTAAATAGTTTAAAATACAGAATTTAACATATTGCTATTATTGATACCCAAACCTTCTGATAGTTCTTTCTTGTATTAAACTAAACTGATTAAAAGTGAAAGAGTTAGTCGTAGATGATGTTAAGCCTTATTTTATAACATGTTAAACATAAGATTACTGATGAATGATTTGTATCTGAATTTATTATAAATAGATAAATATCTTACGTAATTCTCTATATATATTTTTTTGGAATTAAACATAAAGCTACACAATGGGCTATCTGTTCTATGCCCATTACGAGTATCGAAACACGATTTCTAGCAGGGTGAGTCCGTAGACATACCGCTGTTCCATTGGAGGGCCTCTCCACATATATGGCCCAGCATAACCAGGTGGTTAGGGGGGCTCGACTCCCAGTCTGAGAGTCGCGGGTTCGAATCTCCGTCCCACTAAACATGTTCGACCTTTCAGTCATGGAGAGGTTACAAAGTTACGATTAATTCCGCTATTTGTTGATAAAAAGAGCAGCTCAAAAATTGTTAGTGGGTGCTAATGACCATCTTCCTTCCCTCTAGTCTTACACTGCTGAATTAGGGACGGCTGGAGCAGACAGCTCTCGTATAGTTTTACGCGAAATTCACAAACAAAGAAAATCCCTCTATGTAGCTTGTTATGCCCTCATAGATGTAATTTTATGCAAGTATATATATATATATATATGTGTGTGTGTGTGTGTCTACTCATCTATGTGTAACTTTCAAACATGTGATATTGTACATAAATCAATAGCAAGGAATTAATTGACTTAATAAATGAAATCGGGTTGAAAGGTGTTCCAGTGGTGCGAATAAATGATCTAATTATGTTAGTTTTTGGACTGTTTTGAATTTCGCGCAAATTAACAAGAGAACTATTTGTGCTAGCCGACCCTAATTTAGCAGTGTAAGAATAGAGGGGAGGCAGTTAGTCATCACTACCCACCGCTAACTCGTGGGCTACACTTTCACCAATGAATAGTGGGATTGACTGTAACATAATAACACTCCCACGGCTGAAAAGCGACCATGTTTGGTGGGACGGGGATTCGAACCCGCGACCCTCAGATTGCAAATCGAGCGCCCTAACCACCCCACCTATTCATTAATATTTAAATAATCATACAGGTGACTTGTTGCTGAAAACCTCAACATCATTTGTATAACATTAACATTCACTTTGCATCGTTGAATTTGTAGATTAAATTGATTTCCATGAATATTGAATTTTTAAAAAGTTAAGTGTGAGAATTCCTCATTTTGTATTCTTACAAACTATAGTGGTTGATAATTCAAACATTCTGCTCAATGTTTTCTGGTTGTACCTTCTCGTATGTTGATAAAGATTCTTGTGTTGTTCTAACTAGTTATAAATTATTTATATTTAGTTAGCTGGTTCCATTATAATATTCAACACCAGTTATTTTATTACACGTTGATTGTATTGGTTACTGGAAATACCTTTTAATAGTAGCTGGTTTCACAAGTTTTTATTTTACCTATATTTTGATGCAATTTTATTGTTGTCTAGTTATACAAGAAACATACGAGCAAATATTCTATAACACACAACCCTTATCGTGTATATATATATATATATATATTTTATTTCTGGTACTATATATATATATATATCTTATTCTTGGTACTATATATATATATCTTATTCTTGGTACTATATATATATATCTTATTCTTGGTACTATATATATATATACACACATATAAGTGTGTGTTTAACGTGCTCATAACTTTCTATATCTTACTAGAAACGTCATATATATGTGTTTTTTTTTAGTGATAGTAGTGAACATTAACTTCTGCATATTATTAATTGTTGGTAATTTGCACATATATACAATTAAATTTAAGTAAAATACATATGAATATATAATAATAGTTATCGTCTGTGAAACAGTGTTGATATTATTATTGTATATATGTAGAGGTATGAATGCTTTGAAAATCTGTGGTTGTAAATCTAAGCTTCATATACGTGGCAAATTATCGGAAAGAATCAGTGTGTACGCTGTAGCTGGTTAAATGCCAAACCATATTGAGAGTGCAATAGCCAGGAAGATAGGGGAATCCCAAAAGTCATGGCCGTAGTTTTCGTTGGCCAGTCAGTGAACCCACGTCTCGCGCACCGGTTTAGTTTTTATATTGTTTTCCCGCAGACAGACCGTTGCTGTTCATTTCACTACATGTGACGCCAGGCTTCGTTGTTTTCATTGGTCAAAAATGTTCTCGAGCTGTCATTCAACCCAGGTAACGTGTATATTCGCTTGTGCATATAAGTACAGTTATATATATATATATATATATATATATATATGTTTGGGGTGTTTTTTCCCCCTTTTGCATACACGTGCAAGCTGTTACCCTTTTTCAACCCACCAGGCTTCTATTGTCTGCAGTTATACTTGTCCAGTGTCCACTTTATGTTGGTATAAAATATATCTCCACTGATGTCTACTTTTCATCAAGGTGCAAATGCATCAAGTAATTTACAAAACCGTAGACTAATGACATCGGCACGATCTCCCGTAGCAATACCAGATGCTGTATTTGAAAGTTTTTACAATCGACAGTTTTCTTCGGATTACGTGATGCAGAAGGTAGGAGAATTACTTTATTCTGCAGCCTGTTGTTATTTAGTAACGTTTGAAGTTGTTAATAGCCTTGCATCTATAATTTGTAGACCATGTTATAAAACGTTTATAGATACTAAATGTCTATGTAACTGAAGCTGCTTTATTTCATACTACAGCACAACCTGTTTTCATTGTTATTATGAGTCTTGCTGTTTGATTATCTAAAAGCCAGAATTCTGTAAACATATCAAAGTTAATTTCCAACAAACATCCATATAACTTAGTTATGAGATGATTTGTGATTCTGTTTGTTTTTAGGTTTAATTCTTAGTATTGTTTACATTTGGTTATACGTGAGATCAAACCATCAGTTTCTCCGCTATTTCAGCCTCGTAACAAACTTCTAACCGTAATCTCAGAGTGAGCTACTGCATATAGAAGTTAACTTGCTGTTGTTCAATGATTAGTTGTATAATAATCGATTATATATTGTTTTATTATAATCTGATTGTTATATAACAAGCAATTATCTATTTTTTCATCAATATTTGGTTATCTTATAATGATCAGTTGGCTGTTGAATATAAACATATGTTGTGTGTGTGTTGGGAAAATTTATTGCATCGGCCATTTTTTTTTCAGGTTTTTCTTTCGAACCATTATGTGTACTGAGACGCTAATGTATTACAGGTGCAAACGTGTTTCATGAATGATGTCATATTGTCTAACTGCTACGTTAGTAGCTTTACATGATGTCTGGGTATTGCATCAGTCGGTTTTGTTTTGTTTTTTGATATAAATAAAGATCAGCTTATCTTCTACAACGTGCGTGTGGTTCTACCACTGTCAAGGATCACGAGTTAACTCCCTAGAAAAAAAGTAACCTTTTTTTTTTTGAGCTGAAAGAAACTTACCACAAGACAAATTACTAGAAGAATTGATTTTAAGTGGTCTACTGCGAACCACTGGGTAGAGAAATATAGAGAAACTGATTGGGTGGAATAGTGGGAGCAGCAGACGATCGTGTTCTGAAATGCACGTTCCTGCCCAATTGTCGATTGTGATTCACAGGTTTGAAAGGAGTATAGTAGGTAATTTCAGGGGTCACTGTCAACAGATGAATCGTTTGGTTTCACTCGCGTTCAGCAAGACGGTAAAGAAAGAAATTTCTCCCTACCAACAAGATGAGGAAGCATACTTACTGGACTGAGCAACGCAGAAGAAAGTGACCTCAGATGAATCAAAGTTTAATCTGCAAAAGTCTGATGGGAAGCACTTTGTACAATATTGTTTTTGAAAAAATCTTTCATGCAGCATGTTTGAATGCAACTGTGAAGAGTTCACAGGGTCAGGCGATATGGGTGTGAGACACCTTCGTTTTGTGTAAAGGGATTTCAGTGTAGTCAAGTACACCGAGATTCTGGAGTCATACTTATACTCAATAGTCCGGGATCATTTCAGTGGAGTAGACCAATGTACATTCCAGAATAATTCTGCTTCATACCACAAAGCTAAAACTACTGATAATAATTACGAACTCTGTGCAATACAGAGGATAGTTCACTCTACATGTATTGAAAAGATTTTATTTCATTGTTTCAAGTGAAGGACTATTTTGAAAGAGAGAGGACCAAGACATTATGTTGGTCAAGCAACATCCCAGATCTCAACCCTATTGAAAACTGCTGGAAAGTAATTGGTAACCTAGTGCATGGGAATAAACTAAAACGCACCTTGGAACTGCAGAAAGCCCTAATCTGTGTGTGGCATCAAGAATATGTCCTGCCTACATTTATTTTCTCTTGCACTCCATGTCATGATGATGTCAAGCAGTTATCAAGGCTAGAGGGAACCAAATACTGGATGAGGAAACAAGCTGTTTAACCAATTACGTTAGTGGTATTATTTTTAAATCTAGGTTTTTTTACTCAAAATATATCTTGTTTTTGCGAAGTATTTGTTGATCGTCTACTGTGATACGTTTGTTTACGAAGATGCATATATGTGTTTGGATGACTGAAATATGAATCAGTTTGCACCACATAATGTAAATAGCTCACAATGTAAATAGCTCACAATGTAAATAGCTCACAATGTAAATAGCACACAATGTAAATAGCTCACAATGTAAACAGCTCACAATGTAAATAGCACACAATGTAAATAGCACACAATGTAAACAGCTCACAATGTAAACAGCTCACAATGTAAATAGCACACAATGTAAATAGCTCACAATGTAAACAGCTCACAATGTAAATAGCACACAATGTAAACAGCTCACAATGTAAACAGCTCACAATGTAAATAGCTGTTTTAGACTAGATCTAGCACATCCACAGTTAGCAATTTTGTCAAAAAATTACAGAAACCAAAAAAAAAAGTGAAACATTAGAGGGCATGATACCATTTTATATGTATAATGGTCATTTGGTTATTGTATAATGATTATTTGGCTAATGGATAATCATTAATTATCCACTATATACAGACATATAGCGAAAGTCACGAAACACCCAGTTGTGTAAACTCAAATTTCATATAGTTATATATATTATATTACTTTCACAAGTTCATGACCATACCTTTTCTTTATAAGTATATTAGTTTTTACAATTCTAGTTAAAGTCGTTTGCTAACACACTTCATTTGCTTAGTTCTGTTAGACTGATGAAGTCCTGATTCAATTCGTAAATATCAATAATTCTGAAGGATAATCGTTTTATGTGCTAGAATAAAGTATTTCTTTCGTTGTATCTACTACTGCTGCTCCCAATGTGTTTTATGTTTATAAAGTAATTAGTGTTAGTTAGTAAAGTACTGGGTCTAGTTTTACACTTTTATTAATACAATCCTGTAAATGTCTTATTGAAATGAAACTGAGTCTCTTTATTCAAGTATATTGCATTTGTTTGTGCATAATAATGTTCCGTATCGTTTGCTCGAAAGCACTTATGCCACAATAAACTGTTTCTAAAACTCAACTCATGTAGTTTCAAATATTTAAACAGTGCTTATAAATGATCTTTCGTTGTCACTCTTAGTCTTAAAAGGCCAAACTTTTCTCTAAATAATACATAAACCTTAGGGAGTTGCACATGTCAAGTAGAACTATCAGGTGCACTGTTATCTAATGATATGCATGATTAACGGATATTTAAAATCATCAATAAACAAGTCTTTTTTTTTAATAATTGTTTTTTTAATTTCGCGCAAAGCTATACGAGGGATAATCATCACCATCCACCGCCAACTTTTCGTCTACTCTTTCACCAACGAATAGTGAGATTGACTGTGACGTTATAACGCCCCACGGCTGAAAGGGCGAGCATGTTTGGTGTCACGGAGATTCGAACCCGCGACCCCCGTATTACGAGTCGAACGCCTTAACCCACCTGGCCATGCCGGGCCTCTTTTTATATAATACTGTACAGAATGTCGTTCATAATTTTTTATTTTATTTTTAATTTCGCGCAAAGGTACTCTAGAACTATCTGCGCTAGCCGTTCCTAATTTAGCAGTGTAAGACTAGAGGAAAGGCAGCTAGTCATCACCACCCATCGCCAACTCTTGGGCTACTCTTTTACCAAATATTAGTGGGATTGACCGTAACATTATAACGCCCCAACGTCTGAAAGAGCAAGCATGTTTGGTGTGACAGGAATTCGAACCCCCGACCCTCGGATTACGAGTCGAGTGTCTTAATCACCTGGACATGCCGGGCCTTTCGTTCATAATAGCCATGATATCAGTGTAATGACCTGCAGGACTCCTTCATGGTCAGACACTCTTTTCCTTTAATTTTGGCACTGCCGTTGTGACACTCTTATGCGCAATAGTTTTAATAACTTGGGACAGAAATAGAAATTAATTTAATCACATGTTATTCATTCGAGCTTCTATAATTCGTTAGGCCACCATCATAAATGTAAAGTAACCTGTTATCTACAAACTGGTTTAATTTTTTAAAAAAATACAGATATTGATAAAAAATATATTGAAGTGCATAATATAATTGTATAATCTTTAAACACGACTAAAAAGTACTGTTACAGGTAAAAACAACACAGCACCATGTTGTGTTGACAATTTAGGTCATGTATGAGCTAATCATTAAAGTGTAATGTAGGTATATATATTATCTTTTTTTTTGTTAGAGTCAATTTAATGATACTCATTATGTAAACATCAGGATCGGAAAACATTAGACATTATAAACTTATATCAATACTCGAATAATTTTAAGGTAATCATATTTTCATAAAGCACTATAGTATAAAGAAGAACAGTTTATTTTCGGATACATTATTTTTTATTTACTGCACTATGTAAGAAGTACAGTTGACGAAAGGTAGTGCGGACTTGTGCACTAAATTAGTGCAATGAACAAACCTCGTGGAATGATGGGCGAAAATATCTGTAACAACAAGGATAACCAACTGATGAAACAGTGGATTTTGTTTACTATTTATAATAACTATTTATAATTTACTAACTTATAATTCCTGTTGGATCGATGTTTAGTTCGGATCGATATAGATATAGCTTGCTTTGATTAGAAGCAAATTTATGTTTAGCAAGAAAGAAAGGCACCTCTAAATGTTACCAATTACCAGCTAAGAAGGACACGTAGCTGAACAACTTGTGGATAAATTAAAAGCTCATTTATTATTGGCCAGGTGGGTTAAGGTGTTCGACTCGTAACCTAAGGGTCGCGGGTTTGAATCTCCGTCGCACCAAACATGCTCGCCCTTTTAGCCGTAGGGACGTTATAATGTGACGATCAATTCCACTATTCGTTGGTAAAAGAGTAGCCCAAGAGGTGACGGTGAATGGTGATGACTAGCTGCCTTCTCTCTTATCTTACACTGCTAAATTAGGGACGGCAAGCGCAGATAGCCCTCGTGTAGCTTTGCGCGAAATTCCAAACAAACAACAACTTTGTTTGGAATAATAAAAATATATTATTTAAAAGTAAAATAGAAATCTATCTGCATGATTGTTTATAATACTCGCGCGACATCTATATAATTTTAAAAAGGCTGTTTTTTCAAGAACGTGCTTGAAAATTGCGAGTCACAGTGACGATTGTGCAATCACAGAAATAGCTCTTGATACGTAAAAAATGAGAACATTTCGTTAGATACTTCAGAGAAGGTAAATAAATGTGTTATTAGGTTTTTATAATGCATGAAGTTTGTTTCCTTACTTCTGAATTTCACAACCATTGAATTTTTTTTTAAATGGTTATACTCACAGATGACACGTTGGTACCACAAAGAGTTGTTCACAATCTAATCTTCAACCAGCAATGACGTACCGTGTGATGACTGATTAACTCAAACTGTTAGTAACATAACTTCTACAACAAGAGACTTTTACACAACACGCAGAGAGAGATCAACTTTGTTCTTCCATGCATGAATACCAATTTTTGAGGGCCTATTTGAGCAACCAAAATGCATAGACTTCAAATGAAGTTGTCAACAAATGACAGTTTATTTCTTGTTTGCATTCGCAATTTGTAAATAAATGAGTATATTCACTTAAGCACGTGAATAGATACATAAAGAAGTTTGGTGCATAAACATTTAGAAATATATGTCTAGTAGCTGATTGTGTAATGTTTCCACCTGAATCATCCCTTCATTTGCTATACCAATACAGTTAAATAGTACAACCCTTTTAAACGTTAAAATGTCATGGCTTTAATCGCGGAATAAAAGAAGGTTGTCCTAGAAAGTACTGTAATACAAAACTCCTTTGATAATTCAATTTTCGGTTTCATCTGCACTTCCAAATAACCGCACTTGAAACAGGTTGCAAAAGAAGGATGAACGTTTGTAGTCTGGGCAGTCGCATCTCAACGGGATAGTCAGAGGAAAAATTATTTAATATGCAAAGCGTTAATATAAATGATGATCGACCATTTCCTGGTCCCTCGAAAATAATCAATAACCCTGAAGATTAACTGTGACTTCAGTTAATTATATTCTCCGTAATTTCGTGCGTAATGCAAGTGCACTCATGTTAAAGCTCTTGCTTGTTATCTTTCCGTTAACTTGTTTGGAATCAGAGGATCCGTTTTTGCCGCTAAAAGTGCACTACAAACTTTGTGGCTGCAGGAATGCTACAAAACTGTCGGCCAAACTCCACTATCTGATCAGACGAAAGTGGCTCTAGAGTTAGCGATGAGTGGTTGTTGTTCATTAGTTGTGTTTTCTTTAATCTATAAGTTCACAATTAATGGCGCGCAGATAGGTTCATTGTATTGATATTTTTTTCCAGAGCAGTTCAGAAAACAGTATTTGCTCGTGATTACCATATGAGAAGTAGGTTTTGTTTTCATTCCTTGTGCTTCTTATAGAAATGAAAATAATTTTGTCTATCTTATAACTATCATGACTCTACAACTGCACACATCATAACTGTAAATGTTCTAAGAGTGTGTGTATATGTTTTTTCTTAGAGCAAATCCATATTGGGCTATCTGCTGAGTCCACTGAGGGGAATCGAACCTCTAATTTTAGCGTTGTAAATCCGTAGACTTATTGCTGTACCAGCAGAGGACGTTCTAAGTGTCTCCATGAAATCTGTTGAGCTTTTAGTAAATATTATATATGTTGCACATAAAAAAATGATAATTTTTTATATGGTACCTTCAACTAAAGACGTCTGTTGATTTAATTTAAAATATAAAGTTAAAAATTTAAATAAAATTAAAAACCTCCTTTTTTCTAGAAAGGTTTTAATTGTACAATTATTGTACAAGTATTGTTTGTTTGAAGCTGAACACAAAGTTCACAATGGACTATCTGTGCTCTTCTCAGCATGGTATCAAAAACCGGTTTCTGGCATTGTTAAGTCCGCAGACATGCCGCTGTGCCCCTAAGGGGTTATATGGGGTGTGACAGGAAGTTCTAATAGTTCAATGTAAGAAGAGTATTGAAACATTAAAGATGCAAAAGAATGGACACAGTAGGGGGACAAAACATTATTTTTATCTAAACTAAAGATTAATACAAAGTTTACTTACGAAACTAATTGACATAAATAAAGAAAAAACAAAAGTTGTTTCATTTGAAACGAATTGTTAAAAAAAAAACACACTTTTGTTTCGTTTCAAACGCTGTAGAGGATGAAATATGTCTATTAAGGTAAAATTACGAAAATAGTAAATAGTGCTCTAAATCAAAAGTTTCTTTCAAGCTTGTGGTTCTAATAAAGACGTAACCAACGATAGAATAACTGAAGTTAACATTTCATATTGAATCCCTGTGCTACTCAGCTAATAAAGACACCAGTAGTTTGATTTAATAAGTCGAAATGTGCTGGATTTCAGCTCATTCGGATGAGAACCAAAAATTCAAATTACGCCGAGAACAATTCAAGGTATTAACAGAACAAATAAAGAAAATATATAATTGTCGGGGTAGACATTACTTGTGTCACATAGTTTAGATATTATTAATGTGACATGAAAAATTAAACACCCCTAATCTCAGTTCATTGTTGGGGGGGGGGGGTTAAAGGTTACGTGAAATTTTGACAAAGTATTATTATAAATACAGAAATTAAAATGTTATCTATGGAGTGAATACTTCAGATAAATTTTTGTTTCATAATTTTCACTCCAAACTATACGACTGGCTATTTGTATTTACCCATCTCTGATTTGAAACTTATAGACTAGAGGGAATTCTGCTAGTCGATAGTTATTACCGACAAATCTTGGTATATATCTCTCTGACCGAATATTACTATACTGTCATTTTTTTTCTAACGCTCCAACGGCTTCAAAGCGCAGAACGTGTTTTTACAACAAACTGGAAGTGAGTCATTGGTTCCAGGATTCACAGTCTGGGTATGCTAAATATTAGGCTTCACCAAATTACTAAAGTTATCAATGGTCTGATAACTTCAGTTGATGCGTGTTGAATTTCATTTCATTTGCCTAAGAATTAGGAGTTCAAGTTAAACAACATAAGCTAAAGGAATTAGTACTCTGGTATAAAAAGTTGATACGTTTTGAAATTCAAACTGAGGTAGTTACAAAGAGTAGATATCCAGTTCTCGTTTCCATCAAGTAACTAGTAATTGCTTTTACTATCACGTTTACAACTACGCACACATGAAACTTTTAACACTTTTTTCAGCATAAAGAAACTTTTCAGCCTAGTACACAGAATATTTATTACGTCTTAAATATTATCTCTGATTCATCGTTGAGTTTAATATGTTCTATTCTACAGAATTTTTCCAATCTTTTAAAAGATATAAGACAACATGTCATAGAACATTTTACTTTTGGCACCTTTAAATTCAACAGTACTTTATTTAAAATATATTAAATTTTGGATCGAATATCCTGGTTCAGAGACGTAATGTCGCTGAATACGTTTCACACTTTCAACTGAGAGCGTTTTATAAAAGTTACATTTAATATTGTTATTTGATTCTAAGAGCGTGACCCTGGGCTTGTGGTGGATGGTGCTACCAGTTCAATACCTTCTTTCTGATCACTAGCTTATGATTAAGGTTTAATTGTTTGTTAGATTTTACGCAAAGCTCACGAGAGCTTATCTGTGCTAGTCGTCACTGGTTTTGATGTAATAATCTAGACAGACGGAAAGTAATTATTCAGCAACACCCATCGCTCACGTGCACGTAAGGTAACGTACAGGCTGAAAATTCCAATGATCTTGCGCAATGTATAGAATTCTGTTCATCTGGTTTTGCTGTATTTTAAATAACTTTGCAGGTGTTACAGAACATTTTACTGAGTTTCAGTATTTTATTATTTACTTGAGGTCCCTCACTGGTACAGCAGTAAGTTTACGGATTTACAACGCTCAAATTAGGGATTCGATTCCCCTGGGTGGTCTCAGCAGATAGCCCGATGTGACTTTGCTGTAAGAAGCACACACACATACATTAGCCCCCCGCTAGTACAGCGGTATGTCTCCGGATTTACCACGCTAAAATCAGGGGTTCGATTCCCCTCGGTGGGCTGAGCAGATAGCCTTTGTGGCTTTGCTAAAAGAAAACACACACACACACACATACATTATTTAGTTGAGCAGTAGCCCCCAGTGGCTTAGCGGTATGTCTGCGGACTTACAACGCTAAAAACCGGGTTTCGATATCTGTGGTGGGCAGAACACAGATAGCCCATTGTGTAGCTTTGTGCTTAATTCAAAATAACAACAACTTGAGCAGTATATTGTGGAATATTCTACTAGTTTTTATATTACTCTATAATGTATATAGAAAAATTATGTTCACTTTCGATCATTATTTGTTATGAAGCAAGCAACAAGTGGATTATCTGTGTTACGCCCACCACGAGTATCGGAGTCCGTTTATTTAACAGTGTGAACCCACAGACTTGCAGATGACCCACAGAAAGGGAATACTTTCAGACTTTCATTTTCATTATTCTACATAACTTGGCATATACGTTGGATTAAAATCTTACTTAGATTTTGAATTCTTTTAATGAATTGGCGCAATTTATGGAATATTTTACCGGCTTCTAATGATTTTTTCATGGAAAAAAATTATAACTTTCTCATACACTTTTAAAAATGTCTTTTACCTGAAAGGTCTAAGGAATTTCAAAATTAATGTCCCTCAATGGAACAACAGTAAGTCTTCGGAGTTACGATGCTAAAATCATGAGTTCGATTCCCCTCGGTGGAAACAGTAGATAGCCCGATATGGATTTACTATAAGAAAACACACACCCCCTCCATTACTACATTGCTGTTTATTTGTTGTTGTTTTTTATTTCGCGTCAATCTACACGTTGGCTATCTGCGCTAGCCGTCCCTAATTTAGCAGTGTAAGACTAAAGGGAAGGCAGCTCGTCATCACCGACCACCGTCAACTCTTGGATTACTCTTTTGCCAACGAATAATGTGACTAATCGTAACATTACAATGTACTCACGTCTGAAAGAGCAAGCATGTTTGGTGCGACGGGGATTCGAACACGCGACCCTTAGATTACGAATCGAGTGCCTTAACCACTTGGTCATGCCGGGCACTACATTACTACTAACGTCATACTAAAACACGTCTGTAATCTAAGTTACATACTCAGTAACTTCTTACAATGTTTTTTATTTTCTTTGCAAATATCCCTGTGATTTCTTCATGTAAGCTTACTGTAATCATTTTTACAAACCCTAAGATTCATACCCAAGTTCCTATTATTTTCTACGTAATTGTGGTCACATAAATGACCACCATCAGTGAAGTCAAGCATCTTGAATCTTCTGTGACAATTCTGCACGTATTCGATTGATTTTCACTAAAATATGTTTTTATTTGGTTTTTAATATGTTATTTATGTGTTCATTATTTTATATTTACTATATTTGCTAATATCCTCGCTCGGATAGTATTGCGATGTAACCCTATTTGCGGTAGCAATGTACTATGCAATGGTAAAAAATTGGTTTTTTTATGGTTTTTAAGTAAAAAGTCAAATATTAGAAAAATAATTATTTTATTTATTACCTTCATTGAATTGAAGTAATTATGCAGTTGTTTAAAGTAAATATTAGCACACTTGCCTCACTGATTCAGTAAAGGTCTACTGATACTGTAAGAGAAACTGAAAGCTTTATTTACACAAAACACTACATACCAAACGTACTAGATTTGAGTATCCATAAAATTAAAGCGTCGTTTCACCAACCATCAAGTCTAGATATCTAATATTTATTTTCACATTAAAGTTTATTTATATATTCATACGTACAGGAAAGTTTTATTTTGATGAAAGATAAACAGGAAGAGAGTCAGAGATATAGATTTTTACATATATTTTTTTTTAAATAAAGGTAGATTAGAATGCGCTTGTAATCTAGAATATATCGTACTGTTTGTGATGTTTAATTGCTTATTTCGGTGAGTCATTTTGTTACTCAGCTGAATTAACTGATGTTTAGTGTAGATTAAACAGTGGCGGCGCCAGGATATTTTCGTTGGGGGGAGGGGCTGAGGTAAACTGTGGAGGGGCTTCCCAAAATGGCATCAATATGAAGTATAGATGGTAAATTATAATAATGTAAATACCAAGGTACATTTCAGAAAGGTGTGCTATTTTGAACTGCGTTTTCAATGCAGTTTTCATTGGAAACTCGTACTCTGATTTATAATTCATTATAACAAATAAGAAATAATTTGTTTATGAAAATATGCGTATATGTAAAAGAGGAAGCTCACCTAAATTCCACCCAAGGTAATACAATTAGCCGGTTCAACTGGTGGACCTCTACTGCGAGGTCATCCTCTGCCACACCATATTTTGTTGCCATTCCTAAGGGTGCTTGCTTGTCCAGAAATGTGGAGTGTTTGGGGTCCAATGCAGTTGCACCCATCAGAACACTGCAGGCATCAGAGGAGAATCTTCTATTCAGCTCGTTGAGCATCCTGTCTATGATGGCATAGAAGGTGTGTCTCCTGGCATCTGGTGTTGGTTCATCTCTTTGGCCAGTACAAGATGTGATTATGAATTCGTCCAGGTGTCTGGGTGCAGATCGCTGTCCACCTTGACGCACCATCTCAGTGTGTATTCCCACTTTCTTACATATATCCTCAGCAGACTCTTCGAGTTTTTCCACGCTGCTTCAGTTCTCATTGCTGAGAGACCAGAGATGACAGATTGTACTAGGTCCTCTGCAGAGGCCAGCTGCAGGTCAGGTGACTGGAGGTGATCTAATAGCTGTTTTGTCATCAGCAGTAGTTTTTTCTATGGCCACTAGACTGGTTACGAACTACTGATCTAGGAGGATGCACAGGGCCTTTGATTCAGTGGCTCTGTGAATATTGTACCACTCCACAAGACGCTTTAGGATTGTCAACGTGGTTGTCTAATCTTCGTCGAAGCTCAAGATAGAATGGCATTACACAGGGAGCAACAATACAGCGCATGAGTTTCAGTGCATTCAGTACGTAGCTATGGGACGCATGACACATACTTCCGTCTTAATGAAGACGTTATGTTTTACAGATCTATGTCTCTTTGATGTTAATTGTCAAGCAACAACGACAATTGTTTTCCATATTTTATGAATATATGTAGGTAACAATATTGGGGGCCTGAGGGGGGCTTGGCTCATATGTGGGGGGCTCAAGTCCCCCAAGCCCCCTTGGCGCCGCCACTGAGATTGAAACATTCTTGCATTTATAATATTGCTAAACATACCAAACTAACATTAAATCATATTAGTATGAAGTCAGTAGAATAGTTTTAGAAAGATAGAACACCTACATAATCTGAATTATAAATATCAGAGACTGATATTGATGAATGCATGAACGTCGTGGTTAATGGTAGTCCCATCCTAGTGAGGCAGGTTTCGGTTATATCGATTATGAAATACTGTAACTAACTGGATGCTATACTTCGAGGCTTATTGTATTACACAGATAAATATACAGCAGAGAAGCACTAGCAATGATTAATTATTACAATAACGTGAAGAGATTTAATTGGGTATATGTTAATACGGAGATTTCTCTACTTGTTTTTGGAGCTAATAACCTCGAGTGGATAAGTAAAGTAAAATGCTTTTATGACCATTGTTTTATCGACAACTATACTACAAGTATATAATCATGACTACAAGTATATAATCATGACTACAAGTATATAATCATGTCGGACAGGTTTTGACGCTTTTGTTAAATATCTAATTCAAAAGTTTTCTATATATTCAAGATATTTCTAACTTACAAGTGAATTTCTGTTCTAGAAACACGTACTCACCATCTCTCACTCATATGATAAACATGATATACAAACTAAGTAAACAAAAATTAAAACTTTTATTTTAACAATGAAAAGGCAAATCCATTCTTATCACACTGATCATCCGTCCTACTTCATTTTTATGCACGAATATCATGTTATATAGTGATTGCATTTAAACGGTTGGTCATTCAGACTTCACTCGTCCATCAGCACGTGGTTAGAGGTCGCGTTATATTTCTACAGCTAACTACAAACAATAACAAACGCCTGCTACTGATCTCAAATGCTTAAAATGAAACTTGATAAGGTCTAAAAGTATCGTTAAACGCTTTATTGGGTGTGTGTGTGTGTTTTTCATAGCCACAAAGGGCTATCTGCTCAGCCCACCGAGGGGAATCGAACCCCTGATTGTAGCGTTGTAAATCCGGAGACATACCGCTGTACTAGCGGGGGGCGCTTTATTGGAATAAACTACTATAATTCCAGGGCATCCCGTGTGGAGTATCTTGAAGGAATTCTATGTGTCTCGTGAGATAAGAGCATTGGATTACATGACGATAGAGCTGAATTCTAACGGGCACCCACACCTCTCCATTTGCTAGTCACTGTCCAACTGATAATCAACATATGGTACCACCAAAGAATATGATATTAATAATGTGTGGCATTAATGGTATATAATATAGGCCGTAGAGGCCCGTGAGTGTATCTATAGTTGTTGTTTGTTGTTTTTGAATTAAGCACAAAGCTACACAATGGGCTATCTGTGCTCTGCCAACCACGGGTATCGAAACCCGGATTTTAGCGTGCAACTCCGCAGACATACCGCTGAGCCACTGGGGGGATTATCTATAGTTATTTTACGCATCTCGAACTCATAATACTTTAACCACATGTCACGTCTCTGAGTGGATTTAGTCTTAAGTTATATGAAAAACATATACGCCTATTTGTGTGACTGCATAGTTAATTGAAACTCATCTGTAAAATATATATTGATTTATATTTGCCACTAGACCTGCCCGTGGCATCACTGAAGCGAGTTTCTTGGTGACATGCTGTAAACAGTGTGCATCTCGTTGAGCAGTTGACATACAAAACGACTTTCTGCGGTTTGTTCCTAACCGTTGTTCAATGGTATATAGGTCTGGCATGGCCAGGTGGGTTAAGGCATTCGACTTGTAATCTGAGGGTCGCGAGTTCGAATCCCAGTGACCTGGCATGGCCAAGCGTGTTAAGGCGTGCGACTCGTAATCTGAGGGTCGCGAGTTTGCATCCCCATCGCGCTAAACATGCTCGCCCTTTCAGCCGTGGGGGCGTTATAATGTGACGGTCAATCCCACTATTCATTGGTAAAAGAGTAGCCCAAGAGTTGGCGGTGGGTGGTGATGACTAGCTGCCTTCCCTCTAGTCTTACACTGCTAAATTAGGGACGGCTAGCACAGATAGCCCTCGAGTAGCTTTGTGCGAATTTCAAAAACATCAAACATCGAATCCCAGTTACACCAAACATGCTCGCTCTTTTAGCCGTGGGGGCGTTATAATGTGACGGTCAATTCCATTATTCATTGGTAAAAGAGTAGTCCAAGAGTTGGCGATAACTAGCTACCTTATCTCTAGTCTTACACTGCTAAATTAGGGACGGCTATCGTAGATAGCCCTCGTGTAACTTTGTGCGAAATTCAAAATACACCAAACCAAACCAACTAACCAAGAGGTAGCTTTACGGTCAGTGTTCATCGATTTCCTTATAGGTCAAAAACTATTTAAATTACCCAACGAAATATCATGTTAGAGTTATGAGGACAGAGCTCAAGTTTACTTTGAAGTTGTAGGTAGGTGTCAGTTTGTACGTAATAAAATAAATACATGTATTTAGCTCTGTACAGTACAACACAGATATGTAAATATCAGTTTTAAATGTGTTTACTCTTATCTTGTACGAACCTGAAATTGTTTATATATCTTGCTCGAAACATTCGTGTCAATAACGACGTTTTATCCTTTTATAAATTATCAGTACAGATTCTGAACATTATTAGTGCAACAGTTATTGGTAGAAGAACACTGCCTCTTCCACTTAAAGACGATCGATCTTTAATATTATTATTTATTTACAGCAATGAATGACTTATGTGTAAGGTTTTTAATTATGTACATATACATACATATATATTGACAGTATACTTACTCTCTCCTCTTGTGTTTATGTTCACTATTATGATTGCTTTCACTGCTCTCCCAATGTTTATAAAAAAAACAACTCCTTATTTATTTATCGAACATTTCTATTAATATTTTATACTTTATTTGAGCTTGTTTGTTTTTCGTATAGCAAAGCCCCAAAGGGCTATCTGCTCAGCCCACCGAGGGGAATCGAACCCCTGATTTTAGCGTTGTAAAGCTGGAGACATACCGCTGTACTAGCGGGGGCGCTTTATTTGAGAGGTCAATATTATAACTAATAGGTACACACATCAAATTCTAAATGTTTCATTATCTATTCCTATCTCCCTATGTATGCGCAGTTATTCTTACTTTCCACAAGACACATACCTTTGGTCATTTTTATTTTCTTTTTTATTTAATTGATATATTTGCATGTTTATGTTTTACAATGAATAAAGTAATACCTGCTGTTATTTAGTAGCATGTACTTACATTTATTACATCAGAAACCATTCCTATAAGACAATGTGTCCAGTATGTCAGGTCCGGCATGACCAGGTGGTTAAGGCGTTCGACTTTTTATCTGAGGGTCGCGGATTCGAATCCCATTCACATTAAACATGCTCGCCCTTTCAGTCGTGGGGGCATTATAATGTGATAGTCAATCCCACTATTTATTGGTAAAAGAGTAGCCCAAGTGTTCGCTCTGGGTGGTGATGACTAGCTGCCTTCCCTCTAGTCTTACACTGCTAAATTAGGGACAGCTAGTTTTGCGCGAAATTCAAAAACAAACAAACAATTTAGTATGTCCTTCCTCGGCTGTCCGTTTCCAGTACATTTTTGTTACAGTGTACCAAACATAGTTTCAATGTCCTTAATGTAAAGATGTTCAGAGATCCTGTACATGAGACAAATAGAGGGAAGATTCTTTAAATTTGTAATGATTTTAAGATATCTGTATGTAAGTTGTTGTTGTTGTTTTTAAATTAAGCACAAAGCTACATAATGGGCTATCTGTGCTCTGCCCACAATGGTATCGAAACCTGGTTTTTAGCGTTGTAAGTTCGCAGGCATACCGCTGAGCCACCGGTGGGCCTCTTTGTACCTAATAATTGTTTGTTATGGTAGAATTCCTTCTCGATTTCCAATTAAAATGGGTTTAGTGTTTTTTGTTAACATTGTAATTTTATTTTTATCCCTCAAAACGTTTCAACTCATCTTCTGCTATGTTTTCTAACGAGGCATTTCACAATTAGTTGTTTTTTTTAAACTGAACTTTGAAAACATTTGTTAGCAAATTTGTTGTAATGTTTGTGTCAAATACTTCTAGATTATTGGTGGAGTGTTTGTGTTTTCAGTTCTGTTACAAGCATTTCAAAGCGTTAAGTATTTTTTATTAGGCATAGAAAATCCGTCATCATTACAACATTCTACTTTGGTTCGTAAAAACAATAATACACTTACTAATTTACCAGTATTATTGATCATTTATTTCATACACTTATTTTAAACTGATATTGAAACGAGACTATTTGTAGCAATTACTAAAACAATGAGTGAATGGAGGAATAGTTATAATGCAGCGAGACTGCTTGTAGCAACTACCATAACAATCAGTGAAAAAAGGAACATACACATTGAAACAAGACTGTCGTAGTTATTATGGGTAAACAATCATATGAACAAACCTGTCTATAACAGTTAGTATCACAATCAGTGAATGGGAAAAATATGAATTATTTAATCACATAGTATAATTACTTATTTTGACTTGTACCAAAGTGAAGATTCTCTACGTTTAGTACAATAAAGTTTTGTTTTTTGGAAATGTTTTATTCAGAAATTTAGAGGGTCAATAATGTGGATGATAGATCGATATCTAGACTTCTTACATTCGTTTCTCGTGAGGTTTGAGAATAGTTGGGTCTGGCAATTTGAAGAAATGAGATATTTTTTAATGCATATTCAAATATCCACTACTGTATTACATATTTTAGATATTATAGTAATACAGATCAGTATTTAATGTCTTACACAAACACCATGCAACTACTTATAAAACTTATTTACATAACATTCATAAATCGTTCATTGTTGCATGTTATTTTAACGCATTATTCATTTACTACTTACAATTATGTGAGCAGAAAGAAACTTATGAACTTAAATACACTCATACTTTATGAAACATGTTGGCTTTTATAAATACTTAAGAGATCAAATTCACAATGCTTTTTTTTCCCTGCAATTCTTAAAAAAACCTTTGTTTACAAAAGGTAACACATAAAAACCCTCCATTATAACATAACAACTAAAACAGGTGAGGTAAACTTGACAATCTATCTTCAACAAATATACTGAACTTTCAGTAGGAGTATTTGTGAATTTGATAGGTAAGTTGCAGAAATTATGATTTATTAGGCATACGCAAATAATAAGTTGTAATAATTCCTTGTATTTATACTTACATTAAATCAACATAACAGTTAAATTCCCTTCTTCCATTAACTTAAAAGTCGATTACTCTTCAAAATTCCTATTTGGACTTTCTTTGTATCTAACTTTCTTTCTGTAACATAAAGGACGTGATCTTATTATCAGCATTTAACTCTGTTTTATAATATAGAACCAGTACCCTCTTTCAAATTACTATTCATAAGAACTGTACAGGGTGGCCCGTAAGTCCCTACCCATCCATATATCTTATGTATTCAGTACATATTATTATGCAGCATACTTGTCACAATACGCTCTTCAAGTGTAAAAGGGCTTACATTGGCCATATTTCTCTGAAAAAAAAGAAACAAATTTATAATATATGTGTAATTGAATATAACATAATAACATATGGATGGGTAGGGACTTACGGGCCACCCTGTACTTTCACAAGTATGGTCCTTGATTTTGCTAGTTATATATAACAATATATAAATATTAAAGTATGTGGAGTCTAGTACCTGCCAACTCTTAGAAATGTACTGTGTGTAGGAAGATATTACAATGAATAATGTACAATGAAATATATAACTAATTTAATTCTGACTAGATATTGTATTTTATCACTTATCGTATTGATTGTAAATATATAATTTTTTTACTGATTATTACTGTTTTTTGTCACTGATAGGAAGCTTAAGGTTCAATATATTCTAATCAAACTACAACAAAATTTACGTTTCCATGTAAATATTAAAATATGTCAATTTGTACCCATTAAAGAAGAGTACAATGGCATAGTAAGAAATCATTTGATAGTTTAGAACATGCAATCTGATATGATGCACATACCTTGTCTGATCCTTTTGTATAAACATTTATCCAGAAAATATCTTCTAAAACATTACCAGATGTTAAAAAGTGAAAGGAAGGAAATCTTGGCCATTGATAAATAATATATAAATGCTACCATTGCATACAGAAACACCTTTCATTGGAAGTATGAAGGAATAATCCAATATAATAGAAAGAAACATCTGTTTTTGCTTCACTGATATAAACTGGCTTACATTAATGGTGTACATATGTTGTTTTTTTATTTCAGATCTTTCTACACAAATCTGCCATGCAGCAACATTCCAGAGAAATCCACAGAGGAGAGATCAAGCCACACCAATGCCATCAGTGTTTGAAATCCTTTTCTTCCAACCATCAGTTGACCCAGCACATCCGGGTACACACCGGAGAGAAACCTTACAAATGTTCATATTGCGACCGAAGGTTCAAACAGCTGTCTCACGTCCAGCAACACACAAGACTGCACACTGGTAAGTTACTTTACTGACCTATCTTTTGAAATAAAATTGTCTCTTTTTAACAGCACCTTACTGGCTTACAGAATGACTCTGTTTTGTTTTGTTTTTTTCAGTCACACACGTTACGCTCATTGCTCCATTTCTTGACCAATTTGAAATCTAATAACACCTGTAGCCATTGATACTTCCCACTTGTGTTTCAATGTTCAAGGATACATTTCTGCAGTGTGTAGATACTTGTTGGATAAATCATGATACCTGTGATTGTTCTTAAAAGATATCTGCTACATGCATACACTAAATGTAGTTTGTACTTGTTCAAGACAAATCAGTTTACTGTTAATTATATACACATGTATATAAAAAGTATTTATAGGTACTTACTGTATACATACACGTAAGTATACCTATGTGTATTAGAAATAGTTCATAACAAGATAAAGAGCCCCATATAGTTCCACCACATATTTATGTGTAAAAAGTAAAAATTTAGGTAACTTTTACTTTAACATACATTCAGTTATTTCTGACAATAGCCTAAATGCCAAAGTAAAGGTAAACATAATCAACTTCTCATTTTCTTTACTCTAGTGATTACAAAGTTAATATGAAATAACAAGATAAGAAACTGGTGCTTACCACTCACTGTCAGACAGAGATATGGAAATTATTCTGGTTCTTCTCAGTTAACCACAGATATGGAACTTACAATGGTGCTTTATAGTTAAATATCAGATAACTGGAATTATGGAACTTACCCTGATGCTTACCTGTTAACTATGAGACAACCAGAGATATAGAAGCTATCTTGATGATTTGTAGTTAATTATCATGGATATTAGAAGTATGGAACCTACACTGGTGATTACCAGTCACATTAGATAACTAGAGATAAGGAACGTGTTGTGGTGCATTTTTAGCTACTAATCAAATAACTACAGATATGGAACATTCTTTGGTGCTTACCAGATACAGTCAGGTTATGAAAGATTGGGAACTTATCCTGGTGCCACCTAGTTATCTATGAGATAGCCTGAGATATGGAGCCTATTCTGGCATATTCTAGTTAGTGATCAGGTAATTACAGATATGGTAATTATTCTGGTGTTTACAAGTTGACTGTCAGATAGCTAGAGATATTGAACTTACTTTAGTACTTACCAATCACTATCAGATAACTGAAGGTAGAAAATCTATTCTGATGAATTCCAGTTAACTATCAAATAACCAGAAATATAGAACCTACTCCAGTTCTTTATAAACAATTATTTGATAAATAGAAATATTGAACTTTTTCCAATGTTTACTAGTATACTAACACATAATTAAAGTAGATTTTTAATTAATTATCAGGTAACTAGATTTAAGAAATTTAATACTTTTTAATTATCTATTAGATAACCAGATATATCATAGCTACTATTGTGCATTCTGTTTATTTATCAGATAACCAAAGCTATGGAAATTTTTCTGGTGCTTTCCAGACACTGTCTGATAACCAGATATAGGGAACTTATCTTAGTGCTTCCAAGTTAACTTTCAGGTAACCAGAGATATGGGATATACTTTGGTGAATTTTATTTAATTATCAGCTAAAGAGAAATGTTATCTCTCAGCTAAATAGAAGTATGTAACTTACTCTGGTGCTTTCTGGTTAAATAAATATCAGATAACCAAAATTATGAAATCTTCTCAAGTACTTGCGAGTTATTGTCGGATATGTGGAACTTATTTTGACACTAACTAATTATCTTTCAGAAAACCACAGACATACTTTCTAGTTAACTATAAGATAGTTATAAACATGGAAGTTATGTTATTGCTCACTTGTTAATTATCAGATAATCAGATATGTTGGGGTTACTCTAGTGCTTTATAATTAGAAGTATTGATTATATTCTTGTGCCACTAATTAACTATCAGATAACTAAATATACAGAACTTACTGTGATGCTTTTTAGTTAATTAACAAATAATCAGAGACATGGAATATTCTTTGTTGCTTACCAGACACTGTTAGATAACCAGAGATAATGAACCTTCTGGGTATGTACCAGTCACTGTCAGATAATCACAGATATAGAAAGTATCCTGGGTTTTTTTGTTGTTGTTTTTCATCAGTTAAATACTAGAAAACGGGATAACAATTTACTCTGTTTGTAATCAATACAAAACCTACTCTTGTATTACAACTTTCTAACTTACTCTGTTGTCTTAGTTAATTATCATGTGATTTGAAATATGAGTTTTATTCTGGCTTTTTCCATTTATCTATCAGATTATACAAGTTGTTCTGGTACATACTAAATAAATAAAGAAATGTACCATCCTTGGGTGCTTTCTAATTCATTGTTACACAACCAGAGATATGTAACCTACTCTTTTGCATTCTAGTTAATTATTAAATAACTAGAGAATGAATCATACTCTAGTCCATTCTAGTTAATTATTAAATAACCAGAGAATGAATCCTACTCTGGTCCATTCTAGTTAATTATTAAATAACCAGAGAATGAATCCTACTCTGGTCCATTCTTGTTAATTATTAAATAACCAGAGAATGAATCCTACTCTGGTCCATTCTAGTTAGTTATCAGCTAATTAGAAATATGAAACTTATTCTGGTTCTTTCCATTAATCCATCAGGTAAGTAGAATTATACAAATTACTCTGATGCATCCTGTTAACTGTCAATTAATTAGAAATGTGAAAATTATTTTTGTACTGGCAAGTTAGCTATTAGAAAATCTGAGAAATGAACTAACTCTTGTAAATTCTAATTGGGGAATAAGTAATATTGACCTTTCTAATGTTTACTACTTAATTATGAGATAAGCAGAGGTATAGAAAATATTCTGGTGATTTGTAGTTAATTATCAGATGGCCAGATATACAGAATCTTCTCTGATGCTTTCCAAATAAAAGGTATGGAACTTACTTGGGTGCTTAATAATTAGTGATACAGAACCTACTCTGGTGGTCTCTAATTAAATATTAGATAACCAGAGATACAGAGCTAGTTGCTTTCTTGTTAAATATCAGATTACCAGAGATAAGGAGATTACTCTGGTGCTTTATATTTAATTATCAGCTTATTCTGATTCTTTTGATTTATGTATCAGATAAGTAGAGACAGAAAACTCATGTTGTTGATCTTTTTTCAATTCTCATTTAATTAAAAATAGGGAAATTATTCTAGAGCTCAGTAGATAACTAGCAATAACTAGATATGAAGAGCCTTCTCTGGGGTTCTATAAATTCTTATTATATAATCACAGATATGTAACCTTCTCTGCTGCTTACCAGTCTCTGTCAAATAACCAGGGATATGGAACTTCCTCTGGTACCTTCTAATTAATTTTTAGGTAATTACAAATGTAAGACTTATCCTATTACTTACTAATTAACTATTAGATTACCAGAGATATAGATATTATTCTGGTGCTTTCTAATTAATTATAAATATTGAAATTATTCTGCTACTTAGTATTTGACTATAAGATGTCCAGAAATTTTTATTTTGGTGGTTATTTCAAATTGACAATCTGTAAATGAGAAATATCGACCTTATGTTCACTAGTTAACTCTCAGTAGGTAGAGATACAAGACCTATTCTTGTCCAACATCAGGGGTAAACCCATAAAAACATTTCTAAAATGGTGCCGTTACTCACGGTTACGATGACAGCAAAATGTAGGCTATTGTGGCTTGGGTGTCACACATGCCACACAGATCACACATTTATGCATCAGTCCCAGATAAAAGTAAACGATGAATTAAAAATTTGTGACCAATACATAGTCTAATTAGGGCAATTTCCACCTTCCAATTATTACGGAAACAACATGAACAAAGTCCAATAAAAATTTTATCTATTAAAGCTTGTTATCACATTTCTCACTCCAATCCAACTACCGACTGGCATGGATTCGAGCCTTGAATACAGGGCCATAGTTCATGTATGGAATAAACACGGCAGTAATAGAACCACACCAGATTTAGCTGCAGTGTGAGTGAGCTCGTTTCCGCCAGTACCAACGTATTACGATTTCAAATAATTGGAAATTTAAATTTGAATTTAGAAGTTAATTAAATATGATATGGATTAAATTTATGACACTTGCAAACAAGACTGATACATACAATTTTCTTTTTTAATACAAATACTTACTTACTTACAAACACTGACTCTTTTTATCTGGTCGGGAACCGAATCTTTTATTGATGTTCATGGAAAGCGAATTAATTCTATACTGATACAAAGGCATACCTCTCTTGACAACTGGAAGCATACGTAAGTTTTTCACTGACGACAATATTTAATGTCCTCATAGAAATAATAATGTCCGAAGTTAATTCTCTCATTAGCCCGGCATGGCCAAGCGTGTTAAGGCGTGCGACTCGTAATCCGAGGGTCGCGGGTTCGCATCCCCGTCGCGCTAAACATGCTCGCCCTTTCAGCCGTGGGGGCGTTATAATGTGACGGTCAATCCCACTATTCGTTGGTAAAAGAATAGCCCAAGAGTTGGCGGTGGGTGGTGATGGCTAGCTGCCTTCCCTCTGGTCTTACACTGCTAAATTAGGGACGGCTAGCACAGATAGCCCTCGAGTAGCTTTGTGTGAAATTCAAAAAACAAACAAACAACCAAACTAACTAATTCGCTCAAATAGAACAGTTCATAATTTTCAAAATATCGGAAAACTACTGATATTTAACGATTAATAAGTGTTTATCACAAATATATAGCTTTCAAGGCTGTATACGTTTCGATTAATGCTTTCTTTTCCGACTCGGCATGGCCAGATGGTTAAGGCACTCGACTCGTAATCCGACGGTCGCGGGTTCGAATACCCGTCACACCAAACATGTTCGCCCTTTCAGCCGTGGGGTCGTTATAATGTTACGATCAATTCCACTATTCGTTAGTAAAAGAGTAGCCCAAGAGTTGGCGGTGGGTGGTGATAACTAGCTGTCTTCCCTCTAGTCTCACAGTGCTAAATTAGGGACGACTAGCGCAGATAACCCTCCAGTAGCTTTGCGCGAAATTCAAAACAAACAAATGGAGGAAGAAGTCTTGTGCACTTGATCCTCCTGGGTATTTAAACATTAAACACACCCAAATACCCACAAAGAAGAAGCAAAGCGAATTGCACTTTATAATTGCACAATAATTTTGAATTCTATTTTACTTTCAATCATAAAGTACTAAAGAAACTATATATATAATACTGGAATAATAGAAGAGAAGTATCATGAAATTGCAAATCATAATAATAATTATGGAACATTAGTAAAAAAAGTATAAATTATCATATATGATGAAGCAACTTCCCAGTGAGTTATGAAGTGTAATTACAATCACAAAGTTAAAAAATTAAAGATTTGTTATTAACTGATGTTTATAGACAAACTGATTAATATTTATTGAATGTCACATGATACATTTTGGATTAATATTATCACTAACTGAACTTTTTATTATCTATGTTATTACCTGTTTGTGATAAAAGTATATTAGCATTACAGTGTATCGTGTTTTTGTGCTATATTCAATAAACTGTGTATTTCAGATGTACATTAATATAAAATGATGATTAAGATAGACTTCTAATACCAATTTTATCTTTCGTTTTGTTTATGTATACTTATTAATATATATATATAGAAATTGTTCATCACAATTATTAAGGAGTTTTTATAAATAAGCTGAATAGGCTTAGTGGAAACTTTTATATTTTCATATGTTAATGTTTTATTGATATGTACATATTGCATGTGATAAAATATTTATCTTCTTCTTATCCGTTTAATTATCAGATAACCAGAGATATGGAATCTTCTCTGGTGCTTACCACTCAATGTCACATAAACAGGGATATGGAACTAACTCTGGTAATTTTTAGTTAATTATCAGGTACTTAGAATATGAAAATTTCTCTGGTACTAGTTAACTATAAGATAACCAGAGATATATAACTTACTCTGACAATTTCTAACTGATTATCTTAGAAATAGAAATATTGGTCTTATTATAATGCAAACTAGTTAACTATCAGATAAGAAGAGATATAGAACATACTCTAGTGAACTATAGTTAATTAATTATCAGATAATTAATAATACATAAGTTACACTTGTGAGATGAAACTTTGAAACATGTTAGTTAATTATCATGTAACCAGATATGGAACCTTTTCTGATGACATATAATGTCAGATAACCAAAAATATAGGACATATCCTGGTGATTTATAGTTACCTATAATACAACCAGAGAAATGGATCTTGCGCAGGTCTCCTCTAATTAATTATTACATAATCAAATATATGGAGCTTACTCTTTATCACTCTACTTGATTATCAGATAATAAGAGATATGAAAACTCCTCTGGTACTTACCAAACACTGTCAGATAACCTGAAATAAGGAACCTATCTTAGCGTTTTCTATTTAATTATCAGCTAATTAGAAATATGGAAATTATTATGTTTTTTTTTTCATTTATCTATCACATAAATAGAGATGTAAAACTTACTCTGGTGTTTTGTAGTTAATTGTCATTTAATTAGAAATATGAAATTTATTGTCACACTTACAACTTAATCATCAGATAACAAGAAATATGGATTGATTCTGATATTTACTAGTTAACAATCAGATAGCCAGAGAAACAGAAGTTACTCTGATGCTCTCTAATTAATTATTAGATAACCATAGATATGGAACATTTTCTTGTACATTCTACATAATTATCAGATAGCCAGAGATAGGAAATTTATCCTATTTAACTACACAATACCCAAAGATTTAGAACATGCTCTGGTGGTTTCTACATAATTATCAGTGAAGTAGAAATATAAAATCTAACCTTAACAGTTAATTACTAGACTACCAGAGGTAGGAACTATCTCTGGTGGTACCTAATTAATTATCAGTGAAGTAGAAATATAAAATCTAACCTTAACAGTTAATTACTAGACTACCAGAGGTAGGAACTATCTCTGGTGGTACCTAATTAATTATCAGTGAAGTAGAAATATAAAATCTAACCTTAACAGTTAATTACTAGACTACCAGAGGTAGGAACTATCTCTGGTGGTACCTAATTAATTATCACGAAGTTAGAAATATTGACCTTATTATTATGCTTACTACTTAACTATCAGATAACCAGATATATAAAACTTACTCTGGTGCCTTTTAGACAATTATCAAATGATTAGAAATTTAGAACCTACACGATGTTTACCAGTTAACCAGAGACAGGAACTACTCTTGTGGTTTCTAATTGATTATCAGGTAATTAAAAGGCTTTCCTCTCATTGTCAGTTAACGAGGCATGTAAAACTTACTCTGGTGATTTCTAATTAATTGTGTGATAATTAGAACTTTCAACAGAATTTTAGTGCTTACTAGTTAACTTTCAGATAACCAGAGATATGGAATTTACTCTAGTTCTTCTTAGTTAATGATCAGATAAGAAGAGATATGGAACCTTATCTGGTATTTACTAGACACTATCAGATAAGCAGAGATAGGAAGCTTATCCTGATGCATTCTAATTAATTATCGTATAATCAGAAATATGGATCCTACTCTCGTGTGTTATAGTTAATTATTAAGTAATTAGAAATATGAGGCATATTCTACTGCATACTAATCAACTATTAGGTTGTCCAGAAACAAATGTCAGAATTCTCACAATGACATTTAGAAGCTGAATACTGAGTAACTTCTCTTTGGTTGGTTGGTTTCAATCCAACATTTGTCGCTTACAAGGTGTCTTAATTGTCTGTTGTTTCAACTGTACTCAGCGTAAGTTTCGCAACCCCAATGCAACATGGACAAGAAGGACTTTCGTCCAATTTTTCTCTATGACTTCAAACTTGGACGAAAAGCTACCGAAACTACATGGAATATCAACCAGGAATTCGGCCATGGATCTGTTACTGAACGTACAGTTCAATGTTGATTCAAAGACCACGAAGGTCATGGAAGGAAGCCATCTTTAGATGAAAACACCATAAAGGAAGCAGTTGAAGCAAATCCTCGCACAACAGTGCATGAGCTTGTAGAAAACCTGGGCACAAGCAAATCAAACATTGTCAACCACTTGCATGCGATTGGAAAGAAGAAAAAGTTGGATAAGTGGGTTCCACATGAGCTAGCTGAAGATCAACAAAATCGGTGTTATGAGACCTGTCAAGGATGATGTTCCAAAAATTCAACGAATTTTGAATCGAGGTTCTGCCTTATCCATTATTCCCCAGGCCTTTCCCCTACAGATTTTCATTTTTTCAAGCCCTTTGGCAACTTTTTGGACAATAAACACTTTCAAAACGAGGCAGTTACAGAAGAACCTTTCAGGGAGTTCATTGACCATGGAAACTCTAATTTCTAAAGCAGAGGAATAAACAACATCGTTACTTCTTGGCAAACCTGTATTGAAGCAAATGGTGCTTACTTTGATTAAATCACATTTTACAACACTGATTTATACTTTTCCTAATTTCGCAGTTCAAAAACATTTATTTCTGGGCGACATAATAATATATAACCAGAGATAGAAATGTACCCTGGTGCTTTGTAGTTAATTATTAGTTAATTAAAATATGGAAATTATTCTGGTATTTACCAGTTAACTATTAGATTACCAGAGATGTAGAACTTACGCTGATGATCATTAGTTTATTACAAGCTGATTACAGATGTGGATCGTACTCTGTTTCTTTCTAGTTGATTATCTTGGAATCAGAAATACGGAACCTACTCTTGTTCTTACCAGTCACTGTCAGATAGTTATAAATATAAAACTTACTCCTCTACTTACCTACTAAACTGAAGTATCTACATATATAAAATGGACCATAAACAGTTTGAAGCAGAAGCATTCCAAGGTCTAAATAACAAAATGTTATTGTTTCTTTAACCTTTCTTAAATAACAACGAATGTCAGTTTTCTAGTGTTTGAAATACCTAGTTTGTTACGTTGAACATTTTTAAGCATTTTGTATTTGTTGCATTTAGTACACAACCGAACCGTACATTTTAACGTTTTGAGTCCATAAGCCAAACGTGTTTTGTTTGTTTTGAATTTCGCACAAAGCCACACGAGGGCTATCTGCACTAGCTGCCTCTAATTTAGCAGTGTAAGACTAGAGAGAAGGCAGCTAGCCATCCCCACCCCCCGACAACGTTTGGGCTACTCTTTGAAGAATGAATAGTGAGATCGACCGTCACATTATAATGCCCCTACGGTTGAAAGGACGAGCATGTTTGGTGTGACGGAGATTCGAACCCGCGACCCTCAGATTACGAGTAGCGTGCCTTAAGTACCCGGCCATATCGGGCCCTCTAACGTAGTAAAGTAACAATTATAAATAATAATCAAAAATAAAAAAATAATTCTTAGTTGTATGCTTTATACTGGCCTAAACTTTCTGAAGTGTGATATTGAATAAACATATACTTAATACTATATAATAATAATAATTCTTTTCGATGTATATTTTTTAGTAATTGCCAGTTTTAGTTTACCCAATCAGAGCTGCGTAAGTAATCTAGATAAGTGTAAGGGTCTAGGAATGCCACACAGAAGTTTCTTCTGTTTTGAATATTTTAAAGGTTTATAGTGAATAAGTTCACAATGAAACTATTCTCTACAATTTCCGTACGTAAACGTTCCGGTAGTTCTTTGTCGTATATAACTATACTAGAAATAAGTAGTCCACCCTGTGTCTGAGCCAAGTACATCCAAGTATACGTACCTCATAATTCTAACTTTTGGATGCACGTACGTAGGGAATTATGAACTCTTGTTCAATTGCTACATGAAGTATATCATTAAGATTTGATTCACTGCGAACAGCACTGCAAAGTCCTCGGTTTCGATATTTTCAGGGAATTGTTTGTGACTAACTTAGTTTCTTTTTATCATAATTTTCATACGTTGAACAATTTTTGTACAATTTCGCCACTGTATTAGGCTTAGCTCTTTGATATGCCTATTGGTTTTTCATACACTATCATAGTAGCTGTAGTATATAGCTAGTATTCTTAACTATATTTGTCACTGTATTCAAATTTATTTATAAGATATGCCCATTGTTTTACATTCTTCATCGCACCAATTTTACTATTTGGCCACTATGAGTAATATTGATTCTAAAATTGATTAAGTGTGCTGAAATTTGATTTACTGTGAAGGCACATTTATTCGATGAGTTGTTTGATGGATAGAAAAACAGACAAGTAATCACATTAAGTGAAAGTTTGTGTTTATTCTTTAGTTAAACACTTATCTGCATACACTTTACTCCATCCCCACTCCCACCCCCCATCCGCCCGTGGCTCAGGGATAAGTTTAAAAATTTATAACGTTAAAGATCAGAGTTTGTGGTGGGCAGAATACAGTTGGTCTGTTGTGCACCTTTATGTTTAAAAACAAACAAGTCCTCCAGTGACACCGCGCTACGTCTTTAAACTTACAATGCAAGAAACCGGGTTTCGATACTCGTGGTTGGCAAAGCACAGGTAGTCCATTGTGTAGCTCTGTGCTTAACTTCAAACAAATAAATAGACTTTATAGGGATATTCTTAAATATCTAATAGTACTACTAAGCAGACTGTCAAATGTTTATTTCTGTCATAATGTTTTTTGTAATCTGGTCTACAAATATATTAGAACAGAGTAATTTCATGTTACTTAATGTTCATGCTCTATATTTGTGTTCATGTAGATAACTTTTACACAAAAAATGTGTACACTAAGTTAGGATGTTAACATTAGTAACATTAAGTTTTCAAGTATCTAAACTATGAAACAAACCAACTCCTACAAAAATCGGTAATCTTTTACATGAATTGAGTGAACCAACCAAAAGACTTCTAGTATCATCATGAATTGAGTGAACCAACCAAAAGACTTCTAATGTCATTCTCCATTTTTATTTTTCTTGTTTAGTTACATTTTGTTATCTTTCAGTATCTAACATGTACTTAAACATAACTAAATTAATTAGAGTACATCTAATTCAACCAAGAAAGTAGTTTTCAGTGCTACAGATGGTCATTCAAAGCCTTTTAGTCTATCAATATTCACGTTTACTTTAGGCAAACATTGCTGTTTATATATAATTACTATTGACTATGGTTAACATGTATCTTCTAATTTCTATAAATTATTATTAAATAAACGTGATTCATTATGATAACTATTTATGTGCTTAAAATAACCTTAATAACAACTTATCATCTAGACTTCTGAACTTCTTATATCTCAATTTGTCTTACTAAGTCCACAACCTAAATGTATTCTATCAAAATACATTATATTGTTATATTTTTATTAATCAAATAATTTTAACCTAAAATATAACACCAGTGACTTGTGTGTGTATGATACGTAGTTGCACAATGTTCGTGTTTGCTTCTTTTAGGAATTTTTCAATATTGTTTGTAACGATCTTTCAAGTGTTGTTAGAATGTAGGTAAAACACTGTAATTTAGTCCTTATAAGCTGTGTAACATTCAATTGTTCCTGTTAGTGTTTTATCCATAAGTCTTTGGAAGGTGACAGGCGCATTTTTAAGATCACAAAACATTATTTTAAACAAATAAAGTCCATTACCTATTAGGATGACAGTTTTATTTGATCTTTTATGTTAACAGGCATTTGTTAATGTCCACTAAATAAGACTAATGTACTGATAAAGTTACCCGTGACAAAACATTCAAAATATGGTAGTGGATTCGAGGTAGTGGATAGTAGTCAGATTCTGAGACTTGATCTAACTTCTAGTAGTCAACAAAAAATATAATATCTTTAGTTTTCTTCTTAACAATAGCTTTTGGAGAAGTCAAAGAAGAAATAGAGGATTCAGTTAACCCATCACGAAGAATTCATCCATTAATCACGTATCACCTGTAGATTAGTGGGAAAATAACGAATAAGGTTCACTAAACACTGGTTTTTCTATCGTGGTTGCAATACTATGTTCAGACAAATATGTGAAGCCAGGGTTATTTAGTAAATTTAAGGACATAGCCAATAAATATAACAAACTAGCATTCCAAATATTATCGTAAAATAAAAAAAAACATACTATTATGATATTATACACATCACAATTTTCCTTTATGCAGCTTCAGGGATCCATAATTTATCATTTTTCACAGTAAGTCTACGAATTTACAACGCTAAAATCAGGGGTTCGAATTCTCTCGGTGGACTCAGCAAATAGCCCGATGTGGCTTTACTATAAGAAAACACACACATCCTTGCATTATCCTCAATTTTTTGGATGCTATCATTACAAACAATATCCCTTTTTACTTGAAGTTTAAGGATTCGACTGAAAAAGTAACAATGGAACTTTAAAGTAAAAATAATTTTAAGACAATTTATATTAAATTCATTATTTTTTTATAATGCTTAGTTCAGTTATCTATCTACAACTAATTTAATGTAATACAATAATAGGTTTGAGCTATTTTCTTTACTATATACATACAAACAATCATGGTTGAAATAATAATGTTATATACATATACTCAAGATTGGTTAAAACTGTAAGGCAAGGATTTTTTGTTGCCTCTTTGGTGTGTCGTGTGACATATTCAACCATCTATCTTCAATACATTTCAGGCAGTATAAAATATTTTTAAATTTCTCACAAATTCTAACATTTGAAAATTTCTATATGAAAGAAAACACGGTTGTGTATGGTTTTAGTGACTCCTATTTTACTTAGAACGACATCAAAAGGGTTTATGAAAGTAAACCTCAGTAAAACAAAAATGTGTCAGAGTAACGAACAATAATATTAATTTCTGCATCTTTTACTTCATCATGGTCATGTTAATAAAAGAATGATAAACTGTCAGTTGTATAGTTGTAAGTTTAACATCTTAGAATTGACTAACCAGGACAAGCTTCTCTAATTACATAACTGTGGAATATAAAATAACGGAGCGATCATAATGTTAGAAAAATACTTATCTTCAAACAATCATAATAGAAATGAATAAAAACCCTATAACTCGAGGGCTTTGGAAAGGTGAATTTTCTTCTTAAGAGGCAAACTTGAAATGGTGGCGTAATCGAATGAGTGATATATACAAAGGGAGTTTAATTACATCATGAAGCCCATCAGGCTTTCCAGGAAATGTCTGTTTCTCTATGTACTTTTATAAGCGTCTCACTTCCGTTACAATGCAGCCGATAGTGAGAGTGTATCTGAAAAGGAGTTAGGAATCTTTTAATTTTGAAATGGCTAATTATATGTATATTTAAAACTATACTTAAGTAAAATAAAGGTGACACCTGGAGACTGATTGGAAAAGATATGTTATGCTAATCAATTTATAAAAACAGGTATAACAATTATCGTAAATAAATAGTAAGTTTTAGAAAACTCAGCTTACATATTACATGAAAAAATAGACAAATAATAAAATTATTTTTCTGATAGAGATAAAACCAACGAACAGAGATCACTAATTCCAAGATCTAGATTAATTAGAAAAGGTTAAACAGTGTTTAGATTAGCAATCCAATAAGATTATTTGATTCCTCTATCTGCTTTAGATTTAAATGTTTGTTTTGTTTGTTTGTTTTCGAATTTCGCGCAAAGCTACACGAGGGCTATCTGCGCTAGCCGTCCCTAATTTAGCAGTGTAAGACTAAAGGAAAGGCAGTTAGTCATCACCACCCATCGCCAACTCTTGGGCTACTCTTTTACCAACGAATAGTGGGATTGACCGTAACATTATAACGCCCCACAAACATGATTTGTTTGAGGTTCTTAGTGTATGTTCTGTTTTCTATTTCATGTGGGCATATATTCGTTATTCTAAGAGTTTGACTTTAAGTAATGTTTTGTTTAGTGAAAAAAGGTTGACAGCTTTTATAGTAAAGGTATCGTAGTCTTTTTGTAGGTTTGTTCGTACAACTCAGTGTGTAAAATTTCGTCTTTTAGAAAAATGGTAACACAAAGAAAGCTTATCTGGGTATACAAGTAATCACAGGTAAACTTCATTGTTCTGTGAAAAGAGTTTGCATGTGGGATAAATTCTTCAAGTGATTTAAGACAGGCTGTCCAAATGAAAAATACGTGACGTTTTCATTAAGTTTTTTTGTATTATGTAATTTTCTATTGCTTTAATATAACTCTGTAAATGTGGTTCTCTGTTTGGTGGAGGTACTTTTCTTCATAGTCTGGTGTATGTTGATTTTCAGTGGGGTGAGGTTTTGTGAAAAAAATCACCAAGTCTTACTTTTTTTAATAATTCAGTCAGAAAGAAGTTAGGGATCATTAATATAGCTTTCATTTGGACAGAAGTTGATACCTTTACTAAGGAGACTGACTTCTACTTCAGAGAGAGCAATGTCTGAAAGATTAACAATGCTAAAGGTATGTCGAAGGTGTTTATTATTATCTGTACGTTTCATTAAGTCATTGTTATTATCAGCAGATTTGTTAGTTTGAGAAGGCTTATGAGTCACAGAAAATGAATGGATTTTAAACGTTTGTTTATATTATTTATTGTAAGTTAGAGGGACTTTGATAGTTTCTGGTAGCTTATTTAATGTTGGGCCCGGCATGGCCAAGTGTGTTAAGGTGTTCGACTCGTAATCCGAGGGTCGCAGGTTTGAATCCCGGTCGCACTAAGCATGATCGCCCTTTCAGCCGTGGGGGCGTTATAAAGTCATCCCACTATTCGTTGGTAAAAGAGTAGCCTAAGAGTTGGTGGTGGGTGGTGATGACTAACTGCCTTCCCTCTAGTCTTACACTACTAAATTAGGAACGGCTAGCGCAGATAGCCCTTAAGTAGCTTTGCGCGAAAATCAAAACAAACAAACAAATACTTAATGTTATGGTAATTTCTTTATGACAAAGAAGAGGGTTCGAAAGAATGTTTTTAGAAGCGATTTTTGAATTGGTAGGAAAACTGATTTTTGTTAGTTTTTTTAAAGAAGGAATGGATCAGTTTTGTAAATGTTTGTTTTTCTTCTCTTTCTTCCAGCAAATGCTCGTACAGGCGATAATACTGGGAAATTTGTTTGTGTATAATATCGAAAGAATATTTTAGTGACATTCACGAGTTTTAAGGAGGTATTTTCAAGGATCTGTTGTCATTTGTTGCATGAGTTTTAATTGTGTGTTCTTATTGTTATCGGTGCTTTTTATGCGAGAGATTGAGGTATGTTACGGTTTTTAATGGTTATACACTAACAACTTGGCATGTTTACAATGTTTTGTACATTTTTAGTGTGTTTTCTAAGTTTTTGAAATAGTTGTTTTCTCCTATAATTGAGTGATTATGCCACTTGGTTCACGTTGACAGATATTAGTGTGAGAACATCATTGTAGCTGTGAGATAAAGGATGGTTAGGTTAGGGGAAGGAAGAGGAAAGTAACAATCTTCTTCAGAGTGTGGAATGTATTACTGGTTATCCTGAGACTTAATGTTAACAGATGAAAGACTATCATGTTCTAATGAAAGTAATTCTACAAGAGTTTCATCGACTGGTGAAGATTGTAATGTGGTGTTTACACTGTTAGCGATTTAGTGTGATTTTGGAGATAAAGGAGCGGAAGTTTTTGTGGGTACATAAGAACGAACAACAGTAGCACAAGAAAACCAAATGTTGCAAGTTGTGGAATGTGCTGCTTTGGGAGAAGTATGATTTGTGATTAGTTCTCCAGCAGAACTTGAAAGATCGCTGTGAGAGAGTAAATGAGTTTTTAGTTGGATAGATTGAGTGATAAGAGTATTATTGTGAGAGACGTTGGTTGCTTCTGAGATAAAAGGTAGAATTTGGACAAGGAAAGGGAGAAAAACTATTAAAGTAGGAAGAGCAGACGATTGGGATAATTTAAAAGTGAAAGACAATAGTGGGAGAATGTGAATGTTTGGAAGATAATTTATAGTTATTTCAGATTTACAGATTCAATGATTTTTCACTTGATGTAAACATTCCAGAGTGTTAAGAAAAATATCCATAGTAACATCTCAAATGCCAGAAACAGACGAGTTTTTAAGATTATAAGAGAAAGTGATACCTATGCCAACATAGAACACATGGATATACTGAAACCATGTGCTATCAATATATTTGAGGAGCACCCGTTTGAAAAGAATGTTCTTGAAAACATTGCTGAAGAGTCACAAATTATTTTTAATAATATGTTGGATGTGTTAGGATTCACTTCTCTAGATGGCAGCACAGTAGCATAACTACTGAAGCAAGTACTCAGTTGTGTCATTAAGTTCACTAACTTTAATAAAATACATTTAACATAACATATTGTTTAGGAACACCAAGGGAGTTATTTGTCAATCTCGGCTGTCCCATCCTCTAAACCAAACTAAAACTATTAAATAAATAAATATAAACACATTAAAGCTAGCCCTCATCATTCATATAACTATTAAGCTTTCTTTTAAACTGATTCAAATTTGCTGTCTCCACAACATCTGTAGGTAAACCATTCCTTAAACCAATCATCCTATTTGATGAATAAAATTGTTTTACCTAAAGACGACACTCGCCGTGCCTAAATCTATATTTGTGTACCCTAGTTCTATAATTCTCACTGTTGAGTATGAAAAATGTTAATACATCAACATAATCAGTTCCTTTTACAGTCTTAACAACTTGAATCTTATCCAGTCTAACTCTTCCTTTTTCAAGAGAAAACAATTTTAAAAATTTTAATCTCTCCTTATGACAACCCCTATTCCAGGTACAATTTTACTAACCCTTCTTTCAACTCTTTCCAACTATTCAATGTATTTGCTACGGTAAGGAGCCCAAGACTGAACATAATACTCCAAATGTTGCCTAACCAATAACCTATACAATGAAATTATGTCTTTTTTAGTCTTGTATTCAGAATTTCTGTAGATACGACTTAAAAAACCTATTTGCCCTAACACTAGCAACAGCACAGATGGCTTAAGAGACCATTACACCAAGATCCTTTTCTTTCATGACACTGCTAAGATTATACCCATTCAAATAATACTTATTATTCAAATTATGAGAACCCATGTGCAGTATCTCGCATTTATCATAATTAAAATCAATCTACCATTTCTTTGCCCAACTCACTAAATGATCTAAATCCTTTTGTAGTGTAGCATCCTCCTCTTCATAGCCAGCATCATCCAAGACTTTGATTCATCAGCAACTCTAAGTAGCTTATTGATCATTCCTTCATCTACGTCATTGATGTAAACAATAAAGAGTAATAGTCCTGAGACTGGGCTTTGATGAACAGTAAACAATAAAGAGTAATGGTCCTGAGACTGAGCCTTGATGAACAGTAAGCAATAAAGAGTAATGGTCCTGAGACTGAGCCTTGATGAACAGTAAACAATAAAGAGTAATGGTCCTGAGACTGAGCCTTGATGAACAGTAAACAATAAAGAGTAATGGTCCTAAGACTGAGCCTTGATGAACAGTAAACAATAAAGAATAATGGTCCTGAGACTGAGATTTGATGAACAGTAAACAATAAAGAGTAATGGTCCTGAGACTGAGCCTTGATGAACAGTAAACAATAAAGAGTAATGGTCCTGAGACTGAGCCTTGATGAACAGTAAACAATAAAGAGTAATGGTCCTGAGACTGAGCCTTGATGAACAGTAAACAATAAAGAGTAATGGTCCTGAGACTGAGCCTTGATGAACAGTAAACAATAACGAGTAATGGTCCTGAGACTGAGCCTTGATGAACAGTAAACAATAACGAGTAATGGTCCTGAGACTGAGCCTTGATGAACAGTAAACAATAAAGAGTAATGGTCCTGAGACTGAGACTTGATGAACAGTAAACAATAAAGAGTAATAGTCCTGAGACTGGGCCTTGATGAACACAACTTGCAACATTAATATAGTTTGACTGAACCACATTTATAACAACCTTCTGCTTTATTCTATCAAGCCACTCTTCTATACAATTAGTTTACTTATCTCCCACACCTATAGTTTCTTTAAAAGCCTTTTATGTGGCACTTTGTCAAATACTTTCTGAGAATCCATACACGCTAAATCCTCATGTTTCCCTCGTTTACATATAGAATAGCATTTTAAAAAAATCAAAAATTTCTAATGCAGGATTTTCCATTACTGAAACCATAGTGAGTGTCCAATACAATTTTAGGCATTGTCAAATGACTTTGCGAAGTTTCTTTCATCATACTTTCCAAAACGTATCCCACAAGTGATGTAGGACTAACAGTCCTTTAATTACAGGGACGACTTCTTTTACCTCCATTGAAGATAGGAGTGATATTAGCTAATTTGCAATCTGTTGGCACTTCTCCACTATTCAAGGACTCACCAAAAATTGGACAAGTGGCTCACATATATATTTCTTTATTTCCTTTAAAATTTTTAGGGAAATATGATCTGTCCCAGGAATCTTACCGTTTGTAAGCTTCCAAGTGTTATTTTAACAAGCTCTGAATTTATTCAGTTGTCTTGTTCAACTTTATTTTCATCTATCAATTGCTAATGATGAGAAATACTGCTTAAGAACTTTATTTGTAAAAAGTGAAAAAAACAAAACTTAATATCCTAGCTACTTTATAGTCATTAGGTACCTGCCTTCCTTTATCATCTCCTAACATTTTGTTTTTCATACATCCTTTTGGATATCCTAACTTCCTGTTTAACCAAATCTTTTTCATACATCCTTTTGGATATCCTAACTTCCTGTTTAACCAAATCTTTTCCTTTTGGATATCCTAACTTCCTGTTTAACCAAATTTCTTGATCTTTTATAACATCAATCAATTATAATTTCTTATGTTTGTAATACTTTTCTTTAATGTTCTCTCTTATACCCTTCGTGAGCCAATCTGGATTTTTAGCTGCAGCTACCCTTTTCTTTTTATAAAGAATATATTTACTTCGAACATTAAACATTTTCCACGTTTGCTCAGAGTATCCAAATAACTCACCTGCCCAATTCACAACTGATAATTCTTGTTACATCCCTTCAAAATTTGCTTTTCTGAAATATGGAATCATATTACCATTGTTCGTAATTTTCATATGCAGCAAAACATCAAATATAAAACAGCAGTGATCACTTGTACCTAGGTGTTCTTCAATTTCCATCCTCTCAACCTCTTCTATATTGGACGTTAACAATACATCTAACATTTTATTATAGGTTTCTTAACCAATTTATAATGAAACAATCTTGAACACTTTCCAGAAACCCTTCTTCTTCGTGGTTTGATACCAGGGTTTCCCAAGCAATGTGTCTAAAATTAAAATCATCTACAATTATGACCTTATTATCAGTTGAAATCTTAATCTCACTGTAAAGATTTCCACTGATTTTATCATTTTCATCTGGTGGTCTGTAACACATTCCATTGGCATCCACTAACAAAAACCCAATTTTATTAAATCTTCTAGCTGTTATCCTTAATATTCTCAAGTTCAGCCGAAAGAAACTCACATGTACAACCTTATACCCACTCACTATCTTACCAAAGCTAATTATGTTTGTTATTCAACTTTAACGTCTAGATATAAAAAGAGTAAAACCAAATAACATTTAAAAATCTGCAATATTTTAAGAGCTTAGCTCTCCTACATCTTCTATTTTCAAAACTTGGCACGGCATGGCCAAGCGTGTTAAGGCGTGCGAATCGTAATCTGAGGGTCGCGGGTTTGCATCCCTGTCGCGCCAAACATGCTCGCCCTTTTAGCCGTGGGGGCGTTATAATGTTACGATCAATCCCACTATTCGTTGGTAAAAGAGTAGCCCAAGAGTTGGCGGTGATGACTAACTGCCTTCCCTCTAGTCTTATACTGCTAAATTAGGGACGGTTAGCACAGTTAGCCCTCGAGTAGCTTTGTGCGAAATTCAAAAACAAACAAACAAAAACTCTTTTCAAATAGCGCTCTCTATACTTCGTTATTTTTATCCTACAAAAGTTTTACAAACTATACTGAGTTGCCTATCTGGTCTAAACCTGAATATTTTAATGACAGTTCAGATCCACCACGAACAAATTAGATATCAAACATCTAACACCGCCCTCTACATTCCGACACTCAGTTACACAACCCCTTTCAAACATGTGGTCAGCTTCCGGTCAGTTACCTCTTTCTTTGTGAACCTGACAATGACCGAAGAAGGTCGAAACGTTGTTCGCTATTCTATGTAAAATATTTTTTCCACCCAAACGAGCCGTTTTTACATATACATTTCTTGAGGCTACTCTTTTACCAATGAATAGAGGGATTTACCGTCATATATAACGCCCCTACGGCTGAAAGGGCAGGCATGTGGATTCGAACCCGCGTCCCTCGAAGTACGAGTCGAGCGCCTTAACCACCTGACTATGCCAGACCGTAAATATATTGTACAACGATGTATTCAAATTAAATTATTGTTTTTTAACTGTTTTTTTAAACAAATTTAAAATATTTTACAGTTACAAATTTGAGCATGATGCGAACAGTTTCGACTAAAAATGTAGTTTTGTCAGAATATAATCATACTTGTATAGTATCGTGTTCATATAATCATACTTGTATAGTATCGTGTTCATATAATCATACTTGTATAGTATCGTGCTCATATAACCATAGTGGTAGAGTATCGTGTTCATATAATAATACTTGTATAGTATCGTTCTCATATAATCATACTTGTATAGTATCGTGCTAATATAATCATAGTGGTATAGTATCGTGTTCATATAATCATACTGGTATAACATCTTGCTCATGTAATCATACTTGTATAGTATCGTGCTTATATAATCATACTGGTATAGTATCGTGTTCATATAATCATACTTGTATAGTATCGTGTTCATATAATCATACTTGTATAGTATCGTGTTCATATAATCATACTTGTATACTATCGTGCTCATATAATCATAGTGGTATTGTATCGTGTTCATATAATCATACTTGTATAGTATCGTGCTCATATAATCATTCTTGTATGGTGTCGTGCTCATATAATCATACTTGTATAGTATCGTGTTCATATAATCATAGTGGTATTGTATCGTGTTCATATAATCATACTTGTATAGTATCGTGCTCATATAATCATTCTTGTATGGTGTCGTGCTCATATAATCATACTTGTATAGTATCGTGTTCATATAATCATACTTGTATAGTATCGTGTTCATATAATCATACTGGTATAATATCGTGCTCATATAATCATTCTTGTATAGTATCGTGTTCATATAATCATACTTGTATAGTATCGTGTTCATATAATCATACTTGTATAGTATCGTGCTCATATAATCATAGTGGTATAGTATCGTGTTCATATAATCATACTTGTATAGTATCTTGCTCATGTAATCATACTTGTATAGTATCGTGCTTATATAATCATACTGGTATAGTATCGTGTTCATATAATCATACTTGTATAGTATCGTGTTCATATAATCATACTTGTATAGTATCGTGTTCATATAATCATAGTGGTATAGTATCGTGCTCATATAATCATACTTGTATAGTATCGTGTTCATATAATCATAGTGGTATAGTATCGTGTTCATATAATCATACTTGTATAGTATCGTGTTCATATAATCATACTTGTATAGTATCGTGTTCATATAATCATACTTGTATAGTATCGTGCTCATATAATCATAGTGGTATAGTATCGTGTTCATATAATCATACTTGTATAGTATCGTGTTCATATAATCATACTTGTATAGTATCGTGTTCATATAATCATACTGGTATAGTATCGTGTTCATATAATCATACTTGTATAGTATCGTGTTCATATAATCATACTTGTATAGTATCGTGTTCATATAATCATACTGGTATAGTATCGTGTTCATATAATCATACTGGTATAGTATCGTGCTCATATAATCATACTTGTATAGTATCGTGTTCATATAATCATAGTGGTATAGTATCGTGTTCATATAATCATAGTGGTATAGTATCGTGTTCATATAATCATACTTGTATAGTATCGTGCTCATATAATCATAGTGGTATAGTATCGTGTTCATATAATCATACTTGTATAGTATCGTGTTCATATAATCATACTTGTATAGTATCGTGCTCATATAATCATACTGGTATAGTATCGTGCTCATATAATCATACTTGTATGGTGTCGTGCTCATATAATCATACTTGCATGGTATCGTGCTCATATAATCATACTTGTATAGTATCGTGTTCATATAATCATAGTGGTATAGTATCGTGTTCATATAATCATACTTGTATAGTATCGTGTTCATATAATCATACTTGTATAGTATCGTGCTCATATAATCATAGTGGTATAGTATCGTGTTCATATAATCATACTTGTATAGTATCGTGCTCATATAATCATACTTGTATAGTATCGTGCTCATATAATCATACTGGTATAGTATCGTGCTCATATAATCATACTTGTATGGTGTCGTGCTCATATAATCATACTTGCATAGTATCGTCCTTATATAATCATACTGGTATAGTATCGTGTTCATATAATCATACTTGTATAGTATCTTGCTCATATAATCATACTGGTATAACATCTTGCTCATGTAATCATACTTGTATAGTATCGTGTTCATATAATCATACTGGTATAGTATCGTGTTCATATAATCATACTTGTATAGTATCTTGCTCATATAATCATACTGGTATAACATCTTGCTCATGTAATCATACTTGTATAGTATCGTGTTCATATAATCATACTTGTATAGTATCGTGTTCATATAATCATACTTGTATAGTATCGTGCTCATATAATCATACTTGTATAGTATCGTGTTCATATAATCATACTTGTATAGTATCGTGCTCATATAATCATAGTGGTATAGTATCGTGTTCATATAATCATACTTGTATAGTATCGTGTTCATATAATCATAGTGGTATAGTATCGTGTTCATATAATCATACTTGTATAGTATCGTGCTCATATAATCATAGTGGTATAGTATCGTGTTCATATAATCATACTTGTATAGTATCGTGTTCATATAATCATACTTGTATAGTATCGTGCTCATATAATCATACTTGTATCGTGCTCATATAATCATACTTGTATAGTATCGTGTTCATATAATCATACTTGTATAGTATCGTGCTCATATAATCATAGTGGTATAGTATCGTGTTCATATAATCATACTTGTATAGTATCGTGTTCATATAATCATACTTGTATAGTATCGTACTGCGTGTTCATATAATCATACTTGGTATAGTATCGTGTTCATATAATCATATCGTGTTCATATAATCATAGTGGTATAGTATCGTGTTCATATAATCATACTTGTATAGTATCGTGTTCATATAATCATACTGTTCATATAATCATGTATAGTATCGTGTTCATATAATCATACTTGTATAGTATCGTGTGCTCATATAATCATACTTGTATAGTATCGTGTTCATATAATCATACTTGTATAGTATCGTGTTCTCATATAATCATACATAGTGGTATAGTATCGTGTTCATATAATCATACTTGTATAGTATCTTGCTCATGTAATCATACTTGTATAGTATCGTGCTTATATAATCATACTGGTATAGTATCGTGTTCATATAATCATACTTGTATAGTATCGTGTTCATATAATCATAGTGGTATAGTATCGTGCTCATATAATCATACTTGTATAGTATCGTGTTCATATAATCATAGTGGTATAGTATCGTGTTGTTCATATATAGTATCGTGTTCATATAATCATACTTGTATAGTATCGTGTTCATATAATCATACTTGTATAGTATCGTGTTCATATAATCATACTTGTATAGTATCGTGTTCATATAATCATACTTGTATAGTATCTTGCTCATGTAATCATACTTGTATAGTATCGTGCTTATATAATCATACTGGTATAGTATCGTGTTCATATAATCATACTTGTATAGTATCGTGTTCATATAATCATACTTGTATAGTATCGTGTTCATATAATCATACTGGTATAGTATCGTGCTCATATAATCATACTTGTATAGTATCGTGTTCATATAATCATAGTGGTATAGTATCGTGTTCATATAATCATAGTGGTATAGTATCGTGTTCATATAATCATACTTGTATAGTATCGTGCTCATATAATCATAGTGGTATAGTATCGTGTTCATATAATCATACTTGTATAGTATCGTGTTCATATAATCATACTTGTATAGTATCGTGCTCATATAATCATACTGGTATAGTATCGTGCTCATATAATCATACTTGTATGGTGTCGTGCTCATATAATCATACTTGCATGGTATCGTGCTCATATAATCATACTTGTATAGTATCGTGTTCATATAATCATAGTGGTATAGTATCGTGTTCATATAATCATACTTGTATAGTATCGTGTTCATATAATCATACTTGTATAGTATCGTGCTCATATAATCATAGTGGTATAGTATCGTGTTCATATAATCATACTTGTATAGTATCGTGCTCATATAATCATACTTGTATAGTATCGTGCTCATATAATCATACTGGTATAGTATCGTGCTCATATAATCATACTTGTATGGTGTCGTGCTCATATAATCATACTTGCATAGTATCGTCCTTATATAATCATACTGGTATAGTATCGTGTTCATATAATCATACTTGTATAGTATCTTGCTCATATAATCATACTGGTATAACATCTTGCTCATGTAATCATACTTGTATAGTATCGTGTTCATATAATCATACTTGTATAGTATCGTGTTCATATAATCATACTTGTATGGTGTCGTGCTTATATAATCATACTGGTATAGTATCGTGTTCATATAATCATACTGGTATAGTATCGTGTTCATATAATCATACTGGTATAGTATCGTGTTCATATAATCATACTCGTATAGTATCGTTCTCATATAATCATACTTGTATAGTATCGTTCTCATATAATCATACTTGTATAGTATCGTGTTCATATAATCATACTTGTATAGTATCGTGCTCATATAATCATACTTGTATAGTATCGTGTTCATATAATCATACTTGTATAGTATCGTGTTCATATAATCATAGTGGTATAGTATCGTGTTCATATAATCATACTTGTATAGTATCGTGCTCATATAATCATAGTGGTATAGTATCGTGTTCATATAATCATACTTGTATAGTATCGTGTTCATATAATCATACTTGTATAGTATCGTGCTCATATAATCATACTTGTATAGTATCGTGTTCATATAATCATACTTGTATAGTATCTTGCTCATGTAATCATACTTGTATAGTATCGTGCTTATATAATCATACTGGTATAGTATCGTGTTCATATAATCATAGTGGTATAGTATCGTGTTCATATAATCATACTTGTATAGTATCGTGCTCATATAATCATACTTGTATAGTATCGTGCTCATATAATCATACTGGTATAGTATCGTGCTCATATAATCATACTTGTATGGTGTCGTGCTCATATAATCATACTTGCATAGTATCGTCCTTATATAATCATACTGGTATAGTATCGTGTTCATATAATCATACTTGTATAGTATCTTGCTCATATAATCATACTGGTATAACATCTTGCTCATGTAATCATACTTGTATAGTATCGTGTTCATATAATCATACTTGTATAGTATCGTGTTCATATAATCATACTTGTATGGTGTCGTGCTTATATAATCATACTGGTATAGTATCGTGTTCATATAATCATACTGGTATAGTATCGTGTTCATATAATCATACTGGTATAGTATCGTGTTCATATAATCATACTTGTATAGTATCGTTCTCATATAATCATACTTGTATAGTATCGTTCTCATATAATCATACTTGTATAGTATCGTGTTCATATAATCATAGTGGTATAGTATCGTGTTCATATAATCATACTTGTATAGTATCGTGTTCATATAATCATACTTGTATAGTATCGTGCTCATATAATCATAGTGGTATAGTATCGTGTTCATATAATCATACTTGTATAGTATCGTGCTCATATAATCATACTTGTATAGTATCGTGCTCATATAATCATACTTGTATAGTATCGTGCTCATATAATCATACTTGTATGGTGTCGTGCTCATATAATCATACTTGTATAGTATCGTATAGTATCGTGTTCATATAATCATACTGGTATAGTATCGTGTTCATATAATCATACTTGTATAGTATCTTGCTCATATAATCATACTGGTATAACATCTTGCTCATATAATCATACTTGTATAGTATCGTGTTCATATAATCATATAACTTGTATAGTATCGTGTTCATATAATCATACTTGTTTGGTGTCGTGCTTATATAATCATACTGGTATAGTATCGTGTTCATATAATCATACTGGTATAGTATCGTGTTCATATAATCATACTGGTATAGTATCGTGTTCATATAATCATACTCGTATAGTATCGTTCTCATATAATCATACTTGTATAGTATCGTTCTCATATAATCATACTTGTATAGTATCGTGTTCATATAATCATACTTGTATAGTATCGTGTTCATATAATCATAGTGGTATAGTATCGTGTTCATATAATCATACTTGTATAGTATCGTGCTCATATAATCATACTTGTATGGTATAGTATCGTGTTCATATAATCATACTTGTATAGTATCGTGTTCATATAATCATACTTGTATAGTATCGTGCTCATATAATCATACTTGTATAGTATCGTGTTCGTGCTTATATAATCATACTTGTATAGTATCGTGCTCATATAATCATACTTGTATAGTATCGTGCTCATATAATCATACTGGTATAGTATCGTGTATCATATAATCATACTTGTATAGTATCGTGTTCATATAATCATACTTGTATAGTATCGTGCTCATATAATCATACTTATAGTATCGTATAGTATCGTGCTCATATAATCATACTGGTATAGTATCGTGCTCATATAATCATACTTGTATGTATCGTGCTCGTGTATGGTGTCTGCATATAATCATACTTGTATAGTATCGTCCTTATATAATCATACTGGTATAGTATCGTGTTCATATAATCATACTTGTATAGTATCTTGCTCATATAATCATACTGGTATAACATCTTGCTCATGTAATCATACTTGTATAGTATCGTGTTCATATAATCATACTTGTATAGTATCGTGTTCATATAATCATACTTGTATAGTATCGTGTTCATATAATCATACTTGTATGGTGTCGTGCTTATATAATCATACTGGTATAGTATCGTGTTCATATAATCATACTGGTATAGTATCGTGTTCATATAATCATACTGGTATAGTATCGTGTTCATATAATCATACTCGTATAGTATCGTTCTCATATAATCATACTTGTATAGTATCGTTCTCATATAATCATACTTGTATAGTATCGTGTTCATATAATCATACTTGTATAGTATCGTGTTCATATAATCATAGTGGTATAGTATCGTGTTCATATAATCATACTTGTATAGTATCGTGTTCATATAATCATACTTGTATAGTATCGTGCTCATATAATCATACTTGTATAGTATCGTGTCATATAATCATACTGTATAGTATCGTGTTCATATAATCATACTTGTATAGTATCTTGCTCATGTAATCATAGTTGTATAGTATCGTGCTTATATAATCATACTGGTATAGTATCGTGTTCATATAATCATACTGGTATAGTATCGTGTTCATATAATCATACTTGTATAGTATCGTGTTCATATAATCATACTTGTATAGTATCGTGCTCATATAATCATACTTGTATAGTATCGTGTTCATATAATCATACTTGTATAGTATCGTGTTCATATAATCATACTTGTATAGTATCGTGCTCATATAATCATACTGGTATAGTATCGTGCTCATATAATCATACTTGTATAGGTATCGTATAACATCTGCATATAATCATACTTGTATAGTATCGTGCTCATATAATCATACTTGTATAGTATCGTGTTCATATAATCATACTGTATGTATAGTATCGTGTTCATATAATCATACTTGTATAGTATCGTGCTCATATAATCATAGTGGTATAGTATCGTGTTCATATAATCATACTTGTATAGTATCGTGTTCATATAATCATACTTGTATAGTATCGTGCTCATATAATCATAGTGGTATAGTATCGTGTTCATATAATCATACTTGTATAGTATCGTGTTCATATAATCATACTTGTATAGTATCTTGCTCATATAATCATACTGGTATAACATCTTGCTCATGTAATCATACTTGTATAGTATCGTGTTCATATAATCATACTTGTATGGTGTCGTGCTTATATAATCATACTGGTATAGTATCGTGTTCATATAATCATACTGGTATAGTATCGTGTTCATATAATCATACTGGTATAGTATCGTGTTCATATAATCATACTCGTATAGTATCGTTCTCATATAATCATACTTGTATAGTATCGTTCTCATATAATCATACTGGTATAGTATCGTTCTCATATAATCATACTCGTATAGTATCGTTCTCATATAATCATACTTGTATAGTATCGTGCTCATATAATCATACTTGTATAGTATCGTGTTCATATAATCATAGTGGTATAGTATCGTGTTCATATAATCATACTTGTATAGTATCGTGTTCATATAATCATACTGGTATAGTATCGTGCTCATATAATCATACTTGTATAGTATCGTGCTCATATAATCATACTGGTATAGTATCGTGCTCATATAATCATACTTGTATGGTGTCGTGCTCATATAATCATACTTGCATAGTATCGTGCTTATATAATCATACTAGTATAGTATCGTGTTCATATAATCATACTTGTATAGTATCTTGCTCATATAATCATACTGGTATAACCTCTTGCTCATGTAATCATACTTGTATAGTATTGTGTTCATATAATCATACTTGTATGGTGTCGTGCTTATATAATCATACTGGTATAGTATCGTGTTCATATAATCATACTGGTATAGTATCGTGTTCATATAATCATACTGGTATAGTATCGTGTTCATATAATCATACTGGTATAACATCTTGCTCATGTAATCATACTTGTATAGTATCGTGCTCATATAATCATACTGGTATAGTATCGTGCTCATATAATCATACTTGTATAGTATCGTGCTCATATAATCATACTTGTATAGTATCGTGTTCATATAATCATACTGGTATAGTATCGTGTTCATATAATCATACTGGTATAGTATCGTGTTCATATAATCATACTGGTATAGTATCGTGTTCATATAATCATACTTGTATAGTATCGTGCTCATATAATCATACTGGTATAGTATCGTGCTCATATAATCATACTTGTATAGTATCGTGCTCATATAATCATACTTGTATAGTATCGTGCTCATATAATCATACTTGTATAGTATCGTGCTCATATAATCATACTGGTATATGGTATCGTGTTCATATAATCATACTTGTATAGTATCGTGTTCATATAATCATACTTGTATAGTATCGTGCTCATATAATCATACTGGTATAGTATCGTGTTCATATAATCATACTTGTATAGTATCGTGCTCATATAATCATACTTGTATAGTATCGTGCTCATATAATCATACTGGTAATATCGTGCTCATATAATCATACTTGTATAGTATCGTGCTTATATAATCATACTGGTATAGTATCGTGTTCATATAATCATACTGGTATAGTATCGTGCTCATATAATCATACTTGTATAGTATCGTGCTCATATAATCATACTGGTATAGTATCGTGCTCATATAATCATAGTGGTATAGTATCGTGTTCATATAATCATACTTGTATAGTATCGTGCTCATATAATCATACTTGTAAAACATCTTGCTCATGTAATTACACTTGTATAGTATCGTGCTCATGTAATCATACTTGTATAGTCTCGTGCTCATATAATCATACTTGTATAACATCTTGCTCATGTAATCATACTTGTATAGTATCGTGCTCATATAATCATTTTTAATGTTCTATGAAATTTAATCTTATATTTAGCCAATAATGTAGCACTTTGAGCAAGCGATGTCGTAAATAGAATGCTTTAAGGAAATCAAATGTGATGTACAAAGTCTTAATAGGCCTACGTTTTAAAAATTACCCAAATCTACCTTGTTCACCTGAATATATTCTTAAATTGGCATTACAGTTTTGCATTTCTAATCATTTGGAAATATACTAACATTATTCCTGACACTGTAAACGAACTTATGAAGAGCGAACAGTCTTGAAGAATAAACTTGTTTACAATAATTTAGAGTTTGCGACAATCGGAGGAAGTTCGAGTGCAGATCTATTTGAAGTTACACAATGCATAAATCGTGAAACACCTGTTGAGTTTACGAAATACAGTTTGATTTGTGTGATATTAATGACACATTATTAAATATTTCAGCTTTATTGGTCATTTCAGTCATCCTGAAATAGATCTTCCTTTCAGTATGAAGTAATCTTTATATGTGGCCTCAAGGTTGTTCTAGTTCTTTTTATGTTCAGACAAAGCTGAATTACAATGGATTTATTTTTCATATCTGCACTTCTGGTGGCAGAAGATGCTAGTACAGAAAGAGAGGGAAAGTGCACAGGATATCTGATAGAATTCTGGAGAGTATTCACTGTTCAGACACAAACTCAATGATCTTTCTTTTACCATATTTGTTCAAAACATCAGGTCATCATATGTCTGTTCTTCCTTATAAGACTTGTCTACTGAAACAGCATATAACTATTTGTTACTGAGAAAAATAAATAAACTTTGAGTTACTGCCTGCCTTATTTTTTATTAGTAATGTAAAGTTTTTATCGTGGCAATAAAAATTATATAATTTTACACGCAAATGTTATATTTTTAGATTTGGTCCACCCTCTAATCGGTAAGTAATACTGTTCTCAGTGTGTGTGTGTGTGTATATATATACTCTTCAAAAAAAGAAACGCAAAAGGGATATTTTTGTTATTTTAAAGGGAAATATATGTAATAACGTTACAAGCTCAGAGTATGTGATGTTATATGTGTTAAGGCACTGATTGTCAGACCAAAATGACAATAAAAGTTGTGCACTTTGAAAACGGAGGAAAACATCGGATTTTTCGCCAAAACGCATTCGTGTCCAATAAATTTGTTTGAGAGATCTGCATGTTCTGCAAGTGCAACATGTGCAAAATCCCTATAAAAGTGACGGGTTCTCGGTTTCCATAGCTCAGTGTTAAGCCACCGACACGCAATACAGTTACGCCAAGACTGACTGAAGCACAACGCAACAACGCCATTGGTCGCTTGGAAGCAGGCGAATCTCGATCAGATGTTGCCAGAGCTGTGAATGTCCACCCAAGCACCATCACAAGGCTATGGAATCGTCACCAACAACATGGATCAACTCGTGACCGTCCGCGATCTGGCGGACCTCGTGTGACCACGCCCGCACAAGATCGCTACATCCGGTTACGTCACCTTCGGAATAGGACCACCACTGCGACGTCTACTGCCTCAACCATACCAGAGCTGCGTAGGATTTCCGATCAGACCGTACTCAACCGTCGACGAGATTCTTATGTCCCATGTGCAACCCATCATGGTGAATGTCAACGACGTTTTTCAATATGACAACGCCCGTCCTCACACAGCCTGACTCACCACTGTCTTCTTGAGACACCACAACATCAACGTTCTTCCCTGGCCCTCCAGATCACCAGATTTAAACCCCATCGAACATCTTTGGGACGAGTTGGACCGACGTCTGCGACGGCGACAACCTCAACCGCAGCCTCTACCTCAGCTTGCAGCAGCTTTGCAGACTGAGTGGACAGCCATTCCACAGGATGTGATTCGTCATCTCATCGCTTCCATGGGCAGGAGATGCCAAGCAGTTATTGATGCTCACGGGGGGGGGCATACTCGTTATTGACGTTAAACTTCACCTAGTGAGCGTAGACTTCCCCTTTGCAGACTTTGGATGTTCAGCAGTGAACGTGCAAAGTTTCACACATGTCATATAGAACTACCCGGAATAAACTTGTTAACAATATGTCTCAAATTTTGCCTTTTGCGTTTCTTTTTTTGAAGAGTATATATATATATATATATTAAGTGTTGAGACCGTAATTTATTTATAAAAAGCAGAAAATGAGTAGGTAAAATATTCCAAGTGATTTGTTGCTTTGTTTGTTCTTTGGATATCCGTGCATATTATGCAAAGACTATTTGTTTCAGCCATTCCTGGTTTTAAACCGTGAGATTACAGTGAACACAGGTGGTTAACAGTGCTCACTGCCAGCTCTTGTTTGATTTAATGTTGGGATTTATCTACTATTATGTTAATGTACTCGTGGCTTCTAAGTATAGAGTACAACTGTTTTATTCCAACGGGCTGCAAATCATGATCTACAATACAACAACTAACCGTTGTGCGACACCCAGTCCTATTTCAGATAATAACAAAAGCATAGATATACAACTGTAGGTTTAAAATGGCTTAAGGCGACAATCGTCTTCTACAGAAATTCAGAAGTCAAACTTTAAAACCAAACAGAAAAGGTATGCAAGTGAGCTTGAATTAGGGCTAAAACAAACTCGCATGGCTAAAGGTATAGAATATTTCCCAATATATAAAATATCTCATTTCGCCATTACACCTGGATATACTCTCTTCCAGTTAATAATAAACTACTCTCTTTCAAACACAGAAAATACTCCAATCAGAACCCAAAACTACCTGTTTGCTGAGAGTCTCACGTTACGTAATAAAAATAATCCGACCCTACACATCCTGCTGCTACCATACAAAATAAATGTGTACAAAATTAACAATTACATCACTCACACAATTGATGATTAGAAGATGCTGGAAAACCAGAATTATTATACTCTTGTTGTCCATGATGCTTAACTGTTATCTTCTGGTGGCACAGCGGTATGTCTGTAGACTTACAACACTACAAACCAGATTAAATAGCTCATTGTGTAGTTTCATGCTTAACTGGAAACAAACTTAACTCTTATTTATATATACTAAATTATGGGTATCTTAGGTTATGGGAAGATGGGTTAATTGTATATAAAAACCCAAGTGATGTAAAAAGTAATCTTGGTGAGAAATAATTCTACAGATATGGTAGAATAAGTGGAAAACAAGTTAATTTAATATCGTATAAAGTATACGTATACAGTCATGTGAAAAAGTTAGGACACCCTATGAAAGCCTGTGTATTTTTGTAACATTTTTGGATGTATAGATATTTAATCTCAATTTTAACAATACTGAGAGATAAGAGGAATATAACTAAATAACTAAACATGTATGATTTTATTTTAAATGAATCATTTAGAAAGATGTTTCACTTATATGTTGATTTACTAGTGGATTTTGTATCTAGGGGAGAGGCCATACAAATGCCACCTGTCAGGTTGTGGAAGGGCCTTCATCCAGTTATCTAATTTACAACAACATCTACGAAATCACGAGAGCCAGATGGAGCGTGCGAAAAACAAGCCTTTCCTTTGTAACATCTGTGGAAAAGGTTTCGCTTCTGAAAATAGCCTTCGCACTCATCGTGCTAAGGTAGTATGACCCTTCTTAGAGTTGGTTATTTAGAATTTGTAATTTGCAAAAATAACTTAGATAAATGTAAGTTTTCTATTTACTGAATATGACGAGTTCCCAATAAACCCAAGACAATTGAAATTTGAACTGTCATCAAATAAATATACATGTTTTGATTTAACTAATTCACAATAACAAGCTATATAGAAGGTTAAACTTCATACTGAAGTGTGGGGGGGGGAGAACGAAATACCAAGTATTTGGCTTTGGCAAAGTCATAAAATTGATTACGTATTTCTTGGGCTAAAATAAGATCATGAACGTTGAATTAATTTATGAAATATCAAATGTAGATTAACCTCATGGGTTAGTAAAGTCCTTGCATTATATTAAATAATTGTCTTGCTTATTGGTACACAAATCTTCAAAATACAAAATATCTTGTTTGGTTCCATTATTTCAAGCTCAGTAGCCAACCTCACATAGTTTTTTTTTATTTATCGATATTTTTTCCCCTAATGTTTTAAACACAAGATACCGAGATATATCTATAAATAAAAATTATATGAAAAGTAAGAATAAAACTTATTATTAAATCTTTGAATATAACGGTATTAAGTAACAATCAATTTGTACAAAGATTTAAAAGAAGATCATTTTGGACCCAATGACACAAGTATAGTTTCTAAATATTTGTGAAGGAAACTAATAAATTGCATAGAAAATGAAATAATAGGAAAAAGGTATTTAAAAAGATTGGTGAGCCCTACTAGTGTATTGCTACATTGCTTCTGGTATTTCATACAACAAACTCTCCATATGTGATGACAATAGAATATACAGTTTCCTAATCTTTAATAATCCGACTGTTCTTATTTTGATATGGTATGTTCGAAAGACTTACTAATTTCTGTTCCTTGTAGCAACATGCAGCCCTCATTGGGGGAGCCAGCTCTCAGTCTTGCCCCGTGTGTCACCGGATCTGCCTGAATGGGGAGGCCTTGATGATGCATATGAGTGTCACTCATAAGGATCCTAATGCATCGGGAACACCAAGTAAGATAAACCATAACAGATAGAATTTACTCTCCAAATATATGAAGAAATACCATCTGCAGTGCACTCCTCACCACACAATAATAATAACGGTCATACAATTCGACTTGGTTTGACAACAATACCATCTGCAGTGCACTCCTCACCACACAATAATAATAACGGTCATACAATTCTGACTTGGTTTGACAACAATACCATCTGCAGTGCACTCCTCACCACACAATAATAATAACGGTCATACAATTCGACTTGGTTTGACAACAATACCATCTGCAGTGCACTCCTCACCACACAATAATAATAACGGTCATACAATTCGACTTGGTTTGACAACAATACCATCTGCAGTGCACTCCTCACCACACAATAATAATAACGGTCATACAATTCGACTTGGTTTGACAACAATACCATCTGCAGTGCACTCCTCACCACACAATAATAATAACTGTCATACAATTCGACTTGGTTTGACAACAATACCATCTGCAGTGCACTCCTCACCACACAATAATAATAACGGTCATACAATTCCACTTGGTTTGCCAACAAGTATGTAACATCTTGTAACCAATTAATACCCATCATAACAAACAGACCTTGCTCGCTACCTCCTTCTACCGTCTCTCCACGCATGAATCCTAGTTTTTAAGGATAAATAACTTTGATTATCATTGGTCACTTCATGGTTCAGCCCATTCTAGAAACCCTCAATCCTATCCTTTACTGGATGTTCAAACCAACACTCCCTCTTAGACTTACCTTTTGTCACCCACTATTGGCCGAACACAATACCCATCTTTTGTGAAAGTGTAAAATATAGTAAAGAACATATTACATATTTAAATATATAGCGTTAACAAATATGAACATATTCTAGATTTTACACCACAATAAAAAATAATTATAAAATTATAGTCAAGCATCTTTCGCGCTTTCCTATTGTTCAGATAGAAGTAAAGGCAATACCAAATTATCTATTCTCAAAAATACATTAAAGCCACATATTAGTAGGCAGTTTCCTAATGCAGAATCTTAACATATATTTTACAGACATGTACTGCATCACCTAAAACACTACTTCTCCTATATCTTTAGTTTAATTAGTGTTTTATGAATTCAGGTTATATCTTATAAGCCTCTTGGTTTCATTTCTGTCTTTTGTAAACTGAAATCACACTCTCAAGATCACTTGATTGTGCTCTAATTCATATGGACTCAAGTAATACCTCATAAATTATGGTCGCCTAGTCTTTACCATGGAAGATGGGGGAATTTAAAATCTTAACTTGTTGCCTGTGTGTTGTCTTACTGGAATGGAAGTTTTCTAAATATAAACAGTTTTTAATTCACATTTTGAACGGTCACGTGTGATTAATAATGAGTGGACGGTTCAGATAAACTTCAGTTGTGGTGCTCACTGTGGCCAGCTATTTGGACCATTATGTTATAGGGCACTGACATACAGAACCTGAATCACTTGGTTACACTTTTAGTTTTATATAGACACGAGTCACACATTCTAAATAACCATGTGACATGTTTGTTTGTTACAAGTTGAAACAGGTAACACCTAAAAAGAATACGATATTCACTATTTATGTTACATTAGTTTAGAACTTATTTGTTACATTTTTAAGAACCTAATCATATACAAGTCACTAAAATCAACAGTTATAGATGTAAATCCAGGTGAGGTTACATCTTAACATTATTATGAGATTCATCAATAGCTGTGTTCATAGTGTCATCCACGTGTGGCAAATGCCTATAAAGGCAGCTTTATTGTCAGTATTGTTGCTCTTTTAGTCTGAACGTGCAAATGTCTATGCAGAAATGATCTTGTAGTCTGTAATATGCAACCGCAGACACACATTTCTGATCATCTGATGTGAATAATCATGTTTATTTGAGAATCGTTCGACATACAATCTGAGAGTGGTCCAGATATTCAAATGGCCTTCTCTAAACAGTTAAACAATGGTAACATGTTCTTCAACTGAATTCTCTGTCAATATTTAGACGATCTGGAAGAAGCTACACCACAATACATGGATGTTAGCTTATGTAGAGAACTTGTGTTTTTAATCATTTTTAATGTTTTGGATCGTCCAAAGGAATAATGACCTTTTATGCAAAATTCTGATCTCGTGCCTCAAATGTATCATGCAGGGAAACGGAGAAGTCACGTAAACAAGTGCTGTCACCATGTGAACGTTCAGCATCTGCTATTCGCCAGTTGAATATAAATGTACACTAAATGAATATACACTAAGTGCTCTGCTTTAATACATAATCATTACGTTCCTTATATCAACAACGAAACTGTATGTAAGTTATTTATGGAAGAGTCTCCAGAATAATGGACCATGCTAACATGTTATTTAAGTAGTGCATTAAGTAGCCAACAGAATAGCTGGAATTTTTCCCAGCTGTGTTAGGTTTTTCTTTCTATATATAGTGACATATAACTTTCCTACGTTGTTGTAGTTATACTATAATTTCAGGCACTGCAGTGCCTTTTTCTTCCTCATAAATGTTGGTTATTATTCATCAGACTCCGTAATAATCATTACATAATGAGTACGCTGGTAAAAACGAATAATGGCCACAAGGTGTTTATTAGAGGATACACACGCATTGCTACTTTTTATGTATTGTGTGTTTACAGTATTTATCTATGTATACATATATTCATTTACGTATACGTACGTATATAAGAGTCCAACATATTTGTAGTACTTTATTGTACAGAGTTTGATGTTTTCTAAAGTTCATTGTTAAGAACAGAATGGCCAAAATCGTAATGATCTTTTTTCTCTGTTGTTGATGTTGTTCCACAAAAGCAGTTCTTATAATCTGTTATTAATATTTGTAAAATGCCACATATATCAACTTCTTACATTGATATGCCATAATTATTGAGTGCGTTTTCGATTTCAGCTTTTCTCTGTTGGTCAGTGTCTCTTAATTTCATTAAATATTGAGATGAAAAAAAGGAAAAGAAATGCGTGAACGTCTGCAGTATTAATAAAAAGTGAAAGAGTTTTATTTTCTCCAGATTCTAAATTTGTTGTTTTGTTTGTTTGTTTTAGAATTTCGCACAAAGCTACTCGAGGGCTATCTGTGCTAGCCGCCCCTAATTTAGCAGTGTAAGACTAGAGGGAAGGCAGCTAGTCATCACCACCCACCGCCAATTCTTGGGCTACTCTTTTACCAACGAATTGACGGATTGACCGTCACATTATGAAGCCCCCACGGCTGAAAGAGCGAGCATGTTTGGCGCGACGGGGATGCGAACCCGCGACCCTCAGATCACGAGTCGCACGCCTTAACACGCTTGGCCATGCCGGGCCATTTGTTGTTGTACGAGATACTTTAGAATCAATGTTTCTTTTTGTTTTGAATTTCGCACAAAGCTACACAAGGCCTATCTGCACTAGCCGTCCCTAATTAAGCAGTGAAAGACTAGAGCAGGAGTGTGCAACATTTTTCGTCGGTGGGCCACATAACCAACTTCATCAATCAAGCGGGGCCACTTAAAAAACAAGCTTATTCGTGTACATGCACACTAAATTAAAAAAAATTTTCAAAATGCAAGCAATAATATTTTATATTTTTGCATGAGTGATCATTTTAGTGCGACACTTGAAATTTAGAGTCCTTGCAGAGCTTGTCAATATCAGCTTTGACAGACGTGGTTGCCACTCTTAACTGACTGGTCAAATGTTCATCAGTCAGCTGACTTCTACATTTGGTTTTGATGAGCTTCATTTTGGAGAAAAATTGCTCACAGCAGTAGGTGCCACCAAAAAGGGAGGCAATTCTTTGTGCATGACGGGACAAATTGGGAAACTTTTCACGTACACAGAGTTTGTAAAAGTCTAGCAAACTGTTTTCAGAGAATTTCCTTTTAGTGTCCATGTCAGCCTGCAGTTCAATGAGTTCCATTTGGCAATCATCAGGACTGTCTTCCACTGCCAAATCAAAAGGTTGAGCGAACAATTTCAATCTAATTTCAGTTTGTCTGAAATCTGGAAATCTGTTTGCAAACTCATCACGCAGCTTTTGTACACTGGTTCCATATTTGGTGCAATCCAGATTAGGAAATTCCAGTTTCCTGGTTGCAAGACATGTAAAATGGGTCAATATGGCTCTTCTCAACTGAACCTGGAAAAGTTCCAATTTCTTCTCAAAAGCACAAATATGCTCAAACAACTTATTCACAAGTTGACTTTTCCCTTGTAGTTTTAAGTTTAAATCAGACAGATGCTGTGTAATGTCTGTGAGGAATGCTAAGTCATTCAGCCAGTTCTCATTGCTCAAGAAGTCCACATTCTGACGTTTGCTCTCCATGAAGAACTTAATCTCCTCTCGCAGATTCCAGAATCTCTTCAAAGTAGCAGCTCTACTAAGCCAACGTACAGCAGAGAAGTACAAAACATCTGAATACTCACTGTCCAGCTCATCTAAAAAAGTTTTAAATTGTCGATGATTTAATTCTCGTGTTCGAATATAATTTACGCATTGGACGACATTTTTCATGACTTCTGCAAAATCCAGAACTTTGGTGCACAAGCTCTCTTGGTGAATAATGCAATGGCTTACAACTACGTCTTGTGCTCCAATTGCAGTTAGAAATTTCTTGGTGAATCCATTTGTCCCACCTGTCATGGAAGAAGCACCATCTGTTGTAACACCACATAATTTATAAGGATTCAGTTCAAACTTTTCTACAACCTTAAGCACTTGTTCACAAATATCCTGTCCTGTGGTTGTGGAGGAAAGGCTTGCCATATCTAAAACTCTTCGAAAACATCAAAGCCTGCAGTAACAGCTCTGATGAAAATGACAAGTTGGGATGTGTCATTGATATCAGTGCTTTCATCCAAAGCCAGACTGAAAGCTTCACACGAATTCAATCTCTCTTTCAAAGTTTCTTTGATGTCCTCTGAAAGATCTTTTGTCCTGCGTGAGACAGTAAAGCGGGAAAGGCTAGTTTGCTCCACCAAATATTTTTTCTCTGGACATGCATATTCTGTGAATATTGTTAAACAATTTTTAATAAATTCTCCATCACTGAAAGGCTTTCCCTTTTCTGCCATACATTCACAAAGCTTAAAACTCAGTTTTGTCACCAGTTCTGAATTTTTCTTGAAAGTGGTAAAAACACCTTGTTGCTTTTCAATGGATGTTTTTAAATGTTCAATTTTGTCCTTTCGTGCCTGACCAACAATTTCATCAAACTGGGAGGAGTGCTTAGTTGCGTAATGTCGCTTAATATTGTACTCTTTCATGACTGCAATTGTAGTTTGACAGACGAGGCAGACAACACCTTGATTATGTGGGACAACAAGATATTTTGTGCACCATTCACTGTTGAATAACCTTCCCTCATCATCAATTTTTCGTTTCTTAACTGCTGACATTTTACTAGCCCTGAAATCAAAACAAAAATTTTTCTCACGAAAATAGCAGGCCCCCCGCTAGTACAGCGGTATGTCTCCGGATTTACAACGCTAAAATCAGAGGTTCGATTCCCCTCGGTGGGCTGAGCAGATAGCCTTTGTGGCTTTGCTAAAAGAAAACACACACAAACACACGAAAATAGCAAAGTAGAAAAAAACATAGAATTTATTTACACATGGAACCTCTTATGGACAGAAACACATGTTTCTAAATTGGCATCCCGATCATAGCCTTTCGGTACTTAAATTAATTGAGAATAGCAAAATACAGTGTGACCTCGCCTATTCGCGGGTTATGCGCGAACTGCGTTTTTGTAGGTCACAGAGACTGAAAGGGCTTTTCGAGGAGATTTCTGTTGTATTTACTCAATCAAGCCGTTTTTATCAATTGTCGTCTTCACCAAACAAGATTGGACTGCTATTGGCTGACTGCCTCAGCTTCCCCAACAACGCAAACGGCAAAGCACAGCCCGGTAACGCACGGTACAATTTAGTGAAATACATAACAGTATGCAATATTGCTACATTATTACTGCATCAATGAGTATAAGTATCATTTGTGTTTGGGAAGCATTTCATATAGTATATAATCGCATACATATACGTTTTAAAACTGCGTCCAATATTCGCGGTTTTTCGCTATTCGCGGGAGGGTAAAGAACGTAACCCCCGCGAATAACGAGGTCACACTGTACATAGAATCAGATGCATCTGAAAGCAAAAATTTTGATAAATTCAGTAAAGTCACAACAATATGCTAAATAATAATCAATTTACCTTCAATCTCTTGTAGTAACTGTAAAAGGTAATAAAATTTTCACCAATAATGAATGACGGACAGCAGAGGTTAGGGAAAATTGTCGCCAGCGGGCGAAGGCGAGGTTCAGGACATGACGTTGAGTCGTAGACAATAGTGCTGGTGCACGTCACCTATTCATGCCCTAAGGAGGCCGACCAATCGAATTCGGCCTGCTCCTCTATAGCAAAGATAATTTTAGAAGTTTGTCGAGTCGAAGCCTGGGAATCCCGTAGGATCGATGCTTTTAAAAATATTCCATTTGCGTTGGATTACAGATCAGGCCACATGGTTAGATTACAACAACTAGGGCCACACTAAATGGCTTGGCGGGCCGGGTTGTGGCCCGCGGGCCGCCTGTTGCACACCCCTGGACTAGAGGAAAGGCAGCTAGTCATCACCACCCATCGCCAACTCTTGGGCTACTCTTTTACCAACGAATAGTGGGATTGACCGTAACATTATAACGCCCCCACGGCTGAAAGGGCGAACATGTTTGGTATGACTGCGATTCGAACCTGCGACCCTCGGATTACGAGTCGAGTGCCTAAACCACCTGGCCATGCCAGGCCTCTTTAGGATCAAAGCGCATGAGATTAAATGTTTGGTTACGAAAACCAAGCTGTTTTGTTCTTTTCTAAATACTCGTTGGCAATTTACAAGGATGAGACAGATACAATTTAACTAAAGAAGTTACTGTGTAAATATAAAACATAATATACAATAAGTTACTGTTATAAGCTGACAATAGAATAATAAAAAACAATAAGTGAGTTGATCTTTTTTTCCATTGTAAATCTAACATGCATGATTTTTTGTGTATTTTTATATGTATACAGCCTTAACAGTCAATAGTAAAGATTTTAAAATGTTGTTTGAACTAAATCTCCACTGTTTAAGATGCCTTTTCTCCGAATGTTCTTTGAGTGTTTTGGGTAATTCATTGCGTTCCTTATTATGAACCACTATATGATTCATGATACTCAAGATACAGAAATCACTGGTTTTGAAGACCCATAGTTTAATAAATCTTACATCTATAAAACATGTTAATAGTTTAATCACAAAATAAGCTATAAATTAGCATTCATTTTGTTGGTAAAATTACAGTAATCGTTTCAAATGTTATTTAAATCGTGGTGACGATAGCCCTTGATAACTTACAAAGGAAAAAAAAGTGATGTGGACAAATAAGTCGTTCATTCTTTAAAAATTCTTGTATATCATTCACAATGTTGAAACAAATGGGAATTGAGTGTTTGGAAACTGAGCTGTATTATGGTTACAAGATACTTTAAAGTTCCTACTATGAATATATGTCGAAGTCAAAGGTTCTGATTTTCTTTCCTCTGTGCGTATCATAAATTATTTAAATACTTGTCTATACGAAAATGTGACTTTCTCTTCTGAAGAGAAACAAAGGTTTGTTTTCAGTTTCGCTCAAAGCTACACGATGGTTATCTGCGCTAGCCGTCCCTAATTTAGCAGTGTAAGACTAGAGGGAAGGCAGCTAGTCATCACCACCCACCACCAACTCTTGGGCTACTGTTTTGCCAACGAATAGTGGGATTGACCGTCACATTATAACGCCCCCACGGCTGAAAGAGCGAGCACGTTTGGTGCGATGGGGATTCGAACCCGGAACCCTCAGATTACGAGTCGAATGGTTTACTCACGTGGCTTCACTTAGGAAATGGATCAACAGTGCCAATAGTGATTGTAGCATGTTACAAATATCAAGAGGTAATACCAAATCACAACATGTCAGTAAGTGAAGGATATGTCAGAGACAAGAAAGTCTAACAGTAAGAACCAGACTAATATCTAATAGTCAGATGACAAGTAAGGTATGCCTATCTGCACTAAATGATGGAACAGTGAGAGAGCTTCCATGTCAAAAAGTGGATACTCCATATTATGTAGACCTTGAAACCATATGTATCAACGAACCGCTATATGACATAAGAAACATAGCAGCTAGTAAGAATTTAGTAGGCAAAAAGAAGACTGCTGAAGAAACTGCTTTCATCAGAAATTCTCGAAGGAAGGGAGCAAACAAGGTAATAAAACTTACCAAACAGAGAACCAGAAAGTTGTATTAAACAAGACCTATCCAATCAGTTTTAATGGGGAAGACTAATTCCAAGACAGTCAGAAAAACTTCTATAAAAACAAAACCAAGGGTGGACATTTCGAGATCGAACAAAATGTTTTAGTTTTGCTATTTACAGGCAACAACAAACTCACTGAGGAATACATAAAAGTAAGGTTAATTTCACAAGTTTTCTTTGGCATTTAGTGCAACACACTTCAACAAAACTTGTTTTCAAAATTATATATATATATACAGTCATGTGAAAAAATGAGGACACCCTATGAAAGCCTGTGTATTTTTGTAACATTTTTGGATATATAGATATTTAATCTCAATTTTAACAATACTGAGAGATTATAGGAATATAACTAAACAATTAAAACTGAAGAAAAGACTTTTCAAGATCTTCTGCTACAAAAATGCATATTCTAACTGAGGAAAAAGTTAGGACATCCCCACACTTATACCCACATAAAATGGCTCAATTCATACCAACTGTGAAACATGGAAGTGGAAGTGTCATGGCTTGGGGCTGCTTTGCTGCAGCAGGGCCTGGACAGCTCACAATCATAGAATCCACCATGAATTCTACTGTGTATGAGAGAGTGCTTGAGAATCATGTGAGACCATCTGTAATAAAATTAAAGTTGAAGCGGAACTGGACCCTGCAACATGACAATGATCCAAAACATACCAGTAAATCCACCAAGGACTGGCTGAAACCTAAGAAATGGAGAGTCATGGAATGGCCGAGTGAAAGCCCAGATCTTAATCCCATGGAGATGCTGTGGGGTAACTTGAAACGGGCTGTACATGCAAGAAACCCCTCGAACATCTCAGAGCTGAAAGAATTCTACATTGAGGAGTGGGGCAAACTTTCTTCAGACCGATGTCAGAGATTGTTAGATGGCTACAAGAAATGTCTCACTGCAGTTATTTCAGCCAAAGGAGGTAACACTAGCTATTAGGGGGTAGGGTATCCTAACTTTTTCTTCAGTTAGAATATGCATTTTCGTAGCATGAAATTTGCAGAAGATCTTGAAAAGTCTTTTCTTCAGTTTTAATTGTTTAGTTATATTCCTATAATCTCTTAGTATTGTTAAAATTGAGATTAAATATCTATATATCCAAAAATGTTACAAAAATACACAGGCTTTCATAGGGTGTTCTAACTTTTTCACATGACTGTATATTCAGAAGTAATTTAGCGTGGGTAGAACGAATTCTTCCCATTATAGAGATTACAGGCATGTCGTAAACACTATATATATAATTTTCTTCTTCTTGTTAAGAGTCCACTTAGGCTTCAGTTGTTTCAACATTTCAGTTGACAAGGCAAACTACCTTTCTCTTCTACTAATAAATTCCACCTACTCTAAACAGTCTTATGTCACGACATTAGACCCTTTTCAAAATAAATATTTTTGTATACAAAGACTATTTTTGTTTCATCCACAACGTCTGCTCATATAGTCTACACTAGCATTCACTGTTTCTTTGTTGGTTTGTCATAGGGTACGGTCTCCAATAGCGCTTCTCTTTAACAGGATCCCTTATCTGTATGTTAATCTCATGTTATTTCCTGTATTTTCTGATCTGTCTGTATACTGAAACAGCATAATTTGTTCCCCTTTCTTCTTGTTACCAGACAGTTCTTTATTTATGTTGACATCTTTAGAGGTCTCTTCTCTATTCAGTACCATTAAGCCTAGTAGGTCCTTATTTTCTATAATGAAATCATTGTCTACAGATTCTGTCTCCTTGACAACCACACCTTCCATATCCGTTTGTACATCAATAGCTGCACCAGTCTTGTTCCTTCTTGAAGTGCCTCTTGAACAAATTGGCATATTAGATTATTCATCTCATTTATTTTCACTTTATAATGCGTCTTGTTGACCACTTCTTGTACTGTGAAAGGTCCTTTTCATTTATTATTTTGAAAACAAGTTACTTTCAGCTGTATTGCACCAGATGTCAGAGATAACTTATGAAATTAATCTTAATTTTAATAATTTCTCAGGTAGAAACGCCTAATTCAACCTAGTATAGTATTTCCTCGATCTAGAAACATGAGTCCATGCACTCTCACTGACAACAGCATTAGTTATTATACGACAAATAACGTGCGAGTTATTTGCTTTATATATCTAAAATCTGATGCTTTTTGGTCTTTGTTCTATGTATCTCACGTCTGACACTTTTTCTTCCTTGTTGAGATGTCTCAAATTTGGTGCTTTTTGGTCTATGTTTTATATATGTCAAATTTGGGGGTTTTTTGGTCTATGACTTATATATAAGATTTGTATCTTTTGGTCCTTGTTTTAGATAACTCCAGTTTGGTGCTTTTAGGTCCATGTTTTAAATGTCTCACGTTCGGTGTTTTTAGTCTGTTTTAAATATATCAAATTTTTTCTTTGCAATCCTTGTTTAAATATATAAAGTATGGTGCTTTTTGGTCTTTCTCTTATATATCTCAGGTTGGTTCTTTTTTTGCCTTTCTCCTATGTATCTTAAGTTTGACCATTTTGGTTCGAACCTGAAAAAAACGGATACATCTGTGGGTTCCTGACCCTCAGTTAGTCTCTTCACATTCCTTTCTGTTTTCGGTTCTTTTGAAAGATCAGTCTGAATCTAAAATCCTAAACATCTCCTGTTGAGGTATTCTCTCCTATTTGTTTTACGAGAACAGACAGAGTTGGATTCGTCCTCTTTCCCAAGGACAGATGGATCAGGTATGACGATTTCTGCCACCTTAAACATTTTGTTAATTTCTTGTAACATTTCTCCAGTTCTATATAATCAAATCTTCTATCTGGTTCACATTGTAGGCTGTACACGTTGCACATAGATTTAAAAAATATAACACTTAAATGTTAAAATGACTAAAATTGTATAAATGCGTTTTAATATAAAATAAATTATAAAATAATTATATAATTTAAATATTTTAAAATTTGGATTTCTTGACTTAATTTAAATAATGTTTTAAGATTCGGATAATTTATTTGTTTATTTTTTAATTTCTCTTTGAATGAAAATGGAAAGCTTAGAATTTTAATTCATAATAATGTAAACTTAATCGAGAATAAATAGGTATTGATTCTTTTGAGCATAATATTATTACTAATTTATTTTAACAAATATGAATGTATGTTTTTATTATAATACTCTTGAGTGAAATACTTGAACCTTTAATTTAATAATATTATTGAAAATTGTTGGTGTAGGAATTTTATTGATGCATTTAAGGGTTAGTTTGTTGTTAATCGCAGAATATAATTTTGTGGTGTTTGTAAAGTTTTAAAAAATGTGATTTAATATAAAACCATGCATAAACAGCATACTGGAACAATACGTTTTATAAATTTTAATTATTGTTCTTTTCCTTCAACCTCCTCGTTTATCAATTATTTTTTTAATATATTATACTCACATCAACCTTTTTAAATAAATTCTTGATATGCTCAGTCCGTATTAAATTTCTATTAAATGTGATGTCTAAATACTTAACACGTTTAATATCAGATGAAAATGTATAAATTTAGTTTTATTTGCATTTGAATAGATTCTCCAAAGTCTACACCATAATTTGACATCAATTACAGCTAATTGTATATTTTCAATTTACTAGATACAAAATAATTGGTTACCCAAAACTTTATATCATCAGCATATTGTGCTGCATTAATATGACCCTTATCAGGATGTGGACGTGGTATATCATTAGTATATAAAATAAAAAAATAATGTACCTAATACTGTCCCTCGATAGAGTCCAAGTTTGGGAAAATAACTATGAGATAATACATTATTTATTTCGATTATATTTTGCCTCCCTTTCATGAAATTATTTATTCATGTAACTAAAGAACTGGGCAAACTAAAATAACGTGATCATTTATAAACCAGTCCATTATTCCAGATATTATCAAAATGCTTTTTAGATATCCAGTAAATGTGAACCTGTTATATAATTTTTAATTGAATCCATCAATTATAGACTCTGTAAATCTTTAAATAATCAGTTTGTTAATTTTTTCCAACACATCTATTAATCTATTTTCTTCAAAATGTTAAATAAATAGGTAGTTAAACTAGTTGATCTGTAGCTGTTTTTGTTTGTTTGTTTTTGAATTTCGCGCAAAGCTACTCGAGGGCTATCTGCGTTATCCGTCTCTAATTTAGCAGTGTAAGACTAGAAGGAAGGCAGCTAGTCATCACCACCCACCGCCAACTCTTGGGCTGCTCTTTTGACCGTCACATTATAACGCCCCCACGGCTGAAAGGACGAACATGTTTGGTTTGACGGGTATTCGAACCCGCGACCCTCAGATTACTTGTCGAGTGCCTTAACCACTCGCCCATGCCAGGCCCAAAAATGGAAACATGTTTGGTGCGACCGGGATTCGAACCCGCGACTTACGTATGAGGAGTCGAACGCCTTAACACGCTTGGCCTGATCTGTAAATATAGGGAGAACTCTTTACTTTATTAGGTTTTAAAATGGTAGTAATTACGCTAGATTTCTATGTTTCGGAGATGTAACCAGATTTATAAGATAGAGTAAAAATATTAGTTATTTTATTACAATTTCATCTTGACAATTTTTAAGCATAATTTATTGTATATTATCGTGTCCCGAAGTCGCGTTTTTATTAATATCTTTGGCCCATTTAATTATTTCTGTAGAGGTAATGCTATTATTAATAAACTTAAATGGATTATCTTCTTCAATTGGCCCCCCGATAAAATCAGGCGTTCGATTCCCCTCGGTGGGCTCAGCAGATAGCACATGTGGCTTTGCTAAAAGAAAAAAAAAACACTTCTTGAATTATATATTCTCTAATATTTATGAGGAATATTAGTTTTATTCTATTATCTTTATTTGTTCAGTCATTTACATAATTATAATGATTACTATTAAGTTTAGGGCTTACACTGCATCGCTCATCATATCTATAAATAAAACTGCTTTTTCGTTATCTGTTTTAACTGTAACACAATTTAAATATGTATTTATTTCACTGTTATTAGTTACACATTTGAAAACTCAATCCAATAGTTTTGATATCTTATTTCTTGATCAAATTCAGAACAAAAATTTTCAAAGTCATCAACTTTTTCATTTATAATTAGGCCCGGCATGACCAGGTGGTTAAGGCGTGAGACTCATAATCTGAAGGTCGCGGGTTTGAATCCTCGTCAAGAATGCTCGCCCTTTCAGCCGTGAGGGCATTATAATGTGACGGTCAATCTCATTATTCGTTGGTAAAAGAGTAGCCCAAGATTTGGCGGTGGGTGGTGATGACTAGCTACCTTCCTTCTGTAGTCTTACACTGCTCAATTAGGACGGCTAGTACAGATAGCCCTCGTGCAGCTTTGCGCGAAAATCCAAACAAATATTTATTTATTTCCTATTATTTCATTTTATCTATAAATGTGTGTTTTAGATCTATGGCTGGTGCTCAAAAATTAATCAACACTGCTATTATTTTTCTAGAATGATCTGATCTGAAAAACTACTGATTTGTCATCAAATGGTTCCTAGATGATGATTGTGGTGGGATGTAATTCACTTTTCTGTGAACGAAGATATCTTTTGGAGTTCTGTTTGTTGTTTTTTGTCGGAAGGAGACAATGGAAACTTCAGGAAATATTTGTTAAAGGCAATCGTTTAGTTGTAGGATATGGAAACGTTTTCGTTTTGTTTTTTTCAGAATTCGTGAAACGTTTCTGAGTTTAAACCGATAAGTAGTATTGAAAGAATTATGTTTGAAACTTTAAATAGACAGCACTGTCATACTTTAGAACTACTGTCCTTCAATTTCAGGCCCGGCATGGTCAGATGGTTAAGGCACTCGACTCGTAATTCGAGGGTTGCGAGCTCGAACCCCCATCTCACCAAATATGCTCGCCCTTTCAGCCGTGGGCGCGATATAATGTGACGGCCAATCCCACTATTCGTTGGTAAAAGAGTAGCCCAAGAGTTGGCGGTGGGTGGTGATGACTAGCTGCCTTCCCTCTAGTCTTACACTGCTAAATTAGGGACGGCTAGTGCAGATAGCCCTCGAGTAGCTTTGCGCGAAATTCAAAACAAAAAAACACAAAATTTTTGTCACGTGCCATTTTAGTTCTCAGAACTGAAAACTTTTTGTCGTTAAAACATAACTACAGGAAAAAAACAAACAGAAAATAGGACGGGTTAAGTTGCTCTCATACCACAAGTTAAAAATACTGTACCCTCATAACAGTAAAGTTAGGAAATAATTTATTTATTAGGCTACTGAGGTTTGTAATTTAATTTTTATGCAGACAAGCGTCGTACAACAAGCCGCCCATGTCCTATTTGTGGAAAGACGTATGTCAATGAGGGGTCGTTAAGGAAACACATTACAAGTCATCCTGAGACGTCATCAGTTTCATCACCTTTACGCATGTGGCCATGCTCTGTTTGCCAAAGTGTATTTACTCAAGAAGCTGGTAGGTTGTTATTTCGTATATAGTTTTAGAGCATTGCATGCTTTATTATAAGCTACTATAAGCATCTTGTTCCTTTGTCTGTACATCCACTGCCTTGGAAAAAGAATTCCTGTCTTCTTTCATACATTTTCATTTTTATTTAGATTTCAAAAACTTTACGCTGCCTGTGTGCTTTTATTGTGGAGTCATTAAAACATTGTTTTACACCTTCGTATCATTTTTCTTACCACTATTAGTCACAATAATGAGTCACCCACTGGTACAGCGGTTAGTCTAGGGATTTACAACGCTAAAATCAGAGTTTCGATTCCCCTCGGCGGACTCAGCAAATAACCCAATGTGGCTTTGCTATAAGAAAATACACACACACACAATAACGATCTAAAATAGCTTAATAGTCTAATTTCAGCTTATAGGTGCTACATAAGTACCGGTAGGAACAGCACCAGACTTACGTCACGCCATCTTCTTTTTTGTTTCCGTTCTGTTACTCTTCTTTTGCTTAAATTTCAAACAAATTTTAAGTCAATCAATTGAACATGGCTAAATATTTACGTTCAGAGTTTAGGTTGACGTATTCGACGAGACTTTCTGTAAACCAGTTCTTCATGAACCAATTGAAACTTTCAAACACACAGAGTTTCTTATGGCTTTTATTTATAAAATCATTTAAATCCAGAAACAGTCTTCCATCTAGACACTCAATAACCAACAAAAACTTTCAATTCTGTGTATGTAAGTGTTACGTGACTGCTTTTAAACTACTTTCGAAGTTTGCACAAAAGTAAAATCTTTCAGTCCAGTTGTCTATTGTTCTTTAACTAATAGAAGTACAATTGTTTTTTGCTTTTCATTAAACGAGAAATCCTTGGTTTCTTTTGATTTTAATTAATCAACATAACATTTTAAATGTAGTTATTACTTGATGTTCATTAGTCAAAAATGTTTCTCATGTACAGTCGATTTTTGCTCTTCAGTATCAGTAAAACGTTTCAAATACAACTATTATTCGTTCTTCATTAACCAACAGACCACAGTTATCCAATGTAACTGGTAGTACAGTTATCCTTTGCCTTTCAGTAATCAACAGAATTAGTAATGGTATAAAATCAACAGACCACTTCAATCAGGGTTTAGAACAAAAGTAACTTATTCAATTATAACAACACTTACAAATAAATTCGACATTTATAAAAACACAGTTAATAAACTCGTGCCTGGCCAAGACTTGACATTTATGATAATGAACAATATGTCAGAAAAATCATTTCAAATAATGGAATCAGGAAAAAACAAGAAAGAAAGAATTCTGTCAGGGTATTTAATTACTGAGTAGGCCACTAAAGTACACCTCATGTGATCATAAATTCACATAATTGTCTGCTATATTTATAAGCATATCAACATTTATCCTACGCGACCCTTTGTTACTCAGAAGAGCCAAAGTTATCTTTCACTCTTTCTTAACCAACCGAACCACAGCTGTTCTTTGCATTTCATTAATTACCATAACAACAGTTACAGTCTTCGTCAAAATGTTTACATGCTGTTCAATATTGATGTTATTGTCTACATGAATGAATAGTTATTGAGTAACTATCCGAGTAGAAACAGAGAAGGTAGCGTATGATCAGACAAACATGTAATAGTTGTTACTCTGATCTGTATAAGTTGTTTTAAGTATTTGTTTGTCAAAACACACATAAACACCTGTCATGTACAAGAGAGTGTGGTTTTGATAAGATATTTTCATAAACAGAATAATGCTTCGTTCAGAAAATGTTTCTGTACTTGGTGTAGAGCCATGTATAGTCACGTACCAGAAATTATCGGACGTCAAATTGTTCGACTGTTCAGAAATGGTATGAACCAAAAGGACGTTGTCAGAGCAGTAGAGTACCTCCAGTGTACGGTATCGAAAATCCTATAACGTCATCATACTACAGAAAACATTGTTTTTGGAAAGTCTGATAATAGATGCAAAAATACTATTGCCTGTAATAACCGTGTTTTGACCGGAGTAACACTTCATGATCGAAATAGGTCGTGCAACAACATCTTAGGACAAGAATGACATGAATACGCGGACTGTTTGAATTGCGCGGCTCCAGTTGGTTCCAGGAGAATCCGCTTGGTGGCGCTAGGTTTGCACAGATCAGCTGCTTACGACGCCATTTCCTGATTGTAGATATCTTCATTTGTGTATTAGCTACGCGGTTTTAAGTGAAGTGCGATTTTTTCGTTTGGCGGATTTCAGAAGGAATGACCTGAAGGAGCAACGACTTGCTGTGAAATTTTGTGTTAAACTTAGAAAATCTGCGACTAAAACTTTTGCTATGCTTAACACGGCTTACGGTGATGATGCTATGAAGCGTACGGCATGTTTCAAGTGGCATGAACGTTTTAAGGATGGTCGACAGTCTATTGAAGATGATGAGCGTCCTGGACGTCCTTCCACGTCAACTGACGACCCACACGTCGACAAAATCAACACCCTGGTGCGGGCAAATCGACGTCTGACTGTCAGGAAGCTTGCTGAAGAGTGTGGGATATCAGTTGGATCTTGTTACGAGATTTTGAGCGACAAATTGAAGATGCACCGCGTTGCTGCGAAATGTGTGCCTCAGAACTCGTGAGTTTTTGGCCAAACACTCGATCACTGTTCTTCCCCACCCCCCTACTCACCTGACCTTGCTCCTTACGATTTTTTCTTGTTCCCCAAACTCAAAAGACCCTTGAAAGGAAGATTTGAGACGATTCCCGAGATTAAGGCAAATGCGACGAAGGAGCTGGAGGACATTACAAAAGAAGCGTACCAGGACTGTTTCAACAAGTGGAAACACCGTTTGGATAAGTGTGTGTGTTGGGGAGGAGAGTACTTTGAAGGGGTCCCAGACCTGTAACTTTTAAATAAAGTACATTTTGTTTTATGACGTCAGTCCGCGTATTTTTTGAACAGCCCTCGTACATTTCTTCCAGGGTATCCAGAAGAACAGTAAATAGGAGACTGACCAAGAAAGTTTATTTTGAAAGAAGGATTATCTACACGTTGATATTAATCATAATTCATCTCCATAAATATGTTACTTGGGTAAGATAGTGTGCCATCTTACAGTTTGGGCACGAGCAACATGTCATTCTGTTTCCCAAGTCTTGTTTCCGACTTGTTAATGCTAACGATAGAATGTTTGTCGTTTGCCTAGATAACAGATAAGGGAAGACATAGGAGGTGGTACAGTACATGTTTGGGCAGCTATTTATCACAGTAGAAAAACTGCTCTTCATATCCTTTCCCTAAACATCAATGGCGCCTCCTATAAGTATCACATAGAGACGATATTTCTGCCAGATTTGGCGATAACTTCGGATGAAAGCAGGATGGATTATATCAATAAATAGCATGCCACACTGCCTTGTGGAGGTTATTAGAGCACAAGGAGGTCACTCAAATACTCAGTGTCTAATATGAATTGATATAAGGTTACATATGCTATTTGTAACAATTTGATGTTATATTTTGTCATTATATATATTTTAGTAAGGGTTTGTTGTGATAGGTGAAATACTAAATTATACGTCTTTCTTCAGGTGCCTGACAAAATTCCTTTCTCCTCTAATAAATCGTTCATGATACCAATAGAATGCGTCACATTACACATATTAAACATGTAGGTGTTTAATACAACATGCGTTTCTCATTTTGACAGCTATTTATATTCTATCTTAATAACAATCATTTTATTTATTATAAGATACAGAAACATTTTGTCCAAGACTGTATCTTAATTGAACAAAACATACATACTGTAATTCAACACTCTTGGTACCAAAATACATTTACTGAGCAATTCTCGGTCGTGTGATCTCTTTTTTTTTTCATACCGTAAATATATAAATATTCCTTTATTTATGTAAGTAAGCTACTTGTACTGTGATTGTGGCATAACCTTGTTGAAACGTTGTACATTTGTTCATTATCCATTAAATCCATTTCGAAGTTTTATTTTCTAAAAAGTAAGTTCCTCGCTATTAAATTTGAATTCACATATATTCTTCACCCTTTATTAATAAACAAACCACAGTTATGTGTTATCATTCGTTCATCAAAAGTGTAACACTTATCTTTTGTCTTTCATAAATAAACGGAACAAATTTATCCATTTCCATCCATTCCAGGTTTTATTTTTACAGTATTTTTGTGACTTCAAATTTTTTGTGTTTTAAGTTATTTATACTTCTACTAACAAGATGTTAATACTTCTTTTGTTGTGCAATGTATTTTTTTTTACATTTCTTTTAATAATTTAAAGCTATTATTCACAAGAATTATTGGCTTGAAAGTAATTTTACGTCAAATTTGAAGATAAACCTTATTATTCAAAATAGTTTTTATTTCAGTTCTAAATGTGCTTACCTCTATGCGACAAAACATAGTAACTATAATTCATCCTAAAATTAAATACCCCAACACTAACAGAATTAAATAATTTGTAAGAGTAAGCGTAGTTTTGCCAGTTCATTGCATGCACCAAAAACAATACACTTTATATTTAGTAGCGGAACAGTTCTTAATTTTAGAACTTTACAGAGCTGCTAATTATTTATTAGTACATTTATTATCAATCAGATGAAAAGGAAACTAACTATTTATTTGTATTTACTTTAAATTTCAATACACTGTTCTTTATACGTAGCTCTTTTACACCATCTATAAATTTTAACGTCCAAGGTTTAATATGGTTTTATGGGCTCTACTGTTTTTCATTGTTTTTCAATAATTAAGGACTATGTGCACAATACCCAAATAATCTGTAACCTATTGTTCAGCATTTCTATAAGACTATGGTGGTTTATCTACCGTCTAAGAGTTGCTGTTTTTTATTCCATGGGGTTTATATAACAGTTTCTTTCAGTGATTTTGTTTATTACGATTAAATTCTCCTTTTCAGGCCTTCTACTGCATATGGAGAATATGAGAATGGATCCCAAACATCAGTTCGCTGCCCAGTATGTTTTGAGTCGGGTAGCTGCAGAAAACCGAGAGAAAGAAACACACGTAAGCTCCACAGCACCTCTAGAAGTGGCCAATCTATCCAAGAGTGGAGGCAGTTCTGGCTCTAACCAATTCAAAGAACCAAAAATATCCCATAATAATGGTAGTAGCCACAATGGAGCCATTATGAATATACTGTCCAACATAAAAAGCCTATCAAACATTAATAGGCCTGCTCCAGCTCATTCTCAAAGGTCGTCTGCCCTTCCACATATTATACCACAACTCGCTTTATCTCGCGTGTCTTCTCAAAACCATTCTCAACAATTCTATTAAACGGCATAGAATGGTTAATATCTCTTAGATTCACGATGGTAGCAGTAAGTATACAAATAATTTTAACTCACCACAAATTTAAATACCGCTATATTAACAAAATTTAATCTAATTGAACCTTTGTTATAGTTGGTCTTAATTTTTGAAGTATACGTTAAATACTATATGTTTTATCTCCGCTTAAAGACTGATAACAGAGTTTCTCTGTCAAACCATAGATTATTGAGTTACGTTTTTGAGTGACTGTGAATTTATGTGGAATTTTCAAGAGACTTCTAACAAAACAATTTGTTGCTACGAAAGCTACAACACATTATGTAGATAAGCACGTACACGCTTGTAATCCGTCTTTAAGTTGGATAAAACATGTAGACATTGAATAAAGGAAAACTTACGGTTTAAAACAGTGATATTTAACTTTTAATTCAATTTCTTTTGTGCAATGTTTTGGCCAAGTGAGCTGTGATACAAAATTTGTTTACAACTTAAAAGTTTGTAAGCAAGTGTGAGCCAGGAAGAGATGGATCATGGCGGTATTAGGTAAGCCTGGCCCTAATAATAATCATGTTTAATGTTTAAAGTATGTATAATGTCTTTGTTTACATATAGTGTCACTGGGATGAAATTCCAGAGGCACTCTAAACACTTCTATATAATTCTCGGTCAGTGATCTCGTCCGGTTTATTGTATTTCCGGATTTTGTTATTAATGGTAACAAAACTAAAGTGTTGTGATTGTAATTGTTGTGCAGTAGTGTGTAGTTTCTTTAGAGTAGTGTTAGATTACTACAGACAGGCTGCTGTCAGTGAGGATTTTGTAATATTGGTGCGTGATTTTCTTGTTAAAAAAGTACAATTATAGAATTAATTAAGGCGAAATATTATGCATATTCTTTCAAATTATAAAAGTAGACTAAATAGCCCAATACTGTTTAACGTGTTGTGTCCTTTGATAATGATTCGCCTAAAAGGCTTTGTGACAAGCGATACTTATTTTTATGGAATTTGTAAAATTAATTTCAAGTCTTCATGAAAATTGGAATTATTTAGGTAAGATTTGAATTGTGGATGTTCGTGTATGACATCAGTATTTTCACAGGAGAGAAAAACTTCTATAAAAATATAACATAAACTGGGGCCAAATTGGTAGTGTAGGAAGTTTGCTTAAAGTTTTCACTCAAAGTTATGGTGTAGGAAACAAGTAATATCCAAAATGCTGTTAACATTCCCAATACTGAAGGTTTTTATTGTGGCCAAGTTGTTATACTCTTACCTGTATTTTTTTCTTTTGAATTATATAAATTATTCAGGAAATCACTCTAAAGTTAAACACATTATAGTTGTACAATTTGGTATAGCGTAGCTCACTTAATGCAGATATTATATAAATATATATATGGCTATAACAGTTATTGAAATTAATTCATTGACAAATTTTATGAGTTAATTTATTACACATGGAAGACAAAGTACCATATTGTAAAGAAGGTGTTTGGACCTAGATGTGAACTAAATGGAAATGTGATTAATATTTTAGAATTTTATACCTTTGAATACAGGGTGTATCAAAATTATTTCAATTTATTGTGCCTGAATAAGAAATGTTTACACATGATATTTTATGAAAAGTCTATTTGCTAAAACATTTTTCTTTTCTTTTAGCCAACATTTCTCTTCTCTTACTTCAAGTTCGATTCTGGAAAAACAAAAACAAATTTAAATTTAATTTAAATGTTTTAAAGATTTTTTTACGAAAATTTCCATTTTCCTCTAAATTTTTTACAAAACTATATTTCACATTTAATATTTAATTACAAACATTTGAATCCGATGATAAGTAACATTCCAGACGTGGCGCTTGCTGTGATAACCAGAAATTGAAAAATGCTGCCACGCGCACACACAAAAAATTGTGTTTATAGTGTTTGTTTGTTTGTAGTTAAGCACAGAGCTGCACAATGAACCATCTGCGCTCTACCCACCACGTGTTTTCTGGCGTTATAAGTCCGCAAACATACTGGGGGACGATTACAGTGTCACTTAACTAATTTATTTAAATAACGATTATGTTAAGCCTCGTTGTTCATTTCAACTATATATGCATGAGGGGTATGTTATTATAATTTGTTTTACGTACTTTTATTTTTTATATGACAAATTTATTTGAAATAAGAACAAAGTTATAGCAACTTATTGAAAACCAAGTACCTAGTTTTCTTGTCATGTTATTCGATGAAACGCTTCAATAACATAATTCATTTATTTTTATTAATAATAGTAAGACCAAAGCATTGCGATCGTAATCTATATGCAGTGGTAGCTAGTTTGTTTATGAATGAATATGAATTCATTTTCTTATGGAAAATATGAGAAAGGATCTCAAACACCAGTTCGCTGCCCAATATATTCTTAGTTGGGCAGCTGCTGAGAAACGAGAGAAAGAAACACATGTTCCAAAGTACCTCTTGTAATTGTGAAAATATATATATGTGTGTACGTAAGTTCTTGTAAAAATACGTTTATAATTACTGTTGCTTTCTCTTTGTAATTTATTCATTAATTGTTTTCACTTTATACATAAAATTATTTCTTCCTCTTTTTTTAATGACAGTGTTTCCGATGTTGTATGGAGTATATATTCCAAGGTTGTATGGAGTCCATATTCTAAGGTTGTATGGAGTATATATTCCAAGGTTGTATGGGGTACATATTCCAAGGTTGTATGGAGTACATATTCCAAGGTTGTATGGGGTACATATTCCAAGGTTGTATGGTGTACATATTCCAAAGTTGTATGGGGTACATATTTCAAGGTTGTATGGAGTACATATTCCAAGGTTGTATGGAGTTCATATTCCAAGATTGTATGGAGTACATATTCCAAGATTGTATGGAGTACATATACAGTTTAGTTTCCTAAAGCTTTTCTATACTTACTAGCTTTAATTCTCGAGGTATTTCTTGCTTATAAAATATATAGACTCAGCTGGTTAAATAAGTTTCTTACTTTAATATATAAAACTCTTTACTTCGAAAGCAAATAAGTCTTCATTTTATAATTAAACAGTTTATAAATTACATCCTTAATACATTGTAGTTGTAAATAACATTAAAAACAACATTCTTTTCTAATTCAAGTATTATAGTTTAAATATAAAAAAATATAACACAAATGGCAATGGATAACCTATTGCTATTTAGATCGCTTGTAAACACAGACATGTAATTAAGTTAGAAGGTTAAGCATATTAAGATAATGTTCTTATTTCGTCTTCTTGTTAGTAAACTACCCTCACAAAGTGAAAGGGGCTCCAGAGTACCCTGTACGGTTAAGGAAGTGCATTATTAGTAGAATAATAATAACAAATATACTCATGGTAAAAATAAGAAAAAATGATACAAAGTCGTTCAATACATTTTATTACAATATATTTATCAAACAATAAGACCATTAAAAACTACAAGTAGCATAACACTATTAACCACTAGAATAACAGCAGTTAACACAACAGTACTATGAGAACTCATTGAAGATATCAATTTCTTATTTTATCATAACACTATTAACCACTAGAATAACAGCAGTTAACACAACAGTATTAAGGGAACTCATTGAAGATATCAATTTCTTATTTTATCGGCTAGTTATTTCAGCCTCATATCTTAAATTTAATTTTAAAACTTTTGTTCTAATTTGGATTTTGTAAAATTAAATGTTGCTTTCATAACGTACCTTAGATATGCTAATTTTATGTGGATTTTTTTAATTGTCTTTTCTTTATATATTTCCGGTGAGGTATAAAATATTTGAAATTTGAAAAATGCAGGTTTGATGTCCTGATGTCACTGACACATTATCATACATTATATATCATATTAATCACGATGACGTCATGTGTAATATTGCTAAACAAACATAATGTCTAATAACCATCAAAAGACCATCTGAGATTATGAATATTGGCAAGTTAAACCTCATTAAAAATGGCCACAGCCTGACAAGGATCCAAATGAAATGCTATATTACTTGTCCTAATATCATTCTTCTATTATATAATAAAATATGTCCAATGAAACTATGCAAGTACCATTATTCAGTAACTACTGTAAATTGTGATGTTGTGGTGCTCGAATCGCAATATGCAGTATTATTTAACGTAAAATCATATCTTTCGACACTACACCCATTTCTATCATGTTTTGATTTATCGTATCTTTTCGTCTAAATTGTTTATGAATTCCACTTCGTTTATATTTGATTCGTATTCCAATTATTCGTTTCGCTCTGTTATTTCCTTCCTTTTTTCTTACGTGTCCATACTACCTCAGTTTAACTTCACGAGCTGTTATCTGTTATCTTACATACCCCATCCTTACTTTCTAATATCTTAACTCGTAATCCTATCTCCTAACGATATTCCGTCATCAAACGTAACATTCTAATTTCTGTCTTTTCCAGAAAAATTTCGTCTTTCCTTCTTAATTACCCATGGTTCTGCTCCATACAACAGATGTGATCTAAATACAGTTTCACAAATCCAAATTTTCAGTTTCTTTGGAATTTTCTTGACACAAACAATTCCCAAAACACTGCTCCATTTCTGTCATCCACTCTTCATCCTCCAGTCTCGTTTGTGTACGAACCTGTATACAGCTGTTTGGGTTATCTCTGTGTCCAGTATATTTTTTATTCTGACCAGATATATTCCTTCTTCACTACTTTATAATTCCTCTGTCTTCCCTGTATTTACCTTAAGTCCATCTCATTCCAACTGTTCTTGTCACAATCTATATCTTACCTGTTGTTCCTTCTTGCTTCTAGCTATAATCACTAGATTGTTATCATATAATAATTCCCACAGCTCTCTTCTTCTGATAGTTTCTGAAAAGAAATTCATTATTTTTACTTAAAAGTATGAGCTAAAAGTTGACCCTTTATGTAATCGTATCTTTAGTTCAAATTCATCAGTGTCTCCTTGTTTTGTTCTTACCCGTGTTTGTACATCTTCATATATTCATTGCATCGTTCAGACATTTTTTTTCGGGACATCTTTGTTTCTTAAACAACAACAGAAAAAAAAATCTCTCTTGGTACAGTATCATATGCATTTTCCAAGTCTACGAAATGCCAACATAATGTTCCATTTTCCTTTAAGATCTTATCTTGCAAATGCCTTATGATAAATATTGTATCAACTGTATTTGTTTCTCAGTTATTGATATGATATTCTTTAATTGCTGTTCAACTATTCTCTCGAATATTTAAATATATGTTAGACTGGCTTAAGATCTCTATAACTACCATAGCCCAGTATCTCACCCTTCTACTTATATGTAGGTACCATTGTACTCGTTAGACAGTTTCCACACACCCTACAGTATCTGTAAGAACTTCCCTACCATATGCACGACTGCTTAACACAAAACTCTAATAATCTCAGTTGTCACCCCTGATGAGCAAACCACTTGCTTTACCTTGTTTGATTTTAACTTCTGTTCTACTTATGTCTTGTACTAGTCACTGAGCTCTGCCCTCAGCCTCCATATAATCTCTTTCATTTTCTTACATCCAACATTTCCTCATAATACTGCTTCCAGATTTTCTTAACGTGTTCTCATCCTTAACAGCTATTGACCACTTTTTATTTTCTATTGTATTTGCTTCTCTGAGACATCTTTGTGCTCTCTCTCTAGACTTAGCTGTCTTGGATATCTTCGTTGGTTCTTCAGATGTTTCCAGCTGACTATACACTCCACTCACAATTCATTCTTTCCCACTGCTTTTTAGCATCGACTCAGCATCCTCATACATGAGAGTATATTTTTCATTTCCTTGTAACACTTTGAACATTATTCTTGTTCATTTCCTCTTTTCATTACCGTGTATCTTTATTATTTATTTCGTTTTCACACTTTAACAGCTGCATCCAGTGATGGAACTTTAACATCTTCCTATTTCTGATCTCGGTCTTTTCCTTCCACTGCATCTGTATTTGTGTTTTGTTCCTACCTGCTCATTTCTTTGAATTTATTCATGTTTTCTCCATTTAGTTTCCATATCTTGATTTTAGCTTCTATATTCCGCTTCTTGATTATGTTACTTTCATGTATGTCTATATGCATTATCAGCAGCCTACGTGTTGGTTCGCTATTCCCTCCCAACATTTCACACTTCAGTTATTAATATTCTATTTACTTACTCATTTGACAACCACCAAGTAAAGTTGCCTTGCTTGTTGAGCACTGTTATACGTAATTAGGTGTTGCACTGTTTTCTGAAATACAGTTGACATTATACATTTCTAAAGCGTTTGCTATTTCAACAATTTTATCTTCCTCTTCATTTTAATTTCCATACTAATGTACTTCGTGCACTCCCTGAAAATTAATTTGTCTTTCACTAATGTGACTGTTTAGATCCCCTCCAGTTATAATCCTTTCATTAATAACTGATAATTACTGACCAGTTCTTCATGATTTTTCCTCAGTTGTTTCGTTCATTTTCTTGTTTACCTTGTCCTGAAGTATTCACTGATATCAGGTTTATAATTACGTCACCGTTATCATAAAATCTCTGTCATTTATTTTTTGCACTTCAATTACTTACTCTTTACTTTATCTCCACTCGTCTTATCCATTTCTCATTGTATTGTGAACATAGTAGAAAACCTTATGTCTTTTTCTCACTGTGTTATTTAGTCTCCTGTTTACAGAGAACGTGAATTTTCCTTCTCAACGTTTCACCAACTATCTCACGTTCCTTAGCATTCAAACAAACCAGATTCCAAGTTCCATATCTGCTTATACACTACTTTTTACGCTTTCTTTCCACTTGCTCTCTCCTCTCTCATCTGGACATGATAACCAAGACTGGAATACGTTCATTCCACCTCGCATAGCAGAACTCCTTTCCTCTAGTCTACTACTGCTAAATTAGGGGTAGTTAGATAACCCTCGAACAGCATTGCATGACATTCACAAAAAACGTTGTTAGTTACAAATGAAAACAGACGTTACAAAGTTTCAGACAAGATAATAGAACAGCGCTTGTTTCAAAACATCGAGTGTTTATTCTTAAACATACAGACTGTCATATGTGTATCAAAGGTAACGGCTAACCTACTCTTGTCTCTCACATCCCAATTCGTATTAACTCGTCTCGGGTATTGCTTATTCCACCAGTTCAAAAACTAATGATTCACCCAAAAAAAGAAATAAACAAAAAACAAATAAAATCAAAATAGAAATTAAATTTCTAATTTAATTAAAAATAAGATTGAAATAAACAATACAAAACAAAATAGTAAATCGTTATCCCTAAGAAGCTTCTGTACAATACTAACCACTACAAAATAATAACCATTAAACAAAACATTACGTTATCCCTAAGAAGCAAAACAATACTAACCACTACAAAATAATAACCATTACGTTATAGTAAATCGTTATCCCTAAGAAGCTTCTGTACAATACTAACCACTACAAAAACAATAACCATTACGTTAACAAAACAAGATAGTAAAGCGTTATCCCTAAGAAGCTTCTGTACAATACTAACCACTACAAAAATAATAACCATTACGTTAACAAAACAAAATAGTAAATCGTTATCCCTAAGAAGCTTCTGTACAATACTAACCACTACAAAAATAATAACCATTACGTTAACAAAACAAAATAGTAAATCGTTATCCCTAAGAAGCTTCTGTACAATACTAACCACTACAAAAATAATAACCATTACGTTAACAAAACAAGATAGTAAATCGTTATCCCTAAGAAGCTTCTGTACAATACTAACCACTACAAAAACAATAACCATTACGTTAACAAAACAAGATAGTAAATCGTTATCCCTAAGAAGCTTCTGTACAATACTAACCACTACAAAAATAATAACCATTACGTTAACAAAACAAAATAGTAAATCGTTATCCCTAAGAAGCTTCTGTACAATACTAACCACTACAAAAACAATAACCATTACGTTAACAAAACAAGATAGTAAATCGTTATCCCTAACAAGCTTCTGTACAATACTAACCACTACAAAAACAATAACCATTACGTTAACAAAACAAAATAGTAAATCGTTATCCCTAAGAAGCTTCTGTACAATACTAACCATTACGTTACTACAAGAAGCTTCTGTAAAATTAACCACTAACCATTACGTTAACAAAACAAAATAGTAAATCGTTATCCCTAACAAGCTTCTGTACAATACTAACCACTACAAAAATAATAACCATTACGTTAACTATAACCAATTACACGATAGTTTCAAGCATAACAAATAGCAACTTTGCTCTAATTTTATGTGATAGGTAATGATTAATAGTACGTTTGTGTGGTTGATTTTACCGTAAAACTTCACAATGTTACTATCGCGAGAAATTAAACATACGGCTAACTCACCAGAGGACTAAATAGTTTTTACTGGGTATTTGTGATTATTAAAGTTGTCTTTTGAACAAGTATCAGAAGTAGATGTACTTGAATTTTATACATCTGTTTACTTTTAAAATTTCACTGTTTCATTTGATATGGCACATAAGAAAAAGTCACATTTTATTACTATAATTACTGAGTTCAAAGTAATTGTAAACATAGCTGAAATATGTTTGACATGTTTATAAAGATGTAATTATTAAGAAAAATACGAGATAGTACGTTGTATCAGTAGAAGGTTTTGTTTGGTTGTTTTTTCTTCATTTTTTCTTACTCGCTACAGAATGCCCAGCATGGATAGGTAGTCAGGGCGCTCGACTCATAATTAAGGTCGAGGGTTCGAATTCCAGCCACACCTAACATGCTCGCCCTTTCAGTCGTGGAGGCGTTATAATGTGACGCTTAGTCCCACTATTAGTTGTTAAAATATTAGTCCAAGAGTTTGAGATGGGTAATAATGACTAGCTGTCTTCCCTTCAGTCTTACAGTGTTGAATTATGGATGGTTAGCGCAGATAGGCCTCGTGTGGCTTTGAGCGAAATTCAAAACAAACAAACAAACAAACGCTAAAAATAGCAATTTTTCCCCAGGAAATAGATTTTAACTTCAATGGCAATGAAATGTTCATTTTTTCAGTGTTTTCTACATTTGTAAGTGCCTGTTTATGTGTTTGTGATTGTTAATTTCTGGCAAAAGAAATTCAAATCTTGTTTTAATGCTCCTACACCAAATAACATGTGTTTGTGAGAAAAGTATATTTTAAAAGGCATAGAAACGAAAGCATTTGAAATTTACACGTCTGATTTAAGAATTTTGCTATTTTTCAATTCGACTAATATATAGAAATAGAAATATATTAATGTTTGGAATAACTTCTTTCGTGAGAAATTCCACTACGAATCTTAAACTGCATCAGCCGTTTTTTTACTTATTTGCTGTAGGGTTTAGCTCTTACAAGAGAATGAAATTATCTATTACAAGAGTAACATAGAGGTTCATAATGAAACGAATGTGTTTTAAGCCAACTGCGTTATCATTTAAAAGAAATTTAAACATGGTTAGGTTCCATTTGGTTCATAAAGCTGATAGTCTATATGAACAGCACGGAACTTCTATTTCGGTATAGATTGCGCGTAACCATTTCCCATAATATAATGTAAGTCACCTCACAGTTCTTAGGTGTTAAGATATTCTTCCGTTAAAATGTAGTCCATCTTTGAATGTGAAAAGAAGGCGACATTTTCCCCTGCACGGAGGCTCTTTTCAGATATTTTATCTAGAAATTCATCAAAGTGTCCTGAGATGACTTCGAGACTTCGTAATAATCCCTTTAGGATGACATTTGATATGGAAAAAGAGAGGAAGAGCTCTATTTCATCCTCTTCATCCATTTGTCCTTCCTTATACTTGCATTGTGTGCTATTCCACAACTATTGTGTTATAGCTATTTTTCAGAATATTTATTTTTATACATGCAATCCAGTAAACTTCCTTCAGGATTACATGCAACAAAGAGAATGAATACATTGCTTTAGAGCGTATATTTCATAGAAACTTTGTGTCGCTTGAAAATTTAAAGCCATGACTTCAACATAGTATTCTCTTATTGCGAAGTTTCGGTTATTGCATAGCATTTAAACATATATTATAGCTTCTATAATTAAAATAAAATTGGACATCAACAATTAAAGTAAGTACCTTGTAATGCAAACCGTAAATCCATCCGCTAATTTTTTGTGTTCACTTCTTGCTTGTTCCCCATTGGGACTCCGATAAATTTATCGACTTACCACGCTAAAATGTGGACATCGATTCCCCGTGGTTGACTAAGCAAATAGTTCACTGTGGCTTTGCTCTAAAACGACACTTCTTGTAGCTGTCATGCCTAACAATACCTGGAGAAATACTGAAATCATAGATCTTATATTCTGTAGGGCTAAAGCTTTTCCATAAACACAATCGTGTACTTACTTATTGTTTACTAGCAGATGTTTGCCTTTTATCATTATTTCATAAAAGTAAGACAGTTTGTTTTAGCTGATACTACTCGTGTAATTCGAGGCCCGAATTGTGTAACTTCTCCATATATAGCTGTTGGTCGTCACCATTTCAAGTGATATTTTTTTCTGCAACAAACACAAAATTGGATAGTGGTCAGTAATTTCAAAGTCAGCAGACATCAACAGAGTAAACAGAAAAACAAAATGCGAATGCGCAATAATATGGTTTGTACAAACCACAAAATATTTTTAGAAAAAATCTGAAACAAAGAGTTCGAACATTTCACTGAGATATAATGAAGATTTTGTTTTTTAAAACATTTTCTTACCATAGAAACATTCTAAGGAAATATGTTATGTCAGTTTAAGCCGAATGTACTTCGAGTAAAAATGTATTTTTGTATGAAATATCCAAATCAACTGTCTTTAGAATACACTTTTACTTCAAGTGGGTTTCTCGTCATCATGAAAAACCTCAAATAAATTACATGATAATATATTTGATTTATATGATACATATATAATAATTTTTATTGCTCTTATAGATGAAATTGAAAATGATTTCCAATGCCGATTTATGCTCTTTATTAGATATGTAATATATATATAATGAAGTGATTAAGATGATATAGGTAGCTAGTTTGCATTAATTACAACTTAATATCAATGAGAAACCATAATTAACTTTCTCGTGAATTTCTGACAGTTTGTAATAGTACAGATTCTGTAAGTTGTTCGATACTGAAATGATACCATTTAATAAAAATGTCTAAAATCAGTGTTACATCCTTCCGGAATAAGAATACTTGCTGGCTAAATCTGTTATCAATTATTATTATTATGTCGGAAATTTGTTTGGATGCGAAAGAAGTGAATATCAGGAAGCAACTATTTTCTACAAAATGATTTTGTTTACAATCCAAGAAACGCTACGTAAGACAAAAAAGTTAACTTTACGGAGTTTACATATCCGTAAAGTTCTTAACTTCAATATCCTAAATTTGTAGTCGCTTCGTCACTCGCTTTGTCACTTCATATAGAACATTTTAGTGCACACTCCAACATCAATACTAAGCCTATACAAAAAATCTGAGTTTTAATTTTTTAAATAAATACCAACTTTCACAAAGTTTATGGTCAAGTGTTAATGATCATGGACTTTTATTTCTAGAACTTTCGCTGTAACTTATTCAAAAAAAAAGCAGTAGTAGCGTTCAGTAATTCATTGTTTCTGTCTCGATACGTCTGAGCTAAAATGCTGACTTATTTCATTTGTTTCTAGTTTATACGTTATAATGTCAATACGAATTCTAATTTTTCTTTCACTTTACATAAACAGTAGTACAGATACAAACGCCAAGACTAATTTTTAAACGAATGATTCAGTCTCTTCATATTGCACGTGAATTTTGCAGCGCTCAGACACTAGCACAAAATGTCAGTGACTTCTTTGTTGTTGTTTTGTTCACTGTACCCTAACACAAGAAGAAGCAAACGTTAAGTTTTAACGAGAGTCTTACTTTATTTGTTTAAATGAAGACCAGAGATACGTCTGAATTAATTGTTAATGTTACTTAAGTTTAGTTAGTAAACTCTGCACTCATCGTTAATGAGTGCCTTTCTTTGCATAACTTGCCAAATTCTAGCGCAACAGACATAACAAGAACTTTGCCCGAATGATTCTACTTTTTACTTTTATTTACTAATTTATAGTGCGCGCGCACGCACACACACACGTGAATACTAAATCTTAATGAGCAACTAGATTTCTTGGCTTTGCTTTATGTCCTTTTACGAATCTAGCGCAAAGAACGAAGCAACTTGTACTGAGTTTTAAAAAAATGCTAATGTTATTCATAGCATTTATTACAAATAGTATTGTAAGGTATATTCAACAGTACAAAAAAGTCATATTATGGGGTAGATTATAAAATTAGGCAATATTTTACGATGATACCAGAAAATCACAACAAACGAAACAGTTATTTAAAACAAGTTTTTCTGCTGATGCTCAGCTCTGAACATGGCAAATGCCAAATTAATAGTACTGAAATCCAAATAGGATAGAGTTTGGTATCTGACAATATGTAGAAAATTATTATCCCTACTGATTTTGGTCTTTATTATATATATTAATAATCTGAAGATTTTCTCTTGTTCTAAGTAGTCTAGAGCAGTAGTATAACCTCATTATACTCAAATCTATATTATACTTACATATAATGATCTGTGTTATATGTGATGTGCTGTAAGATAATGGTGATTTCTCTGTGATGTAATGTAGTGTTGATCAATGGGTGATATTAAAATGAAGCAAAGAAAATGATCTTGTTTGTGTTGTATTTTAGAATAACCTAAATCACTTGTGTGATGTTTGTTCAGTACAAATGAACTTAAACTTGCCTTAGTATTTTATTTCTGTGTAAAAGTTACAAAGAATTTTATAGATCTATGTATTGTTTGAAAATGGCTTACTTAAAGAACCACAATTTTAGAATCAAGCTCTGTTATAAAGTGTTGCGTTCTCAGAGAAATATGTCGTTAGCTGCATGACAGGGTGATTATATTGGATTTTTTTAAGCACATATGACGTGTCATATTTAGGATTTAAACTCTCTTCTGAAGGAATACACACAAACGATGACTAAGTAAAACTTGTTACAAAGTTCTTAAATCTAACCAACTACAAAAATGTGAGCACATTCTTGGTATGTGTACCTTGTACCAGGTCGTCCCTTAAGTAATATCCGATTTTAGACTCAGAAAAAGAGAAAGGATTTCAAACACTTTTAATGTTATTTAATCAATAATGTATGTTCCATTATTATTAATTACTTCCTGCCAATGATTCACAAGCTTCTGAATGTCACTTCTATAAAATTATTGGGGTTTGGAGGAAAAGAATGTAGAGAGGATAGTTTTGACATCTTCATGTGTTCCAAGATCTTTTCCATCAAGATAGTTCTGTAATCTTTGGAATATATGATAATCAGATGGAGCAAGGTCTGGAGAATAAGGAGGATGTGGAAGTTTTTCCCAGTCTAGCTCTTCAGTCTTTGCAGATGTGATCCTTTGTGTATGGGGCTGTGCATTATCCTGGTGTAACACAACACATTTACAATTGATCAAAACAGACCTAGTTTCTTTCAGTACAACATTCAAGCGCTTTAACTATTGACAACAGAAGTCTGATGTAATCGTTACATTGAGTAGCACCAACAATATCCCACTAAACGCTTAACAAGACTTTCCTAGGGTGGAGGTCCATTTTTGACTGTGCTTTAGCCAGTTCACCTGCACTGAGCCATTGTCTGCAGCGCTTAACATTTTTGTATATCCATTTTTCATCTCCAGTCACTAACCTGTCCAAAACACGTAAGTTACGTACACGAGAGTTCAGAGAAGTGCACATATCCACTCTTGCTATAAGGTTGGCTTGGATCAAATCATGGTGGACCCATTTTCCAAGTTTTGACACCTTTCCAAGCTGTTGCAGATGACGGTGAACTCTCGAATGGGTTGAATTAAGCTTCTGTGATTGTTCTTCAACTGTTACAACACAATCTTTATCATGTGCAGCCAGAAGCAAGTCATCATTGAACTCAAGTGCATCACTTAAGCTGTAGTCACCTGACTTGAACTTCTGAAACCACCTTTGACATTTTCTTTCATTGAGACACTCCGCACCATAAGCACCTTGAATGTTTCTTGTAGTTTCTGCTGCACTATTGCCTTTCTTAAACTCATAAGGCGTTATATGTCTAATGTGCTCCTCAGCACATCCATCTTCATAAGAGTGTGATTAATGATCTGATTAGTTTGGTTTGTTTTGAATTTCACGCAAAGCTACACAAAGGCTATCTGCGCTATTTGTCCCTAATTTAGCAGTGTAAGACGAGATGGAAGGTAGCTAGTTATCACCACCCACCGCCAACTCTTAGGCTACTCTTTTACCAACGAATAGGGGGAATGACCGTAACATTATAACGCCCCCACAGATGAAAGGTCGAGCAAGTTTGGTGTGACGGGGATCCGAATCTGCGACCCTTGGATTACAAGTAGAGTGCCTTACCCACCTGGCCATGCTGGGCCTTAATGATCTGAAAAAGTGGAGTTGGGTTAGTTTCTTTTATTTGTTAAGACATCTTTATACGTGGTCTATTACATATTTTAATCCTTAAAGCTTTCTACAAAGACAGGAAAGATGATGCACATTCTGTATTAAATGTTCGGACATTGTGAAATGACCTGATACAATCAATTCATCCCAAACTTTGCTACAATTGCTGAACCTTTGTATCAATTACAAAAGAGGTGTATCAGGTAGAAATGGAACCCCCAGTGTAAAGATGCATTCTAGAAATTAAAGCACACTTTATGTGAATCCTCTGTCTTGAAAAGATGAGCACTACATCTTGAATACTAATGCTTCAAATTTTGGATTAGAAACAGTTCTGTGTCAAAGGTGACATCGCATACGTCAGTAAAACACTAAACCCTACAGAAAAAATATATACTACTACAGAATTAGAATGTGTAGCTGTAGTCTGGACGATAGAAAATTTTAAGATATACCAAGATGTAGAATAATTTACAGTTGTAATTGACCACACAGTCTTGAATTGGTTACAAACAGCTCCAACGTTAATTGACAGACTAATGCATTGGTCACTAAAATGATAATACTTAACATTTGAAACAATATACTAAAAGGAAAAGAAAAACAGTTCTGCTATGACCCATCTAGACATCTTATTTCCCACCCTCCAGAAGAAACTCTACATTTGGACATTCAGTTAGCTATCACCTAAACTTTCTTGCCATTGTCAATGTTAACACTAGAGAACAATTGACTACTGAACAAGTTAAAAATGGTGAATATGAGCATTTATTCTGTTATTACAACTGCAGAAACTGTAATGAAATCCAAACACTATGTATTAAATGATAATGTTTTTCTCACCAATGGCGAATTCAGACCAGTTATCCTCTAAACGTTAAGTTTGGCGATGTTAATTGAATTGCGTGATCATCCTATGGTTGCTCATCTAGGTGTCTGAAAAATAATAAACAAAATATCCAGGCATGGTTACTTGTCTGATATAATGAAGATTATGAGTTTTCAGGCCATGCTTCTTAAATCACTAAATACTATCAGCCACAGTGATTTACGCAAAGCACTAAATTAATGGAATTTGGTGAGATAATAGAAGTGAACATCAGGGGACCTTATCCAAATAAGTCTAGGACAGAAGATAGTTAGTTGTTAGTTGTGACAGAATATTTCAGAAAATGAGTTGGATTATATACTTTCAAACAAATAATCGCGAAGGTGGTTGTTAAACTAAACTAATTAATAAATAAAAACAAGTTCACCTTCTGGTGTGTTTACTTTTCATCCTTCAGTGGATGCTGTTAATGACTTACCTCTATCTCCTCTTCAAAGGACATTTCCACCACTTCGCAGAGTTAATTTACTAACTTAGCTAGTTTCGTGTTCAGAATTAAACTTTCAGTAAGCCTAACCAGAGTCAGAAACTAACGAAGATCTACCTGGTGATTAAAAATCGTGAACAGTATTTTTCTTGTAAACTATCTGAAAATGATTCGTGATATCAACATGAAGAGAGAGTTAAAAGTAAGGATATGAAAAGTGGGATATATTATTAACGTTGGTATCAAGTCTTTGTTGTTCTTATTGATAAAATTTGTTTCAATTATTTGAATGTTTTAATTCGAATTTGTGTCATTCTTATTTAAAGTTTACTAAACTTATGATTTTATTTGCGAGTCCTGATTGTAGCAGCGTATTCATTTTAGACCAGCACATTGTGCATAAACATATTTATTTAAAAAGAATACAATTTTGTACTGAATTTCATTGCATAAGAATTAAAATGTTTACGATCTCTGAAAGTTACGGAAAAATTCACGAATTACAATGTTTGCGATATATAAAAATTACGAATAACCAGATGAATTACAGATATTACAGTCTTTTAAAACTAAGTATAACTCCACAAAGTAAATTATTTACGGCTTATAATAATTACATCTTACTTCATGAACTATAAAGTTTATGATCAACAAACATTACGGATAACTGCATCACTAAAAATATTCACTATATTTAAAACTTTCTGATAACTACAAGGATTACAATAAATAAAATAAAACGACTCTTGTACATATACATTTAAAAGGAGTGGAGTGGTGCACTGCTTTTAATTGTATAAGAATTACAACGTTTACAATCTCGGAAAGTTACGAATATTTATGTATTAAAATAAGGAAACACATTATGCTAACATAATAATAGGTAGGAAAACAACGATTTATGAGAATAAAGAAGAATTTTATTGACAGTGGAGCATCCTTCATATTTCGACAGAACGTTGATTTGTCTTCTTCGGTTACGGATAACTTCACAATTTATAAAGTGTATGGATAATTAAATACATAAGTTACAACGTGATTTTATGTATAAAAATATACAGATAAATAATTTAACAACTTTCTTTACGAACTGCAAGAGAATAGGTAAATACGTGAACTAAAATGTTTACAACCTATAGAAAAGTCACATAAATTGAAGAACTATAATATTTCCGATCTATGAAATGTAATGAAAGCTACATAAATCGTAATATTCACAGTTTATAAAAGGTACAGATAACTATTTGAATCATACCATTTATTATCTATGAAATTTAAGAATAATTAACTGCAAGAATTACAATATTTAAAACTAATAAAAGTTACGGCTAATTACTTGAATTTCTGTTTTTAAAATCTATGAAATTTACAGCTAACTGCATGAAATGTAATATTTACAACCTATAAATCTAATGAACACATATAGAAGTTACAAGTAACTACAATAATTAAAATATTTACGATATATAAAAGTTAAAGTGAATTGCAATATTTATAATCTATGAAAGTTATCGATAAGTGTTTGAATTAGATTGTTTACAATGTATAAAACTTACGTATTTATCTACAAAAGTTATGAGTACCTATGTAAATTAAAGATACGAATAACTATATGAATTAGAATTTTTATGAGCTATAAAAGTAACGAATAAGTGTATGAATTAGATTATTTACGATCTATAAACCTTGCTGGTAAATATATAACTTGCAGTAATCACAATCTAAAAAAACTTACACATGACAAAATTAATTAAAATATTTACGATTAATATAATTTACGGATAACTAAATTAATTACAATGCATGTGATTTACACAGGTTAAAGATAATTACATGAATAACCATGGTTCCAAAAAAGATATGTATAAGTAAATAAACTAAATATTAACAAATTATAGAAGTTACGTATACATTCCGACTGGAATTTCAATGTTTCCGATCAATAAAACTAGCATTTAAGAATATGGCTTGCAAGGTTTACGACCTGAGAAAATTACTTACGATTATTTAATATTCGATATTTAACGATTACAGATAACTGTTTGCTTGTTTTTGAATTTCGTGCAAAGCTACTCGAGGGCTATCTGCGCTAGCCGTTCCTGACGAATAGTGGGATTGACCGTCACATTATAACGTCCTCACGACTGAAAGATCGAGTATGTTTGGTGAGATGGGAGTTCAAGCTCGCGATCCTCGGCATCCCCGTCGCGCCAAACATGCTCGCCCTTTCAGCCGTGAGGGCGTTATAATGTGACGGTCAATCCCACTATTCGTTTGTAAAAGAGTAGCCAAAGAGTTGGCGGTGGGTGGTGATGACTAGCTGCCTTCCATCTAGTCTTACACTGCTAAATTAGGGACGGCTAGCATAGATACCCCTCGAGTAGCTTTGTGCGAAATTCAAAATGCATGCATACGTGACCCTTGGATCACGACTCGAACGCCTTAACCTACCTGGCCATGCCGGGCCTAAGCTGTAGGAACTAAAATGTTTAAGTTTTACAATATGTATATATAACGTCACGTATTACAATGATTACGATCCATAAGGGTTACTGATAACTCATTGAAATACAATGTTCGCAGTGTATAAAAAATTACGCATCATCAGTTGCGACTTCTACGGCTGTAAAAGTTACGGAAATCTATATACGTTACAATCCGTACATATATATAATATATACGTTCAAAGGTTTACAAGTTGTAAAAATTGCGGATAATTACATGTTTACCACCTACAAAAGTCCGCATAACTATATTAATTACAATATTTCCTATCGATAAAAGTTATGGGTAACTATATAGATTATATTGTTCCCGACCTATAAAAAATTGGATTAAGAGCATGATTTACAATGTTTATTTAATAAAAGAAAGATATTACTATATGAATTACAATACTTACTATATATAAATATTACGGACAACTTCACGAATTACGATGTTTACAATACTTACTATATATAAATATTACGGATAACTTCACGAATTACAATGTTTACAATCAGTAAATGTTATATATAGCTATAAGAATTGTCATGTTTATGATTTGTAAAAGGTAGGGACAACTAACAAATTACAATGTCTGCGACCTACAAATTCCGGAAATTGTCACGATTTATTATGCTATTAATCTATGGAAGTTAAAACCTACAAATAGTCAGAAATAACTACAATAATCGCTATCTAAAATTACGGATAACTACATGAATTGCAGTATTTACAATATACGAAAGTTAAGAATAATTACACCAATGAAAATGTTTATCCCACAGAAAGAATTACCATCTTTTGAAATAGGAACCATTCAAGATGTATGATAAACCTTTTAGTTATCTATTTGAATGATCTTATGATACAAAGTAAGTATAATGATTTGAGAGTCTGTGTTAAAACTAATTCACGTATTCTGTACTGTATACGATATACAGTAATGAAACACGTATAAAACTACAAAAATATGAAGTACTTTATGAAACTTTTGTAACTCTACTGAGGTACGTACTAACATGCCGAAATCAAAGGTTATAACATTTAGAAATAAATGTTAAAAAGAAAGAATAACATCACAAAGTAAAATAAGACATTATTTTTCCATAAATGAATTTTGTTATGTATGCAAATTAGAACAGGTTAAAAATGGAGAACTTTTAAAATAATTTTAGCAAAGATTTGAAGATATTTATATCCGATACTGTTATTCATATTTATGTAATTGTAACAGATTGGATAAATAAGTTACTCTTAAGTCAATTTCAGAACTATGAAGTTTCAAAGGTCGGCTTTAGCAAAGTTACATATCTGTTTGCTTGTTTTGAATTTCGTGCAAAGCTACACGAGGGCTAACTGTGTTTTTGCATATCTGAAATAATAATTGTAATCAGAAATAGGCCATTATAGATGCATCAGAAAGATGCTGTAATTATTAGCTGAAACATAAAGTAAAGATTACAGGAGATAAGAATCGTGCTATCCTTGTTTGTTCACAATTCAATGAATTAAGGGAACATATAAATATTTAAGTACACTTATATAATTTTATTAAACATGGCCATACTTACCTGTCGCTCGTTATTAGAAACTCAAAATATAAATGTATTAAATAATACAAGTGTATTTACTACTAAAATATCAATAATGAATCACAAATGTAGAGAGTAAAACCATAAATGTAAAAGAAATGTTGATTTAAACTTAATCTGTTTCAATGTAAAGTGCCAGCGACCAAAGGTTTTTGTTATTAGCAGGAACTCTACATCTCTGAGCTATTAAGTTGAGCGAGTGTTATTTCTTCTTCCTTTTGTGTCTTATTTTTAAAAGTATTTCTAATTTCTGAAAGAGTTGGAACTTTGTTCCCTCTTTTTTTGCATATTTTCTTTGTATATTATTTCACGTTCCTTTCCTGTATGTTTAATATTTCTACTATAAACTATTTTAGATAATTAAACTTGAATTTCATTTTTCAGGAGATTTTTGCTAAAGTAGAAGGGCCTCGCATGGCCTAGCGCGTAAGGCGTGCGACTCGTAATCCGAGGGTCGCGGTTTCGCGTCCGCGTCGCGCTAAACATGCTCGCCCTTCCAGCCGTGGGGGCGTATAATGTTGGTAAAAGAGTAGCCCAAGAGTTGGCGGTGGGTGGTGATGACTAGCTGCCTTCCCTCTAGTCTTACACTGCTAAATTAGGGACGGCTAGCACAGATAGCCCTCGAGTAGCTTTGTGCGAAGTTCCAAAAAACAAAAAAAACAAACAAGCTAAAGTAGAAAAATACTATATTTTCATTTCCTGTAATCTCTAAATCATTTATGATGTAACTACTTGTGTTCCAAATTAATTTGTTGTCTATTTAATGTTTCTAGAATAAAATTATCTTCTAATTACAGAAAAATATATTTCTCATTTCTACTTATATAAGCTCTGGGTAGTTTTTCTTTTCATTTTGAATCTATGAAAATTTCAGTTATTTGTTTTTCTTTTTTGTGTTTTTAACAGTCAGTTACGTCACTAATACTGTTGTTTCACTTTATTGTTTATACTGTAAAACAATTTTACTGATTACAAATGAGTTTTATTTCTCAGTTTTACGTTTTAATCTTCTAAATGTTTTCTTTGCCTTTTTACGTTTGATATTTCTATTTTTATACTAAATGACACTCCAAAGTTCTTCCTTTGCCTTCTCAATCTCTTTTAATATCTGTTATTTTTAAATTTGCTTAACGCAAACTGGAGTTTATTATGAGACATTTCTATAAATGTAAATAAAATGATGACCTAAATCTCCAGAATGTAACTTTATTAGCTCTATATTTCGCTCTTACAGCTTCGTAAGAAGCTATCGATATCCTAAAAGTTCATTAATTCAGTTAAATCTAAATTGGAAGAATGTCATTCGTAAACCTAACATTAATACATGTGTTTAGAAAATTCATATAATCTCGAGATAATATCAAACATTATTAAATTTATATTGTTAAGAGAAATCAAACAAACAATGCTAAACACAAAAAAATATGTAAACCAGTAAGTAAACTAGTAACATTAATTGAATTTAGAATAGAAGACGTTACTTCTCTAAAACATTTCTTTATATTTTTACGGGTAAGTATATTATTATAGTAATACATACATAAAACTGTCTGAACACACATTTCAGTCATTGTAAGTGTGTAAAGAGACTTCGTCATAATTAAACATATTAAAATACTCAAAATGTCAATAAATTGTCTATATTAAAGGCCAGCTGTTGTTCATTTTAGGTTTTTCTTGATTAAAATGCACTCTTTAATTTTTCTGTCCAGAAAATTATGACATTTAGGTAAGATCTTGACCTTCGATAAGATGTTATATTCTTTTCTATAATGTTCTGCAATGGCATTGTTAGTATTGAGTTTTAAATGTCATGAAAGTGTTCAGATGTCCGATCACGTATGAGTCAGCAAGTACTTCCTATATAGTATATACGTACTAGAACATCTGCCAAAAGTTACTTCATGTACAACCTTTTCAGTACGGCATCTATCATGATTTGTAATTATTTTTCATACATCGTTTTCCTTCCTTGTAATCTGAACTTGTTATTTATGATTTAAGGGAGATGTCTGGTTTTTGTACTATTTTAACAGGCAATCTGATGCTCTATTTTTTTCTCAAAAAGAAACTTGCCAACAATAAGAAATGAAATACAGAAAAACAGCAACAAAAAACATGGAATGTTTACCTAAAAGTGTTCACCTGGTAATAGAAGAAGAAAGCAGTTGAGGAACTATAGCATAGAGCAGACCAAGTGAAGTGTAGGAACTATAGCATAGAGCAGACCAAGTAAAGTGTAGGAACTATAGCATAGAGCAGACCAAGTGAAGTGTAGGAACTATAGCATAGAGCAGACCAAGTGAAGTGTAGGAACTATAGCATAGAGCAGACCAAGTGAAGTGTAGGAACTATAGCATAGAGCAGACCAAGTGAAGTGTAGGAACTATAGCATAGAGCAGACCGAAGTGTAGGAACTATAGCATAGAGCAGACCAAGTGAAGTGTAGGAACTATAGCATAGAGCAGACCAAGTGAAGTGTAGGAACTATAGCATAGAGCAGACCAAGTGAAGTGTAGGAACTATAGCATAGAGCAGACCAAGTGAAGTGTAGGAACTATAGCATAGAGCAGACCAAGTAAAGTGTAAGTTTGCCAAAGGAAAAAGAGTAATCTAGCAATGCCACTAGTGCCAATTTTGTAAGAGCTCAAGAAATCGTAAAACGTGAAAAGTCATCCATAAAGAATATGCAAATTAATTTTATAAAACTAAGTTAGCACCTTTTCAGCAATTTCATAAACAAACCCGAAATTGTTTTAAAAATTCAAGATATGTTTATTATTTGTGAATACGATAAGAGAAAAAACTCTAAATACGACCACAGATGTAACTAAGCAGCAGGTATGTGTATGATCTACTACAGTTACAGGGAATGTTATATATACAATTCGTTGTTTGCTCCTTAGACGTCAGCGGTCTGACTTTGGTGAATGTTCATGAGAGCGTTGTATTACTTTTGGAGATGGTCCTGGTGTTGTATCTTCCACAGTTTCTCCATATCGTCTCTCATATACTTTTGGTGTAGAGAAGTTGAACAGTTTCTGTTGAGTTCTTTAGTACTTTACATGTTCTCTGATATGTCGTTTGTGTCTCTGTTCTATGAAACATTTTGGGTATCCATTTCACTAGAATGTCTCTGTTAACTGGTTCATTTCTTTGTTTCTTATTGTTTTATCAGTGCTGATGGCATTTGCATGACGTTTTAGACAGCTACCAAAGTCTTTCTTGACAGAATCGGGATGGTGTGACTCGAAGTTGAGGTAGTGACCAGTGGCTGTTGGTTTATATCACACGATTGTCTTGAAAACAGCTGCATTTCTCTCTACTTGGACGTCTAAGAATGAAAGTATGTTGTTGTTTTTACATTCCATAGGGAAATAAATTGATGATCGAAGTTTGTTTATATGGTTCAGGAATGAAGTTACATCCTCTTGATGTTGTCGTAGGGTGAACGTTTCGTTAACGTATCAAGTCCACAGAGATACAAGAGATGAAAGAAATAGAAGTACTTCCAAACCATCCGAAAAACTATCTTTCTGATAGCCAATTGGTTATAATGCCCATATTCGGGATCGTAGGTTTGGTAGTTTTAATCCTAGTTATTCCCCAAATGCCTTTTGGTTCTCATTGCATACAGAAACGTCTGATAGAACACCTAATAGTGGCTAGATAATTCACTTGTTAAAGTTGTAAAAATAATAATTCACACAATAAAAACAAGAACAATAATCCAAATAATTATACCATCAGTAATAGTACCTACTTGTCTCAATCATTCTGAAAAAAAAAAAAAAATCAGAAAGTATGGATCCAAAACAGTTTCCACTTGGTGAAAGTTGATGAAGCTAAGTATCAAGTTAACATGTATAAAGAATTACCTTATACATGGACTACAAATATAATGTAACAGTCTTAAACTGACAAAACTTGAACCGATATATTTTCTGTGCTTCTAAAATTATAATCATTTAGACTTATAGACCTAGATTATTGTGTTAATGGGCCAACTTGAGCTTTATTCACTCTAATATTAGATCCTTGAATGCAAATACTATATAGTTTAACTAAAACTATTTAATACAAGAGCTTATTTAATAACATATTTCCTATAAATGTTTAAAATTTCATATAGCTTTATTATACGCTCAGGCCTATTTCTTAATATTAGGCTTGGACTATGCAAATTTAGTTTAGTTTTACACTAGTACCTTAAAGCAGGTCCTTCATCACGCCGCATCTTTACAAGCCGTTGTTTCCGTCTCTTAATACATGTAGAAAAGCTGTGAAACGAGATATTTATTGTACGATTCATCATTTGTGTACATCAGAACACAACTGTGATACATTGCCATTATTTTTTGTTTCCGTTAAGAACCTTGTTATTGATTTAAGATTGTGAGCGCCTGAGTAGCGATTATAGTTTCTAAAGTTACCTTTGAAAAAGTACTGAAGTGAGTATTGTTCCACAAAAACCTGAAAATAAAAACTTTGATACTTGGTAATAAACGATAAAGGTATATCTCTATACGATTGCGATGTCTAATTTTTGGGCCTGGCATGGCCAAGCGCGTAAGGCGTGCGACTCGTAATCCGAGGGTCGCGGGTTCGTGCCCGCGTCGCGCTAAACATGCTCGCCCTCCCAGCCGTGGGGGTGTATAATGTGACGGTCAATCCCACTATTCGTTGGTAAAAGAGTAGCCCAAGAGTTGGCGGTGGGTGGTGATGATTAGCTGCCTTCCCTCTAGTCTTACACTGCTAAATTAGGGACGGCTAGCACAGATAGCCCTCGTGTAGCTTTGTGCGAAATTCCAAAACAAACAAACAAAGTCTAATTTTATTTTATGCTACGTTTCGAATAGGCAGCTTTCTTTAGACAGTTAAACTGGGTTTCAATGACATTAGATTCAGAAATAAACGTTAAAGGATAAGATAATAACAAAGGTTCTAAACTTCTAATTACACAGCCCAACGAAGAACATGGCGAGAGAAATACTGATAAAAATTGTTGAATTTATCGCTTAAATATTATTAAATTTATCACCAATGTAGAAAAGTAATTAGAACGACTAAAATTAGATGTATAAATATAAACATGAAAATAATAAGTATAAATTGGCAAAATAACAAAATAATAGCCTAACAAAATAAAAAACAAACAAAGAATTATACGAGGGAGGACTTTCGCAAAGGTAAGACTTAAAAGAGAGATTTAGCCCATAGTAAAAAATAAAGTTAGCACGTCTGACGAAAAAACTTAAGAGAATGGAATTAGAGAAAGATATTGCTACATTTTATAATAATTTAAAAGTTATTGTGTATTACAGTTTCAAATAACCTGAAACTCAATTAAATGAAAATTTAAATGCATAGTCTGAGTAAATATTGATATGTATCAGTTTATGATAATTGCCAACAAGATTGACACATATAGAGTATTTTAATACACAAACAATAATACAATTTATGATAACGGTGATTGCAAATAATGATTTACAGAAGTTTCACAAATTTACAAACAATATTGAGTTCTCTCTCTGTGATGGAATTTCCTTGGTATCTCATCGAGAGCTTATAAAAAGTCAATTAATTATGAGTTTATGTAGATGCATTTCATTTAACAGAGAGCTATCTAGTTCTGCGTTCATCGTTGATCACATGTCCAAATTTTCACCACTGAAGTTTTGTAATGTCTTCATAAACATATTAATATTTGATGTGAATCCACTGAAGTTAAATGGTTTGTAATGTTTGAAATGTTTAAACGTTCCTGATCAAATATCTGAGCATTCTCGATTTATAAGAGTTAATCATAGTTACAGCTTTCGAGGTTTATAGTACACCAGCTACACCAAACTAAAAATATGTACTGTCTCTTGGTGTGTTGCGTTAGTTACATTTATAGGCGTGAGGAGAGTTTCTAGAAATTTAATCTGGTCAGAAATATTGATAATACGCTAGTGTTTATGTACAAACATATGTTGTTGATTCTTACACTCGAGAATCTTCAAGAACTTTAGTGGATAAGCGGGAATTTCTCAATACAGATTTAACAGTATAAGTTACGTACATTTTTAAATATGAATTATACTTAAATAAACATCGATATTAAAACAGATATATAAGAGTAAATCCGTCACAACTTTAATATTTTGTTTATAGCATAAGGGGACTCGGCGTCAGGTTGGAAGACAAGACGGTATCCAGGGGTTTCTCATGTTAACATGTTAAGTTATACATTTCTCATGACTGCAACTACCATGTAGGAGGTGCCATTGTGGTCAGGTGGATTGAAGTTTCTAGGAATTGAGCGGTCAGTGGAGTCTTCTCTTACAGATTTAAAACATTCTCGAAAACGATTACCCAGCTGGCAGGCTGTTTTTTCAGTGTATTGTTTGCGACACCAAAGTACACTATATGGACTAAATGACGTGGAAAATGTAATTAGGACCAGAAATTGTTGTGTCGATTGAAATGTATGGATAGATATAATATGTTTTTCTGCTACAATGATAAGTTACGAATAGTCTTTGAGGTTGGAATTACATCTGTAAGACAGTAGGGGAATTATAATAAATATTTCGGCAGTGGTTAGGTCAATCACCAGTATTTAGATAAAGTTTTCATTTAGATGAGTCCATTTATTGGAAAAATTACTTTTATAATAGTTATCATTCAGCCAAATTCCAATCATACACTTGCTTCTCGCTGACGTGACTACTTGTTAGTTGTTTTTGAAGTCTTCCTGGTTTCACTGAATATTTATAAACATGAATTGTGCCGATTTTATTTATCACACACTTAGGTAGTTGGTAGTTATAACAACGTTTTCCCATCCCAAAACCAATAGTTTATGGTCAAAATCGAATTCACAGTCGTGACATTCGTTCTGTTAACTAGCTTTAATTTTACATGTGACTAAACAGCATTAAAATGCAGTCGTGTAAATGCCGATACAGCGAATTGAGAATGATTTTCATCTGTTTACTTCTTATAATAAATTATTGTTTTTGTCGTGATTTTTAAAGTATGAAAATTGTATTTTTAACATTACATAACATTTTCTTCTTTGTGATTTTAATATTCGCATATGGTGCTAAGTTCAGTGGTCTCTGTCATAGGTTGTACGGTTACAGGGATTACCTTCAAATATTTATATTAGGCGATGATTTTTATTCATCTCCTCTGAACTCTGTAGGCTATATGTATGTATATGTGTGTGTGTGTGTGTAAAATGAGAAGTAAATTCATAATTGTAACGTTTATTGGTGTGCAGCAGGACGCAGCAAACGACTCGACATTTCCAAAAGTGCAGATTAACCTTTATTTTGAAGTAATCTATTGTTTCTCAAATTATATGGAAAGCACTAATAATGTAACGCGAAAAATAAAATTATTAAGGCTATATTTTAAAAATTATGTTAATAATAAAAGGTGAAACTGTGAAAAATCAATTATACTCTTTTTCTGCTGTTATATTTTTTAGTGAAAAATTTGAAATTATTAATTTACACTTCACATTTCGGGTTTTCTTATTATTAAGAAATGTCATGTATAATTCAACTGTAAATGTTAAGCCTCGGTTACTCTGAGTTTGGTACTATCAGTAGTACAAATAGTACTATCTGGATTGTATTTGTGGTTTAACTTGCGTTTTATGTTCAGTTTAAATTCTGTATATATCTTATCATGGATTTATTTGGCGACCTACCAGAACCTAGTGAGTTTTTATATTGATTAAACTATTTTAAGTTAAACTTTCTGAGACTTTCGACCCTGTGCTACTGACATCGTTTTAATTTTATTATATTTATAACAGGCTATGATAATATAATTTATACTGTTATTGTCAGTTACAGTATTAGTATTACTACTACTACTAGTAATAACAATACTAACTTTTAACTTTATAAAGTATAGATATTATGAATAGTTATACAAATAGTATTACTTTGTCATTATGACGGATTATAACTTAGTAAGTTGGAACTCGTATCACACTAGTATTACTATTATTATAGTGTTAACCATTATGTTGTAAAATAAGAATAATGAAGACTATAACGTATTAAGAAATGGAGAAAGACAGTACACATAATCTTCATCAGAGTAAATTATATTTAAATTATCATATGTTTTAGTTCAGTGTTTGTATTTTAAATTATCAAAACTTAGCTTTAAATTAAAATTTGAGCATATAATCTAAAAAATATCACATTGTTTCTGATTTTAAAATTTCATTCAAGATTAGTTCAGATGTTTATAGCCTTACACATTTTTACTTTATGACTAAAGGTAAGACCACTGCTGTTAGAATTAGTGGAATTTAGTAACCAGTAAGCATATTTCTTAGAGAATTATATTTTTAAATAAAAAAGCAAAGTTGACTCACAATGAGTATGAGATAAATTTAAAAGCATCACAGATTTCAGAAACTTAAGTTAGCTAGTATAACGGGAGGTTTAAAAGATCAAGAAAGTTGGAGAAATAGGACAGAACATTGAGAAAGATCTATGAGAAAAAAATGGCTGAAAATATAAAAATTAACAATAAGAAGGATAAACAGTGTTAAAATGGAGATATTATCTTTGAGGGATGATAAAAGAGGGATGGTATCTGTTGATTATGGGATTTAAGTTCTATTATATTTTGCTTTTTCTTTGGTTTCTACTAGTATTCCTTATTTTGAACAGTTAAAGAACAATAAGGTTCCTGGGTCATATTTCCCCAATGGTTTTAAAAGAGATTAAAGGTTGGATGCTACTTTTTTTTTTTTTTTATCAGCCCATGAATACTGAGCAGGTGCTAGAGAATTGTAATTTGGTTAATGTAACTTTTCAAGGAAAGTGATAAAAATTGTCCTTGTAATTATAGACCCATTAGTCTTGCATTGATTGTCAGAAAGGCTTTAGAAACTGTAATAAAAGGTGCTTTGAAAAGTTTTAACAAAGTTTAGAAATTTATTGAATAGTTAGCATGATTTCATTGAGGTAAAATCTTGCCTTACAAATCTTTTGACAGTCTTTGAAAATGTTACATCATGTGTAGGTGATAATAAAGGTGTAGATTTGGTGTATCGGGATTTTCAAAAAGTATTTGATAAGGTGCCGCATAAGTCTTGTACAAAAAAGTTATAGCTGTGAGGGTTGAGTTAGCTGATTGGTTAGAAGAGTGGCTAGATAGAAAAAAAGTAAAGGGTTGTTATAGATAAGTGTTTTGTTAAACTGGATTAATGTCATGAGTTGGGTACCTCATGACTCAGTCTTACTTAGGACCATTGCTTTTTGTGACTTACGTGAATGACAGATGAAAGAATAGTGACTAAATTACTTAAATTTGCAGATAATGTAAAGGTATTGGGTGTTGCTAGCTGTGAATAGGATGCTACTTGTTTACCAAAGGATTTAGATCATTTATTGAGTTGAGCAGGTACACGGCAAATGGATTTTAATTATGATAAATGGATGATAATGCATGTGAGCTATCATAATTTGAGTTACAAGTACACTAAAATCTGTCTAAGGCAGAATTGCATGGGACCAAGTAAAATTTCTGGCTTAAGCAGGTTTTCCAGCTTAATGTAGTGAACATGCATTTCCTTAATTTTACATAATTTTGAGCAGAACATTATACTTGCTTGACTCAAGGGAAGTAGGACATTTGTGAATAAAGTTGTCATACTGTTTGTTATATTTATTAGAATAAGAACAAAAATAGACATTCAAAATATAAAATCTTAAATTTATTTGAAGAAAGTGTCTAATTTTAATTGTATCATTTTGTTAATGGGTTTTCTCATGTGGTTAAAAGAGAGTGCCAGTTCTACAGCCTTTTCATGAAGTTCATTTTCCCACTTTATTTTTGCATACAATTTTAAACCTTAATATAACTTAACACTTGTGATGAAGTAGGAATTTCTATTTTCTTGCTATCTCTTCCATTTTATTAATCAGCGATGATCAGAAAACCCACTCAGAGAGAAACATATGTATATAAAAACGGCTGGTCAAACATGTGGTCAGCTATCAGTCAGTTACCTCTTTCTTTCTTTGTGAACCTGACAATGACCAAAGAAGGTTGAAATGTTGTTTGCTCCTCCACATAAAAAATTTTCTCAACCCAAACCAGCCATTTTTATATATTTTTTTTCCATTTTGTTCATCTTCTGAATCTCTCACACTTATCATCTTGCAATTCTATTATAGATTTTAAGTCAGTTTCATCAGCTTCTGTTAAAACATTCTTGTCAACGTTTACAGAACTTTCCACGTTCACAGAATCATCTGCATCAATTTTCTCATAGTTTGGATTTCACTAGAATCATCATAACAAACAACTTCTCCATAATCTCCACCATTATCAAGAATACATCCACAGTTTCAAAAGCACTTTATTACACATTCATCTTTTTTGCATTTGATTGAATGACTTAAAAATGCAGTTGCATCTGACACTTCAATTTTCATGGTCATTTCAGATCCTCTCTTACAGCCATTCATGTTTGAAATAATATGCTGAAGCATCAGTTTTCTGTATTTCAGTTTTATACATTGTATAATTTTGTTATCTGTTGGCTGTAGAACTGGTATTGTACATGGAAGTAGAGAGACTGAACAAACATTTGAACATTTAAACAAATTATTAATTAAATGATAATTTATCAGTATTTAAAGAAATTATTAATTAAATAAGAAATTCATATTTAATCAAAAACATTTCTTCCAGCTTACTCAGGTTCTAACCCTACTTGTTGATAGATGAGGTAGGTGAAAGATAGTTTTCTGTCCATGTTGTGCAGGTTCTGTCATACTGAGGGCCCTTTATAAGAGAAATCTTAAGGTAATGCTGCAAAATTTTGATATTTCCAGCTTGTACAGGTTTCTGCTTTATGCAGTTTCTGGCTTAGACAGGTTTTACTGTATAAACTGGATGAGAATAACCTTAACAATATCATGAAATAAAAGGTTTTTGGTGTAAATGGTTGATCAGCCTCTAAAGCCATCCAAACAGTGGTAGGACAAATAAGGTTTTAGGTTTATCTACAGAAGTACTAAATACAAGTCAAAAGAGGTGATAACACTGGGGAACACTCATTTTGTTGCATTTAAAAAAAGACCTTTCTATAGTCAATTTGAGTGTGTTGATTTCAAATCTGAAGTCGGTTTTTGTCTGCAAGCTACAGATTTTATGCAATTTGACATTTTTATTTATTTTTTAATTTTTCATTATTATAGGAAATTATAGGAATAGCATATCAATTTGTTTGTGTATTTTATTCAGGTAGGAATTTGCGTTTGTAACTTTTGCGTTTGTACACTTCATCTGGACAATCTCGTTTAATGCTCCAGCAGTAGTCAGCCATCATACTTTTGTCCCAGCGCCCTTGGTAGCGTTCTTCCATGACCTTTAGGTCTTGGTGGAATCGTTCTCCTTGTTCGTCACCCACAGCCCCCAGGTTGTCAGGGAACTTATCAAGGTGGCTGTTCAAAAAATAAAGCTTGATGCTCATGTTGCACCCGAGATCACAAAAAGCGAGGAGCATTCTGTTCACAAGTTCACTGTAGTTCTCAGCCTTATTGTTTCCAAGGAAGTTCTGAACGACTGCCACAAAAGATAACCATGCTGCCTTTTCTAAAACGGTCATCTTAGCAACAAACTGATCATAACAATTAGGGTTGAATCTGTGGGCCATCAAACACGCCTGCTTTGATCTTCTCAAATGATAACCCTGGTAAAGCTGTGATGATGTGTTGGAAACATTCACCTTCGGTTTCCAGTGCCTTGACAAATTGCTTCATCAAACCTAATTTGATGTGAAGAGGAGGAAAGATGATCTTATCTCTGCTTACAATTGGGTCTTGTATGATATTTGGCATGCCTGCTTCAAGGGTGTCACGAATAGGCCAGTCCTTCTGGACCCAATGTCTGTCTCGTGCTCGGCTGTTCCACATACAGAGGAAACATGGAAACTTGGTGAAACCTTTCTGTTGTCCAAGAAGAAAGTTGACCATCTTTAAGTCTACACAAATGATCCAATTGTGCTCATGATATTTTAATAAGTCCATGATCATTCTCATATCATCATAGTCTTCCCGCAAATGCACTGAGTGACCGACAGGTACTGCTCCATAAACATTACCATTATGTAAAAGAACACACTTTAGACTGCGTTTTGAACTGTCTAAAAAGAGTCTCCATTCAGCAAGACTATAGTAAGGTACACCCAGTTCTTTGAGAAACCCTTGGATGTCATGGTAGTAAACAAACTGTCTGTCTTCTGAAAAGAAGGTCACAAAAAGCTGGTCACGCTTTCTGAAATATGATACTTTAACAGAGTGATCAACAAGATTTCTGCCTTGTAATCTTGATGCCAAAAGCTCTGCTGCTTTCTTTGAAAGACCTAAATCCCGCACTAACTCATTCAGTTCAGCCTGGGGAAGAGGCTTGGGGACGGGGAAAAGTTCAGTGTCTGAAGAACAGTTCTCCGATTGTGTACACTTTTCTGACAATTCACTGTCACAACTGTCTTGTTCGCTTGTATCATGTCCAATGTCTTTATCGTCCAATGAAGGCAAGCCTTTGAAAACTGGAACAGGAACTTCTTCAGAGTGCGGAGCAGGCGAATAGCTGAGGGAATGTTGGATACGCAATCTTATGTCGGTTTTCTTCCCAACACCCGTTGTGTTTACCATGCAGAAATAACAGTCAGTTACATGGTTGGTGGGTTTCGCCAAATCATTGGAACACCAAAGGCAGACCATTGCGTTTTCCTTTGGTCCAGTCTCAAGCATTTCCTCACAATTGTGGCACACAACATGAGGATCCCATTGCTTGTCTTGATCACCAAGATGAACTTCAAAATATGCCTTGTAGGCAGGCTTGACGAACGAGGATATGTTACGTCTCTGACGATTGAGTGTGTAGCATCCACATATGTAGCAGAAGGCATCAGGCTTGTTTCAGCAATGATATCTATTTTTGGAAGCCATGTTTGATCTGAAACAAAAGAAGAATGATCAAAATATTAGAAGCTATCTATATATATGGACGTGAAAATGCTTATACAAGGTTTACGCAAGTTTACATTTGTACAATTTCATTAACCTCAAATTGCATACAAACTAGAGCTTGTAGAGAAAAACTAATTTCAGATTTGAAATCAGCACCTAAAACTCCTTCAGAATCAGTTAAAATATCCAATGCAACTCAAAGTTACTTAAAAAGTGTTCCCCAGTGTAATGTCATTCCACATGTCACTGATTACATTACATTTCAAAACATTGTGTTCACTCTTGGACTTCTTACTTCAAAGAAATGGAATTGATGGAAAGGGTTTGGAGAAGGGTTACAAGAATGGTGCTTGGTATGAAGGGAATGATTGTCGTACAAGAGGTTGAAATTGCCTTTTCTTGAAAAAAGAAGAGGGGAATTTTGGATTGTTCAAAATTATAAAGGGAATTGATGGTGATGGTGCATTATCTTTTTTTATAATTAACAGTGGGAATAGTAGGACTAGGGGGGGACATGCATTTTGGCAAGGTAGAAGTCATCTTCAGCTAAGAAAGTTTTATTTGTCTAACTGGAAGGTTGACCTTTAAAATGGATTTCCTTCAGATATTGTGGAAATATTAAATTTCGGTTTAACCCTTTCATTACAGGTTAGGTGGAATCCAACTAATTCATAACCACAAAAATATCTACAAGAGTAATTATACTGTGATTTTTTTCATAAAATGCCTGTACATTTATAAAATTTTGTAGGTTATTGGTAAACATTACAATGATTTTTTACACAATATTTATCTTGAATTATGATTAAGATATTTTAATTAAAGATGTTTGTTTTAAACTATTTTTTTATAATGTTGACTATTCAACATTATTAAAATTTGTTCATTTTAAGATTAAAAATTATTTTATGCATCAGAAAATTTTAAAATTTTACATGTGAAATCTTTGTAATCTCCATATATATTATTACAAACTTGGAATTGGAATCTGTATATGTTTGGTAGATTTGACCAATGTCATAACCACCATAAACATTTAGTAAGTTAATATAACATTATATGGCCTGGCATGGCCAGGTTATTAAGGCACTCAACTTGTAATCTGAGAGTTGCAGGTTTGAATCACTATCATACCAAACATGCTCTCACTCTTTTAGCTGTGGAGGCACTATAATGTGATGGTCAATCCCACTATTTATTGGTAAAACAGTAGCCCAAGAGTTGGCAGTGGGTGGTGATGACTAGTTGCCTTCCTTCTTGTCTTGCACTGCTAAATTAGAGATGGTTAGTGCACATAGCCCTCATGTAGCTTTGGGCAAAATTCAAAACAAACCTTCATAACATTACACATTTATATATTTTTATTATATTGACCTTTCAGCTACTGTTGGCTAATTTGAGAGAAGTTTCAATACACAACTTGTGAACTCTTGTTCCCGTATCCAAAAATATAAAACTGACTATTGTGAAGTGATGTCTTGGCATTGTTTTAATAAACTAGTATTTTGTAAAATAGTCACATTTCAGTTGTAATGCATTATATATGTATCTACAGTATATTACTATTCATAAATAAGTTTTAAACTTATTTTTATTTAAACATAGAACAGTAAATAAAGAAGTAAAGCACACAATTACCATTTCCAGTTAAGACCTGTTTATTGTAACCTGCTGAGCCTTAAATTTCTTATGTGGCTGATGTAAAAGGAAATATTTCTTTAGGTTTTATATATACATTTTAATAAACAAAAATCATATATTACTATATCAATATCTTAGAATTCCATTATAATTTATCAAGATTAGTAACTAAGGTCTTACCAGCATGAAGGTTTGTCTCAAGAAAAATGCTAATGTTATACTTGAAAATGGCTGAGAAAACCATATGTGGGATGTTCAGAGCTTTCAATTGGTTATTCACATGCCAAATATATAATGAAGTGCATTTACTGTTTTCAAAAGTCGAAGGAAGTGAATGGAGGAGCCACTGTGTTTGATTCAGTGCCTGAGCAGTATCTCGGCACATAGAAAAGATGAGAGGTTCTTATTCTATATTCACGCTTTTCAATATAGGTCATTTGAACTCTCAATTCATACAAAACTCTAGACTTTGTATTTTTACATCACAAACATTTAATTTGGACTGGTACTGCTTTCAGCATCCCATGTGACACACAAAAGTCAATGTTTAGATTTATTTTTTAAATATGTATTTTTAAATTAAGAAATTAAATAATGTACAATACTGCTTTAAGAAAAAAAAATGTTTTCCATAAAGAATAAATTCAGTAACCAATCTAAATGCTGTGATGCCTACATCAGGTTGAATATCTATTTGTCAGTTTAAGTCAAATTTGTTTGAAGGTAAGCATACTATACAATGGTTTATCTGTGTCTGTCCACCACAGGTATTGAAACAGAGTTTCTGGCATTGGAAGTCTGCAGATGTGCCATTGGGGGATAGTTTAAGTTAAAATTAATATTGTATGTCAAACATTAAGTAAACTGATAACATACCCCAAGAGTTTATATAGAAATTGATAAAACTGTATATCATTTATATATACTTTTAAAGTGGAACTGCCCCAAAATACATATGTTTGTACATTACAAATATCCTTAGAATAATAAACATTTTAAATGACAGATGAATTTTAAAAGTCCGTTGCAATAAGAAATATGTTCACTTTCCATAACTTGTCATTGGTTTTTGTTATGATTCTTTACTTTTCTTTAAAAGTTTTTTTGCTTTCATTTTTTCTTTTCCTGTTTCTCATTTTCTGTTGCTTCATACTTGTGTTTTTCATGTTTACATTATTTTCCCTGTATGGTGGTTTTCATGTATGTTTTGTGTTCTTTTCAAAATCATTTGTTTTATCTGAATCTGTAGATTCATTTTACAGTTGTTTGCTTCTGCTTTGTTTTCGTTTGATTTGTTTACATGTTGGCTAGTTCTGTGTCTTGGGCATTAAATTTTGTTCTTGACAAATTGTTATTGTATCTTTCTGTTGTAAGGGTTAGAATGATTTTAATAGGTTTATATCTATTATAACCTGCAGCTTTACTTTTGTTTGTTATTTCTGTGGTTAATATGTATTTTTCCTCTTCTGACTGTATTAATGATATATGAATATTTCTTTTGTTTTGAGGTTATAGGTTTTATATTTTTTTCTTAAATTAATTTTTGCTGTTTTTTTCTCCCTTTTGTATTCTTATCTGTTGTAGAAATTTATATTTTTCGACATTTTAGTATTGTATGCTGTGTTTTGCTATTTTAGAGTTTTTGTGGTTTAATATTTTTGTTTGAATATTTCCAGTCTTGTTTTTCTGTGTTTTGCTGCCCAATCTGTGCCATCCCATATACTGTATTAAGCACTAAGTCAACTATTATTAATCAAATATTTATTAATCAACTATTATTAATCACATACTTATTAATCCTTATTTTCAACTTCTTTAACTGCATCTCAAGGTTTCATTCCAAAACCTAACCACCCTGTTAAAAAATAAAGCTTTCTTAACTGAACGTTTTTTTAATATGTTGATGTACAGATTGTCGTCTTCTTGTGGACTTCTTTAATTTTATTTATTCTGGTTTCTTTCCTTTTGTGACTGTTGTATGATGTGTTGGTTTTCATATACTTAGAACACTCACTGAATGAAGTTTTAAAGATATTTAATTCCTTTTTAGTTTTTACTTTTAGTTTGTTTACTTAAAGTACTGACAGTTCACATATTTTCCTGAAGTAACATTATATATGTGATGTTTATTAAAATGAGACCTTGCCACCACCATGTAACCAACAAACAAGTGTGTAAGTATATGTAGTATAACTTTCAAAGAAATAAGTGCATCTTCATAGGAATTAATCTTTGTAAATTTAAATAAATCCTTAGTATAAATACTTGATTAAAACATCTGACTTTTTGAAGGAAATTTGCTTGAAATGTTTAATAAAAATGAGTCTGATTTGGACTCTGTTCAGTTTCATTACAAGTTAATATTCATGTTAATATTAAAAATTCTATTTTTGTTGAATTGTTTACATTATTTCAATTACAAAACCTCTGGAAATGCTTAAATGAATGTTCAATGTTTTTTATTTTTGTTTTTCCTAAAATAATTATTTTCTCTGCTTCATCATTCACTGACTTTACATCCACCACAAAAAAATATGAAATAAACTTAAAATACTATTTTTTATTTGCAGTTGAACTTTCACCTTCCAAAACTAGGCCAGCAACTATTTATTATTCTGAATAGCATTGTGTGAACAACAGATTTAGTTACCAATAAGCTAATGTGGAATTATGAAACCTTATTCTCACCTGGCAAATACAACCATTGATCTCAACTATTTTATTCATTTAATTTAAAATTACTTATAATGAATTCTAATTTTTATGTATTTAGTTACTTTTATAACAATAAATAAAAATTAAGTGTAAAAAACAACAATTTAATAACCAAATTCTGATTCATCTCCATTCTTTTGAAAACAACAAATCCAGTTTTACATAAGACATTAGTATTTAATTTTGTGTATCATAAATGATATGCCATTATTACAAAGTTACGAGCTGGAATAGCCATCCATAGAAGGGGTTAAATAAGAATTTGTTTGTAACAATGGATAGGAAAATGTGCTTCTACATAATAAACATTAAAAGTGTAATAAAAATACATAAAAGTACCAATGTGTACTAGCAATTTTTTAATGTCTTTTTAACCCTTATGAGTAAAACTGCAAACTGCAACATTAACTAGCAATTTGGTAGTTTAATCTATTGACTGCTGATTTGCCATATAGATTACAATTTGCTTTTTGTAGTTCAGTGTGAGTGTGCAACTTGTGAAACATCCACGCACATTTAGAGAAGCTGTATTGAATAAGAGGACAGTATTCATTTTGAGTCCTGTACTTAGATGTAAAATAGATAAATAAAACCAAATGAACATAAATTTTGGTCAGTTCAATGAAATGGAAATTCCTTCTTTCATCACTTAGTACAGATTTGTTTTTCTTCCTCTGTTTGTTCTTTAATCTTATCACATTTCATTGTTGTTTATTGTGGATGCATTAATTTTTGTAAGCCTTAATAGAAACATTATTACATGTTATTTGTAAGCTTTTGTTTTACCTTTCCATGTAAATTTGTTGTGAGTTTCACCAAAAATAACTGTTGCAAAAGTTGTTTGATTTCAGTGAACCAAACCTGTTATATTTATTTCAAAGCAGGTGATATTTTAAAACACTCAAATACCAATGGTTCCAGTGTTGATGGTTTATTTGGAGATCTTCCAAGTCCTTCTTCAACTAATAAAATGACTGATAAATTGCCAGCAAAGAGAAAAATTCAAGATGATGAGAAACAAGAAACAAAAAAACCAGCATTAGGTTTGTTTTTTATTTATATTTATCTGTTTATTTATGTATGTATGCAAAAAATTGTATGTATTTTCTAAATTGTGTGATATCATACAAAAAACTTTTTTTTTGAAAATCTTACATTTAAAAATAATAGATCTGGTATTGTTCTAATATTCTTTGAAGAAGTATGCAGGAGAATTTTACAGATGTATTACAGAGCAGGGCCATATTTTGGGGTTTTTTTTACTTATTCAAAAAAGAGGCTGGACACAGATTTCCAAGTGGTCATAACATTTATTGAACATAAACATAATCAAAATGAAATTAAAACAACATTTAGACAAGTTCTTGGACATCCTGAACTGTAGGGAGAGAGATTCTTATTTTTGCTCTCTTACCAGTGTAATGACTGTACTATAGCTTGTTAATGCTAGAGCTAAAAGCTATAGCAAAATTATATACATAGATATCCATTGTGAACCTAGTTTTTGACAAAGTATCTCACTTCCACTCACATATATAATTATTCTTGTTTAGTGCTGCCCTCTTTTTGCAGATTTTTTCCTCATACAACCACACACCCTATGATTCACATGGTTTAACTGATTCTCACATGCAAATTATCATGCAACAGACTTTCACTGATAGTAGTGCCATACATTCACATAACTTGTGATTCCCTCTATGATATTCTACTTAAATATTTCTCATTTGACAGTGCTCATGTTCAGGTGTTCAGTTTGTGTTCTCTTCAAATTCTTTGTCTTTCATGTCTTTCAACAAGTTTACTGTTTATTACACAATAGTAATATTTGTAATTAAATCTGAAGTGGCATTATTTTATATTTCTATCCAGTTATGGAACTTAACATTTCGTTACAAATATTTTTTTTTTCTGCCAACAAGGTTTTGTGTGGTTATTTATTTTCAATTATGATTTCTGATCTCTTAGTTACCATGTAGGAGGTTATATCTTGTAACAGCACACTTACACAGGCTTCATGTGGCAGTCCTTGACAGGAGAATTAGCATTTATTTTGTCAGGAGTTTGATTTTTGAACAAGATGAAATTCATTGGGCCTTAGCTCATGTTTTTAAGCCAAGCCACACATTTTAAAATACAGTCTGTCAACTTTGGAAAGCTAATACATTATACTATTGTGGTTTTTAAAACTTTTTACTGTTAATGTTATCTGTAGTTATTTGGGTTCACTAATAAATTTAGTTAGTTTGATCAATACTCATTGTTCAGTTCAGGTTTGAAATCAGAATGTAGTTATAACTTTGCCCTATAATGTTAGAAGATTATGCTTGACATGGGTGTTTGTTACATTAGGATTATTTGTAACCTATCTTGCTGATATATTGTAAATTAGGACAACTATATTATTATTTTTTATTCAAAACATCACCGAACACTTGTTTTATTTTACACTGTTTCATTTTCATTTATCATTTGTTCTTCTTCCTATTAACTTTTTGTGTACCTCTGGAATTATGGACCCCATAAATTTCTTTTTCTATTATAGCATGTGTCTATTGTTAGGTTAGAGTGTTTAAATTAGAGCTTACTGATAAACTTTGTCCTGCACAGTTTGATTAGGGTTAACAAGTGTGATATTTTTTATTTATGTGTAGTTCATTCAATGGTTAATACATTTAATACATATGCTTATTTCACTACATGCATGCTTAAGTTTGCAACATAGTGACTATTTCATTTTTATAATTCTTTATAATGTATACGTTTTACAATTTATTTTGTTTGTGAGGACTCCTGGGGCTGGGACCTCCCTATCTTCTCCTGATATTGCTTGCCTTCCTACTACAACTGCCAAAGCTGGTTAGGATGACCTAAACTTTGTCAGATTTTCTACACCTGATTATGGCTTGTCTTCTCAGGCCTTCTACTATGGAATTTACTAGGCCTACCTTAGCCTTTTTTAAGACACATTTCATTGTATTATCTTCTCTTTCTCCAGACATTTTTCCATGGTGAGCATTTTTGTCCCTATTTTGGAAGAGACTGCTTGCATGCCTCACTCTACACAGAATTTGGTTCATTTTGCCTTTAGCTAACCTTCGGGCATGTTTTCTTGATTCTGTGTACCTAGAATATGTGTCACTTGTATGGGGGATAGTCTGTGTTTATTCTCTATATTTAACCCCCATCTAGTTTTCCAGTTTCATCTTACCCTGTCAAATCTCATATAGTAAATGTCTATCTTTACAGCTTCTTTCTTAAGCAATCTTAGTTTTGTGGGATACCTTTTTCTCCTTCCTTCCATTTTGGGACATTTGCCATCTTCAGTTCTTTTTCACTGTATGTGGCTTCTTTGCTTTTGATATATTTTGGAGTCGGACACTGTCTTTTACTATTTGTTTATGATCCACTTCTAGTTGGACTTGCAGTCAGCTCTTTTTCAACATTGGTCCATTGTTTGGGGCTATTCCAGTGCAGTTAATGTTCCCATTGGGTATCTGTTTTGGTATATTCATGAATGGGAGGACATTGGTTGATTAACAAAAACTCCAGGGTATTTGTCTACAACTCAATCATGGTTTCCCTTGTTTTTTAGTTTCAGTCACTCCTCTGTTACTTCATTTCATCCATTCTTCATTAGTCTCAGTTACGGTGCATCATTCAACCCTTTCTATCCTCCGTCTTCATGTCTGGTTTTTATCTGGTCCTTGGTAAGGAGATGTGGTTCATCATGACTGGTTGATTATTTTCTGGCTGTTTTTACTTGCCCTTCCTCCATGGAAAGTTACCAACATGAGTGGAATGTCTTCTGTCATTGCTCTCTGAGTCAAGGGTTACCCCTGCTCAACCCACTGTTTCTTGTATTACATATTTCCTCACTTGAAAAATTTCCTCACTTAGTTTTAACTAAGGATCTTCTAACTCCTTCTTCTCGGGTTATTTGGCAGCTTTGTCTAACACCTTTCATTTTTTCTGATACTATAGGATGTTTACCTCTCCTACTCTTTTCTGTTGATGTGTTCCTTCTGAATTCATTGTCTGCTCCAGGGGTTTCCCTTTCAGATTGAAACATTAATATGGTTTTTAACTGCCTCACTTTGTACCCCTCTCCACATGCTTCTTGTTTCAACTTTCCTTAAAGACTTGTTTCCTTCTCTTATTTTGTGGAACATCTAAGATCTGATTTATTTGCATCAGTGTTTCAAGTACTTTTTATCATTCTATATTCTCTTTTATGTGGATTATTCTTTCTTCCCCAGAACTTTAACAATTTGTGAAGGTAATTCCTCCTTTTTACAAATTTCCCTTCCTTCCATTCCCTCTTTATCTTCAGTCTGATATGGATAGACTTCTATGTCCTGTATGTACTTTCTGCTGTTATGTTGCCCACATGGCTTCCTTCCATGGTGCCTCTTTCCATCTCTCTCTATTCCTTGGCAGCTGTCTTCTGTTCATGACCTTTCTCCTTTCATCCTCTCCAGTTGGGTTTGGCCTTTAATTTGATTAGCTTATTCCTCTTTATTTCTGGGCACCTTCTCATTAAATTCAACACCTTACCTTTTCATTGGCATTTCAGCTTTGTCATCACTTGAAGAAAATTCTTCAATGAGGCATGTGGACTACCCATAATAAATTTGGTTCATTATTTGCATAGGATTGTGATTTCTTTCTCTTTGGACTATCATACTTCATGAAACTTTTTCTTAGTAAGTTATTTATTCTTATTCTGTTTATTATTACTCATTTTTAGATCCCACTCTGACCAGGTATTCTTTAAACTATCAGATTGACACTATAAGATTGTGTTAAATTACATATTATATTTCCATGGTCACACAATTCACACTGTAAAGATGGGGTGTTCCACAAGATCATTAGTAGGTTTATCTTTGCAATGGAATTGCTTAAAAAATTGGTCCTTTCTAGACCATGCTCACAGCAGATGGGGATAGCTACCCATCCCTGCCTACCTTGTATTGAATAAATCGGTATGGTCCCTTTTTAAAAATAGGATTTTGTGGTCACCCATTGCACTGTCTTATTTTTTGTTTTTCTGGACTCTCCTGATTTCTTCTAATGGAGTTTCAGAGTCCTTAGCACTTTCCAGTTCTTAGCTTTGAGGGTGATGGGCCATGAAGGCAGCCAAATAGGTTAACAAAATATAAAATGCAAATAAAATATATAAACGATTATTGAACCATTCAGCTGAGAGTAGGTTGATGGTGTTCTGCTTGTGTAGGAGACACGATATCCTCCAACTTGAAATAAATATAAATGGGAGTGAGCCATCAAAATTGCAGTTTAATCCTTCAGTTGGGATCCCTCATCCTACATGGATGTAGATCTTGGTTTCTAGTGGCTGGGTTCTGTATTTAGAGCTCAACCAATTGACACAAGTCCTCTCGTGTGTGTGTTTTGATGCCTGTACTCTTCCCTCGATTATACTTTTGTTATTTCGTCTCTGCATTGTTGGTTGCAGTGGAGGTACTTGCCAGTTATTATGGTTCTTCCTCTGTGACTATCCCAAAGGAAATAATGTTTTAAACTAAGGATATTACTGTGCATGTAGTACAAATAAAAAATGTGATGAATATGCTGCATCATAAAAATGAGATAAATTGCCTTTCTTGTGTATGTCCTGATAAAGCATCAGTAATTTGAAAATGGCATCATACTGAATCCTTACAAGATGACACTTGAGTAAACTGTGATTCTTAACATATAGCCTACCTTGTCTTTATTACACAACAGAAAAATAATGTATTGCAAGCCCATAATATTATTAAGGGTAATAATTCAATGATACATTACAAGCATAGGACAAATGGCCAGGGAGTAACATATTTTGGTTTGGAAGAAGTCAGGAAATTTCATTCTGGCCAAGGAGTGGGAATCAGAAACTTACTCATGGCAGTTTTCATTTAATGTATTGGGTTGTGTAAAAAATTCGTTTGGATTTTGAACAAAAAAATACATCAACATTTTTATATGACCAACCTTTAATCAAAAATGTAAGCACCATTTTGTTCAATGAACTTTTGCCATCTCTTGGGCAACTAGTCAATTCTATTGCTGTAAAAGTTCTTATTATTTGATTGGAGAAGTTTGACACATGCATTTTAACTTCCTCCAGATATTTTTAATGTTTTCCCGCTAAGAGAGTACTGCAGAGTCCAGAACAGGTAGTAATCCACAGGTGCGAGATCCAGTAAATATGACAGATGAATATGAACATCCTAACCAAACTGCATTAATTTTTGTCAGGTTTGCAAAGATGAGTGTTGTCTGGCATTGTCATAATGGAAAACTATGCCCTTTTTATAAACTAGTAAATGGCATTTTTCTTCCAATGCCACCCTTGACTGGTCAAGTTGCCAACAATATTAATTGGTATTAATAGTCTGTCTGACAGAAGCTCATAATACAAAACATCATTCCGATCCCACCACTCTGCCAACATTACCTTCTTTGAGTGCAAACCAGCTTTAGGAGTGCTGAATGGTGAATCACCTTGTCTTGTCCAGTGTCTTTTTTTGTTGGATGTTGTTGCAAACAATCCATGTTTTACCACTTGTTACTAATATCTTTAAAAAAAGGTCTAATCTTGTTTGGCTTTAATAAGAAGTTACATGCCAAAATTGTTTCAAGTAAATTTTTGTTAGTTTATGTGGTATCCAAACAGTGTACTTGTTCACAATTTATAACTTATTTAAATGCAATGTAACTTTTTTTATAAGAAATGCTCAACATGTCAATGACTTCTTGTGTTATATTGTGGGTTATTTTCAATCATTGTGGTTATTTTGTCATCATCAACCTTGATGGGCCTTCCTGACCACTCTTTATCATCCAAGCTGGATTCACCATCACAAAACTTTTTAAACCACTTCTGATTAATACATATATTTACAGCATCATCACCAAACACTTCCATTTTTGTTGTTGTTACTTGTATTACATTTTTCCCTTTCTGATAGTAGAAAAATGTTATATGCAGGAAATGGATTTTGTAATCGCTCATCTTCAAATTAAAAGCAAGTTCACGAAACTTTAAAAAATATAACATTTTTTTGTAAACAACACTCAAAAACATGTACAGAGTCAACTGTTTCAAGTGAAGTTTAAACAAGAACATGCATGCTAATGCTGCCTATTAAATTCTAAACAAATTTCCACACAATCGAATATATACTTACCTTTTTGTACAAGGACTGTTGGATATGTTATGAAATTATACTTTTGACAAGAACTAAGGAAATTTAGCATATGCTTCATGAAACTAAATGGCAAAAATATATGTTACAAATTTTACTTGAATAACTGCCATTCTTCATATATCTATGAAAATCTTTTTCTTGGAGTTAGGATACTGTCTGTGAGATACATACCTAATCATTTGTTGTTTTCTCTTTACATTATTAAATGTCAAAGTACCTAGCAGTGAACATAAGAATATTTAATACAGGGTGTTCGGAAAGTCACTGTGCACTTATATATTTATTAACAGACATGTTTCAATATAGAATACAGGAGGTAAATATGAATGACAATTATAAACAATGTTGAAAGTGACCCCCGTTGGCATCAATACAGGCTTGGATCCTTCTTATTTTGTTTCTAAACACCGCTATCAGTTGCTGGCTTGAAATAGACTGAATAAAATATCATTACAAAACTGCACAGTGACTTTCCAAACACCCTGTAGCTTGTAGTATTATATTTTTAAAGTATAGTTAAGTGTTTTGAGAACTGGATCCCAGAAAACTGGATATCTGTCATAAAGTGGTAAAACATAGGCATTAGAGTGTGCAGGCTTCTTCACCTCCAAACTTATAACAAGATTCATGCATTTTCAATTTTTTGTTTTTATACACATGTTTTACTTCTAATGTCTGTGTAATTTTGATAGGAATGTGGTATTCCAAAATTGAACTGACATTTTAATAAAACAATAATGATACTACTATTATATAAAGATTTTAAAATAAATCTGGTGGCTGGTGATAAAGAATACAAAAAATGTAAGATAAAACAGTTGCTGATGAAAATTGATCATTAAACTGTTTATTTTTTTCAATTAATCATGGTTTAACTTTATTCACTGATTTGTATCATATCTTAACCCACTGCATCAAAGTACCAGTAGATCAGTAGGAATCCTTTAGGATTATAATTCTTACAAAGTTGGGTTTTGAAAACCATAGTGAGTACAGCTCATATAACTAACTAGCCTATCAGTGCAAACTTAAAACATTAACTACTGGGTTTTGATACCTGTGGTGGACAAAGCACAGATAACCTATCATATAGCTTTGTGTTTAACTATAAAACCAAACAATATTAAATAAACATCCAAATTTTTACTTAATTGTAAAAAACTTGATGCACATATAATTGCTTCTGATATCTGTAATATTAACTGGTGATTATGTTTGATTTTGTATTTTGTGAAGAAGTTAACTTATAGTGTAAACATTTTTTCAAGTAAGAAGTTTTGTCTTGATTAAATAACATTTTTCTAAAGTGGTTAATTTTAGTTGTTAATACTAATATAACAGTGATTCACTCTTAGAAGTAACTTTCTATATCCAGTATATGTGTGAGACAAGCAGGTGTAAAACTTGATTCTTCTAATGAAGAAATTGTGTGTACCTACAGGTCTTTATCAACTACATGGTTATTACTATGCAAGGAAAGGAGAACGAGAAATGATGCAAGATGCTCATGTAATCAATGATGCATTTCATAAGACTGTTCCAAATCTTCATCCTTCTATGTAAGTTTTATTTTCTATACAAATGCAATATATATACACCCACCCTATTACTAAAAGCTCAGTTTTTTCTGTTAGATAGTTGCATATTCAATTTCTATTCTGATCCTAACTTTGTGTGGTTTTACTCATGTACTCACTATTTGGAGATATGTAAATTATGAAATGATTCTTTTCATAATGTACAATATATCATGCATGAGGCTTTACAATTATAAAACATTGTGTGAAAATTAAACTTTTCAGTTATGACTGTGTGTAGAAAAAACTACAATATGTATGTATATAATTTATTATAACCAAAAACAAGCTCAAACAAAAGTCAGAAATGCTGCACTTATCAAAAACATTCCAAGGAAACAGGCAACAATGTAGGATATAAAATGTACCATAGGTTTTGGAGGTGACTGAAAAAGTATGACCCACATTGTAGTGGGGATACACCATCTATTAGTTTTAACCTTCATTTGCCAACCTCACATGAAGAATAACTTAATAATAAAATAATCAAAAGAATAGAAATATAGGTTAGGAGAGTGAGATGTGGGTGCTGAAGCTCACAACATCACACATCCATATCACCCTCCACTGCCTGCAGACAGGTCTTGGAAGGTGACTGCTCTCCAATGGAAGCAAGATGAAAAATAAAATGGAATAAATAATAAAGAAAATAATAAGGTATTACCACTTGGGGATAAATAAGTAAACTTACCTCCTGAAGTTGGCATTCCAGCTACCATTATAGTGGTAAGGCACTAATTAGTAGCCCAGTTGACAAATTGTATATATAAATAGGTAGGAAATTGAGGAAAGGACAATTATTTAATGCCTATAAATCCAAATTTATAGATTCCTTCATGTAGAACAAAATGGAGAAAATCATAAACTTTGGTAATTAAAACTTTAACCTTAAGACCCTTTTCCAATGGGCTCAGTATAAATATGCACAAGTTTGTTTACACATTTGCACACATTAAGTATTTATACTATAAATTTTGATGCAGTATGTGTATTTTCACAAAATTTAGTAGACCTTTATGTACTTTTCTGTTTTTTCTTTATGTACTTTATGTAGTTTTCTGTATACAAAAATTGGATATTTTTAATAAAGATTTGTTTGTGAAAATATTGAGTCTATTTTGTTACAAGTCTGAGTGCAAAGTGGTTTTCCTGTTATCATAAAGAAACTATTGTTTCTCCCAAAATTTTAAAATATTTTTTCTGTAATCTAAAATTTCTTGAATACATTTTCAGATGTTTCTCTTCAGTAAGACTTTATATTTTGTGTGTTAATTTCTCTGCCCTGACTATGTGGGGTCTTTTCAATTTGAACAACCTTTTAACCATCATAAAAAAATTAGGAAATATAAATTATGCTGTTTTTTGTTTTAGAATAACTACAGATTATAACTTAAAAATACAAATGTTTTATCTATGTAGCTTAAGTCTCATAACATTATATATTCAGTTATGCCTGGCTAACATAACTTGCACTGACTTTGTACATGTGCACTCATGTTACTGTGTCCAGTAATATACCACTGACCTTTAGTCTTTACAAAACCACTCTGTCTCGGATGTGTTTCAGTGGACTAGAATTTTGAAACATGACAGTCACCTTTCAATTATTATATGTTTATGTGTGAATATAGATTACTACTATTTAGAAATAAGTTGTTAAACTTATTTTTCTTAAAGTATAGACCAATAAATCAAGAAGTAAAGCAAACAATTATCTCTTCTAGCTATGATCTTTGAATTCAGTTGCTGCTGGACATAGGTTACTAAGACTTTTAAAATTTTTCACATGAAGGTTATGAACTGAATTTTTTTTTTAGGTTTTTTATACATACAGTAATATAAACAAAGATTTATAAATTACCAAATTGATGTCACACAATTTCACTAATTTATCAAGCTGAATAACTGAGATGTACTTAGGTCTGAAGAAATGAAATTTTGATTGGACTAAAGACACAAGTTACCTCCTTGAAGTCAAAAGAATGAGATAGCCTTTTTGTAAGTGGATAACTGGTTTATCTCATGTCATATATTGAAGTACGTGTGTATAAGAGGCCATTTCAAAAATGAAAAGAAATGGAATGGGACCACTGTGTTTGATTCAGTACATAAGCTACATCTATGCAAGATAAAAAAAATATGAGGTTCTTATTTTATATTCCAGCTTGTTAAATATTGGTAATTTGAGTTCCTAATTTGTACAAAAAGTATAGACTTAGTATTTTGATATCACAAACATTTAATTTTAACCACTGCTGCATTCAACATACTGTGTGACTCACAAAAATCGATATTAAGGTATGTTCTTTAAATATTTACTTTTAAATTAAGAAATTACCTCATATATAATATTAAAGTTTGAATTATAATCTACAATTTGATACCAAACTTTAACTGGATTAATAGCCAAGGCTCGTTTCCCATGTTTAGCATCACTGTTTTTAACCTTATCTCTATTCTTGCAATATTGCTGTCTGTCCTGGGACAAAGCCTTTTCAAGGTTATCAACATTAGATATTCTTTTCTCTTGCTTTGTTTTTTTCATATTTTAAAAATTTCACTGTTTCAAGTACAACCTTAAATGTCAATAGGTCACAATTAGTTTTAAACCAATGCAAAGGTAAATTGTACAACCTTTTACTTTCGTTTTCAGTCCAAAATGCTGGCAAAGCTATGTTAGACTGGCAGTCTCACTTTGGAGACGTACATCTTATGCACTGATTGCTATGATAGAATTGCTTTGTTCAACATAGAACCTTTGAGTCAGATATATAGAACTGAAAATGTCACTTTCAAAGGCTACATCATAGTTAGAACTTAGATCTACCTATGTTACCCATGTTTTTTGTGTTGTTTTTTTATCAAGTTGGTACAGCTGTAGGTTAGGCTGATCACATAGCATGTGCTCACAAGCAGTTGTAAACTCACGTGTGATATGAGGGTACTTTGTTACTTGGCAACTCAGAAAGCATGCTCGTAATCATGGAATATGGCTAGTAGTGTATTGTTAGCTCAGTAGTAATGTTACAAAATGGTTATTGTTATTACCAAGGTTATAAGTAAAACTGAAAAAAATGCTTTAGCCATGGTAGCAAAATTCAGTTTTGCTCTTAGATTTGCATAAAGTGAAAACAGGAGGGAGCTATGTCTTCCCTACAATGTTAGTCAGTCAGATTGATAAGTTTGTGGTTTTTGTGATATTTTTTTGTTTTTACTCTGTTGACTTTTACAAGTACTTGGTGGCTTGTTACTCTGCAGCAGCTTTGTTTATTACTCAGCAGTGTGCATAAAGTGCTTATAAAGTTTTTTAACATACTCATTGTAGTGTGTTTGAGATTTTAATTTGTATTGTATGTATTCCACATCTGACCATTCCTACTTTTAGTATTACCATACTTATATTAAGCACAATTAATAAGACAGTATTTTCCCGTAATGAAACCACACATATAGTTTAACAACATTTAAACTTTGATCAATCATTTTGCAAAGCTTCTTTTATCAGATTTTTGAAAACCATGGGTACAATAGAAATAAGCCTATAATCACTTGTACAGTTTTTATCACCTGCCTTGAAGGAAGGAGTAATATTAGTGACCTTCCAATCTACTGACACCTGCCCACTGTTTAAGAACACTGATCTTATAAATGGATTGAACTTATTTTTAATGTATTTTGATACTTGGATGTTTTACAATTTGGCTTTGTTTTTTATTTACCTTAAACAGAGTGTTTGTGGTATCAGAAGAAATGAAGATTTTTAATGAAATCTCCATTATGTGACAGCTTTTTAAACTGAGAAGATGCTTGTGGGAAATATAGTATATTTTGTTCTTAACATCTCAATGATTGTGTGATAGGTTAAGCAGTATTATGAAACAGAAGCAGTCTTTCAAGAGGACATTTTCTAATCACCTGTGGCGTAGTAGGAATGACTAGTACTATTAAAACAAAACTTTTGTTCTATGTCTACTATTTGTTCTTTTTGCTTGAATTTAAATTCATCATTATTTAGATGTCAAATCTTTCATGAAAGGTAAGTTGTGTAAAAACTTTGTTATTGATGCAAAGTTCCACTAAAGAAAATATTAAGTGTACTGTGAAAAAAGTATGCCATTATAAATATTTTAAAGTTAATTCAAAATGTCAAGAATATATCATTTTTATATGCTTGGATTTCAAATAATTTTATGTAAATAAAATGAAAAATATTATTTGCAATAATTAACAGTAAATATTGCCAGTTGATAAATTAAAGCAATGCAGTAATGTTTTGCCATCTAAGTTTTATTGAAATAAAGATATAACACAATATATTGCACATTATCTGGTTGCATACTCATTGAGGATAGTTTTGGGATATAATATACGAGGGCTGTTCAAAAAATACGCGGACTGACGTCATAAAACAAAATGTACTTTATTTAGAAGTTACAGGTCTGGGACCCCTTCAAAGTACTCTCCTTCCTAACGCACACACTTATCCCAACGGTGTTTCCACTTGTTGAAACAGTCCTGGTACGCTTCTTTTGTAATGTCCTCCAGCTCCTTCGTCGCATTTGCCTTAATCATGGGAATCGTCTCAAATCTTCTTCCTTTCAAGGATCTTTTGAGTTTGGGGAACAAGAAAAAATCGCAAGGAGCAAGGTCAGGTGAATAGGGGGGTGAGGAAGAACAGTGATCGAGTGTTTGGCCAAAAACTCACAAGTTCTGAGGCACAAATTTCACAGCAACATGGTGCATCTTCAATTTTTCGGTCAAAATCTCGTAACAAGATCCAACTGATATCCCACACTCTTCAGCAAGCTCCTGACAGTTAGGCGCCGATTTGCTCGCACCATGTTGTTGATTTTGTCGACGTGTGGGTCGTCAGTTGACGTGGAAGGACGTCCAGGACACTCATCATCTTCAATGGACTGTCGACCATCCTTAAAACGTTCATACCACTTGAAACATGCCGTACGCTTCATAGCAACATCACCATAAGCCGTGTTAAGCATAGCAAAAGTTTCAGTCACAGATTTTCCAAGTTTAACACAAAATTTCACAGCAAGTTGTTGCTCCTTCAGGTCATTCATTCTGAAATCTGCCAAACAAAAAAATCGTACTTCACTTAAAACTGTGCAGCTAATACACAAATGAAGATATCTACAATCAGGAAATGGCATTGTAATCAGCTGATCTGTGCAAACCTAGCAACACCAAGTGGATTCCCCTGGAACCAACTGGATCCGCGCAATTCAAACAGTCCGCGTATTTTTTGAACAGACTTCGAATACTATATAGCAAAGAATCCTGGACTCTATAAATAGTTACATATTTATTGTAAAGATTAAAGGATTTGTGGTTATTTTTCAATACATCTTTCCTAAAAAACCTGAATTTAAGTAGTTTTACACAAATATTTCCGTTACTTTGAGCCATCTTTTACCCAGGTTATACAAATATTATTTAAATTATAACCAAGAAGTTTCAGCAGATATGTGATAAAATTAGTGAGTAGCCAGATAATGTTCAATGTGCTATGACAAAAAATAAGTTTTTATGGAGAACTTTTAATACAATGCCTGTCAGAATACTGGCTACATAAGCCTGCACAAAATAAATAGTAGATATTTCATTGGAATTACACTTAATTTCCATGTATGTATGCCAGTTTGGTACATGGTATACAGTAATAAAAAAAAGTCTGTTAATTTATAATCTGAAGAAAATTAAAATATTGGAACAGGAAAGAGGTTTACCTCTATCAAGATCCATACTGTTTGTGTATATTTGTTATTGTTACAAAGATCATATATTTTGTGTTTAACTTAACAAAGGAGTAAATTGTGAACTGTTATGTATTCTATTTCATACACTAAGCATAGTTATAGTAATTTTAGTGTAACTACTGTCAACCTGTATTCCTGATGACCTTAATGTATTATCTTTATATTTGTTGTATCAATTTCAAAATTAATCATGACACTAGGCACTTTTTTTATACATTTTTAAAATATTAAATTTTGGTAGTGATTCTTGATAATTAATGCACTGTATGTAATTACTTTTGTGATTTTTCTAGATACAGACTAGCTTACTATGCAGTGTTTGATGGCCACGGAGGAGTACGTGCTTCACAGTTCTCTGCAGCCCAGCTTCACCAATATCTGACAGCTAAGTTACCCAAGGGTACCTCCTGTTCCAGCTTGTGTCTGAACTATTTTACACATAATGCTTCATTTCTAGGATAAGGTCAGTTGAATCATGGCATCTGTAAAACCCATGTGTAGAGACAAAATTCACAAAACCAGTGCAAAAGGTTCAAGAAAGAAAACAAGCACAACATAGACACTGTTTTACATTTCACAGCATATTAAAAATTAACAGGATCCTAATTGGTTGTCTTCCAGTTCTTATAAAAGCATGTTAACAGTAAATAAACTTTACAGGCAAAGCAGATGTTTTCCACAGAAATATTAAGTTAAAACTACCAGCAGAATAATGACGGTGTTAATAGTCGCAAACTAAAAACTAAAAATTCAGTAAAGAATTGAGCGTAATAAATTTAGAACTTCAGTCAAAATAACATATCTATTTTTAAGAAATAAAACTTAATATCAACAGTATGAACAGAAATTAAAGATTAAATTGACAGTTTTGTTCAAATTTACAATATTCACCAGATAGATGAGAAAACAAAACAAAATGCTTATCCATAAATCAATGTTCAACACTAATCTTGCTTTTGGAGGAAATGCATGGTCTGTTGAGTGAAATACTCCTCTCTGAGGTAGTATTCTAGTGTCTGCTAGTTCAAAATTCATTATTCACATAGATTGCCTTAATCCACTGCTATTTGTCTCATTTTCAGAAGATTTAAGCTTTATTCTTGCATTGAGGTTTTTTTTCCTAATGCCATTATTATAGTCAAATTGCAATGTACTGCATTCTCATGTTCCTTATGATAAGGTTGATCTTTCATTAGAATATACTAAAATATATCTCCTTGGTGTGGATTCCTGTGCATGATGAAGGGACCTCCTGGAGAAGGTTCTGTTCTTTCAGTTTACCTCCTCTGGGATCTAAACTTCTATCCATGTATTTGCCATGCTTGATGACCCGTGAAAGGGAGGAGAGGATCCTGGTGGTTGAGGAGTCCAACTCTAACATACCACTTTGGCCTTGAATTCCTGTAGACAGGCAGCCTTGGTATAGCCCTCACAGAGTCAGTCAGCTGGTCCACTTGGGCTATGGCCAACCAAGTATCAGTGTTGGATGTTCTCAACAGGTGTTGCAGACATTGCATATGATGCTGGTGTTTGGATATAGTGCTCATTAAACCATGGCATTGCTGCAATGTCCTTTTTTGACATTGTAGTGCCTTCCATCATAGGGCTCCATGGTGGGATGGGGTCAGTGGGTTTTGAAACATTTTTTCTTTATTATGGATACCCCTAATCAGATTTTAAAAAAAGGTGAAAAACAGACCATTGATAAACAACCACATCTTGAAGATTTTGAACAGCAATCTTCAACTTCTTCAACATCTGTACCTCATTTTCTGATATTACACTCTTTATCAGACAAACCTTTAGGGCAAATGTCTCCCCTTTTTTTTGTTCAGAAGGGAATTGCCAGCTCTCCTAAGTCAGTCAAAAAGCTTCTTTCTGTTGACATATTGGTGGAAACATCTACTGCTAAAGACAGTAAACTGCTCTTACATTCAAAGGCCATTGGGATTTACTCATTGAAATTACTCTCCATGCTACTTTTAATTCTTCACAGGGAGTTATTGTTGAAAGGGATTTGAAGAACATCCCTGACTTGGAGATTCTTGCTGGTTTCTCCACCCAAGAAGTTTCTGCACTGAGGCTTATCTCCACCTGCAAAGATGGAATTACGATGCTGATCAATATCCTAATTTTGACATTTACATCACCATGGCCACCTGCCACCATCAAGGCAGGTTACATTAATTGCAAGATGTGGCCATATATTCTGGACCCACTCAGATGTTTCCAATGTCAGCAATTGGGTCTCTTGAAGACATCATGTCCTGGTTCCTTGACGTATTCCCATTGTGATGACAAGGACCATGATGCCTATGAGCGTGAAATAGACCTTCATAGTATTAATTGTAGTGGTTCTCACCCATCTTACTTTTGTTCATGCCCTAGGTTGGTGGAAGAAAAAGAGGTGCAGCATTTGAAAACGGTTTAAAACATTTTTTACCTGAGGCTCAAAAGTTAATGTCTACCACTCTATCTCAGATGTATGCTGCTGCACTTCATTCCACTGCTACAGTGCCTTGTGCCTCCAAAAGAATCATTCTGAAACTATGTGAAAAGTCTTTTACCCTTCGTGATTGAGAAAGCTGATGAAGTTATGTCAACACCCATCTGTTTCTACCATTCCTTCCAGCAGATTCCTGGATCTATCTCCTGTGGTTCTTGGTATGGGCATTTTGCCAGGTCCATTTTCTTCTCCAGCCCCAGAGATGCAGAACAATCATTCATTCATGCCCTCAGTCACTGGAATCATCTTCCAATGACTGAGACCTGCTTAGTCAATCCAGGGCAGGATCCATGGAGGTTTGAGTGAAGAAAATAAAGAAAAAAGATGTGATCAAAAACAGAAGGGCTCTCCACCTAGTTCGCCTACACATTAATAAAAATGGCCACCTTGATACAGTGGAACTGTCAAGGTTTACTTTCTAATCTGGATGACATCAAAGCACTCATTGATTCTTACCATCCTGTTTGTCTTTCCTCACAGGAAACATTTCTGAAACCTGCTGATGCAGTCACCTTTTGACAGTTTTCTTTGTACAGAAATGACAGGTTGTGTGATGGATGAGTGCATGGAGGAGTGGCACTGCTGATTGATCAGAAAGTTTCCACCCTGTTTTTGCCAATTAATAACACCCTTGGAGGCTGTAGCCATCCATGTTTACTTGGGTCATACCATCACTGTCTATTCTCTTCTTGTCTTCTGGAGAGACTTATGGTCAATCAGACCTTGATGCTTTTGTTGAACAGTTGCTGTCTCCCTTTTTATCCCTGGGAGACTTCATTGGACATAGTTCCCTCCAGGGAGGTACTGACATTGATGGGAGGGATTGCTCTTTAGAACGTGTACTTTCAGATCATAATCTTTTTCTCTTCGGTACTGGTTTTTATACTTACTTTCACGTACCTACTCAGTCTCTTACTGCTATTGATCTTTCATTCTGCTAACCTTCACTATTCTCCCACTTTTTATGGAGGGTTGACAGTAATCCATTTGGCAGTGATCACTTTGTTATTTTGAGAGAGACAGGCTGTGGTCAATGCCACCCAACCTGCTTGTCCCGGTGGAAGCTGGATCAAGCCAACTAGCCCTTCTTCACTGCTCTCATGGAACTTGATCCTGCTGTCACCTGTAAGCCATTGATAGATGACTGCATGACAGCAGTGACTAACTGTATTATACAGGCAGCTGCTCATCATGTTCCTAAAACCTCAACATGTTTCCACAGTATCCTCATCTGTGGTGGAATACTGCCTGCCATGTGGCACGGAAGGCTCAAAAACAGGCCTGGGATACCTTTCGTATGTATCCCACATATTTAAACTGCATCACTTTTCAGCAGGCTAGAAGGGATCTTGGATTAAAATCACAACCAGCATCTCTTCTACTGCCAGTTCCAAAGTCATATGGGACAAGATTTGGAAGGTTTGTGGGCAATAAAATGCTGTTCCTCTTTCGATCTTGCTCCCTGATGGTCAGGAAGTTCCTGATGCCCAGAGCATTGCCAATACTCTTGGCAAAAGCTTTTGCCTGATATCTAGCACTTCTGCTTCATCATCCATCTTCTTAGCCATCAAGACTCAGGCTGATCATCTGTATAACTATAATCATGCCTTTACACTTGTGGAACTCAAGTTGGCTCTTCGTTGGTCTGGCAGTACATCGGTCACATGTGATGATATACACTACGAGATGCTTCGCCATCTCTCTCCTGCTTCTCTCATTATTCTTCTGCATATTTTAAACCAGATATGGCAGGAGAATGCTTTTCCTGATGTGTGGTGCCATGCTGTTGACCTACCTTTCTTTGAGCCTGGGAAGGATCCCAATATTCCTTCAAACTACTATCCAATTGCTTTGACAACCTGTCTCTGTAAGACCTTAGAGAGGATACTTATTGATTGTCTTGTTTAGTTCCTCAAATCAAACAACCTCCTCTCACTCATCCAATGTGGGTTTCTATGATAGTGCTTCACTGTGAATTACCTGATTTGACTTGATATGTTGATCAGAGAAGCCTTTCTCAAGCAACAACATCTTGAGTCAATATTCTTTGATCCTGAGAAGGCTTATGATACTATGTAAAGGTATGGCATTTCATGATACATCAACTTGTTTGGGTTGTGTGGCATTTTCCCATTTTAATTGAACTTTTTAATGGGCAGGCAATTCTAAGTTCATGTGGGTTTGACACTGTTCTGTCATTTCCTACAGGAACTTGGAGTCCCTCAAGACTGTCTTGAGTCTCACACTTTTCAGTGTAAAGGTTAATGCTATCACTGGATAACTCCCTCTTACTGTTCTAAACAGGCTCTATGTCGATGACTTACACATTTTGTGTCAGTCGTTGAGCATAAGGTTTATTGAGCAACAGCTGCAGACTGCTCTCAATTGTTTACTGAAGTAAACCACACTAGATGGTTTTAACTTTTATCTCTCTAAAACCATTTGCATGCACTTTTTACTGCAAATGGGGTATTCACCGTGAACCTGAACTCCATGTCCGTGAAGTTGTGCTTCCTATGGTCCCTGGGGCAAAGTTCTTGGGGCTAATCTTTGAATGTAATCTGACCTTTATACCAGTTGTATAAACTTTAAGCTATGAGTTGTGTGTACAAGAACACTGAACATCCTCTGTGTCCTCTCTTCCACCTCTTGGGGAACAGATCAATATTCTATGCTCAAGATATATCGTGCTCTTATTTGATTAAAACTGGACCATGGGTCTCTGGTCTTTGGCTCTGCCAAGACCTCAGCCTTAAGGATACTGGACCCCCTTCATCATCAAGGACTTCGGCTCTGCACTGGAGTTTTCTGTACTTTCCCAGTCCAGAGTTTGTACACAGAGTCTCACAAACCTTCTCTACACCTCCACTATTTGCAACTGTCTTTAATGTATGCTTCAAAACTTTGATCTTTGCCATAGTATCCAATCTGGGGTTGTGTTTTCCTTCCTCAGTGGGCCATGCTTTTTCAGAACAGAAGATCTGCCATTATTTCTTTTGGCCTTCGTATCCGGGCACAGTTAGATGAATTGGGTTTGTTTTTAGATAACATTGGCTGTATCCACTGCTCAGCCCATTCCACCATGGTTATTACCATCTTCATGTTTGACCTTTCTTTAAGTCATCTGAGAAAAGCAGATACTCCCAATTGGAGATACCATCTTTTATTTGCTAAACATTTCTCAAACCATCCTTCCATTCCCATTTATACAGATGGTTCAAAATCAGGTGACTCTGTGAGTTTTGCCATGGTTTGTTGTGGTTCGGTGATTGCACACAGAATTCCCTCTACAGTTTGTGTGTTCACTGCTGAACTGTATGCCATTTCTCTTGCCTTGAATCACATAGAAGCTAAGAAGTACTGGAATTGTACTATTTGTACTGACTTGTTTAGCTGTGTATTGGCCTTGGGTTTGCTTTACATTAGTTCTCACTTTTTTCTCTGAAATCTAAAACGTACTGGCTCATTTCACTTTAACATCTACTTCTATTCAGTTCTTCTGGATACCAGGCCATGTTGGTATTTGCAGGAATGAGCTCATTAACACCACAGCTAAGTCTGTCTGTTTTGGCACTATCACTACTGTGCTTGTTCCATACATCCTGTATTCAAGGCTTGGCTCTTGCCAGTTGGCAGTCAATTTGGAGTGAGAAATGTGAAAACAAGCTTTTTCATGTGTGAAACCCTCTTTTGAATTTTGGCCATCTTATTTCTGTAGGGATCAGAAAGAGGAAGTTTTCCTAATTATACTACACATTGGTCACAGTTTTTAACTCCTTGTTTTCATTTATCTGGAACTTATGCACCAATGTGTGGTCAATGTGATCCTTGATTCTCAATATTTTATATTTTACTGTTGTGCCATTGTATGACTCTGAACAACGACACCATTTTAGATATGTTTTGTCTACAGATTTACCCCTGATGCTGGACAGTGTCATTAGTGAAGGTGGCACTGTCTATCTTACAAATGTTTTTAGTTTTTGAGTGTGGTTTTCAGAGAAGCTTCTTCAGACTAGAACTGCAAAAATATCTTGCACACTTTCATTTCTTTACTTCTGTAGTTCTGTTTCTTCCACTGATAATGTTTGTTTGTCTCATCTGATGTCCACTCATTGTTGCTCTCCACAATCCGATACATGTATTTATTTCTTAGGTTAATCCTGAAAGCATCATTAACTGACACTCATTTTCTGTTTCTATATTCTTGTCAGGTTTTGCTCTGTGGTATGCAAATATGTATGTTGTATTTTCCATCTTTTTTAGGTGAGTAAGGTAAACATTTTACATTTATTCAGAATTTAAAACTTTTTCCTCTACATTTGTGTAGTTTGAAACAATATGCTGATCAAGGAATGTAATATAATTCATTTTGTTCTTGTTTCTTGTTTCACTTGGACATTTCATTATGGTGTCACATGAGCTCTAACCCTCTTAACACTGGCTCAGTCAGTTTGACCAATATATTACCTATTTGTACTTATTTAAAGTCTATACATTTAATATTTTCTAACTTTCAGCATATTGTGTTTATCTTCATGAAGTTTGGCAGTCTTTCAGGTAACATTGTAAGTCTTTTACATAACAAAAAATCATATTTTTAGAAAAGTAATTTTAATAAACTAAACAATGTGTCCATGAATATATTGAGTGTTTGTTTTGTATAGTCCGTGTGCAAAGTAATTTTAATAAACTAAACAATTTGTCCATGAATATATTGAGTGTTTGTTTTGTATAGTTCGTGTGCAAAGTAATTTTAATAAACTAAACAATTTGTCCATGAATATATTGAGTGTTTGTTTTGTATAGTCCGTGTGCAAAGTAATTTTAATAAACTAAACAATTTGTCCATGAATGTATTGAGTGTTTGTTTTGTATAGTCCGTGTGCAAAGTAATTTTAATAAACTAAACAATTTGTCCATGAATATATTGAGTGTTTGTTTTGTATAGTCCGTGTGCAAAGTAATTTTAATAAACTAAACAATTTGTCCATGAATGTATTGAGTGTTTGTTTTGTATAGTCCGTGTGCAAAGTAATTTTAATAAACTAAACAATTTGTCCATGAATATATTGAGTGTTTGTTTTGTATAGTCCGTGTGCAAAGTAATTTTAATAAACTAAACAGTTTGTCCATGAATATATTGAGTGTTTGTTTTGTATAGTCCATGTGCAAAGTGATTTTAATAAACTAAACAATGTGTCCATGAATATATTGAGTGTTTGTTTTGTATAGTCCGTGTGCAAAGTAATTTTCATGTTTAGCTTAAACATACTTTTCCTCATTTCAAAAATATCAGATTTCCTTTGTGTAATTCCTAAAACTTCTTAAATACATTTCAAACGTTTTGTTTTTTTTTTCCAGTAAAACTTAATATTTTATCTGCTCTTTTTTTCTACCCTAACTCAAAACAGGATCAGATAATTTGAAAAATCTTTTTGTTTCTGTCTAGAATGACTTAAAATAGTCATGTGCAAGTATGTTACTTGATCTTAAATAAATCTAAGCTTGTAACAGTATACATCTATTACTGATTAACCTTGTTTAACCAGTGTTTGTGCCACAATAAGTTGTAAAACACCAAAGGCATGTGTAGCTCAATTATGTTATTGAATGACATTACCTATTACCTATGTGTTGCTTGTGTTCATACTCCATGAAAAATTTTTATTTTATTATTATTAATTTTACCTAATCTTATCTTAATTAACCTAAAGCGATCCCTATTTTTATATTTTAGTTAATTTTATAAAAATAAAAAATAAATTACTTACCCAAGCTTCCTTTTCTCATTATGTTGTCAATTGTTGAGAACATTTAAACTTAAACATTGTATGTAGTAATATAGGTAATACAGTAAATAATTTTTAGTTAATTAAATAATGCACCTAAGAACATAGGGGAAATTGTCTGCATTTTGCACATTATTAATCTAACACTCAAAATTTTTGTGGTTTTCTACTGTAAGACAAAAGCCACTATGAATTTATTCAAGCAAGTCATTGTGATTCCAAAGCTGTGTTATAAGTGAAATTGATACTTAGCTATTAAGAACACAACGTAATACAATACTTCATTTGGTAGACAATAACCTTGACTTTCTGTTGATTATAGGTACTTTATAATTAATAGTAAAAGAAAACTATTAATAAAGAGTGAAATAAAGGATGCTGATGCAGGAAGTTTGATTTTCTGTTGGTTAGCTATGTAACCAAGCAAAATTGAAGGCTTTAAAAATTATGGTTTGTTGGAAGAATAACTATGGTACAGGGAACAATTTACATTTAATACATTTTGTAAGAGTGATTGAAAGATCACTATCCAACTTTACCTCGTGTTTGTTCAGGTTATACCACGGGAATTACTTATTCTGGTATTAAAATAACAGTCATTGATGTTGGTAACAATTTCTTTAAGAGGAATGGCTTTATGGAAGCTTGTAGCTTATAACAAGATGACAGTTCAATTAATTACATTTTTATTTATAGTGTAAGTTCCATTTATTTGTCCTTTGTACTCATCACTTTGTTTAGGTTAGAAATAAATAGTATTTGCAGAATCTTTCTTTAAATTTTTTCAAAATTAGAACTAAAGTTTGCTCCATTATATGTTTTATTATTGTTCATTGCTCATCACTTGATTGCATTTAAGATTACCATAACTTTCTGAGGAAACATAATACTTAGTGACCATTTACCTCTGAACCTGTTTATGATTGGAAAGGCATGTCATTTCTTGATGCTAATTCACTTGGAAGAGAGATTAGGCTCATTGCATTACCCTTGCATTTGGTTTGGACATTACTAGGCATATTACGAATTCTAAGTTTTGTCTCCCAACATTGGAAGTTTGTGTACTTGCTACAAAGCATTTCCTGGTTTGGTAAGTATCAAAGGAGCTTCCTTAATAGGTTACTTTTGTGCAAATGATGAAGTGATTACAGTAATTACTTGTTCTTAGACTACCTGGCATCTTTTTCCTAAGACTGTAAATGGAATTTAATGGATAATCTCCACTGGTCACAGAAAAAATTGCATGTGGTCATCTCCATACAGTGAATCCTACATAAGAATACTTTCAGTTTTTTACCTTCCTCATAAATCACTGCTGAGAATGTACCAAAATGAGTGATGGTAAAAGTATATGATATTTGAATATTTCAGTTTAAAAATAGAACAAAAATTTGTTAATCATGTAGATTGTGATTCCTTGTCTTTATGGCAATGGTTTAGTTGTGTCTCATATTCTCTACCTTTTGTGGTAGGTTCTGGAATTTGATGTTGCACACACACACCACACACTTACTGTGCAGCCCTATCTAGAGCATGATGATATTTGGGGCAAAGTTTATCCTGCTAGCACTCCAACTTAATTTTTCCCATGTCTAAGGCTGTTTTTTTTGCTGAAGGATTCCAGTAAGATTGATTTGATTTTACAGGAACTGCCACATTGGCACATCCCTATGTCTGACATTCAGATTTTGGGTTCCCAGATGTGTTGGTGATTATAAATTTGCACATGTGTGCCCTGTTTAATAGATATATTTGACCATTCTACTCAACTTGAAGTGAAGATGATGTGGATCCTCCTCCTACCCAGGGATTGGAAGTAGTACTTCTGATGCTGCTTGGTTTTGGACTTGTGTGCAGTCCATCATACTATAGCAACTCTACACATTTGGAGCACATTCATTTTAGTTTTCCCCATATTATTGTTTATACATGGTTCTTCTATAGTATTCACTGGGACTGAGATTTAAGTATGTTGTGATTTGGATTCAAATCTACGTAGTTTTCTCTCCCTTTTAGTTGTGCCCCTCCCACCTTCTGCCTGTGTATGCAACACCTGGTACACAATAAGGGCAATTTCCCATGTTTGTTCCTCTCCCTGTGGGGATCACACTTCATGGATGGTCTTTGGATGCTTTTAAAGGATATTTATTTGTGTCACTTACACCAGTTCTTCCATCTATTCAATGTAGATTTCTAGCCATATGTGTAAATGGAGGTAACATATCATAAACGTTATTTTCCAATACTGAAATTATATTTCCAATAGGTACTTATCTCCTTTCACACTTCCCATCCTTCTTCCTCACAGAAAACTGGCATTTTTATTTTTTGCCTGATCTTGAAGTGATAGCTTGGTAAAATCAAATAGAGGGAGTCACTTGCATCAGGAGGGTGTGTCTAACTCCTGCTGGTGGAAGGTTGTTGCACTATGATTTACATGTGAGATGCAGTTGAACCAAGTTTATGGGATATGTGATGGTGAAGACTTGTGACATGCAAAAACATTTTTACATATAGAGGGCAGAACTGGATGAGAATAGCCATACAAGAGTATCAAGCAAGAGTTCTATCCATCCTTCCCAAGCCAGTGGATCACCAATGATCATCACCAAACAACTTACTAACCTCCAAGTCACCTTAAACACAAACAACAAGAACACACAGACAACAGTAATTACGAAACTTTACATAAGACCCAGACTTCAAATGGTAAAATGCAATACCTCTACTTCCACAGACAGTCTACACCTAGTATGCCAAGAAACACAAACAAAAATTGCCAAGAAGAACCAACTAATTTAGACCAACGACAAATTCAGAAGACTGACCTGATTTTCAAAAAATGACAACCACCCAAAACCCAACCAGCTGAGACTCAATCCTTTACAGACCCATGCAGAAAGATAATCTTTCAGAAAAAGCCGTTCCTCTGCCCGATCAATCCAAGACTTCCAGCAGCCAAGCCTGTCTACCTACCCAGACTCACCTAGCTACACAACAATTCTATTACCATTAGGTTTCTTCTAGATGAAGTTTCATATATTTATGTGTATGTGAATAATAATCCTTGTCTTTTTTTCCATGGCATCTTCAAGACACAGTCAGGATAATTTCATTTGGCACTCTGGTCATGAAAGTGGGTTTTCTCATGGTACTTCCATTTCCCCTGTAGCATACCTTCCAAGAAAGCTATGATCTACTGATTTCAGCTCTGAAAAGGATCATCCTATTCCCATGATTAACTCATTTAACCAAGTCAGTGTAAGCTTAAAAACATAAATCATTAATGTTAAATATCTCTAAGTCCCACCAAGTAGAAAGAAAAAAAGGAAACAAGTTTTTGTTAAACAGGAGCAGACATACACAGCTTGCTCACCTGTCTGTGATGGTACATCTTTCTCCTACAGTCAAGAAACCATCTTTTGAAGTTTAACTTCCACACTTCCTCTTGGCTTCTCTTCTGACCTTCCATAATATCTTCGTGGCTTCTCTTGGCTTTCTTCTTCTTCTTCAATGACCTCAATCATAAAATAATTTATCTCTAGATCACAGCAAATTAAGAAAACTTAAAAATCAAATGCCCTATAACTGTCAGCCATGCAGTGGGATCAAGAGAGATAAACATCTTTAACCATCCCTGGTTATATAAATAAACTTAAACCTAAATTATTGCCATGATATATGTTGTTCTGTGGTTTTTCTGTGTCATTTTTTGTTTCAGAAACCCAACCAGCTGAAACTTGTTAGGTTGTGTAAAACATTTTGTTAAGTATGTAATTTCTATTGCATGGTTGGAAAACTAGTTAATGTAGTATTCACATTTCTGGTATAATTATACCATCCTTTTCTTATAAGCTTTTCTACTGAAACTGTGGAAAAATCAGATGTTAACATATAAAAAATTATTGATGTAATTACTTTTATTTTCTACAGTGAATTTAATATATTTCAGTAAGTTGTGTAAGTGCTATAGAAATTTTGTTCTTGTGTTTGGAAATGAAACTACAGAAAACTTTACCACTGTAGCTTATCCACTATATTGGTTTGTGTAAGGATCTGTTTATTGCTAATTGTTTGGTGTTGCTAAGGAAAATAACATTTCGAGTCCCAATCATACAATAGTCTCAGTACAGGGGTTTACAAAAAAGACACGTGCAGTGGAAACTGTTAACTGGTTCAGTAGAACTTTAGGTAGAGTAGGTTTGAGAACCTGAGAGGACTACTTCTGCCTGTTGAAAGAAAAGTAGATGACATTTCTATACTGAAGCCTTGGTACAGTTGAAAGATTCTCCTTTCCATTCAAGTTTGCACTACTTAAATGGCTTTCCATTCACAATACAGCAAAAACTACGTACATTAAAAGGTTTAATTCAATTAGCTAATACTTTATACATCATTGATAACATTGGTGGAGAAAAGTACATGCTTAACCAAATGTTTTATGTAACCTGATGAGTTTCCATTTATAATAGTTAATTAAAAAACAACTCAGTTTCATAACAGGGTCAATTATTATCCTGATCAACCCTATTGCAGAGTTGCATTGAAAATTTAAGTAGATTACTTTATTATCAATATATAGAAATAAACTTGTCATTAAAACATAGCTAATAAACTAAAGTTTAACATTATATAAGTTTAGAAGCCTTAATTTACTCAAATTTTTTTTTTTTAAATCCTCTATCCTCCCTAATATGAGAATCATGACGTTTATTCGTACCTTCTCCAATTCATTTATCACCTAATCTTATGGTAAAATTATGGAAAAGAAAATAATTATTTTCTTTTAGTAATTATAATGTACATAAGCAGATGTACATTACATCCTTTAATATGGTAACATGAGCTGCTTGTCCACTGAATGATTTACAACTTATGTGGTGGGATAATTAATTACTTATTTCAGAAGGCAAGAAAATTAATTATAAAGAGATGTATATTGTTATAAGCCTTAAGCACTTAAGGATAAACTAGTGTAGTTACATTTGTTAACCTGAAGATGACTAAGAAGGTTGAAACGTTCTCTGCTTCATTGGTAAAAGTGTTAATACCCATACCAGCCGTCCTGAGATACAAAAGTAGTTACAGTTTGCAGTTATTATACAAAAAAGAAAAAAGGGTAATTTAGATTTACTTCGTTTTTTATTGTGGTTACAAAACCAGTCAAATCAAGTGAGTATATATAGAGTAAGGGTAGAGAAAATAACAGATAAAATATAAATTTTAACTGAACGAATGAAGTTTCATATTTATTCAGGATATTTTAGAGATTACACAAATGAAATGTGAACATTTTCAGGTGAAGCAAAGTATTTTTAATATTAACATGAAAACCACTTTGCACTCAAAGCAGTCAACACTCTGACCCCATATATTCATGGGCAAATATTTAGTAAAAATGCTTGATTAAAAAGATCTTGTAATGTTTACTGAAAGGTTGACAAATTTGGAGAAGATCCACAAAATGTTAAAAGTTATAGAATGGACACTCTGATTACTTATAAGATTGGTCTCACTGACTGACCCCATTTGTAAAGAACTCCCCAGAAAACAATGCAATAACAGCCACTGGCACAGCCCCATCTATTCAAAACCTAAGCACTCCCCTGTGGTGAAGATTAATAATACACAAATATAAATGTTCATACCAGATTTGTTTAACCCAAGAAATGATAAGAAAGATATATGATGAACCTCCACAACCAGGAATCATTTAAAAAATACAATGTGACAACTGTTCTGATTTCTACATAAGTGAAACAAACTGTATGCAAATTAACACAGAAATAAAAGAACACCAAACCTCTGCCTCGAACATAAATTATCACATGCAATACAATCACCACATGTTTTTAGAATACAGTGCCTCCATATCAAAATAAGAATTTTAACATAAATAAAAGGAAAATTGTAGAACTTTAATTAAAACACCTAATCTCAAAATTAACAAACATCCAGGCACATCTTTTTTGTTTTTTGATCTCTGTAAGATAATATGAGAATAACTATATACTTACACCTTAAATTTCCATTGTGTTAAGTCTACTGCTATCATCTTAGTGTATGATTCTTTATAAATTATTTAAAGATTGCATGTTTTTTCACTTTTAATTTACACACATGTAAACCGTTCCCCATAGGAACAGCAGTAAGTCTATGGATTTACAACACTAAAATCAGGGGTTTGATTCCCCTTGGTGGGCACAGCAAATAGTCCGATGTGGATTTGCTATGAGAAAACACACACATAAACATGTCGTGTATATGTTACTCTTAGTATTTTAACAGTATTCTAGTTTAATTTATTTGGTTGTCTATGGTTGAAAATGGCCACACTAGTGGTCCAAGGGTTGCACTTATTTCAATAACCCAGTGTAAAATGTTAACAAATTTGAATTTTCAACCACTGTACTCTTTGTTATGATTGTAAGCTTAACATTTGAAACATCCTTTGCCCATCTCTTACACTTGATTATAACACCATCAGTACATTGTACATACAAAAATCAACAGGTGCCATGAAAATAGATTACACTGTAATATGTATTTTATATGAATATAGCTTAATGTTTTTGTTTTGTTTTTCAATTCTAACATAATTACAGTTAAAATATTTACCATAGTTGAAAGTAGGATTTGTTTGTGTTTAGGTATTTAGCACCTTGTAGATCCTAAAATAAAGTTGTTTTAAATGTTAAAAGTTGTCTAAACATGATTTTGAAATGTGAGTAAAATCTAACAGTTCATATCATACATAATGTTAGAAACAAATAGTGTTTGATTTTTACCTAACAATAATGTTAATCCTTAAACTATTAGGATGATTGCTTATTAACTAAAATTAAGTAAATATGAAATTCCAATGTAATCATGGCTGACTTTGAAACTTTGCTATTATGTAGCAATTTTTGCTAAATGATTGAGCTAAAAATTGTTTTGATACACAGATGGATTTCATCTCATAATCAGTTCTTAACAATGCTAACCAATTCAAATAATGTTATACAAGCTTCTATAAACATTTTTGTGTTCAAGTGCCCCTGAAAGTGTCAAATAAACATGAGTGTCTTTTCATTTTTTGTTCAATCTAGATAGACCTTACAACTGCAACTTTTAATTTTGCTTTTAAGTTTATTTTAAAGGTTTTTGTTTTTAAAAAGTGATTTCCCACCGAGTTAACATTTAAGATTCAGGAAATGTCACAAGTATTGTGAAGGATGTAATAAAACTAAGTCATGCATTGAAAAAATATAATATTGTATTATAGCAAATCTAGTTTACTTCCCATCTTGAAATTCATAAACTGTAAATGCTTCCTATTGTAACAAGATATGACAAAGTCAATCTCTCCAACTTTTTACTTGTAATTAACTTATATCACAACTATCTACATTTATTGTGTATTATATAGCATTGTACATTGTATAAACATCTACCACAACAGTTACCTTTTGTATAGCATATTAACATAGTATGGTTGTTATGCTCTAATATTTTTTTAATGTAATATAAATATCTATATATTGTTTCTACTTAATCTAGAATGTGTAGGTTACCACGATTGTCAAATCTAGCTGTTACGTAGATATGAATTTGTATCATGAATTTTATGTTGAGAGAATTCCATTATTTTAAATGATGACTCAGTCTCATACAGAATGCTTGTATCACATACCATGACTATTTACTCAAACTATTCATGTAAAATATTTCTTTGTCATAATTAACTATTTTGTCTTGCAGGTAGAATATTTCTATATCATGACTTTATTTTACATGAGTTAAAATGTAAGCTTGTATAACATTACTGTATTTTGAGGGTTTTAATGTCATATAGAATTGTACTATAACACTTCACTTATTTCATAGAGTAAAATATCTTGTATAAAATACAATTTTGAATTTCTTATAGTGTGTAGCCCCTATGTTTAGTAGGGAAGTTTATCTTTATATAAATTTAGGATCTTTTCTTAGATAATTCTGAGGTTTTGACCTTACAATAAACATGATTCATTTTTTGATTTTCTATTTCAACATACTTTTAGATTAAAATACAGTCAGGCCTGTTTATTAAAGATCTATTTAGAAGATGCCAGATTTATTAGATCATAGACTTTAAAGCTTTAACATTTCATTATATAAATCATCTTGTAAGAAGTACTGAAGATTATTATGGAAAGGAACATAATATTTGGATTAAGTTACTGTGAAGCAGTTTCAGCTTTACATACTTTTGAATATATTTATTCTTATAGAACATATCAGCTGATAAGTATATGAACATATATGAGTGTGTATACTGTACATGTCATAGGGGACCTGACCCAGGTAGAAAAAGAAATCAAGCGTTGTTTAATAGAGACTTTCAAGAAGACAGATGAAGAATTCCTTAAAGAAGCCTCAAAACACAAGCCCTCATGGAAAGATGGTACCACAGCCATTACTGTTTTAGCTATCAACAATACTTTATACATAGCCAATCTTGGTGATAGCAAGGTAAAAGTGTCTCAGTCTCTTATAACATTGCACATTTTACACAAAATTCCACATTCTATTTATATTTAACATTTTAGTTACATGTGCAAATAGGATGAAACATAAACAATCTTGAACTTTATTTGTAAATGTTGGAAGGTGTAGTGACAGTGATGTGTAACCTGTTTAATGTTGGAAGGTGTAGTGACAGTGATGTGTAACCTGTTTAATGTTGGAAGGTGTAGTGACAGTGATGTGTAACCTGTTTAATGTTGAAGGTGTAGTGACAGTGATGTAACCTGTTTAATGTTGGAAGGTGTAGTGACAGTGATGTGTAACCTGTTTAATGTTGGAAGGTGTAGTGACAGTGATGTGTAACCTGTTTAATGTTGGAAGGTGTAGTGACAGTGATGTGTAACCTGTTTAATGTTGGAAGGTGTAGTGACAGTGATGTGTAACCTGTTTGATGTTGGAAGGTGTAGTGACAGTGATGTGTAACCTGTTTAATGTTGGAAGGTGTAGTGACAGTGATGTGTAACCTGTTTAATTTTGGAAGGTATAGTGACAGTGATGTGTAACCTGTTTAATTTTTAAATTCTCCATCTCTTTTTTTTTTTAATGTGTGTGTGTGTTACAAATGTAACTGTTGCTTAACAGAAACTATGTAAACAGTTCCTACACAATAGTCAGAAGAGGTATGAAACGTGGGTATTACTTTTTGACATGTTTTAATTGTTGTATGAGCAGTTCTTGTAAAGATCTTCAAAGCAGTTTTTATAAGTTGTAAATCTTCATGTAAAAGAAATTAACTTTTATCTTATTGAAACTTCCTTTTGAAGGAAATTAGTACTATCTGTCATTGATGAAATAAAACACGTAGATAAATAATCCTTTTATAGAAGCTTTCAACAAATTGTCATGTTTTTATTATATATGAAATGTAATTTGAAAATATATAAACTCAGTTTTGTGTCATTCTAAGAACTTAAGATTGAAAGTAAAAATGAAAGTATAATAATTTTAACCAAACTATATTTATATCCAATGCCAGGGCTCATCAGGCCAACTTGAATATGAGAGACATGATAGTGGTTCAGATGTTATTTTTGTTATCCATTTGCATGAAAAGCAGTGTTTTACATTCAGAATTTTATTAGATTACTATTTGTTTATGTTATACCAATTAGTATAGCATAAAATCTAAGCTAATAATCCATATCTTAATAGTATACAAGCTTTAAGATCTTAATTGTACAAGACACAATATTTCAAAAAATCCTGAATTTTCTTTGTATACCACGTCATATTATCCGAGGCCATCTTCCCTATTTTATACACCACCCCTCCAAAATGTATAAAACTGAAAAGAAATTACATACTATAAAATTATCATTGCTCAGGCAAACCATAATATTTATAACCTTTGTTTAGTTACAGAGCTATCAAATATAAAATCACGTCTCTTTTGTCACACCTACCTGTCTCATTCTCTCTTTCAGGATGTGTTAGTAGTTCTCTCTTATGTTTAAGTGCATTACTTATAATCGATAGAAAGTCAAGGTTTTCATCTATCAAATAATAGTGTATAATGTTATGTTTTGAACAGATAATTATCAGATTTACTCAAAAGTACCAGCTGTGATTCTACAGGAAAACTAATGACTAGCTTGAGTGAATTTATAAAGGTTATTTTTGCATAGTTAGAAAGCTCTAAAAATTTTGAGAGTTATTGGAAATTATCTTTTTTTTTTCCATGTTATTAGTTTATGTTCTTTGGCTCATTTTTTAATTACACAAATGCATTAGTTTTAGAAACGTATGGTTAAGTATCATCAACATTTAACAGCAAGAAAGAATATTGGATAAGTATGTTATTTATTGTTTATTAATATAAAACTTGCTGAAATGTAAAAATAGGGATCTTTTTAGGTTAGTTATGATTATATAAAATAAAATTAAATGATAATAATAATAATGTTTTGTTAAGCACACAACTTGTAGTTGCTCATAGATAGTGTAATTTGGTAGCATGAAATGAGCTGCACTTATAATGGTGCAGATAGTAGTCAGACATGGTTCAAAGGGCAATCAAAAAGGCAATAAAACAAGATTTAATTAGAAATCCTGTTGTTAATTTAAAGCTACTTTGGATAAACAAATATAGCTTCATGTCACAGTTTGAAGTCATTCTACAAAGAAAAAAGGTGTAATGTAGATTTATTTAGATTTAAATTTTTGTTGGTATGAGGTCTGTCAAAGATTTAGAGGAGTTAGATTATATAAAGGAAATTTGAGATTTGTGAGATTAGAAAAAGTATTTTTAATCTTAACATGAAAATTATTTTACGTACGGACTGATTTGTTACAAATAGTCAGTATATGCATGGATTAATATTTGTTTTATTTTATTAAAAAATACTTCATTTAAAATATATTTTTTACGTCATAGACTTCTAATATTAGACTGTCAAATTTTGTGAACATATCCATGCTATTTTGAAAATTAGAAGTATTAATCTATAGAACTATAGAGGCTTTAAATGTATACAAAGAGATCATGTGGTAGGTCAAACTGACTGAGCCTGTGTTGAGAGAGTTAAAACACAATGCAATGTGTTTCTAAGGCTGTGTATGTGTGTATAAATTATGTTTCTATAATGCTGTCAAAGACGTATTTACTACATTTCACATGTACATGTGAGTAAGATATTTAGTACATTTCTTTCAGTACATGTGGGTGATACATTTAGTACATTTCTTTCAGTACATTTGGGTAATACATTTAGTACATTTCTTTCAGTACATGTGGGTAATACATTTCTTTCAGTACATGTTGGTAAGATATTTTGATGCTGAGATTCTCTAAATAATCAATCTTCTTCTTGCCTTTTTCACTTTATGATGCATTTTATTAATTTGTGTTGTGTTAATACTGATGGCACATTTAACTATAAACTATTAGCTTAGTAGGACTTCAGTATTGTGATTTCTAGAACAAAGATGTCTCTTTCTCATCAGAGTACTCCCATAAAGGGGGGAAAAAAGATAACATTAGTGACAAGAGTTTTTCTGTCTGAAGTTTCATGTATTTTCCAGGCAATCCTATGCAGGTATAATGAACAAAATATGAGATATACTGCAATTCCTCTCAGCAAAGACCATTCACCTACAGACTATGAAGAAAGAATGAGGATTCAAAAAGCTGGTGGTTATGTCAAGTAATGTTTATAATAGTGTTTTACTATACAACATTTTGTTTTCATTTTGTGAGATTCTTGAAATTTATCTATGAGCACAGTAAAATAATAGAAGCTTTTAAAGTGTATTATTTTTGTATTATAACACAAGTAATGTGAAATAGAATTTTTAACATTTAGCCTAATATATTGTTTTTGTTAAAGTCGATTCTGATGGTCAAGAATCATAAAAGTATTTCTTTAGACACAGTCTAAAATCCTGTTTCATTGTAGTAGTGGGTTCAAGGTATTATGTTGCTAAATACACTCTATACTTTCAGTTTAGACACATGGATGACTGTACATACCACAAATATCATTCATACATTTAATTGAGAAATTGAATGATTGTACACACACCGTAGAGGTCTCTTGCCTGGATATTTTTTGGTTAATTAGTTAAAGTTCTAAAAGTACCAAATTCTTTCATGTTTTACTTTTGGCAGTGGGTGGTGATGACTAGTTACTTTCCTTCTAGTTTTACACTGCTAAATTAGGGATGACTAGCACAGATAGCCCTGGTGTAGCTGAGAGAAATTCAAAAACAAAGAAACCAAACCATTTTGATTTAGAAACTATAGTAATTTAATTTTATTACATTCAGGTTGTTGGTAGATGTGATGCTGTGTATTATATATTTAGGTAGATGAAATTACTGTATATTGATGACAAAACTAAAATCTATTTTCATTTTATAGTGTTACAGTATCAGTATCCTGCTTGTAAATTGTTTTTCATTTAAAGCATTAGCAAATTGCAAATTACAATTAAACTTTTCAGTGAACTCTTTAAAACAAATGTAATTTAAATTGAATTTTCATTGTTGTAACAGAAAGCTCAATTGATTAAAGCATAATACTATATATTTAGGGATGGTAGAGTACTTGGAGTTTTGGAAGTGTCTAGATCTATAGGTGATGGTCAGTTCAAGACTGCAGGAGTAATCAGTTTGCCTGATGTGAGAAGATGTCAACTTACTGATAATGACAGATTTTTGCTTTTAGCATGTGATGGCCTTTGGAAAGTATTTACATCAGATGAAGTAGTCCAGAAAGTCCTGGCTGATATACAAGTGGGTAAACTTGTAATGAATGTGTAATATATTAAGCTTAAAATATTTAAATTTGTAGTAATACAGAGATAAAGTATGAAATCCTAGCTTCATTTTCATATGACAAACAAAAGTGCAATATACTACTTGAAATTTAGTTGTAATTAGAATTACACCAAACTTGGATAAATGAATAAAAATATTTACTTCTGATCAAAGCAAGCTACATACATATAACTGTGATCAAACCAGTAAACAATGTTTAATCCTCTTAATATGGGTCGATAAAAGTGCAGATAGAAAGATCTCTGCTTGTATATGTAATACGGCATTTGTTTGTTCCAGCTTGACCATTATCAGTTTCTCTTGAGTAATCTGTGACGTGAGCTTAACATAAGTTATTCATTGTATAGATATTACTGAGGTATAATCAAATTCTTATAGTCTTTAAACCTTTGATTAGGGATATAAAAACCAGGAAATTTAAACACACCACGCTCTCCTATCACATCCTTTCATTTAAAATTCCTCTGTTGGATGTTTTTATGCTGTTTATGATCAATAGAAAGGCAGAGTTATAATTTATTAAGCAATTTATAGTGCTACCTTCTTTGTAATAGAAATTTTTACTTATTTTACATGCACATTAAAATTACTGTTGCCAAATTTAGAGAAGCATGTTCATTATTTTAAGGTACTTTTTAGTAAATTGTGTTAAGGTACTTATGCCTTAACCCTCTCTCTACATTTTGGTCAACTCTCTTACTGTGGGTTTGGTCATATCAACTAAGTTTGTGACCCCAGATTGACCTATATAGTTTTAATACTATAACTTCTAATGTGTTCTGTGTATCTTAACAAAATTTCACAAGTTTTCAATAAGCATCAAGAGTGTTTTGTGGACTAAAAATAATAATTTTTTAATGAAGTATTTTAATATTTCTCTGTAAATATATGGAGTAAAAATGTTTACTGCTCTGAGTGAAAAATGATTTCATGTTAATGTTAAAAATACTTTTATTCATCTGAAAATTGTCAGATTTCATTTGTACATTCTCTAAAACCTTCTAATTAAATTTCAAACTGTTTTTTTGAGTAAACTTGTATATTTCATGTTATTTTCAGTAAACTTATATATATCATGTTATTTTCACTATCCTAACTCTGAATAGTGCTGGTCAATTTGACTAAATGTGTAACCACCGTAAAAAATATGAAATAAATCTAAATTATCCTTTTCTTCTTTCTATAATGACTTCATATTGTAACATTGATGTATCCTAAACAGCTTAAATTTTGTAGCAGTATTATCTGTTCATACTTAGATTTTATTTTTTATAGTCCTTTGAACTGTATGTAACTTAATAATTCCTTGACACAAGTTGTAAATCACTTGTTGAATGTGTAGCTCATGTTACCCTAGCAAACTGTGTAAGGCACAGGCTATTTAACTCTTTCAGTGCAGGCTCAGTCAGTTTAACTGACCACTTGACCTCTTTGTACTCATTTAGTTTCTATAGATTTAATACGTTCCAATTTTCACTATAGTGTGTATATCTTCATAAAACTCGACATCTAATATTATAAGACTTTCACATACAAAGAATCATATTTAGTTAAGTATTTTTAACAAACTAAACATGAAACTACATTAGTTTACCCTAAATATGTTTAAGATTGTAACAGTATATATTTATTGATAATTAATTTTTATTGTGTTATTGCTTTTTTAAATTGTAACTACTATCTGTTACACAATTAGTTGTGGATCACTTGGGCATGTGCAGCTCAAGTTATATTATTAAATTATGTTACCTACATGCAGTTTGTTTGCATGCCTCATGAACCATATTTATTATATTACTATTATTTATCTAATATTAACTAACCTAAAATATCCCTATTTTTACATTTTAGTTACTTTTATAATAATAAATAAACATGAAAAACAAGAAATATTGCCTACCAAATATACAACTTTACTAAATAATGTTTTATTTAAATAATACACCCCAAATCACATGATAATATGTAAAAAGATGATAATATCTGGTAGCTATCATAATTTTTCTAGCTTTCTAACTATGCAGTAAGAGCCATCAGCTAATCTTATTGATGTTTAACTCGTTGGAATAAAGATTGAAGTGGAAGTGAAACAGATAATTATCTGTAAAAATAGATTAAAATTTTGTCTTTCTATTATTTATTATTATTGTTCTATTATTTAGTATTAAATACCAGAACCATTAGCAGTGTGTGAAAGAGAGGGCATGTTAAGAGGTTCTGATTTTCTATTTTATAGCTCCTTTATGAAATAAGATTGAAAGCTATAAAGTTTATACTTTGCCTGAGTGATAACAATAATAATTTAGATTAAATTTCATTTTTCTTGAATGGGTGGGAAATAAATTAGAGAAAAGTTACCTAAAGAACAAATATCACAATTCTCACACCAGGATGGGATTTTATTAATATTTCTCTATAAAATTAAGAACTTAAAACGTTTTAAACTTTATATTATTAACTATGTTTTGCCAAGTGTAATCATATTCTATGATAATAAAATGGTCTAGTTAAATTTTAAATGTAATACTCTAAAACGTCATGACACGCATGCACACTTTGACCTTCCTGTAACGAGAGTGCACCTCATTACCTTTTACAGAGTTAAATTTAAAATTTACTTAAACTGCTGAATTATAACGGTACTGATTAAATTAGACATCTAAATGTAATTTATAAACCAAATTTGAATGTTATGCAAGTTTTAATTTTGTAAGAAAATGTAATTTTGAAAAATTCTCATTTTCTCCTAGTATTGAGCTACTTAATTTCTTATTATAATATAATTATTACTAAGGCAAAGTCTAATTTTATAGCATTCAGTCTTACTCGTTTATAAAGATGTAAACTAGAAAGTCAAATCAACTTGCTGCATCCAGCTGTCATGTCCTCTCAGATTGTCATTAATTTTTGTCTGCCGTCTGTCAAATAATCCATTATATAGCATTGTTTCTATTACATTGTAAGTCAGTCCAAATTTTTGTCAGCAACTGAAGACAAAGGCAAATACTATATTTCTTGTTTTTTCTGTGTATTTTTATTTTTATAAAAGTAACTAAAATTGAAAAGTAACTTGTATTAAATTTGATAATTCTCCACAGAGCATGCCTGTAAGCAGCTTGTGAGTTATGTCATTTGATATAATAATATGAACTATGCATTCACCAAGTGATTTCCAATTATTATGGCAGGACTGTTAGTTAGTCATATATCTGAACTGTTATGAGCCTTAAGTTAATTAGGATAAACAGAAAAGGGGTTATTTAGATTTATTTCATATTTTTACATGATGGTTACAAGGCTATTTAAATCAACCAAGCTAATACAGAGTTAGGGTAGAGAAAATAACAGTTAGAATATAAAGTTTAACTGGCAAACAAAGTTTGATATTTATTTAGGAGATTTTACAAAATAAATATGAACATTTTCAGATAAAGAAAAGCATTAATTTTAACATGAAAATCATTTGCACATGGAGTAGTCAGCTCCTTTGACTCCATATCTTCACTGACAATTCATTAGTAAAAATATTTAACTGAAAATCTGTCTCTTTATATGCAAAAGACTTGTAATGTCTACTGAAAGTTTGCCAAATTTTATGAAGATTCACTTATCATATGAAATGTTATATTGTGGAAACTTAATTATATTGAGGTAATAAGGTCAGTGTAATCTACTGGTCTTGTATTGAAAAGACTTGAGTTATAATAGTTATAGTATGTTGTTTGTTTTGTGTTCATTGTTAATGATTTTAAATAAATAAAAGGTATATTAGTTAGTAGTAATATCATTAGAAGATATGGTTAAGTTTCACCATAGTACTGACAGAATAAAAAAAAACAGCCCAACTTAGTTACTAAATTTCCAGTTCTTCAGGTATGTTTTTTATTTATTGTTATGAAAGTAACTGAAATGTAAAAAGTAGAAACTCATGAGGTTAAATACTGAAGAAAAAATTCTCTGGGTGTACAATTGTTGAGTACCTTGTGGGTTTACTTCATTCAGTTCTTATCCTTACTGCTTTCATTGTGAGATGTTAGTTACATGATTCAAAGAGCAATAAAACAAATAAAATTACAGGTAGTATGCTGTTTAGGATAACTAACTGGAATTTTCTGTTACAATCTTTAGTTATTTTAGAAAGAAATATCATAACTCAGATTTATTTCACTCTTGTAACTACCCCAAAAAAAGAAGTCCAATCAACAAAGTCTGTATAGTGTTAAAGTGGAGAAAATATCAGATAAAATATAGTATTATTGTGAGTGAAACTTTATAAGATGAAAAAAAAATTTTTAATCTTAACGTTAAACTCATCCTCCACTCTGACAAGTTAGAATTTGAGTTGCACTCTGTCTTTGTACATTCACAAGTAAATCTTCAGTAAAAGCACTTAACTAGAAAAATCTGGATTTTTGTTTAAAAAGTCTTTTAATAGGTCATTCCATGTCAAATCATCCATATTTTGTAACATTTTCCAGGTGACCCCCTTAGAATGCCTTGAAAAAATTCACATGTGCTCATCTACCCACATAATGAAAAACTGCCAAAGATTAGATCAATATCTCTAATAGTTTCTGATTTACAGCCCTCTAAAATTTAATTAATTTTTTGTTATTTTTGGCAAATTCATTTTCAGGCAACTTTGGCTGCTTAAAGCTGCAAGAGTAATGGTGGTAGAAGGCTGAAATTTGCTACACTGACTGAATTAATCTCACAGAATTCAAAATGGTTTCAAACCAAGTTTATCTCTCTTAGGATTTTTATAGTGAGGCTGTAAAATCACCTGAAAACCAAAATTATAAAAAAACATTGGTTTATTTAATAAGCCACAGCTCTGAGACGTAATATGATACAAAGGTGAATTTTGTTTTCTAATTTCCTATAACATATCAGTTAATAAATCAACAATTGTTGTAATTAAAAGTCTATTAGATCTCCTGTAAAAACATTAGTTGCATGCAACTTTTCATGATTTAGATAAAAATAGTCCTACTTCAGGCCACAGTTTGACCATGTCACCAGTTATTCAGTCTTTTCAGAATTTTACCATATATTCTTACATCTCTGAATATGATCTACAAAAAAATCAAGATGGTGTTCAACCTACTTTTTGAGTTATAATTTTTTTAAAGTATCCTCTGACCATATGTTTTTTACTTGAAAAAAAAACTTCAATTCAGGTGTGTTATTTACTGTGTGCAAATATATCCTTACAATTGTGAAATAATTGATGAATCCCATTGAAATATTCTAATCAGCCTTTACCATATGTTCTTACATCTCTGAACATGATCTTCAAAAAAGCAAGGTTGTGTAAAATAATAAATTATCAAATTTTAAGTGTCTCTGATATGTACCACTGGGCAAAGGACCACATTCAGGGCATTCAGTTCTTTTTGTCAATCAGGAATCAGTCCTGCAGAATTGTGTAAAGTTTGATCTACTTGAGTGCTATGAAAAATGTTAAACTGTGTCAGGTATCAGGTCACATCATAGCTTTATTCCTCACTCTACCAACAAATAGTACATGAGAAGGTGATGATGTGTACACAGTTGTAATTGTTGGTAGTAGCTGTGAAAGTGATGCTGCAGCAGCTCAAATAGAGTCTAATGATAGCATTGACAATTATCAGCCAGGGAAATATGCGGCATGCATATACGATCATGAATGGTATATGGGAAACATAAAAGATAGATCAGATGGACATTCCGATGTGTTGGTGTCATTTATGAAGACATCAAGGAATGAACTTTTCTCATGGCCTATAAGGTCACGTAAAGATGAAAGCTGGATTCCTTTCCAACATATTTCTCTGATAAGTGCACCTACTGTGCAAGGCAGTCGTGCTCGCCGCTATGTTCTAAGTCAAAGTGATCTCAACATAATCAAACTTGAATTTCAGGAAATTTATTCAAGCTGTCTGAACAAAGCAATGTGTATTTGATATTGTTAAGGCTGATTTATTGCCAAAGCAGTTTTTGAAATATTTCATTGTCACAATTATTGCAGTTTGGTGTGATTATAATCTTTCTCAGTTACCCCTGTTGTGGCACTGTGCTTTTTGTGTTTGATTTACCTTTGTATTTATTACATTATGAATCTTAAACTCAGCCATATCTGCATAACTGTAATGCATACACAATATATTTGCATTGCCATGTGATCTAACTAGTTATGTCAATAAACTTGTTCAGAAATGAATTACCCCTCGGTGTGGATTGCTGTTCGTGTTGAGGGGACCTCCAAGGGAAGGTTCTGTTCTGTCTGGCTACCTTCTCTGGGATCTAAACATCCACCCACGTGTTTGCCATGCGTGGCGACCCATGAATGGAAGGAGAGGATCCTGGTGGTTGAGGGGTCCAACCCTAACACACCACTTTGGCCTTGAATTCCTGTAGACTGGTGGCCTTTGGGTGGCTCCCCTTGAGTCAATCAACTGGTCCACTTGGGCTAGAGTCAACCAAGTACCAGTGTTGGAAGTTCTCAACAGGTGTTGTGGACATTATGCCTGATGCTGGTGTTTGGGTATAGTGCTCACGAAACCCTGACGTTGCTGCATTGTCCTGGCATGACTTTGTAGTGCGTCCCCTTGTAGGGCTCCATGGTGGGTGGGGTCAGTGGGTACCGAAATTATTTCTCTTTCCTATGGATCCTCCTTCAAAAGTATCAAATAAAATTGTGAAAAACAGTCAATGGGTAAGCGACCACGTCTTGAAGACTCTGAACAGCAATCTTCAACATCTGTAACACATGTACCTCATTTTCTTATATTACATTCTCTTTCAGAAAAATCTTTAGGGCAATTGTCCCCCTTTTTTATTCAGAAGGGACTAGAGGGACTTGCTGGCTCTCCAAAGTCAGTAAAGAAGCTTTGATCTGGAGACATATTGGTTGAAACATCCACATCCCAACACAGTGAACTCCTCTTGAATTCAAAGGCAATTGGGGATATACCTATTGAGGTTACCCCTCATGCTACCTTGAATTCATCAAGAGGAGTTATTGTTGAGAGGGATTTGAAGAATGTCCCCGAGTCAGAGATTCTTGCTGGTCTCTCCACTCAAGGAGTTTCTGCAGTGAGGCGCATCTCCACTCGCAAAGATGGAGTTACACTGCCAACAAATACTCTTGTTTTGACATTTACATTATCACGTGCACCTGCCACCATCAAGGCAGGTTATCTAATTTACAGGGTACGGCCATACATTCCAAACCCTCTCCAATGTTTCCAATGTCAGAGATTCGGGCACTCAAAGACATCATGTGGTTCCCTGACATGTGCTCGTTGTGGGGGCAAGGACCACATTGCATCAATTGCAATGGTTCTCACCCCTCTTACTATCGTTCTTGCCCAAAATGGTTGGAGGAAAAAGAGGTGCAGCATTTGAAAACGACACATAACATTAGTTATCCTGAGGCTCGGAAATTGCTGCCCACCACTCCATCTCGGACATATGCTGCTGCACTTCATTCCACAACTACAGTGGGAGTGCAGACAGATCTCTCTGTGCCTCCAAGAGAATCGTTTTCAAAATAAATGAAAAGCCTTTTGACCTCCGTGGTTTAAAAGATTGATGAATCAACTTCTACACCCATCTCTGTTCCTTCCATACGTTCCAACAAACCTCAAGATCCACGTACTTCAGTTTCAAATACAGGCATTTCTTCTGATACATCTTTTTCTCCCACCTCAAAAGGCAAAACAATCATTTGTTCGCGTTCTCAGTCACTGGAATCCCCTTCCAACAACAAAGACCTGCCCAATCGACCCAGGGCAGGATCCATGGAGGTTGATAGACCTCCACCGATTAAGGACAGTAAGGAAAAAAGACGTGGTCATAAACAGAAGGGTTCTCCAGCCACTTCACCTACCCGTTCTTAAAAATGGCCACCTTGATACAATGGAACTGTCGAGGTTTACGTTCTAATCTGGGTGATATCAAAACGCTGATTGCTTCCTACCATCCTGTTTGTCTTTCCTTACAAGAAACATTTCTCAAACCTGCTGATACAGTCTGTACAGAAATGACAGGTTGTGTGATGGACGAGTACATGGAGGGGTGGCACTATTGGTTGATCAGCATGTGCCCACCCTGTTTTTGTCACTCAACACACCCTTGGAGGCTGTAACCATCCGTGTTTCCTTGGGTCATACCATCGCTGTTTGTTCTCTGTACCTGTCCCCTGGAGAGACATATGATCAATCAGACCTTGATGCTCTCGTTGCACAGTTGTTTTTTCCATTTCTAATCCTGGGGGATTTTAATGGACATCATCCCCTCTGGGGAAGTGCTGTTATTGATTGGAGGGGTCGATCTGTAGAGCGTATGCTCTCTGATCACAATCTTTCTCTTTTCAATACTGGTTCTTCCACTTATTTTCATGCACCTAGTCAGGCCTTTACCGCTATTGATCTCTCAGTTTTCTCCCCTTCATTATTCTCCCATTTTTCATGGAGGGTAGGCAGTGATCATTTTCCTATCCTTTTGAAAGAGACTGGCCGTGGTCGATGCCACCCTACCAGCGCACCCCGGTGGAAGCTAGATCAGGCAGACTAGTCCACTTTCACTGCTCTCACAGAACTTGATCCTGCCATCGTAAATCAGCTATCAATAGACGACTGTGTGGCAGCGGTAACTGGCTGTATTATACAAGCAGCTGCTCAGAGTATTCCTATAACCTCGACACGTTTTCCACAATATTCTCGTCCGTGGTGGAATCCTGCTTGCCACTTAGCACGGAAGGCTCAAAAACGGGCCTGGGATACTTTTCGTAGATATCCCTCAATTTCAAATCTCATCGCATTCTAACGGGCCCGTGCACATGCTAGGTGAGTGAGACATCAAAGCCAGAAGGAATCTTGGATTAAGTTCACAACCAGCATATCTTCTACCACCAGTTCCAAGACCATATGGGACAGGATTCGAAAGGTTAATGGGCACTACAATTCTGTCCCCCTCTCGATCTTACTCTCTAATGGTCAGGAGGTGGCTGATGTCTGGAGCATCGCTGATACTCTAGGTGAAAGCTTTTGCCGGGTATCTAGCACTTCTGCTTGTTCCTCCACCTTCTTGGCCATCAAGACTCGGGCAGAGCGTTCACCTCTTTCCTTTCAAACTGACTGTTTCTTTGACTATAATTGTCCCTTTACACTGGTGGAACTGAAAATGGCCCTTCATCGGTCTGCCAGTACATCTGTTGGATCTGATGATGTTCATTATGACATGCTGCACCATCTATCTCCTGCTTCTCTTGATGTCCTTCTGATTGTCTTTAACCGGATCTGGCAGGAGAATGTTTTTCCTGATGCCTGGCGCCAGGCTATTATTTTACCTTTCTCTAAGCCAGGGAAGGATCCAAAGATTCCTTCAAACTACCGTCCAATTGCTTTGACGAACTGTCTCTGTAAGACCTTAGAAAGGATGGTTAATGCTCGTCTTGTTTGGTTCCTCGAATCAAACAACCTCCTCTCGCCCACCCAGTGTGGGTTCTAACGACAGCACTCCACCACAGACCACCTAATTCGTCTTGAAACATCTATCAGAGAAGCCTTTCTCAAACGCCAACATCTTGCATCAATATTCTTTGACATTGAGAAGGCTTACGACACAACATGGAGGTATGGCGTTTTGTGAGACCTCCATACGTATGGGTTACATGGCCATTTACCCATGTTTATTAAAAAAATTTTAATGGACAGAAGATTCCAATTTCGTGTGGGTTCGACACTTTCCCATTCTTTTGTACAGGAACTTGGAGTTCCTCAAGGCTGTGTTTTGAGTGTCACACTTTTCAGTATAAAGATAAATACCATCACTGAACAACTCCCTCTCACTATTGCGAATGGGCTGTATGTCAACCACTTTCACATCACATGTCAGTCGTCGAACATGAGATATATTGAGCGGCAACTACAAACTGCCCTCAATCGTGTACTGAAGTGGACTATGGCGAACGGCTTTAATTTCTCTTTCTCTAAAACCGTATGCATGCACTTTTGTTGTCAACGGGGTATTCACCCTGATCCTGAACTTCATGTCGGTGAAGTTTTGCTGCCAGTGGTTTCAGAGACCAAGTTCTTGGGGCTTATCTTTGATCGTAACCTGACCTTTATACCACACTTAAAGCAGCTTTGGGTCAATTGCACAAGAGCACTGAACATCCTCTTTGTCCTCTCTTCCACCAGTTGGGGAGCAGATCGATGTTCTATGTTAAAGATATATCGTGCTCTTATTCAATCAAAACTCGACTATGGATCAATGGTCTGTGGCTCTGCCAGACCCTCGGCCTTAAAGATGCTGGACCCCTATTCCTCACCAAGGACTTCGACTCTGCACTGGGGCTTTCTGTACCTCTCCAGTTCAAAGCTTATACGTTGAATCTCATGAACCTTCTCTGCACCTTCGCCGTTTGCAACTATCTTTGCAATATACTTCGAAACTTCGTTCCTTAACAAAGCATCCCACCTGGGAATGTGTTTTTCTTCCTCAGTGAGCAGTACTTTTTTAGAACAGACGATCTGTCATTGCTCCGTTTGGCCTTCGCATCCGGGTGCAATTGGATGAACTGGGTCTGTCCTTGGATAACATTGCAGATCCATAGGTCAGTCCATCCCACCATGGCTTATTACAGCCCCCAAATGTGACGTTTCTTTCAGTCATCTAAAAAAGGCAGATACTCCAGATTGGAAGTATCGTCTTTTATTTAATGAATATCTTTCGAACAATCATTCAGTTCCCATTTATACAGATGGTTCCAAATCAGTTAATTCAGTGGGCTCTGCTATGGTTTGCTGTGGTTCATTAGTTGTGTGCAGATTCCCCTCTACAGCTTCTGTGTTCACTGCTGAACTGTATGCCATATTTCTTCTCCTGGATCATATTGCAGCTGAGCAGTACTCCAACTGCACTATTTATACTGATTTGCTTAGTTCTATACTGGCCCTGGAATCGCTACACGTTGGCTCACATCCTGTTCTCGCTGATATTCAAAACCAACTGGCCCATTTCTCATTAACAGCTACTTCTATCCAGTTTCTCTGGATATCAGGCCATGTTGGTATTCGCAGGAACAAACTTGCAGACACAGCAGCTAAATCTATGTGCTCTGGTACTATCACCCCTGTGCCTATTCTGTACATGGACTATGGTCTTGTCTTCAAGGCTCGGCTCTGTGCCAGCTGGCAGTCCACTTGGAGTGAGCAACGCAACAATAAGCATTTTCAAATTAAGCCCTATATTGGACTTTGGCCATCCAGCTTTCGTAAAGTTTGGAAGGAGGAAGTTGTTCTAACTAGACTACGCATTGGTCACAGTTTTTTAACTCATCGTTTTCTTTTGTCTGGAACTGATGCACCAATGTGTAGTTTGTGTAACACTCAAATCACTATCAGCCACGTTTTACTTTCTTGCCATCGTTACAATTCTCAACGACGGCAATATTTTAAATATATTTTTTCTCAGGGTCTATCTGTAACATTGGACAGTGTTATTGGTGATGGTGACACTGTCCACCTTGATAACGTTTTTAATTTTTTAATGGCCATTAATCTTTTTAATCTCATTTAAATGTTGCATATTTATTCATTACATCTTTTTAATTGTGGTTCCTTTTTTACAGTTTTAATCTCTCTCATTCAATTTGACATTGGACAATGGCCAGAACATTAAATAACTCGACACCAGGACTGGAAAGGCCAACTTCAGGTGACTAACGCTGCTGTTTGAACTACTCGTTAGTCATCCTGGCGAGTTGTTATTACACTTTTGCTGCATATCATTTCACACTTTTACTACTTTACCTTTTAGTACTGGCCATAATGACATATAACCTGGAACCAGGACTGGAAAGACCAACTTCAGGTGACTGACGGTGTTTTTTATACTTCCCTGTTAGTCTTCCTGGCGGGTTATGATCATTACCATTCTGCTACAGAAAGTCCTTTACAACTTTGTAGACTGGATGTCAACATTGGTTTTATGCCATTTTCTGTTTTAGTTGCTGTTTTGTTTTTACCTTCATTTACTTTTACAAATTTTACTCCATTTACATCACTTTTACCTTTTTACTGAACATTTGGCTACTCATTATTACAATTTTGCTATATGTCTTTTAAAACTTCTATTCTTTTACATTTTTATAATAGCTGCTATGACATATAACCCGGAACCAGGACTGGAAAGGCCAACTTCAGGTGACTGACGGTGGTTCTTGTACTTTCCTGTTAGTCTTCCTGGAGGGTTATGATCATTACCATTATGCTAGAGAAAGTCCTTTACAACTTCTCTTACTCTGCTTTCTCTCTTAACGTTGTAGACTAGGTGTCAACATTGGTTTTATACTGTATTGTTTTACCTTCATTTCCTTTTATGTCTTTTACTACATTTACTTTATTTTTACCCTTTTACCGGATGTTTCGCGCAGATAGCCTAGCTGCTTTGTGCCATAAAACACTAAATCAATCAATCAGAAGTGAATTAATTCTTTCTTGTTTCTTACAATTTCATTATTTAACATCTTGAAAGGCTGGTTAGAATATTTCAGTTGGATTCATAAAATCAACAGGTATTTTTCAAAATTGTATGGATATATTTGCACACAGTAAGTAACACACCTGAATTTAAGTTTTTTTGTCAAGTGAACAACATATGGTCAGAGGATACTTTAAAAAATTATAACTGAAAAAGTAGGTTGAACACCATCTTGATTTTTTTGTAGATCATATTCAGAGATATACAAATATATAGTAAAAATCTGAAAAGACTGAATAACTGGTGATATGGTCAAACTGTGGCCAGAAGCAGGGCTATTTTTATCTAAATCATGAAAAGTTGCATGCAACTAATGTTTTTACAGGAGATCTAATAGACTTTTAATTACAACAATTGTTGATTTATTAACTGATATGTTATAGGAAATTAGAAAATAAAATTCAGCCTGTATCATATTACGTCTCAGAGCTGTGGCTTATTAAATAAACCAATGCTTTTTTATAATTTTGGTTTTCAGGTGATTTTACAGCCTCACTATAAAAATCCTAAGAGAGATAAACTTGGTTTGAAACCATTTTGAATTCTGTGAGATTAATTCAGTCAGTGTAGCAAATTTCAGCCTTCTACCACCATTACTCTTGCAGCTTTAAGCAGCCAAAGTTGCCTGAAAATGAATTTGCCAAAAATAACAAAAAATTAATTAAATTTTACAGGGCTGTAAATCAGAAACTATTAGAGATATTGATCTAATCTTTGGCAGTTTTTCATTATATGGGTAGATGAGCACATGTGAATTTTTTCAAGGCATTCTGTGAGGGTCACCTAGTATGATTTGACATGGAATGACCCTAATGCTCATTAAATGTTTGCCAAATTTCTTAAAGATACACTGCTACATTTAAATTTGTAGTGTGTATATATAATGGTTGCAAGGATTGCATACTGATCAAACCTGTCTAGAAAGATAAATTCTGTGGTCATGGAAATATTATGGAAAATTCTGAAAGGTTTAAGGAAAACTTTTGAAATTTCTAAAATTTTTTTATGATGGATCCTCCAAATAAAAACTTAAATAAAATAGTGAAAAATAAGGTTATAGGTAAGCGACCATGTCTTGAAGATTCTGAGCAGCAAGCTTTAACACCTGTTACACTTGTTGTACCTCATTTTCTTGTAATACATTCTCTTTTAGACAAACCTTTAGGGCAAATGTCTCCCTTTTTCATTCAGAAGAGACTAAAGGGACTTGCTGGCTTTCCAAAGTCAGTAAGGAAGCTTTGATGTGGTGATGTAGTGGTGGAAACATCCACATCTCAACACAGTGAACTCCGCTTGCATTCAAGGGTGACTGGGGATATACTTATTGAAGTTACAACTCATGCTACTTTGGATTTATCATGAGGAGTTATTGTTGAGAGGGATTTGAAGAACATCCTCGAGTCAGAGATTCTCACTGGTTTCTCCATCCAAGGAGTTTCTGCAGTGAGGCGTATCTCCACTCACAAAGATGGAATTACAATGCCGACCAATGTCCTCATTCTGACATCTACATCACCACATTTACCTGCCACCATGAAGGCAGGTTATCTTAATTGCCATACATTCCAAACCCTCTCAAATGTTTTCAGTGTCAGCAGCTTGGTCACTCGAAGACATCATGTCATGGTTCCTTGATGTGTGCTTGTTGAGGTGGCAAGGACCATGATGCCTATGGGTGTGAAACAGGCTCTCATTGTGTTAATGGTAGTGGCTCTCAACCATTTTACTTTTGTTTATGCCCTAAATGGTTGGAATAAGAATAGATGCAGCATTTGAAAATGATCCAAAACATTACTTACCCTGAAGCTCGAAAGTTGCTGTCCATCTCAGACATATGCTGCTGTACTTCATTCCACTACTACAGTAGAAGTGCAGACAGATCTCTCTGTGCCTCCAAAAGAATCGTTCTCAAACTAAAGGAATAGTCTTTTGACCTCCATGGCTAAAAAAGTTGTTGAATCAACTTCAACACTCATCTCTATCCCTAACATTCATTCCAGCAAATCCCAAAATCCACTTCCTTTGATTCTGGGTACAGACATTTCCTTGGGTACATCTTCTTCTCCCACCCCAAGATGCAAAACAATCATTTGTTCACGTTGTCAGTTGCTGGAATCCTCTTCCAACAGCAAAAACCTACCTAATCAACTCAGGGCAGGATTCATGGAGGCTGATAGACCTCCCTCAAATAAAGACAGTAAAGAAAAAAAACGTGGTTATAAACAGAAGGGTTCTCCACCAAATTCCCTTACACATAAATAAAAATGGCCACCTTGGTACGATGGAACTGTCGAGGTTTATGTTCTAACCTGGATGGCATCAAAACACTGATTGTTTCCTACCATCCTATATGTCTTTCTTTACAGGAAACATTTCTGAAACCTGCTGATACAGTCACCTTTTGGCAGTTTTCTTTGTCCAGAAATGACAGGCTGTGTGATGGATGAGTGCGTAGAGGGGTGTCACTGTTGGTTGATCAGCATGTGCCCACCTTGTCTTTGCCTCTCAACACTCCCTTGGAGGTCGTAGCTATCCGTGTTTCCTTGGGTCATACCATCACTATCTGTTCTCTCTACCTGTCACCTGGAGAAACCTATGATCAATCAGATCTTGATGCTGTCATTGAATAGTTGTTTGATCCATTTGATCAATGTCTTCAAATAGCTTGACTACTCAATAGATATTTCTTGTTGCTTTCCTTCAGAATTTGTTTTTTTTTTTAATTCGTAACCGAAATATCATTATTTATGATCTCCATATGCAGCAACACATGAAATCTGATAGAGCAATGATCACTTGCACTCAGACATAAGATTTAGATAAGGGAGTAAATTTGGTGTATCTGGATTTTCAGAAAGCACTCAACAAAGTACCACATAAGAAGTCTTGTACAAAAAAGTTATAAGTGTGGAGAATGAATTAGTGGATTGGACAGAAAAATGACTGGATGGAAGAAAGTAGATAGTTGTTATAGATAGAGTTCAGTCAAACTAGATTAATATTTCAAGTGGCATCGTGGCTTAATCTTAGGACTTGCTCTTACCATTTGCCATAATGACATAAATGAAGTAATGACTAATACATTACCCTAAGTTCACTGATGATATTATGGTCTTGGGTGATAACAACTGTGAAAGGGATGCTACTGCTTTATTAAAAGTATCTTAAGTTATCATGTGGGTTATCATAATTTAAATTATAAGGATAATTTAGATGGGAATAACCTCAACAGTATCATGAAGGAAAAGGATCTAAAGCCAGCCAAATGGTATACTGTTGCTAGTGGTATAACAAATATGGTTTTATGTATAGATATATAGTGTACAAGTCTAAAGAGGTTATAATTTCATTGTATTGGCCACTGGTTAAGTTGCATTAGAGTGTTGTGTTCAGTCTTGGGCTCCTTACCTCAGAAAGAAGATTGAATTGTTAGAAAGGGTTCACAGGAAGGCCACTAGAATGTAGAATGTCTGGAAAGGAGATATTGTTCTACTAGTATAAGTTAAACAAGATCTGGTTTACATGTTTATTGTTAAGGGAAGTAATAGTGTTGATGCATCATCTTTGTTTCATGCTTAATTGTGAGAATGGTTGGACTAGGGTGCAAATTTGGAAGGGTAGGAGCCCGATTCAGCTAAGTTTTATTTTTCTAGCAGGGTGGTTGATCTTTAGAATAAGTTGCACAACCTTTAAATGTTGTGGAGACAGTAAGTTTAAGAGAAAACTGTCAATGATAAGGACTGGCTTTGAGGGCTTTTTTTATTTTATGTAATAGTTTTAATATGTATTATAGGATAGGAGAGCCAGGTAGATCATTAGGTTCCTGAACACTTCTCTTATCTCAAATGTTAAATGTATTGGAGACTACTCCCTGAATACTGACTGAACATGTCTGTATAACCTTAACTTTTTCACTACTATGTTATCTCATTCTTCTTAAGAAGCTAAATGTTAAATCTGTCAGACTGGTACCTGATGCTGACTGAACATGTCTATAACTGTAACTTTTTCACAACTACAATACTATGTTATTTCATTCTTCTCAAGAAGCTAAATGTTAAATCTATCAGACTGGTACCTGATGCTGACTGAACATGTCTATAACCGTAACTTTTTCACAACTACAATACTATGTTATTTCATTCTTCTTAAGAAACTAAATGTTAAATCTATCAGACTGGTACCTGATGCTGACTGAACATGTCTATAACCGTAACTTTTTCACAACTTCAATACTATGTTATTTCATTCTTCTTAAGAAGCTAAATGTTAAATCTATCAGACTGGTACCTGATGCTGACTGAACATGTCTATAACCGTAACTTTTTCACAACTTCAATACTATGTTATTTCATTCTTCTTAAGAAGCTAAATGTTAAATCTATCAGACTGGTACCTGATGCTGACTGAACATGTCTATAACCTTAACTTTTTCACAACTTCAATACTATGTTATTTCATTCTTCTTAAGAAGCTAAATGTTAAATCTATCAGACTGGTACCTGATGCTGACTGAACATGTCTATAACCTTAACTTTTTCACAACTTCAATACTATGTTATTTCATTCTTCTTAAGAAGCTAAATGTTAAATCTATCAGACTGGTACCTGATGCTGACTGAACATGTCTATAACCGTAACTTTTTCACAACTACAATACTATGTTATTTCATTCTTCTTAAGAAGCTAAATGTTAAATCTATCAGACTGGTACCTGATGCTGACTGAACATGTCTATAACTGTAACTTTTTCACAACTACAATACTATGTTATCTCATTCTTCTTAAGAAACTAAATGTTAAATCTATCAGACTGGTACCTGATGCTGACTGAACATGTCTATAACCTTAACTTTTCACAACTACACTACTATGTTATCTCATTCTTCTTAAGAAACTAAATGTTAAATCTATCAGACTGGTACCTGATGCTGACTGAACATGTCTATAACCGTAACTTTTTCACAACTACAATACTATGTTATTTCATTCTTCTTAAGAAGCTAAATGTTAAATCTATCAGACTGGTACCTGATGCTGACTGAACATGTCTATAACCGTAACTTTTTCACAACTACAATACTATGTTATTTCATTCTTCTTAAGAAGCTAAATGTTAAATCTATCAGACTGGTACCTGATGCTGACTGAACATGTCTATAACTGTAACTTTTTCACAACTACAATACTATGTTATCTCATTCTTCTTAAGAAACTAAATGTTAAATCTATCAGACTGGTACCTGATGCTGACTGAACATGTCTATAACCTTAACTTTTTCACAACTACACTACTATGTTATCTCATTCTTCTTAAGAAGCTAAATGTTAAATCTATCAGACTGGTACCTGATGCTGACTGAACATGTCTATAACTGTAACTTTTTCACAACTACAATACTATGTTATCTCATTCTTCTTAAGAAACTAAATGTTAAATCTATCAGACTGGTACCTGATGCTGACTGAACATGTCTATAACCTTAACTTTTCACAACTACAATACTATGTTATCTCATTCTTCTTAAGAAACTAAATGTTAAATCTATCAGACTGGTACCTGATGCTGACTGAACATGTCTATAACCTTAACTTTTTCACAACTACACTACTATGTTATCTCATTCTTCTTAAGAAACCAAATGTTAAATCTATCAGACTGGTACCTGATGCTGACTGAACATGTCTATAACCTTAACTTTTTCACAACTACACTACTATGTTATCTCATTCTTCTTAAGAAACTAAATGTTAAATCTATCAGACTGGTACCTGATGCTGACTGAACATGTCTATAACCGTAACTTTTTCACCAGTGTGCTTCCTTTAAACTCAGTACATTCATACTCATCTTCATTCAAAATAACCTTTATCATAATTGTTCCTTTCCTTTTTTATTTCCTTGCTTTTTATGTTCACATCACATCAATCAGTTTAATTATTACTGTTTGACAAAACTGCACACATCCTCATTTAGGATTGAAAATGTTTACCTTGAATTTATACTGGTTTTTGAAGTATGGTGGCTTTCACAGTTAAAGTGCATAAATAATACAGGATATTTAAAAGAGGTTTTAGGTGTTATATCTTAATGTATTTATTTCATATATTTTCATCTAATATTGAATGTTTTACTGCACGTTTTTTGTAGCTGGAGTAACAACAACTGAAATAGGTACTCTCGTAGCATAGAATTAATATGTATTTAGCTTGTGAAATAAGGTGGATAATATCTCTGATATCCACAGAAATGTAATTGCAATACGTTATACATTGCACTATAAGGAATTTATGTACAATATCTGCTAAAATTGAAATATAAGATTAGTAGTATACATTTGTTTTTCTATACATTATGATGCCTTGATGATCCTTATCTAATATACTCTTTTTAGGATGACGGAGCAGCAGCTAAGGAGAAGCAGGTATTTTCCAATTATGAAGGAATATGTGGTAAACTTGTAAATGAAGCTTTGCGTAAGCTTAGTGGGGATAATGTTACAGTGGTAATTGTAGGCATAGAAAAAAGTGAACCAAACCAATAAAAGTTATGGAAACTTTGAATTCCTTTACAAACCTTTTGTGTCAGTTTTGAGGAAATACCAGCAAAGTGGAAGAGTACAGAAAGATTGCTTTATGGAACATTTGCAAAATCATCCATATACTTGTCTCTGATTGTAATCAGCTGTAGGATTATTATCAATGCATCTTATGTTGTGAGTCAGTTTTCCCTTGAGTTCATTATTTTCTATAACATGTAAATTTTTGTTCTAACTTTTAACTGTATTTTGAACACAGTATTTTATGTACATTTTGAATGTGAAGTAATTACATTGTTTTGTATTATAATTGGATCGATTGAGCTTGAACAGAAAGTAATAAAATTTATATTAAGGTCTTTACGTTTCATTCTCTTTAGTTTCAGCAGGCTTACTTTTACTTTTGAATTAGGTAGTGTTAAATAGTTCTTCTGATGCGTTGTTTATATTTAAAAATATTAAATAGCATCTGTCATCAGTATCTGTTATGCCAAATATATATAACACACTTTTACAAGTTAGCCATGTTTTCATACTATTTACTAACAGGAGGGTTAGGCGTTCGATTTGTAATCTGAGGGTCGCAGATTTGAATCCCCATCGCACCAAACATGCCTGCCCTTTCAGCCGTGGGTTCGTATTTATGTAACGGTCAATCCCACTATTCATTGGTAAAAAAAATAGCCCAAGAGTTAGCAGTTGGTGGTTAACTATCTGCCTTCCTTCTAGATTTGCACTGCTAAATTGGGAACAGCAATCGCAGATGACCCTCGTGTAGCTTTGCACAAAATTCAAATACAAAACAAACACTATTTATTAAAATTAAAAATGGCTTATAAAAATTATCAAGTCTATCAGACTCCACAATTCTCACACACACACAATGAAAACGCTAACTACACTATTTTGATTACGAATTTCAAAGTCATCTTACCTGGATTTTCAAATACTGGATTTATAATGAAAGTATATCTATTTTAATTGATTTAAATAATAATTTAACTGTAGTGAAGTTTTGTATTTTTCTACATACTTGTATAATATTATTGTATTATTTTCTTCTGTTTATTCGATTGTCTCTTTATTTTACTTCATACTTTTATAGAACGTTTAAACTTTATAAAATGTTTGTACTTAATAATTTACCATGTTCAATATAGCTTGCTGTAGATGGAATATGTATATTCTGAAACGTCCAATAATTAAATGTTTGGTGCAGAACATACATGTGTCAAATGTTCATTGTTACTGCCGTTGTACTGTTTTTAGACTTTGATTCCCGTCGAATGACTCTGTAACTATTTCTCGATTTCAGCATGTGAGAATTATCGACCGAAATGATATGTTATTTTAGTGTTCATACAAACTGTGTGCTCCAAGCTACTGCAGTTCTCGAATTACAATTTCATCAAATCGTTTTACACAAAGGTCTGGGCAGTTGTTTCATTGTTTGGTTATTTGGTATTTTACGATTTGTAGTTAGAGCAAGTACATCGAAATAACGTCTTATTCCTGTCTTTGATAATATTTACATGCTTAAATCACGATGTTTTTTCTCAGTTCAATCAGTGGCTGCATCCCAAGATTTAACATGTGTAACTATATTTTACTGTTAAACATAATTTTCCCATCTTAAATATCAACAGCAGGCTACATGGCATCACAACAGAAAGATGAACAGTTACATTTCTTAAAAATAACATGCTAGTTCTTTAGTTCCTATTTTTCAGCTGCTTGATAAATGAAGTAAAGCATGACGTCTAACACACACTTAAATAATAAAACCTAAAATTCGTGCACGATGTAATTATGAAAGGCTAAATAATTATTTTGTGGTAAACTTTTAAGAATTAAGAATCATTAGGTTTAGCGTGTTTTTAAGTCTTATATCCAAAGAAGAATGCATCTGTTTAGCCAGAAGCCTCTTGCATAAGAAGTTTTGCGAGATGGTTTTAACAAAAACGTATGTATTGGTAAATAAGTTTGAATGAATAACAAAAAGAAAACCCGAAAGATACGTAATACATTGCTTGATGTGGAACTTGGAAGATTCGTGTTGTAGTGCTAAATATAAAACATGAAAGATGTGTGACTTCTGTTTGACTGGAAAGATATGGGACATACCTCTTGACATGTAACGTGGGAGATGCGTTATGCACGTTTTGGTATGAAACGTAGACGATGCGTGAAATATAACACGAATGCTTGATGATGTCAGGATTTGTCATGCAGCAACTTTCATTTCGACGAAGTGTAACATGTGTCACATGTGGAAGTCTCGTGTCAGTCACATGCAATACTTTATTTTAGGCACTTTCTATTGTACAAATACTTTATTCTTATCGTGAAATACATTATATTTGAGAAATTTGACGGATGCTTTGTCAAAACAAATGGTTAGATAAGGTAATTATATATTGGACAGTTTCGTAATTAAGATGTCTAGAACTTGGACATTTCAGAGCAGGTGTGAGCAACTTATTTTCCATAGTAGCCACAACTGTGGCTGATGAAAATCACGTTGGCCACACTATTAAAAAAAAATATTGAAATTTGTTAGTTTAATCAAAATAATTGAATTTCAACTAACAATCAATGTGAAAATTGATGGGGGTTTTCATCAAATAGTTTCGTGAAATTTGATTTAAGATATTAATATAACAATGAGCATTTTAATCAGTGATGTCGAGAAAACCGACTTGTAGAGAAAAATATATATGTAAAAACGGCTCGTTTGGGTTCAGCAAATTTTTTACGTAGAGGAGCGAACAAATAGTGGTCAGTTACCTCATTCTTTCATTGTGAATTTGACGATGATGTAAAAAAAATTCTCAATCCAAATGAGCCGTTTTTACATATAATGAGCGTCTTAGCTCTGCTTCTAAATTTGTCAGTAAGCTGAGATCTGTATCTAGACTTGGGAAAATCTAGCGTAGAAAATATTGACACACCCATGTGGATACAAACATGGCAAATAATTTTGAACTAAACTAAACTAAACTAACGTGGCAGGGGTTCAGTTTAGAGAGAGAGAAATTCGAAGAGTTCTCTCTCCAACTGGGGTGTTCAGGAACTTTGTGGTTCCTCTTCGTCCCCTTTCGTGGATTGTTATTAGGATTAAGTGGTGGGTTTTTTTTTTATTATTATTATTTTAATAAATTAATTATCGTTATTATTCTTGACTTTTTGGGTGGGGAATGTCTCACTAAATGGTCTTTTGGGTGGAGGCAAAGGTGGCAGTGGAAAGAAGGAAAGGTCGGGACCTGTCTCGAAAAGAAAAAGTTGGGTAGATGTGAACATGAATGTAATTCATTCAAGTTCAGATCAAATCAAACGGCCTGATTCTGGGTCGGGCAAAAGGTTGCCTGGGCTGGGATCTAGAAATCCAATGCCTGAAGATTTTGATGTGGGGAAACAGGGAGTACCCGAGAAAACCCACTTTCACGACAGGCGCCGAAAGTTTTGCCTGTCGTGCCCCTGTACCTGAAAAAAAAAAAGGAATTCATGTTAATAACATAGTTATTATGTATTTAGACTCTTTGTTGAGTGGATTGTGATTCTTGAAATATGTTGTATGGTGATATGTATTTTGTTGGTGCACTTGATAATTTGTGTAGTGATGCCGTTAGTTTGTTTCTGTTTTCTGCTTTTCGATAATATTTCATAGAAAGTTCTGTTATTCTATCTCTTATAGTTGGTAAATTACTAATTTGATGTAGATAATTTGTTGGTGTAAAAGATGGTAAACTGAATGCGGATTTTAATATTTTGTTTTGTTGCACTTGGATTTTTTTAGTGTGTTGTTTGACATGTTGTATGTTACTTGACATCCGTACTCTATTAGTGGACGGATGTAAGCCTTGTATATTTGTATAATGGTGTTCGGTGCGCATTTCGATTGTTTACCGGTTATAGTCTTTAGATATGAAATCCTTTTTCTTATTGATGAGTGTATATTGTTTATGTGTTTTTTCCATGTTAGTTTTGTGTCGAAAGTGACGCCAAGGAATGTGATGTTTTTGCTCATGTTAATGGTTGTGTTTCCAAGTGATAGTTTTATTTTTCTAGATTTTTTCTTTGCTTCTTTAGTTTTCTATAGAAGGTGATTGCTTGTGTTTTTGTCGGATTTAACACGACCCTCCACTTGTTGCTCCATGTTGAGACGTTGTTTAGTGATTCTTGTACGCGAGACATGGCCATTACTGGGTTTCTGGAGGTGCTCCAGATTGCGATGTCATCTGCGTATTGTGAATTGTGTGTGTATGTTAGATTTGGAAAAGGTATGTCACTGACGAAAATTATGTAAAGAAGTGGAGAGAGGACTGATCCTTGGGGCACTCCTGCCGTTATATTAAATAATTTGGATATGGTTTTATTGACTTTTACTTGTGCTGTTCTATTGGTTAAAAATTTGAAATCCATTTGACTATCGTAGGATTTATTTGTAGGTGGTTTAGTTTGTATATGATGGCATTGTGCCAAACGCTGTCGAATGCTTTTTTGACATCTAGGAATACCCCGATGGTTACTTGATTGTTGTTGTAAGCTTTGTATATTGATTCGGTGAGTCGTGTGAGGTGATCTGTTGTTTGTCTATTTTTTCTGGAGGCATTTTGAGATTCTGGAAGGATGTTGTTTGATTCGCAAAAATGGAGGAGACGGTTGGAGATAATTCTCTCCATCAGTTTGCCAAGGCAGCTTAACAGACTGATGGGGCGGAAATTATCTGGATTTGTTCTGTTAGTTTGTTTTGGGGATCGTTGTTATGATGGCTTTTTTTCCACGTGTCAGGGTAATACCCTGTCGCTAATGAAATGTTCATGATGTTTGTGAGGTGTTGTAGTAAGAGAGTGGAACTTTTTTTGAGAATAATATTTGGTCATGTCCGGGGGAAGTGTTCTTCAAGTTTTTGATATTAATCTTTAGTTCGGTTATGGTTATTTTTCTATTGATTGAATTTGAGTATGCTTCTAGTGTCTCTCCGGGAAATCCTGGTGAGAATGAAGCTTGGTTTGTATTTATGTAGTTGTTGACATGGTGTTGGTGTTGTGTGTCGAAATCTACTGAGTTTAAATCGCTAAAAGCGGATTTGGAAATAATTTTGAAATTATTCAAATCCACACTTATCCAAAGATAATAAAGATGTAATTTCCTCACCGAAATTTCGTAAGTCAAATTGAAATGGGCCATGCAAAAATTCAAATATCAATTTCAAATTTTTAAAACACGATTTAAATTTTTAAGATAGATTTTTTATCCAGTTTACATAGAGATCATCTTTAGCATCAGAGAAATCGTAGTGATTATTATTTTCTAGAAAACTATTCAACTTTGCAAAATGTGTCAAATCATTCTTTTGTAATTGTTCTGCAACGAGGTTTAGCTTTAATTGAAATTCATGAAGGGTCTGTGATTGCTCGCTTATTATTTTAGCTCTTCCCTGAAGCTTCGTATTCAAATTATTCATTGATCGTTTTGGAATTAAGCACAATTTATTCAAAGAGCCATCGTGCCACACAAAGTGCAAACCACACTGCCATGACAGAGTTTTAATTTCAGGGAAATTTTCAATCTTACATTTTTGAACAAGATACTCTTTTATTTGAGGAAATAAGGAAATAACTCGTTTCATAACTTCCTCTGCTTAATCATCTAGCATTTGTAAAATCCGTTTGATCATCAAAAGTACAGTCACTGCTTTTATTCAAAAACTCAACAAACTATCGATGGGTGAGAGAGCTTCGAATATAATTTTTACAACAATGTCCATCAAATTTTTCAATTCATAACTTTTATACATCTGAGCACAAAACTTTCCTGATGCAAAATACAGTGGAAAGATGGCAGCGTGGACTTCACATTATTTTCAATTAAATGCTTGTGACAGAAACCAGTTTTTTTAAAATTCAGATTGAATTTTTTTGACATTTCAAGAAATTTTTCAAAGATGTTTTTTTTCAAATGTTCAATCTCGTAATCCACAAAGGCCAAGCATTTCTTCCCCCACTTAAAGACCTGAAGTTACATATCGAGCCCAAAATATCAAATGTGTAGTGTCACTAACATCTGTTCACTCATCTGGTGCTAAAGAAAAATACAATGTTTTAGTTGTTCAAGCAATTAATTTCTTATGACTTTCGCAAACTCAAGCATTCTGCGGACAATTGTTCTTCAACTTAATTGCACATTATTTACCTTTTGAAGAATATCATCCTTTATTTTTGAATCATAATTCTCCAACAGATTTTCAATGACTGCAATCAATATTTCTTTTACTAGTTCAGCACAGAAAATGATTTTTTAAGACTAGAATCCAAGCTATTTTATAGCTAGCTAACGTAACTAGTTCTATCGATGATAAACATCTTTTCAGACCTCTCTTTTGTTCATGAAGTTGTGCTTTCAGACGGATAATTTCATTCATACGATTTTTGCTATCAACTGGAAATTTTACATCAAATATGTTCTGAAAATTGTTAAGGTGTTGCTTAAGGTTGTATACTTTATTATTCCTAAATACTTTGTTTCACAAAAGACACACTGGCTTATTGCTTCAATCACTACAAATTTCAACTTTCATCACATTCACGTTTTCCCTGTCACGCGCCATTCTCTTTTCGACAGTAATGTCAGAATCAATAAAATTATCTTTATTTTCTGAATGTTCACCATCATCTGGATTCTTTCGTTTTCGAATTTTCCACTTATCCAAATTATAAGATTAAAAAAATATATATTTAAACAATTGAAAGTTGCACAATAAAAGTATGTTTGCAAGCGCATGAAAAACAACGCACACTCGATAACAAACATCTCAACCAGACTGACGTTACAAAATGGGCGGTGTTTGTGGCAGTGATGAAGCGCATGACATTAACCATGACGTGAGAAATACATTTGTTGATTACCAAATGTGCGATAAAAAATAAATTATGGAAAAGTTCATTCCTAAATTCGAGCTGGCCACAGTTGTGCTATTCACTGGCCACATGATTTCAGCCTTCTACAGATTATGTATATATCCTGTACCTGTGTGAGAGAGAACAAAATTATCACGAAGAAAAACATATATATATATATACACATTTTCGGAAAACTCAGCACAATATAGCATTATAGATGAATGTTAAACAAAAATAATGAGGAAAAAAGTTCAGTATTTTCTCATATATGTAATTTAATAAGATATTATTTCATTTTCTCATACGAAATAAGTATTTCATATTTATTCCTTTGTGAACCTTTTCTTTTTGATGTTCTTTGTTTTTAAAGTAAGTAGCCCTAATTCAAACAAATATTGTACGTTAAGATTACACAAAACTGAGAATGGTGATATAATTTAGTCAGTTACAACTATCAAGTAATAAAATGCTTTGACTCAAATAATAATATAACAACCAGAAACAATCGACCCACATATATGTTTTTTTGTTTGTTTGTTTTTGAATTTCGCACAAAGCTACTCGAGGGCTATCTGTGCTAGCCGTCCCTAATTTTGCAGTGTAAGACTAGAGGGAAGGTAGCTAGTCATCACCACCCACCGCCAACTCTTGGGCTACTCTTTTACCAACGAATAGTTACTTATTACTTAACTAGATTTGTCTACTCACTTCTCTCTTGTACGAGGTATTAATGGCCCGGTGGCTAAGGTACTCGCCTCGTAATCCGAGGATCGCGGGTTCGAATCTCTGTTATACCAAACATACTCGCCCTTTCAGTCGTGAGGGCGTTATAATGTGACAGTTAATCCTACTATTCGTCGGTAAAAGAGTAGCCCAAGAGTTGGGAGTGGGTGGTGATGATTAGCTGCCTTCCATCTGGTCTTATATTTCTAAATTAGGGACGATTAGCACAGGTTGTCCTCGTGTAACTTCACGCGAAATTCAAACCAAACAACGTATTAATAAACGGTATCGAAACATGCCAGTTTTAAACGTGTGCAGGAAGATTAACTCTTGAAATAAATGTCTGGGCTAGAGTTTTTAAACTTGTGTCCTGTTTGAAATGTGTCGATCCTGTTACAGGTGTAAAAAGGAATCACTTATTATTGCTCAAAATTGAGTTCCATGTTGTTTCTGAAAGAATGTATAATAAATGTTATGTAGTAATACAGGGTCAATATTTATAGGATTACGGTGCTGCTACTCGTTCCCTCACTACAATCTCTAGCCTTCCGGATAGAGAAGGGATTTATAAACTGACTCTTAAAATTTTATTTTAGTGCATATTATATGCTATTCATTTCAAATAAAGTGGTCCTTCATTAGGCCTGATTTGACAAATGTATATTAGTCTACGCTAAAAAGTACTGTTTACCTTTGAATAATACTTGCGGATGATTCTTATAACTACATTTTGGGCTACACAATGTGTCTTTATATAATCTTATATTCATTAAGCCTGTGAATATGAATCAGCAAATTAAAATTAGACAAGTTGATTCAATGATAAAAACAATATTTGCCAGTGTATAAGACAATATATATTTTTTACTCTTAAAACAATTCCTGACTGTACCTCTAGTATAATACACGAGTTCAGAGATAAATTTCCAGTAAGCAATCCATGGTTAAAATATATTTAATCAAAGCTATGTTGTTTGTCTTTAAATAATTGTGTTGATATTCTGCCACCAACTGCATTACAATAACATATTTATAATTGTATCATTTGTATCGATTCTTCATGACTATAAGATATTCATGTTATATGCTAATTACAATTAATCAAGTGATTTTTTATTTGAAATGAATCGGTCTTGTCGCAATACTAAAATATTTCTAGTATAATATCAAAAGAGTTAGTTTGTGTAACGTACACTAATTGTGTGAAGATGTTTTGAGATCACTATATCTTAAGGTGTTTTGTTTTGTAACAGAAAATAAGTTCTCCTCTGACGAAAACTTTAAAAAGTTGTTTATTACATGTTTATGATTTAAGCTATGTCACATTAATATGTCTGTAACGTTTGAACAACGGAAAATTGCACTTGTTGTTGTGTTGATTACATCAAAGCGCATGTTAGCGTAGTTTAAAAATAACTTCTGAGAATTTCTTCACAAAAGTAACATTCTAAAGTTACTTGACAATGTCGTCCGATGTTCCGAAATTCCAGACAATTTGTTTGTTTTCTACTAGAAAAGCCAAACCGAACCTCAAAACAAACAAACAAACCAAAACTGTTTGTTTGTTTGTTTTGGAATTTCGCACAAAGCTACTCGAGGGCTATCTGTGCTAGCCGTCCCTAAATTGGCAGTGTAAGACTAGAGGGAAGGCAGCTAGTCATCACCACCCACCGCCAACTCTTGGGCTACTCTTTTACCAACGAACAGTGGGATTGACCGTCACATTATACGCCCCCACGGCTGGGAGGGCGAGCATATTTAGCGCGACGCGGGCGCCAAACAAAAACAATTTGCTTAAAAAATTCAAGGTCTTTCTATACATGGAATCATGTTATACACCTGTAAATACATGTGACATGAGTGAAACTTACTGTAGAAATTATTCTATTAAGAATAATAGAGTACTACAATTGTGCGTGTGTGTTCTTAAAGCAAAGCAACATGGAGCTATCTGCTGAGCCCACCGAGGGGAATCGAACCCCTGATTTTAGCGTTGTAAATCTGTATACTTACCACTGTACTAGCGAGAGGCTGTCAATACTGTATCCACCTTTTTCGAGACACGAGCATACGTGAATAAGAAAGTCACATTCTATTCAAATAATATAACATTAAATTCTTTTTATGAACTTCGAGAATAGCTCAGATTAGTTAAAATATCATTTTAACTACAGCTTCTAGCAAGTAATATGTTTGGATTTTATTATATAATGGTAGCTGATATATTTATCTAGCAAAAATACAATTATTCTCAAATTACATAAAGAAGCGAACATAAAATGATAAATATAATTAATTAACAGAGTATATAAAGCACGTTTCAAATTATCAGTGAAAGTTACAGCGAATGTATTCAAAGCTGTTTTGAACAACACAAGTCGTCCCAGTTTTTATTACATTAATTCACAAACTAAACATTTAATTAAGTTTTCACAAAACATTTGTTTTTAAATCATTTAGTTTAGCATCTCATATAAAAGTAAAATGTAGTTATAAGAATCATCCGCAAGTATTATTCAAAGGTAAACAGTACTTTTTAGCGTAGACTAATATACATTTGTCAAATCAGGCCTAATGAAGGACCACTTTATTTGAAATGAATAGCATATAATATGCACTAAAATAAAATTTTGAGAGTCAGTTTATAAATCCCTTCTCTATCCGGAAGGCTAGAGATTGTAGTAAGGGAACGAGTAGCAGCCCCGTAATCCTATAAATATTGACCCTGTATTACTACATAACATTTATTATACATTCTTTCAGAAACAGCGTGGAACTCAATTTTGAGCAATAATAAGTGATTCCTTCTTATACCTGTAACAGGATCGACACATTTCAAACAGAACACAAGTTTAAAAACTCTAGCCCAGACATTTATTTCAAGAGTCAATCTTCCTGCACACGTTTAAAACTGGCATGTTTCGATACCGTTTATTAATACGTTGTTTGGTTTGAATTTCGCGTGAAGTTACACGAGGACTACCTGTGCTAATCGTCCCTAATTTAGAAATATAAGACCAGATGGAAGGCAGCTAATCATCACCACCCACTCCCAACTCTTGGGCTACTCTTTTACCGACGAATAGTAGGATTAACTGTCACATTATAACGCCCTCACGACTGAAAGGGCGAGCATGTTTGGTATAACAGAGATTCGAACCCGCGATTCTCGGATTACGAGGCGAGTACCTTAGCCACCGGGCCATTAATACCTCGTACAAGAGAGAAGTGAGTAGACAAATCTAGTTAAGTAATAAGTTTGTTTGTTTTTCGAATTTGCACAAAGCTACTTGAGGGCTATCTGTGCTAGCCGTCCCTAATTTAGCAGTGTAAGACTAGAGGGAAGGCAGCTAGTCATCACCACCCACCGCCAACTCTTGGGCTACTCTTTTACTAACAAATAGTGGGATTGACCGTCACCTTTATAACGCCTCCACGACTGAAAAGGCCAGCATGTTTGGCGCGATGGGGATGCGAACCCCCGACCCTCAGATTATGAGTCGCACGCCTTAACACGCTTGGCCATGCCGGGCCCGTTAAGTAATAATCAACCGACAAAACAATCAGAAGATCACGTGGCAATTAAAGTATATTATAGAAACATCGACTACGTCCTTCGAAGTAAATTTTTTTTTTGCTTAGTTCTTTACACTAGTAAATGTAAAGATATGAAGTTACTCAGCATGATGATTCACGTAGGACCTAAAAGATAATACGTTTAAAAAATAAGTCGGTATTTTTAGGATTAAAATCACAAATAATGATAGTTACAAGGGCATTCTTCTAATTAATTATTGTAATTAAATTAATAAAATCACCAAAGTTGTTATTTGATAATCGTATAGGTTTAAAGAAGACTAAATAAGTCTTTGGCAACTTATCTTTTCAACTACAACATGTAACTACTAATAATAATGGCAAAAATTAAATATAAATCACCGAGCTATATTCTTCTTTTTATTTCATATCTTCTACAACCACATACATAAATCATAAGCATTGAAATAACTGCAGTATAAAGAGACAAAACATGTCACTATTATGTTATTATATTCTGTGTAAAGAATGGAATACTTTATATGCGACATCTGTAGGTAGCAACCGTTTCTGCATTTAGAAGAAAATTTTTGCTCTGTTAAACTGACAGACCATGTGTCTTAACATCTTCAATACGTACTGAATCACGTTGATTGCATAAAGCTATACAAGCTTTATATGCTCATGTTGGTCATCAGTTTTAAACTAATTGACTGAAGGAAATGCACTTTAAGAACAACCAACACCAACTCTTAGGTTAATCTTCTTTGCTAGAATAAAGGGATTTGACGGTCACTTTACAGCGTATTAGTGGCCAAAAGTGCAGAACGTGTTTTTGAAGTAACGAGCTATTATACAGGGTGTTTGGAAAGTCACTGTGCAGTTTTGTAATCATATGTTATTATATTTCAGATTTTGATCCCAATATGGTTTTAACAACTGAAGAACGTGTATGGCTCGTCGAACACATATTCCGAGAAGGTGGTGGATACACAGATGTGATGCGACAACGATTTGCTGAAAAATTCCCAGATACACCTGTTCCACATCGCAATAAATATATAAGTGTACAGTGACTGTCCGAACACACTGTACAAACTGAAATTACAGGATTCACTGTCAGGAAACATTAATAAATAGGTTATGTTTAACCCTTTAAATTAAAAAATAAACCTGACTGATTATTAGTATGATAAGACAACAACTACTAAACAAATGTACATATATTAATCATTCTTATTCAAGACAGGCCTGGCATGGACAGGTGTGTGAGCTCCGCGTTTAAGGTTACGCTTCTGAAGTATTTCGAAGTTAGTTTTCTTTCCGTTGAAGTTCGTTTTAAATTCTATTCCTGTAGTAATCACTTTACGTTAGATACGCTACATTAATTGTTGTTAAATTTAATATTCCGATTTATTTATTGCACGGACCATTATGCTTTATTCTGAAGGGGTGGAAGGTGAAATAATGAGGGGTGATGATATGTGTGATATTAGATCGTGTGTGAAGCGTTCTGTTTTTTTTGCATTTTGATAATATTGACTACCAGATGTGTTCCGGCAAATATGTGCAGAATATAGTGATGCATAAATCTCGGTAATCGTTCCAAGACCTGGAGGATTAGAAGTTACGTTTATTTTGCAGAATGATGATAATCAAATTAAGGACAAATTAATCGAACTAGGTTGCACTCTAAAAGGCCCGATTGTGTAGAAACGTATTAATGGTATCTATACAGGAATTAGGCATGTACGCTTTCAGTTACCAACAGGTGTATCATCTTTACCGTATGCTATTCGCCTTATAGACCCAGTCGAAAAGGCTGCATTCTATCAAATAAAACACAATGATCAGATAAAAGTGGGTAATAGATGTCTGGCTGATGATCATTTGTACAACAACTGTCCCACGCGTAAATGTAGGAAATGTGGAGAGATCGGACATATTGCGCAAGATTGCAATAACACTAATAATCAACTTACTAATATCGAAAAAGAAAAGCCTTCTGAATCGCCTGTTTTAATTTCTCAAGTTCCTAACGTACAGGCCCAGCATGGCGAGGTGGGTTTAGGCGTTCAATTCGTAATCTGAGGGTCGCGGGTTCGAATCCCCGTCGCACCAAACATGCTCGCCCTTTCAGCCGTGGGGGCATTATAATGTGACGGTCAATCCCACTATTCGTTGGTAGAAAAATAGCCCAAGATTTGGCCGTGGGTGGTGATGACTAAATACCTTTCCTCTAATCTTACACTGTTAAATTAGACTGCTAGCGCAAATACCCCTCGTGTTGCTTTGCGCAAAGTTAAACAATAACAACAAAAGCCACCTAGGATGAGAGATCTTCCTTTCTTGTGACCGACTGACGAAATATCCAACAGTATCAACTCAAACCGTGGATGGGCGAAAAAGAAAATTGCAAGATGTCATACAGAGAGCAAGATCCAATGTTGAAACAGCCTAGAAGTAACAGCAAGTTACAACCGTAACTTAGTAACGTGCAGATACTTAGGATTACTGTTATCCGTTAATTTTTGCAGGATCCGATTTATTTATTGTTTTATTTTATTTTGGTGTGCTTTTAGTTTGTTTGTTTTTTTACTTGTAAGTGATAAAACTTGTGTCTCTACTGTTTGGAAGTTTTATTTTGAATTTTTCTTGTTTTTACAGTTTACTATTTTTTTCTTTATTCAGCTGGTTGAAGCAGTAGTTTGTTGTAGTTTACTAAACCAGGACTTTAGTAAAAGTTAGTCGGATATTTTTAAAACTCGGCTCTTACACTACGTTCTGTAATTATGTGTGATTGAATTCCTAGCAAAAGAGGTAGGCTTACATGTTCCATAAAGAATGAAGGAATAACAATTATTTATAGTTGTCACGTAATAATTCAAAAAAAAAAAAGTCAGTTGGCACGCACAACTTTAACATTAAATCGTTAATCTGTTAGCCATTTCAAATTCAGTGCAAATAGATGATATACTGAAAATCTCGATAACTGTCAGTGTTAAAGAAAACAATTTCCGTGTTCCTTTTACACAGCAATTTTAATTTGAGTGTTTTAAAACTGTTTATAAATAGCTTTAATAATAAACCAACTTGGAGATTATATAAACCAATGAGGCTGATACCGATCAGTTCAAATTCCAATGTGCGCAGGTATTAATTGTTAATATAAATTTAAAATATTCACAGGTGTACAGTTAGGGGATTTATTTCAGTTGTATTCTATGACTAAAATCAGTTCCTGTGAGTTGGAGGTAACTATTACTGACGCTGAACCAAAATTGGTATGTAATAAATCCGTGTGAACAGTGCCGTTCAGTTTGTCCGATTATGCTCGCTCTTTTGGCCGTAGGATAATCACAAGGTAACAGTTTAACCACAAGAGTTGATGGCTGATGGTGTTGAATAACGACTTTCTTTCTAGTCTGTTTCATTAAACTTAGGAATGGCCAGTAGAGATAACCCTGGAGTACCTCTGTGTGAAGTTCAACAAACAAACATTTTAGTGCACATAGCTGTTCTGCTAAAACTTGCAATAAGCTGATAATTAACATAATTCATAATGTGTAAATCAAATAAATTGTGTTTGCAAGTTATGTGTTAAAAGTTATTAACTTATGACATAAGTTATGTCAGTATTCCATAAACACATAAAGAAGATACTGTTTGGTTCTCAGTTTTAGTAAGTTTTCTTTGGAGTCTTATGATTTTATAAAATATATTTTATTACTTTTAATACTCTATTTTTCACACAACTTAAAACTGTTTCTTCTTGAACAGCCTAACTACCCTAACATGATGCGAGTTGTACTGTACGATACACTGAAAGTAATCATAGTATTGTTCAGATTTGGAAATTTCGAGAATACAGTTTTTGTTAGAATGAGTTTGGTTTCTTATAATTGAATTTGTGTAATTAGATGAAAAATTTACAAGCATATTATTTTTTTGTTGATTTGCATTAATTGTTATGTGTGATAATTATAAGTACAAAATCTTGTTTGTTGTTAAATGTTTTATTTGTTTTTACTTTTTTAAAGTATTTTATATTATGAAGTTGGTGTGTATGTTTTTAACATGAAAAGGTTAGAACATAAGTCATCTGTTTTTGTACAAATAAACCTTTTAAAGCGTTGGTCTCACTACTGCAAATGGCTATGTTTCCATGAGCCATTCATCTTATGACAAAAATGAAACTGTCATAACTGGAGCTCAGTCTGTCATTCTCAAATTTTAAATGTATATAGTATTATCCTTTTGTCTTCAAAATACAACTTATACATATCATTAAACATAAAAGAAAATAATTTTCAAAACCTTAACTAGTCCTTCTATAAAACTATAACAACAACCTTCTAAGGAATCATTCTGTTAGCTTTTTTAAATTTTTTTTAGCCCTTTCTAGCAACTAAATGTCCTTAAATTTAAGATCCAAATACCAAACATACTACTATGACAGTTTGTGGTAAAAGAGAGTAAATACCAGAAGAATGCACAGGAATAATGAAAAATATAGATAAATGCAATTTTAAAGGTTCTTGAGGTCAAGCAATGTAACATGCAAACCTCATGGAAGTTATGCACATGCAATATGCAGATTGTATAATGGATGAACCCCTTACACTTTGACTTGTATTCTGAGTCAAACTGATGTCATTTTACATACTTATGACCAGGACAAATACTTTTGTAACATATCTGATTTTTTTTGTGTACAACAAAGTTGTACATTTTACTAAAATACTTGGCACATTTCATAAAGATATACTTAATAAATCAGGAATAATAGTCAACATTTCTTCTCCAGTGTGATATTGGTCCACTAGACTGAACCTTTGTTCATTTGGTTGAGAACCATCAACAAAATATTTTTAAAAGTGTAGTTATGCTGGGGACCATGTGTGCTACTGTTTGGCTAGTGGAATTCTAACTATTGTGACAGACTCAAGGCTCCTTTCTCTGAAATGCAGTAAATACATTCATTACATAACTCCTGTTTACCCTATATATGTATATATTTCTATGTATATAAGTGTTGAAATAGCAAAACATTAGGAGTTTAGTTGATTTTTAAAGTAGGGTCATGCTATGAAATGGCCAAAAAGAGCAGTTGCTCAGAGCCTATTACCATCAGGGGTCCTCTGCACATTGTGAGTGTAATAATAATAACATGTGAATGCAAAAAGAGCAGTTGCTCAAAGCCCATTACCATCAGGGGTCCTCTGCACATTGTGAGCGTAATAATAATAACGTGAATGCAAAAGGAGCAGTTGCTCAGAGCCCATTACCATCAGGGGTCCTCTGCACATTGTGAGCGTAATAATAATAACGTGAATGCAAAAGGAGCAGTTGCTCAGAGCCCATTACCATCAGGGGTCCTCTGCACATTGTGAGCATGTGAATGTGAAATAAAATAGTAGTAATGAACTATTTTTTCAAGAAATATATGTTTCTCATTTTATATTTCCTTCATTTTTGTTATAGTTAATAAATTCAGTACATTATTAAATTATATGGTATTTTCCTGAAAGTGGGGGGGCACTAGTTTGTACTTCACTCAGTGTCTTAATGTGTCACTGATCATAAGATATGCAGTGGACTTTACTAAAAACATCTTTGGAAAGTTCAGCATCTTAGAGAAATGTATGTTGTGCAGACTAAACTAGATATCGTAAAATAGTTTTTCAGTGAAGTTTATTACTTTCTAAACATCTCGTACAGAAATAAGTTTGAGACAAGTTGAGTTTTCCTTCGTGGCTTTATGATTGACAAATATTTTTATTATACAGTCATTTATTTAGGAAAGAAATATTTAGTAATATGAGTGGAAAACTTTTCAAGTATGATTGATTATAGTACTTAAACATTACTTCTTTTATATTAAACTTCTTTAGTGTTTGAAAACTATATTAACCATTTTTTATAAACCCACTTATAATACTAATTTCAATAAGAAACAAAATTGTATTACTTGTAAATAAGTAATCCATAAGTGATTACCGTATTTTCCGGTTAATAAGCCGAGGCCAATTTTCAGCTCTGAAAATGAGGGTTTTGCTTATTACCCTAATAAGCGAAGCCATTTTAAGAAGTGACAAGTTTCTTCAAAATGATTTCTTAGTCTCGTTTCAGCGTCAGCATGCATGTTGTGTGTGATCATTGGCGTTCTGTAGTAAAGTAGAACGTGTCGTATTGAGACAGAAATGGAATCAATATGTCATTCGTTATTGGCTCCACTCACTGTAATTAGGTAACCAATGAAATTCCAGAAACAACGTTTCACTGTAGTCTTAACGTGCTTTGCTGATGGGACAAAATTACCGCCTGTGGTAATTTTCAAAAGAAAAACATTTCCTAAGAAGAATAAATTTCCGAAAGGAGTGATCGGCCAATAAGCCGACCCCCAAAAATCAGGTCCAAAATTTAGGGCCAGAAATTCGGCTTATTAGGCGGAAAATACGGTATATAGTTTGCAGAATCATATTAAAAACAATATTAACCATTTCTTTATAAATCCACTTATAATCCTAATTTCAATTAGAAACTAAATTGTATTGCTTGTAAATAATTAATCCATAAGTGCTTATATAGTTTGTAGAATCATATAAGCACTTATGGAGTAGTTAATTACAAATAATACAATGTAATATGTATATAGATAGAAAGATATTAAGCCATATGTTTTCAATGAATGATTCTTTTATCCCACTGTAGTTTTCTATGAAGTCTCACATATATTTTAAACATCTTTATAAAGTATAATTTTAGTATAACTTGTATATGATTTTTATTATAGATTTATTTGTCCCTTATTACCATTTATTATGAAACAGAGTATTAATACATATAATAAGATATGATTGAGAGTACATTAATAAAGCCAGCTGTAGTTTTTATAAAATTACTGAACAAAATATTATTTTGATAACTTAACAAAACTTGGCATTTATGAGTTATAAGAAATACTCTACCATAATGTCTAGAACTTTAGTTCTTATTTGTATTTTGTCGTTTTAATTTACCATTAAACTCCAAACATATTTTGAAGTAGAGTGATAGAGGTTTATAGCATAAGTTTACTTGTGTTTAATGTTTAGTGAGGAACCTACTAAACTGTATAATTAATTCAAAAATGCAAGTAGGCGAGTTCTGATTTTAATTATTAACCTTTAAATGTAATTCTTACCTGATGTACACTTGATACTGTGGTACAGAATACTGTTATCATTAAAATCAGAACTTTCATATTGTAAAAGTTTCTGTATTGTATTTTTGATTAGTATTCTTGTCTTACTAACTGAGATCGTAGTATTCACACAAGTTTTATCAAACATTTTAAGACTTGTTTAGCAGCAACTGATGTGTAGTCTAAATATATGTGTATTCTCCTTAATTTAAATTTAGATATCCTTTTGGTAGAAAACAGCAGGTACATTTCTTTCTTTATAATCAGTTATTTTTAGTACAAAATGAAATATCAGAATGGAAAGACATATTTTAGTCCCTCAGTGCACCTTGTTTAGAGGATGCATTTTGACTTATTTTTGCCAAGGTTGTCCATTCATCCTTGATAAAGATGCTAGTGATATGGAATTGTTGCAGCTTTGGGGTAAGTTACAGGGGGATATGGAACATGTTCAGGTATTTGAAGTGTACACCAAGTACTAATATCATACAACAACAACAAAACAAAACTGCTTGAAATGATAGTATTTATAAAATATCAGTGTACTACTTGTATGGTGTGTAGTTTGTATGACAACAACAAAACAAAACTGCTTGAAATGATAGTATTTATAAACTAGCAGTGTACCACTTGTATGGTATGTAGTTTGTATGACAACAACAAAACAAAACTGCTTGAAATGATAGTATTTATAAAATATCAGTGTACCACTTGTGTGGTATGTAGTTTGTATGACAACAACACAACAAAACTGCTTGAAATGATAGTATTTATAAAATATCAGTGTACCACTTGTATGGTATGTAGTTTGTATGACAACAACAAAACAAAACTGCTTGAAATGATAGTATTTATAAAATATCAGTGTACCACTTGTATGGTATGTAGTTTGTATGACAACAACACAACAAAACTGCTTGAAATGATAGTATTTATAAAATATCAGTGTACCACTTGTATGGTATGTAGTTTGTATGACAACAACAAAACAAAACTGCTTGAAATGATAGTATTTATAAAATATCAGTGTACTGCTTGTGTGGTATGTAGTTTGTATGACAACAACACAACAAAACTGCTTGAAATGATAGTATTTATAAAATATCAGTGTACCACTTGTATGGTATGTAGTTTGTATGACAACAACACAACAAAACTGCTTGAAATGATAGTATTTATAAAATATCAGTGTACCACTTGGATGGTATGTAGTTTGTATGACAACAACACAAAACTGCTTGAAATGATAGTATTTATAAAATATCAGTGTACCACTTGTATGGTATGTAGTTTGTATGACAACAACAAAACAAAACTGCTTGAAATGATAGTATTTATAAAATATCAGTGTACTACTTGTGTGGTATGTAGTTTGTATGACAACAACAAAACAAAACTGCTTGAAATGATAGTATTTATAAAATATCAGTGTACCACTTGTGTGGTATGTAGTTTGTATGACAACAACAAAACAAAACTGCTTGAAATGATAGTATTTATAAAATATCAGTGTACCACTTGTGTGGTATGTAGTTTGTATGACAACAACAAAACAAAACTGCTTGAAATGATAGTATTTATAAAATATCAGTGTACTACTTGTATGGTGTGTAGTTTGTATGACAACAACAAAACAAAACTGCTTGAAATGATAGTATTTATAAAATATCAGTGTACCACTTGTGTGGTATGTAGTTTGTATGACAACAACAAAACAAAACTGCTTGAAATGATAGTATTTATAAAATATCAGTGTACTGCTTGTGTGGTATGTAGTTCAGCATTTGAACATACACCACTGATATTGCTAATGAACTTCAAAAAGCAGAAACTATAATTGCACAACTGTTTTTCAAACTTACAGTTCATAGTACATAACTGTCTAAGTCAGGAGCAAGATAAAAATGTATTATTGTACCATATACTGATTTTACTCATTCTACATATAATACAGCAGTAGTGGTAAATTATATAAGATAACAAATTAGGAACTTTGTGAGAGTAACTGAAGGACCCAAACCATATTAATGGGAATTAAAATCTGTTTTACTATCTGAAGAAAGTGGAAACGTACTTGAATGGTCATTCTATGCAGGTAAAAATGAAAATAGTAATGATATATCAGTCATCCACAGGCTTATATGAAAGTAATGACACCATACTTTAATACAGGGCATGAATTGTATCTATAAACTAATTGCACTAGTATGTCCTTGGCTAAAGGACTGTCTAATCAAGACACAAGATGATATAGTACTATGAATGTTGGCCACAATGGCATGCTGGAAGCTTTGAAACTCTCTCATTTCTCAGGAAAGGTGATGATCTTGTGACCATGAGGAAAGAAAAACTGATTGTGTGCAAAAACTTTATTATTTCATTATCTGTATTCACAAGTCACCTCCGAAAAACTGACCTACATGTAACATAACTTACCTGTTGAGAGAGGTTATGAACAAAGAAGTGTATAACATAACATAAGTACATGCCTAAAGGTTTAACTTCTGTTTTTACTTGTATGAACAGGTGAATTCACCCATAAGAATAAGTTCTTTATTATTTCATTATCTGTATTCACAAGTCACCTCCGAAAAACTGACCTACATGTAACATAACTTACCTGTTGAGAGGGTTATGAACAAAGAAGTGTATAACATAACATAAGTACATGCCTAAAGGTTTAACTTCTGTTTTTACTTGTATGAACAGGTGAATTCACCCATAAGAATGAGTTATTGAGTATGAATGTCAGTTGACCTACGAGTGAACATTAAGTTTGTTTAGCATTATTTTCTTTCTTTATTTTTGTATTAGAGTTAGCTCTGTAGATTTATGTTAACTTTGGGGCATTATTGTAGTAAAACTCAGGATATACAAGTCTAGGTTATGGGTAGGAAGAGAAAACACACAAGCAGGTGCTTTTTGGTTTAATAAAATATTTGACTCTCCAGCTAGCTACACTGTTTTTTTGGTGGTGTTTTTCTACAAGTACATGATTAGTTGCCCTGTGGGTAATTTGGTGTATTACTTGAATTTTATAATAAGGTATTGTTGCTTGCATTGTAATTTGTGTTGACTTTTATTAAACATTTGTATTCTGTGTGAATCTGTGACCTATCTCATTCTTGGTGGCCCAACCTCTATGCTTTTTGAAAGACACATCTGCTTATGAGATCTGCTAATCTTCAGTTGTTGTTAGACAGAATTATATATTCCTTAAAAGACAGAGGAAATGGAAGAGGGCTGTTAACGTGGGTTGAAAACCTTTAGTGATATCTCAGTATAGGAAGAACATAAGAGACTGAAAGTTTATACCCTGACAACTCAATAATTATATCGTGTTTCTACTTGAATAAATGATCTGAAACTCTTCTAACAGAAGAGAAAAATGTATGCATGAGAAAACACAGCACCATCAAGTCATGTGACTGAAAAGTGCAGACTGAGAATATATTTAAATATTTCCTTTTGAAATTGAGAAAAATCTTAGATAATATAAAACTTAATTTTTAATGCAACATTAAAAACAGGTGGGGCATGTACACTAAGCCTATCCATATCCAGAGATTAAGTATGTTATATTAAAACCATTTTGGAGCCTCACCATACCGAAGAAAAAAGAATAGTTTGGTGGATTTAATTAGCACATATTGCTCAGGATCTTAAAAACATTCATGATTTTAATGCAGTCCAGCACCAAAAGTCTTAATCTTTGAAAAGACATCCATGATTGAAAAAGGTGTAAATCATATGTTTTAATTCTATTTGCACTTTTATTCATCTTTAAAAGCTAATATTTAATTGTACCAAGCATGGCATTCCATGAACAAAATAGTTCCTGGTATATGATGTAAAACTTCAAAACTGCAAGAAATACCAAACACAAAATAATGCAACAATCAATTAACCTGAGAAAAAAATGACTTGAAGATATAGCAAGTGAACAAGGTTGTCATAAATCATTTTTCAAATTAATATATATTCCCCCCTTTTTTTCCTTTTTTTTGTGAGGCCTAACCATTCTCTTCACAATTTGGTCTCCTTGGCTTTTGAAGAATAAAATGTCTAGTGATTTTTCAGTTGTAATCACCTCTTTAGCCACAGTCTTTCTTTACTGTCCTTGTCACAAGGTGTTTAGCAGGTTACATTCAAAATTTAATTAAGTTACTTTTTGTTTGTTTATGTTATATCACTTAGTATAGCATTAAATCATAGCTAGTAATCCATATTTTAATAGTCAACATTGTAAAAATTTACAAAACGTAAACTCCATCATAACATCACACACACAACAAAATACTTTTAGAAATGTAAAGAGAGATGACACCATAACAATTTCTTTAGTAGAAGAGGTAATACAACTGTAATCATAGACAAATAATTTCTAAATTCCAAACTGTAGTTAAAGGTGATTAATATATAATATATGTGAAAGTTAAATGTAACCCAACTGTTAATACACAAAAAATAAACACCTGACAATACATCAGAAAGAAAATGGAACAGAAACAAATGATAGTCTGCCACAGAACAACTCCAAACATATATGGTCTTCCTGATATTCTAGAAACAAGACTACTTTTTCTGTTCTTTAGTTAATTGGAGAGATATTCTATGTCACAAACCAATTAATTAGTATTTTGTGACAGCATTCTCACTACTTTTTATAAATGCTCTGTCATCTGTGAAAGTGATAATATACTCATGGAACACCCTAGACTCACAATCTTCATGATAATACTACCCAAAACCTTGTGCATCAACCCAGCTTTTTTTAACATAAAGATAAATACTATCAACAACAAGAAGACCTAGCTATGGGCTCATCCATACTCTTAGTACTTTGTAGTCTTTACATGGAACATTTTGAAGATAAGATGCCCATGATTTGTTTAAGACATGCTGATGATATATTCTTAATATTGCCATATAGTAAAGTTTCAAGAATACATGATCCAAAATAACAAGCAACATTCTGCAGTGTAAATCCACAATGAAAATAATGGCATGTAAGTTTTATTTGTAGAAAATTTTGTTACCAAGACACACATAACTTGTATACTACAGGCAATCCCAGGTACAGGTAAGTACCCTGACTACTTGATAACAAACTATTAAAATGTTGTAACAACAGTATTTAAATTGTTTGTTGCATAATTACAGAAATATCTTTAATATCCATGATTCCAATAAAGATGAATAAAAACATATTGCATGTTGTGGATGGTTAGTACACATGATAAAGAAGACACATACAGAGTAAGCAGGAATAAAATTAAAGGAACAGCCATGATCTCTTGGCCTTTTCTGCTGTATTGCTAGTGCCTCTTCAGACTGATAAGAATATTCAAAAACAAGTGTGATTTAGATAGCCAGATTCTTCACCTTTGGGGAACTTTCTACTCTTTTTCTCCAATTAATTACATGAGTTTTTCACATTTTTAATGTTGTTTCTGTTTTCTGTGATGTGTTTACTTTAGTGTGAGATTCATAATTCAGATTGTTTGGTTCTACCCATTTAGCTGACATTGAGGTTCGGGCTCAGCATTTTTATCACAGTTAAGTGTGAGGATTAGTATGCTTCAACATCCTCCAGGTTTTGACAAGTTTAACATTTCATCACTCTTAAAATTCTTATTTGGATTCCCAAAAATTAGATCTACTGTTACCCCTTTGTGATTTTTATCTTAAGGCTTCTGTATTATCTTCATTTTTAAACGGTTCATCTTAAACTTTTTTACACTTTTCATTACCTTTTCTATTTGCACTTTTTGTCCTTCTCTAGACATTTTTTGGATGACCTCAGATCTTTTCTGTGATTAACTTTGGTGAGGATTTCTTCATTGGCCCTTTTCCTACTTTTCTGGCTGCTTGTTGTTGAGACTTTTTTGGGGAGAGATGAGCTGCTTGCAGGAATTTGTTTCCCTCTGTTTTAATTATGGTTCTATTTTTGCTTGATACCATTTGTGGAGACCTTCCATCCCAATTCTTTGGAGTCCTGTGTTGATGTGGTCAATTTGAATACTTTCCTATTTTCCCTTGCAAAATTGTATATCCTCCTTCATATCTCCTGATCCTATTCCTGTTTCCTATCTTTCCACTTCTGCACTCTGTCATTTTCCTGCACCTCAGTGTTCCCATTTTATCCTCCTGTTTATCCCTTACTTGTTACAAATGTCAACAGCACTATAGGTGAGTATGCAGTAAGGTTTAGGTCCTGAGGAAGTCGGGATCTACTGTTTTGTCAATATTTGGAAAACATTCACTAACAATCTGTAGGTTCTGTGAATTTTGTCTCTTCAATTCTCATTGCCACTTCCTCTCTTTGTCTCCAGTTTCTTTCCCTACTCCAGGTAATTCTGTTTCAAGTGGTCATCTGTCTGAGGCAATGAGAAACGTTCTTCCGAAGGAAGTTATCAAGCTGGTGTTTCCTGTTCAGCTGGGTTTTTATATGGATGTTTGGCTCCTTCATTTTTGGTTTCTTCTTACCATACCTGTTTGCTCTTGGAGGTGATAGCTGTATTGTGTTGGTTAATCACAGTGAAGAAGTTCATCCTTTTCCCTACACATTATCTGGTTCACTTGGGGGTTTCTTCAATTTTTACCTCAGTCAGGCCAATCCTCCTTCACTGCATTTTCAGGATAGAAAGAAGTTGGTTACCAAAGCCCTATTCTCTGATTCTCTTTTTTCAGCTTGAGAGATTCTATCTCTTTGGGGGGGCAATGTTGGCTTCCTTTCCATGCATTCTCTCCAAAAGGATTTCCATAATCAATAATCCTTGAGATCAACTGATCATCGTTCTTTCTTCCCTTTGGACTGACCATGCTTGGTAGTTGGAATGAAACAATACTCTGGTTGGTGTTCTTCTTTTATTTCCTCATCCATACCTGTTATCCTTCTTTGTGTTGGTTAGCCCCCTGCTAGCACAGCAGTAAGTCTACAGATTTACAACACTAAAATCAGAGGTTCGATTCCCCTTGGTTGGCTCAGCAGATAGCCTAATGTGGCTTTGCTATAAGAAAACATACTTTCTTGGTTGGGTACATATTATCAGTATCCAAGATATTTCCAAGAGTTGGTTGTTGGAATTCATATCAATATTTTGGAGCTATTTATCAAAGTATGTTTCTTTCCTCCATCTTCTGATAGGGATGGTGGTTATGGTCAATTCTGACAACTCTGCAGTAATCTCAACATTATCAAGAAGGAAGTATCAAATCTAGGTCCATTTGTTTTTGAACTATGAAGTTCATTATCTGAGCCCACTATGTGTGTTCTCAGAAAAATAATCTCCCTCATTCAAACCACTCTGTATTTACTTCTCTTAGTGGCTCAGCCTTGGTTCCCTCTTTTGGAGGCATCTACAGTTATATGTTTTGCTCTTCCTTTTTTCTTCTTCTCTCATTTATCAATCTCATTAGGATGTCTTTCATTTTGTTATGATCCTTTCATATTTCTTTCTCACCATACCTGTCTTGTGCCTGATTGGGATCTCATTGTCCATCCTTCTTGCCTTTTCCAACCTCTCTTTGCCCTTTATGATCTTACCCTCTAGATCTGTTTCATTCTCCTCCTGGTTTGCAGTTGTAGGGCAGATCTTTTGTGACTGATGTTTCCTGCATCCTTTCTTACAGTACGTGTATTAGGCTATACTCAACAATTCTTTCTTTCCTGAGAACTTCACTACTTGTTAGGATGATTCTGCCTTTGCTCCCTTTTCCATCCCTTCCATTTCTCATATTTATTCTAGGTCTGTCCTAGATTGCTATCTGTATTTTTGGGGGATCTGCAGTGCTATGTGGCTCATAGATCTTCCTTTCATATTTCCTTTTCCTGTTTATTTATTCCCTGGAACCTTTTTTTGTCACATAATCTTTTCCCCCATCACTCTTAAAGGTTGGGTCCTTTAGCTTATGATGTTTTCCTAGTCTATCCTTTCTTCAGAATGGTGTCATCTTTATCACATCATGTTTTTTTCAGATTTGATCTATTACCATGTTTCAAGCAGTTTTCATCTTCTTCTGGGGAAGATTATTCAGTCTGAAATGTAAACTATTCACCGTGCCATTGTTGCTTATTACCTACGCCATTTGGTTATGTCCTCCTTTGATGGATAGTGTCTGAGCAGCCTGTACAATTCTGTCCTTCTTTGATGGATGCTTCCTACAATGATCTCTCATTTAATCTTTTTTTTTTATACTGGTCCTTCAACCTACTTATTGTGGGAATCTAGCTATTGTGTTAGAGCAGACAAGCATTTTATCAGAGTTATAATTTTTTTACACTGAAAATAGATTTCTGATAGATACTTCCTTTCATACACTTCCCAACCTTCCTCCCCACTTCCAGAGTTCTTCTATTTCTTCTGAGCCTAATTTCATAAAGTAGTACAGAGGGAGCCAGCTACTCTAGGAGAAAGTGTCTTGCTTATATGTGGTAGAGGGTTGTTGCATGCTCTGTGAATGCTAAATGAACAGCTTGAGCGTATGATGTATGAATACTAGTGCATGGGAAAAAATTATTTTTAGTGTGTTTAAAAGGGCAGTGGAAGATTGTGAAAAGTGTGAGAAGTAAAAATCTGTCAGTAATTATTTTTAGTGTGTTTAAAAGGGCAGTGGAAGATTGTGAAAAGTGTGAGAAGTAAGAATCTATCAGTAATTATTTTTAGTGTGTTTAAAAGGGCAGTGGAAGATTGTGAAAAGTGTGAGAAGTAAGAACCTATCAGTAATTATTTTTAGTGTAAGAAAATCATAATTTTCTGTAAAAACTGTACTGTTTAATGATTATTAATTTTAGTTATTCATGAGTATTATTTATGTTTGCATAAAAGTTTCTAGTGCATTATATTTTGTTTTTAAATGTAAGCATAATTAGTTAATTCACTCTTCTTTCATCTATTGATGTTGCTCTAAGTTTGTCCATATGAACATTTATTTCTTTCACCATCAACAGAATTGGCAATAGCTGACGAATAAATGTTTTTTTTTCTTTTAAGAATAGGGATAATTTTCTATTTCTATGAATACAAAATAAAACAAATTTCTACTGCTGTATTCTTTGGCATATTGATATCTCTAAATTTCTGATTTATAGCAAGCATATGATATACCCTGGAGAATAAAATCTAAGAGGAGTTTTTTGAAACCCAAGTTACTCTTTATTGAATCCTTAATAAATACACTTAAGTGACTATGTAACCATGACAGTGGTTGATATTCAGTTGCAATAGTTTTATTCTAAGTGCTTAAAAGTTTCAGTATTTGTAGTTAATGCATTATCCAGTATCTTTGTGTGTTAAAGATAAAATATAGTAGAAGAAGACAATGAATTAGTGTTTTAGACATAATTGTTCTTTAAGAAAAAAAAACATTTGGTGAAAAGATATGTAATGTGCCAAAGTCTAGAAATGTGTATTTATTGTTATTTTACCCAAAGTGAGTTCTGTGAATTATTTGTAGACAAGTCAACTAGGCAAACATTTCTCTTAATATTAAAAATGTATGAGATAGTCTACTATATGTACAAAAGAGAAAGTTAGAAGAGGTGTGGCATTCTTAGGTGAGTCTGATTTCTGTAAAAGTATTATACAAGTGAACTAACTAAATTTTATAACAGGAGGATCAATCAGGAAAAGTGTAGAATAATCTGAATGTAGCTAAACAACATAGCTTTATGCTAAGAAAACAGATATGCATAGACACTCAATAACCACCTTATGCAGTAAATGTTTGGTATACATGTATGAATCTTCCATAAAAATAATATCCTTCAGTAAATTCTTAATAAGAGTATAACAACAGTGCATGATTAATCAATAAGACAACTATCAAAATAATAAAAAATACACAGTTTATAAACTAAAACAGAGAAATGCATTCCAACATAAAAATAGAACGTATCAGTTAAAAATCTTCCTATGAATTTATTCATCAGTAAGAGCAATTGGTATTTTTTTTTCAGTATTGATAATTATTTTAAATTATCTCTTTGTGAAAGTATGTAATTTATGTACATTAAATGCCAACACTTATAATTGAAAATATCAGTTATCTAGGACTGGTATAAGCATTTGATTAATGTCAATATATCTTCTTAAATGCTGCCTTATGTGATGCACTACATGCAATATTTCTATTAAAATGTAGAAGAGTGAAAACTGCAATAATTCAGTTAATCATGAAGTAATATTTCTTATTGGCATTTAACTGCTAGAGTTGTTGATACAAACTTAAAAGAGTTATTTTTATATGGAATAACTCTTATATCAGCTTTATTATTATTGTGCCCATTAATTTAGACATTTTGTTTTCTAACTGTCTTGGTATTTCTGTGCTGCATTTACTCTATAAGTTTGGGGTGGTTTGTAGCTAAAGTTCATAAAGGAATAGTACATTGCTTACTGATAATTCATGTAAATTTTGGAGGTGAGAGTTTATATAAAGGATAAACTAGGACTTAACTCAGGATTATTCATAAATGTATATTAGTTTTGAATATTATTAACCTTCTCTATTGTCTATCAAAAAATGTAGAATTATGAAGTCTTTATTGAGATAAGCAGTTTTTTAATATAGTATAAAAATTTTAGTCATGTTTTATTTAGGTATTTTTTAGTATAAAGTTCTGGTCAAAATGTTTAAATTTAAGTGGTACTGGAAAGAGCTATACATTAATATTTGTTTTTAAATAGACATTAAGATGAATGTGTCTTCAATGGTACAGAAAAATGCATTCAAAACTCAACAAGTTCTCCCATGCTCTAGTTCAAGTAAGCATCACAAGTTTCCTTCAACGAACCCTAAAATGATTTACAGAAATGAGATGGTAAGTTCAGTCTTTATAATCCATATAGTACAATATTATGCTTATGTCAAAAACATGTTAAGAGTTTAGTGAGTTCTATGTGTAGGGTTGCTTTAACAAACTGTAGAATACCATACAAATAAAAGAAGCACATGAAATATGAAACATATTAAAGTACATTTGTTTGAATTAGCCAATGGTGAAAGGAACAGTAAAATGCTTTTGGCAAAATTTTGCAAAAAAAAAAGTTGTTCTTAATTGTATATAAAATACAACCTTTATATTTTGTTTAATATGACATTTTAAAGCTGGTCAAACTGGCAAATTATTAAAATCTAAAAAATAATAATTTCTGATAGAATATGATATGCTTCAGATATATGTGTTTTTGTTTATTTGCTTTTTAATCTGTTTTCTTTATCAAAAGTGTAGTTTGAACAGCTACTACATAGTTCTGTACCAATTCTTATTTGTAATTATTTTGTTTCATTGGTACATCTTAGAGTAAGGTAATAACTGATTTGGCAATATAATTTCAGTTTGTTTAAGCGCTTTTCTCAGAATATGTTTTTTCTGAGAATGGAAGTTTTTGTGTATTATATATCTCAAAAAAATAGTTTTAAACTGATTGAAAAAACAACAAACTATTACATCTCTTAAGTGAAAGTAGTATATACAATTTGCAAAAATGTTTTTATATTTGTATATATTTCTTCTGGTTTTATTTAGTTAAGTCTGATTTATTATATATATATATTATCTTTTTAATTTGTTTAACATGATTACGTGAATACAGTATTTCTTACATAATTAACATATGTCCATGTAGTCAGTGATTAATTACACAATCATTGCATGATCAAGATTTGACTTGCAATATGGTACATTACCTCTTTTGCATAAATAGCTATTCTAAATCAGTGCTGCCCTCTATATGCAAACATGCTAATTATCATTTCCCAACACTCCACCAATGAGAATGCAATACATTCTTTTGATTCATGTGACTCCCTCTGTTCAATTCTACCAAACAGTAACTTTCATTTGGCAGGACTCCTATCAAGACATTTTTCTTTGGTTCTCTTTAATTCATATTGGTGGCTTTTAATAGTTTCATTTTTGAGGTGGAATTTCTTCATTAATTTTTTTTTTTATTTTTATATCATGGAATAATTTTCCAGTGAACTCATTTTTTTGTCTTTGTTTTGTTTCTTCTCACTCAAGTTTTTACCCATCAAACACTTTTGTTTCATTTATACATCAACTATAACTTCTGAGGTTAATGTTACCATTTTGGGTATCATACCTCCTACTAGCACTATCTCACAGGCTGCAGGTGGAGGAGACTTGATGGATTTATCTGTGATTATCTACTGCGAGATTGATTGTTATACAAGTTATCCTTCTTCTGAACTGTTCAGGTCAATGAGATTTTGATAGCTTTTTTCCACTGTGATATTTTGCAATGTCTTCCTATAACCCATCTGCAGAATCAGCTGGACATAAATATGGCATTTTTAGACCTGATTTCTCAGATATGTGATGTTTTGTCCATTTACCTGGTTTATTATGATCTCAATTCTCTGTTCATGATACCTCTTCAGAATATGGTATTCTCACCCTTCCTGGATGTTAGGGTTCATACTGAGAGTGTCTGCATTCCTCCTTTTCCATGGGCTACAGATCAATTGGCATTAGCATAAAGTTAAACTGACTGTTTATTTCTTGACTTTCAGCAGTTAGAATCAATTTTAGCCCCATAGGGGGAGGTCCATGATTTTCTTGTGCACTTATTCCATGCCTGGTTTCCCCTTCTTTATCATACACTTAATTTCATTCTGTAATATTTACTGAATATAAATCTACTTTTTAAGGTGATTCACAGAGATTCTGAGGGTTTTTTGAGGGAAAGCCTCTCCCTAATTACTTCTATGTTGATTGATCTGTTTTGAGGGAAAGCCTCTCCCTAATTACTTCTGTGTTGATTGATCTGTTTTGAGGGAAAGTCTCTCCCTAATTACTTCTGTGTTGATTGATCTGTTTTGAGGGAAAGCCTATCCCTAATTACTTCTGTGTTGATTGATCTGTTTTGAGGGAAAGCCTCTCCTCTCTCTTATGTTGATTGAATTACTTCTGTGTTGATTGATCTGTTTTGAGGGAAAGCCTATCCCTAATTACTTCTGTGTTGATTGATCTGTTTTGAGGGAAAACCTCTCCCTAATTACTTCTATGTTGATTGATCTGTTTTGAGGGAAAGCCTCTCCCTAATTACTTCTATGTTGATTGATCTGTTTTGAGGGAAAGCCTCTCCCTAATTACTTCTATGTTGATTGATCTGTTTTGAGGGAAAGCCTCTCCCTAATTAGTTCTATGTTGATTGATCTGTTTTGAGGGAAAGCCTCCCTACTACTTCTGTGTTGATTGATCTGTTTTGAGGGAAAGTCTCTCCCTAATTACTTCTGTGTTGATTGATCTGTTTTGAGGGAAAGCCTCTCCCTAATTACTTCTGTGTTGATTGATCTGTTTTGAGGGAAAGCCTCTCCCTAATTACTTCTGTGTTGATTGATCTGTTTTGAGGGAAAGCCTCTCCCTAATTAGTTCTGTGTTGATTGATCTGTTTTGAGGGAAAGCCTCTCCCTAATTACTTCTGTGTTGATTGATTTGTCATCTTAAGCTCTTGCTTTACATACATGGTTTCTCTGTTGTTGTGTTCTCCTGAGTCAAGATGCAGCCTTGAAATTCTTCAAATAAAAAACAGTATTTTTAACCTTAATATGAAAATCACTTTACATTTGGAAAAGCCAACACTTTGATTATATATATTCATGAAGAAGGTATCAGTGAAAACAATTAAAATTCTGATTTTTTGTGTACAAAACACTTGTAATGTTTGTTGAATGCTTGGTAGGTTTTCTGAAGATATATAGAAGTTGTTTCAAAATGGTGTGCCATTCCAGCTGTATCATGAGATTTTGTAAATGTATGGCATCAAGTATGCTTTTTCAACTGTGTAAAATAATAAAGTTTATTTAGGCTAATGTGGCCTTATTATTGAATTGAGAGAATTTTACTTTATTAAAAATAGCTCCATATTAGTGTATTTCATGTTTTTAATCAGAAAAACTGTCCTTTTTTATGTTGGGAGTCAGAGGAGTGTGCTGCAAAGTTAACATTATTTTTCTAGTGTGCTATGAGTAAAAAATATGTGGGACCCACTGATATAAAGCACTTATTAAAAGCTATAGTATGGAAACTATGATCAGGACCTCAGCAGTGATCAATGTCATTTGTGGACCTGTCCCACTGTAACTCTTTCTAAGTATGATCAACCCTCAAAAGTAGTAAAGCCCTGGAAAGCTTTTCTTAGGGTTTGGGGCTTAATGTGCCAACATGTTGCACTCTTCAATAGAACAGAGTTGAAAAGGTTGAAGCCAGTGCTGCTCCCTACACATCTAGTGGTGCATCCAATAGAACTTTGAACTCTGGCTGGTTGAAGAAAGAAATTGGCAGAATGGCTGTGAATTAACCCTTAAACAATAAAACTTTGGGTTGAATGTATGTTCAGGTGAATTCCAGTTAGTCAGACATTCTGCTAGGTGTATTGGTTGAAAAATGTCAGTTACTACCATAACCTGTTTTAAAATCTGACACAAATGCAGTCCTAATAGTATATCTAAGTCAAACAACATTGCAGTTGGCTTGGTATATACACATATCCTGTATTACTTGCAAAAGATGTGTACCTGCTATCTGTAGATTTACCAATTCTCAGATGTTATTGAGTCTCTGCTTGATTAATATTTTTAATTACTCATCTAGATCAGGGGAATGACTCTCTTATGAAATTATGGATGGCATCTCATGTCAGAAAGTTTATTTTATAGTTTGAAAATCAAATGTCTCATTGCTCTTTAAGTGACTAATTGCTTTTAATCACATGACCTGCCCAGCTTCTCAAATAAATAAAGCACCTATCATCTGATAGTTTAACATTAAGAGTCTCAACATCAGACGTCTGGTCAAGCCAAAGAACTTGTAATCTTTACTAAAAGTTTATCAAATGTTGTGAAGATGCACATGCTGTATCAAATGTTATAATGTGAATACTTAATGTGTGCAAGTATGTAGACAAGCTTGTATATTATACTGAGTCTGTTGTAAAAGATTTAAACAACTTTTAGATCAATTTTCAGTTGCTTAATATGCCATCATAACATATGGTCAGTTCTCTTCATGGTTATTATTGAGGTTCACAAACTTGTTAGTTTGTATTTAACACTGAAGTGTTAAGTTGACATGTGCTTTTTCATGACACCTGACATTTTACACAACTCTAAGAACATTTGGCTGCTTAAAGTAGTTACCTGATACATGTGGATCTCTTTGGGTGTTACAAACCATACTTTCCAGTGATATGCCTACACATCATGTACAGACTGTGCCAATGTATCAAAGAACAGATAAGTCTAGGCCCACTTTGTGAAGTTGTCAATATTAAAAAAACAGAATCTTAGATATGTGTTTTCTATGTAATAAAGGTCAATTTGAGCTTATTAATTTGAAATTTTAGTTTTATAGACCCTCTCATTATACTGATGGGCTGTTTAATACAACAGGAAAGTAGTTTTGATACCTTAGTTTACAAATGTTTTATTTGATTTCTCCTTTTCCAGTTATTACCTTGAAAAGTGTGTATATATCCATAATGTCTTAGCTCAGTGTTTAAAAACCTAAATTTGATTAACATTGAGAAATATAGTTTTTAATAGTTGAGATCACATGTGATATTTATACAATTTATGTATCTAGTGTAGTTATTGTTGTTGTTTCAACTATAATACTAGTGGTATTATAGATGTTTTTCTTACATATTCCTGGTGAGAGAAAGCAAGAGTATTAGTGAACTGCAGCAAAAGTTAAATTGAGTTTTTCATTATCGTTTTCTGCAAATAGAGACTTGTGAGGAAATATTCCAAACAGCATTATCCCATCAGTAACGTGAAATTGAGCAATAATGAAGGCAGTGATAATGTTTGCATGATCTGGTGATCACATGTGATATATTTTGGTATCTGAGATTTAAAACATGGTTAAAAAAGCAAACTTCTATTGGTGTATCCAAAATTTGATATGCTGGTAACACCCATTTTAACATTTAACTGTTTTTTCTATATTTCTTTCAGTTGTTCAGATGTGAACAAAATTGACAGTTTTGAATAAGATAACTAATGTAAATTCTTATTTATAAATAGAATAATCAGATAGACTGGTTAATTAGCCAGCAAACTTCATCAGTATCAGCACTGAGGTTGTCAGCCCTATTGAGCCAGTCAACTACCTATTGTAGAAGGAAATCAACGGTCAACTTTTTGACCCACAATGAGGTACATACAAATGTGTTTGAATAATTAACCTAACTTATTTGTTGTGAGTATATTTGTCTTTATGATTTTGTTATTTACTTATGTTTATATACCTTATATGTGCATTTACATGGTGATTCAGAAGTTAAGAAGGCAAATAATTCAGAATTACAGAGTTACAGATAAATAATTGTTAGAAAAGTCAAATACTCCTGCAAAACACAAATACAACACCGTTAAGCAAAGAATGAACTGATCGCAGACAATAAAGGGAAACAAGAAAAATAAATTAATTTGTTAACACAAATACAAACTTCTGTTATCTAAACTAATCAAGATCTATATTCTCTAGCTGCTAAGGTTGACAAGAGAAACAATATCTAGAACATTCAAGAATTAATATCAACTTCTGATCAAAGCAAGCTACCTACATAAATCAGAACTAAATTTTTCTATAAGAGACAAATTTGGACAACTTTCTCTCTCACTACAGGCTCAATCAACTTGACTGACCTCTTTGTATTTGTTTAAAGTCTTTATAGGTTTAATATTTCTAACTCTCAATATAGTTTGTATATCTTTACAAAATCTGGCAGTCATTCAGAAAACATTATAAGTCTTTCATGTACCAATCAAATTATGTATTTTTAGTGAACTATTTTTAGTAAACTAAAAGAATTATTTGTTCATAAATAATGAGTATTTGTTTTGAGTAAGTCCATGTGCAAAGAAATTTTCATGTTAAAATTAGAAATACTTTGCTTCATTTAAAAAGATCTCAAATTTTCTTTGTGTAATCTCTAAAATATCCTAAGTACATTTCAAAGGTTTTTTAATTCAGTAAAACTTTATATTTCATTTATTTTTTCTGTCTTAAGTAAAACCAGGTTTTGACCACCATCATAACCACCAAAAAAAATAAATCAAAATTATTCTCTTTCTTTCTTCCTTGAATGACATCAAATTGTGACATGAAACTACATTTGTTTATCCTAAGTAGCATGAAACTCACAACAGTAAACATTTATTTATAATCTAATCTCATTATTTTATTACCCTGTGAACCATATATAACTGTTATTCATGCTGTTATAAGCTGTAAGTCACTTAGAGCACATGCAGTTCACTTTATCAAATTACATTACTAGTATGCTGCTACAAGCTGCTGATGCTCTTGCCTTGTGAAACATTTTTATTACATTATTGTTATTTATTTTAACTAACCTAAAAACGTCCCTAATTTTACATTTTGTTATTCCTGGTAATAAATGAAGAATAGTCATGAGTAATAAGAAATAAAGTACTTACTCAAACTCTTTTTGCTGTCGATCATCAGTGGAACTTAAGCCTTTTTTTTATAGTAATGCTCTAAATAAGTTTTTTTTAATTAAATAATATACCAAAGAACATAAACTAATAACATGCAAAAAACAGACAGTTTTCTCTAACAATCACAATTTTTCTTACTTTCTAACTATGCAACAAAAGCTGTTATAAATTCTTTCAAGCTAGCCATTGTAATTCCCATGGGAATCGAAGCTGTATTATGAGTTAAATTAATGTTTATTTATTAAGAACACAATGTAATACTGTACATCATTTGATGGATCAAAACCTTGACCTCTTGTTGGTTATAAGCAATATATAATTAAACGTAAGAGAGAACCATTAACAAATCCTGAAAAAGTTGGTGTGGCAGTAGGGGTCTGAGTTTTTATTCTATAGCTCTGTAACCGAACAAAATTAAAAGCTGTAAAAATAATGATTTGCCTGAACAATGAACATTCCATAATGAGTAATTTACATTTAATTTTATACTTTTTGAAGGATTGGTGGATAAAATTTGTCTTGTGTCACATAGGGAAAATTCAGGATTTTTTTAAATATTGCCTTGTAAAATTAAGAACTTGATGTATAATACTACTAAAACATGTGTTATAAACTAATATTTTATGCTATACCAATTGGTATAATGTAAACAAAAGGCATTCAATTTAGAATGTGAGACACTAAAACTTTGTGTCGTGTACTAAAGGATACCTGGGGTGAGACGGTTAAGTGGAGAATAAATTTAACACAAAAAATATAAATTTTTTTATTAACATGAAGACTGTTTTGTTATTTAAACTGACAGAGTTTAATGTTTTGTGGCTACCAGGGTTGACAAGAGAGAAAAAATTAGAGCATTCAAGAGCAATTACTATTAACTTTTGGTCAAAGCAAGTTACTTACATAAAAGAGAACTAAATATATATATATATATCTAGTAAATAAATAGCTAAGTAAAGATAATGTTCCAAACTGTAGTACTTATAGCAATTAGAGTATGATCTGTACTCTTGCTGTTAATTATATTTTTGGTCTTAAACACAGTAATATCTCAAGAGATAAGCTGGCCCAGGAGACATAGAGTAAGGTCTGTATTAACTGACAGAACTGGCTTCATTTCTCTAGATAATCAAAGAACACTGGTTACATACTTCAACCCATGGTCTACATAAGTCTTAAGCCAAGAAATCAGTCGTACAAGTTTCTATATTTCATGTTTCAATAAGCTGTTTTTCAAGATTTTACAGAAATGAGACTTAAAAACTCTAGTTACAGTATATTCTCTTTGTACACATAAAGGATTAGCTTGTGTACCACTTTGAGATACCCAGTTAAATAAAATGTCATAACTACATTCAGAAACAGATAAAAAGGATTAGCTTGTGTACCACTCTGAGATACCCAGTTAAATAAAATGTCATAACTACATTCAGAAACAGATAAAAGGATTAGCTTGTGTACCACTCTGAGATACCCAGTTAAAGAAAATGTCATAACTACATTCAGAAATAGATAAAAGAATTAGCTTGTGTACCACTCTGAGATACCCAGTTAAATAAAATGTCATAACTACATTCAGAAACAGATAAAAAGGATTAGCTTGTGTACCACTCTGAGATACCCAGTTAAATAAAATATCATAACTACATTCAGAAATAGATAAAAGGATTAGCTTGTGTACCACTCTGAGATACCCAGTTAAAGAAAATGTCATAACTACATTCAGAAATAGATAAAAGAATTAGCTTGTGTACCACTTTGAGATACCCAGTTAAATAAAATGTCATAACTACATTCAGAAACAGATAAAAAGGATTAGCTTGTGTACCACTCTGAGATACCCAGTTAAATAAAATGTCATAACTACATTCAGAAACAGATAAAAGGATTAGCTTGTGTACCACTCTGAGATACCCAGTTAAAGAAAATGTCATAACTACATTCAGAAATAGATAAAAGAATTAGCTTGTGTACCACTCTGAGATACCCAGTTAAATAAAATGTCATAACTACATTCAGAAACAGATAAAAAGGATTAGCTTGTGTACCACTCTGAGATACCCAGTTAAATAAAATATCATAACTACATTCAGAAATAGATAAAAGGATTAGCTTGTGTACCACTCTGAGATACCCAGTTAAATAAAATGTCATAACTACATTCAGAAACAGATAAAAAGGATTAGCTTGTGTACCACTCTGAGATACCCAGTTAAAGAAAATGTCATAACTACATTCAGAAATAGATAAAAGAATTAGCTTGTGTACCACTCTGAGATACCCAGTTAAATAAAATGTCATAACTACATTCAGAAATAGATAAAAGAATTAGCTTGTGTACTACTCTGATATATCCAGTTAAAGAAAATGTCATAACTACATTCACAAACAGAGTATAACTTCAGTAAAATATTTTCTGAAAAACATATGAATAATGATAATATTCTGTAATAATGAATTTATGACAATTTCAGTCATTATAGTGGTATACGAAATGAGATATTCAGGACTTATCCTGGGACAACATCATTGAAGGCATTTAAGGTCATGTGACTTGCATCTTTTGTAAATTTTGATAACATGCATTATACTCCCAAAATTGTAATGGTAACAGTGTACACAATTGCAAATGACACATTTTAAACCAAACATTACCAAAATTGCTTTTTAGAGATATACATATATCCCTTTCATCTTTTCTCGGTGTGCCACAGAAAATTTAAGTCTTATCATAACAAAAGTTATATGTCCCATAAACCTATGTGTGAAGTGGATACCATAAGTTTGCATGATCGTGTATTTGCATCTTTTAAGGGTGAATAAGTTTAAAAAGTATTAAAATAAAAAAAGAATCCTACATAAGGAAGCAGACAAGCATTGTGATATGCCTACTTGTAAATCATCTAAGTAATGGCACTGTGTTCAGTTGGATAATAAAAAATATGATCCTACTATTGGAGCATCATTAGAAGGTCAGCTTGTATGCCAAATGGATTTCCAAATGATTCTCCTCCTTCGTATCAGGTAATGGGAAAATATTTATGTTAGAAGCTGCATACTACAAGCTTATTTAAAAATATGTAATATCTGATGGACCATGAATAGCAACTGGTATTTACAGTGAAGTTACCATATTGATATTTGCCATTTACAAGTAGCACTTTGAAAAAGCTGTTAAATGTTTGCCATCATTTTATAATACAGTACTGATGTCAAATAAATATGCATCCTCATTTGTTCTGATTTTTTTTGTAAAATCTGTATTTTTTAATCTCAAAACTACATGTTGTAGTCTTTCATGTATTGCATCTGGAGCATTTCGTTTCAGTGATCAGCAGTAATCAGCTATCATGCTGATGTTCCATCTTCCCTGACACCTCTTCTCCATTTCCTTGATATCTTGATGAAGCTTTTCTACTTGTTCTTTGCTGACAGCACTGAGATTTTGAAGGAAATAATCACTATATGAGTGTAAGAATTGAACATTCAGACTTACGTTACAACACAAATCTTTGAATTTATCAAGCATATTGTTGACAATATCTTTGAAATTTGGGTCCTTGTTGCTTCTTAAAAGTTTGACAGTAATATCTTTAAAGGCAATTCACATTTCTTTTTCAACTTAATGCATTGTCCTTTTGAAGTCTTCATTCAAATTTAATTTCCTAATGCAGTCTAGAGGCCTAACAAAAATTTACTTTAAATATATTGCCATAGTGATATATAAATAATAATGAAAAGAAAAAAAAAATGTCAAAGTGCATACACAAACAAATACTATCCAGAAATGAGAAATGACATGTCATGTGGCCTGGTAGCTGTTTATGTACTGGAAGTGTTTGTCATAAGTTCTAGAATAATTGATAAAACTTTCACATTGTGATTGGTCTTGAGAAATTTATGGCCTGTTGTTGTTAACAGTCTACGCATAACAAAATGTGACCCAATTTAAATGAAAATGATTCATTTATGTAGAAGTACATATGATGTTTTGTGAAAAACCTGTGTGTAAACAAATAAAATCTATATCACTTTTGGATTCAGTATACAGGAATTAGTGTAGAACATGTAAAAATGTCAAAACAATAAAGCTATCCTAAGGGTGGCCAGGTGGTTAAGGCATTCAACTTGTAATCTGAGGATCATAGGTTCAAATCCCCATCACACCAAACATACTTGCCCTTTCTGCTATGGGGATATTATAATGTTATTGTCAATCCCACTATTCATTGGTAAAAGAGTGGCCCAAAAGATGGTGTGGGTGGTGATGACTAGTTGCCTTCCCTCTAGCCTTACACTGCTAACTTAGGGATCACTATTACAGATAGCCCTTGTGTGGCTTTGCACAAAATTCAAAAAGGAACCATCCTAAGCCAGTATTATTGAGGTATTTTAACCCTTTTGCCCCAGGTATTCTTTACTGAACATGGCAGAATTTGTGTCTTATGTTTAAAATTTTATTATACTACTTTTTGTTTGCGTTATACCAATTAATATGGCTTAAGCACTTTGCTAATAATCCATATTTTAATAGTATGTACGTTTTATGTACTTAACTATATAAGGAAATATTTTTAAAAATTCTGAACTTCCCTAGTTTTACACAGTAACACATTTTATCTAGGCAGCATGTCTATTTTATCCATCATCCCCTCAAAATGTACAAAATTCCTCTCTATAATAATATCATTGTTCAGACAAGCCATAATTTTTATAGCCTTGAATTTTGTTTGGCTATAGAACTATAAATAGAAAATCACACATCTGCTGCCAAAACTTACCTGTCACATCCTGTCTTTCAGGCTTTGTTAATAGTTTTCTGTTACATTTAATTATATCTTACCTAAAGTCAATAGACAGTCAGAAGTTTCGTCTATCAAATGACATATTATATAACTTCATGTTCTGAATAGATAAGTGTCAATCTCACTCAGTGTACAAGCTTCATTCCCATGGAAAAATTAATGACTAACTTGGATGAATTTGTAATGGCTCTTTTCACATAGTCAGAATGCCAGAAAAATTTTAAGAGTTAAGGGAAATTGCTTTATTTTACATGTTATTAGTCTGTGTTTTTTGGTGTTTATTTAATTAAATAAAAATTATTAATGCATTACTACCATTAGTATAAAATACATAGGCATAGTCAACAACCAACAGCAAGAAAAAAAAGATGGAGTATTGGGTAAGTAAGTTATTTTTTTGTTTTCCATGTTTATTCTTTATTTATTACTATAAAAATAACTAAAATGTAAAAATAAGGATCTTTTTAAGCTAGTTAAGATTACATTAGATAAATGATGTAATAAAAATGTTTCACCAGACATGCAAACCAGTGCCTTGTAGTAGCATAATGTGAGCTGCATGTGCCACGAGTGATTTACAACTTATTATGGAGTGGATAGTAATTAGACATAGTTAAAAGGACAATAATACAAAATGTAGTTATAAATAGATGTATACTCTTGTGAGATTCAAGCTACTTATAATAAACTAATGTAGTTTTGTGTTACAATTTGAAGCTATTCTAGAAAGAATAAAAATGGTAATTTAGATCTATTTCAGTTTCAGTTTTTTATGGTTAAAAAGTCAATGAAATTGACCAATCTTATTTTGAGTTAAGGTAGATAAGATATAAAGTTTTATTTAAAAAGAAATGTTTTAACTGTTTAGGAAGTTTTATAAATTACACAAAGGAAATTCGAGATTTTTAAGATGAGGAAACTTTTTTTTTTCTTAACATTAAAAGAACTTTGTACATGGACTATTAAAAACGAACACTCAGTATATTCATGGACAAATCTTTATTTTAGTTTATTAAAAGTAATCTACTAAAAATATATTTTTTGTTATGTAAAAAGACTTGCAGTGTTAATTGAAAGGCTGTCAAATTATGTGAAGATAAACACTGTACTGAAAGTTAGAAATATTAAGTCTGTAAAGACTTTAAATGAGTACAGAGAGGTCAAGTGGTCAGTCAAATTGACTGAGCCTGTGTTAAGAGAGTTGATAGATCCTTTCAAAATGTTGCTACCTCTTCTCATCCAAAGCTGTTTCTTTCCTTGTTTGCCCTCAAAGTTTTGCTAAAACTTTTTGCTAACAGTGCACCACTTTTTTAACACCCCTTCATTTATATGCCTTTTCAGAACACGTGCTGATCTTGTTACTATTTTCCACCAATGATACTGCACCATCTGTACCAGTGCAGCTTGCTTTCTCTACTATTTTAGCACACTCCTTACTTTCTATATTGGCATTCTAGTGTATAGATATGTTTAAATTGTTCTCTGTGTAATTACAATTTGTGATGGATCATAAATTTATATCAGTTTCAACTTTAAGTTTCGATATTATTTGTTTCTACTTGCCTGTTTAAGAAATGTTTCTGCTTTCCAAATTTTCTCATTGTATTTAAGATGTAATATGGCTTTAGTAGATGAGGATTCTGAAATGAGTCTCCAAACCTTGGACATTTCTGATGAAGTACAGGCTTTAAGTTTACAAGATGTTTGTGTCTTATGGTCAGCAGATAATTTCTTCCTTCCAAGCTACAATTTGTTTGCGAGGAAGAATGTAAAAACTATATGAAAATTTCTTTGTATGACACTTTCCACTTGTTACTGAGCCTCTATGTAATCTGCTGGTTTAGGTATTGTTATTTTCCTGAGGAGATCTATGGTAAATTTTTCAGTTTGTATTCTTCACTTCATGTAGGTATACCTATATTTAGCAAATTTATGCATGCTCGTATGGATGAACCTTAATATGTGCACTATATAGCTTAGGCCTTTCATTTTCTTTCTTGCTCAGTAGTTGGTGAAATAGATTTTTATAATTATTTTATTGTATAAGGTACTTTAGTTTAATTGTTACATTGTTTAATTTTTTGTATATGTACTAGTTTTGCACATTCCTTACTGTACATTAAGCTAGTTTTGAGGATTTGTTATTTTTATTTACCAGATATGTTGTGTCTAAGTTCCTTTCTTTAGCACTAGTCATGTTTTTCGGAGTGCGTTTTACTTTCATATCCTTTGTTTTATAGTTTCTTTGGGTGGAGTTGTGTGTTTGATGTTTAAGGGTCTTTTATCTTCCAAGTTCTTTTAGTGGTTTTGTATTTTAATCGTTTTATGTTTTAGGTCAAATTTTTTATACATCTTTGTTATTTTTATGTATTTTGTAGACTATAGATAAACCAGTTATTTTGCTTGCATTTCTTTTAAAATTTTATTTTTCAATTAATCTTCATTTTAATTTTATAATCTCAATAATTATTTTACTGCATATGAATACCTAAAATCAGTTTAATTTTCTGAAATATATTTGAAGACTTGGATTTTTTTATTGTATGTTAAAACACTTTCTTGCTGAAAGTGACTTGCGAATTTTCCTGAGTTTTTCTCTCCTGTAAAATGGTTATTTGATGCTACTTTCTATCTAATAGAAGTGAAGTTTCTTAAAGTTAAAAACTGCAGTCCTTACAACAAACGCCTCAGGTAAAACATGGACTTTAGTAGTTAAGGCAAAGTTTTTCAAAAGTAGGGCCTTAGTAGGTAATAATAGGGATAATTTAGATTTCATAGAGAGCTTACCAGCATGTTTTTATACAACTACCTACTTTTGTCATTAAAACATCAAGAATTGCACCAAAACATAACACTTAAGCTGATTTGTAAGACAGTCTTCACTGATTAGAAATAAATTAAATCCGTGTGCTTATCTCCTTGTGCATGTTTCAAAAGTTGCTGTTTGCTGCATAAACAACAGAAACTGTGAAATTGATCACTTGGTAATGGCTGACACTAGCTTGACCATTATTGTCTATGTAGGTTAACTAACTGTTGATGCTAGGATAGCATTTTCCAATGTTGTATAGTTTTCTGCATTATCATGGAAATATAAAACTTGTTAAAGAGGTTCTTTCAAGCACACATGGCTATGGGACAAAGTGTGTAGATAATACATCACTAAATGTATGTATTTTAGATTAATATTAATTTTACACTGATCTAACAACATGCACTTGGTGTTACATTGTCTGTGGAGTTTTGTGATAATATAACATACCTAAACCTTTCAGGAAAAGTTTGGACTTTAATACTTAGGGTAGGATTTTCAACAACAAAAAGTTTGTTAAGCTGTTTAAAACCATGACTGACAGAGACATAAACATTCTTGTAAACAGAAGTAAAACAACATGCAGTTTATGTAAACAGTAACCATGACAAGAAATGCAACATAACAAAAGCTTGTGCACATATTTCAGCTTGAAAACTCATAATATATTGAGGTAAAGGAGTATCTGATTGTCTCTCAGTTATTCTGTATTGGGTTTTAAGGTTATGTTTACTCTAAAGTCACTTACCAGAAAATAGAGAAAACAGTTTTCTCATCTTGCAAAGGGAAGTTGGTGATTCTAATGCCACCAGTTCCTCAAACTCTTTACTTTCTTAAGTTAATAATGTGAGCAGTTAGACTATTCACAATACAGCTACATGTGTTTTTGCAACAAGTTTTATATTTCTGCGAGTTAAACCGAATATAAAGAAAAGTAGGAAAGTGGAATGCACTTAGAGGTCTGTATTTGTTATGGTTATTCGTAAGTCAAAAACTTAACATTTTTATCTGTGAACATATATTTTTTCATATAATGGTGATTTTGACATAGCAGATATTACTAAGCTAAATTATAACCTCTTCCTTTAATATTTTAATTGGCGAGATCAGATATAAATCCCAATCAAATTAATTTTCCAAGACTCAGAGTCTCAAACACAGAGTAAACATGCTATGACTGTGCATCTAACATACCATTATAATTCATACAGAACTGGAAAAATATACTGTTGGAAATGTAGGCCTATCATAACTCAGTTATCATTCATTGTGTCAGTAGCAAGTTTACAGGTTTGTAATGCTAAGATCTAGGACTTGATACTGTGTGGTGGACAGAATATAGATAGCTTATTTTGTAGCTTGATACTGTGTGGTGGACAGAATATAGATAGCTTATTTTGTAGCTTGATACTGTGTGGTGGACAGAATATAGATAGCTTATTTTGTAGCTTTGCACTAAAAAAAAAATGTAGTTACCATTAAAAAGCTTTTTAGCCCAAGAAAACAAAGTGTACTTTCCAAATTCGTTTTCCCCATTTATTGAAAACTGGATGTAAAGAGTGAATTTAACACCCATTTATCATGAAACTGGTTTAAAATGAAAACAAAACCATAGTTTTCAATACTTTTGCATTTCTGAAAGCACCGAAACTTTTGTGTTTTTTTATTTTGTCAACATCTATATGAATTCACTGTTTTATACCTCCTAAATGTCTTGGCAGCAAGTAATAGATGTATTAATAATTTTCATCTTATGACAAGAATATATGTTTTATTATATAAATTAAAATTGTGGAAATAGTTAAAGTAAGTAATGACAAAACCAAGATAGAGCATGTGGTATTTAAAAGCAGTTATACAATTGTAACTTCTGTTATTGTGATGTTTTAAAATCATATTACTGTGGTAATATTTTATAGTAATTGTTTACATTACACTTAATAAATTTACTAAATTTCTATGAAAATTACATTTCACCAAAGTTTTTCTTTGTAAGACCCAATTATGTATAAAAAACATACATTATAATCTGCACCATATTTATCATTATATACTCAGGTGTCAAAATATGTGTATGCCATTAATAATAGAATAGATAGCAAATATTATATTGTAGTTAGTGCTATATACTTTAAAGTGATTGTTGATTAAGAAAATAGAATAAATATAATTTAAATTTCAGCAAAGATACAATCAATTATATGACTAATCTTTGTTATAGCCCATAACCAAAAATGCATTATACTATGTTTATTACAAAGGGATTACATAAAAATTTGTGTACTTTTATATGTAACTGTGTAAATAAAATATATTGTTGTATTGGCATAATTTTTACTTAAGATTTGATATTTCAGATTTTGGCTGACCACTATACTTAAGACTTCCACCTAATTTCTTGTGTTATATGTGATATAGCTGCATTATAGCATGCAAACATCTTTCACCAATAGAAGTGCAACACACCCTCCTAGTGTAACTATTATTTTATACCATACAATCATTACTTTTTCATCTACCTTCCTCTTTTCACCCTGAAGTTATTTCTCAACTTTTAATGGTTGTTCACTCCAGGTTCTTGGAAAACCAAGGTTAATGTCTCAGATGATTACCTCCATGTTCCTATTTTGCCAGCATCCAGATGTTACCTTCAGTTTGTCCAAGAGGGTAGGATGTTTCAATTCTGCACTCTTCCATTTGGGTCTGGCATTGGCTCCTGATAATTTCTCCTCACAGAATCAGAGCTTTCGCTCATCATATTAATGACATAAGACAGTAATATTACCATTACATAGATAACTAGGTTCTTTTCCACCAGGCCTCTCAACACCATATTCATCTCCTACTTCAAGAGGCAGCATGTTTGGTATGACTCATAAAATTGGAAAAGTGACATCTTGTCTCCACTCAATGCCTTAATCATTTGGGGGCATTTCTCAACTCCCACCTCAACAAGTTCCAGCTTTTCTTCATTTGTTGGACATGAAATGCTCGATTTCTAAAGTCAAAACTTCTCTGAATACAAGTGAGGTTCTCTCTCTCTCTTTAGAAACTTGAGCTTCCATGAAAGTCTTAATTCTTTAGGATCATGCACACATGCAATATTTTCAGTAGGTGTTACATAAACAATGGAATCTCTTTGGGATCCTTAGGAATCCACCATCCTCTCTTTCTGTAAGTTGACTTAGCCTCTCATGTCCTGGGCACTCTTTAAGTTGTGACCTATAGTACAGAGGTAGGAGGATGTGTCACATGCTACAGTACAGTTATACCACCTATACACGTGAAGTTAAGTAGGAGACTCAAGGCTTATTGGAATTACTATATTTTTGTAGGAAGCTAATATTCAATTATTCTTTAGTCCAGACAGGTTGAACAGCTTTTAAAAGATGAAAACAACTTCAACATTAACAGACGGATATAAAGGAAGATTAGAGACATTTGTTTTCAAAATGGATGCATGTGTTTGGAATGAAATTTATACAAACTAAAAGTTGACTTATTATTACTTATCTATAAATGACTTTGAACGTTCCGATCGAGTTCTTTTTCAAATTATGTTTTATTGACGATGTTCATGATTGTTGAAATAAACACAAAACGTAGAAAAATATAATTTTACAATTCTGCTGTATTTTATCATTTGAATTTTATACAAGTTTCAACAATAAGAAGGCTTTAAGAAAGCAAAAATGTAAGAAGTATATTGACAGTGGAAAGTAATTATCAATGTTCATAATAACATTCACAGAACATTTCCTAAGGATATTAACTTTTTATTATTGTATAAGCACCACATTTTTTGCTGTTTTATTTAATTCGTGCATAGCAGATGAACGTTTTCACAGAAATTTTGAAGCTGACAATTGTAACAAAATAGCTATAAACAACTATGAATCTCTTTAATGTATGACAAAAGATAATGGTGCTGTAGATGAAGTAGAACAAATACAGTTAGCAATGAATATGCTACCTGTTGAAGAGTATGTAAATAATATGAATAGTAAATTAAGTCTTATTCTCTCGTTGAAAGTTTATCTGCAGATATCACAAACATATGTACTAATTTAAATGTTTTTGGATATGACTAGATAACATATTTGGAATATTATACATATTAATGGTGATAATTTGATTCATAGAACAGTTAATTGCAAAAACCATGAACATACCAACACCAAATAATAATACACATACACATTATCAAAGGATTAAGTCATTTTTTAACATTGTAAGTATGTTGATTATCCATATGTGGACAATGCTCACTTAGGCACCTCTAAGTCTCCATAAATTTTCAAGAAATGGATGAGGATGACATGATTTTTAATAGAAATTTCTGGGCATGTATTTTACTTCAGTATTTGCCTTTGAAAGCAAATTTTATTAATATTAAAGAAACTGAAGGCCAAGATTATTAAATAGAGCTAGCTACCAATTATTTTTATGGTAAAGTCTGTGATGATGTTTCCTTCCTAGTCTTCAGGATCTTGGCACTGTGTGCATTCCTGCATTACTTCTCGGTATTCTTCCACTTGCAAAGTCAGTTCAAAAACATCAAAGTTAGACCTAATTTCTCTAGAAGCTTGTTTCAGAACTATTGTGGGACTTTCTCCTTTTGCTGCAATATAAGAATAAGAAAAACCAGGACATTGTTACAAATGCAGAATATGGTAGTAGATATTTGAATAAAATTTTGTTCCTTACTTACATGTAAGCATATTTTTCTACAAGTCACATGAAATATTTGGACTCGTATTAAAGCTATTAATGCAAGAAATTGTATGTAAATATTTTAGTTTTACCTCTACATTCATTTGCACTGGACAGCAAATTACCCTATTTTATTATGGTCTCAATTATGTTGTTTCAAATTATGTTATTTATTGCTATATGTCAATCAGAAAAATTATCTCACCAATAGCTACATGAGCAGATACAGCAATTTTATCCATACTTAGAGCCCAAATTCTCAAGTTGTGGACTTTTACCACACTTGGTATGTTGAAAAGTAATCTTTGCACTTCTAAGAAATCAATTCCTCTTGGCATACCTGTATTGTAAAATAAATACAATATAAAAATTATGTAAATATTAAATAAGTATAATATTTGTTAGAACAGCAATAAAAATAAAACTAGATAGGATTGCAGTAGAGTGAACACTTCCTCCATATAATGTTGATCACACTTAGCTCTCAAAAAAATACAAAAATGTGTCCCCATGTTCATAATTATCAATGGGCATGGACCATGTTTGACAGGAAAATGGGACATGGAACATGTTTGCCAGGATAAAGAGGAATTATATTCTACATATTTTCACTAAGTGTCATCTGAGCCTAATTATTTGTGATTGAGTTACAGAGCAAAAAAAAAAGTATGAAAGTTATTTTCCTTTATTAACACATAGGGATTTTGTTTGTTTTTTTACACTTCTACTAACTATAACTTCTTGTCTAACAGTATGCATGTACAGAGATTTTATCTTTTGGTGCTCTTTGTGTGAAGAGTGATTTTAATAGTTTAATTTCCAAAGAGAGATTTTTCATTATTATTCTTTACATTGAAGAAATCTTTTAACTTAATTTTCCTGTTTATTTTTTTTATCACACTCTTGAATCTTATATTAGACACTTTTATTTGATTTCTGTATTTCTTTTCTAATATATTTTTGATCACATATCTGATACTTTGAAATCTTGTGTGTATTACATGCACCAACAGTCAACTCTTTACTCTTTCATTGCATATTTGGAGCCACAACATGCCACTATTCCTTTCCCATCTTGACTCCAATCTATTCATCTCAATCCCACTTCTAGGGGTTTCTCATTTCACTGTTTTATTCAGTGTTGATGGGTATGTTGCTAACCATAAGCAGAGAGTTCTGGTCCAGGGCTGTGTTATGTTGTTATCTTTATCTGATCTTCAACTGCCAGTTTTGTTAAAGGAACTTGTTCAAGTGTTTCTTTCCCCATCTTATTTGTCCCTGGTGCCCTTTTTCTTCTCCATTACTTGGAATTCTGCCACCAGCCTGTGTTTGTCCAAAGCAGTACAAGATTTTCTGTTTCTAGAGGCCATTGCACCTGTTTATCATCTTTTGTCATGCTTTTATCCAAAAATGGTTGTTTTCCTTGCATCAAACCAAAGACTGACAGCCTATACTAGGTTTCGTTTCTCGTTCTAATTTTCACTCTGTCTCTGTCATGAATGGCTATCTGTATATCTCAACATTTTGTCAAATGAAATCCCCCTCTTTGGATTATTCTCCAGGGGGTGGTGCCTCTGTTTCACACAGCACCCTTTGGACGTGCCTTAGTCTTCTATGTCTTGTTGGGTGTTCAGAGCATTCAACTGTCACTTATATGCTCTGAGGTTGCACTCTTCTCTTTCTTTAAACTACTGGTTACCGTTTTCTCATTACAAACAGGAATCCACCTGTTACCCTCATCAGCTACTCCTAGAGGTGGCTTTAGTGGGCTATTAAATCAAGTTAAAGATGTCCTTACTATGATTAATATCTCATTTAATTTGGCTGTTTTTCTTTTACTACACATATTTCAGCCAGCCCACCCTTCTCTTCTTTGACTCTCATAGATTTTCAGTTAGATTACATTTTGCAAAGCTCTATTGTTTTTGGGAATGTAGTTTTCCACGGTAGACCTTTAGGTCAAACTCATTTGTGGGCTTTTCAGTGACCAGTGGAATTTTGCAGGGATCCTTTGTCAGCTCTTATTACCCTTCTTCCTACCCTTGCCATAAATTAGACATTGGATAGAATCAACCTGTCAGTGGTTATCCCATTTTCCCCTCCTCATCTGGTTTTTCCATATATCACGGATGTACTCCTTCAGAGATGGAGATGCGAGTTGATCAACTGGGAGAGTCAGGATTTCTGGTATGCAGCCAAGAGGTCTTATCCTACCAATGTCCTAGAGTTTCCCACTGTAGGTCATGGGTGGATTAATTTTCTCCATTTAGCCAGAAATTGTATTATAATGATCCATTTTGACTTTTCAGGGATTTCTTATCTGAATCACCAGGGTGGCACCCATTGTCCATCCCTCTGTATTCATATATTGTACCTTCTTTCTAGAACAACAAGCTTGATACTCCAATCTTTGCATGTTATTTTCCAGGTGCTTTCCCTTTTGTCTTTGATGTCAGTGCCCACCAAACAGCTAGGTTTTGTAGTTGGCATACTGAGGGTTTAATCCTCATTCTACCTTCACTTACATGTCAGTTCCCAATGGCCTGGATTTTGGATGTAGTTGACTTGCTATGTACATCCTAGAGGCACATCCTTTTAATTTCATCCACTTTTGTATTTTCTGGGATAGAAGTTTATAAGTATTTGCACGGTTTGGATCACTTTCCAGCCATAGTTCTCTGCCAATTGTATGTGCTTCTCTGTTTTCACTTGTATATGCAACATCTTTTTATGATGGGCAAAGAATATATACCTGGTTCAGAAATGGTATGATTCCTCACATCAGATCTCAGAATCTGATTGTATTATCTTGGGAAGTGTCCTTTGCAAGACTCTGAAGGATACTTATTTCTCTTTCACCAATTCCTTAAGCTATTCAGTGTGAGATTCGAGATATTTATGTAAATAAAGGTATTGTACCAAAAGAGAAGTTCTAATCTTTCTACATTCAAAATGTATTTTCAATAGCTATTTACCACATCTTCCAGTGCTTCCATCTTATGGCAAACTTTGAAATGATAGTTCAGTTGAAATGAATAGAGGGTGTCACATGCATATAGAAAGTAAGTATATCATACCATTATTGGTGGAGAGTTAATGCACTGAAATCAGTTGATTCCCAATCGAGTGGAGATAGAAGGCTTGTGGCATGCATAAAATTGTTGTATATAGAGGGCAGCACTGCATGGGAATAACTATTTATACCAGACGAAGCAAGTACCTATCAGAAATACATTTTTAATGCAGTAAAATTATAGCATATCACACGCCCACAATGCCACATCTCCACAAAGTTTATAAAGGTCGGCAACTGTCAAACTTAAAGCTGGAATCAAGATACCAAGAAGAAATGAGCTTCAATGTCTACTCATATTTATTGTAGAAAATATGTTAGGAAATGGAAGGCCATTGAACTCAAATTAATCACTCTTTGGTACTTATGAATTGGGAAATTTGTTATGAAATTAAAGTGCACTTCTGGTATTAAATAAATTACCACTAAGCTTTGTACTGTTACGACACTAAGCTAAGTGGCAGAAAGCAGGAGGGGAATCTTTAACTTTTTTTTTTTTTTTTTTATCCATATAATAAATTACTTAAATTACCAAAACATGTCTAAATGGAAATGGGTCTATAATCTTATAATTTACAATACCTTATTATGCCTATTGTAAATACAGGAGTAACATATCCAAACCAAAATGGTTGGCACAATTATAATCTACAGTATCATTCACAATATGTTGACAAATATCCATACACCACAAAAAATACTCTTCCTAACTTCAACTAGTACCTGATGATAAAAAAACAAATTATTTGTATTATACTTTGTGAGAAAGGTTACGCTAAATAAATTGGAAGACGTTTGACACAGTTTCTTAACATAAAAAAAAACAAAACACATTAAACGTGAAAATAGAAATAATGCCAGTTTTCTTGATTTGAAATATTCAGGCCATCAAATTTATTAGAAATGAATAAGAATGTTATACAAAATAGGTAACTCCTTAAAAACAATAATCTCAAAAATTCCTCAGTCAAAAGCTGGCATATTTTCAAAACCTTCAAAATTTACTTTAAGCCAAAGAGTATTAAGGTTGCTTTAAGTTTCTGGATCAAGTGTGTTCTTGCTCAGGTGACTGAAGAAGATGCTCTAAAATCAGTTAAAGCTTCCGAAATTTTATTCCACGTAGTTTGATTTTCACTCATTAACATGGAACCATTCAAATCACATGATGAAGCTGTGTATGTTATGATACCAATTTTTAGTTGTTAGAATTGTAATGATACAACAGCATATAGTGAAGGATTTATATTGTTCCAGGTTGAATACCCCTTCTCTCTACTAGCTTATAGCTGCCAGATTTCACATACATTCTGCTTATTACCACTTTGAATGCTAGACTCCAAGTCATTAATGGTATGACTGTTTAAATCTGTTGTGAAGAATTGTTTAATTTGGACAAACAAATGTGATAGTTAGCAACTTGAACATCATTGATGTGATTGTGTCATTACAATTGTTTGTGTTAAATAATTGTTACAATGATTCACCACGTTAACCATAGATATTGTATTCTAAATATCTAACAATAAACAAGTTTTAAGTTGAAGTAGGTGTGTTTTAGCTACCTTGGATAGAATATTGATCAAATAACAAAGCACCATTATTTAGCAGTGGCCTATGAAAATGTAGAGAATTTGTCTCTGTCAGTGCAATACATTTGGAAATTCTGCCTTGAAATCATAATACATTACATGATTGCATTTAGGAAACCAAAGAAGCAGAGAAGAAGTCATCCTAATGTGAAGGTAGCCAAGATGCCACTAGGTGAGTTATCTCTCATAAAAGAGCCATTCAGCAGAGTATTTGGGGGCTTAATCAGACCACTAACACCTGTATTGGAGAAAGGCAAGCAGTATGTGCCTTCATTACTTGGACACATTACCCAGAAGCCACACCACTGCCCAAAAGAGATGGAGAGAGTAGAAAAAGCTCTTCTTAAAGTGTTCTTTAGAGTTAGCTTTCCAAAAGAGTAACAGAGGGATATAGTTTACCTCAGAACTGATACAAGAGATGTGCAAACTCATTAACATCAGGCAGCTCTTTACCACACTATTCAGTCTCAGACGTAGTGAACTTTGTGAAAGAGTCAATAGTCTTAAATAGTATGCTGGAGAAGACATGCTTGGAGAGACTACAAAACTTAGACAAACACCTGCAGGTAGTAAGTATTACTTACTTACTGAGACGTTCCACAACTATATAAGGATTTTTACCCTTTTATTTCCCATATGGAAGAACAGTATGAAGTCCAATACAGATATTAAAAGAACTGTGGACAGGAAAAAGTCAGAAGTTAGGAACACATATAAATATGTAATAAATCTCAGAAACCAACTGGAGGAAACACAACACTTAAGAATGATTGTATCCAGCTAAAAGCAGTCAAAACACTTGGAGGTCAAACAGAAGGTCTTGGTTCTGTTACCCAGAAACAACAACAAAGTCACTCTGCAGTGGAAAGGACATTTTAAGTGTAGAAAGTGGTCAACAAAATGGAATATAAGGTAAAAATGGACTGGACAACCAAGATCTACCATGACAGTATGTTGAAAAGGTACTATGAGAGGAAAGAATACCTAAAGGGCGCAGCGCGAGACATGAACATTGTGGGTGTAGCTGCCATACATGCAGAAACAGAAGGTGGTGACTTTGTCATAGAAGATGAAGACCTACTAGACCCAAGTCCGTTGGGTGGATACGATATACACAATGATGTCAACATCAGTGAAGAACCAATTGGCCAGTACAAGAAAGTGCTACACAATCCACTGTGCCACTATGCAGTATCTTAAAAGATAGTCCAGACAAGACAGGCCTTGTGCAATACAAGATCAAGACCATGACCAGGGATCCAGTTAAAGTGAAATCCTAGCCCATGCCTTATTATACGAGATACCTGATCAAGCAAAAAGTCAATGTAATATTAGAAGCTGGAATCATTTAGCCTACTGTTCACCAGTAGTAACTGTAAAAAAAATGTATGGCTCGTATCACTTCTGAATAGATTTCCAGAAGCTGAACCTCATGACAGAGTTTGACTCTAAACCTATAGGCAACCCAGAGGCTATCACAGCAGAACTAGATGGGGGCCAAGTTCTTTATTAAATTGACTTCAGTGAACTCAGCAGTGACATTCAACCACACACTGAGGAATGTGTTGTACAAAACAACCAACATTGACCATTCTGTGAATAACATTTTGACCCACACAGCCAGATAGGAAGACAACTTGAAGAAACTCAAAGCTGTTTGGGCAAGTGAGGAGAGCAGATTTGACCATCAGATGGTTTAAGCTCTGCAATAGTTATTCTGTATTGGACACAAAGTAGGCAACCAACAGCCAGCCCTAGAAGAGGAGAAGCTAGTCTGCATACAAGATGCACCAAGTCAGATAAATCCTGAGTTTATGGGATTCTATAGGAAATTCATTCATAATTGAACCAACCTGTGTATACTTTGACAAAGAAGAAAGAATTATTTAAAGCTCTGGATATAACTGTAGCAACCAACAGTTATAACAGTGGTTTGGATGTTAAATTATCACAGACTATGTTGCACTAACAAAACAGGAAGAATAACTCATCTTGTCAACTTGTGTTCTACAATAACTGAACTAACCTGTTTGGACTTAAGAAAAAGAGCATTATTTAAAGATCTGGATGCAACTGTGATAGCCAACGATGTAATTGTATATATATTTGAACTATTTTAATATATCATTTTAAAACAAGTGGACTATGTGCTGTTTGTTCAATGTTGAAATTCATTGCTAACAAATCACAGTCACCTACTGTAAATAATCCAGTCAACACTTAGAGCAGGACAATATATAATGCCATTTTTTTAAAAGTCTTTACAAAACATGTTCAAGAAGAATGAAGATTAATTAGGTTTTGCTAGAAACTCCCTTACAATAATCTTTTTGACTTATCATTTGCAAGTAAAAACAAGGATCATATTATGTTAAATTTTATGGTTAGAATAACGTAAAACATTCATGTCTATTAATATTTTAATACGCAACAAAATGTCAACAGTAACATATCTGTAACTACACAAGGTAGTTTTTAGATTATTTATAAAACATCTTATAGGAGACTTACCTTCCATCAGAACATTAAGAGCATCTTTCATAATTGCAAATGTTGTTATCAAAACCAATATAGAGAACAGGAATGTGCAAATGGGATCAACAATTACATATGCAGGCTGTAATAAGTGAAAGATATTAAAATGCATTTTAAATTCACTTATCAAAAACTCAGACTACAAAAACTAATGAAATCATCTAAAGGCAATAACTCTGTTCAATAAATAAGTATGCAAGAAGTACTGGAAATGAAGAATAATTAGGAATCTAAGATTAAAGAATCGTTAAAACATGATGCCATGTCAACTCATTAGGAACGTGTCATATCTGAAAGTACTTTTAAAATTAATCATTTTTATAAATTGAATGTTTAAATTTATTGAGCATTTTAAAGTTATCTCAGTATGTTTCTTCTCTGCAAGACTACCAAAGAAATTCGAAATCAATACCTTGTGCGTGTTTATAAGAAGAGAAGACAACACTATTAAAAAGTAATGGAATATTGGCAAGCTACTCACACTAAAACTATCATGAAATAGAAATTACTGTACGCATTAGTAAACTTTTATAAAAGAATAAGTTATTATAGATTTATACTAAGTTTGTCTAAAAACATATGTATTAAGATGCACAGGATGATATCAAGTATTCATTTAAAAACTAATTTGTATCACATGGCAGGTGTAGTTTGTTTAAATATGGACACAATGGTTGTAGATAGCAAATTAAAAGCTATAATTGCATGTATTACAAAATCTCTAAAATGACTGGAAGAATTCCATATTTAACTAAGACTGACAAAGGGATATATAGCCCATACACAGCTAAAGAGTTTTAATAAACTTAAGTTTTTGATCTGTTGTTATTTGTTTCAATGACCATTTGAATACCTTTTTAAGCAATATCTACAATGAATTTCACCTCCATCAAATAAAAAGTTAGAACTTGTTCTTCAATAACTAGTACATGGTTATTTTTAAAATATTTTAGCTTGTCTGGTAGTCATGAAAATTAAACATTTCAGTATTAATATATACATGATATTGGTAATAGTTTTGTTTCAAATAAACTTCCACTTTGTGTGAAAGTTTGGAATGCACACTAAATTAAAAGTATGTATGATATTTTCTAAATATTTGTACTCAACCACATAGTTATGGTTATGAAAAAAGTAATTAAGTTTAATAAACCTAAATATCCACCTTTCATCCTTTGTAAACGTTCTTTGTAGACCCATCACTTTCACTCAAAATTAATTATAACAGTTTTATGTTCTAGTGATTTATATTTTTAATGTTCAGTTTTGTGGTTGTAATACACAACATATTAAGCTCATATTTTTGTTGACCGTTTCTCAAAGTATAAACCTGAAGACGACAGTCAATGTTTTGTTGAAGCATGCGATATGTTTTACCTTCAATAAAATTAATTCTTGTAAGTCACCGTTTGTTTGTAAACAGAAAGTAAACTGAATAACTTCTTCAGATATTATCATTCTTCATTTTTGATAACCTACCTTGAAGTAGATGATAAGTGCTGCTACAAGTACTCCTACACTTTGAAAGAAATCTCCTAATACATGAATAAAAGCAGCTCGAACATTAATGTTTCCTTTCCCTTTGCTATCAGTATGTCCTCGACTTTGAGGTTCTCCACTCCCATGAGAATGAGAGTGAGGAACACCTCCAGCTTGTAAAGATATTCCCATACTAAAAAATGAGTTTATACAAGCTTATTCAATCTGTCTTTCTACATACATACATTTTTTTTAATCTACACACTTATACATGGATATTTCATATATTGATATGAATAGATAAATGTTTGTGTTTATTACTAAAAACTGGAATGTTTGACATAGAATCAAACAAACTGGTTGAGCAGATTTATGTTAATTATATGATTACTATAAAAATAAAATATAATGAATATTATAATTCTGATTTACTGTATGACTATCATTATAAATCATAACAGGAGATAAATTTCAATTATACAGTTAAGTTTTCATTTGCTTACTTGTTTTATCAAGTTAATACCAGCAACCAAAATTTCCCTAACTCAACACACTCTAGTTTTGTTGCATTGAATAGATTTGTTTGTAGTTAAGTACAAAGATACACAAATGGTTATCTGTGCTATGCCCACTATGGATATAAAAACTCCATTTATAGTGCTAATGCTGTAAGTCCTAGATGTACCACTATGCCACTGGAAGGAGGGGAGGGGGGCATTGAACAGATAGTACCAAAGCATTTTCACATCTTGAAATCCAAATTAAATTTACAAAATCAAGAAAAATGTGTTAAAAGTTCTCAGTATTTGCAAAGAAAACAAATATCCATTATATGCATAGCATAAATATTTCTTTCATAAACCTTCATTATTAAAAGTTATTACAATTCACTCACCTATAACTTAACAGTAAAATGTTACTGAATTGCTTTTTGTAATTTTTTTCAAATAATCAGAACAGACAAACACAGATTTAACATTCACATTATCAGATCAGAGTTATGAATCTGTTTTTAAGTAGTTATTGAATTGCTTCAGTATCAATAATTTATCATCATCACATTCTTTGGACAACACAAGAGGCCTCACCACAACATGAATTGTTTCAAATCAGTTTTACTCTTCATATCTGGCAAGATTAAGTGATGTTAAAATAGGTAAAAAATTTAGTACATCATTACAAAAATTATTAACTAATATTATAAAATTCACATACATTTGATTCAAGTTAGTATGTTTATATATAAGTAGTTTTTAAGGATTAATATATTGAAACTTTTATAAAACATAACCCTGAAAATTGTACATAATAAAAATGTAGAATTAAATATTCATACAGTGCACCACAGACAATTTACTGCAGCCTTTTAAGCATGATGGATTATCATGGATATTGTAATATGATAACAATGACTTTGCACATTGAGGCTACTAAACTGAGAGGGATGCGACTTAAAGCTCTTGTCATACTTACATGATATTAATAACCACTCCTATAGAAGCAGTTATCAACATAATAGTAGCATCAATTTCATAATGATGCATGACGATTCTCTGTATAGCCATATACACTAATACACCAGTCACCACCCAGATCAGCAGTACTGAAGTAAGGGCTCCTATCACCTCTTAAAAATGAAAGAAAAAGCATAGTATTAACGTTTTAATGCTAATATGATTAAAATTTAAATATAATTAAACCTGGAACTCCAATGTGACAGACATATTTTTCTTTTTCAAGAATTATGCAACACAATCTAGTTGAATCTGAGAGGAGTCACTCTGAATACCATTATTAAATGTAATAAGAAATTCTGTTGGGTTTTCTATTGAAAGGAAACAAAATATTCATTTGATTATGCTTTAACAATTGTATCAATAAAATACTTTAACACAGTACTACATTCATTTAACATAAATGTAAAATCAATATAAATAATTTTTTTGAGAATTTAAGTTGTAAACAAAAACTATTTTGAAGTTTCACAATACACATTCAAATCTCTCTTTAAAATATATATATATATTACTACAGGGATACGTTATTATATATATTACTACAGGGATTTTTATATATATTCTATAGGGATACGTTATTATATATATTACTACAGGGATATGTTATATATATATATTACTACAGGGATATGTTATTTTTATATTTTTATTTCTATACTAAATCATAACACTTGATTTTCAATAAGTTTTGAAATTATCTGTCAATCCAAAAACAGAATTCAAATTACAGGCCAGTATGTAAGGAATGATGTAAAGAAAGTAAAATGACTTAAGGTTGTGAAGTCACAATGGAAAAAAAAAAAGAAGAAAACCCTCCAACGAAGAATAAAATATAAAGAGAAAGAAAGATGCCAAAAATGTCTATGGGTAATAAATAAAGGAGTAGGACCATGTATGCAACAGAAAAATTAAAAACAAGACAATGAGGTTTAAGAGAAAGTTTGTTACAATAAAGACTATGGCTAATATTTGCAGGCAATGAAGAATATGACAAAATGTTTTAGGCAGAAATGTGAAACATTGGAAAGAAGTTAACAAAGCTAATGCTAAACATAGTATGGAAAACCATTAAGTAACTGTTAATGAAGCACTTACACTAACAGACAGCACAAGTTATCTGTTTACCAAAATATTTATATAAACAGGATGTAGAAAGTATAATATTAGAGAGATCTTTACTGCTAGGACTGCACTCATGTAAAAAATGCACAATGAAAGAATGCATGTTAGACTTACAAGTAAACGAAAATCTAAAACAGCTAATTTGTAATGCTTCTTTTAGTTATTCTCTTACCAACCTACAACAAAATTAGTTTGGTATACTACACCCAAATCTTTTGTAGAGTACTAAACAAAGTATTGCAAGGATTATAGGGGTACAGCAAAGTTGATCTGTTTCTTCTATATGTTATTCAAGTTGAAAAAATCATAATTCTCATATAAATGATGTCATCATTAACCCTTACTGTTAGCTTCCTTACGTGTATCTGGTGTTTCTTTAAATGTTTAACTATAGGGTGAAACAAATTACCAGCCAACAACAGATGAACATTAGGTGACTAACATCTAAGAACTCAATACAATTGAAGTATTTTTGGGATCCAACCCCTAAATTATGTATTAAGTGGTAAAAAAAATAAAGACATAATAGCACATTTCATTACAGACATTTATAGAATAATTACTTTAAAAAGACACAAATATTTAAAGCAATGTTTTAGACATTCTTTTATTTCAAAAGGTTGCTTTTCTAAAGGTAAAACCTTTTTTTTGCTTTTGCACTTGCTAGGGATCATGTCTTAGTCTAAGCACATATTTGCCCATTGCTGTGCATTATATAGAGAATTTAGATACACAGAAACTATAATGTTCACTATATTCTCAAACAAATCTCCATCTGTAGATTAACATTTTACATCTTGAACTAATGCTACTAAATAGTCAATAGCTACAGTAAATTGTCATGAATTGTATCAGCTAGCAGCAAACAGCAAATTTTTATCATTATGATATATAATTCTGGGGAATAGAAAGTCCTCTCCTTAATCAGCTATGCATTTTCATATGCCCTTTGTATCATGCAAAATGGTTATTAATACAAATAAGTTCATTTTTGTAAATTGCTAAAATCAGTAGAGAGTGGAAGATTTCTGAAATTGTTAGCCTTACAAGTCATATAAATCAGCACAGCTGCCACTTCAACATTCTTTTTGGGGCAACTCCAGGTATCAAAATAAAACTTTATTGAAGTGCAAAACTCTCCTGAGTGTATTAAAAAATACAGTCTCTTCCAGAACAATAGGCCTTTTCCAAAAACATTTTTTTATTTTCCTTATGAATACAAACCTCAGTGGGAAGAATATTATAAATGCTATCCTGAATCTTAATAGTAAGCAACCAATCAAAGTGAGGAAAACCAAAATAATTGCTTGTGATTTAGTGTTCAATCTATGAAGTTACTTTAAAATAAGACATCAGGAGACATAAAACATGAAAATTCAAAGTAAACAGAACAGAAGAAACCCCCTCAAAAGTTTCTTGGTGATGTAAAATGCCACATTTCATTCTCCTACATAGATACACTACAAAATACCTTCAAATTTAGTGACATACAGTCAGTTTAAGTAATGCCATTTGTGATGAAGCTAGTCAAAGCAAACTACAAAGACTGCTTTATGACAAGCTTATCACTTTACTCTTGAAATGAAATTCATTATTTCTGAAATGACACTTACAATAATGAATCATCTTGGGACTATAAATAATGGGCAAAAAATTCTTGGATAAATTTCTTAATATCAGCAGATATTTCATAAAAGGCTGAAGTTTGTTTTGGGAAAGGAAACAGTGAATGTTGTTGTTTTTCTCATTCCATAACATTATACTAAATTATTTTAACAAAATTTAAATAAATACAGTTATTCTTATAACCATAAAAAACATTATACTCATAACTGCAAACAACATAATGATAGTCCAAAGCTCAAATGAGAACCTTCAACATACAGTTTTGGAAACTTTTATAGTATAGAAATGAAGTCGAATAATAACAGTGATCTCGTGTAATGTTCCTTAAGCTAAAGTTCACCTAGGCTAAATATAAACCATTGTGGTTTTAACAAGAAGCTACTTGATTTAAGGAGACAGTTCTCTAAGAATTAGTAAAACAATAGAAGGATTACAATATCATATGCAATTGACTGACACTGGAATTTCATCCACTCATGTCAGAGAGTTTTCGAGAATATGAAAAAGCATAAACAAGTAGAGAAAGAGACTGAACTGAAGTAGACTGAAAATTATGGTACATGTTGATTACAGATAACATATAGTTCAATTTTGCCACTGGAAGTATTTCTGTAAATTAGCTTAAAAAGTAATGGAGCTAGAAAAATGTTTCATGAACATAAAGTTTACTTATAAAAATGTGGCTAAGTTGAGGATTTTGCAAAACAAGATTACATTAGATAAGACAAATCTCAATATCAATTGTCAGAGGAACAATTAGTAGCATCACCATAAAAAAAACTAAACTGAAGTTCTAAAGATGTTTTTACAGACTACTGAAATGTTTACAATATCCAGAGCACAAATTAAACATTTTTTAGACTAATTACTCTTCTACTGGGTTTATCATTAAAGATGACTTGACGTGAACTATGATGACAATCATTGCATACAGACAATACCTAAAATAAAGTGTACTGTTTCAGTGCAATTCATAACAATATCATGTATTTTAAGTAAGATTATTTAATATTAACCTTTAGAGGAAAGTATTCATCAGTATTATCTATAATACAGAAATACTTATAATCCTTCAAATCTGCACACCCTAATGTTGACATGACTATTTGTCAAGGAAGTACCATAGATATTTATACCAAAAACATGTTGGAGAACTATTTGAATAGTATAACTGTAAGACCAAAATGTTAACTGATATATAACACACTGTTAAATCATAGTAATAAAAATGTTGATGACCACTTAGACCCATACGTTATCTGTAATGTCATGTTCAGGTTAACAAAGAGAGTTTGCTGATGAATCTTCTCTCATCATTCAGAAATATAGATAGGCTTCTGTAAAGTCTGTATTATGTTATTATAACAATAAAGTATTACCATTTACCAATTTGCATTTTTCATTTTCACGTTGTCCATTCACTGAAAAGAATTACCATGAAAAATAGGAATTTCAAAGGTAGTGGTAGCATTAATTTATTTATAAATATGCAGCAACAACAATAGTACCACTGTATTTTTTACTGCAGTAGCAATAGTAGTGCTGCAATGAAGAGATAGCATGCATAGCTCTGGTTACAAACCACTGTTTGCTTTTTATGTGCTATCTTTCACTTTAGGCAAGTTAATTAAATAAAAAATTATTTAGCATAGTAATATCATTAGTATAAAAAGTAGGCTTAAGTTTCCACAATAGTCAACATAAAAACAAGAGATTCAAGTGAGTACCGTGCTTCTTTTTTTCATCTGTATTCTTTATGTATAATTAAAAAAGAAACTAAAATGTAAATGTTAGAAACATACTAGCTTAGAGTAAGTAAGACAATTAAAATAATAACAATAATTCTTCACAAGGTATGCTTTCAAGTAACTCATGCATAATTCAGTATAATAATATGATCATGCAGTTCATATTATTTTATTATTATGTTTAATTATTAAAATCATGTACAAATACATGTATACTATTAGCAGCTTTAAGCTTTTTAGGATAAACAATCATGGTTTTATGTTATAATTTGCAGTCATTCTAGAAAAAAAGTTATTTAGATTTATTTCTTTTTATTTGGTGATTATGAGGTTAGTACTTACCTAGTATAGTTTTATGATAGAGAAAATAATAGATAAAGTAAATTTCTGAAAATAAACATTTTATATTTATTTAGGATTTATGATATTTAGATCATACAAATGAAATTTGAAACTTTTCAGATGAAGAATCTTAAAATGCAAAATTGCTTTGTACTCTGACTGTATATTTGTTGAAATCTTTTTTTAAATGCATAATTTGCAAAAAAATATATATGACAGAAAGAGTAAGAATTGAAACAAAGCAATGAAAAAATATGTGAAAAACAGAGGAACCATGTTTAATCTGGTTGACAAAATGTAGCTATGCCAAGATTACTGTGTAAAATGTTAAGAATTATATTCTGACAGCGATTTGTGACTCAATTTATCATTTCCTTTTCATCTAATATAAACTAAACATTCCTTACAAGATGACAAAGAAAAGCACAAAAAACAATGATCACGAAAAAAAGCAAAAACTTCTGGATAGGTCCACTGAGTTAACAAGTAACAGGTAAACGAAACAACTACTGAGAGGCCCAGCAATGTGTGTTCCAATTTCCAACAGGTGCTTGTTACTAACAAACAAGTATCAGCTGGAACTTCCAGTAGGCTTACCACTCTCGTTCAGTAGTGGATTTAAGGTTGTGTAGATCCAGATACTAATAATTTTTGTGGGCCCTACCTCCCATGTAATTATAAATAGAATAAAATGATCAGTGGGCCTCTATTAAGAACATCAGCCCCCACCTGAATACACCACTGGTCACATGGCTTTTTTCAACAAACAGGTGTTTTTACACAAGGATAGAAAAATAATTATTCCACTGTTCATATGTCAGAATAATACTGATAGCTGACATTGGAAGTTGAACTGGACAAAAGGAGTTTTTCAGCTACTTTTTTTTTTTTTTTTATGAACTTTAATTAGTTAAGTGTCACACTAATGATTTAAGGTTTTATTTTTAGTTATAAGATTTTATAACAGTAAAGCCTATGTAACTGTATAATATAAATTAGTATAAAAATGTAGCAAAAATAAGCACACAAATTTTAGATTATGTAACTGAAGAGGAAATTTAAAAGAAAGCTGTATGTTAAATCTAACTATGTAATATATTTAAAGACTACTTGTTTACTTCCATATTTTTATTTTTTGATTCATGTCAAATTTACTTTGAATTAACTCACCAATAACCTAGTTTATCACATTTCACCTTATATAAGATGCAGACAATAATAATATTTAGAGAAATGTAATAAGCTACTGATTCATTTAAAGATACTTAAAGTCATTTATGTATACAAATAGCAAGTAGTTTATTAATACATAATAATTAAACATTCATTAAGAAATCTGGGCTTAATTAATCTCAACTTTAATCTTAGACAGCCTGGAGAAACAGTTTTCATTTAGTGTTTCATACTTGGGTTTTCAGAGGGGTAAATTCCATGAACTGCTCAACAAATCCCATCTGAGCCTGCTTTAGAAGAACCAGATGTATGGCATCAGTAAACATGTTATGTTCCACCATCAGGGGTGTATGTTCTAAGGAATAGAGCTGTTCCAAATGAATGTTATTCAAAAATGTCTGCACTTAACAGATGCTACCATTTCCTTTATAGCCAAATGGTTTAGCCACATCCACTTTTCAATTTAAATCGATTTATTCTGGCAGACTTATTACTCATCTCAAAAGAAGAATTGATGTCCAAAGTCACCTAGCTTAGTAAAAACTATTACAAAACATTTCATAAACATCTTGAAATCATGCTAAACTTGTACTTTCTTCCAACACATTATATTAGCACAGTGCTAACAATTTGAAACTCTGTCTCTCCATCACCTGTCAATTTCATGTCCATTCAAGCAAGGCCCATACTTGAGGCATCAGGGATGTGGCAAGTAATAAAATCAACAAGCTTTCCCACACACTGAATGATCAAACACTCTATCACTGCATATTTCTTAAAATGGAAACAAAGTTGGTAATTGTTAACTTTGAGTTTTCTTATAACTCTTCTACAGATGGAAAACTACCCAAATGACATTTTCTTTTCCTTTGACAACATTCTGATCTGTATGCAGAGATGCTCAAAACATGACCTAAACTTACACTAAAAGACAAACTTTAAATAGAAAATAAAGCTGATGATATAGGAAATTTATGGAACCAGCTTGACATGAAAGTAAAAACAACACGATATTAATACTATATACCAGAAATGTTATAGTGATAAGCACAAAATACATCTTTATTATAGATAATAGTTCTCAACAGTCTGAGAATGCATATTCTGGTAATGATTCACAGTGTAACAATGGAAGAGTATCAGTGTACTTTACCTTTGCTAATGTGGAATGTTGCACCTACTTAATGTGTGATGCAGATACTGTATCAGCTAAACTGAGAAATTCAAGTATCAGGTGAAACAAGAAAGTTTGAAACAACACAGTGTTGTTCTTTCTCTACATTGAGACAAACTAGATTTTGTCAAGCCTTTTCCCAAAATTGAAGTTTTCTTTGTTCAGGCTGCTTTGTTCCTTTGTTCTTTAAGAAAGATGATGTCTATTCTGCCACAGAAGATATTGCAATAATATAATACATAAATGTTAAAAAGGTCGCTAACTGTAATATTCTTTGTTTGTCAAATGGATGATGTTTGCTTTCTTTCAACAACTTTGGTGTAAAATGTACAGTTCACAAAGTAACTATTGATTGAAGATGTGCATTTGTTTTTCTAATAGCAAAGCGACATCAGGATGTCTGCTGAGCCCACTGAGGGGAATTTAACCCTTGATTTTAGTGTTGTAAATCTGTAGATTTACTGCCCTACTAGCAGGGGGCTTGACTGAAGAAAGAAACAGTTTATCTGCTGAATTTAAGTGTACTTTCATGGTTCAGTTCTTCGTGTAAAGACTGTACAAAAGATCACAGTGCTTCACTTCTTGAAAAAGTGAAAGTTGTAGGTCTAAACACCAACTAAGAGATAACTGGCTGCAATTCTGTCTATGCAAGCACATATGCTGCATTTTCTTTTTATTTCATAATAAAATTTGTGTTTGTTTCATTCAAAACTTGTCCAATCTCATTATTTCACATTCAAGAAAGCTCTGTCAATGTTTGAAACAGAGACTAGTACACAAATTATCTTATTAGCTCTTCTATTATTAGATATAACTACCTGTTACTTGTGTATAAATCAGTCCATCACAAGTAATTATGAAAGATCAATGTTAGTGCCATAACAGGATTCATTGCAATATTTCGGTTTTGATAATATGAATACTAGCTATCACTTTACCTCAAGATAAAGGAATCTTTTCATGATTAGAAAAGCTTATTCTGAGCTTAAAAATTTTCATAACCAAGAAGGAGAGTTTACCAGAGAGAAACATCAGGAGAAAAGAAGTGTTGAATCAAGTAGAAGCCTTCTCTTGGACACAAACATCCTTAAAATCAGTTAGCATGCAACCTCAGAGTCAGAGAGAATGTTTGGAGCACCCAGACCATCAAAACAATCTATAACTCCTGAGAATTTATCTCAGCAGCAAGGAAGCATTAGTGACTGAAAATCATTGTAATGGAATACTGACACTGCATGAAGAAGTTTGTACCTCACTCTTAGGGTGTCACCAGTCATCATAGTTTCAGCTCCAGTCCAATAGTCAAAATTGTTTTCCAAGCAGACAAGACAATGGATTCCCATATGTAAAGACTGTGAACCATGAGGTGATATACCTTTCAGGACTGAAAGGTTTCCTGTCACTTTGAGAGCAACTTGTGATACCTAACCTCATGTATACAGAGCTGCATAAACTACTCCAAGCAGCTCTAGACTATCCATGCATCCAAGTGTCAGAGTCCCTGTTAGCACCTTCCATTTTGAATGAATAATACCAGCAGTCTTTCCAGCTGTCATTAGATAGGAACCCATATGAAAGTGAGAGGCTTTGGCCAACTGCACAGGTTAATCTGAGTGAGGCTACATATATCACTATGCAATGTTCAAAGGGATGGTAAATAAAATACCAAGTCCATATCCTAAAGCATTTCAGGCAGGCCACTGGTTTACCAAATATATTCATGTTAGAACAGGAAGACTTAGCCAGGTCCAATTGAGACTTTGTCTATCCTTGAAATGTAACTGAGAAACATGTTGACAGTGATTAAGAGAGTTGCAATGAGACATTGGCCTCAATGCATTGCAAAGCAAGAAAATTGCAATTTCCTTGGTTTCACATCATACTATCAAGTTTCAGTACAATTTCTTTATATATAGCTGCTTGATTGTCTCCTCTCATAAAAGTGGAAACAAAGTATGGATAGGCTTAAGAACATGATAAAGCATTTTGATCTTTAAAGTTTGATTTTGTAAATGCTCCAGTGTTGGCCTACCTATACCAAAATATGTACAGAATATCTTGCCATATGCAAGACTGTGATGTTCCCAAAATGTTCTAATTCTGGAAATCATGGCTGTTTCAGCTAGTGAAACCATATCTTTTTATGGAAACGTCCTAATTTTGGAAATCAATGAGAGTTTAAATTATGAACTTACCAACAATAGTGAACACGAGCCATAGAATAAAATTTAGTAGTGGATGGATGCTAAAGTAAAGATATGAATCTGAAGGGCACCAACTTCTCATGAGCACTTTCTTACTGTCTGGCAAGGTCAAAACCATCCAGAAATAGTTATGGATCAGCACAAATGCACAAAGCCTGTGTAATCTGTGCAAGATGTTATGTATCAGATAATGAGGCATGGTGTTCTGACAGTGCTGAAGCTAATGGTATTCAAATCTATACTTTGTACAACACAAAATTAAAGGGCAACAAACTATATCTCTCACTGGCTGCAAATGAGTTGAGATGTTCAATGCTGGTGTGAATGCTGTATTGTGTGTGCTCTCCAAATAAAACTGGCTAAGATAGGGTAAACTCCAACCAAGAACTACAGAATTTCTTCTGGAGAGAACAGCTATGGATATCACTGATCCACTTCCAGAAACTGTAAGAGATCATCAATGCATTCTTATTACCATTAGCTATATAACAAAGTATACCAAAGCTTATCCATTGGTCAGTATACTAACACAGAAAATTTTGGATGTGTTAGTTGGAAAGTGAACAGCCCAATTTGGATCTATTGATAGAAAAACATCCCTACAATTTGGGGACCTAATTTCAATAACCAACTGTTTGCTTAGTTATTTAACATGTTTTTTGTGGTGAATATTTAAACTTCACACTATTACCCCTAGTCAGGTGGTCTGGTAGAATGGACAATTCAAAATGCTGTTATGAATTCTTATTTATCTCAGAAGAGTCTCCAATTTATTATGTAACATAGACTACATATTAACTTTTAACATAGCTGGAAATTTTAATTCTAACTTAGAAGTTAATTGAATTTTGATATATTTCAAATTCATGATATTTGCCAACAAGATCGAAACACAGAATTTTCTTTCCTAATGGAAATATATTTTGATATACAAAGAACAATCCAATTTATAATAATGGTTATTACAAATAGTTATTACAAGTATTGATTTATATACAAGAATTTTACAAACTTACAAATGATAATGAATCTTCTACCCGGTCTGGAATTGAATATTTCATCAACAGTCCATGTCCGTGACAAGGAAATTAATTCTGAGTTGATACTGTTACTCCTTACTTAAGCTAGCTAGCTTGGTTGGCCTAACACCAATTATAAGCTAAACTTTTACCAATGAAGATATTTAATGTCCTCATAGAAATACTAATGTTCAAAGTTAATCACTTAACTTTGTAATGTTTGAACTCTAACTGCTCTGGGTCAAATATCTGTAGTTTTTCAATTAACAAGTGTTTGTCACAATTAAAGGTTCCGAGGCTTATAGTATACTGACTGTAGCAACACAACAATATTCTATTACCATCTCTTGGCATCTTGTAGTGACTTGCTTTTATATACTCATTAGGCAAGATTCTCAAAAATTCAATAATGTTCAAAGATATACTAGTGTTTTTGTAAAACATATATTGTTGATTCTTACTCTCAAAAATCTTCCACAAATTTAGAGAACAAGAGGGACTTGCACAATACACATCCAATAATATATGCCACATGCAAACTGAAACAAACACATTAAAATAAATATATGACAGTAAATCCAATACAAGCCTCTCCTTTTCAGTCTAGAATATTATATATCATTAAATACAATCCATTATCATACAATTATGTAATTTAATATATCATGACAATACATGACACAATTAATACAAATTATTTTATGATAATAAAATTACAAGAGCATATAAAAGTGCTTAAACACAAATCTTCTTGGCTGAACACAATCAATAATCACACAACTGAGGTGTTCTTCTAAAGCTGGGACTAGTTTCAAAGGAGTAATGGAAATTTTCTGGTTAAATTTTTGGACCAATTGGCAGGTATGATAAATTTTATAAAACTGTGAAACAATTTGCCTAAGTTTTGGCAAAAAGAAATGTCTTATAATTTTCTCATATTTTGTTGTCACCAAGGTGAACTCCTATGAAATGTTTGTGAGTAAATTTTGATATTTCAAAACAATTTTGGAACAAGAATGTGATAAACTACAGGCCAGTCATCTGTAGCTGGTCTCCAGTTTCTCATGAGCACAACATTTTTAAATAGGTAACCGCTTGGATCTTTCTTTGGGTTCATCTTTTGTAGTACATATTTTCTTGCTTAGTGATCTGCTTATTTCTAGTAAACAGAACTTCTCCAGCTAAATCACATCCTTCATGTTCATCATTGTCACTCACCAATTAATTGTCAGTCAGACAATTATTCAAAATATCCTTGTAGGATACAAAAAATGTCAGACAAATCTATAATGTTGCCAATTGAACAAGTGTCTATCATCTCTTTTCGGTCTAATTTCTTAGCCTGAGCTCAAGTTACAGCACATCTGGATACTCCTCAATAGCATCATCATCCTTAGATGAAACAGTAACTGGCATGCTAACGTAACCATCTTGGGTTTGGCAACAACTTTTCCCCCAGCCATATCATTTCCCAACAATAATGATGCACCCTGAATTGGCAGAATAAGGTCTTATTCCAACCACAACTGGTCCTGAAACTAGGTCTGATGTTAAATGTTATGAAGAGAAAAGTTAACAAAGTTACTTTCAATACCCTGAACAATAACAGGCTCACCAGTGACAGAACTTGAATCTAAAGGCAATACACCTAACAATGAGTTAACCCAGAATCACACAACATATATATGGGTATGGGATTAGCAGTGTCATTTGTCAAAGACACAGAACCAATAAACACAAAAGGTATAAATTCCTCTCTAACTATCACCGTCCTTTTATTAGTAGCCAAATCAACAATATTTGGTGGCTCATAAAACTACATCCATACCTGGACACAAACACACTTGGTGTTACCTCCTTTTCTTTTTCAAACTCCAGCAATTGGACATAACATGACCAGGCTTTTAACAAAAATAAAAAGGTTTTGATAGTTTTAATTAAGTTTTATCGTGACTATGTGCAGATTTTGAACCATAGGAGCTAAAGTTTTATTAGAAGAATCTTCAATTTTAGTCAATTGGACAGATACTTTTATTTGCCGAGATGGCAAGAATGTCTTTTTAAAAAAAGTGGTTTTGTGCATTAAAGTTTAATCCACAGAAACAGCAGCTACTTCCTGTATTGTTTCAATTTTATATTCATCCAAACAAGTTTTGTGGCCACCACTTGAATAGTGTTTGAATTCCTCACTTAGATATTACTGTCTTAGTGTGTCAAAACTGTTGCCAATATGCATAGAATTACATCATCAATCAAAATAAAACCTCTTTTTTGCAAGTGTAATTATTTTGCTTACGATAACCTTGAAACTTTTGGCAGCATGCCTCTACTACTAAGTTTTATGCTTTGAGACTAGTTGTTTTAACCTTATCATAATCTGTACAATCTTCAACAGAGAGACCTGCATAAGCTTCTTGTGCTTTACCAATTAAAATACTCTGTAATCATAATGACCATTTTACAGTGAACCAATTCCACGGTTTGAGTAACCTTCTCAAAATGTTGGAAGGCTTTATTAACTTCATATTCATTAAATGGTGGTACCTTAATATATCGACCAAGTTTAAAGTTGTAATTTTGCCTTAGTCAATCGAAGTTGAATCTCATTTCTTTCAGCCCAACTTCTTTCACAGCTTCAATACAGGTTTGTTCATCTGAGATGTTTACTTTCTCTTTTTCGTTTTCAATACAGGCTTACTCTTTCTCATCTTAGATGTTGGCTTGTTCAAGCTCCTTTTGTTTGAGTTTTAACTGGAATTATCTTATATATCTTTATCACTCAATTCTGGCTACGCCAACAATACTTTTTTTTTTTTTTAACTTGATTTAATTTTGACAACTTCAAGCAATTCACTTTTGTTGTATTTTTCTAGTTTTTCGAGGAAGAGGTTTTTATGAAAGTCTTCATAATCATACATGATCAAATCTTGTTGCCACTGATAAATATAAATTTAATTAAAATTTGAACTTTAATTTAGAAAGAATTTTGTCTGTGATTCAGATATCAGATATGCATCCCCAATTTATGTTATGTATTATAAATTTATTTCAAACAAGTCTCCAATTTACTATGTTATATACAATACCTATTAAGATTTAAAATAACCAGAAATTTTAATTTAGAAGTTAACTTAATTTCAATACGTATTATCAAATTTATATTTGCCTACAAGACTGATACACAGTTGTTTTTTAGCACAAATATATTTTAATATACAAACAATATAATTTATAATAATAGTTATTACATATATTAGTTTATATGCAAGATTGTTGCAAACTATACTGAGTCTTCTATCTGGTCTGGAACTGAATATTGCATCGATGGTCCAGGCTCATGACAAGATAATTAATTCTGAATTGATATTATTACACTTTTCTTAAGCTAGTTACCTTTGTTGGCCTTACACTGCTTAGAAGCTGACTTTTTACCAACAAAGATATTTAACGTCTTTGTAGAAAACAAACATCCCAAATTAATTCAATGAAGTTTGCAATGTTCAAAATCTATAAATGTTTCCAGTTAAATAGCTGGAGTATCTACTATATATTTCATTGATTTTATTGGCAAATAGGTCATACATAATCTATAATGCTGTTTACTCTAAGTGTCTATATTGGAGTGAAAGTAGTACCTGTACAAATGTTAGTCCTGATACGTAGACCTTGTAGTAACTGTATAAATGTTAGTTCTGATACGTAGACCTTTAAGGTTGTAATTTGTCTGAATTTTGCCAGTGATTTGTTTCACAAAGTCTGAAAAATAAACAAGTTTGATCACTCCTAGATTTTACAATATTTGTAAACAAGTGGAGCTTTGGCACTTAACTTAAACATGACTAGGTGTCATATTGTGGGTGAGCTGTATAAATCACTAGAGTATTTGTCAAAGTATAATAGCAGCATGTGCATATAACAATATATAACTAAACAATGGTTTCATGTATATTTTGAAACATTTTACAAACGTTCTCCAAGAATTAATGGATATGATGAAGTCTGTTATAAATGACTTGGAAAGTTGTACGAGTTTTTCTTATAGCAAAGCCACATCAAGTTATCTGCTGTGTCTGCAACCCTCAAGTTGCTCTTTCAAGACCATACAGAGACAGCTCATCAAAGCAACTGAATGATAGTTAGAAGGAATCTTGGAATCCTTTCTAGGTTTAAATAAAAGAGGACAATAGCCAGTGTCAAGCATTAGGAAAAAAAAAAACATTTTACTGCTAGATCCTGTTAGAAAAAATAGCAACAAAGGCAAGAGTAAAATGGCACAGCATCTTGTAATGAATATCATTAAGTCTGACTGATGTACTGCTAGACAAATGAAGAGCAAGTTTGAGTTCCACCAGTGCAAATGGGCAATTATAGTCATAGAGATGATTGGTCCAAAAGGAAAGAGGTAACTGCCCTGTCAAAATTTGACAGCCAAAAAGGTGGGGATGAAACAGAACTGTTAGATGCACGAAAAAAAAGTTTTCATTAAAAGAACTTGTGATGCTCGGAGCATCTTACGTTTGAGAATTGCAATCAAATTTTTACAGATAATTAGGGATTGAACTGGTAATCACATTTTGAGTATTGTAATAAACCTACTTGATAGTGTGCATTTCTTTTGTAAATACCACATCTTTGATCAAAACTTCCACATTTTTAGAATGTTCTCACACCAGTTAAAGCTACAAATTACCAAAATAAAAAAGTGAAAAAAAGGATTGTTGTTGATATAATTTTGATCTTAGTGTTATATCTCATTATTGGATCGGTGATGATTATCTGTTTTAAGAATTTTATGAAGATCAAAAGCTATGAATAATGAATGAGATAGTTACCTGCTCTATACCACCCAAAACTCATCCTTTTTGTAGCTGGTCTGGAAGCTAGCCATAGAGCCAACAAGCTGATCATGAAACCAGCAAAGTCTGTCAGGAGATGGGCAGCATCTGTTGCAATAGCTAGACTATTTGCCAGAAAACCACCTACAAGAATAAACATATAATAATAGTTAAATATAGGTGTAATCTTTAACAGATGAATAATATCAAGTGTATTACAAAGACCAAGATGAATGATACAAACAAAAACATTTTCCAATATCAATATGAAGTATCAATTCTCAAAATGATAAGACAAAATTGAAACGGTGGATATCATCAACATAGGCAGTTACATTATTTAGAGCTATAGTTTAGTAACATTGCATAAGCAAAGACTAAATTCCTCAAATATTTTTATCTGTTAATTAAAGATGAAAAACTCCATATAAACCCCATTCACTTAAAAGCTTCTAAGATATGTGCATCATTGAAATATTGATATCATAATGACAGAGTTATGATTCTGAATACCAAAATCTGGCAAAGCATGCATGCCAAAAGTCATTATATTTGGCATAAAAATTACATTAGGCTGCAGAGTTGGGCAAGTTATATTGAAAGGATTTCAAATATGTAAATCTGCAAGTCACATGACAACCATTTAAACTTGCAGAGGAATCAGATTTATTGGTACTGTATTTTTATCTTGTCTAGCATTAAACAGGTAATGTTAATGCCATTGAAATCCAACTGTTTTTGAACAGAGGCATATAACACAGCTTTCTGATATGAAGTATTTATTTACTCCCATCATAAAGATGTGTTGAGAATGGATTTATATATACTGCTTGTACTTTATGGCATTGAAAAGAAACAGAATATGGACCAACTTGGGGTGCAAGAAGAATCCATAAAAGGCACTAACCTAACAAGTATATACAGGTTTGTTCTGACTAACAGGCACTAACCTAGCAAGTGTATACAGGTTTGTTCTGACTAACAGGAACTTGATTTATGTAACTTAAGAAGTCGTTCTGTAATCTTGATCTATGCACTGGAATTTTATGGATACACTAATTACAGGATATGTCAGCTGGTTTTGTTCATGCAGTTTTTAAAATAAAATTCATCACTGCTAACCAGATTGGACTCAAAAACAATGGAATAAACGAGCATACATTAAAGTTACATTATCTCCAACTCTATTAATCTGATGCACAGTTGTTGTAGAAGGCAACAGAACTAATGCAGAAAGTAATTTTCTGTCCAGAAAGCAGGCTACACTTGCTTTAGTATTTATCCACCCAAAGTGTTGGCACAATCCTAATGTTGATCTGAAGTTACACCATTTGACTATTCAACTTCCTGTTAGATAGAACAGGGACTGCTATAGAATTGAATAAAACTAGTCAACTAACCAGTAATGCTCTCTGTCTGGCTTCAGGTTACTCGAGAAAAGTTAGGCAATGTTAGCAAATGCAAAACTGTTTTTAGCACTGAAGAGAGGTCATATCTGTGCAGTGACATTTCAGGTTTCAATGGCTGATGAAACTCGTACTGAGAAGGCTGCAATGGGAGAGACCCATTATTTTTTGTACACAAGTGAAGTATCTTAGTTACATCATGGTGACAGTATGCCAACCAATCCTGTGAATATTGCAGTGGTAAGAGATTGACCTCAGTACCTGTGTTTTGATTTGTATTATTTATATTTTCAAACCAATTTTTCCAAGGTATATTACTGTCTGCACTGACTAAACATGAATAACATTTTTGGTAGATTTTAGGTGAATGTAATAGACTTGAGCATTATCAAATTAAGATCAGATAATATCCTGGATTTGATGCAAGAAATAGGTGTTCTTGCCATTGGAGGATGCAGTAAAAACATGCAACTTCACATGTTAACTTCACAGTTAAATTAGACAAATAAGATAAGCTGGGATCAAGGGTGCCTAAATTAAAAAATCTGATAAATAATATATAGAAATAATATGTTTTTATTTGTCTGTTTGGATCTTCTCACATATCTTTCAATCAAACAACACAAATTTCAAATGATTAGAAAGGCCTTTGTCTGAGAAGTCCAGATTGCATATTGGCTTTTCTATTCAGAATCACTTTACCCGTTTTACTGCTTAGACAAACTTTTTAATATAACAAATATGCTATGTAATAGAATAATGTCATTTCTACCACATGATGATTGGCTTCGAGTTCAGCTTTAGTTTTATTTCATTTACAAGGTATTTCATGTGACAACACTTAACCAGTGTTTAGTTTAGTAAATATTAATTTTACATTAAATGCAATTCCTGTGGGTTTCCTCAACTTATATATGTCTAAAAACATGCATGCTTAGTTCATTCAAAGTCATATAACTATCACCTTGTGAACACACATTCAGACATTTTCTGCACATACAGCTAAGATTAGCTTTATTAATTAACACTTTACATTTACTTTGCAGTAATTTAGCTTTCAGTTGGTTTCATAGACTACTATAAACACCATTTAGCTACTTTTTCTTTAATACAGGTTTTATTCTTATTTTTTGTTTGTTTCTTTATTTTAGGTTAAGCACAAAGCTACACACAAAATGGGCTATCTGTGCTCTGCCCACTATGGGTGTCAAAATCCTGTTTCTAGCTTTACAAGGCAGCAAATGTATTGCTGTGCCACTAAGAGACGTTTTTGTTTCCACTCGTAAAACTGTACCCTGCAATGAACACTCGTAACTGTTTCACACTCTGTTGACTATTAACACACCCTATTGTATATTTAAAGGAAACTATACATAAAGTTATGTATTGTTATATTAAAGTAAGTTATGACTATGCCAAATTTTTCTGTTGTACTATGTCTTTTTTGCTTTTTCAAACAGACAAAGATTTATTGATCTAATGCATAATGCCTGCAAGAAAGTAGCTTAAATGCTGACCTTAATAACAAAAATTCAAGCAAAGGGCATGACGGCCACTGCAAATGTTCTGCAGATTACAGTCAGTAAAACAATGAACCAAACTGAACAAACCATTCTCTGACAGTGTTCAAAATGGTAACTACCTCAATATCAGAAACCGGGCAATCCTCCCAGTAAAGAAAAGTTTGGTCATTTTAGTGGTGAAGTTTAAATTAAGGACTTAGATCAAGAATAACCTCATCAAAAAATTAAACCTGAAAAACATAGACGTGCGAGTTTTCTCTCCAGTAGTAAACATAACTTGGAAAATTTATATTGATTTTTAAAATAATTGCTAGACTATGTATGCATTCCAATTTTGTAGGTGGTTGTTAAATGAAGTCTAAACTAGCAATGAAATGGTTTACACTTCACAAAGATTTACTAGAAGGTAATTTTATTTTAGTCAAGGATTGTGAGAGAAATAAAACAAGCTTCAGGTCTAGTGAATGAATCGGAAAAGTTTTGCAAATGATTCATTATACTGTTTTATGTGAAGATTATATTGATTAAACCAAAATTATTGTAATGTCAGGATTTGATCATTATTGATATCCATTTTTTTTTTTTTTTTACACTGACTTCTGATAAGGTTTCAAAGTTTACATGTATCCAGATACTACAGATTCCTTGGTATTTTGTTCTTTGTCATCCAAAACAATTGGCTAAAAGGAAAATACACTCACTAGCCACTTTATTAGGTAGACCTATCTAGTGCTGTGTAGGACCCCCTTTTACTTCCAGAACAGCTTGAATCCTTTGCGGCATGGATACATTTGACTGGATAGCATCATGCATTTCCTGCAGATCTGTAGGTAACACATTTTTGCTGAGAACCTCCCATTCTACCTCATCCCAAAGGTGCTTTATTGGATTGAGATCTGGGGACTGTGCAGGCCATTGGAGTACACTGAAGTCACTGTTATGTTCATGGAACCAGCTTGAGATGATGCATGCTTTGCGACATTACCTTGCTGGATGTAGCCACTGGAAAGCAAGTAGACTGTACTCACAAAAGGATGCACATGGTCAGCAACAATGCTTAGGAATGCTATGGCATTCAAATGATGCTCAATTAATATTAAGGGACTAATGTGTGCCAAAAAACATTCCCCCACACCATTGCACCACCACCTGTACTGTTGACACAAGGCAGGAAGAATCCACAAATTCATGCTGTTTGCTAAACTTTGACCCTACCATCTGCATGTCACAGCAGAAATCAAGATTTGTCTGAACAGGCAACATTCATCCAAACTAAAATTGTACAATTTTGGTGATCTCATGTCCACTGTAGCCTCACCTTCCCCTTCTTGGCTGACAGGAGTGAAACCTGGCATGGTCTTCTGCTGCTGTAGCCTATCCGCTTCAAGGTTTGACAAGCTGTGCATTCAGAGATGCCCTTCTGCATAGCACTGTGGAAAAAAAGAGTGGTTATTTAAGTATTTTTGGCCTTCCTGTAAGCTTGAACAAGTCTAGCCATTCATTCTCCTTTGACCTCTCTCATTAACAAGGAGTTTTTTCCTGCAGAACTACTTCTCACTGAATTTTGTTTTTTCCACACCATTCTCTCTAAACTCTAGAGACTGTAGCATATAAAATTCCCAGGAGATCAATAGTTTCCAACATGCTGAAACCATCACATCTGGCATCAACAATCATTCCACAGTCAGTTGCTTGGATCAGGCATCTTCCCCATTCTAATGTTTGGTTGAACAACAACTGAACCTCTTGACCATGTCTACATGCTTCATATAATGAGTTTCAGTACATGATTGGCCATTTGGCTATTTGCTTTAAAGAGCAGATATACCTAATAAAGTAGCCACCGAGTGTGTATGACTGAATTATGTATTTACTAATCTGATGAAATGTCAGCTAAAAGTAAGGAATAACTTTCAATTTCACCATAATGTGGTAGGTTAGCAAAGCTGCTAGTCCCATGTTATATTCTAAAGTAATAGCATTGACAAAAAACACTATAAAAAGAATTTTTACTACATGCATTTCTCTGCTGATTAACCTGGGCCCAAGATTTATTTCCAGAAGTGAAGAAAATGTTGATGTTTGGAATGAGTGGTCCTGACCATGGGCATTCCTAAGACCACGGAAACAAACTTCTCCTGCAGGTAGTCTTACTATAACTTAATAGTGAATTCTTAATTCAGGTGAATCATAAAGAGTAGAGAAAAGCTAGAAGATGTAACGAATGTCAATAGGTCAGCTGTTCATTTAACGCTATACAGGACATACTACGTACTCTACAGGTGACTAAATAGCAGTAGTAACAAGTTGGCTATAACATATTATTAAAAACATTGTTTTCACTACTTAGCACGTATATCATTTCTCCAATCTGTGTAAACTGTGTATTGTAGGATTTTAAAAAGGTTCAGGAAACCCACAAATTATTATATGGAGTTACATAAGGCAAGTGTTAACACATTATACCATAGTTCTCCGTTCATTTCAGAATAGTTGCACCTCCCATAATTTCATTAAAATCACATGGTCATTTAGTAAAAATGTTTTTATTATCCATTTTGATCTACAATATTTCATAAAAAGATTTAATCCATCACTAAACCTCGCATACTTTAATACGATGAGTGTTTAATATTATCACTAGCCTTTAAAAATCACACTTGAAGCACAAATAACAAAAGTATTATGATTATGTTGTTACGTAACGTTAAGTAAGTAAGTAAGTGTGTGTCCACTGAGGAGTATAAAACTCCTGATTTTAGCGTTGTAAATCCGAAGTCTTACCTCTGCTCCACCAGGGGATAATATTAACAGTAAAAAAACAAAAAACTATAGTTTTTTTTATTTAATAAGTGATAGCATTTCAACACATTAAAACAAAGAATAAATAAAAATTTACTTGATCTAACATTCACTCAGTATTATATATTACTCTACGTTTACGACTGCTTTTCGTACCCAAAGAAAATAAAAAAGTAAGCGCTTACATTAATTATTTGAAGTTTAAAGCTATTTTCCTAACTTCACTTTCAGTTATTTTTGTGCATTGTAAACGTTCTTTTATGTATACTAAAAATATTGTTGTTGTGTTAATTAAATAACAACTCAGAATTGTAATTTATGTTCATTATAACTTTTGGGCTGATGAGTTCACACAAAAGAAGCAGAACTAGCACCATTTTCAAGGAAAGTACTCTTATATTACTCTTCTCTATTAAAATATGTTAGAAAAAGAATACATCTTCAAAAGGTAATTTTACCCACTGAAAATAAAAGAGGTTTCGAAACGTTGCAACCATAATACGCCAAATGCGATAACCAAACAGTTTATTCCAAGCCAATTATTTTAACTTTATTAAAATATATACATGCCCATTTCTGTGGGGTTTTTATTGCAATTTGAATTTGTTTAGAATGTCAAAATATACTACATTTGAAATGGTACGAAGCTACACCTTCCTCTATAATTAGAAATTTACAGTTAAACGTCCTTTCTATATGAAGAAACGTAAGAATAAAATCATAAGACTTATTTCGTATACACCTTACCTACACATTCCCCGACCATGAACACTAAACATAAAGCACTAACAATTAGCAGTCGTCTTCGTGCATATTTATCTATTCCTTCGTCACGTTCAGGATGGCAGTGACCTTCGCTTGTCTGAACAGAAGAGAAAAAGGAGCAAACACATAAATGTATAATTATTTCATTATGTTAAATCAGTAATTGTTGGTCGGAAATACCGCTTAATATCTGAAAAGACATTACGTTAAGGTAAAATATTTTATTCAAAAAATGTTTATGGAAAATGTTAAAAAAGAACAAAAACACCGAGATAAACCATCCAATATTTCTTCAGTGTGATTTCATTCTCTCTCAAATGAATGAGTGAAAATGCTTCTTTGTTTCGTTTGTTGTTTCTACCATCTTCGATATCTCAAAAGGCAAACTTGAGCTTTAGAATAAGAAATGCAATGTTCATTATCTAATGAGCTTAAACTTTCGAAACAAACCGAAAGCAAATGGTGTACTCTGCTCGTTAAAAGAAGCCTTCAAGCCTTGTTTCAGCATTTCACGTAGTAAGCACATAATTACAAAAAAGTTCAACTATTAGTGCATTAAAATGATAATTATTTAATAGTGTAATACGAAGTGAACGAGGTTGCATCCTCTTACCTTCAAGAAAAGTTACATAGCTATAGTATTTTCAAATACACAGATTTTCACCGAGACTGCTCAAGTTAGACCCATAGAATTACAGTAGGTTCGATAGAAAATTTATCCAGGAGCAAATATTACTCCGACTTTGACCGAGTTTGAAGAATGAAGAAAACTGGACACGATTTGTAGTAAAATGGGTGAAACCTGCTACAATTTACAAAAAAAAAAACAGTTTTCTGTTTTTAAGAATTGAATGAAATATATTCTAACTCAATTCTAACTGTACATGGGGAAATAGTACTGCTATTCTCAGGTCGTTTGTCTATTAGTAATTTATTTACAAATAAAATAAGGAAGGTTACATCATCGATGGGTCACATAACCCACCAATGGAAAGTATTACTTTATCATAGTACGTTCAACTTCAGAAAACATTTCCCATGAGAAACCACGTGATGTCATAGGCGAATGATGCAGAACAATAAGTAACTGCCACGAAAGAAACATGACTTTCATGAGCGAGGTTCTGTGCTAAACTACATATACCTGCAAATATGAACGTTTTTAAAATGCTTATGTTTAAAAAGAAATAAAAAAACATTTATTATGACTCCTATAAGCTTCAAAGCACACATTTCTAAAGCATATATATAAAAATCGATCAATTACAACTTCAATTATTCATGTGTGTAAAATTACTAATAAACTTCAGCTGATCAATGATGATGTTTTAACATTAGGCTAAACAATGGATTATCAAATCCTAGATTTAAGCATTTTAAGTTTTGTTTTTTACTTAAGCACAAAGCTATACAATAGGCTGTCTGTGCCCTGCCCACCACGGTACTGAAATCCGGTTTTTACGTTGTAAGTCTGCAGGCATACCACTTAAGCATTTTAAGTCCATATACTTACAACTGACTAATTGAGGATTTGAATCTTTTGAATTTTGCGCAAAGCTACTTGAGGGTTATCTGCGCTAGCCGTCCCTAATTTTGCAGTGTAAGACTAGAGGGAAGGCAGCTAGTCATCACCACACATCGCCACCTGTTGAGTTACTCTTTTACCAACGAATAGTGGGATTGACCGTTACATTATAACGCGCTGAAAGGACGAGCATATTTGGTGTGACGGAGATTCGAACCCGCGACCATCAGATTACGAGTCGAGTGCCTCAACCGAGGAACTCGAGAAGTGATTAGTAACAATAAAAATGTTTCGAGTTTGCGAAAGACAATTTCGTTTATTTGACACTCATTTACGATACATAAATTATATTTTGTCATAATTTATGCAAGATACGAGTCATTAAAAACATCCCTTATCTTTAAAATAATATTTTTTATTGTTTTTCCACAATAGTTAAGAAATAAGTAATAAATTATTCAAAATATCTATTTCTAACATTTTACAATAGCAAAGTATTAAGTTGTTTGAAAAATAATGGCGGATTTTAAACTTTAACTTTAATAAGAAATAAAAAAATTCAAAAGCAACTTTATTAATCAAAATAAGAACCTAAGAAGAAATGCCATGACGATAAGACTCTGAAATCCTAGAACTTAAATTCTTTAAAGCCACTCTCTGGTGCTCATCTGTCGTTGAATCTTTTGTCTTGTATAAAAAAAAAAAGTCGTCCTAATGCTTGAAAAATTGGTAGTCGGTGGGTGACAGGTCTACTGAATAAGAGACAACATTTTGTAGCACAATTCCTTGAGCTTCTAGAGCATCATTTGAGCAACGTGTGATCGAGCATTATTGTGAAGCAAGGTTGGTGCTCTTCAACTGACTAATGCTGGCAGTTTTCACACCATTTTTTAAGTATTTCTTCCAATTCTGATAAACCTTCGCAGCGATATTCTGACCCTCGCTGAGCAAGCTGTAATGGATAAACCGGCCGTAGACCACCACACAGTGACCGTAATCTTTTGTTGATGCAACTTTGGCTTTCGGAAATACTTTGGATCTTCGTCACAGTTGGGCCATTGTGCAGATTACTTTCTGTTGTCGTAAAATATCCACTTGTCTCGCATATGACAATTCGATCAATTAATGGGTCATTTCTGTTGCGCAAAATCAGCACAGAGCATAGTTAAAAATGGTGGTTTTTCTGATTTTCACGGAGTACGTGTGGAACTCACTTGTCGAGTTTGTTTTTTGTGTGTTTTTTTTTTACTCTTTCAATTTGCTCGAGATGATCTGAAATTGTGGAAATGTCGACACACAATTCTCGTGCCATTTCTCGAACAGTTTGGTGCAGGTTTCTTTCTACTAATGTTATCACAGTTGGTCATTTTCAACAGCAGAAGGACGTCCTTTTCCTTATCTTCAAGACTCACATCTGCATTACGGAACTTTTGGATTCAACTCTATACTGTATGTTCAGACATGGTTCTTTCGCCCCATGTTTGGTTGATACTGCGAGCTGTTTGTGATGTATAACGACCACATTTGAATTCGCGCAAAAAAAAAAAAAGTACGATTTTATTCCCCATAATTTATTGCAATGTTCTAAAATATTGGAAATAAAGTTTTGAAAAGAATAAAAGAACTAATTAATACAAGAAAACTTTAATTTTTTCAATGGTATATATGAAGTCGAAAAAAAAAAAGACAGGTTTCTTGCCCCTATAAATATCTAAGATTTTAGTATAAACGTCCGCCATTATTTTTTGAACAACTTAATATTCATATCGCGATGGTGCTACTTTCATTATTACAATATAATTTTAAATATAACTATTTTACTAATAAAGTTTTACGTATATTGATAGTTTCTACTAAATAATTAGCGTGCTTATAGCAAAGAAACATCGGGTTATCTGCTGTTATATACCAATAGAAATCGAACCCCGGATTTTATCGTTGCAAATCCGTAGACTTACTACTGTCCAACCAGAGGACGATAGTTTCATCAGTTATACGTATTATCAAAACTTAGGTGCCAAATGATGCAAATCCCTCGAGTTTATTTTTTTAATCTCAGATAAAACTAAATGATTAATCCTATCAATGCATTTAGCGGGTTCGAATCCTGATCGCACCAAACATGCTCGCCCTTTCAGCCGTAGGGGCGTTATAAAGTTACGGTCAATCCCACTATTCCTTGGTATAAGAGAGCCCAAAAGTTGGTGGTGGGTGGTGATGACTAGCTGCCTTTCCTCTAGTCTTACACTGCTAAATTAGGGACGGCTAACGCAAATAGCCCTCGAGTAGATTTGCGCGAAATTGTAAAACAAACAAACAAATCAATGCATTTGTGTCACGACATAGTTTAATCCTGGACTGAGAATGTTTTAATATTGATAGGTTCCTTTTTCCAAGCTAACTAAAAAAAAAAAAAAAACAGAAATAATTTTCTTTACAAACATCTAAATGAAAACACAATCAGATCTCTTATTGTTATAATATCCCATTATAACTTTTAGTCAAAGCTTTTCATGTTCTGTAATATTTAAAAGGAAATACACATTCACGAAGTTTCACTTTTTCTTGTCAGACCTGAAAAAGGCTTATGCTTTTTGATGATTCTATCAATTATTATACCAAGAACGTTAGGTGACTATAATGAAGAGAGCAGAGTAATAAAGTAACGATGTTTCACATTAATCGAATCTGCTGCGTTTATTGTAACTTTAGTTAATAACATAGATTTATATTCAACATGCTGTGAAAGAGATCTCCAACATTTCCCCTTTCAACGATTTTATAATACCGTAAATAATTGTTGTATCCGAGTTTTAAATGAACAATGATATTAACCATTAACAGCTCTATGAAAAAAAAAAAATGTGTATTGTAAATTACACCGATTTATTAGTAACAATGTCAGTGATTTAGAACGTGAACTGAATACAAATCGCTTCTCCTACAATTATGGTAACTACCAAGTTTGACCTGTTATATATTTATTTATTATGAACAACAATATTATTTTATCTCATGTACATGGACTGGAGAACATTCTGAAAAGATTTAAAAGAGAAATCTTATAGAGCGTGAACAACTTTAGTCAAAGAAGCATAATTACCGTACTTTACGCCTTGTAAGACTCTACATCGTGGAAGACGCACCCTAATGTTGGAAAGACAATTCTAAAATGACTCGGCAACCAACTCCTTAATGCAGCCTTAACTTTCTTTAGCCTACTGAGTAGGCATTATATTATTCACAGTATATCGACAATATTAGTTAAATTGAACGTTTTCTGCTATTGTAAATACTTGTATTTAGTAAGTAATGAGATTACGATCTCCATGAGAGGCCGTTTTGAGTAGACCATAAACTAACCTCTTACCATAGCCCATCACTTTTGCCATGGAAGACGCATGGGGATTTTTCAAGGTATATTTTAAATTTTACTTTCTCCATGTTTTACCGTTCACCACACATTTAAAAAAAAGGATACAGGTGAAACTGAAATGAGACAAATTACCTAAAAAATAAAAATCTCATTTGAAACACTAAGATAAATTATATAAGGATACGTACTTGTTCCTTTACTTTTTTTTAAGCAGTTTATATTCAGTTACAGACCGGATATACGACTCGGTGTTGTCTAAGTTTGTATAACTCTTGTATATAAAACCACCTATAGTAATAACTATTAATAATAACCGTTATTATAAAAACTTTATCGTTTTTGTGTTTGTATATTAAAATATATTGGTGTTGAAAAAGAAAACTGTTTATCAATTTTGTTAGTAAATAACATAGATTTAATACAAATTAATATGTTATTGACTTCCAGATTCAAATTTCTATTTATTTGAAATAGTAGTACGTTAATATAATTGGCCCGGCATGACCAGATAGTTAAGGCGTTCGACTCGTAATCTGAGGGTCGCAGGTTCGAATAATTATCACACGAAGCATACTCGCCCTTTCAGCCGTGGGGCGTTATAATGTAACGGTCAATCCCACTATTCGTTGGTAAAAGAGTAGCCCGAGAGTTGGCGGTGGGTGGTGATGACTAGCTGCTTTCCCTCTAGTCTTACACTGCTAAATTAGGGACGGCTAGCACAGATAGCCCTCGAGTAGCTTTGTGCGAAATTCAAAAACAAACAAACAAACAGAAACAAATAACGTAATATAACAAATTATAATACGTAACAATACAGTGTAGTGTGTAATTATAATTTAAACTGTTTCAGAGCTGTAGCAATGAAACTCTATGCGAAAAACTCTGTTTTACAACCATATCTGTGAAACAAGGAACTTAATTTGTTAAAAACGATGTTGAAATATGTTATTTTCTTTTAAGTGAATACTAAAATTCCGATTTAAAGATTCTTTAGGATAGTTTTTATAAAATAAACTATCTTAAGTACACTATTATTTGTCGTTTTATTATAGCACGTTTAAAGGTGAGGTTTTGTTTGAAAGTGCTCCATATTTTCCTTTTGTTTTTATAATTAGATGTCTCTTATCTAAAATACTTTGTGATAATTCAAACCATACCGTACTAATTCGTCTTTCCCTTCCATTAGGTAATCCAGAACTAGATAACATTAGCTTGTCGTCACAGCAAGTTTCTGGTGGATTCCCATGGCAACAGTAGATTATGGCATTTTCGGTTGTTGTAATTGTTTCATATGAAATACGTCCAGTGTCAGTGCAATTTCTATAATATGGGAGAAGAAAAGACTGGGAAATTTGATCAATTCTTTACACTTTACTAAACAAAGTTTATAACAATATATTTACTACTTTGGGCTATTTCCTAATTATTTTTGTTTCTGCCATAAGTTACATCAAAAACAATAATCCTAACTGGTTGATATCAGATGAATGGCTATTTATGCCTGGATAGTGTAGCTTCATCTAACAGAGTTGAAAAATAAGTAAAATCCAATCAGTTGGAAGGTTATAAAACAGTGAAACCCTCTACAACTCGTTATTCAAAGTGGCTGTCTTACTGTATATTGTACAATGAGTTTCCTCCCCTTTTCTACAAATGATTACCTGAAATATCGGTAATATTTACTCGAGTTATTAATCCACCAAGATCATCTCAAAATATCTACAAAAATACTATAAAATAAATTAGAGATTAAAATATAATAAAACTAAAGGCAGTGGTAAAATTTATAAAGGTGTCACCTTTACTGGCGAAACCTTGAAACCAGACAAACAAACAATACTGTTGTTCATCTCATAATTTATGTATTGCATTTAGGAGGGTATAGAGCTCACCATGTAATAGTTTTAATGATATACACTTTCAAAATATAAAAAGGATGTCATTTATTATTTTAATGTAATATAAACTTTCGGCTAAGAACTTTTTTTCACAGAATATATTTAAAAAGGTTTGTTTTGAATTTCGCGCAAAGCTACACGAGCGCTATCCGCGATAGCGGTCTCAAATTTAGGAATGTAAGACAAGAGGGAAGGCAGCTAGTCATCACCACCCACCGCCAACTCTTAGGTTACTCTTTTACCAACGAATAGTGGGATTGACCGTCACATTATAACGCTCCACAGCTTAAAGAGCGAGCATATTTGATGTAACGGGGATTCAAACCCGCGACCCTCGGATTACGAGTCGAATGTCTTTGTCACCTGACCATGCCGGGCCTGAATACATTTAATAGTACAAATGAGCTGATAAAACTTTATAATGTTACATTTTATTGTTTCAAAGTCTATGTTGAACTGTTTTACTTCAGACCAAAATGATGTACAGTATGAATTATCACTGTTGTTGGCCTAACTGAATACGACATTTTATGCATTTCGTTTCACAACTAGTATAAACGAAATATGATATATCTACGCAAAGCGTTTTCATCCAAAAACATGCATTTCATAAAGCTGTTGTATTGTAACAGATTTACTTTGTACCTTTATTATAACACCTCCGTTTGTTTCTGTACAGTTTTCCATTTGCGTGTGACGTATATCGTTGGTTGTTTATTGCGCAAATCTCGGTTGTTCTCGGAATTAGTAGAATGTTCTTGAAAGTAAAAATCAACAATATACTAGCTGTGTATGTAATACTAGTGATTGACAGTATTGTTGCTAAGCGTGAAATTTCGAGAAACTCGCGTGATTTGTATGAAAGCAACGCGCTAAGACAAGAGATTATTATTATTATTCGTCAACTACAGTCAGTGTGCTATAGGCCTAGGAAGTTATAATTGTGATTAACGCCTGTCAATAGAGAGTGTATAATTTGCCCATGAAAGTTATAGTTCTCGAACATTACAAACCATTCAACTTCAGTGAATTACTTCGGACATTATTATTTCTATGAGGATATTAAATATCTTTGCTAGAAGGAGTCAGCTCGTACCCGGCGTGAAGCCAGCCAAGGAAAAGACAACGTTAGCTTAAGCCAGGCGCAACAATATCAACCCAGACTTAGTTTGCTCGTTGCGGACTTAGACAAATCAATAAAATATTTAGTTCTAGACCAGATATAAGACTTGTACATAAACCATCAAATTTAATTATTATTATTATTAAAAAAAATTACTGTAAATTGTTTTTGGTTGTATATCAAAATGTGTCAAAAAAAGAAGATTGTATCAAACTTATTGGAAAACACGATACATCTGATACATATTAACACTGAAGTAACTTATAAATTAAAATTTCCGGCTATTTGAAATAGTAATACGTTAGCTTAAGTAACATAATAAATCGGAGAATCGTCCGAAATAAGTTATGATACGTATACTTATGTACATGTATTTTGTATATGATAAATATACAAGAAAAAAAATCAGTGTTTGAGTTAAAGGAACGAAATCAAAGTTAGTGGCTAAACTGGTAGTTACAGTTATAACATTAATAACAGTCATACAGCGAACATTCATTCATTAGTTTAGGAAGCCGTTTTCCTGTTAATTTAAGACATGAAGATGAACAAAACATCAACCATCATGGTTTACATTAATAACTTAAGCTAATATCACGTGACGCTAAACACTTTAATTAGGATAATTTCATATATTTTATTAAATTTGTGCTTAAAAATTGGCAATGAATAATAATCGTTACCGTCCACTCGAATGATTCTTTTGAATACTTGAGCTAGAAAATACTAATCTACTTTGTTTTGCCTAACCGATACTTATGTATTTGCACTTTATTTTTTTATATAGTTTTGCTGTCCTAAAATCAGCCGTCTTTAATCCGAATGACAATAAACTAAAAACAGCTTATGTTTACTCTAAGAGTTGTAAAAAGCTTAGATAACACTGTACAATTTTTTGAAAAGATTTTTGCTGATTGTGATAGGTACCTGACGGATATGCACAGATTAACAGTTAACTGTTTACCGGCAATAACGTATTTAATTGCATTTACAAAATATAAAACATAATACGCTATTAAGTTCAACATAATTAAAATTGTTTTGCTCCTGGATTTTCGTTTGTATTCAATGTCCGGTGCATCACGTTGCAGTGTCCAACAGTAGTCAGCAAGCATTGACGGATTCCAGTTGCCCCGAAATCATTTTTCCATTCTAGCAATGTCCTGGTGAAACTGAAGATTTCGATGAAACGGTACGTGATGGGTAAATTTGGATGTGATTTTCGTGGTCAGCAGCCAAAAATCTATAAGGAACACCCAATAGTGTTCAAGAAGTAAAAACTTTTGTTGTGCAGTGTAGTTCATGTGAATTTTTGCGTAGGCTTGTTTGTACCAACATTTTGTTCAAAATTGAGCGGATTTTGTTGAATAACTTTGCACATATTGCTTATATTTAGACCAAAGTTGGAAAAAGAAAAATCCATAAAAAATGTTTTTATATCTCGTATATTCTCGCCGCGAAAAAAAAAGAAAAGAAAAAAATAATTTTAATCGATATTGCTGTTTTATGTCTCGTGTGTTTCATTACGGATTGCTTTGAAATTAGTTATGTAAAGCCACGACCGAATGTGCTGTACTGGCATATGCACTGAAAATGTTGAGTTTGTGATAATCAAAACAATAGCATTACAGAAAGCGGAAAATCACTCTTGTTAACACACAGCGCATCCTGTAGGTTGTTTTGGTCGCGCAATATGCTATTGTATGCCTTGATATCGATATACTAATTAATATTTTTCATAATTATCCTCATGTAAACATCAGATTACCCTGATACGTACGCATCATGTTAAATTTGAAGATTCATCGCATTTTGTACCTAAAAATTATCAAGCACAATCCTAAAAACTAAAGCATTTTAGTGGAATAATAAGCGGAAACTTAAAACGTTATGAAAACCTTTATTTTCAACGTTGACTATTGATCGACCCATCAAATCTCTTCTGGAACGCTTACATCCGTTTGAGATTGTTAAATTAAATATACATGCTTCAAAATAAAATTATTATTGTTCTTATATATGTGCCCCTTTACAGACTGAACCCTGCCCTCTACAAAAATCCATATTCGCGCCTGGATATGATGAAACTAGAAGCTGATTTATAATGTTTTCTTTTAAATCTTAACAGGTTAGTCGTCGTTAATAATTACTGCCATTTCCTGAAATAATATTAATATAATCTGGTCAATACAAAGCCTGAATGGCCACTTTTATTTGTTTGTATTATAGACTCGTGTAAATAGGCCTGCTGTAAATAGTAAGCTCCAGGCCTCATAGCTCTTAACACTCCTAAGAAAAGTGGGGCCTAATAGGCCCCAGAGCAACTTGAAAGGTTATTAATATTAGGCTAATAATTTTGTATTTAAATGAAATTGCCATTTAAATCCATTAATGAATGGATTAACGAGATTCCCACTGTCCCTATCTACTATCTGCGAAACCACAGCCAGGGGAACGGGCTTGGAGAAATCAGGACTAGAAACGTCTTTTCGTAGGAGTGTTAATCTGGCATTGCATGATCTCTGTTCCACGACAGCAAATGGTGATCTATCAGATTCAACTGATGTCATATTTCGGCTTAAGTAGTTTTAACCAAAGTTTAAGTTAAATCAAAATATCTTTGCGAGCAAAATACGTCATCTAAAAAACAGAACAAAAGGGTCAGAACAAGATAATATTATAGACACCCTGAACACCACATATTGCTACCATAAACGTAAGGAAACAAAATAATAAACAAATACCACTACAGACGGTAGAGAACAAGGTATATATCACATGAGTGGAAGCAACAAAAAATGCTCGATAGTTTTCAACGTCCTATGCCAAGTAGGCCTTTCGTCAATACTAGAGCCCATCAAGGAAACAGATTCTGCAGAAGTACCTGTGATCGAGGCACTGTTGGTATCATCGGCTTTGTGAAGACGAATTGTTTTAATGTGAACCTGATGTAGTAACTGAATTTAATTAATAACAATTATATTTAAATAATGTCCGTATACTATCGGGTTGATTTACTGATGCAATTATAATGTGTACTGCAAATTCACCACAAAATGCTGGTACAAACGGAAGTCATTCTCGGACATTCTCTATGGACGCATTTGTTTGCGAGTTGCTCTAAAGAGTCCCTGGAAGTCGTCGTCCGTGCAGGATTGGTGGAAGTTGGAAAGTTTGTTAAAAGGTAAAAGATACTGACCGCCGCAGACAAATATTTCCTATAGTGAACATGTACAGTAACAGTCTAAAGTATGGGAAATTATACAAAACATCTTCGGTTGTGGAAAAAAAAAATGCAAGGTTAGTCACTAATTCACGTATCGTTACCTATAGATTTATAACACCACTCTGTATGCTCTTACACATCACACAATATCAACACGACACAACGCATTCTTAAATAATACATTTTAAAAAGAACTACTTTGTCAAAAGATGATGATGGAAGAGAAACAGCTACTTACAGTGGAATTTTTTCATTCATTTCGACCTCGTGATTGGTATTTTCTATTCCGTCCAATAAATCTTCCACCCCTTCCTGATGTTTTTTCCAGCCTATAAGAGCACGAATGTACGAAAACATTTTTGTTTTTCAAACACTATTCGATTATTAACAAAGTGGAACGAACGAGAGAAATAAACTGATGCATAGAAAAAGTTTTAAACAACTATAGACCAAATAACGTATATGTCACATCTGTCACCATTTATAAAACCTTAGTCCCTACAGTGGACAACGAGTCTAGAAAGTGACTAAGTTTTGCGCATGTGGTGTATTCATACGCCTCTTATGATATGTGTCATATTGATTTACGCTCAACCACTCCAAGAACAGTTCTCTTAAATATTACATTCCAATCACATTTATTATAATAAAAAAACTAAATGAAAAAACTGTTATGAAATTCCGAAACCGGATATTGCTACTACATTCAGGCCATGCTGAATCTGCACGTGAACCATCCTTCACCTTATATAGAACTATAGAAAGGAACTTTTCTATATCCGGCTTACAAAATATATTTTTTGATAATAAGATAACATTTATTGCAATAGTTTATACAAAGTTCATAATTTTATACTGTATGTTAATTTATTTCAATATTTACACTGAATAATATTGCTAAGTTATTTCTATAAACAACCAAGTTTTAGATTCAAGCAAATAATAAATCTTGGAACAACGTGAATCAACTGAATTTTTAATATATATCCCCAAACAATTTAAAAACTTCACAGAAATGACTTATTAACACTGTGTTCATCTTTTATTGTCCTACAAAAACTTTGAATTTTTCTTCTTTATTGTTAACTTTTTGAATAAATTGAAACTCACACAAAGAATAACTTGTATTGATAAAGCTGAGAAAAACTATTTTGGTCACTTCAATCTGTTTAAAAATGAACAAAATTCCAGTAACTTAATTTCAGCAACATAGATAAAAGTTACGATTTTCTCGACAACAAAAAAACTTTTCTTCACAATTGAAACAACTAACCTATGTGATATTTGCTGTGTAACTGATTAAAATCTCAATTTCCAGATCATACAAGGCTTTGAAATTCCAACAGCGCATAATGAGTGATAACAAGTACAGTCACCTTATTACACAGAATTTTTGTTTGTTTTGGATTTTGCGCAAAGCTCCTAATTTAGCAGTATAAGACTCTTGGACTACTATTTTACCAACGAATAGTGGGATTGGTCGTCACATTATAACGCTCCCAAGGCTGAAAGGGCAAGTACGTTTGGTGCGACGGGTACCAAAGATCCGTGACCTTTCAACTTTGACCTGTAGGACAATTCGCGACAATAACAGTCTGTTAGTTAATCATGTGAAACACTGTAGAAGAAAATTAAAGAACTAATTGGTAAAGCAGGTACACAGAAAGCATATCTATCGGGACTACTGTAACCACTACCTCTTCCTAGAAAGTCACTTTGGCTATCGCACGGCGTACACCATGTTTTAAGTATATACACGAGTTCTTAAAGCTTACAGAAGAAAATCCAAAGTCTCCCAACAGTACTATTATTAGAAACACCATGCGACTTACGATCCTTCTTTATATAATAGTCAAGCCGGTAGAAATTATTCAAACCATTATTGTCCATCATTGAAGCTAGAGGTCTCTGATGCATTTGGTTATTCCATGTGTTGCACAAGGTGTCGTTCAAATTGAAAATATCAAAAGTGTTTTTAACTTACAAGTTAAGCAGCATAGGTATAGCGAAAAGGTGAAGCTGATAAGACAGACACAGTAATGAAAAGCGACGACATTTCTCTAAACAAACGAGTCCATTTTGATGATAGCACCGACTTTAAAACAACTTCATTAAATCGTTATGATAAAGAACATACTGAAATTTCAAAATGTTTGAAAATATAGCTGCTCATTTTATCATAAAATTAGTTATGTCAAAACCTGGATTTTCAATAACAAATCAAGAACAGAAAATTGTCACTTGCTAGATGAGATTTTGCGGAAAAAGAAGAAATGGTGTGAATAGTCCCAGTCAATGAATACATCAAGAAGCAGAGAATTAAAGTGTAGCCCAATCAATCAGTGGCATAAACACATAACATGAACTAACAGTATCGGAAGTAAAAGGGCAGACGATCTAGGAAGAGATTGATCGATGACGTAACCGAGACTGAATCAACACAGCCTTACGATGACCCTGACCTTACTTTGCAACAGAAATTGTAGCTCTCCGCAACACTTAACGGTATATTTCAAGTCTTTTTATGATTTAATTGTAAAACTTCCAAAAGATAAAATCACTAAATGGTCCTAATTTTATGCATACCTTACATGTCAATCAGCGAAACCAATAGTTTTTCAGTTGAGCCAATTGTGTTGTTATACATTGAGGCAGTTTCGTACCATTGGTTACAGTACGATTTACAGTATTGATGTTGAAGTAATAATGTTCTACTAAAATATTATTGTTTGTATCAAAAGCTGGTAAAAGTCCATTATTTCAAACAGTGACAGGAACAGAAGTGACCTAACATTTCACTCCTAATACATCCTCGATCAAATATAACTGTACAATGAAGTTATTTAAGACTAAAAATAAGGTAAATGTGCAACTTCCATGACATAATGCATTTATTTGGTTTTTGTAACACTTGGAAGTACGAACACATGTATTTGTTAGAGATAATATTGTCAACTTTGGTGAACTCTGATGCTGTAAAAGCTACCTAGACTGAAAGCAGTTTGTAGTCGATTTGTTCCAGACGACAGATGCAAAGCTGAAAGAATCATACAAACTATAACATAATAGTTGCAAACAATCTTGAGAACATAAATGTAACAACAACATAAATATGAAAGCAAGAAAAGTTTGTAGGATTTTCTTCATTAAATTCCACACTGGATTATCCAAAAGATCCACACTTACAGATGCAGGAAAAACAAAAACTTTTTGTAAATATATTACTACACGTGACTCATTCTACTTTTGTAAGTAGTTGTTTATTCGGAGTTGATATTGGTATCTTGGAGTTGAATACAGCACCTTCCAAATATTGATATTTTAAAAATATTCACTTCTACAGACACGTTTTTAAAATGAAACAATGAGCTGTAGTCTTAGTTTTAGGTAATATGCACGTGCTTATGCAAAAAGGTGATAAATATGTCATCCTAAGATTAATTCACAGTACCAAAAAAGCACAATTATAGTAATAACATTGACAAACTCCATAATAAAGCGTCTGGAAACTATACTGTCAAATTTAAGTATCAAACCAACGACACGTTTTTCTACATCTGTTCAGTAATTCTGATACCAAACAATATGGAATAGCAGAGACAAGGCAGTCTGCACCTGTTACCAATACTGCTGTGCCACCTGATAAAGAACTGTATGGTCTACTTAGCTAAGTTACTAGTTAAGTTAGCGAAGTAACCATATGCTTCATCACCCTTACATAATTAAGTAAACAACTGACTGACAGAAAGGTGACAAACATGAAAAGACGTATAAGGCATGTTTATTTCCCATAATGCATGAATGAATAAGATAGTGAACAACATCCCCGATGTACATTAAAAATAAAACAGCTTTAAAACTTTAACCCTAACGCTACTAATAACCATCTTTCAGGTGTCGATTTCGCATCTCCTTATTAAATTAGAACGGATGTTTTGTCACTTTGTAGTTTTCACGTACTACAGTGTGAAAAGAAAATGAATATTCCACCTTTGATTTATGTGCATCACACATTTAGAGATGTTTAGAAATGGTTTGCTTATCCAAAAGCAAGGGTTTATATACATAACAAACTATTATCTGTCGAAATTTTAATTGCCCCCGTATAGCCAGGTGGTTAAAGCACTCGACTCGTAATCTGATTGTCACAGATTCGGATCCCCGTCACACCAAACATTATCGCCCTTTCAGCCGGCGGGTATATGATGTGACGGTCAATTCCACTATTCGTTGGTAAAAAAAGGTACCCCAAGAGTTGGCGGTGGGTGGTAATGACTAGCTGCTTCCCTCTAGTCTTACACTGCTAAATTAGAGAGGGCTAGCACAGATAGTACTCGTGTAGCTTTGCGCAAAATTCAAAACAAACATTGAAACTTTAATGATTCATATCTAGTTTCTGGCATGATTCAACTTTTCTGTTAGTGCTTTATTATTATTATAACTCTTCACTACCACCCCTTTTATTATGTTACACCATGTGGTTCAACGATTACCATGCTCAGTTTTGAAAGTAGCCATAAAAATGATCAAATATACACTGTGGGATAGTTTACGAACAAATTAAGTAAAATTAGAAGTAAAGATATTGACTACCCAGATATTTTGGGAGAAAGACAGAGAAAAAAAAAAGAGAGAGAGAACTTAATGGAAAATGTCGAAACAAATAACAACTCTGGAAACATTTAAAAAAATGTTTCTTACACGGTTTTTTGTCTTGTGATTACCTAAATTAGGTTGAGTGAATATGGTATACTCATTTAACCTGGAAATAAGATATTCCAATGACTCAAGTCCTTATCTAAAGGCCCCCAGTGGCGCAGCGGTATGTTTGCGGACTTACAACACTAAAATCCGAGTTTTGATACCCGTGGTTGGCAGAGCACAGATAGCCCATTGTGTAGCTTTGTGCTTAATTCAAAACAAAACAACAACCTTATTTAAAGGTATTTGAACCATATTCATAAAAGTGATTTACTATTTATTCAAATTTTTTCAGTTATAAATTAATTTCGATCAAAATTATTGTTAGAAAATATCATGGTATTTAGCCTGGCAAGAGCAGCTGGACGCCATTTTGAAAGGCAAAGGCCCAGGTGATCAATTAACTCTCAGTTTTTGATATTTTTGTACAATTTGAAGTTTTAAGTGATGAATACTGAAATCAGAAAAATAAAGTATTATCAGATGTCGCCTTTGTCAACTGCGAGGAAATAGAATCCTGGATTTTACCATTGTAAGTCCATAAATTTACCACTGTTCGATCAGACGACAAAGTTTCTTGTACTTTGACCCCATATGTTCGCTGCGAAAAGGAAAAACAAACAAAGAAAGAACAAGAAATAAGTAATATCCTTCGGCTATGAACAGGTTTAAGCAATTTTCTAATAGGAGAGTCATACAAACTACTGGTCATTTGTTGTCTTCTTATAAAATGTTTTTTTTTTTTAATTTCTTTTAAAAGCTACACGAGAGAAATCTGCACTATCCACTCCTAATGCAGTAGTGAAACACTACATGGAGAATAGCTAGTTATCAAGACCCACCGTCAACTCTTGGGTTACTATTTCACCAAAGAATAGTGGGATTGGCCGTAACTTTATAACGCCCCCACAGCTATTTCATGACACGGGGATTCGAAACACGACTTTCAGATTACCATGTCAGACCTTATAAAACGGACCGAGTGTCGAATTCTAAGGAGGTAGGCATGTAAAGCAAACTTTAGAGCAGGTTAAGATGAAAGGTGTTAGCTGAACACACAATATTGCTAGAAAACTAATCCAGTTATCAAGATAACCTATATGAAACGATGGACTTATTAGCGTCCAAACAATCTACTGATACAATAGTAAACAAGAATATAAGAGTTAAATTTAATGAAAGGAAGCTATTCAAGTGGCAGTGAAACTTGTACATATTAAAAGTTATAGACCATAGATAAATAAGTTAATGCACCATCCAGTAATTGTGAGTTTATCAGATCAACTAATATATAAACATTAATGCTGTCCGGCAGAGGTCTAGAACAACTCGGAGGATTACAGTTACTTAGATCGGAAAATATAAATCTCTGGTTAAAAAATAAATAAAAAGGTCGTATTTCTAAAATCTGTGGATAAAAATCTTTAGGAAATAACAATACTGTTTAAAGAAAGATAATATGCAATGTGTGTGAAAACTACGAAAACTATATAAGAGAATTTGATGATTGATAAAGAGAATACCTCTCTGCTTGAAACGAATAATAATAAGTGGTCAACAAATTCATTGACAGAATGTTTGCAAAATGTTTGTTGACACTGATTATGTAGCTACCATTGTTTGATGTCGCTTAACAATGTAAGCTGTTAAATTGCTTCTATGGATGAAACAAGAATTTGTTTGTAATCATACATACAATAAACAGTTACAAAGCTTCTGACAAGAGAAAGATTTCAAATACCCATACTGTGGAAGGCTTTTCTGCAGGAAGTGATGTACGAGTGTTTGGCATTCAGTAAGTATTCGTATTGGATGGAAAATGGATCTCACACATACACGAAATATATATAGTTGCGACTTTTAAAGTAGCTTTAAACAATTCCACAGACTATAATTAGGAAATTATTGTGCACTATTTGAGAATTTCAGCACCGGAAGTCGAACTTCATGCGATAACAGAAGTATAAAGATAATGAAAACAATGAAACTAAAGAAGGTTAAATCTAGTAAAATACGTAGTTCAAACCAAAAACTATCAACCAGTACAATATTTGGAGATACGATAAAAGAACATACAACAGATTTTCCTGTTGAGGAGCCCAATATTTCTATTGACGTCACTTCCAAAGTAACATCAAGGTTGAAGCTGTCAGAAGGTTCCCCGCACAAAACTGTTCCTATTGACAAGTGTTAACAAAGAACTACAGGTCTTTCCATGACCATGTAACATTATCTGCAAGTTGAAACTCTAAAGGGCAATATCTGATTAAAGGAAGAATATTTTCTTTTGTTAACCAAATTTTTAACTATTCACCGTTTCACACATTAACTTAATTATCATACGTGTACGTATGAATGTAAATATCGTATTCGTTAATTATATGGAAGTTTACGTATCATGTACCAGTATTTTCTTGGAGAAACAGGGCTGTTCCAGGGACTTCCAAAACAAAGGATAGAGCAGTGTTGTAGGCTGTATTTTAAATTTTAACTCCATAATGTTATTTGGCTGGAGGGTATGATGTAACATTATAAAGCTGATTTAGCACCTGGAGTTTTATCTACAGTTTTCGACTAGCCTGACCAGTAGATAATACAAGTTGCACTAGAGTAAATAGTTACTGATTACACAGTTTATTAGTAAGTAACTCACATTTCAGAGGCTCATTGTAAGTTAACGAGGTACCGAATTCATTTATCCATGCAGTAATAAATTATAGTAATTTTCTCTAACTCGACGCAGTGTACAACATAAGTGAAGCTGTTGTGCTAATACCTACTGTGAACTTCAAACCCATTCTCTAAACCGCAAAGTAAACAAAACGATTTTATGCTCATAAAGTGAATTAAATTTTAAATTTTGTTTTTAATCAAATGACCAAAAAGGTCCTTCCCAACCAAAGACGCTGTTGCAATAGCATGCTTACAAACATACGTTTTGTTTTGTATTTCGAAAGCTACTTTTAAACTACTTTACTTGAAGGCTACAATGAAAGCTAAAGGAATTTATCAAGGAATTTTTATTATAGGTAATTATACGAATAATAATCTAATTGAGATAGTAACACCTAAAACTCCTCAAAATATCATTTCTCATGAGGTTATAGTGCTAGATTTGTTATCTAGGGTAACCTTGAATGTTTGTGATTTATTTTCTAGGGTAACCTTGAATTTTGTACGCTACAATTAACTTGATATTTAAAAAGGGGGAATCCTGCGTTGAATTTTATATCTGTTTAAAATCTCGTTTGTCATAAGCAGAAAGTTTTCCACTCTTTCACCGCCTTCCTGAGACTTCACTCTAATTTAAATATTACATTCGTGCACTTTTCTTTAATTGTCTCTTGTCTAATAACTAATATTTAAAAAGTTTCCAGCTTCAAGTGTGACTCACAAAGTATTCGCCATTTGTTATTTGTTTGAATTATATCGCATGTGTGGGCGCGTGAGAAGAAAAATATTTTTTTCCCAACATGTAAAAATAAAAGTTTGTTAAACGTTTATTTTGGAAGAACATTTCCTGTCTGAACAACGATGATAACCTCTTCCAACAAACTTTCTTCATTGTATTAGAGAAATCATTCTCAAACATGTTAGGCATAATATATATATATATATATATATATATATATATATTACACTTACGAATTTTCTTTGCATGATTGCTGATGGTCATTACACTGAACATGAATGAATTACACATCACGTGCGAAAACGTGTACACGGTGGACATTCATTAGCTACTGCTTCAGTTTCAGCTACAAACTTTACTTGTTCCATCATTACACTAGTACGGTGTGCAATTCAATAAACTTTAGAGTTTCTACCTTTCACAAGTGTCATAAAACATCCACATTTACTTATGATTTCTCTACTTTCAAGCTGTCTGTTATCGGACGATTATAACTTGTACAACTACGTATATATCCATCCTGTAGTAACGCTTCTAAACCGGATATATCAGGCGATTCTAATCTAAAACAGGATGAGTAATAGGACTTCCTCTACTGTTCCACCTGACTCCGATCACTTACTTCCCCCTTTGCTTCTTCTTTATGAGTATTTGGGTATGTTGAAAATTTCTATATTCAGGAGGGTCAGGTGTAAAAAGGCCTCTTCCTCCATCCTTACCTTCAAGTTTCAGCTACTACTATTATATATGTAAAAACGGCTGGTATGGGTAGAGAGAGCACTATTAGAGGAGCGAACAACGTGATCCACACGTACCCCGGCCCTTTGCAGGGCAATGTCCATATATTGTCTTCAATCCTTTTTTAAATCTTTATGTAACAATATTTATAAACTACGTATATAATATTCAATCTAACAGTCTAGTGTTTGGTGGCCAGCTTAATTTCCGTTTCTTAAATATATATTCATAGGACAGAGGTACTTAGAACTATGTTCATCATGTATGTGGTATCTGTCGAGATCACACAATAAATCATTTTTATGCCAATTTTCAGTAAATTAATTTAGTGCATTATGCAAGATTCTATCGGATATTTTTTCTAAGTTTGCATGCTTTGTATGCTAAGGTTATGATTGAATTGTTTATTTTCTGCAGTTTTTTTGTGTTATGTTTAATCAGGCTGGACATGCGTATTCTATAATGGGTCTAATGTATGTTTTGTAAAATTTTATTATATTATCAGGAGAAGCCCTTGATTTTTACCTGATAGGCTTGTTGCATAATTTGCTCTTTTCCAGATTCTAGTCAGGATATTGTTATTATGCTGTATCCACCTTAACTTAGTATCGCAGGTTAAACCTTTACATTTTGCTGAGGTAGCAGTCTGTCAAAGTAATCCGTTCATGTATAGCTTACGTGGATATTTGTATAGTTTATATTTAATATGGTAAATAGTTTAAAACTTGATTTTTCGGTATGTTTATTTTTATTCAATATTTCTGAGAGTATTCTTCTAAATTATTCAGGGCTGGTTGGAGGTTTGTTGCTACTGTTGAAGGTGTGGGGGCACTTTTCCAGACCGCTACATCATCAGCAAATTGTGAAGCAAAACCTAAGTTTAGGTCCGATGGTAAAATATTACTCACATACATGATAAATAAGATGGGGTTAACTACCCCTCTTTGTGGGACACGTGCCTTCGGTGAAAAAGACACTGAATAGGCCCAATTAACATCGACTTAACATGTTCTAGTGTCTAGAAAATTAGATAGCCAGCGAACATTTTCCTCGGGTATATCCATTTCCGTTAAGAGATATAGTAATCCGTGGTGTCAGACAGTGTCGAATGCTTTCTCAATGTCGAGAAAGCAAGCGATAGTGCATTCCTTCTTGTTAAAACTATCGATAATTGTTTCCGTTAATATCTAATTAGGTAGTCTGTAGTTTGTCTAAATTTTCTAAAGCCATTTTGAATTTCGGATAATTGAGTTTTCTTCTAAATATACTGATATTCGGTTACTAATTATTCTAATATTTTTCCTACGCACCTGGTTAAACTAATCGGGCGGTAGGTTGGTTTATTTGCTAGCCTTCCCTCCCTCTGGAACATTAAAATTACAGTTTGCTGCCAAGAAATAGGGGTATAACCAGATGTGAAAGTTAAATAAAGCTATTAGTTAATCATATAATTTCCGAGTATCGTTTGTTCAGGAGGATGGTTTTTATTCTATGCGAAGTTTCTAAGTTCTAGGAAAGTAGATAAGAGAAATAACGTCCTAATACAATTACGTGCTAAGTAGATATTATCCGAACTTGAATCTGTAGGTAGTAATACCTCAGTTAGCAAGCAGCAGACTTGATGGACAAATGACTAGGATAGTATATAGCCCGATTTAATTGTTGCTCGGTGTTCGCACGATTTCGGAAGGTCTTGCTTGTTGAATATGCCTTGTATCAGCTCAGCAAGCCTTATTTTTTCACGTTTCATTTTTGTTGTTAAGAGTATTTATTGTGTATTGTATTTGTACCTCTTCAAGCGAGACTGGTAAGACGAGGATGAAGTTTTCTTTATTCGTGCTTGAATAGTTAAATCTTATTGTAGAAGTATTGATTCATTATTGACGTATTTGGAGTTTTAAGCGAGTTTTCTGAAGCCCTTTGCTTTTTGTATGGATTTCTATATTGTATGTCACATGTAACGTTGGAAATATTGGTTTATTTTTGGTACTTTCTGTACATTATCCAAGATGTGACCAATAATCTCTTTGGAACTGTATATTTCATTTATAATTTTCTTTCTTAGGCGAGTTAATATATTTTTAGTTGGGGGGGGGGGAATGTCTTGTGTTTATAAAAAAGAAATACTTTCTGATGTTTCTCGTGTTCTTTTATTGTATTTATAATCTGTTCACGAGGTCTGCTGCCTGCAAGAAGTACTCCATGATTGCACTGCAATAGTTGTGTGTCTACATAACTATCAACGTTGGTAGTAGGATTGACTTCCCCATGGTTTGCACACTTAGCTTTAGCTTTTATACAATTGTATTTTGGGGTATTTATTTGTATGATGCGACTTAGACAAAGATCGAAGTTATATTATACCAGCTCGGTAAATGGTCGGATATATTAAAGTAATGTACTAGAATATAGGCAAAGATCCAGAATATGGCTACTGTTGTACGTACCAAGTTGTTTATGTGGGAATATTGTTGTTTAACAAAATAGTATCAGTTTCCTCAATACCGTCCAACAGTTTCCTCCCATTTGTTGATGTGCTTTCACACCCAAATATCGGATGTTTACTGTTGACATTATTATGATGTAATTAAATATGTTACGTATTATAAATTTATCCAGAACAAGTTTCCGATTTATGTTACGTACGTTAACTATTACAATTTCAAATAGCCGGAAATTTTAAAAGTTAATTAAAATGTCGATTTGTATTAAATTTACGATATTTGCCAACAAGATTGATACAATTTATTATTATTAAAACACATATTTTAATATATAAACAATTTATTATACCGGTTCTTACTAATAATGATTTACATACAAAAAGTTTTACAAATAATACTGAGTATCTGTTCTGGAAGTGAATACTTTTTCGACGGTTCGCGAGCCTTAAATTACTTTTACGTTAACGCATAATTACACTTCACTCGACGGGAATGCAAGCTAGCTCTATTCTTCACACGATCCCCCCCCCAAACTAAAATATCTAATGTCCTCGTAGAAATATGTCCAAAGATAACTCATTAAGTTAAACGGTTCGTAATTTTCAAAATATCTCAAGTTCCTCGTCAAATATCTGTAGTTTCCGATTAATTTATAACTTTGGAGACTTATAGCAGCAGACCTACAACATTACAAAACTTTTTCTGCATATTGCGATGTCTAGTTTTATATTTATTAGGCGAGATTCTCGAAAATTGACTTGGCAACAATACTCGAAGATATGCCAGTGCTTTCGTAAAATATACATTGTTAATTCTTACACTCGATAATCGTCTACAAATTTAGAAAACACCTGGGAGTGATTGACTGCCATCCTTCTTGGAGCACTTCAAACGATTCATCTTCCATGTCTAGCTTGCAATCTTTCGTTAAACCAGCTCAACTCGGACCTTAAATTTTCAATCGGATTTGACATCAGGTGATCGACCTGGCCAATCCATAACATCAATTCTCTTATTTATAATATATCTCTTAATGACTCCACAATTGCAGAGAAACTTGATCATTCTGAGGGCTAATTGGAATAATAAGTACAACAGGTGCACAACAATTTATAAGAAAATGTAATTAAAATAATGAAAACTTCAGGTGCTAACGAAGGTCACTGTTAGAATTTGAGGTCACATTTGAACAGGTCTTGTTGAATGTGTACTAAAAACATAAATTTTACATTTTTTCTATTATGTGCTAAAAGACAGATTAAAAACATTTTCGGGGAGAGGGGCATTTTTGTTTGTCCACCCTCTGCATGTGGAGCCCTAGCTGTGGAGAGCATTATACACAGATTTCATAAACTGTAGCATTATTTGTTAGGTGTATTATTACTATTAGAAATACATTTTAATTTATATATTACAGATGTAGTATATTTACAAAAAGGATTTTTAATACACAACATGAATTTTTCTGGTAAGAACATTCCTGTCTTCTCTGTCCTTTTCAACGTTTGAATAGCTTGGTATCAAATGATTTATGTATAATATTTGATCTGACTTAAGATATTCGATCTCGTACCATCTGGAAGCTGGGCCACGCTGGATGTTGATATGAAAAAACACAGTATGTATGTTTTGCCCAATTCGGTATTAGCGTCAAAAGTGGTGCTTAGTTCATGTTACGTTTGTCTTGTACCTCTGATTAAGGTAGTTAGAACGTTCTCGAATAGATTCTGATTTGTTGTATGACTAACGTATTTGTTTATTTGTTCTCATGTTGTTTTCAGTACTTTGTGGCTTTTGGTGCTATAAGAAGTGATTTATTGGTTGTTTGCTCTGGTACTGTAGTAGCTTTTGTCTACATGGTTTGTTGAATGCAAGTGTGCTGTCACTTTGTGCACTATCTGTTCGTAGTATTCTTTGGAGTTTCATGGTTGTGTACGTTATTAAGCCTTTGTAATATCAGACATGGGTGATGTTACAGTTGCAGCATTTTGGGCATTCGCGTGTTATTGTGGTTTAACCACATGCCACGGCTACATGTCCATCGTGTGTGTGTGTGTTTCTTATAGCAAATCCACATCGGGGTATCTGCTGTGTCCACCGAGGGGAATCGAACCCCTGTTTTTAGCGTTGTAAGTCCGCACATTTATCGCTGTACCAGCGGGGGACCCATAAGGTTAGAACCACAGCACTGTGCTATCGTTATAGCTGGTGTTGTAGCCTCTTCTGTCTGGTACCACAACATCACTGATAGTACCATAATACCACTCACTGACACTGTTAGAATCAAATACAGTACTACTTTCTTTCATAAGGAAACGTATTATTTTGTAACAGTTATTGTTGATAGACTGGTTTCCTCATAAGCCTAAAAATATGATAACCTAAATGCAATACCTTGCACTTGCTTTAATTAAAAAGGTTGTTTGTCAAACATTTGTCCAAATTGTAAATTGCTCAGTTATTCTTCTGTAATTAACACATTTAATACAGCTGTTGATATACTATTTATGCCATAACCACCGCATTAACCAATATATATGGAAGAAATATGTATAGTAAGGCTACATCGAGCAATATGCTGTGCCCATCGAGGGGAGTCGAACCCCTGATTTTAGCGCTGTAAGTCCGGGGACTTCCCGCTGTCACGCAATGGTGAAGTTTGATTTTAGTTAGTTTGTGGTATGCAAATATAGAATGTGGTCTACCTTCCAAGTTTAATGTAGAATTTTTCAAGTTATATCAACAATTATTAATGTAAGTAGTTTTTACATAACATAGTACAGAAAACCGTTGTCTTAAGTTTAGCCGTTTCTCCCCTTTGTTATTTCCTAGAAATAACACTTATTATGCCAGCAGGCATTACATTAATGCTATAAATTGTAGAAGAAAGTCAAGTCAAAGAGTGTCCTTCACTGGTAAAACTGATGATACCTAAAGGTTATGACCTTTCCATTGTTAAGTGAGAATGTGAATCGTACTAATTACGGGAATAACCAATGTTAACTCGAATGTTTCCTGTTAATAAAACCCCTTAGGTACTAGATGTACTTCCGAAGGATTCCCGAAAGTGTTTCGTTTAAAGAGTAAATAAAACCAAAATTAAAGAGTAACATTTTTATTTCTTGCTTCTGAAGTTCATATACCATGTGTTATAGCCTACACATTGCATAATTATTCTCGTGATTCATAATATGCGCACGTTTTGCTGACGTCGCGGTAATAAAAATTGCAAGATTAAATGTCCTTATATGACGTCACTTGTGTCTGCGGATTGTTAAATTCACGCTCATTTCGTAATTTATCCTGAATATACTTCCTTTATAAAAGTAGACCAATTTAAACACGTTTTTGAGGAAATCAATTGAAACTAAAATTATCACACACCAATAAAATATTTGCTTTCCCTCATGTAACCACCCTACAACCAAATTTATTAGTCTTTAACCAACCCCTGCCAAAGTAATCGTCTCAGTTAGTCCTCTGTATATATTATAGTACTAGGATTCATTATTCATTTTACACTACCTTTAGTTTGAGAGTTCACAATATTTTCCGGTTGTATATAAATCATTATTTGGGATAACTACTTGTATTGATCGTTTATTGTACATTGTATTGTACAATGTGTGTGTGTGTGTGTGTGTGTGTGTGTGTGTGTGTGTCTTGAAAAATATAAAATCTAATATTCCTTGACAATTAATTTCTAAATTAAAACTAACAGCTATTTGAGATCGTATTACGAAACGGATGCAAAATAATAAATCGGACATAAATAATAAATTATAACAAGTAACAAAGAAAGTTAAAAATACATAAAAAGATTCATATTACGCGGAAGCCGTCATTACAGTCAAATACTACGGAGTTTTCTACTGAATAAATCTTGAATTACAAAGTATGAATAAGCATTGGCATTTTGTACTGAAATAAAAAACATTGTTGTGAAAGGATGCACAATGGCCGTCTCCATTTTTCAACTAAAAACCAGAGAGAAGGCAGATGATTAATACAGCCATCAACAAATACCTGATTATTCTTCCCGAACAAAGTAATATTAAATGACAGCCGTACTTAAAGTACACCCGCCCACATTGAAGTGCGTATTTTGTTTTCTACAATGGGCCGCGATTCATGACTCCTCCCGATTCATTCACGGTCCATTGACCACTAGACCACACCTGCTCTAGTAAAACTAATAGAGCATATCTTATTTAGATATCCTGGTGGGAAGTTCTTTTGTGCTTGGGTGTTACCCTTTATATACAAAACGAATACATTCATGTCTAAAATAACAAACGCATCGTTTGGTTTAAATACTCTAGATACGTGTGTAATAGTTTGCAATACCAGTTTTTCTCTTGAGTAAGTTCTATTTAAAGGTTTAGAATAAATGTCCACATTTGAACTAAAACGAAAAAAATATATTAACTTTGGTTGTTTTCTAGTAAAGTTTCTTCTTCATCTATAAGTGCTTTTGCAGCTATAAATAGGTACTTCTCTCGAAATACTTCCATAACTAATTAAAATACATATTGGTAAGCTGAAGTTATTGGACATAATTTTTATTCTGATAACTCAGAATAATCTCTAAGTTACTTATGTTAAAATTTTATCTGTACAATCTTCGAAAATACAAATGTTAACAAAAAGGAAACTGATGAGCCGTAGTTTAAAAATCATTAATAAATTTATTTAGCCCTAACGGAAGGTAACTTATAAAAATGCATTCACGTTTATTTCTTTAGAAGCCGCTAAGAAGAGGTGTATCTGTATATCAACATATTCGCTCTCCGTGAACAGTCTATAAAAAGATTCAGTTCCAGGCCAGAGAGGAAACTCAGTATTGTTTGAAAATAAAAAATAGACGTTATTATAAATATTATTGTTTGTATATTAAAATTATTTATGTTAAGAAAGACGATTGTGTGTACCATTCTTGTTAACCAATATTATAAAATTTGATATATATTGGCATTCAACTAAATTTTAAAGTTACAATGTTTAGCTATTTCAATTCGTAATACGTAGCATAATAAATCCGAGACTCGTCCGAGACATAATATAGTAAGTAATGTCCCCGATTGATACATCGGCAAGTCTACGGATTTAAAATGCTAAAATCAGAGGTTCGATTCCCATCGCTGGATTCAGCACGTAGCCCTGTGTGAAAAAACACGATACGTAATAACCGCCAATGATGGGCGATTTCCGACGAAGTCGAGAGATAAAATATGTCAACCCCTAGCACGAGCGAAGCTCCGGTTAAGCCTCGTTTAACGTAACCTCACAATTAAAACATGTAGTTGATGTTCCAATAAACGACTATGCAAAGATGAAAAGAAGGAAACAGAAATGCAAGATATCTATTAAAATCACATCGACACGCAGAGAGTTCAAACATGGAAATAATAGAAATATCTGTTCCGGAAGAACATTCACAAAACACCAAACACGAACACACGGGAGAAAACCACACAAAACACCAAACACGAACACACGGGAGAAAACCACACACAACTTCAAAATATAAAAACATGAAACACAGACAGAAAGAAGTAAACAAAAATGAACAGGCCCAGCATGGTCAGGTGGGTTAAGGCGTTCGACTCGTAATCTGAGAGTCGCGGGTTCGCATCCCCGTCGCGCCAAACATGCTCGCCCTTTCAGCCGTGGGGGCGTTATAACGTGACGGTCAATCCCACTATTCCTCTGTAAAAGAGTAGCCCAAAAGCTGGCGGTAGATGGTGATGACTAGCTGCCTTCCCTCTAGTCTTATACTGCTAAATTACGGACGGCTAACACAGATAGCCCTAGTGTAGCTTTGTGCGAAATTAAAAAACAAACACAATGCAAAGAGTTTCATACAGAGAACCCCGGAAATCAACACCGCAGCTATCAAGCGTTTAGCACGGGTGGCGTCCTCGTTAAAGGGTCAGAAGTCGCTGACCTCAACTGCTGGCTAAAAGAATGGCCTGAAGATGCTTTTAAACCCGGAAATATCAACATATATAATACCAGGCAATAAACTAAACCCAAAATATCTTTGTTATAAAAATATATATACATGCGGTAGCCTCACAAACGAAGACAACAGAAACAGAACTTATGAACACAAAAATACACTAAAGTAGAACACAAACTCGCAAATCTACTTGAAATATATATGTACATAAAACACACGATATCCAGAGTGTTATATTAAATGGTATCACATTCTGGTGTCTTAACAACTAAAACATCGGCTGTAGTTGTAACCCAATGTTACAAACGCCAACGTTACGAACATGTGGTAGCTACACGTAAAATTCTCTCCCATTCTGCCTAGGATATGGAGGAGAATATATAAAGAGACTGCTCATGTGGAAGCCCACAACCACATCACTATAACTTCCAACAGAAAACACGTGACCAAATATAAAAGATGCTAAAAATAAAATAACCTCAAAACACGCAAAATCGAATACACAGTATAACAAAGCAGGAAGCAAACAGAATACAAAGAAAAGCCCACTGCTGCCAAAACCCCAAGAGGCTATCAACGCAAACCATGAATCTACTACACATATTGGCACAAACAGTGACAACCCACACTCAAACTGAAGATATCACAACAGACGAAGAACGCACAACCCATCAACGCTCAAAACACAACAAAATATGAAAATCAGTTACATACATTTTATGAATTACTCAATACAGAAACCCCCAAAACCAAGTTTACAGTTTTATATTAATCATTAAACTAGCGACTGAACACTTAACGCACATAATACAAATGCATTACTCAGCGATAACGAGAAAACCCACATGTAGAGAAAAAATGTAAAAACGGCTGGTTTGGGTAGAAAATTTTTATGTAGAGGAGCGAACAACGTTTCGACCAATATTTCCTCGTGACCGAAATTGTCTAATACGCAATTGATGCTTTACCGAGATAGGAAACTGGTTGAGCAATGCTGTGAATTCCCGTGAAAGAGTCATCATAAAACGAAATAAGTGAGCTTGTAGAAAAGCGATTTCAAATATGTAACATGTATAAATATTGCTATCATGAATAAGGGCGTTAAGATCAGAATGATTTGAGAACTATAGCTAGTTCGTTAAACCGGCTTTGATGTACAGTATTTTCTTACTTTACAGGATTTGTCTACGACTGCAAGAGGAAAGGTTAGAACAACAATATTCCAGTATTCACTGTAGAAGATAAGGCTGGTACCCTTACGACATAATTTGCCGACTTTAAAAGTTTGTTTTAAATTTCGCGCAAAGCTACACGAGGGCTATCTACGGTAGTCGTCCCTAATGTAGTAGTGTAAGACTAGAGGGAAGGCAGCTAGTCATCACCACCTAATTTAGCAGTGTAAGACTAAAGGGAAGGCAGCTAGTCATCACTACCCACCGCCAACTCTTGTGCTATTCTTCTACCAATGAATAGTGAAAAAGTCCATAATATTATAATGCTCACACGAACGAATGGACCAGCATCTGTTTGGGTTTTGTTTTAAATTTCGCGCAGAACTACACGAGGGTTATCTGCACTAGTCATCTCTAATTTAGCAATGTAAGACTAGAGGGAAGGCAGCCAGTCATCACCCCCTACCTCCAACTCTTACCAATGAGTAGTGTAATTGACCGTGATTTATAATACTCCCACGGAAGAAAGAATGAGTATGTTTCTTGTGATGGGGATTCGAACCCACGACCCTCAGCTTGCGAGTCAAACGCTAAAATAAGGATAAATTAGGATAGATATTCGTTTGACATCAATGTTATTATCTTTTGTTCAATTTGTTTGTATAGGTTTTTTTTCATTCTGGTAAACGAAATAATTTCATCTACTTAAAGTTCGCCCTCCCATTTGTAAAAAAATTATATTTCTTGATAGAAAAAAGTATTTTCTAAATGTACGTAGATAAATTATGGGAAATCCGTTATAATAACAAAAACTTCAATAAAGTTTAAATTCGCAGAACTATTATATTTGATATCATCAGCAAAGATGTTTGAAAATTCATTTTTGTTTAAAATAATGTGGATGTTTTGAGCTCCTTATACAGCCGAAATGAAACTTTTGTAATGGATTTACCGTTATACGTTTGTTGTACCATGTATAACGAAAGTTCTGCCTGTTCTCCAAGTTTGTAGAAGATTCTTGAGAGTAAGAATCAACTATATATGTTTTACTAAAACCAAGCGTGTTCGAGTATTGTTGAGCGTTCTAGAAACTTCCATAAACTATATAAACTAACGTGCCAAGACAAAGTATTATTATTGGTCAACTGTAGGTCAGTGTGCTATAATTGTAAGCTATAATTATGATTAACGCTAATTAATGATAAAACTCCAGAATTTGACCAGGAATGTTTATGGATTTCGAACGTTACAAACTGTTCAGCTTCAGTGAATTAACTTCCGATCTTATATCTACGCGATCATTAAATATCTTTCTCGGTAAGAAGCGAACTTAGAAGCGTTGCGAATCCAACCAAGAAACGACAGCTAGCTTAAGCGAGATGTAACAATATCAACTCAGAATTAATTGCTCAACATGGGCCTAGATCGTTAATAAAATATTCAGTTCCAAACCAGATACAAGACTATCGTTTGTAAAACTCGTATATAAAACCATCATCTATAGTAACTATTTGTAATAACCGTTAGAAGTTGTATTGTTTGTATAATAAAATATATTTGTATGAAGAAAAAAAATTGTGCATCAATCTTGTTGGCAACTATCATAAATTTGATACATATCGACCTTCTAATTAATTACTAAATTAAAATTTCTGCTACTTAAGATTGTAATACATAACGCACGTTACACAGTAAATCGGATACTCCTTCGATATAAATTATAATAAGTAACAGTGCTTGTTTGTTTGTTTGTTTGTTTGTTTGTTTTGAATTTCGCACAAAGCTACTCGAGGGATATCTGTGCTAGACGTCCCTAATTTAGTAGTGTAAGACTAAAGGGAAGGCAGCTAGTCATCACCACCCACCGCCAACTTTTGGGCTACTCTTTTACAGAAGAATAGTGGGATTGACCGTCACGTTATAACTCCCCCACGACTGAAAGGGCGAGCATGTTTGGCGCGACGGGGATACGAACCCGCGACCCTGAGATTACGAGTCGCACGCCTTAACACGCATAACACTGCTAAAATATAAACCAGTATGTGTAATTTTCCGACACACCTCACAATCAAACGCGCTATCACTATTGTGCTTTAAAAGGTATATAAAAATGAATATTATGTTCTATTGTAAATTTTACGTCACTAAGCATGGCGACTACTAAATCGAAGATATTTAAAAAAATATTAATAATTTATGCGTTCAGGATAATCAAAGTATATCAGCTTTCGTTAAAATAAAACACAGTTGAATATAAGAAAAATTCTTCAAATTCCTTTTTCATAATGGTGCGATATTGGTAATCTCGATTCGAATCCCAACAGTTAAAAATTATTTCACAAGGACTGCTTAACTGTAATCACTCTTAACACTTTCTTCTGATTACTCAGCTACTTGTAAACGTCCTTGCTGTACCACCTACCTTTAAAGTAATTATTTCAGAGCATTGCCTTACTGAACCAGTTGTTTGTGTTTTAGTAACATGATTACCGAAACATTCAGTTGGAATACTCGTCTTTTAAGTTTACATTCGGTGTATAAACAATTTATAGTATTTTCTTAAAACCATCTTATTTGAATTCGCCAACTTAAGAAGAAGAAAGTTTGTTATAAGAAGTGCGAGAAAATTTCAGATTTCAACAACTTAAATTTATTGACTAATTTCTTAGGAGACCAGGTGGTTAAGGCTCTCGACTTGTAATCCGATGGTCGCGGGTTCGAATCTCCGTCACACCAAACATGTTCGCCCTTTCAGCCCTGGGGGGCATTCTAAAAGTTATGGTTAATCCCAGTATTCGTTGGTAAAAGAGTAGCCCAAGAGTTAGCGGTGGGTGGTGATGACTAGCTGCCTTCCCACTAGTCTTACACTACTAAATGAGGGACAACTAGTGCAGATAACCCTCGTGTAGCTTTGCGCAAAATTTAAAAGAAACCAAACCGATTTCTAAAACTGCTAAAGGTAGTAGTCTACGAGTTTGGTGATCAGAAGCTTTCTCAAAAGCTCGCCTACAAAAACAAGCTTCAGACTCTAAGAGATATATATCCCTCTGTGCATAACACGTATATTACTATTTTAACACAATAACCCTTCCCTTACAATATTTCTTACAGGAGCTTTCTCACAACGATGCTTACTGACGATTTCGATTTTATCGGGCCAGTTTGCGCTTGGCAATTTAAGAAAACCCTTTTCACGTCCATGCTATACCATTATTAGTTTACTTTTTAATTTTCATTTTAGCTCTCAGTTGTATTACTTTCCACTACAATTTTAAAGTTTAAATTCAATTTGCACGATTTTTCTCGTCTACAAGATGTGGGTTTCCAGTTTTCAAAATATAAACCGTATATTTCTAGTCTAATTTCATAATGTAAACAGTTATAATCGAACATAAGAAAAACCACCAGTGTACTCATATAATGTAATATAGTGGAGCTTCTTTTGCTCACTTCACGCTTACCAGTTAAAGTCAAGGTCATTCGATACAGTGAACAAAAATTTCCACACGACACCTCACTGTGCGAGAGGGTATAGTCTCGTGATCTTTGATGAAAAGGTAACAAGCGTGTCATATCTTAAACTGAATGTAATACTGTACTATAGTGTATTTGTCAAAATAATGCTTGGATGCAGTAGAATGTTTTAATATATCATAAAATAAAACCAAGTATTTCAGCCGTCGCAATAAATTATATTTAAATAATTAAAATAGTGTTAAAATATAGTTATTGCTGAATATTCACAAAGTGTGCCATCCTCATAAAATATTTACAAGTACAACGATCTAAACTTGGGCAGGCCAAACCACGTTGCAATGAAACTTATAATAAACTACACCAAGACAAGAAATGAAACATGCAGATCTGGAAAATCATAATATCAGTACCGTGTTTGTTCGTTTTAATAAAAAAAAAAATTTTGTTCGATTAAACAAACAACTTATTTACTCACTTTACGTAATTAATAATACCAGTCACTCTATAGTTTCCTTTTCACCCTTCAAATAATTCAAATATACGTTACTAACCGCATTCTATTTCTTTAATTGAAGCACTTTGATAGGTTGAACCATTCTTACACCTTAGTAATAATATATTATGGCTGGTTTTTAAAATAGCATGAAAAAGAGTCAATCGAAATTTATATTTACCCAACAGTCTCTTGCGGACACCACCTTTTACTTGGAGATCGCACAAGACTTCGTCACTAGAACTTCTTTAATACAGTAAAATAACGGAATCTTATGTCAGATTAACCGAGCTGCACACGACACAAGTAGTGTGCCAGCGTTTTACAATAAAGTTTAAAGACGTGTGCAGCGAACACATCGCGTACTTTAACAAGGAACATAGGTCGTGTGAAAGGAGAAAAATGTTATGCGCACTGCACCACAACGTACACGTCGAGTTAACCCAACTTACTCATTTGAAACCAAGTGGCCTTTTCCAACCCAATTATTAAAGTTTTAAAATCACATTAGAAGCACTTGAATGTGACATAAAACATGGGCTTGGCTGTTTGTTGTTCAGCATTACATGAAAGTAAGACTACGTTTCGTTTTGGTTAAAACATGTTTTTCATTTGAAACCAAGTGGCTTTTTCCAACCCAATTATTAAAGTTTTAAAATCACATTAGAAGCACTTGAATGTGACATAAAACATGGGCTTGGCTGTTCGTTGTTCAGCATTACATGAAAGTAAGACTACGTTTCGTTTGGAGCACTACTAGAAGCAAAAATGTATATGTTACTCAAAATAAATGCCAGTTCATAATATCAGTACCCCTGGGTAGCCAGCCACCTGTTTCCTGTTTCACAGCTGTTTCAGTGAATGATTGAGACTTCTATACCTTTCTATATTCAACAACTTCATTCCCAACGTCACTGAAAACAACGCAACTGTATTCGTTCAGACAGTTCCAAAGAATACCTAAGTTTAACTTTTACTCTGGTTTTGTTTGTTTGTTTTTTAATTTCGCGCAAAGTTACACGAAGGCTATTTGCACTAGTCGTCCCTAATTTAGCAGTGTAAGATTAGAGGGAAGGCAGCTAGTCATCACCACCCACCGCCAACTCTTGTGCTACTCTTTTACCAACGAATAGTGGGATTGACCGTCACATAATATAACGCCCCACGGCTAAAAGGGCGAGCATATTTGGCGCGACGGGGATGCGAACCCGCGACCCTCAGATTACAAGTCGCTCGCCTTAACTCACCTGGCCATGCCGGGGCCCAAGGCTAAAAATACAAAAAAAGTCAACAAAATAAGAAAATAACAGATTATTTTGATTTATTTTCCCAATAATTTGCTACAAGAATTAGAAATTAATTGTAGTAAACTTAAAACTTTGTAAATATGTGTTTCAATATCGTTAAGTATGTGATTTAGGTAAAATTTGTAAATAATACATGTATTTGCTTACAACATTTGGGTTTTATGTAAGTAAACAAATAACTGATATGTTCTAATGTTTTATTTATTATGTAGCGGGTCCGACATGGTTAGGTGATTAAGGCACTCGACTGCTACTCCGAGGGTCGCGGGTTCGAATCCTCATCGCACCAAACATGCTCGCCCTTTCAGCCCTGGGGGCGTTATATGTGACGGTCAATCCCACTATTCGTTGGTAAAAGAGTAGCCCAAGAGTTGATGCTTAGTGATGATGACTACCTGCCTTCCCTCTAGTCTTACACTGCTAAATTAGGAACGGCTAGCACATATAGCCCTCGAGTAACTTATGCGCGAAATTCAAACCAAACCATTATAGAGCAACATTATAATATGCTACTTTTAATTTATGTGCCCTAAAACTACTGAGAAATAAAATCCCATGGGTACACATTTGGTATTTTATATAGATTATTTTGAAAATTCAATGAATGCTATTCTCAATGTAAATGGATGAAATGTATGTTATTCGTTAGTTCTAAAATTAAAAACTCAAAATCCAATGATATTAAACCCAACAATCAAATGTATTTTAAAGTGCATTTTATTGCTATACTAAAAATATGTAATTCACAAAGTAGCTGTATTGTTCATTTATTCACGTATAGAACTGAAAACTATAATGTTGATGACGTAATCATATGGTGTTACTACTTTCCAATCAATGCACCTCTAACAACTCGCCCTCTGGTGTTTACTTTCCAATCAATGCACCTCTAACAACTCGCCCTCTGGTGTTGATAAGTAATCATATGATGTCACCCCTCTCTTAGCAACACGATCTCTGGTATCAGACAATTTCTATTTTCTAACTTAACTGCTGATGTGGTGGGTGGTTGACTCTCGGAAAACTACCATGATGAAAACTAATCATTTTTCTCCTTTTACAGCTTCTATCGCCGAGATGTACTGACTTTTTCACCGTGGGCTTGAGGACTGAACAAAGACTGATGACTTCTTCAAAGGTCATTGTATTATTCATATAGAGTATATTCTCAATTTTTGTGTTATAGTTTAACAAATCTGATGTTCTTTCTTTATACTGGTTGGTTTGGTTTTGAATTTCGTGCAAAGCTACATGAAGACTATCTGCGCTAGCTATCCCTAATTTAGCAGTGTAAGGTAGAGGGAAGGCAGCTAGTCATCATCACCCACCGCCAACTCTTGGGCTACTCTCTTACCAGCGAATAGTGGGATTGATATTAACATTTAACGACTCCACGGCTAAAAGGACGAGCATGTTTGGTGCGATGGGGACTCGAACCCGCGACCCTCAGATTATGAGTCGAATACCTTAACCACCTGGTTACGCCGGGCCCTACTGGTAGGAATAACTAATACAGAAACCAAACTATGAGCGCATACGCATTCACAAGCTCTAACTTCAAAAGAAAGAAGTGATCAGTAATTACTGACAGTAGTTAGTCAAGATAGATCACCTAATATTTCCTAAGTTTTTCGTCGTTTCGTAAGTTACACTGTAGGACACCCAAAATATAGTTGAAATCGTGTTAAATTTAGCCTGAGGCGTTTACTTGTGAAGATGGTCTGATCAGAAAATACATTTGCTGTTCCATGAGATATTTGTATTTCATCGTATTATGTATTGTATCTTACTTTATTTTGTGCATAAAAAACAAACTACTTTTCAATTGCTACATGAGAGATATTTCCGCATCTGAACCTGTTCTTAGTTAAATAGAAAATGTGTAAATGATGTTTTGGCAAGTGATTCCCTTCTATTCTTAAAGATATCTGTTTCTGAATAATGTGAAAAGTAATGACATTAATATTTGTCCCTTTTACATCTGTTTTAATAAAATTTTGGATATTTAGAAACATATCCAGACAGGACAATGTATATTATTGTGCTGTGTATCAAAAGGCACAAAGTCTGTTTCAGAGTTTAATGCGCTGGCTTTCCATTTCAGTCACACATATAAACGTGACAACAATAATGCTAACTATGGTGCTGATCATTGTCGTCCCTGACAACAATAATGCTAACTATGGTGCTGATCATTGTCGTCCCTGACAACAATAATGCTAACTATGGTGCTGATCATTGTCGTCCCTGATAACAATAATGCTAACTATGGTGCTGATCATTGTCGTCCCTGACAACAATAATGCTAACTATGGTGCTGATCATTGTCGTCCCTGATAACAATAATGCTAACTATGGTGCTGATCATTGTCGTCCCTGATAACAATAATGCTAACTATGGTGCTGATCATTGTCGCCCCTGACAACAATAATGCTAACTATGGTGCTGATCATTGTCGTCTCTGATAACAATAATGCTAACTATGGTGCTGATCATTGTCGCCCCTGACAACAATAATGCTAATTATGGTGCTGATCATTATCGTCCCTGATGTCAAGGGAGAAGTTCACCATATGTTTAGTGGTTGACAAGCCTGACAACAGTAAGGTGATACTGTATTTTACAGTATGTTCTAGAAACCTTTTGTTATAATGATTCGGGGGTAGACTGCTAACTACAGGAATAAAACTATATTTTATTTATTTATTATGTTACTTAGAAGGATCGAATGTCACGTGTTCTCACAATATCTCAGAATCAGATGATTTGCCAGCAGGAAGAACAGAACTCTATCACTGTTTGTCAGCAAACAAGGCAACCGTAAAGTTTATAGGTAAACAACATAGAAGCCTATCAATATTGCTATAACAACAGTATATGCCTCAGTTTACTGGCAAGAGGATGCAGGTGCCCAGAGGGCATGAAGTGAAGGAAATGTGGATTGAAGCTTTATTTGTTTGTTTTTAATTTCGCGCAAAGCTACACGAGGGCCATCTGCACTAGCCGTCCCTACTTTAGTAGTGTAAGACTAGAGGGAAGGCAGCTAGTCTCCACCACCCACCTCCAACTCTTGAGCTACTCTTTTACCAACGAATAATGGGATTTACCGACACATTATATCGCCACCACGGCTGAAAGGGAGAGCATGTTTGGTGCGACAGGGATTCGAACCCGCGACCCTCAGATTACGGATCGGACGCCTTAACCCACCCGGCCATGCCGGACCTTTGAAGTTTTGAGGTTACGTGATCTGTCACGTCATTGTCGTGTAGTACCATGAAGTGTCACCAAGAGATAGACAGTTCTAGCGACTACCACAAGTGGATTATGATCATATCTGATAATGTTTCCATTGTTATATCAGAGTCGTAAGGGTCATATTGATAATTTTTTAAACACTAGTTCAGATATCCAGGCAGAAAAGAAACTGGATAATAAGTCAATTAAATATTAGTTTAAACCGGTTTATTAATTTGTATGCTGAATATGTGTACAATATTTTCAACTATCCTAGACAGTTTCATCATACGTGTTTCAAGTTAGACTACGATTAATGTGGTTAGCTATAGTTAGATTTTCACTGAGAATAGTGAATTTTCCAATCTGGGTTTCATCAAGGAGCAGTTTTTTGTTAACTTATCTGGAATGATAGAGTATGGTTTCTGGGGTATTGTAGAGAAGGATGGCTTTATCCAAGATTTGTCAAATATGTGGAACTGTCCTGCACGTGAAGATTTACAGATTGATCAAAATCAATAAATAGTTTTTGTTATGAATAAAAAATGCTGTCAAATGGTATTCGTTTTCCGAAAATCATTATTTCCTGCAGTAAGATACGGCTATTTGATTTACAAGAAAAGACATATATTTTAAAGCCTCGTTCACATTAGAGCTAAAATTACCAGTAAACATATAATTAGCATCTTTAACAGGTCTAAATTAGTTAAAAGTTCTTATTTTTACAAGTGTTAGAGGTGTTATTACACATAATAAATACGATATTTTATACACACAGTCAAAAAATGCCTTCGTAGTAAGGCCCGGCATGGCCAGATGGCTAAGGCACTAGACTCGTAATCCGAGGGTCGCAGGTTCGAGTCCCAGTTATACCAAATATGCTCGCCTTTTCAGCCGTGGGAGCCTTATAATGTGACGGTCAATCCCATTAAAGAGTAGACCAAGAATTAGCAGTGGGTAGTGATGACTAGCTGCCTTCCCTCTAGTCTTACACTGCTAAATTAGGTGGTGATGACTAGCTGCCTTCCCTCTGGTCTTACACTGCTAAATTAGGTGGTGATGACTAGCTGCCTTCCCTCTAGTCTTACACTACTAAATTAGGGACGGCTAGCGCAGATAGCCCTCGAGTAACTTTGCGCTAAATTATAAAACAAACAAATTATATTAGACATTATATTTACTATGTCTGATTAACCTATAGCTTTTACAGTTATTTAGTTTGCCATCAACATTAACTGAAACAGTGGTAATGTTTATAACAAGCGATGTTATAATCCAATATATTACTGTACATAAACTGCTGATAATGTTCAATGACAACAGTACATACACAAATAAATAAATAATACAATTCTACTTTACTTAAAATTAACCCATTTACATACAGGACGTTTGAGTATTTTAACATGACGTCCACGCTTCATATACATGCAGCAGTCTAATCCAACCTCTTGTGGAATATTCATATTTAATAATCATGTTGTAAATTCTATCCATCTATTAATGTTCAAATTCTTTTGTTTTCTTAGGTTGAATATATTATTGTCCAGGGTGAGTTTCTTCAATCATTATGCGATACATTGGAACTGGAGTTGCTTTATTAAATAGGATTTCAGTTTTTATATTCTTGAGGATTGTTGTCAATAATATTTGTCACTGGACCGACGAATCCATTTTTACTTTAAAGGACTTGAAGTGAATAGGTTGTTGTTTGTGAGTGAAAGGTTTGGTGCTATTCAGTGATGTCGAGAAAACCCACTTGTTGAGAAATATATATGCAAAAAACGGCTCGTTTGGGTTGAGAAAACATTTTACATAGAAGAGCGAACAACGTTTCGACCTTCTTCGGTCATCGTCAGGTTCACAAAGAAAGAGGTAACTGACCGGAAGCTAACCGCATGTTTGAAAAGAAGCCTTACTTATACAACAACTAAAACCCAAAAATAAACCAATATGAAGGAACGCCTTTGTACCTATATTAATATAATAAAATAAAAAAATTATATATTCAAGCATCTAATACCGCCCTCTACATTCCGACACTCAGTTACACAACCCCTTTCAAACATGTGGTCAGCTTCCGGTCAGTTACCTTTTTCTTTGTGAACCTGATGATGACCGAAGAAGGTCGAAACGTTGTTCGCTCTTCTATGTAAAATATTTTCTCAACCCAAACGAGCCGTTTGGTGCTATTGTAGCAACATCGTATTATCATATTTGAATAATGTATCATTTTGTATGACAGGATGTTTTTTATTTTTGTTTCATGAACCAGTCTTTCATAAACATTTATCTGATAAAACGAATTCACCACTTCTTCAGCACAAGAATCATTCGTTTTGTATTCCATAGTTTTATATAGAACGAGATATAATTCCAGCAGTTTCTTCAATAGACCGTCCCGCCGAACACAAAGTAATGAAAGTATAATCCATAAATAATAGTAAAAATATTCCTTTCTATATTAGTAAGTTTCTTTTCTGTTTAAATGAAGTTTTATTTATGTAAAATCGGCTCGTTTGAGTTGAGAAAATATTTTACGTACAAGAGCGAACTACGTTTCGACCTTCTTCGGTCATCGTCAGGTTTACAAAGAAAGAAAGAGGTAACTGACCGGAAGCTGACCACACGTTTGGAAGGGATTGTGTAACTGAGTGTTGGAATGTAGAGGACTGTGTTAGATGTTTGAATATATAATTTTTATATTATTTATTTTATTATATTTAATATAGGTATAAAGGTGTTCCTTTGTATTGGTTTTTTTGAAACTATAAGAGTGAACAGTAACATTAATATTACAGATTTGAAGACTGAATATGCTATTTTATGAAATAATAAAAAAGGTCTTTTTCCCTCCTATTTAAACATTCGTATACGTTAAAATGCAAACTAACACTTGTTACTGTAATTAACCTATAGGAAGTTACACATTAAGAACATATACTGGAAATATAACAATAAGTGTTGTAAGGTTTACGTGTGGGACAATCTATATATAGAATAAATTAATTGATATATATATATTCTGAACTAACCATTGTACCCATTGGAACAGCAGTTTGTCTACAGATTTACAACGCTAAAATCAGGGGTTAGGTTCCTTTCAGTGAACACAGCAGATAGCCTGATGTTGCTTTGCCATAAGAAAAGCACACACACGAATACACACTGAACTGACCCAAATTATACTGCTGTACAAACTTGTTATTTAAGGATATAGGTCAACCTTTGAACAGTAAATCATGTAACAAAACGTCAAAATTATTGGTTTGGTTTATTTTGAACTTCGTGCAAAGCTAACAAGGGTTATCTGCGGCAGCCGTTCCTAATTTAGCAGTATAAGACTAGAGGAAATGAAAGTAGTCATCATAAACCACTGCCAACTCTTGAGCTACTCTTTTACCAATGAATAATGGAATGGAATGTCACGTTATAATGTCCCCACGGTTGAAAGGGCGAACATGTTTGGTCTGAAGGGGATGCGAACCCGAGACCCTCGGACTACGAGTCGAGTGCCTTAACCGCCTAGCCATGCCGGGTCAAAACGTCAGAATATAACCTTAATTGTGTGGTCTACTTAGTGATTAGTTATATTATATCACAAGTTGCAAGTTTTACAGTATGTAATATTATATCACAAGTTGCAAGTTTTACAGTATGTAATATTATATCACAAGTTGCAAGTTTTACAGTATGTAAGATTATATCACAAGTTGCAAGTTTTACAGTATGTAATATTATATCACAAGTTGCAAGTTTTACAGTATGTAATATTATATCACAAGTTGCAAGTTTTACAGTATGTAAGATTTGTTTCTATAGCGATGCTTCAGTCACTGATTTACCAGTTTACAAGTTTTACAGTATGTAAGATTTGTTTCTATAGCGATGCTTCAGTCACTGATTTACCAGTTTACAGAGTTTTACAGTATGTAAGATTTGTTTCTATAGCGATGCTTCAGTCACTGATTTACCAGTTTACGAGTTTTACAGTATGTAAGATTTGTTTCTATAGCGATGCTTCAGTCACTGATTTACCAGTTTACAAGTTTTACAGTATGTAAGATTTGTTTCTATAGCGATGCTTCAGTCACTGATTTACCAGTTTACGAGTTTTACAGTATGTAAGATTTGTTTCTATAGCGATGCTTCAGTCACTGATTTACCAGTTTACAAGTTTTACAGTATGTAAGATTTGTTTCTATAGCGATGCTTCAGTCACTGATTTACCAGTTTACAAGTTTTTTACAGTATGTAAGATTTGTTTCTATAGCGATGCTTCAGTCACTGATTTACCAGTTTACGAGTTTTACAGTATGTAAGATTTGTTTCTACAGCGATGCTTCAGTCACTGATTTACCAGTTTACAAGTTTTACAGTATGTAAGATTTGTTTCTATAGCGATGCTTCAGTCACTGATTTACCAGTTTACGAGTTTTAATGTTAAAATTGCCGTCTTTTTTGTGGTAAAATTGGATCTGTACTGTTTTCAGTAGATTAAGTGTGAAATCTGTGTATTTAGTTATACAAACTTTCATTATATTGATGAAATGTTGTTTTCACCAATCAACACCACGAATTGAATAATTTGACTGGTCTGGCAAAATTACTCCATTGTTTTATTTGAAATCGAATAAATGTCAGAATAATCATTTTCCTCTGTCCCATGTATTATTTAGTTCAACTATTTCACGATTAAACAAAGCAGAAGCTGTTACAAGATATTTTGGCTCCTAGTACTTTTCTGCCTTTCCTAGAGTTTCACAAGTAGTGGTCATTATTTGCTTTAGCCTTCTGCAGTTCAGATGCCTCCTCTTCCTTGTTAAAGAAATCAATACGGTTTTCAAGGTAGGACCAAGCCTAAAACCAAGCCACTAATATTCTACTCAGACATTAACAGGATGTAAGAAAGAATGACATCATAAACAAAATTGCAGGCAATTAAATCAGCACCGTAGCTTTAAAAATTAAGGACACCTTTTATGAATATTTGAATGAGAGACTCCTCTATGGTCCAAGAAAGATTTCCATTCAACAAAAAGACAAACCAGTAAGGAAATACAAAGGCTTAAAAGAAGAACGACCATTATCTCATACCTCACTGTGTCCTTGTTTGCTTTGGCCGTTTTATAATTTACAATATGTTGAGTGAAAACCAAGAAGATTCCAATAAAGTTCCAATATCCACCTCAAAGGATATTTTGATTGGGAGGTGACGCATTTGGCATCATTAAAGCCAAAACTACAAAATATAACTCACTATCTATGAATAAGTTCATCAATGAGAGAAGGATTACAAATACTCCAGAATCACAAGAGGAATAGATCTGGAAATATCTCATACAAGTCACACCCAGACAGCCAAAGTACTCTGGAAAATGAGAGAGAGAATCTGGCAATGATTGTGGATGACATACTGTTCATTCATGAGTGATTCTGTTGGAGTCTATGAGTGAAAAATGTATATATTTGTTTTCTTTGTTATTTTATTTTTTATAAAACCATTACATCATTCACTCTCCCATAGTATATATTTCTAATACATGCTTATAGAATATTTGAAATTTCTAATCTGGAACATCTAAAGTCTAGATGAGATCATATGCTAAATTTAGCATGGTGTGTAATTTTCTATAGATTATCTTATCAACGTATCTGAAGTTTCAGGGGATAGGTATTTTGTGTCCAGCATTGCTTTGTGACTGTCATATTTAACAGAGATACTTCATATTTCAGTTCTCATTTTTTGATTAACCAGCTACCGAGATAGGTTGTATTGTGAATGCAATTTTAATGGTCAAGGAAATAATTGTTTTGGTCAGCTTCAGAGAAAGTGTATATATTGTGAATGCAGTTTTGGTGTCAAGGATAGAGTTCTGTTTCTAATTCAAAAAGTCCAAACTTACTATGAAATTCCCGTCACTATCTTAGCACTTCTGTACCTGTTGATAGCATTGTACTTCTTTATCTGCAACAAATCTGTTATACATATTGTTCATCTAAATTCAGTTTACTTAATTTTATGTTATCTCTTCTATACATTACACTATTCAAGTGACTAGTTTCTTGTAAGCCATGAAGATGAAGCTCGAGAAGCCAAACCCAAACCCAAAGTTATAGCTAAGAAACTGGGGAGGCCTTTCACTGTCTTCAAAACACTTTACTAATGGTTTTATTGTCTTAACCTACATGTACATCCAGTAGACTTGTTTACTACAAACAAATTGTGTTACCCTCATCTTAACTACTGAGAAGCTTGTTCTCTCTTGTTGAAACATTTTGGAAACATAGCACCAAAATATGTAGTTTTTGGGTATTTAAATGAGCTAACAGAAACGACTACTTATGTCAACCTAAATTAGAATTTATAGCCTATTATGCTCTTATGAGTTATGCTTTTATTACACTATTAATTGGAAATATTCTAATTAAGTTATTTGTTATGCTACTCTGCATTGGCAAGAAAAGACACTTTTGTAACAGGGTATTCTATTGTGGGAACTAAAGAGCGTCATTTTGGATGACAAGGCACCAATTACAATATATTTATTAAAAAAATCAGGATTTGCAGCCGTAAATGTGTACACAAGTCAGTCAACTTGAGGCAATTCACAAATAAAGCAAGAAATAAATGATGCATAGTCCAATTCTTAATCAAAATGTATACATTTTATTAATCTAGAGATGTGAAGGATTATAATGAATTAAAAACTATATCATTGATTACATAAGTTTATACTTTCAGTAACTTATATCAGATCCACAATGTTTTAACCCTGTCAACATTATATTTATTAACTTTAACGGCTTTTGGATTGTGCATCATATTTCCATCTAGTAATATTATCAACTTTAACAACTTTTGGATTGTGCATCATATTTCCACCTAGTAATATTATCAACTTTAACAACTTTTGGATTGTGCATCATATTTCCATCTAGTAATATTATCAACTTTAACGGCTTTTGGATTGTGCATCATATTTCCACCTAGTAATATTATCAACTTTAACGGCTTTTGGATTGTGCATCATATTTCCATCCAGTAATATTATTAACTTTAACGGCTTTTGGATTGTGCATCATATTTCCATCTAGTAATATTATCAGCTTTAACGGCTTTTGGATTGTGCATCATAGTTCCATCTAGTAATATTATCAACTTTAACAACTTTTGGATTGTGCATCATATTTCCACCTAGTAATATTATCAACTTTAACGGCTTTTGGATTGTGCATCATATTTCCACCTAGTAATATTATCAACTTTAACAACTTTTGGATTGTGCATCATATTTCCATCTAGTAATATTATCAACTTTAACGGCTTTTGGATTGTGCATTATATTTCCACCTAGTAATATTATCAACTTTAACGGCTTTTGGATTGTGCATCATATTTCCATCTAGTAATATTATCAACTTTAACGGCTTTTGGATTGTGCATCATATTTCCATCCAGTAATATTATTAACTTTAACGGCTTTTGGATTGTGCATCATATTTCCATCTAGTAATATTATCAGCTTTAACGGCTTTTGGATTGTGCATCATATTTCCATCTAGTAATGTTATCAACTTTAACGGCTTTTGGATTGTGCATCATATTTCCATCTAGTAATATTATCAACTTTAACGGCTTTTGGATTGTGCATCATATTTCCATCCAGTAATATTATTAACTTTAACGGCTTTTGGATTGTGCATCATATTTCCATCTAGTAATATTATCAGCTTTAACGGCTTTTGGATTGTGCATCATATTTCCATCTAGTAATGTTATCAACTTTAACGGCTTTTGGATTGTGCATCATATTTCCATCTAGTAATATTATCAACTTTAACGGCTTTTGGATTGTGCATCATATTTCCATCCAGTAATATTATTAACTTTAACGGCTTTTGGATTGTGCATCATATTTCCATCTAGTAATATTATCAGCTTTAACGGCTTTTACTTTAACGGCTTTTGGATTGTGCATCATATTTCCATCTAGTAATGTTATCAACTTTAACGGCTTTTGGATTGTGCATCATATTTCCATCTAGTAATATTATCAACTTTAACGGCTTTTGGATTGTGCATCATATTTCCATCCAGTAATATTATTAACTTTAACGGCTTTTGGATTGTGCATCATATTTCCATCTAGTAATATTATCAGCTTTAACGGCTTTTGGATTGTGCATCATATTTCCATCTAGTAATGTTATCAACTTTAACGGCTTTTGGATTGTGCATCATATTTCCATCTAGTAATATTATCAACTTTAACGGCTTTTGGATTGTGCATCATATTTTCATCTAGTAATATTATTAGTGGAAGGACAGGAGCAATTAAAACTTACATGGAGCTAATGTCGTGCAAGTCTTGCACGTGTAGATAAAATACTATTTGTGTGTCTTGAGAACTCAGCTACAAGAACTGAAAAGCCTGGTGACAAACACACTTTTGGTCTAGAGACATAAATCTTTATATGTTTTGGCAGCTTAATCCATTCAAATTCATGGGGTTAGATTTCGAGATGATTGACCCAGCAGCTTGTCTTCCTTTAGTGCTTGGTACCCAGTGAACAAGGCTTGATGTCAAACAACATCAAAGATGACCTGTGTGTACAGTTTTTCATCCTCTATAGTCTGTCTTGAATAAATATCTTCCCAACTAAGTGATGTCACAACACATTTCAAACTCCTAAACACATTTGTTTAAACTTACATATCCGTCGAGGTAGAATCACTTTATGATATTTTTCTCCATTATCACTGGTATGCAGATAATGTTTGTTCTCCTTGACAGGTGTGTTCAGTGTTTGTAAGTCGTTAGCATTTCCAAACTATTATTTTGCAGCACATCCCAACTCCAAAGTTTATCTTGGTCGAAATATCTGTTTATCGTAAGGTGGCAGTTCGACTCATGAGGAGAAAGGTGAAACATTGTTCAATATTATGCAACTCAGACTTAACTCAAAGACTGTAGTTAGTCCTCAAGAAAGTATAAACAAAATATATGGTTATTTTAGGGTGCTTCATCCCTCTCTCCTTAAATACATTGTATAAAAATGTTCACCACAGTACCTCTATGTTTCTACTCTCGCTTGTAGTTCGATTAATATTTAATTAAGGTTTAACTAAGGTAAACCACTTTCATATCTCATTCAGTTTACATAATATTCCTCCTGTTACTAACAATCATCTCCTAACTAATCGTGAGTTGTTTCACAAATACAAATATAAGATATACCGATATATATATATATATAGTCATGTAAAGATAACGTAAAGGAAATAAAAATTAATATAAAAACAATTAAGTCATCTAGCCTAGCCTAAATAAATTCTTATTATGACTACTTATGTATAGAAGTTGAGGCTATATATAATATACACCAAACGTTTATAAAATTTCCATCTGTCTTACAAATAATCAAAAGTAGTTGTACGTTGGTAAAAATTGATTACATTAACAAATAAACTAAAACAAAAAACACATTTCTCGTTATTTTTCACACTGTAATAGTTACAAAATGTGTTTTATTCCCTTGTGGCTTTTCGTGGGATGTTTATTTCTGCTCCTGCCTAATTTACTCTAGCACATGTTTAGTTGGCGGTTGAAAGTGAGGGCTGTTCCATATCCAACTGTAAACAGCGCACATCTGCATTGTCGTAGTCATTGTTTAAAGCATTAAGGGTACTTAAATAATCATAAAAGTTCCATTATTTTAGCATTTAACAGCAGTTGAAAATAGTTCAAAGAGAAATGAAAAATAATATTTTTCAATAAGAAATTTGACTCAGCTATCTCTTGGGTTAAACTTTCATTTTTATATTGTAACGGGCTTACTGTTGTACATTTAATTTAATACATTTTCGTTTGATGTGTATGGCGTGTATTGTTGAATGTGTATTGCACAAGTCCTGCCTGTTCTGTAAATTTTTAGAAGATTCTTGAGAGTTCACGAAAACGCAAGCGCATTGTAGAACAGTGTTGAAAGTTCGAGAATCTCGCGTGATTGGTATATAAACCAGATGTACCTTGAAACAAGGATTATTATTAGTCAGCTATAGTCAGTGTGCTATAGGTCTCGAAAGCTAAAATTGTGATTAATGTCTAATAATCGCAAAACTACAGAATTTAAAAAGGGAAGTTTGTAGGTTTAGAACACAGCAAACCATCTAGCTTCAGTGAATTACTTCGGACGTTGTTATTTCTATGAAGACATCTTCGATAAGAAGTGATGTGTGTGATACCAGCCAAGAAAAGACAGCTTAGGCTAGGCTCAACAACATCAACATAAAAGTAATTTTCGCCTTTGATACTTGGATTGTCCATAAAATATTCAGTTCTAAATCGGATATAAGACTAAATATTGTATATGAATCATTATTTTTATTAACTATTTGCAAATCCGTTATTATAAATTTTATTTTTTGTGTATATGAAAATATATTTGGGTCAAAAAATATTTAATACAAATTAACATTTACTTAACTTCTGAATTTAAATTAATATTTTCAGTTATTTGAAATAGTAATACGTTAACATACGTAACACAATAAATCGGAGATTCGTCCGAGATAGATCATAATTCGTAACACTATAAATTGGGAACTTGTGTCCGGGATCTGAATCAGAGAAATAAAACTATGTAATACAAATTTTGTTCCTGTATAGTATGTGTTATTTCTTAATCGCTTGTGTTGTAAAAGTACAGAAAATGGTCATTATTCCCTTCAAACTTTGCTTTTGTGACCTGGATAATAAAATTTAGAAATTAACCTATTCTCTATGTAAAAACGGGCAAATTTGCACATTTTCATTTACATAAGGTCTGAATAAAACAACATATGAATCAATATTTACATGTATTTATACTAAAGTTACATGAAAGTGATTAACATTACAGTCTCAAATCTCGAAAAACTACTGACTTCTAAACATTTTTGTTCATTTTTATATAACTTTGACGCTCATTTGAACATTCAGGGACATCCTGCAGCCCATTTTGCCGTAGTTCTTCACCAGAGCCTCAACCAGTTCCACATAATTTTTTATTTAGAATATAAAGGGTTGTAGATCAAGTTAAATTATCAGGAATATTAAAAAGAAACCTGCAATAAGTTGTATCCCAGGAGCTCAACTGGACACATGCCAATAAGTTGTACCTCAGGAGTTCAACTGGACACATGCCATATACCTCAAGCAACTGGAAAATGAAAATGACATTCATTTACTCCATTCGAAATTAAACTGGTGTAGTCACCAGATACAGCACTTATAGGTTTCTTTACAATTGGAATGTTTAAATGGAAGCTGGTAAACCATCATCCTCTTACATTAGATGGATTGTGGAAAGTCAGAATGGAACAGTGGTGTGCTTTGATCATAATAGTTTTATGGCTAGGTAATGGAAACTGCTGCATGGCTATTATTAGACACACGGTCGTCAGATAAAACACAATGAATATGACAATGTAGATTATAAGAAAAATTGTTTTTGTACGATGTACTAATTGTTTGTATTGGGTAGATTGTAAATAAAAATGTTTGGAGACATTATGCAGTTTCTCAACATAATGTTGTCCACTACGTTTATAAATGAACTAATAAATACATCACTTATTGTGGCTATATATATACACAAGTCTTCACTATATTATATAAGTTATCAACACAGAGAGAAATTTCGTTTATAATATAAATTATTATAATAAAAACATAATTCTGTTTTAAATTTATAACTCCATTGAAGCTGATTCTAAATCCAATTGTAAAAAAAAAAGAGTTTTAACATCAAGCAGGCAATCAACTATAAGTCTTAAGTCTAGGGAAATTATGAAAATTAGTCAGGAAATATGATATCACAGAGGAAGGGCGTCCTTCAAAATTGAAAGGTTATGTCATCGCTTTAGCAATGCAAAAACGTGGTCTGGGTAGATGCACTGGTCACAAGGAATGCTGCTATTGAAAATGAGAATAGCTAGTTGGTATGTAGAAACATTGACAGGAAACTGTGTACAGCTATTGGTATCCTGAAAAGGAGAAGAGTCCAAATAGCACGTATACAAGATACAAGATAGAAAGGAAATGATACACGGGAAACTGAAAAATATTACAAATTCCTTTTTGTGTAACTCCAAGGTAAATAAATGGGGTAACAGTTGTATTGAGTGCGTAAATGAAGGAGAAAGTAGTGCAAGTGAAAATACTGAGTGATAGGTTTATAGGTGGTGATGATAGAAACAGAATGTGTCAAGCTAAATATATTTTAATGCTCTACAATTTCGGTGCAGTGATAAGGAAAAGGAAGGTTTTAGAGAAGAGCTTGAGAACATGACATTCTGCAAGAGGAGTTTGTTGCAATAGAGGCTGATCTAAATGGACGCCTTGAATAGGAGAGAGGCATGGAGAACCTGGCTACAGAAGCAAAATAAAGAACGTGTTTAATGCCTGCATGTGGTCCAAGCACATGGCTTAGTCTAGCTTATCCATTTCTGAAGAAAATAGAAGAACACCTTACAAAACACAGAAATGAAATATTAGGACTCAAATAGATTACTTATTGGCTACGAGAAAGAAAGTAAAAAGAGGGAAATTTTAAAGGGATAAAAGCGTGAATGAACTATGAAGGATATCGTGATAATGTATATTTGAGGTGCAGTCAGATTGAGGGGGAAGACCAAAGAAGAGAACTATATCCAGAGAGAAACCATGATGCTGAAATGAGGAAGTGCAGACAAGTGTGAAGAAGCAGGTAAGATTCATGAGGTGACAACAAATCATTGAAAAAGAGAACCTATAAGCATACGAAATAGAGAAGAAAGATATAGGGAAATAAATAGTATTGCTAAATAAAGGACATATGCAAAGTTGTATAAAAAGCTGGAGAAGACAGGAAGAGAGAATTGTTTGCAACTAGCCAAAGCCCAGAAAATGAGAGTAAGAGATATTGGTAAGGTCAAAGGCCAGTAAATGTGGAGCATGTAACAGTGGAGGAAATAGAGAGAGAGAGTTGGAGAAAATGAAAAATGGCAAAGTATCGGTCCGAGTAATATTTGTATTGAAACGTTTAAAAAGAAAATTAGAAAACCAGATGCTGGGGATGCTTTTCAATGCTGTAATTACAAGAAAAGAGAATAAACTTGTGCCAATATTCAAAAGCAGAAACCTTCGAGGTGTAAACTTACTTTGTGATACTATGAAGTTTTGGGAATGGGTTGTATGATAGATTGTAGATAAGAGACTGAGAGTAGGTATTGAAACAGAGGCAAACAGTTTAGGTTTATGCATGGTAGGTCGATTACAAATGTAAATAAAGTGGATAAATGTAGTTAGAAAGGAGATAAAAAAATGCAATGTGAATGCAGCTTTCACATGCACCAAGAAAATTGTCATTGTGTATTCCTTACAACTATTTGTGCATATTTATGCTTGGGAGAAGCAAAACTATCTGAAATGAAAACTCCAAATTGTGGAACAGTATGAAAAACTATGTTACTTTTATAATTAAAAAAGAGCTATGCATAGAAACAAAATTTGAAACCATTCTACGGACAATACTAAAATTAATTGTCAAGATTTAAATAAGTATGGGTTGGATTCTTCAAAGTAGGGGTTTATGACTTGTTGGTGATAAATCTTCACACTAACTAAATGGAAACACAGCTCACTTGTTTTAAAATAGTGTATTAAAATAAGTCAAATGTATATACCAATGTTTATTACACTGTTGGCTGCCACAATTATATTTGAAAATTTAAATAATAGCCTCTTTTTTTGTCAAAGTTCACACAGGCTGGTTCAGTTACTTTAGAATCTAACTGACAAGATAAATTCTTCTTCTTTACGCTGTTATCACAATACAATCTGTGATAATTTAATTTCAAAAACAACCACAATATGCTTTTTATTGTTCAACTTACAATCACTCAGTATCTTTATCTACCTGTTGGTTTGGTTTGTTTAGAATTAAGCACAAAGTTACACAATGGGCTATCTGTGCTCTGCCTACCACGGGTATCGAAAACCGGTTTTTAGCAGTGTCACTCCAGAAACATACTGCTGTGCCACTGGAAGGCTCTATCTATTCGACTCTGTCTTTCTCGAACTTTATTTTGTACACGTATTCATACCCCAACTCAAGCCTAGGGTGTTCTACACACTTCAATATACTATGATGCGATAATACTCATTCATAACAACGATAAAACTTAGAAGGTTTTACTAACATGACAAAATAATGTAAGCACCAATTCACAACAACTGAGCTTCGCAATGTATGCGCAATATCACTAAGGGCGCTCGACCCGCAATCTAAGGGACGCGGGTTCGAATCATCATCCCACTACACATGCACGCCCTTGCCCTTTCAGTCGTGGGAGCGTCATTACGTGACGATCAATCCCACTCTTCATTGGTAAAAAAGTAGTCCAAGAGATGGCGGTGGATGATGATGACTAACTGCCTTCCCTCTATTCATACACTGCTAAATTAGGGACTGGTAGCACAGGTAGTCCTCGTGTAGCTTTGCGCGAAATTCAAAGTAAACCACAACGTATGATTCATAAACTGTTACGTAAACAAACCTATGATAAACTTTACTGCTTCTAAAAATAATTAAATTTACCACTCTCACTATACTTAAACCGCCTAACCAATAACACTCATATTAAACGTAAGTAGTCATGTACATCTAACACTGATATATGATATTAATATATAATATAAGTGCACGTTCAGTGAGTGGTCAGTAGCACTTTGTGTAAACATATAAGTTGAATGTATCATTGAATGCATATATACCGAGTTTGCAAAATATGAGTCAACAAAATAATGATTTTGCACAAACGATACACGTATCTAGCTCACGTTATCCGTCATAAAAAAAATGATGATCTCTGTAACAGGCATAGGAATCTCTAGAATGTGAAATATTATAGTACGATCTGACGTGCAGTTTCAGTACCTCAGTACAATATAATATCCATTATGTTGTAAGATGTTATTTGTCAAAACTAGCCTGTCAGACGATAAGCGCTCACCTTTTGATAAGGTGTCCGGAGCTGATTTCCGTATACACCAGGGAAGCTACAGCCTAGGTCGGCGACTCTAGTAATGCAGACAGCTAAAGTAAAGGTAAGAACTTGAGTAATGCAGACAGCTCAAGTAAAGGTGGCAAAGACGATAAACCTGCCTACATGTGATTTAATAATTGTGATCATTAATGTTTTGTTTAAATACCTATTTTTATACTAGTGGTATGAACGTAGAAAAGTGTTTATATGATTATGTTGGATTATTAAAAATAAATGTTAAATATTGGAGGTTTTATAACAGGTAAATAATTTGGCTCACTTTGAATTCAAATTACCTGATGCCATTTGCACACGTCAAAGAATGTGCTTTTTTCCTTGGGAGAACACATTAAACATCATCATCAGTTGTGGTATAACATCCTACCTCTCCAATGTGAAGACTGCTAAATATTATTAACTCACTGTTCTGTTTTCCTGTGTTCTTGAATAAATATTCGACAAAAAGGAGACGATTGAGAATTATACCAGAACTTTTTAAAGTAATGTTTATAAAGTAATGTTTATAAAATAATGTTTATCAAGTAATGTTTTTAAAGTGATGTTTATAAAATAACGTTTATCAAGTAATTTTTTAAAGTAATGTTTTTAAAGTGATGTTTATAAAGTAATGTTTTAAAGTAATATTTGTAATGTTTATAAAGTAATGTTTATCAATGTTTTTAAAGTGATGTTTATAAAGTAATGTTTTTAAAGTAATGTTTATAAAGTAATGTTTTCAAAGTAATGTTTATAAAGTAATGCTTTAAAGTAATATTTATAAAGTAATGTTTATAAAGCAATGTTTTAAAGTAATGTTTATAAAGTAATGTTTATAAAGTAATGTTTTCAAAGTAATGTTTATAAAGTAATGTTTTAAAGTAATGTTTATACAGCAATGTTTTTAAAGTAATGTTTTTAAAATAATGTTTATCAAGTAATGTTTATAAAGTAATGTTTATAAAATAATGTTTATCAAGTAATGTTTTTAAAGTGATGTTTATAAAGTAATGTTTTAAAGTAATATTTGTAATGTTTATAAAGTAATGTTTATAAAGCAATGTTTTTAAAGTGATGTTTATAAAGTAATGTTTTTAAAGTAATGTTTATAAAGTAATGTTTTTAAAGTAATGTTTATAAAGTAATGTTTTTAAAGTAATGTTTATAAAGTAATGTTTTCAAAGTAATGTTTATAAAGTAATGTTTATACAGTAATGTTTTTAAAGTAATGTTTATAAAGTAATGTTTTCAAAGTAATGTTTATAAAGTAATGTTTTAAAGTAATGTTTATACAGTAATGCTTTTAAAGTAATGTTTATAATTCTACTTAGTTTTATTTAATATCTTTTTGTAAAGATGGAGGTTGGAAGTTTAATCAGTAGAAATGGTGGTTTTATTTCTACTTCAAGAAATGTAATTGTAACTACCTTCCCAGAATTGGCTATAGACAGCGAGAGGCAGTGGAAGCTGAGATGTTTTGGGTGTTAACACTTAGCTTCGTACCGTTATTTGATTTTCTATGACGACTGACTACACTAACATTAACTTTTGTCTGATAGACGACACATCCTTAATCCTGTAGCTACTGCTACAGATAATCTCCTCCAATTATGGTAATACTGTGCTTGTATGTGTGAATATATATATTATTAATATGTGTCTCTCGCTTTATACTATACACTACACGGATTCATAGTTGCAGGGATATATATTATTTTAAATTTTACAACTAAATATTCGGAGAGCATAAATTGCACTTCACCAATAGCTGGGTATATCAGTTCATCATGGGAGTTCGGGATTATGGGTATATCAGTCCATCATGGGAGTTCGGGATTATGGGTATATCAGTCCATCATGGGAGTTCGGGATTATGGGTATATCAGTTCATCATGGGAGTTCGGGATTATGGGTATATCAGTCCATCATGGGAGTTCGGGATTATAGGTATATCAGTCCATCATGGGAGTTCGGGATTATGGGTATATCAGTCCATCATGGGAGTTCGGGATTATGGGTATATCAGTCCATCATGGGAGTTCGGGATTATGGGTATATCAGTTCATCATGGGAGTTCGGGATTATGGGTATATCAGTCCATCATGGGAGTTCAGGATTATGGGTATATCAGTCCATCATGGGAGTTCGGGATTATGAGTATATCAGTCCATCATGGGAGTTCGGGATTATGGGTATATCAGTCCATCATGGGAGTTCGGAATTATGAGTATATCAGTTCATCATGGGAGTTCGGGATTATGGGTATATCAGTCCATCATGGGAGTTCGGGATTATGGGTATATCAGTCCATCATGGGAGTTCGGGATTATGGGTATATCAGTCCATCATAGGAGTTCGGATACATATGGTCTTCTACAACACATACCGTATTTGAGGTTTGTATATGCATTAAAGAGATAGAAGTGGAAATATTAGGTGTGGAAGAGGGGTCTGTAACCTAACCCCTTGTTAGTATGTAAAACTGCGTTTAATTTTGACTGCTTTTTGTTAAAACACATTCCTAGTGTAAACCGAGTAGCAGGTGTATACGCTAATACGTATTATAATTTCAGCTAGCCTAAAACTGACTTAAATTACAACTTATAGATTTAGAAGTTAGGTAAATGTCGATATGTATCCAATTTATGATACTTTCCAACAAGATTGATACACACAGTTTCTTTTTTAATACAAATATAGTTCATTATATAAACAATAATACAACTTGCAGTAACGATTAATATAAATAATGATCTACGTACAAAAGTTTGACAGAGTTACAAACAATATGTTGTAATGTTCGAACTCTATAAACTTTTCTGGTCAAATAACTGAAGTTTTCTATTAATAAGCGTTAATGGCCTTTATAGCTTCCGACGTTCATGGTATACCAACTACAGTAAACCAATAATATATACTGTCTCTTGACGCGTCGCGTTGCTTACATTTATAGGTGTGAGGAGAATTTCTAGAAACTTCAGTTCGCACAACAGTATAAACAATACACCACCGTTTACGTACACAAATATATTGTTAATCCCTACGCTCAAGGATTTTCTACAAGTTTAGTGAACATGCAAGAATTTCGCAACAAAGGTTTAGGAGTATAAGGTATGTACATTTTTTAATATAAATTAAACTCGAACAAACATCGATAATAAAACAGATATGTGATAATAAATCCGTCACATCCTTCTTCTTGGAGAAGTAAAAATTGGCAACAGATCATTTTAAACTAAATAATGTATTGACAACAATACATTAAATATAGTAAATTATCAAATTTATACAACTTCAATAATCATGACACCATATAACACAATCAATACTAATAACCTTATGATAATAAAATTACATAGCACGTGAAAGTATGTCAGCACACATGTTATCAACCCATTTTACATGGACTATTTTCAAATTGTACTTTTGAATGATAAACTGCTATTTCACAGTCTTTCCTTTCTTCCTTCATTTGATTCAACGGGTTATGATCAGTGTTAATGACAATAGGTTGTTGAGATGCAGATTCATACACATTGAAATGTTCTTAAGCTAACACTAAAGTAACTGTTTTCTTTTCCACAGTGCAATAATTCTTTTGGTGACAGTTAAACTTTCTAGAAAGAATAAAAAACAAGGTATTCAATACCTTTGTTATCTGACTGTAACAGAATAGCACCAGCACCACAACCGCTGGCATGAACAGCTAATGCAAAAAGGCTTATCAAACTGAGATGTCATCAATAGATGGTAAGTGCACAATAAAAAGTTAACCTTTTAAAAAGGAAATTGACATGTTTCACACCACTTGAACTTTTGATGTTTCTTCAGTAGGTGTGTTAATGGTACAGTGATGCCACAAAAAGTTTTACAAAACTTCGTGTAATAAACTGCCATTCAGAAAATCCTCATCAAGTTTTTCTTGTTGGCAGAAGTTGAATAATTCACAATATAATCAACTTTGTCTTTAATGTCAAAAATATTCAGTTTGATGTTACATTCGTCTTTAATATTTCCAAATGTACAGGTGTCTTAGCCAAAGCAACTTTAATCAGTATTAGAACACTCATTGGCTAACATATTTTTGATGTATCTTTAAAGTGATAAGACTTCAACATATTATACGACACAGTCTGGTAGCTTTTCTATGATAAGGTGTGTTTGAACATTAACTTTCCAAACAACCTCATAAGGACAGTGATATATAATATCCTCGTGGATAACAATACAAAGAACATGTCACCAGAAGGTCTTCAGTCTTGTGGTCATAAACTTTTTCATTTTAACTTGGATGACTTCAGATTTTATCGACCAAATTTACAAGCGAGTAAGAGTCTGGACCAAAACTTGGAAATGTAATCCAGTAAGTACATTCCTTTTGGGTTATCTTCCAACCATTGTTCCTTCAGCAATTTCAAAGAGCCACATATTGAATGGCCAAATACCAATTCAAATTTGCTAAATCCTAATGACTCTTGAACCGATCAATGAAGAGCAAATAATAACAAATTAACTCTTTCATTCAAGTTTCTCGAAACAGTAAGTCTGCATCATAATTTTCTAGGTAAACTGAATCTTTCATGAGCGTATTGAAATTATGGATAGTATGCACCAGATTTGATCTGATCAGTACCGATGGATAGTATGCACCAGATTTGATCTGATCAGTACAGAGCTGATAAACAACTTGTCGAAACAACACTGACATAAAATTCGCTGATCAGACTGACATAAGTTACAAACATTTGTAAATATAAATTTAACTTAAACAAACATCGATATTACAATAGATACTTGACAGTAAATCCGTCACAACGGACGTACCACTGAGTGACAGGGTCTTAGAGAAAACCCACGCTTTTCAGAAAATTGCACAATATATAATATATAGGTACACATAAAACTCATACAATATTTTAAGATGATTAGTCTTAAGGAATCGAAAACAGTTTTAAATCTTTCCTGTAATGTTAAATTGAACATTAATTGATTTTAGCATCGATTGAGCTGCAACGTGAACAAACAACTTCCCGATAACAATGCACGACGTAAGACAATAAGACTTGGTTGCAAGAAACACTAGTAACAAACAAAACATTTGGGTACCATGCAGTTATCGTAGACAGTAAATATTCACTACTTCACAAAAACTGTAGTCGAGAAAACAGGGCCTATTTATAAAGTCTTATTGAAAATGACGTATGGGAAATGAAGGACAAGAAAGACACGACAACTGCAGTAAACTAACTAACATTTGACAAAATAAAGCGATCACTGAGTGCAGTTATGTAGAAAACGGTAATTTTCCTAACGTCGGTTTCTTTGAATTTCACGCAATTTTATACTATTTACTCTACGTGTCCCTATATTTACTCTACGTGTCCCTAATTTAGTAGTGAAAGATTAATGGGAAGGCAGTTACTTATCAACTCTCACAGCCAACTCTTGAGTTACTCCTCCACTAATGAATCGTGGGATTGACTACACTTTATAATACCCCCACGGGGTTGTTTGATAGGGATGCGAAACTGCAATCCTCAGAGTACGAGTTGAGTGCCGCAACTAACTGGTCATGCGGGGCCGTCCTAAAGTCGTCTTTAAATTAACTCATTGCTTATCATTCTAAGTTTTCTACTGGTGTTCTGTTCTCTCCAATTGTTAATAAGACCAAAGTCAGCAATGGTTTCCAAGAAGATTGTAAACAGTAAGTTTCACGTAAATGAATTTAAATTTTTTGTAGTCTTGTTACATTTAGTAACCTTATTTAACTTCTGAGAATGAGCTTCTTTGAAATCACACAATCTTACAGAACTTATTGTTATAGCATATGAATTTATGTAATAATGTTAAATATTTAGTGCTAAAAATTTCAGTAAATGTTTACTGATTAAAAACACCTATGTCAGCTTTACTGAGAGTGTAGAAATAAAAAACAGATGCAAACAACGTAAACTATAACATTTTATTATCACCATCATGAAAACATGAAGAAAACTGGACGACTAAATAAATTATATTTTATTATATAACTATTTTTTATTAACACAATTAGCATAAAGTTTAACACAACATTATATTATTATATTATGAAAAACAAACAAACAAAAAACAACTGAGTAGTCAAATTCAGTCCTCTCATATTTTATTAAAAGAAACACCCGTTGAAAGACAACACTAAAGTGGATTAATCTTAACAATTCTAGGACTGAAATGCACCTAGCTAATAATTATATTAATTGAAATATAAATTTTAAAAATACATATTTTAAGTGTTTTACATGTAAGATGTAGCATCAAATCAATTTAAGATTCTTTAGCTGATGAAACAAATATTTTATTTAACAAATCTCAACATCACAAATCGTTGTGAGTTTTTAATTTGTCATTTCAGAGTCGAATTAACTTGACATTTCTTGTGATTTCTGTTTAAGATAAGTCAGTAACTGGGTAAGTAACAACTTATACATGTCACATATAGCACTAACTGATTCATACATGCTACTAGTATTTATCATTTTTAAAAGTAATTTTTAACACACGTAAAATAACATTGAAATGTGGCGTAGATAGCAGCGTTGATTCGTGCTAATAAACATTAAAAAAACAAATAGCATTAGGATGTAAGTTATTTACAACGTACTAAACTTCGAAAGATAATCTCTCTTGACAATGTTGAAAAATGTTTGTATCAGGTCATCCCATACGTAACGTATAAAAATTTAATACAGAAAGTGCATCATCATTTCTGTCTTTGTAGAAGGTTTTAGTGACTAAAATATGTAGTAGGACGTGTATAAAAATATTCAGACAAATAAAAGAAACTAACCAAACTCCACTTTTTCAGATCATTAATCAGATAAACCCTTGTTAAGATGGATGTGTCTGAGGATCACATTAGACATATCATGTTTTATGATTTTAAACAGTGCAGCAGAAACTACACGAAACATTCAAGGTGTTTATGGTGCGGAGTCTCTCAATGAAAGAAAATGTCGAAGGTGGTTTCAGAAGTTCAGATCAGGTGACTACAGCTTAAGTGATGCGCCACGTTCAGGTCATCTTGTTGACTTAAGTGATGACTTGATGCTGGCTGCACTTAATAAGATTGTGCTGTAATAGTTGAAGAACTAGCGCAGAAGCTTGATTCAACCCATGCAACAGCTCGGAAAAGTGTCAAAACTTGGAAAGTGGGGCATCCATGATTTGAAAGAGGTCAACTTTAGAGCAAGAGTGGACATTTGCACATCTCTGCACTCTCGTGAAAGTAACTCACCCTGTTTGGAGAGGTTAGTGATTGGAGATGAAAAATGAATATATTATAAAAATGTTAAGCGCCGCAGACAATGGCTCAGTGCAGGTAGACTGGCTAAAGTACAGCCCAAAATGGACCTCAACCCTAGGAAAGTCTTGTTAAGCGTTTGGTGGGATGTTGTTGCTGTGATCCACTTTGAGTTGCTGCCACTCAATGTAACGATTACATCAGACTTCTACTGTCAATAGTTAAAGCGCTTGAAAGCTGCACTGAAAGTAAAGAGACCTGTTTTGATCAATCGTAAAGGTGTTGTGTTACACCAGGATAATGCACGGTCCCATACACAAAGGATCACATCTTCAAAGACTGAAGAGCTAGACTGGGAAAAACTTCCACATCCTCCTTATTCTCCAGACCTTGTCCCATCTGATTATCATATATTCTGAAGTTTGCAGAACTATCATGATGGAAAGGAGTTTGGAAAACATGAAGATGTGAACACTACCCTCTCTGCATTCTTTCCCTCCAAACCCCAAGAAGCTTGTGAATCATTGGCAGGAAGTAATTAATAATAATGGAACATACATTGTTGATTATATAACAGTAAAAACGTTTGAAATCCTTTCTCTTTTCTGAACCTAAAATCGGACATTACGTAAGGGATAACCTGATACTTAGACTATTTATAAATGTTATGTTTTTACTTCGTTATTCTAAATTTTTAAAACAGAGAATTATTATTTAGCAGAGAAGATATTTTTTCCAGGTTTTTCTTATAAAAAATCTAAAGTCTTATATTGGTGAAAAAAAAACGGAACAAAAAACATTTCTAATGAACAAGGTTTAGAAAACGTTAAATAATAAACACTCACCCTTTTCTCTACTGCTGTATGAACAGTTTATTTTATGATTGTTCACTTTAAAACTTCAAGAAAGTAATTATTTCACAAGTTTTGCTTTTAAAGATTACCATTGAAATGAAGAAAAGAGACAGGTTAAGAAACATATTTTTCAATGAAAAAAGTTGGACATATTATGTTAATCACAAATTCAGTAATTTTACAGGATAAGGCCTAACAAAACTCGTAAAGCTTCACCAATAACCTATCACGTTGATCACTGGCTGTTACCTTAATCTTAACTATCAACGAGTGGAAAATAAGAGGTTGAAATATTTCTAATATGGTTACTGGAGAAATATAAGTTTGATGATGTTTTATTTTACATCTGTTCAATAATCTTTGGCTTCAATACCATGTAACTGAGTATTTCCCATTAATTCTTTCTTGATGTGTACGTTTGTTTTTTCGTTTTTGAATTTCGCACAAAGCTGCTCGAGGGCTATCTGTGCTAGCCGTATGTATGTATGTATATATAAGTGCGTGTGGATATACAAACACATAATGTCTCTCTCTAGAACACTACTCTGATACATACACGTGAAATAATACATAATTTGTGTTTTAATCTTGAAGAACATAATGTTATTCACGTGAATTTCTAGTTTTGTACCACCACGAAACAAAAGTATTCCCTTCAAACTACCGAAAATTTACCCAGTTTCACTACCTACAAGAATATCGTTCTATTTATTTGTATTTTATTGTGTATTTAAAAATAGATAATATATCTGGCACTGGAAGAGTTGTTTATAAGTAAATGTGGCAGTAGAAAGAAAACTAATTAAACTTAAAAAAACAAGAAAAATAACTGATCAACGTTGCTGTTGTTACACAAGAAAACAGTCGTTTCTTTTATCGTTTCTACGACAGTTAACACATCTAAAACCAATTACAAATCTAGTGGAGAAATGACGTATTATACTGCGAGGAAACTATTGACAATAAAATTGCGAAAAACATTTACTGTATACACAGTTGCACGTTCACTACATATATTTGGATGAAACAATAATTTGGTTTCGTATTTCAATGAAACGCTGGTTGTTGCTTCCTCTAAGTAAGAGAAATACAAGTGTTTATTTATAAATATTATTTTCTCTGTCGGTATGTGCTTGTAAAATCATTTCAAAATGTATTCACAATTCAAAATATTGCTACCTTCTCCAACTTCCATCAAATTCACCGATTTAACTGTGTGAGGAAGAATAATTTGTCCAATACACCCACTAAAAGGGTGGGTAAATCGACCACCGGTTTCTTCAGCAATATCTTGTTCTCTAGGAAATCCTCCTAAAGACGTAAGGAAAACAAAGTTAATGATTTTTATTACGTTCAGAATTTATACGTTAAAACTTGTCCATACTTTTATACATTGAAAGTCTTAGCAGATAAAGAAAACACTAACAAAATTATAACTCTTCTTGAAACTATGCTATCCAGCTGGATAGTTCTTTTGATAAACCAACATGTTGAATAACGTGCCTACTACTTTGACTAATGATCTTCTGTTAATCTTACGTAGAAACTGAATCATCTGTGTAGTTACATAATAAAATTTAAAGGATATTTAAATTCACAATATTATTGTATACCACATGAGAAAATCACTATTATAACACAATACCAGTCAACCCGTCCAGTCTATCGGGCATGAGATATGGTTTAAAATACCGACAATCAATTATTCTGCTTACATATATAAACAAACATTTAGTAAAGATAACTTTAAATCTTCACTATTCGTGTTATTTTGCTTGTTATGGATTATGGTCACCATGAACACCAATTAATCTGCATGCTTAAAATCTGAGATCTAATAGGATCACTAGATATTCTTGACCATCATCTAAAAGTATTATTTGTGATTTCTAGAGTCACCGAAAGTGAAACCTTTCTCTCAAACTTATCTCGTGTACACATGATGTAATTGACGTTCTGTGGGTGTGTACATAAATCGACGATCAATTTCCTTTACCCAGAGAATAAATCAACAAATTTAATATAGTTGGAACAGGCGTTATCATTAATCAACTGTGATACTGAAATTAGAGCGAAATACATAAACACATGATAAAGGTTCATTGGATATGGTTCTTATAATAATGTTCCTTTGGTTGAAAATCATAGCAACATTGCAATCTAAAGATTTCATTTCAAATACTTAAAGACGGTTAAATATGTTGGATTTTATTTAACAATGTTTGAAATATTGATGTGAACCAGCTTGTAACCACCAGTTGTGATCGACTGATATTCATTTGTCTGGTAGTTTTCCTTCGAGAAAACATCAATTTAAATTATGAGTCACCTTAAAGTTACAATTAAGACAAGACTGTGTTGCGCAACTATATAATTTATATAGAGTAAAGGCTGAATGACCAGTCATTCGTGCAACAGAACGACTGGTGGATTCCTAGTATAAATATATGAATATAAAGCAAAATGTTGAGACTGATGACTCGCTTAAGTATTACTAAGAGTTATTTTGCTTAATTATAGTTATAATACTTTACATTATGATTATTCTTTATTAGTGTTTTAGTATCTAAACTCTTTATTTCAAATTTATGATATACAGACCGTAATAGTAATGACCATGAGTATTTAGTTCCACGAAATCCCCTCTGACGTGACTGAAGAATTGCATCCTGTCAACTGAAAGCGTTAGAGTTTGTCTTCTTCTGCATAAAAGGAAGTTTAATGAGTTCAAACAAAATAGATATACAAAGGTTATAACAACACGGGAAGGTACTGTTACAATTCATAGTTGAAAATTTAGAATATAGTTTATCTGTAACCATTAATTCACATATTATAAGCCATGTTGATATAAACGATGGAAGTTAAATGGAAGTTTTTCTTTACACAACTTTAATTAATAGATAGAAATGTGAAATTCTAATATCAGTTTTTTTTACAGTAAGATAATACTTAGGTTTGTTGTCTAATATTTGTGGACAGAATAATTATCATATTTTTCAAACATTTCTCTAACTGCATCAGTAACTTATGAAATGTTTCTTGAGATTTTGAGTTTCTCTAACTACAGCAGTAACCTAAATGTTCTTAATATTTTGAGTTTCTCCAACTGCAGCAGTAACTTAAATGTTTCTTAAGATTTTGAGTTTCTCTAACTGCAGCAGTAACTTAAATGTTTCTTGAGATTTTGAGTTTCTCTAACTGCAACAATAACTTAAATGTTTCTTGAGATTTTGAGTTTCTCTAACTGCAACAGTAACTTAAATGTTTCTTAAGATTTTGAGTTTCTCTAATTGCAACAGTAACTTAAATGTTATAAGATTTTGAGTTTCTCTAACTGCAACAGTAACTTAAATGTTTCTTAAGATTTTGAGTTTCTCTAATTGCAACAGTAACTTAAATGTTCTTAAGATTTTGAGTTTCTCTAACTGCAACAGTAACTTAAATGTTTCTTGAGACTTTGAGTTTCTATAACTGCAGCAGTAACTTAAATGTTTCTTGAGACTTTGAGTTTCTCTAACTGCAGCAGTAACTTAAATGTTTCTTAAGATTTTGAGTTTCTCTAACTGCAGCAGTAACTTAAATGTTTCTTAAGATTTTCAGTTTCTCTAACTGCAGCAGTAACTTAAATGTTCTTAAGATTTTGAATTTCTCTAACTGCAACAGTAACTTAAATGTTTCTTAAGATTTTGAGTTTCTCTAACTGCAACAATAACTTAAATGTTTCTTGAGATTTTGAGTTTCTCTAACTGCAACAGTAACTTAAATGTTTCTTAAGATTTTGAGTTTCTCTAATTGCAACAGTAACTTAAATGTTCTTAAGATTTTGAGTTTCTCTAACTGCAACAGTAACTTAAATGTTTCTTGAGACTTTGAGTTTCTATAACTGCAGCAGTAACTTAAATGTTCTTGAGACTTTGAGTTTCTCTAACTGCAGCAGTAACTTAAATGTTTCTTAAGATTTTGAGTCTCTCTAACTGCAGCAGTAACTTAAATGTTTCTTAAGATTTTGAGTTTCTCTAACTGCAGCAGTAACTTAAATGTTCTTAAGATTTTGAATTTCTCTAACTGCAACAGTAACTTAAATGTTTCTTAAGATTTTAAGTTTCTCTAACTGCAGCAGCAACTTACATGTTTCTTGAGACTTTGAGTTTCTATAACTGCAGCAGTAACTTAAATGTTTCTTGAGACTTTGAGTTTCTCTAACTGCAGCAGTAACTTAAATGTTTCTTAAGATTTTGAGTTTCTCTAACTGCAGCAGTAACTTAAATGTTTCTTGAGATTTTAGTTTCTCTAACTGCAACAGCAACTTAAATGTTTCTTGAGATTTTGAGTTTCTCTAACTGCAACAATAACTTAAATGTTTCTTAAGATTTTGAGTTTCTCTAACTGCAACAGTAACTTAAATGTTTCTTGAGATTTTGAGTTTCTCTAACTGCAACAGTAACTTAAATGTTTCTTAAGATTTTGAGTTTCTCTAACTGCAGCAGTAACTTAAATGTTTCTTGAGATTTTAGTTTCTCTAACTGCAACAGCAACTTAAATGTTTCTTGAGATTTTGAGTTTCTCTAACTGCAACAATAACTTAAATGTTTCTTAAGATTTTGAGTTTCTCTAACTGCAACAGTAACTTAAATGTTTCTTGAGATTTTGAGTTTCTCTAACTGCAACAGTAACTTAAATGTTTCTTAAGATTTTGAGTTTCTCTAACTGCAGCAGTAACTTAAATGTTTCTTGAGATTTTGAGTTTCTCTAACTGCAACAGTAACTTAAATGTTTCTTAAGATTTTGAGTTTCTCTAACTGCAACAATAACTTAAATGTTTCTTGAGATTTTGAGTTTCTCTAACTGCAACAGTAACTTAAATGTTTCTTAAGATTTTGAGTTTCTCTAATTGCAACAGTAACTTAAATGTTCTTAAGATTTTGAGTTTCTCTAACTGCAACAGTAACTTAAATGTTTCTTGAGACTTTGAGTTTCTATAACTGCAGCAGTAACTTAAATGTTTCTTGAGACTTTGAGTTTCTCTAACTGCAGCAGTAACTTAAATGTTTCTTAAGATTTTGAGTTTCTCTAACTGCAGCAGTAACTTAAATGTTTCTTGAGATTTTGAGTTTCTCTAACTGCAACAGTAACTTAAATGTTTCTTAAGATTTTGAGTTTCTCTAACTGCAACAATAACTTAAATGTTTCTTGAGATTTTGAGTTTCTCTAACTGCAACAGTAACTTAAATGTTTCTTAAGATTTTGAGTTTCTTTAATTGCAACAGTAACTTAAATGTTCTTAAGATTTTGAGTTTCTCTAACTGCAACAGTAACTTAAATGTTTCTTGAGACTTTGAGTTTCTATAACTGCAGCAGTAACTTAAATGTTTCTTGAGACTTTGAGTTTCTCTAACTGCAGCAGTAACTTAAATGTTTCTTAAGATTTTGAGTTTCTCTAACTGCAGCAGTAACTTAAATGTTTCTTGAGATTTTGAGTTTCTCTAACTGCAACAGTAACTTAAATGTTTCTTAAGATTTTGAGTTTCTCTAACTGCAACAATAACTTAAATGTTTCTTGAGATTTTGAGTTTCTCTAACTGCAACAGTAACTTAAATGTTTCTTAAGATTTTGAGTTTCTCTAATTGCAACAGTAACTTAAATGTTCTTAAGATTTTGAGTTTCTCTAACTGCAACAGTAACTTAAATGTTTCTTGAGACTTTGAGTTTCTCTTACTGCAGCAGTAACTTAAATGTTTCTTGAGACTTTGAGTTTCTCTAACTGCAGCAGCAACTTAAATGTTTCTTGAGACTTTGAGTTTCTCTAACTGCAGCAGTAACTTAAATGTTTCTTAAGATTTTGAGTTTCTCTAACTGCAGCAGTAACTTAAATGTTTCTTGAGATTTTAGTTTCTCTAACTGCAACAGCAACTTAAATGTTTCTTGAGATTTTGAGTTTCTCTAACTGCAACAATAACTTAAATGTTTCTTAAGATTTTGCGTTTCTCTAACTGCAACAGTAACTTAAATGTTCTTAAGATTTTGAGTTTCTCTAACTGCAACAGTAACTTAAATGTTTCTTAAGATTTTCAGTTTCTCTAACTGCAACAGTAACTTAAATGTTTCTTAAGATTTTGAGTTTCTCTAACTGCAACAGTAACTTAAATGTTTCTTAAGATTTTGAGTTGATTGATAACATCGTCCACTTCCTCAAGATCTTCCTATAAAGTCAACTTGCTTATCCATTAATGAATTGTACTTAATTTCAGTTTGTAAATGTGTACTTAGTTCACAACATAGCACAATACCTCATGATACACTTTGTTGACTTATCACCACAAACAAATTACTCTCTCGTTACATATGTATTATAATATAACACAGTTAATAAACTATGTTACAGTTTGTTTGTTTTTTTGTAGCATCTATTTTCACGTACAACCACTTAATCCGTTTACTGGCATGCAAATAAATATACATCACCTTGCAAAATACGTTTACTCCACGTGTGCATATAAAGAGGTACATCTGCACTTGGCAAAGTGCCATACATAAACTGCTCTTAGGAACATAACGTTTTATTCCAACAATAGAAGATTCAGAAAGGTAACCAATGCTGGATTACAACAACTTATGCACTAAATTTAAAATTAGAAACAGGAACAATGTTAAAATGCACAGTTTTTTCGTGTTTTTTTTTAAATCTGGTCAACAGTCTGATATTATGTTACGTGTTATAATTATTTCGGACGAGTCTCCGATTTATTATGTTACGTACGTTACATATTACTATTTCAAGTAACCAGGAATTTCAATTTTAAAGTTAATTAAATGTTAATTGTTTGTTTTGAATTTCGCGCAAAGCTACACGAGAGCTATCTGCGCTAGCCGTTTCTAATTTAGCAGTGTAAGACTAGAGGTGAGGCAGTCAGTCATCACAAATAACCGCCAGCTCTTTGGCTACTCTTTAAACAACGATCGTCACATTATAACGCCCTCACGGCTGAAAGTGCGAGCAGGTTTTGTGCGACCGGGATTCGAACCCACGACCCTTGGTTTACGAGTCGAACGCCTTAACCCACCTGGCCATGCTAGGCCTTAAATGTTAATAAGTAATAAATTTATGGCATTTGCGAACGTGACGGATACATGCAAGTTTCTTTTCTAACCCAAATATATTTTAGTATACAAAGAAGAATCTAATTCATAATAACGGTTATTAATAATAGTTATTAAAAATGATGATTTACGTACAACAGTTTTACAAACTTGCATTTGTACATCTCTGTAACATATAAAGTGCACACCAGGATTAAATTAATGTAGAAAGTACTTATGTAGTTATTCTTCAAATGTTAATTATATTCTATTGAAAATAGGGTTCAATATTTAATAAGATGCAAACATCTTTTGTAATGTCAAGCTGGGGGCATAGCATCAACGGACGACACATGAATGAGAATTTTCATTTCTATGTACATGAATGTGCATATATTTTCCTGGTTTTTAGTTCCAGCCACTAACCTTATGCAAAATAATATCATTAACAGGTTCTCAGGTGCAGCTGATGTTTGATAGTAATATATCATATACAGAAATAAGACACATTTATCATTGTATTACTTATAAAGTATAAGGGTCATTAGCTTTTTCAAAGCTGATGTAAGAAAGAGACAATGATATAGAGAGGTGTCTAGCAAATACCAACTTAAGGTAACCTGCACGTGTCTGGTGCATCCAGACCACTGGAGCACGTGATGCCTCTAAGGACCAATCTCAGTGTCAAGTAACAGAGATTTCTATAGAACTTCAGTTACACTATCATCCAGAATACAACAATCCAGACACTGGTTAGAAGATTGATAGTTAGTGAAATGAAGCAGGACATTCCTGTTAGAAATGCCAATAAAGGTGGCACCCTGGAGTCAAAACCACGAACTAAGGGTGGTGAACCTCTCTAAGTGAAAACTTTCTCATGAATCATAAAGAATCATGAGGTCAAGCAGGGTTAAAGGATGGGTTGTTTGTAACAACCTGCAACTCAGTTACTCTGATCTAGAAAATTCATCATCCTGTGACATCAGGTAGGTTTGGGAGAGAGAAACAAGAATATTACGGTTTTCTGAGTTTTTATCTTACTACTTACGTTTAAATTATCATGATAGTAGCACCTTTCTTAGTTTTCATAAAAGTGGATGTGAACAGTAATTGGAATAAGTGTGTCATTAAGTTTTTCAGTCCTCAGAAATGGCTTTATTGGATAAACCAGTGATGTAATACCTTTATCAGAAATGTAAGTTTCTCATAAACACTGATGCCAGTGATACTGGAATCATAGCCACATTGTCACAGTAGCAAAATGGTGTGGAGCCCATGATCGTATACATGGGGCATACACTCACAGTTCCTAAATACAGATACTGTATGACAAAGAAAGAACTGTATAATGTGGTCGCGTTTGTGAAGCACTTTGTCATTATTGGTATGATAGACCAAGATTCATAGAAGTGATTAATAAATTTTAATAATCCAAGGCAGAAGACTGTGAATCGGATAATAACATTGCAAAAAATATGACTGTCATAATACATCATTCAGGCTTGCGACACAGATAGGTTATCTAACCACACAGCGACGCCATGCCAATTTGTGGAAAATTCTGACACTGAACACTGGGAGTTAAAATCACGCATGTGTTGGCCATAATAATTATAAACCCTAAGATCGATGGTTCTAGAGAAGAATGAATGCCAAAACCAACACTTCAGGTACTTCAAGAAGAACATTTGAAAGTTACATATCGAATACGTACACTGCTCATTGCATATCAATGTTACATTTATCCAATACTAGCCACCAAGAAGTGGTTCTCCATCTGTGTTGTAGCTACCGACTCTGATGTATGAAATTCTCCAGATTTTGCATGAAACAAAATTGGAGGACACCAGGGTATAAGACGTACATGTACTAATATTTAATAACAGTTTTTCTCGTCATGATTCAGTAACAATGTGAACACTGCACAGTGTGTGTGCTACCCAAAGTAAAAAATTGTCTGAACAAAGTAAATTCCAGTAAAAAAATAGTGGTTCTCCTCTGTAGAAAGTAGCCCTGGACATCACTAGTTTACTCCTGCAGATCTCCAAGGACAACAACAACTCGTGGCTATTGATTATTTCACGAAGTGAGCAAAGTCCTATTTTTGATACACTAATTCAGACCATCGCAAAGGAATTAGTAGAGATATGGATGGCACAGTTCTGAGAAAATACACAGACCAAGGGACCACCTGTTCATCAAGGTGTTAAGTATATTGAAGACTTGTACTTCATATTTCAACCTCAGACTGATTGTTTGGTAGGGAGGGTAGGGTAGCCTATAAAGCAAATGTCTGTGAAGTTTATTGGACCCACTATAACCGATTGGAATAAACACTTTCCATGTGTGATGTAGAATATAAAGCAGAAAACAGGGATAAACAAGTGGGTTCACCCAAGTTGTTGATGTTTAGGTACGACATGATCTGACTCACTACAACCGATTGGAATAAACACTTTCCATGTGTGATGTAGAATATAAAGCAAAAAACAGGGATAAACAGGTGGGTTCACCCAAGTTGTTAATGTTTAGGTACGACATGATCTGACTCACTACAGCCGATTGGAATAAACACTTTCCATGTGTGATGTAGAATATAAAGCAGAAAACAGGGATAAACAAGTGGGTTCACCCAAGTTGTTAATGTTTAGGTACGACATGATCTGACTCACTACAGCCGATTGGAATAAACACTTTCCATGTGTGATGTAGAATATAAAGCAGAAAACAGGGATAAACAAGTGGGTTCACCCAAGTTGTTAATGTTTAGGTACGACATGATCTGACTCACTACAGCCGATTGAAATAAACACTTTCCATGTGTGATGTAGAATATAAAGCAGAAAACAGGGATAAACAGGTGGGTTCACCCAAGTTGCTGATGTTTAGATATGACATGATCTACGGACTCCCACCAAGAGGTGAGATCTCATAGTATCTCAAGAGGATGTGGAGTGTTTGAAATCAGTGATGCCCAACAACAAGTTTAAAGGATAGAAATTTTGAAAGGTGGCTCAACAGACAAAACAATGCTGTGATTGAATGGAAAAGGAATTAATATTCTAAAATGGTGATTGGATAAGGTTGTGGTATGTGCTACTCGTAAGGAAACAATATGGATAAGGCTGGGCTGGTCCATATTCCAGTGAAAATACGAAGTCAGTGGAAGTGAGATACAAGAAATAGCTCATGAACACGTTGATAAGCTGCAACCATGAGTCGTACACAAGCCTTTGGTGTAGTGGTTGGACCAGGAGTCTGAAGAAGAGACTGACAAGTCTGAGGAAACTGATCATCTGATAAGGATAAACCTGCGATTTCTTATAATTTCCCCAAAATGGGTCTAAGGCTGCCTAGAGAGTTCACTGGTTTTAACTACTCACACCATTATACAATAGTGTGTTGTTTGCTAGTCATATAGTAGGCACTAAAATAAAGTCACATAAGAAACACTTAAAGTTTCATTTTGTACTATCTTGACATCATTAAAACGTGCGCATGTCATGAATCATGAGACAGGATTTCACAATCTGTAGGTTATAATACAAAATGATATATGAATATCAAACCAAGAAATAAAAATATTTGTTACTCTTGAAATAGAATACTTTTTGGGGTCCTGTGAGAGTACATTTAATAGGTGTAATGGTGTTATTCATTAACAACTAATAACATCATTCATTTTTTCGAAAACTCCCGCAGTGATACAGAGGTATGTCTGTGGATTGAAACCGCTAGAAACCGGGTTTTGATAACAGTGGTGAGCAGAGCACTTTGGGTTTAATTCCAAATCAATCAAGTTTTTAAGAAAATGTTGCAGAAATAATATTGAACATGTAACACATTTACTGTTGTACATTTATATCAGTATCTACTTTTGTTTTAGTATAATTTTCTTTTTTGCACATGATGTATATTCTTAACTGTGTATTGTGCAAGTCTCGCCTGTTCTAAAAATTTGTAGAAGATTATTGATCGTAAGAATCAACAATGTATTAAGTGTGTATGTAATACTAGTGATTGACAGTATCATTGTCAAGCGAATTTTGGTGAACAATCTAGACGCTCGCGTGAGAAGCCCCCCGCTAGTACAGCGGTAAGTCTACGAATTTACAACGTTAAAATCAGAGGTTCGATTTCCCTCGTTGGGCTCAGCAGATAGCCCGATGTGGGTTTTTAATTAGAAAACACACACACACTTGGTCAGCTGTAGCCAGTGTACTATAATTGTGATTAATGCCTATTAATCTGGAAATTAGAGAATTTGACCAAGTACGTTAAGAGATTTCGAAAATTACAAACCGCACGTCTTCAGTAAGAAGTGAGATTGCAAGGGTGTGAGAATAACCAAGAAAAGATGGCGTTAACTTAAGCAAGGTGTGATAATATAAACTAGAATTACTTTGATCGTCGTGAGCATACAGTCATGTGAAAAAGTTAGGACATCCTATGAAAGCCTGTGTATTTTTGTAACATTTTTGGATATATAGATATTTAATCTCAATTTCAACAATACTGAGAGATTATAGGAATATCACTAAACAATTAAAACAGAAGAAAAGACTTTTCAAGATCTTCTGTAAATGTCATGCTACAAAAATGCATATTCAAACTGAGGAAAAAGTTAGGACACCCTCACATTTATACCCACATAAAATGGCTCAACTCTCACACAGGTGTATCATATCAGGTGCACGTGATTAGAAGATCGTTACTCAGCATTGTGAATGAGGCTTGCCCTATTTAAACCTCAGACATTTAGTTTGGTGTGCACCTGACTGTTGAAGTGAGAGTGAGCACCATGGTGAGAGCAAAAGAGCTGTCTGAGGCCTTCAGAAAGAAAATTGTAGCAGCTTATGAGTCTAGTGAGGGATTTAAAAAGATTTCAAAATAGTTTGAAATCAGCCATTCCACTATCCTGAAAATAGTCAACAAGTGGAGAGCTTTCAAAACAACTGCCAACATGCTTAGGTCTGGTCGTCCAAACAAGTTCACCCCGAGAGCAGACCGCAAGATGCTAAAAAGGTCACCAAAAACCCTAAAATGTCATCACGGGACCTACAGCAGGCTGAGGGTACTGTTGATGTGAAAGTGCATGCCTCTACAATTAGAAAGAGACTGCACAAGTTTAACTTGCATGGGAGGTGTGCAAGGAGGAAACCTTTGATCTCTAAGAGAAACATCAAGGCCAGACTGAAGTTTGCCAGAGAGAATGTAGACAAAGACCAGGACTTCTGGAATAATGTTCTTTGGACAGATGAGTCCAAAATTGAATTATTTGGACACCAGAACAGAGGACATGTTTGGCTAAACCAAATACAGCATTCCAGGAAAAGAACCTCATACCAACTGTGAAGCATGGAGGTGGAAGTGTCATGGTTTGGGGCTGCTTTGCTGCAGCAGAACCTGGACAGCTCACAATCACAGAATCCACCATGAATTCTACCGTGTATCAGAGGGTGCTTGAGGATCATGTGAGACCATCTGTATGAAAATTAAAGCTGAAGCGGAACTGGACCCTGCAACATAACAATGACCCAAAACATACCAGTAAATCCACCAAGGACTGGCTGAAAACTAAAAAATGGGGAGTCCTGGAATGGCCGAGTCAAAGTCCAAATCTTAATCCCATTGAAATACTGTGGGGTGACTTGAAATGGGCTGTGCATGCAAGAAACCCCTCAAACATCTCACAGCTGACAAAATTCTGCGTTGAGGAGTGAAACAAACGTTCTTCAGACCAATGTCAGAGATTAGTAGATGGCTACAAGAAGCGTCTCACTGCAGTTATTTCAGCCAAAGGGGGTAACACTAGCTATAAGGGAGTAGGGTGTCCTAACTTTTTCCTCAGTTTGAATATGCATTTTTGTAGCATGACATTCACAGAAGATTTTGAAAAGTCTTTTCTTCAGTTTTAATTGTTCAGTTATATTCATATAATCTCTCAGTATTGTTAAAATTGAGATTAAATATCTATATATCCAAAACTGTTACAAAAATACACAGGCTTTCATAGGGTGTCCTAACTTTAACACATGACTGTAGATCGCCGATAAAACATCCAGTTCTATACCGGATATAAGTCTCAGTATTGTTTGTAAAACTCTTGTATATAAACCATCATTTTCAATATATATTAGTAATAACTGTTATTATACATTATATTGTTTTCTTGTGTGTATTAAAATATATTTGTGTAAAAGAGTAAATTGTGTGTATCAATCTTGTTGGCAAATATCAAAAATTTGATACATGTTAATATTTAATTAACTTCGAAATTCAAAATTCTGATTATTTGAAATGGTAGGACGTTAATATAATAAATTGGAGTGTCGTCCGATATAAATAATGATACGTAACAAACGCCTATTAATCGGGAAACTACAGAACAGTGAATACAGCAATAGATTTGTAGGAATAACCCCTCTGCGCGATCTGAAGTTTTCCTTCTCGTTGAAAATTCAGTTATGCATGTTTATATCATAATTTAATAGTTTTTATTTTTTGAATGAGATTACGTTTTTCTTTCATAGTTTTTCTTTTATTGGCTCACCTATGAATTTGTATTAGTATTATAAATTATCAATTGTCAAAATATCCAATGTATTAATAAAGAACATTTTGAATAAATTTTGTTATTAATACATTGGATATTTTGACAATTGATAATTTATAATACTAATAAATTTAATAAAAAATATAATACCAATAAATAATACTAATAATAATTTTTATTAGTATTATTAATTATCAATTGTCAAAATATCCAATGTATTAACAAAAAACACTTTGAATAAATTTTGTTATTATTATGTTAGGAAACTACACAATATGTTAATGTATATACTTTCTTAGCATAAAGAGAGATCCTTTACTTATACCGTTTTGTAGAAAATAACGAAAACACTTTTGTTCTCAGTAATACGCATATAAATGTGCGTGTTATAATTAAAACAATGATGTTAAATACACACTCTTTTAAACGTAAAAAAACGATAAACATTTTATGTGTTTTCAGACTGTAGTGACAACAGAAGCCAGTACATTAACACGTTGATTTTATAATATAAGAACATTATTCTAATTTCAAATGAATTAATATGCGTGCAATTTCTATTATTACCAATAACTTCATGATGAAGAAAACCATCTAATGTTTATATCATACATTCTCCCTAGTGGATAAACCTAAACTTTTCGAATAAATTCCTCTGTAGTATTCAGTTGTCATATTGATACATTATTGTGCATATATCAAGTCATCCCATTAATAATGTTTTAAAATTTAATACAGAAAGTGCATCATCATTTCTGTCTTTGTAAAAGGTTTTAGTGACTAAAATATGTAGTAGGACGTGTATAAAAATGTTCAGACAAATAAAAGAAACTAACCTAACTCTACTTTTTCAGATCTTTAATCAAATAAACCTTTATGAAGATGGATGTGTCTGAGGATCACATTAGACATATCATGTTTTATGATTTTAAACAGTGCAGCAGAAACTACACGAAACATTCAAGGTGTTTATGGTGCGGAGTCTCTCAATGAAAGAAAATGTCGAAGGTGGTTTCAGAAGTTCAGATTAGGTGACTACAGCTTAAGTGATGTGCCACGTTCAGGTCATCTCGTTGACTTAAATGATGACTTGATGCTGGCTACACTTAATAAGATTGTGCTGTAATAGTTGAAGAACTAGCGCAGAAGCTTGATTCAACCCATGCAACAGCTCGGAAAAGTGTCAAAACTTGGAAAGTGGGGCATCCATGATTTGAAAGAGGCCAACTTTAGAGCAAGAGTGGACATTTGCACATCTCTGCACTCTCGTGAAAGTAACTCACCATGTTTGGAGAGGTTAGTGATTGGAGATGAAAAATGAATATATTATAAAAATGTTAAGCGCCGCAGACAATGGCTCAGTGCAGGTAGACTGGCTAAAGTACAGCCCAAAATGGACCTCAACCCTAGGAAAGTCTTGTTAAGCGTTTGGTGGGATGTTGTTGGTGTGATCCACTTTGAGTTGCTGCCACTCAATGTAACGATTACATCAGACTTCTACTGTCAATAGTTAAAGCGCTTGAAAGCTGCACTGAAAGTAAAGAGACCTGTTTTGATCAATCGTAAAGGTGTTGTGTTACACCAGGATAATGCACGGTCCCATACACAAAGGATCACATCTTCAAAGACTGAAGAGCTAGACTGGGAAAAAACTTTAACATCCTCCTTATTCTCCAGACCTTGTCCCATCTGATTATCATATATTCTGAAGTTTGCAGAACTATCATGATGGAAAGGAGTTTGGAAAACATGAAGATGTGAACACTACCCTCTCTGCATTCTTTCCCTCCAAACCCCAAGAAGCTTGTGAATCATTGGCAGGAAGTAATTAATAATAATGGAACATACATTGTTGATTATATAACAGTAAAAACGTTTGAAATCCTTTCTCTTTTTCTGAACCTAAAATCGGACATTACTCAAGTGATGACCTGATAGATGACTATATTCTTTACTTGCGGATTTTATTGGTAAGTATTCCTGTGAATTTTCTGTGTGATAGATGAACATAAAGTAAAATACCCAAGTCTCATATGTTTATTTTTATAAGTTCAAGTCCCCTAGTGGCAAAGCGTTATGTTTGAAGACTTGCAACGCCTGAATCCGGTCTTCGATACTTCTGGTGAGCAGTGCAGAGATAGCCTATTGTGTTGCTTTGTCCTTAACTTTAAACAAACGGACATAAGTTCAGATATGTTCTAGTTTTACGCATGTAATTTTGATATATCTTATACTCGATAATTGTATCATGAAAACAATATTAGAAACAATATGTGACAGATTTTACAAAATTAGAAATCAAAGATTATATATAACACATTATACGTAAATATTACCGAGAAATATTTAAAACTAATACATTGGAAATTACTGCAATACACAGAGTAAAATAATTGGGAATCGAGAAGGAAAAAAAGCTTTGATTAATACCTGTAAAGCTCCACGTAATGCCACCTGCCGTCAGATAAAGACATATTTGTAATCAATAGTTCATTTCGAGAAAACCAGCCAAGGTTCCACACCATCTTCAGATGCCCATTTTGAAGACCAAGACCTAGATAGTCGTCACCTTCTTTAATAACCTATTACAGGACGTAGTTAAAACCCACATAAATGATTTGTTACATTTCGTTGCTAGCGGAGACCTACCCCTAAATAATCTCAGAAAACCTGTTAAAAACATTTCACAGAAACAATAAATTATTTTGGTATTTAAGTAGACGAATTTAATCGTCATTATCTCGAAAAACTGTCACAATAAAACGTGACGATGTAAATAAATGCTTTGTTTTACTTAGACATTAATAAATATCACTAGTAGGGCAATACGTATACTGCATGACATAAAAAAATGTGAACATTCAAAGCGCTTGACACAAATTAAGATGTTTGTCTTTTATCATTTATTAAACTGTTCGAAAAATCGTTCTAAGTGTAAAAAATCTGCGGTAATATAAACAAAAAGTTTCAGTATTATAAAAGAAAGTGTTTATTATTATTATTTCTATTACAATATTTAAAATGAGAACTAGTCTTCTATAAAAGTAATTTTCCGCATACGCCAAAGTTATAACGTGTTTTACATGTTATTAAAACTAAGAGTTTTAAGATATTTCACATTTATTATACCCAGTTTTCAACAACGACCACTGAAAACTGCAAATTCTGTGTTACAAAGATCTCAACTTAATATTAAGCCATGCATTTTGAATGCTTAAGAAAACTACTACGGTATCCGAAATAACATGAAAATGTATTCACTTAAGTTTCATGTGGCATTGTTAATAGATCATGATTACTAAGTTTCATGTGGCATTGTTAATAGATCATGATTACTATGTTTCATGTGGCATTGTTAATAGATCATGATTACTAAGTTTCATGTGGCATTGTTAATAGATCATGATTACTAAGTTTTATGTGACATTGTTAATAAATCATGATTACTAAGTTTCATGTGGCATTTTTAATATATCATGATTACTAAGTTTCATGTGGCATTGTTAATAGATCATGATTACTAAGTTTCATGTGGCATTGTTAATAAATCATGATTTCGCAGCCTTTAGATGTTCCTTTTCTTTATAAAGTTTACTTACTTACAGCACAAGAGCTAATTTTTATTGTATCTATTACCATTGATCATTAGTAGTGTCACACTTTTAGAAGTTTCACTCGATCATTTTTATAATACTTTTTAACGGATCTGTTTCTACTCCGAATTTTATCTTCAGTGGATGTTTTGTCTTCAATTTCATTTGACGTATAGCATTTCCAGTTACAGCTTCAACAAGGGCATTTTATGCAAATTCTAAAAATTAGCATTAATAGAATGTTCTGCAATTAACAACATCAAGAGACTAATGTAAAGAATATGAGTCATTTTATACCTCTAGAATTACATATTATTGACTCACGAGCAGCACAAGCAATTCTTAAGAGTATACTAGTTGTAAGTGACTCATAGAAAATATTTATGGCTGACAGAAACTCAGAACACATGTTAGTGCTTTACAAGTGACAGAAACTAGATACACCAGAGGGTCATGACCGTTGTTGGAAATTAATAAGATACTCTTAATAATATATTTTTGTTTTAATTGTTCAATTTACGAGCTTTATATTAAAACATACTTTCTATTCATTATTACTAAAACCGTTAGGCTTTTCTTTAGATTTAAAGTAGTCACACAACCCAGTAAAAATATTAGTTCAAATAGACTTTTTTTCGTTCGTTTACATTGGAGTAAAATCATAAAATGTATTATAGTAATCTTATAGCTGAAACTTTTAAAGGCAAAACAAAGATACGAACTTTGAATGAAAATGAACTGTTTCGAGGGATCCTATTCATTTTCAGAAAATATTTTCTCGAACTGAGATTGATTTTCAGTATGATTTAAACAGAATAATTATTTCAATCCTATTTTTTTTTACTTGGTACTAAAATCGCTAAATATTAACTGTTGAGTTGTAATTTTACATCTGAAACTAGTATATTATTTCACTAGTTTACGGAACTGCAAGTATACCACGAACTTCCAATACGTTAGTTTGTTTTTTGTTTTTTTTTAAATTTCGCACAAAGCTACTCGAGGGCTATCTGTGCTAGCCGTCCCTAATTTAGCAGTGTAAGACTAGAGGGAAGGCAGCTAGTCATCACCACCCACCGCCAACTCTTGGGCTACTCTTTTACCAATGAATAGTGGGATTGACCGTAACATTATACGCCCTCACGGCTGGGAGGGCGAGCATGTTTAGCGCGACGCGGGCGCGAACCCGCGACCCTCGGATTACGAGTCGCACGCCTTACGCGCTTGGCCATGCCAGACCATCAATACGTTAGAATTCAACAATTATAGAAATTATTTGAGTAATCTCATAAAAAAAATAAGTTATAAAGAGAATATGATCAATTAGGTTACTAGAGGAAAAATAAGAAAATTGAACAAAATTTAAAAGCAATTTAGGAGATAACAAAAATTGAAAAAAATTGAAAAACATTGAAGTAGAAATATATATATCAGAAGAAACATCAAACCATCAAGGCAGAATAACAAATTTGGAATTTCAGTATTTAAATACAAGGAAGAAACCAGCCTTACCTTTCTCCACATTTGCCGCAGACTTTAAACCTCAAATATCATTAAATTTATTCTACAATTTTCAATATTACTGTTGTATTATTAATAACTGTGGAACATTCCTGAACTACTACAGTTATATCACTGTTGATCGATTTTTCAGGTAATAAATGTGGGATGAATTACATTACCATACTTGAAAGTGAATAATCTATAGTACAAATGGTGAACTAATCAGTAACAAGCAGTTTTGGACAGAGGATCACATATGTCCAGGTGATTCGCTCAATTTGTTTGGAAGCTAATTATTGTTCCACTCCATTATGTACCTTTAAATCAGTTATTTTCATTCCACCTTTACCAATATCAGTTTTCAGGATGAATATATAATCGTGATGAATCAGTTATTCTTATTTCACGGTTACCAATATCAGTTTTCAGGATGAATATATAATCGTGATGAATCAGTTATTCTTATTCCACGGTTACCAATATCAGTTTTCAGGATGAATATATAATCGTGATGAATCAGTTATTCTTATTTCACGGTTACCAATATCAGTTTTCAGGATGAATATATAATCGTGATGAATCAGTTATTCTTATGTCACGGTTACCGGCATCAGTTTTCAGGATGAATATATAATCGTGATGAATCAGTTATTTTCATTCCAGGGTTACCAGTATCAGTTTTCAGGATGAATATATAATCGTGATGAATCAGTTATTTTCATTCCAGGGTTACCAGTATCAGTTTTCAGGATGAATATATAATCGTGATGAATCAGTTATTTTCATTCCAGGGTTACCAGTATCAGTTTTCAGGATGAATATATAATCGAGATAACGATAAGTCAACAATGGAATTTTAACTTCAAGAACTGAAATAATCTTTTACACCTCTGTAACCATATAAAGTGCACACCAGGATTAAATTAATGTAGAAATTACTTATATAGTTATTCTTCAAATGTTAATTATATTCTATTTTATATAGGGTGCAATGTTTAATAACCTGCATTTTTTTTTTTTTTTTTAAATCTCAACACATCTCTCAACTAAGAAACCAACAGATTATAAAGAAAAGGTACCATGGAAGGAATACAAAGCATCAATTTAAAATAATTTTTATATTGAACAGATGGTCATCTTGTATTTGTTTCAAAGGGCAAACCTTAATAAAATTAAGCAATATTACAGCTGAAAGAAGTAAAAACTATCAGTCATTGGTGGCTGCATTATTAATCAGACTGGAGTGATACACCAGAAGAAAGTTTTCAAAGTAAAGTTTAAAAGCAGAATAAGGAGAAATGACGACTTGGAAACACGCTTGTCCAACTATCTTACGTGAATGATGGAGTCATTGGCATGTAATAAATTTATAGATGCCACATAAAAAGATGCAAATTAAGCTAAGGCAAAGTCAGAATACACCAAGAAAGTTGTAGAGTTACTAACAGAACTAGAACCTAGTAAAGTCATAAATTAAAAATCAAATTCACCATCCAGCAATTATGAACTTACTAGATTGCATAAGAAAGAAACACTAAGAAAAGTTTAGAATATCTCAACAAATTTATTAGGATGGAGGAGGTAAACCACAGGCCAGCTGGCGTTCCAACTGTTAATGATTTGTTTTGTTTTTGAATTTTGAGCAAAGCTACTCGAGGGCTATCTGCGCTAGCCGTGTATATTTAGCTGTGTAAGACAAGAGAGAAGGCAGCCAGTCATCACCACCAACCGCAAACTTTTGGGCTACTCTTTTACCAATGAATAGTGGGATTGACCGTCACGTAATAACGCCCCCACAGCTGAAAAGGCGAGCAAGTTTGGTGCGACGGGGATTCGAACCCGAGACCCTCAGATTACGAGTCGCACGCCTTAACCCACCTGGCCATGCCAGGCAAACTGTTAATAAACAGGACGTGTTACTAGGAATTATTCCTCAAGGACCACAATAGAATGTAAAACACAGACGCTACACCAAGACTAATATTTTTGGTCAATTACATTAAACCAGCGAGATGACATATTCAGGACGAGAATACACCAGATGTTTCAACAGAAATGAGGAATGTATTATTTAAGGAAGTTAGTCCACGAATTAATGGGCTTACTAATGTGAAACACAGCAATATGTTTATCAAAACTAAATCTTTTACCTACGATTTAATTACCTAATTTGGTGATTAAAGGTAGGAACTTGCCCCTAGAAATGAAATAAGATAATAGATCCATGTGAGCATAAGTGGTCATAAAGTACGAGTAAGAAGAAAGATTGAAGGTAGTTCTCCAGAAGACATGATGTTTGGGTAATTGGCACTAAAGAAGACAGAAATTTGGCAACTGACTTCATGCAGAGGCATGGATGTGAGGTAAGATATACGTCAAAGAGATTTGTTGTCTGCTAATAAAATTCCCCTGACACTAAAGAGAATTACATCACAAAAGGCTGTAACTTAAATAACAAATAAGTTGGTTCACAGGGTAACAAATATAGTCGACTTAGAGTGTAACGAAGCAGAATCCATAAGAAAGGCTCTGAAATGTTTAATTTAGACATTTTGTATTACCTATTAGAGAGTGTTGGCATGTCATAGTGATGTCATGTGATGTGTGGAAAAGTTGCTGAGTGTCTAGATTTTATACGATATCTCGAATTTACGTGATAGTGAGAAATATTGTATAAAAACAAGACTTGGTGAGTAAACAGTCAGTGATTGAGTTTGTATGTAAATTCTAAAGGTGTGTCTTAACAAAGTATCGAGTTTGCAAGTTAATGGCTGTTTACTTCTGTTTGTTAAATAGGCAGCTATCGTTCACTCAAGTAAATTTCATCATGAATACTCTGCCTAATATACCTTTTAGGCCTATTGTCAGTGCTATAAACTCATCTTGCCATCAACTAACTACATTCTTAGTACTATCTTACCTCCACTACGAGGGAATACCATACATTACACTCACAAATCGACAGATTTCATAGAATATCTTATCAAGCTACACATCATATCTCATGATATTCTGATGAGTTTTGACGTCACATACATATTTACCAATGTTTCAATCGTAGAAACTTCTCATATTACCACATAACAACTGCTGAATGGCAATTATTTGACGCACAGAACTAACACGAAGACAGACGCCATCATGGAATAACGACTATTTGCCTACAGTCAACCTATTTCCAATATAACGAAGAATTCTATGATCAAAGAGATAATCTAGCCATGGGATCACCACTCTTACCAAGCTGAAAATTTCAAGTTTCTACAGACGTTACGTTGCCGACACCTTTGTTATCCGGTCCCATGGTCATGAAACTTATCAGTTTTCCTAGAACATCTTAATTCTATAGAAAAAAATAATTCCTGTCACTATAGAAATAGAGAAACAAAACAATCAACCATTTCTTCACACACTCATCAGCAGACAAGAGCGAAATATCACCACAACTGATACAAAACCCCACATGAACAGGTGCCTACACTTTTAGTTCTATCATCCAAACTCGATGAAACGTGGTACAATCTAATGTCTAAACAAGAGAGAAGAAAATATTTATGATAAGACAGCCATCAATACAGGATGCCAAAATATTGTGGATTATTTTAAACAGAATGGTTACACCTCCTTCTGTATTAAAAACTTCTAGAAGAAACCCACAACAGTAAGAAAAGGAAAACACTACTACTACCACTAATTGCCTCCCCTACCTTCAAAATTTCAGTGAGAAACTCAAATGCATAACAAAGAAATCCAACAAAGATGTCCAACAGAAATGTTACAAGACATGAAGATCAATTTTGGTGAGAAAGAAACAGATACATTACCAATAAGAAATACAGAAATTTCATTTATGAAATTCCACGTTCCTGCAACGAAACATATGTTGGAAAAATGTGAATATGACTCTTGACAAAAATAAAGGAACATAAAGATAGCACAAAATTCAACCATTGCAGAACACATCACGTCAAAATAAACTGGGAAAACTAAAATCATCGACACAGACACATTTTGGAAGACAGGAAAACTAAAGAATTGTATTACATTAGCACAATAAAACCTTCTCTAAACAGACATTTCGGATTAGAGATGAGTAGCCTGTTGTGACCATTAGTTGAACCAAGAGGAAGTCTCCCAATCAGAAACATGGAAAAACTGACCAGTCAAACCACAACAAAGACAGACAACACCATACATAGATTTGTCTTTTCTTTTTTTCTTGAGCCAACATCCTTCTATCTCTCTAGCGGATATCCAACATTCACTTAAAACAGCCATTAAATCTAAACTTCACGCAGTTCACCGAATCCGATCGAAAGCCACATGTCTCAATACCGAGTATCTCAAGGTTGTTTGTTTGTTTGTTTTGGAATTTCGCGCAAAGCTACACGAGGGCTATCTACACTAGCCGTCCATAATTTTGCAGTGTAAGACTAGAGGGAAGGCAGTATGTTATCACCACCCACCGCCAACCCTTTGGCTATTCTTTTACCAACGAATAGTGGGATTGACCTTCACATTATAACGCCCCCACGGCTGAAAGAGCGAGCATGTTAGGTGCGACGGGAATTCAAACCCGCGACTCTCAGATTAGGAGTCGAACGCCTTAACCCACCTGGCCATACCGGATCTCTCAAGGTTGTGACAACCCCGAGAGTTGTAGCTGACTTTATATTAATTAACTGTTGTTACTTCCATTGCTTTCAATTCAGAGCTGAACACCTCCGCTGACAAACTCTGATGCAGTTTACTACAATCAGCAAGCCTTTCATACACTTAATACAAAGACCCATGTTGCCGCTCACTGCCTGTCACTAATGTAGTTTTATATATTCCACAGGTCAAGAATAACTACACTCACATTAACACATATAACAGCCAATAAACGAAAACTACAAGCTTCTGTTCCCAATTCACATGGTCAAGCGTGTTAAGCCATTCGACTCGTAATCTGAGGATCGCGGGTTCGAATCCCAGTCGCACCAAACACGCTTGCCCTTTCAGCCGTAGGGGCGGTATAATGTGACGGTCAGTCCCACTATTCGTTGGTAGACCGACACTATTGAAAAAGACTAAACTTGACGATCAAGTGTTGAAACAGCCATTGAAACTGCAGACCAGTAGTGTTAAAACAGACCGTGATGTTGAAGACCAAGTGTTGGTGGTTGGTGGTAATAACTAGCTGCCTTCTCTCTATCTTACACTGCTAAATTAGGGACGGCTAGCGCAGATAGTCCTCTAGTAGCTTTGCGCGAAATTCAAAACAAACAAATAAACAAACCCAATTCACTCAGACATCACTAATCAAGAAACAACCTCAGCTTACACTCAAACCACACGTATCACTACAGCCAACACTTCATCCTTCACTGACAACCATTCATCCTCTAACCAGAAGACCCAAACCCGAACCATCAGGAAAAGAGCTTCAGATCATCGAAAAATAAAAAAGATATTTATTACCGCAATTTCTTGTGTTCAATTTTCAGCCAACAACAGACACAGTTTATCCTACGTCCAGATATAAATTTGAATAGAAAAATTTCATGAAGATTTAATAATTTGTAGTCCTATACAAGGAACAACTAAAAAATTGATATATTTCATGTAATGGATGAGTTTTTATCCAAGAACGAACTCAGATGGTCAAAATGTATCAGTGTATGTAGAGAAGGAGCAGTGGGTTGTGACTGGAGGAAAAATTGGATATAAAGAAGTGTGAAAAGTAGCGCCCAAAACAAAGTATGCACACTGTGTGATACACAGAGAGTATTTAGTTTCTCACAAGTCTGGCAGTGAGCTGAAATATATTTAAATAGTTTATCTTCTAAAAGCTTTTGCTCCAAAATCAAGGTTATTCAAAATACTATGCCTGTTTGTTTTTGAATTTCGCACAAAGCTACTCGAGGGCTATCTGCGCTAGCCGTCCCTAATTTAGCAGTGTAAGACTAGAGGGAAGGCAGCTAGTCATCACCACCCGCCGTCAACTTTTGGGCTACTCTTTTACCAACGAATAGTGGGATTGACCGTAACATTATAACGCCCCCGCGGCTGAAAGGACAAGAATGTTTGGCGCGACGCGGATGCAAACCCGCGACCCTCAGATTACGAGTCGCACGCCTTAACGCGCTTGGCCATGCCGGGCCAAAATACTATGTCAAGAAATGTGTTCTTCTCGCGAATGTCTTTTGTACCAAGCCGAAGTAGAACAGTTTTATCCTGGAAAGGTTTAAAAAAGACTTATCAATCCTAGCGGCAAGTTTCGAATATTACTCAATGATAAAAAGACATTACTTAGCTGTAGGATGTGCTTATCATCATATGTGACATTTTGAAAGAAAAAAAAATTAACTGAAGAAACCCAAACATTTTGTTAATGAATAGCAAAGTTCAGGTAAACCTTTTGGCATGGTTGGAAGATTTTGAAGAGGGTAATACAAACACGTTTGTATATCTTAATGATTTTTTAAAATACTAATATGGTCCCACTTCCTGCCAAAACTTGGAAAATTATATTTAATCGTATTGCAAAGTTGCAAATTAATTTTGCAGAATAGTTTCCAAATTTAAACAAAGACAAAGCGTGATATATAACCTGAATTCTGAATAAGTCATTTTTTTTCATGGTAATATCGAGAACAATTGACTGAAATTAGGTTTGACTTTACACTTAAAGTAGAATTCAAAAAGAAGAAACTTAGCGAGATCTGATGAGACAAGAGGAACACCCTAGAATTTGTAAAGTTACATCAGATATCCTTCGGTCCTTCAACTTATTTAGGTTAGCCTGCATTTTCACCTGTGCTGTTTCTCAAAATAAAACAACACAAATAGAAGCTCTCAGAATAAACTTTGAAAACAAATATTCGAATTGTCCTGTCCGAAAATGAGCTACTATGCAAACAACTGTAACTGTATCCATTTCATTAATTATCATAAATGTTTGTATACGTAAAAATGCACTATTTTTAACAATAAATACATTATTTATTAAAATAAATATGTATAGCCTAGTGTGTCTTATGAATCACAATGATCATGAACCGCTGGTGTGTGTGCCAAGATGGAGTCACTTGTGAATCAATACGTGCTCAAAATTGAGCCCTCAATACTTGCTCCGAGTAACTTATAACTAATATACTCTAAGTCACATGTAAGTTACTATATATATATATATTCTGAGGTGCTCGAAGCCAATAACGTACTCTGAACTGCTTGTAAATCACTAAATGTTTTTCATGCTCACCAATGTTAGGAGTGGAAAATGTGATTCGTAATCTGTCGTTTATTATTTTGATATTGACAACTGAAGCTAATTTTATATTATGTAAGTATTTTCTTTACGCTCTAAAAGGTATCAAAAATTATGGAAAACATTGACGATTCATCATTATCAATTCATTTTAGAATTTTACACATTTCAAGATGATGTAACTTTTCTTCATCATATGATAACCTTTTCATCTCAGGTACCATATTAGTAACCTTCATCTGAACCCTGTCCAACAGTTCAATGTATTTCCTAATGTAAGTAGACAAAGACTGAACACAATACTCCAAATGTGGCTTAATCAGTGTCCTATATAATGAATTTATAATCTCCTTAGCCTCGCACTCAATATTTCTATAGATACAACCTAATTTCCCATTTGCCCTACCACTAGCAACAACACACTGCTTGGATGGCTTAAAAGACTGATCAACTATCACACCAAGATACTTTTCTTTTATAATACTGTTAAGGTTATCCTAATCCAAATTATACTCATAATTTAAATTATAATCAACATGCCTTACAGTTATCATAGTTAAGACTTATCTACCATTTATTGGCCCAACTAACTAAATGATTTAAATCCATTTGTAAAGCAGTAACATCTTCTTTTCAAACAGCAGCATCCAATACCTTGATGTCATCAGGAAATTTAAGTAATTAATTGCTAATTCCTTCATCTATGTCATTAATGTAAATAAAATGCAGCAATGGTCCTAAGAATGAGCCCTGGGGTACACCACATGTGACATTAATCCAGGTTGACTGAGCTCCATTTGTAACAAGCCTAACTTTCCGTTATCAAGCCACTCTTCCATCCAATTATTTAACTTATTCCTCATACCTATAGATACAAGTTTCTTTACAGGCCTTTTATGTAACACTTTGTCAAATGTTTTCTGAAAATCCAGATACACCAAATCTACACACTTGCCCTCATCTACATATGATGTAACATTTTCAAAGGATATCAAAATATTTTTTAAAGTAAGATTCTTCCCTTAGCGAAACCATGTTGGTTATTCGATAAAATTCCAAACTTTGTTTATGACTTTAATTACTAAGACAAATTCTATTACTTTCAATGAAGAGGCGAGTGACAATTTCCAATCTCTTTGTACATGTCCAGTATTCAAAGACTTATAAAAAATTGTAGCAAGTGTCTCATGTATCCAATCCTTGACCTCCTTTAAAACCCTTGGGGAAATATCTGGCCCAGGAGCCTTATCACTCATTAAAGTTCCTAATTTTACTTTAAGAAACCAAGAATTTATGTAATTGTCTTGTTCAACTTTGTTTTCATCTATCAATTGTTCAACATTAGAAATACTGCATAAGTCTTCATTAGTAAAAACTGAAGGAAAAGCAGAGTTAGATAACCTAGCCATTTTATAATCATCAGATACAAGCCTTCCTTTATCATCCCTCAAAGGTTCTATCTTCATCTTAGTATTTTTTATCCCTAATATACTTAAAAACATCCTTACTGTTAATGTTTGTTTTCAGCCAAATTTTTTATACATCCTTTTGGATGCCCTAACTTCCTGTTTGACCAACTTTTTGATATTCTATAATATTCTAAATTTAACTAAGATAATGGCTTTCAGAGTAATTAATATAAATGAAAGTAGTTCCTAAAGATATATATGATCTCATAAAAGAACGTACATGATTTGTTATCATATATTTTCAAGACATAGAAGATGGTGTTGAAACGGAAGTAGTACTGGTTACTAACAAGCTAGCATTTGAGAAATATACCTCAATAAAAGCTAAACAAATAATATATAACATAGGTCAACAAAATTTAAAAGCCTTCTGAAGAGATTATTTGAAATTATTAACGTTCTATCACCAACGTATACAATAATCTATTTATAAATATATATATATACAAAGAAATTAAAATAATTATGTGACAGTCATGAGAGCAAATGGTCTTGACTAGCTGCCTTCTGGTCTTGACTAGCTGCCTTCTGGTCTTGACTAGCTGCCTTCTGGTCTTGACTAGCTGCCTTCTCTCTAGTCTATAGCTTCAAAATTAGGAATAAATAACTTGAGTAGCATTGCCCAATTTTCAAGAAAAACAAACTTCTATGAATGCGTTATTTTAAGTAGTAAGTGACCTAGATAATCAATGTATTATGGGTTACATTCAGGGCATCACTTTACTATGAAATCAGAAAGGCATCTAGCCCCCTCCCCAATCCTTTGTTTGACCCTCTAAGACATTTGTAGAATAATCACGCTTAAGCTGCGCCCCCCCCAGTGGCTCAGCGGCATGTCGGCGGACTTACAACGTTAAAAACCGGGTTTCTATACCCGTGGTGGGCAGAGCACAGAAATCCCATTGTGTAGCTTTGTGCTTAATTCAAAACAACAACAACAACCTTTAAGATGCTTAATATGTTCATGAAACATAAAAGAGGAAAATATAAAAACAAAATAATAAAATATTAAATAATTTTACAATAAATAACACTAAATAGAGGGGGCAGCTCTACAAGAGAGACTTTAAATGAGACAGTGACGTTCTACGTTATCATTACCAGCAGTAATACTTATAGATAAAAATTGGTTTATACAGCTACATCACTCACCTCCGATGTAAAACATTTTTCACTACAACTTCAGCGTCATTTTGAACACAATCAAAAAGCTCACAAAATAAGTTTCTAATATTTCATTTCTTTCATACCTGGAACTTTATTAAAAATAATATTTTTATTTTTCCCGGTTGTTAATGATTTTTTTTTTTTAATATTTAGCTTCCACTTAAACTCGATGTGATTCATCAGCTTAATATTATTTGAATCTAAAACACGTCCAGAAGAGGTGTCACTCTAAAAGTGAAAAATAAAGTGAAACGTGGCCTTTGTCCGTTGAAACAAAAAACAGTTTGTAACATTTTAAATATACTGTTATATGTAAATGGTAAAGGTAAGTACATAGAAATAAGATTAATATGGAAGGACTGGAACATGCAAAGAGAAAAGGTAACTCAAGAACATAAGAAGGAAGTGGAATATGCGCAAATTTAGGCATATAATTAGACTTGAGGGGAAAATTGGCGGATATTCTGATGGTTAAAGCTCGAGGAAAGAAAAGCAAAAGGCAGGCAAAGACTCACTTGGATAGATGAAAATAAAAATGTTTGAATTTATAAAATCGTTGTAAGAAGCAACGTACAGAGAACAACGAAGAATCATAGTTGTCAACTCTCAGACTCCATGGTTTATTGATTGAATTTCTCAGCAACATACACTACTACAAGATATGACATATGTATGTACAAAACAGCCTACCTTGCTTGCAATAATTCTTACCTTACCATTCCAAAACATTAAACCACTGTCATTAGTAGTCGAGAAGAGGAAAGACAGGTGTGTGTGGAACAAGTTGAGATTCTCGTAATCTTGATCGAAAATATGAAGATAGCTCTCTCCTGAAAACCTCGCTACATCAACTTCAAGAGCTAAAGGGTTTGAACATTTGGAAATTAAAAAATTATTTAAAGAAACATCAAAATAAATAATCTAAAAAGAAATTAGAAATTTAGAAATAAGGATCAGAAAACTGATTTATTTAATGGTAGAAAGTACTCATCGTATCGCTTCGATTATTTGATTTTAGAAATACTTTGAAGTTCCTTGTAGTTATCGTTCGTCGTTCTCAATACATAAACCAGTTAAATAAAAATAAAACATTTGTATATTCATGTCAGTATATCTAGATGTGGCTTTTGATATAAAGCCGTATGATGTAGCATGCCTACATATAAAAGAACAATCCTTTTAATTAATATTCTGTCATGGTATAATCAACAAAGTGCACGAAAAATGTTAATATGCAAGATTTTTGTTTTTTACTGGAAGCTCATATTGTACAAGAAAGCTTTTTGTCTATACAGACAATTGAGTCTCAAACATATAAAGTGTAAATAACTTGTTAACAACAAGCTCAAGTTACTGGAGTTTAAATATAAGATTTAACTAACGTGTTGTGTTTCATCCTTACTGCTTACTATTTATGTAATTTTTTCATTAATTAATTAGTTAACTTCCATACGAACCCAAAATTAAATACATTCTCTTTTAAAATATTTTTATTGAGGTTCCTTCTGTCGATCAAAGCGGGAATTTTAAAGATATCTTTATAATTTATTAGAAAAAGCCATAGTTTACTTGTTTCCTTTGTCTTGGTTCAATGTTATGAAGTTCAATGACCACCCAATTAATTAGGGCCCACCAGTGTATATATTTGTAGACCACGCTCCCTATTTGATCTTATTGCAGCTTATTACGGGAAAGAGAGGTAAAATTGTCCATTTCAATGAAAGTGGCCGCTGCTGTAATTAATCAGTTACACACGTGCTGCCATCTAGAGCCTAGAATGAATATATGTAAATATTGTTCACGTAACTCCAGAAGGCATTAATGTGAATAATTAAAGCACGACGTAATTTATTGTTTTTTTTGTTTTTTTGTTTTGAATTTTGCGCAAAGCTACTCGAGGGCTATCTGTGCTAGCTGTCCCTAATTTAGCAGTATAAGACTAAAGGGAAGGCAGCTAGTCATCACCACCCACGGCCAACTCTTGGGCTACTCTTTTACCAACGAATAGTGGGATTGACCATAACATAATAACGTCCCCACGGCTGAAAGGGCGAGCATGTTTGGTGCGACCGGGATTCGAACCCGCGACCTTCGGATTACGAGTCGAACGCCTTAACATACTTGGCCATGCCGGGCCTATATTGTTTGACAATTTTCATCTAAAGTAAAAACTTTCAATTTAAGGTTACAAATAAGATATTTTAAGAAATTTCAGTTTTCAAATCGCAAACAATATAACGAAGGATCAGAGACAGCTGAATATGTCATTTACGCAACTAACTTCAAATTCAATAATTTTCATAAGTGTGTCCGTCATAGGATAAGATGCTCTGTCACCCACCTTGCTCCATCCCGCTGACTTCTATTTCCGCCATATACTTTGCCTACAGTATTCGTCATTGTCCTACACTAGTATCTACGTTCTTTTGCATCATTGTCATGGATAGTACACGTCAAACATCTTGGAATGACAAATTATATCTTTAGGAAACTAGATGTTTTATTTATTATGTAGAAGTTTTTAAGAATTCGCGCTCCTGAATACGATTGTAACATAAATAAGTACGAGCCCAGTTCTCCATGAAAATGTAGATTGTGATGCAGGGAGGAAGATGTAACACCTCCATGAGATGTGGTTATTATCGTCCTGAATACGATTGTAACATAAATAAGTACGAGCCCAGTTCTCCATGAAAATGTAGATTGTGATGCAGGGAAGAAGATGTAACACCTCCATGAGATGTGGTTATTATCGTCCTGAATACGATTGTAACATAAATAAGTACGAGCCCAGTTCTCCATGAAAATGTAGATTGTGATGCAGGGATGAAGATGTAACACCTCCATGAGATGTTATCGTCTCTGGTGAAGTCTGTCGCTGACAAAACTAGCTAGCAATGAAAGTACAGTGATAATTGATTCTCCCAGCCAAAGAAATCAGGTTGACAGCCATACACTTTTGATATATATCTGTCATTAGTATGGACACTTTTACTCCCTAATTTTTTTCTCTATCAGTTCAGAGCTCTTTTAGCAAACAAATGGACAGTTATGGAGAGAATATAGTTTGGTATAGGATAGCAGCAGCTCACTGTTAAGGCAGCTCTCGTAAAGGTCAAGTTCATGACTGTAGGACACCTGCGTTGACCACAGTCTGTAGGTACTAGAGATATTAGTGAGCACGTGTAGTTCATATACATGGAACTAACCTCAAGTTTCATTTTCAGTTTTTCACTTTGCTCTGATGGGTTTGTTTAGAACCACGTATACGTTTGTAATTGGGACATTACAACCTTAACTCACGCTACTGATCATGTCTCTAACTGACAGAGTTTGTTCAGTCCCATATTTTCAATCCTAACTTTTTTGCTTAAAATCAAGTTCTTAACCCTACCGACAATTTTCAGTTTTCCTACTTTTCAGTAGTGTTTGTCACTATATTCTGTTGAAGATACGTAAACTCTAGTTGCTAAGATGGAAGAAATTAGCTATGAATCATTTTCAGTTTAGTAATACCTCAGTGTTTATGTTGCATTTCATGTCATGCATTGAAATTACTTTGATGTTTTTGTAGCTGGTATATTGTGTGGCATTGTTGTTTTGTAGTGTAAAGTATTATTCAGAAAATTAATTTTAGCAGAAGAGTGAATCATGTTGAATTTTTCACAACAAAGTAAATAAATTTTAATCTGGATTCTTTTGGTAGTTCTAGAATTAGAGATGGCCAGCCAGCTTGGAAATAATTATCATAGGAAAATATCAAGTGGGGATGTGCATGTTTATCACTCCTTTAGTTAAAAAACTAAAGCTTTTAAAATTAAGCTGTTCTTATTTGAGTGAGGCACTCAAGTGAACTACCAATGTTTTTTTTAATGTGGTAAATGGTGTTCTAGGATACTTGTCTCATTTTCTTACAGAACTTACAAAGCAATTAGTTAGCAAACCAAGTTACTTTTGTCAGCAGATCAAGTAATAAGTAAGGGTGAATCACCCTTGGTCTGTACCACCCATTGGCTAGCCAGTTTAACGAAACTCAATAACTGTTTTCATGTGTTAGCAGCTTGAGTATTTGGTGATATATTTATGGAAGTGTTTGAGTTTGAAGAATAGTTTTAAGAGCTTCTTATTGTTCTTTACTCAATGTTTCCAATTTTTAAAGTTTGAGTGCAGTTTTCAAGTTTTTTTCTTTCTCTGTGCAGTTTAGAGTTTAGTTATTTTCTTAAAGTTCTTAGATTTCTGTAACTTTATCTTCTAGATGAGAATCAGTGATGTCGAGAAACCCACTTGTTGAGAAATTTATATGCAAAAACGGCTCGCTTGGGTTCGCTCTTCTATGTGAAATGTTTTCTCAACCCAAGCGAGCCGTTTTTGCATATAAACTTCTAGATGAGAACCTCTGCAGTTGTTGTATCAAATTTATGTATATCAGTTTAGTATCCGTTATTTTAATAATCAAGAATTTCTCGAGTTCTCATGCAGCATTGAGGTTATCTTTGGCTCGTGGTTTATGAAGTTTTTCACATATTTCAAATGTAAACATCAGTATCATGATGCATTGAGTGTTTTTATTTAAAATAAGAGTTGATAATTTTTAAGTGAAATCCAAGTAAGACTTCTAGTTTCATAGACTTTAAATGAAAGATAACTTTACTATTTTCCAATTGACTTGGAAACTCTCTATGTTAAATTCTTATATTCTAACTTAGTTTACTAGGAAGAAGAACATACACTAGCAAGCAACGATTGTTAAAGTATTCATCGTACTTGTTATTTAAAACATAAAATATTATTGTTTATAGTCTGTTGTTTATTGTGGTGTTAGTGGTTAGTTTAATTAAACAAGTTTTCTTTATGTGAACGTACATTTTGTCTATTTCTACGCAATTTAACAGTTGGAGTTCAAATGGAAACATCTAAACCAAAGATCCAAGAACTTTCCATTATTAGTGCACCTAATTCCTCTCTTCTGCTGGTTGTCTGAGAGGTATTGTAAATTATAATTGTTATAATTAAGGTAGTAACTATTTATCCCATCTTGTTTGTTTGTTTTTTAATTCAACTTTGTAGCTTAAGTAGCTCCTAAACCCAAGAAGTGTATTTTTACAATGTCTAACCAATAACAAGAAGTGTATTTTTACAATGTCTAACCAATAACAAGAAGTGTATTTTTACAATGTCTAACCAATAACAAGAAGTGTATTTTTACAATGTCTAACCAATAACAAGAAGTGTATTTTTACAATGTCTAACCAATAACAAGAAGTGTATTTTACAATGTCTAACCAATAACAAGAAGTGTATTTTTACAATGTCTAACCAATAACAAGAAGTGTATTTTTTACAATGTCTAACCAATAACAAGAAGTGTATTTTACAATGTCTAACCAATAACAAGAAGTGTATTTTTACAATGTCTAACCAATAACAAGAAGTGTATTTTTACAATGTCTAACCAATAACAAGAAGTGTATTTTACAATGTCTAACCAATAACAAGAAGTGTATTTTTACAATGTCTAACCAATAACAAGAAGTGTATTTTACAATGTCTAACCAATAACAAGAAGTGTATTTTTACAATGTCTAACCAATAACAAGAAGTGTATTTTTACAATGTCTAACCAATAACAAGAAGTGTATTTTTACAATGTCTAACCAATAACAAGAAGTGTATTTTTACAATGTCTAACCAATAACAAGAAGTGTATTTTACAATGTCTAACCAATAACAAGAAGTGTATTTTTACAATGTCTAACCAATAACAAGAAGTGTATTTTTACAATGTCTAACCAATAACAAGAAGTGTATTTTACAATGTCTAACCAATAACAAGAAGTGTATTTTACAATGTCTAACCAATAACAAGAAGTGTATTTTTACAATGTCTAACCAATAACAAGAAGTGTATTTTTACAATGTCTAACCAATAACAAGAAGTGTATTTTTACAATGTCTAACCAATAACAAGAAGTGTATTTTTACAATGTCTAACCAATAACAAGAAGTGTATTTTTACAATGTCTAACCAATAACAAGAAGTGTATTTTACAATGTCTAACCAATAACAAGAAGTGTATTTTTACAATGTCTAACCAATAACAAGAAGTGTATTTTTACAATGTCTAACCAATAACAAGAAGTGTATTTTACAATGTCTAACCAATAACAAGAAGTGTATTTTTACAATGTCTAACCAATAACAAGAAGTGTATTTTTACAATGTCTAACCAATAACAAGAAGTGTATTTTTACAATGTCTAACCAATAACAAGAAGTGTATTTTTACAATGTCTAACCAATAACAAGAAGTGTATTTTTACAATGTCTAACCAATAACAAGAAGTGTATTTTTACAATGTCTAACCAATAACAAGAAGTGTATTTTACAATGTCTAACCAATAACAAGAAGTGTATTTTTACAATGTCTAACCAATAACAAGAAGTGTATTTTTACAATGTCTAACCAATAACAAGAAGTGTATTTTTACAATGTCTAACCAATAACAAGAAGTGTATTTTACAATGTCTAACCAATAACAAGAAGTGTATTTTTACAATGTCTAACCAATAACAAGAAGTGTATTTTACAATGTCTAACCAATAACAAGAAGTGTATTTTACAATGTCTAACCAATAACAAGAAGTGTATTTTTACAATGTCTAACCAATAACAAGAAGTGTATTTTTACAATGTCTAACCAATAACAAGAAGTGTATTTTTACAATGTCTAACCAATAACAAGAAGTGTATTTTTACAATGTCTAACCAATAACAGCGTTCACTTTCAAAACTTTTGCTTTTTCTAATTGGTGAAAACCAAATCCAAAGTTAAGGTATCCATCTAAAACCACTGTTCCATATGTGATGTGTCAGATGGTTATATGAGTTCTTTAAACATTGGGATGTATTCAGACCAAGGTCAATCTGCATAACAACCAGGAAGAGCAACGATCTCTCTGACTTTAAACAAATTGTATGATGATGAGTGCATCTAACACGAGCTTTATTATCAAACATTGTGACCTTCACAAAGACATTGATAATTTGAGTATCTCAACCATGACAATCAAGAAAAAGAATAAGCCTACAACCAGAAATATCTATATGTGCAACAACTGGTGAAATTCTAAAGGTAGAAATGAATGAGAACGTTGAGCATGTTTTTAAAGTAAAAATAATGTATGTATCAGACTTAGGCCTAATAACTAAATCCTTTAAAAGTAGTCAGAATTCGACTACCTTCAATCATAACTTGAAACAGATATTTCAAGGCTTTTTTTTTTATTGTAGACAAGCAGTATAAAAGTTGATACACTAAAAGAAAATGGCAAGAAGGACTCACTAATGATAACGTGGTTGAATATTAGTCTCTGGCACCCAATAAAATGAGCAAAAGAGTCTAAAGTAATTGGCATAAGCATAAAAAGGATGGAAACGACTTATAAGGAATAAAAGCTATGACAAATACTACTGAACGTAACTTTTGATGACACAAAGAGGATGGGAGAAACCTGTCTGTGATCCTGAAATTCCTATATTGTATAAAAACTACATAGGATGTAGTAAACATTGAGCAGCTAACATTTGGCCTATATGAAAAAAATACTTTTGAAACTATAAATACAAAGGAAAGGAGCCATAATGAAGAAAAATAAAACGAATACAACAATGATGCAGTGTTGTACTGTGCAAAAGTGTTAGGACAAGAGAATATTTTATCATTTTTTCTACCAATTTATGGGGCTAATTCTTCCATGTCATTACATAGTGTAAATTTCGACACAATGTCAATGCTTCACTGATCTCTGTTGACAACTGAATGACAAAGGGTAAGAATATTTATAATTCTTTAGAATTCCTTTTTACTTGTAACAAGAGAATGCCATAAGGGATCTGCTTGAATGAGCATGCTGATCAAATTAGGGCATGAAACAACTATCATGGTAACGCATGCTGTGTCTTAACGATAGAGGAAGAAACTATGGTACGGGTATGTGCTAGAAAAAATCAAGTTAATAGTACTTCACGAATAAACCATCATGAAACAAAGTTTAACACTATATATTAAGTTTTGTTGTCATGCCACGGCTCAAGAAGCGTAGAGAAATTTCAACAGAGCAGAGTGTTCACATAAAAGCTTTACGAGATGCTGACTGGATTCTTCGACAAATTTCTGCAGAAATACTCCCCAAAGCAACTGATCTCAAGCATGAGATAAAAGACCGCTTACCAAATGACAGAAACTTGTATAGACGTACAGTATTAAGACGATTCAACGAGAATGAAATATTTGGTCGTGTAGCAGTTAAAAAAAACATTACTTCAACCTTCAAATAATGTCAAGAGGTTGAAATTTGCTAAAAGGTACAAAAACTTGACTGCTGATAATTGGAAATGGGTGTTATGAATGAATGATTCCAAGTTTAAAATATCTGGTTCAAAGCATAGGTTGTACCATTGGAAGAAGGGAAGTGAAAGATATTATACTTCCCTCAATGTGCCCCCCGCTAGTACAGCGGTATGTCTCCGGATTTACAACGCTAAAATCAGGGATTCGATTCCCCTCGGTGGGCTGAGCAGATAGCCCTTGTGGCTTTGCTAAAAGAAACACACACAAACACACCCCTCAATGTATGACACCTACCACGAATTATGGGGGACGCTGTGCAGGGACGTAGCCACAAATGGCCATTGGAGGGGGGTTTAGTTTGAGTTCTTGATGCAGGCGCGAAGCCATGCTAGGGAGGTCCGGGGCATGCAGCCCCGGGACATTTGTTAATAAAAACATAAAAGAAAAGCCTGAATTATACATTCTGAGACCACCTTTTTGGCAAATTTCAGAATGGCACACTGAGGTATATTATATAAAAAATACAAGTCTAGGCCATGGAAGAAGGAAGCAAAACAAGTATGCTCAGCCAAAAATAAACAAATGTCTGAAAAAATACTATAATTCAAATCCTTAGGCCATATTCTCCCTATCGATAACTTATAAAAAGTTATCACACAGTAGCCTAGTTTTAGGTTTAAGGGATAGATAGTGCTATAAATATACTGCACCCGAATAAAGACTAGATTCCGAATGCTGAACTCTTTTCCCCAAACAATGCTTTAGTCCAGCAAAGATTAGTTTACAGATGCATAAAAGTCACCTTGAAAACTAAGATTCATGCTGAAAGTGTAGCAAAAGTATCACGTGTCTCTATCACTGGACACTTCAGTGTTTTTTGGTTGATAAATAAAATGAAGCTACTTTAGTGTCAAAGGTGCCTGTTAAACACTTCAAAGTGTCCCTCATGACAAAAAAAAAGAAATAAAGATCTACAAATCTTGATGTATTTTTGGAATAATGTGAATTCTCCAAAAGGGTCAGGGTCAGGCCTAATGGCTTACTTAAGTGAATTTTTAGTGTAATGCCTTCATGTGGAAAACTGTAAAGAATACATTAGACAGTTACAGATAAAAGATGAAGCAGTGTGAGATGTCTGAGTGAAAGCTTCTATGCTGGTTTACATTAAGTTCATTCTGAATACTGCAGTTATGAACAGTAATATTGATTTATTAATATTGGGTTGAGGAATAATTCGTGAGCGTTTTTTCAAGTTAAACAAATATATTCATAAATGAAACGCTTTCGCAAAATATTTCATGTCATTTGGTGGATAATTTTTTGCTCTAATAGATGGTGTGTTTGATTTTCATATGTCTTTAATTTTTGCTTTCATTTTCAGCTCATTAAATGGAATGTCAAGTGGACAAAATCGAGCATTTTCGACACCATCTGCTTTTCGCATTTAATTTCTTGCAATTTCGTTTACAACAATGCATACTATATACCTAGGTATTACATGAAATAAAGTATCATAATAAATGTTTTGGGTGTAATGTGTTCATGCATTGAAGTATTGTATAGTCTTGCATGTAATGCTTGAATGAAATTATTTAAAAACGCTCACGAATTATTTCTCAACCTAATAGTAGTTACGACTACGAAAAACTGGTGATAGTTAGTTTCATCAAATGTGAGTAGTAGATACGACTATGAAAGGACAATGCTTCAATTAATAGATTAGTAATTTTTTTACTTTAAAGGGGAAATTCTGTTCAATGATTTAGAAATTTGCTGAAATCCTTACGAGATGAGTCTTCCAAAGTTGCTAAAATGTCAATGATAATGTATTTGAAGGTAGATTGTTTATTAATATAAGATTATGCTAATTGCATACTATTAATTTTTATATTTTATAAAATACAAATAGGAAAAGATAATATATTCAGAGTGATAATTGTCAGTTTTTCTATTATGTAAAAGAAAATTGAGTTATATGCTTTTGAAGTAACAGTGTCCTTTAAATATAGTAAGAACTACACGTATTTAACAAAAAATAATATACCGAACTTAAGTTATTCGTCAAATCATTTATTTTAAAATATAAGCCGACAAGAAAATAAGCCACCAATAGAAAAAGAAATAATGGAACTTATCTTGATGGTATAATTTAAGTAATGGTTCATGTGGATGAACTTTTGATATCGGATTCAACTGTGTATTTCATTCTTGTGTTATAATACCTAAATTGTTGTAAGTGTTAGTTAATAACATCTGTGACTCTTGCATCAGTATTCAGTTTCTTTACAACATACCTTTAGTTGTCTTAACAGTAATTAAGAATAAAAAAATATTAAAATTAACTACACACCAACTGGCCGTGTAATCTTTTTTCTAACTAATATTTAGTACACGAGTTAAATATTCAATTATATTTTGTAAGACTATTTACACTATTTTCTCTTTCAAGGAAAACATTCTTAAAACATCTATGAAGCATTCTCATTATTGTGCTTTCATAAATTTTAATTCTTTTATCAAATAAGTAAAATAAATTGTTAAGTATTCTTTTAAGAAACATAGACTTGCAAAGATAAACACATGATTCCAACACTTAGTTTAAGAAAATACTGTTTTTAGTTTGTCATCAAATTTTATATTCTTTGATTTATGATACATAAAACACTTTTGGAGTAATTAGACAAACTCACCAATTTCACACAGCATTCCTCCCCAGCCTAAAGAACAGTCACAAGTGTAATTTACACCTGAAAAGCTTGGACTTGTCAGTGGTCTACACGTTCCACCATTTTCACAGCTGTGGTTAAAACACTGTATTGGAACATTACAGTATCTTCCCGTGAAGTTCTATAAATAAAACGCTTTATTTGAAATACACTTTACATTGCATTCAAATATTGTTATTAATAGCATTATTTGAAAACAAACAGTTAAGAAATAATTAAATTGCTACTGTTTTTTCATAACAGTGTTATATCTTTTCTTCATATTTTGCATTATATTGTATTTAATATTTAGATAGGACAAACCGCGTTTATAATGTTTTCACTCATTCCTTGTAACTGACTTCTATAGTAATTCTTTAAACGGAAGGAAGGAAAATTTGTGGTTATGCAAAAGCAAAATTTAATCCAATAAACAATGTCCTTCGAATATTATTCATGAAAATGTAAAAATATTACTTATCTATTCACCCATTAAATATATTACTAGTTAACGCTAATAATTACCAACCAGAATGTGAAAGTAATTACAGTCAAGTGGCACAACTGGAGGAAGATAGCTTTATAAGAGAGGTGTTGAGTCTAGAGAAGTCCATCACAAAATGACACCACGAATATCTCTGAAACTGGCTTCTCTGCAACTGATTGGGTCACTTCTGGTAAAAACAGATCAAACCTTGCCATAGAGCAATTGGGTCACTTCTGGTAAAGACAGATCAAACCTTTCCACAGAGAAGATTGGGTCACTTCTGGTAAAGACAAATCAAATCTTGCCACAGAAAAGATTGGGTCACTTCTGGTAAAGACAGATCAAACCTTGCCACAGAGCAAATTGGGTCACTTCTGGTAAAGACAGATCAAACCTTGCCACAGAGCAATTGGGTCAATTCTGGTAAAGACAGATCAAACCTTTCCACAGAGAAGATTGGGTCACTTCTGGTAAAGACAGATCAAATCTTGCCACAGAAAAGATTGGGTCACTTCTGGTAAAGACAGATCAAACCTTGCCACAGAGCAATTGGGTCACTTCTGGTAAAGACAGATCAAACCTTGCCACAGAGCAGATTGGGTCACTTCTGGTAAAGACAGATCAAACCTTGCCACAGAGTATCAGTTTTAGCAAATAAACAGCAAAACATGAGAGTTACTTAAGTGGAATGGTACCTGGCATATATCAGGCTGTGTAGTGTAGTCTCTATACGACTTTCAGGCTTTTATCAGCCATAGTACCACAGTTCTAGCTCTGGTCAAGGGTAACCGAAAAAGGAGTGAAAGTGCTGCTGGTCGACAGTCGCAGACACTAAGAACTATTTTCTCGGCTGGTAAGAAAGTGAACTCGCAGGAGTAAAGACCATGAATCATGGAGTGCTAGTAAGCTTCTTTAGGCGTGGAGATATACTGACAAGATAATCATGGTTCACAATAAAGTCTGGAGTTAAGCAGAGCCGCAAAATAAGATCCTGAGAGCAACGAGCTGCTTCACCACCACGGACCAGAAATAAACTGTTCATCAAGGTATCAGAATTACCAAGATACTTACCAATCCAACACCTGTAAAAACAATGGCATTTAAGTCAGTTATGCCCAAAAGCCCACAACGGAGAAATTCTGTCTCGCAGCAGCGGTCCTTCTGAATGAGGTAAACAGATTTTATTCACGATGTTTTAAAAAACTGGCTAAGGAAGTCTTATCTGAAATAGTTAGGACTCAGGAGTAAACAGTCCAGTGCTTGATTTTGAGCTTGGACAGTCAGTGTGGGATATCATTGAACATATAGATGAAGTGTAAAAAAGAGATCTGAAATCCAGTCATAGCAAAGTTGTGTTGCCAATTCAACCCTGTATCGAATTGGAAAATCTATTGGCTCAAACTTAAAGCTTGGAAGAAGGGTGCACTAGATGGCTCGGCCACATATGCAAATGTATTATCTGCATGATAAAGCCTATTCTACAACGACTGTAGCATATTTGTAGATAAGTTAATATAGAGGAACCACCTCGATGTCATTAGGATGGGACGAGTGAAACTCCTACTTTGTTTTGGTCTAGCTTATGATTATTGGCTACTTACATTGTAAATAGGCGACGTTGCTTTTGTCATATTTTGTTCTAAAAATAGAACTAGTGTGTGAAATTGTTTTAAGTGTGACAAGAACTAGTCTAAGAGTATGCAATTTTAGAAAAAATAAAATATTTAATTATGCTTTTTCTACTATTTTTAATAAAAATTCGTTATTAACATGTTTACTTGCACTTCGACTCTGAGTATTTTTCCTACATGGTGATTTTCACGTTAAGTGTAAAGTTAATATTTGTTATCTCATAGATTTCATGTTTCACTTCCATAATGTCCAGAACCTACTAAATGGATATTACATTTTATTGAGGTAAATGTATGTATTTCATTTTCACTATTATATAACTAACTAGTGAATGAAATGTTTAAAATGAAGAAAGGTAAATTTTATTTCTTTGTTGAATAATCTTAAAATATCTTCTTTGACTTGTACATGTAATTTTAAGTCAATACTTTTCACAGTTTATTTTAATGTTTTATTTTCCTTTGCTATTTCTTATTTTGATTATTTATGTTGAACACGTCAATGAGTGACCGTGGGTGATATAATTGTTATCATCATTTTAGCCCCTGGAAAATGCTTTTGCACTCTCTTATTTATCTAACCCTCATGGATGAAGGAATGTGTTTTGTTTTGTGTTTTTTTCTTATAGCAAAGCACATCGGGCTATCACCTGTGTCCATCGAGAGGAATCGAACCCCTGATTTTATGTTATAAATCCGAAGACTTCTTGCTATCTCAACGGGGTACATAAATGAACGAATAGTTTAAAATGTATTTTTTTAAATTACTGAACCTTTCAAATACGGATTTTAGAACACAAATAACACATAATTAACTATAATATAGGAGTAAAATCTAAATGCAATTTAACGCTGTATCAAACTAACATGTATAAAGTGAGAAATACAGCCAAATACTAGAGAAAATTGTCTTTAACAATGGACTTAACTCCAGCGTGACAACCTTTGTAAAGGATATGTTGGATCAGTTTTATGATAACCTTGATACCTTATAGTGAGAAATCTGCTCTTTCTATTAGTAAGAGCAAGCTATTCAAACTGTTACTTAGAAACACCACGTTTACTTATGAAGATGGGCATGGAATACCTCGAATGGGAAAATTTTTATAATGTTCTTTAACCCTCAGTTCTTGGAATTTGAGGCAAAATACTGGTAAACAATTTATGTGTGTGTGTGTGTTCTTTGATCATCTGCACTGAAACATCTATATTACACACAGTTCAGCTAAAATAGAAGAAACAAAAGTTAAGATGTTTTTAATTGTGAGCATATCAAGTGGTAACAAAACTGAAATTTTGATTATTCTTTTAGAGATTTCTTTTAAAATAATGAGCTAGAAACTTAGATAATGTAAAACATTGATTTATAATGTACTTGTTAATGACAATTTCATTAAAATACATTGCTTGTAAAGTAGTTTAATTAATTTTAATTAAAACTCAGTAACATTGACACATGTACAGAGAGGAATTCAAAATTGTGCTGGTAGTCAGTGGGAATCTTGGATACTACGGCATGAAGTGTTTCTGTGTTGCCATACATCAAAGGTGAAAGGGCTTTCAATTCCAGCTGATGGCTCATGTTTCGTCAAATAGCCTACAGCACCCAAACTTGCTGAATAGAAAAGTGAACAAGTCCATCTAGCTCTCTTAGGGCTAGGTAGAGCTTTGAATCCATGATAGTAAGAAATTTAGTTCTTGGTTGATGCAAGAGTAGACAGATCATTCATATACCTTGAAACATACAAAGCCCTCCAAGTGAGACTACCTCTCTAGGTAATGAAAACTTAGTTTATTCTGGCAAATGTCATTCAAAGAGATGGAAATTCAGAGGTAGATCTTTGATTATGCTAAGGAAATATTAATCCCAAAATGAAAGTAGCCATCTCAAATCTTGGATCAGGTATTGCCATCCTTTAAATGGATGTAATGCAGAAAATATCCATTAGATTTACTTTGAAACGGGTATGTACTAGTGAGAATAACAGTACCTCTACATACACAAGTGATGTCCTGTGCTTTATTCCAGACTAGCTATAGTGCATCAGTACCATATAACGCAGCTACAGAACTCACATTTTAACTTTAATTGTTTCCTATCCAAAAAGTAGGCTACATTAGTTAGAACGGTTATATACTTGAGAAGAGATGAGGTTCTGATGTTATTTTGTTGTCATAAAGGTATCCAGCGGTATCTTGGACTGAATATATGTGTGGTACACTAATTAGAAGTAATCTAGGCTAGTGGTTAAGTTAGGATTGTGTTTATACTATCAAAGTCAAAAACAAGTTCTTGGTCATCACTACATTTCAGATAACTAGAGGAAAGTTATGCAAACAACATAGACCCAGCATAACAGATATAACTCAGTGACTTACTGATGAATACATTTATAGAACAATGGCAGTTCTTCTCTGGTTGGGCAAGTAATATCTGGACATTACAGTCTTCATTATGTTGAGTAAGAACAATCAATAATATAGCTACATATTTATATTTATACAGTAGAAGATTCCACTAGCAGCTGTATTCCACAAATGACAATTCAGGAATTTGAGTAAGAGCAACTGAAGAGCTCAGACCTAGCATGGGCACTCTTTTCCATTCCAAGAGCTCAGACCTAGCATGGGCACTCTTTCCCATTCCAAAAGCTCAGACCTAGCATGGGCACTCTTTCCCATTCCAAAAGCTCAGACCTAGCATGGGCACTCTTTCCCATTCCAAGAGCTCAGACCTAGCATGGGCACTCTTTCCCATTCCAAGAGCTCAGACCTAGCATGGGCACTCTTTCCCATTCCAAGAGCTCAGACCTAGCATGGGCACTCTTTTCCATTCCAGAGATAAAGCCTGCTAGGACAAATAGAGAAATGTAACATGAATACATAATGTGTGGTACCTGTACTGTGAGGTATGAGCTAAGATTTGGTTATGCAAGTCATATTCAAGTTGAGATTACCAATACTGGTATAAATAGTGTAGGGTGCGTAGTTTCTAGGGAAAGACTCCCCTCCTGGAGAAAATAAACTCCAACAGAGAATTGCTGAACCTTTTTTGAACAGGATAGCCCTAAATATCACTGTTCCACTTCTGGATATTGAGAGAAGTCATGAATACATCACAATCGACTACTTCTAAAGATGGAGTGAGGCTTACATAATGGTCAATACATAAGCTGATGCATTTACAGAGCACAGGATAGCACAGTTTCAATCAACAAAAGAAATCCACACAGATCAGTGACCTACTTACAGTAATATATTATTTTCTGAATTGTGCACAATGTAGGATATGCACTTCACTTTATCACCTCCCAATCATAGTGTTTCGTACAAATGGAAGTATATGGCTAAATTGGGTGGCTTAAACATTTATCATACCTTATGATAGTATAGAAAGAATATTATGTTATTAAAAGCATTTTAGTCTTGAAGAATCTTATATATCATAAAAAGTTTCCAAGTTTGCAAACATTTAGTATCATTGTTAGTATATTCTTATCCTCAGGAATACATTAATACTACACCATTAAAATAATCAAGGTCTGTATTTAATAGTTATGTCACTGAAAGTTCCTCAATTGGCATATAGAGCTTATTCTATTATTTACACCTTATTTTGTACATCAATTGAAACCACTTTGAATTTTGCGTGTATAACACTAATTAGCACTCTTTGTCAAGTTCATGAACTAGAATCACCGTAGTCTGCCTGTATCTATAATACAACTAGGAATGCATTAGTTTCCACGTTCATTAACTCAAATTACCACAATCTGCACGTGTAATGTGTGATTCTATATTATACCCTATGATTGTCTGAATTCACAGTCATCAAATATGCACATTATACCACAGTACTGTCCAAATCTATATTTGCAGATTATTTCTATTAAACTCTAGGCTTATCCAACCCTACATTGGCTCACAACGTGTATTATTATACTTTAGACTAATTTCAGTTTATAGTCACGCACTATGACTACTACAAACTGGGACTGTATAAATCTATACTCGCCTACAATATGTATTATACTTTAGACCGACTAATTCAACACTGGTCCATTAAGTCTATTGAATGATAGAACTGCATGAATCACTTAGTATACTCTTGAGCAAAGCTGGGCTGCCATGACGTCACACTTCCACAAAGTGGAATCACAATCATGACGAAATGATCATATGTGACTTAATGTGTCATCAATTGTTATATGTATTTATGTTCTACACTCACTTTACTTATAAAATACTTGACTAATTCATTAGTTCTATATGTAACTCCACTTTCTACATTTTCCGATATTTTATATATAAAACATTTATCGTCTTCAAAGGATACTCATTTAAAATTTCTAAATAACTTAACATTAAAAACTTACTGTTTCTCTTGTTTGTGTTTATTCACATAATTATGTTCTTGCAAAATATTGTTTCTTACCATAAAGGACATGAAAATACAAAACGAATTTTGATTTAACATACTAATTATAATTTTGACCTCTATATTTAAGCATATTTTTTACAATTGTTGTTCTGAAAGGAATGCAAAAACTTATTTCAAAAAAAAAAACTACTATAACGTACATATTACCCATTATTTGAATATGGCAGTGTAAATTCATTTGTCATCCTCAAAAGAATGGTTAATTAAAATGCAAACTTATGACAATCACACTGTTTCACTAGTTTATCCTTATAATTATGTTATTGACAAAATATTGTATCTTATGATAAAGAAAAAGAATATATACAACCGATTTTGATTTAACATACTGATTATATTAATATTTTGTAAATGTAAGCATAAGTTTACAATTATTGTCCTGAAAATGATGCAAAACTCTTATTTCTATTGAATTATTATAACCTAATTTTTATCCATTATTTGGACAAGGTAGTTATAACCAGTAACATAATTTACATACTTTTTCGTCCTGAAAAGGACGGTTATTTAATTCTCTATATAATTCAACATGCTGTACCATTCTATATGTACACATACATGTATACACACAGAGAGAGTCGTGTAATGGGCTTTTTCCATAAAATAAGCATGAGATTTAATCAGTTTGTATAATAGTAGAGGAACTTAACTGTCATTTTTCTCTGTTTAGTTATTCTTTTTCACTGTTGCATTTGATCTTTTTTTGCCATTTCATTAATGTCAGCAGCATTTTTTTACAACATACTAAAATACAGTAAACAAGTAGTGAAACAGAGAAGCGTTGTTTGCTAATATTATGAATATGATTGAGAACAAAAATTACTATGTCAAAGAAACACACAAATTAGATTTATAACCAAAAGAAGTATACATACTATATACGTATGTTTGAAGGATAGTTCTTCATTCTTTTTTCCATGTAGTAGAAATGTATTAGTTTGATTATGGGTGAGGAAAGGGTAAGGTAATTTATATTTGAAATGTGACCCAGATTTCACTGAACATTTGAATGTTTGTTGTAGGCAGGTATTAGAAATTAGGAAAGTTCTTAACTTGTAACTGAGCTTATCAATACGAACTAGAAACAGCTAGCTTTGTCACCATCGAGTGCATACAAATATAATTCAATGTGTTGTACAATAAAATCTCACACATTTCACGTGTTGATTATTTACTGAATTTTAAATTAAGTGGCAGACAAAAGCTCCAGCTAAAGTATGGTGAACAACGAAGTTACGTAGAAAATATATCATATGTAGAGTTTGAACCAATGATTTTCAATATTAAGTATAAAGTACATACACAAATAACGACAATGTATTATAATTGACTTGTTTATCTTTTGTTTCAATAATATTATTCTGTCATACTGACCGCCATCTTCATTTAGTAAAACTGTACATCAAATAGAGTGTTCTACATTCAAATAATAGCATTATCTATTTAAGTGAACACAAAAAGTAAAAGCTTTCCTAAATTTGTTGTCATGCTCGATATATTTTCTAAAACCAAAGTTTATTAAACTACACAGTTGTCTTGAACATCAAACATGTGACTCATGTCATGAAGTCAATGTTAAGCATCTACGTAGTTATTAAAAAACAAGCTCTACTAGATACAGAGGTAACAACAGTAATTGATACCCTTTAAACTCAATTATAATATAAAGCTAAAAATAAAAATAAGCATCCTTTTCAGTACAAATTGTGTAATATATAGCAACAATGGTTTTAGTTGTTACCTGTAACGTTGTTTCATATCCATTATTTATAATTTCTCTCAAAATGATTATTTGTATCTCCTAGTCCTACTATTCTCAATATTTAATAACATTATCAAATCCCTTTACAATATCATATTTATAGTGTACTCATTAATTCTTCCTTAATGTACAATAAGTTTAATTAATATGACTGCTCTTGTCTATACTTAACCACTAAGTCACACTTTATGACTTTTTTTTTTTTCTTACACCAGTTATTCATGACATTACTAAAAACACTTATCGTTAGGGTAAAGTATTACATCTATTAAGCTATCAGTTTCAACAAACGTTTTCTCACCTTCTTATTCCCAAAAGTACAATATTCTTCCATGTGAAAATATGCTGTTTAAGATGTGACCACAATCCAAGGAGAGTTTTGTAAACTTATTAAATGTTTCGCTAGTATTTTACCTATAGTGTAATATATTTAACGCTAAAACTTTTCAGCGGTTATATTTATTCATTTATAACGTTTTCTACACTTAAGAGTAAAATTTACTTTAGGTACACTGATAAGCCATTTAATTTGATGCTGAAATTTGGAAATGGAAAAATGCAATTAACACGGTATCGTATATTAAACCTAAAGAGGAAGTGGTTTCTTAGTGATAGGTTAGTAACAGATGGATAACATCCATCTTCACAATACAATTTATTTATAATTTTCAAAAACTATTACTACGTATTGTATACTATAAATTTATAATACAAACAAGGTTATCAAAGAAATTTTAATTTGCATCGTGTATCCATTTAATTTCAGTGTATTAAGCACATAATTTTCAAATTTTGGTAAATTGATGCATACAAATTGAAGATTTTATTTATATCATATTTAAACAAAATTAATTTCTTGAAAATAATTCACTCAAAAATATTTATTATTTTTTTGTAGTTATTTTAGAACGATTTTCTTTTGAAGTTGTAATTATATAGCAATGGATCAAAACATAACAATGAAATACACTTTAGCATTTAAGCCTATAATGTTGAAAGTCTTTCCCCTAACCTCAGTACAATAACATTCAAAGTTTCCGTCTGAATGCATTGAACATGTTCCACCATTTCTGCAGGTTGAATAACCACAAGGAGTTCCATCACAGTCTTCAATATTTCTTCCAGCAACTGAACCTGTATTTAAACATAATTTCTATAAAAACTTGCATTCGTTAATCAAAAATTTTACCTAAAAACATAAAACTTGCTAATGTTGTATTTCACATATTAAATGCTCTTACATTTAGAAGTTTCAAACAAGTTTATTCTACTACAAAATGTATCTCTGTAAGCATGCTTATATGGAAGGGGTAGTGTGTTATTTACTGTGGATAAATAGGAAATCCTTTAATAATAGTTAATTTGATACCTAAAATTTAGGCGAAATTTTCTAAAAGTAGGTTTATTTGATAAACTTAATAAAAAAATGGTTTATTTTCTATCCGATTTATTAATTATACATATTTTTAAATTGCTATTAAGAAAATTATTATATGCTTGCAATTTAAAGAAAAACATCAATTCTTAATATAAAATCGGCTTCAGGTTATCAGTAACGAATAGTTTTCCACTAATTATTACCTAATATCGGAATGCACAACAACTAAGGAGTTTGTTTTTCAAATTTTGCACAAAGTTACACGAGAACTGCTTCAATCAGTGATTTTCAATATTAAGTATAAATGCAAGCAATGTATCTTAAAGAATAGTGTAATTGACCGACACATTATAATGCTGAAAAATCGAGTATGTTCAATGACAGGGTACAAGAAAGAAACGTAAACTTAGAGAGGAGAAAGAAAATATTATTCTAAGGAGAAACTTCCTTAAAATGAAACTAATATACCATTTTTAAATAGGATTCAAATGCATGTAAAAATCTGTATCATCTGATAAATTTTGCCTAGGATAGAAGTTATTTTTAATATACCGTGACTTCATATGTTAATATACTACATCTGGATTTTTAAGGTCCTTTCAAACATCAAGACTTTGGAAATAATCAGTTTATTCACTATTTCGGCCTGGCATGGCCTAGCCTGTAAGGCGTGCTACTCGTAATCCGAGGGTCCCGGGATCGCGCCAAACATGCTCGCCCTCCCAGCCGTTGGGGCGTTATAATGTGACGGTCAATCCCACTATTCGTTGGTAAAAGAGTAGCCCAAGAGTTGGCGGTGGGTGGTGATGACTAGCTGCCTTCCCTCTAGTCTTACACTGCTAAATTAGGGACGGCTAGTGCAGATAGCCCTCGAGTAGCTTTGTGCGAAATTCCAAAACAAACAAACAAACAATACTTCAAACTACCTTGCTGGTTTTGTACTAAAGTACCCGGTGAAGGTAATATATGTATAAAATATATATTCAATAAACATTAAACAATATTCGTTACTTCTACTAACTCCTCTTCCCCCAGTGACACTAAGGTACGTCTGCAGGATCATACTGCTATAAACCAGGTTCCGATAACACATTGGGAAGCTTTGTACTTAATTCCAAACAAACAATCTACAACTATCCAATTTGCAAGCGTGTTCCACTATTTCCAGTCACCTTGATTTGCATAAAACGTAATACATTTTGGTTGATCTTAGAAAGTTGGAGTCAGAGTTAATTATAGATTATAGAAACGAGTTTAAGTGTACTATTGACCGTTTTCTGTTAAGTCGTACTCTCTTCCATTAACAGATAGACGTCGTACGCAGCCACGAAACGGAATGGGTTCATTCTCAACAGCTTCCTTGGCTACTGTAGAGAGGTCTGGTACACCACCTAGACAAAGGAATTAGAAGCTATAAATAGTAAAAATGCTAGTATTTTTATTTAGATTTTTAAAAGTTAGGGTTAAGTGTTCTGATAATTAACTTTAGATTTTTCACTCAACAAAACATAATCAATATCGTTCTGTCAAATGAGTATACAGCACTGTAAGAGTCTGTTTATGATATATACTCTTTTCAAAAGTATCTTGCTTCCACAGCTTAAAGTGCGAGAAGAGTCGTCACGAATTTAAATCAAGCTCACCAACTTCGTAATTCACAGCTCACAGTAAGGCCAACTTGTGTCACATAAAAGATTTACTCTAAAAACATTTAAGCAGATAAAATATAATATAACAAAGTTTCAAGATATACTCAAGATAACTCAATGGGTGTTTTATTCTAGTATAATATACTTGTAGTGCTACTAACATTACCTGATTAATTTGAGAGTTCACTATCATAATGGCGGTCGAATCCCCGTCGCATCAAAACATGCTCACTCTATCAGCCGTGGGGACGTTATATAATGTTGGTCAATCCCACTATTCGTTGGTTAAAGAATAGCTCAAGAGTTGGCGGTGGGTGGTGATGACTAGCTGCCGACCCTCTAGTCTTACACTGCTAAATTAGGGACGGGTAACACAGATAGCCCTCATGTATATCTGGAATGTCAACTTCAGGAGTTTGTTTTATTTTTTCCTCACTACCCCCTATGGTTGTTCCTCATTTCTTCCCCTGTTCTTTTGTTGTTGTTTTTTTTCTTCTGATTGCAGTCACCTTCTCACAACTGTCTGCAGGCAGTAAAGGATGGTATAGATGTTGGACGTTGGGTACTTGAGCACTAATATCTTGTTATTTCATTATTTATTTTTCTCTTTTATTCTTTACAAATGAGGGCCGGAGAACAGAAGTTGTGACTGACACACAGTATATCTCCACCGCTATCTGGATCTTACTTTCGCAGACACAAATTATATCACGCATCTTAGCGTTTTCGCTATACTTATCTTGATTATGCAGCATTATATTTTTTGTTAAGGCTTATTTTGTGTTATAAATATGTGAAATTTCATTTAGGTTTGGTCTTACTGTTATTATCACAGTCCTTCATTTTAATGTAAATATTAATTGTTTAGATTGTATTTATGTTTACATTATATCTTATTACGTATTATAATTCACCTCGAACGACTCTCCGATTTATTATGCTACGTATTACGATTTCAAATAGCTGGAAATCTTAATTTTAATTTAGAAGTTAAATAAATGCCAATGTGTATTAAATTTACGATATTTACCGACAAAACCAGAACACATTTTTCCTTCTTAGCCCTAACATATCTTGATATACAAACAACAATACGATTAATAATAACAGTTATTACAAATATTATTAAGTTATCTATCCTGTCTGGAACTGAGTACTTCTTCGACGGTTCACGAGGTGCAAATTACTTTTATGTTGATGCACAGATACACTTCACTTGACGGAAATGCTAGATAGCTCCATTCTTTTTTGGCCTAAGGTGGTTTACAAGCTTACTTTACACAAAGGAAGATAGATATTTAATGTCCTCGTAGAAATATTAACGTCCGAAGTTAATTCCCTGACGTTGAACAGTTTGTAATGTTCGAAATCTATAAACATTCCTGATTAAATATCTGCAATTTGTTGATGAATAAGTGTTAATCACGATTATATCTTCCGAGACTTATAGTATACTAGCTGTAGCAGACCAACAATAATATATATAAATATCTCTCGGCGTGTCTATTTATAATCTTTAAGGCGACATTCTCGAAAGTTCACTTGGCAACAATATTCGAAGATACGCTAATGTTTTCGTAAAACATATATTGTTGAGTCTTACACTTGAGAATCTTCCACAAATTCAGAAAACAGGCGAGACTTGCGCCATACACATTTAAAATATGTTACATACATTTCTATATATGTGTTAAACAGAAACAAACATAGATATTAAAATAACATTAAATCAGTTGCAATATATACTGGCCCAGCATGGCTAGGTGGTTAGGGCGTTCGACTCGTAATAGAGTCGCGGTTTCAAATCCCCGTCACACCAAACATGCTCGCTCTTTCTGCCACGTGGGCATTCTTCCAGTGACGTTCAATCCCACTATTTGTTGGTAAAAGAGTAGCCCAATAATTGTCTATGGGTGGTGATGACTAGTTATCTTCCCTCTAGTCTTACATTGCTAAATTACAGACGGATAGTGCAGATCCCCTCGTGTAGCTTTGCGCTAAACTCATAAACAAACAAATAAATAAAAATACAATATGTATACATACATAAATTAGGGCGCTCGATTCGCAACCTAAGGGTCGCGGGTTCAAACACCGTCAACCAAACATGCTTGCCCTTTCTCCCATGTGCGCGTTATCATATGATTTCAATCCCACTATTCGTTGGTAAAAGAGTAGCTCAAAAGTTAGCGGTAGGTGGTGATGACTAGCTGCTTTCCTTCTAGTCTTAAATTAGGGACGGCGAGTGCAAACAGCTTTGCGTGAAATTCAAAACAACCAAACATTCGTCACGGTTATATATATATATATCTTTATTCAAAATACAACTGATTACTTAAACGGTGATTTAGCGTTTTAATGCAATTAAAAATTCATACATAAGTTAAACGACAAAAGGAATAATAAACGAATGATAAACACAACCATAATCATAAAATAATAGAATTTGTTATCTCATGAGTGGAAAGTTTTCAACTCCCAGATACTCACATATGATGTATGGATATTCGAATTTGTCTTATCCTACGTTTTCGTTCGTATAATTAATCGTATTACATGTGTTTTACTAAGGTGTATGATGTTTCTATCAGTGCAGGGCGTTATTGTACTTGTGTAGGACAATGGTGGATTTAACGTTGTGTGGGCCCAGTCGCTAATAATTTTTGTGGGCCCTATATCCCATGCAATTTTACATGTAATAAAATTATCAATGGGCCTCTATTAAGACCATGTGCCATGGGTCTGAGCCCCCTCTAGCCCCTACCTAAATAAGCCACTGACACACAATTTTAAAGATTTCTTAACTCATATTTATTTTTATTTACATATTTAACAGTATTTTGAGTTATTTGTTTATAGGCGGATATGCCACTAATGTTAATTTACTACTGAAAAGGTTTTACCACAGCTAATGTTGAGTTTTTTATAAGTACTGTGTTTTTATGATTCAGTACACAGTTGATATATTGTAGTATAATTTTCGCTTTTATAATTTGTTAGCATAACACGATTTTTACAATTATTATCCTACAAAGGATGTTTATTTAAATCTGTAAATATCATGTAATAATTTAACATATGAATCTACAATTCCACTTATTTGGTTTTATGACATAAATATATTATTTCTCTACCCATATAATTATGCGTTTCAGTGTATATAACAATTCTTTGAAAAACATTTCATTTCACATACTTTAAAGTTTTCACTTATATTCGTTTTATGAAGACTGTTAATGCTTCTGTGGGTTGATTATATTATTATATGGTTAAAATGAACACATTGTTAGTTTAGGTGGTTGGCCCGGCATGGCTAGGTGGTTAAGGCACTCAATTCGTAATCCAAGGGTCGTGGGTTTCGAATCCCCGTCGCACCAAACATGCTCGTCCTTTCAGCCGTCGGGGCGTTATAATGTGACAGTCAATCCCACTATTTGTTGATAAAAGAGTAGCCCAAGAGTTGGGGGTGGCTGGTGATGACCACTAGTTGCCTTCCCTCTAGTCTTACACTGCTATATTAGGGACGGATAGCGCAAATAGCCCTCGTGTAGCTTTACACGAAATAAATAAAAAAAAACTTTAGGGGATGGTGTATCTAGGGGCAATGTTTCTATAGCTCTGTAGGATTTTAACACATCTGCTGTTTCGCTTTTACAAGTAAAACTCGTATTGAACGAGACAATTATTGTAACGGTGTTACATATGTTACTTTTCATTATAATAATAGTATTCATTACTTGAACAAGGTAAATATTACCTCCAATATGACATTACAGTTAATACCAAATTTATTCAAAAAACAAGGAACAAAACTAAGGTCTATGCTATGTAAAAACTACACTGACAAACATCACACCAACATTATTTATAAAATACAATGTGATAACTGCCACGACTTCTATATTGGAGAAACAAGTAGAAAAATGGAAACCAGATTCAAAGAACATAAAAAGTCACCTTCACACGTTTTCGACCACTGCTAATTAAATAAACACAACATAACCATAGAAAACACTCAAATACTAAATAAAGAAACAAACACAAACAAACGCAAAATTAAAGAAGCCTTCCCTATATAACAACTTAAGCCCAAATTAAACCAATACAAAGGAACACCTTTATATCGATATTAATAAATATAATCAAACATCTAAGCAGGCCCTCTACATTCCTACACTCAGTTACACAACCCCCTTCAAACTATTAGCTATCAGTTAGTTACCTCTTTCTTTCTTTGTGAACCTGACGATGACCGAAAAAGGTCAGAACGTTGTTCGCTCCTCTACATAAAAATTTTCTCAACCCAAACCAGTCGTTTTTACATATATATTTTTCTCTACAAGTGGGTTTTCTTGTCATCACTGATTACAAATCATAGCTGCATGAGAAGGGGGAATAGTACATTTAATCCATAAGGTCAAATACGTAAAACTGTAAACTTGTATTTCAAATCACTTCGTGATATTTAGTAATTCAACTTTGTAAAATTATCCAAGGTAAATTATAGTACGCTATTTGAAAAGAGAAGATGTTACAGAGCTAAGTTCCTTTAATACTGCAGATTTTTTAATGTTATTTGGTTTTATTATATTTATCTTTCGAAATTGGAGTTGAATAACTAAAAAAATAACGAGATGTAGTAAGACTGGAGATTAAATAGTAAATATAAGCTGTTATATTAGATTTTAGCAGTGTAAAGTGTAGTATAGCATTCGATTAGGCTTAGTACGTAAAACGGTTCTTTAGGCTTAGTTATAATTTAACTTGCAGCGAAATTGTAAGACAATTTGTCAAGTATATGCTTAACAGTGTTAATAACGGACTACTAGTATTTAATCATAGTATCAAGTGTTCATTTTACTTTTACTAATAATACAATAGTTAAGACCGGTTCGGGGGTTAAGCACTCAGAATTTGTTAGGTGCAAAGGGTGTTTTTTTCTTTGGGAACACTTGACTACTATGCACTTTTTTAAAGAAAGCTAGTAATGAGGATATTCAACCTATGTGTAGAGTTTGCAAGTTGATGGAAAGGTTAGAGGCTATCCTAACTGAAATTGAGGAAATGAATAAAGAAAATTACAAACTGTGGGAAATGACAGCAGGACTTCAAGAGGAGCCTAAGCTTTTACATGCAAGGGAGGCATCAGCTACGATTAACAATGACATTCAGGAAGGGGTGGTATTAGGGTTAAAATAATGAAGTTAATTGTAAATATTCATTTCTATTAAGCAACATATTTCAGTCCTTGACTTGTGTAGACAAGAAACTATTGGAGGAAGAGAAAACAAAAGAAATAGAGAAAGATATGGACATAAAGAGATCATAAGGATGGCATGTCTTGTGGATAGAATAGTCTGTGGGGTAAATAGGGAGAAAAGGGTTAGATTATTAGCTACTGATAGAGAGAAGTGTAAGTCAAAAAAGAAAATAAGTGTAAGAGGTTGATAAAAGTATTTAAAGATAAATGTCATAAATTAATCGTGTTAGAGATACTGCCAAGAATTAATTGTAGATGTGAAATGTTGAGTAGGTCACTAGGGCTAAACGCTAGGCTGAAATTAATGTGTGTAGATGAACAGGTGAGCTGGATGGACGTTTTGTATCAGTTCAGTGGGAGGAAGGAACTTTTGTGAATGGATGGTTTACAGTTAAACAGGAAAGGGTTTGGCATATTTGCAAAGGCAATTAATTCAGCTGTACGGGGAAGTTTTAAACTGTGACCAGATAATGATGATGGCAAAGGTAAAATAAATGAAACAATTGAGATGAATAGGAAAGAACAGGTGGCTTAATTGTTATTATTCTAATGCTGAAAGTATAAGAAATAACAAAAAAGACTTTAGAGCACTTGTAGGAATGTAAGACTTTGATATAACGGGAATAACTGAAATATGGTTAAATATATATGATTTTAAAGACAGAAATGTCTTTCATATACATGGTTACAGGTTATTTAATAGATAGGGACAGAGTAATAAAGGAGAAGGAGAATGGTAGTAAAGCATGAATAACATCCTGTTGAAGGTGAGAAGGCCCAGCTTGGCCAGGTGATTAAAGCACTCAACTCGTAATCTGAGGGTCGCGGGTTCGAATCCCTCTCACACCAAACATGCCCTTTCAGTCGTGAGGGCATTGTAATGTGACAGTCAATCCCACTATTCGTTGGTAAAAGAGTAGCCCAAGAGTTGGTGGCGGGTGGTAAAGACTAGTTGCCTTTCCTCTGGTTTTATACTGCTAAATTAGGGACGGCTAATTTAGCAGATAGCCCTCGTGTAGTTCTGCGCGAAATTAAAAACAATGATAAATGAAGTTGAGAACAATAAGGATAACAACAAAAAGATTGAATCCATTTGAGTTTCTGTTCGTGAATGCCAAGGGAAAAAACCCTTAGTAGGAGTTTGTTACAGACTATCAGATGAGATCAGTGAGAAACTTTACAGTGACATTAAGATTTCAGCTGTTAATGAAGTTATAATTATGAGTGATTTTGAGTTCATACATATTTATTTAGAAATACTAGAGTCAAACAATGAGGAAGAAAAGTTTCTGGAAACTGTTAAGATGGATTTCTTCATCAATTGGTCAAGGAAACTACTAGAAATAATAATGTTAGATTTATTACTGACTTCTAATATAGAAATGGTTGAGAGGTTGGAAATTGGGGAACACCTAGATACAAGTGACCATTGCTGTATTAGTTTTGATGCTTTGCTGCATATAGAAATTGGAAAAAATTACATTTCGATTCCAAAAAAGCAAATTCTGAAGGGATACCACAAGAATTATTTGTTGTGAGTTGGGCAACTGAATTATTTGGAGACACTGAACAAATGTGGAAAAAGGTTTAAAGAATATTTTTTTTACAATATTCAAAACAAATATGTTCCTTGGAGAAAGAAAATGGTAGCTCCAAGTAAAAAAGCAAGATTGGCTCACAAAGGGTATAAGAGATAAAATTAAAGAAAAATATTACAAATTTGAGCAATTAGAAAATTAGAAGACCAAGAAAGCTGGTCAAACAAAGAAGCGGAATATCTAAAAGGATGTATGAAAAAATTTAGTTGAAAATATAAAAATTTACAGTAACGACCTTTTGCAGTATATTATGGGTAAACAAAATGTTAAGATAGAGATATGACCCTTGAGGGATGATAAAGGAAGACGTATGTCTCATAATTATGAAATGCCTAAGTTTTTAAATTCTGCTTTTTCAGTTTTTACTTATGAATATTTAAGCAGTATTCATTATCTTGAGCAATAGATAGATGAAAACAATGTTGAACGAAACAACTGCATAAATTCTGAGTGTGTTAAATGAAATTGGAAAGCTTAAAGGACGATAAGGCTCCTGGGACAGATAATATTTGTTCGAGGGTTTTAAAGGAATTTATGGACTGAATATGCGAGTCACTTGCCACAATTTGAATAGTGGACTGGTACAAAGAGATTAGAAATTATCCAATGTCACTTCTCTTTTCAAGGAAGCTAACAGAAATTGTCTCAGTAATTATAAGCCTATTAGTTTTACACCAGTTGTGGGAATATTTTAGAAAGTCTGCTAAAAGATACCTTGCAAAGTCATTTAACAAAGCTTTGAATTTTATTGGATAGTCAACATGATTTCTCTAAGGGAAACCTTGCCTCGCAAATCTTTTGACGTGCCTTAAAAAAGTTACTGTATCTCTAGATGAGGGTAAAGGTGAATATTTTGTGTATCTGAAATTTCTGAAAGTATTTGACAAAGTGGCACATAAAAGGCTTGTAAAGAAAATTATCTCTATAGGTGTAGGTGATAATTTATCTTAATAAATAGGACAGTGGCTTGATGGAAGAAAGTAGGGATTGTCTTAAGTGAAGTTCATATGGTGTACCTCAGGACACGAATTTGTAGAACAATTATCAGATATGAAAATTCCCCAAGAAGTTGTTGAAAATGTAGACAGATGGAAGTATGTTACACAATTTGAAAGACCGAAATGTGCTCTATCTAAATGAAATCACTTTAAATAAAGTATTATTGTATAATTCATTTGTGTCTTGACTGTCGTCATGAGCTATTATCAACCTTTTAAGCTCATTAATATCTGGAGTCATCTAAGAGTTAATATCATCTGTTGGAAAGATCAAATTCTTAGAGACAAAGTTGATGGTAAAAATTAAATGAAAGTAGATGGTATAGAAAATAATATATCTATTATAATTCTACACATCCTGCTGGTTTTGGGGGACTATAATCTTTATTTTATTTTTTAAAAGTGCTATATAAATTCGTAACTCTAAATCAAGTTAAAGAGTGCTTAATTCGACAGGACACATACACTTTACACAAACCAGTAAATATGTTTTAGAGAAACCAAGTTAACATTCTATAGATTAATGGCAGGCTGATTTGGTGAGAACAGTAGAATCAACAAGTAGCACACAGATACAAATAGTCTCAAACAATCGATATGATTGGCTGTAAAGATTTGGATACCTTTTTACAGAACTAATTCTTGCCCAATGGTGTGAGTTTAAAATTCAACTCATTGGAAGTAAACATTCGTTCTGTACTATGTTAAATAATAAATCTGGACTCAAAATTGTTCTAGTACATGAACTTAGCTATTCTAAAAAATCAAGACCAGCCAGTCAGTTGTTCTGTCACTTGGTAAAGCATTTCAGAAAGGAACAACTAAATGTATTTTGAAATACAAAATACACAAAGCATTTTCAATTACACAGGAAAATTTACAGACATCAATCGATAATCCATTTTTAGATCAAGCATCTATACTTCATTTTATAAGATATATTGATAATGATGCATCTTGAAAGAAAAATCCATATAGTATCAATTTTGTAGCAGTCAATGTAAATGAAAAACCGATACCTGCTCAAACTTTACAACCACATTCAGATGTTGAGCTGTATACATGAAGCTACATAACATTTTTAGTGGAACAAGAAGACAGTTTTAAGATCAAGGAATTCATATAGGATATAACAAACACCCTGGAAGATATACATGCTTTACCTATGATATCAAACCTGATCTATCTGCTGGTGATTTTCATTTTAACTTTTTATGAATTAATATTCATTTTGGTAGTGCCTTACCCTACACTATAAACGTTCTAGCACATACAGAATTTCAGGCAATGTTAGAAATTGACCAGTCTAAAAACATCATATCTGATGTCTAAGAAGCTATGAAAACATTAGAAATGTATACGAATCTCTTGTAAGATTTATGTACATGAAGAAATTCTGAGGAGTGTTTGCCAGGACACAACTACCTGACCATGGTGTGAAATAACTGTACATTGTCCACCTTAATCTGTGTCATAGACACAGTAGCCACTGACCTTGTATTTATTTTGACTGAAATGAGAAATTTGGATCCATTAGGACTACCTCCACGTCATCTCATATCAATATCCATCAAAAACCTATGAATGTGGACTTAGGTTAAGAAAGTACTACAAGAACGATATTCACCTGTGTGTATTGTATAAATTATGCTTATTATCATTGTTGTCAAAATGGAAATTTATCACAAGTTGAATAGTAACGATATGTTTGCTTATGAATTTCTTGTAAAATGCTTTCATGTCAATATATTCTTAATAGACATTTTTATGTAGATCAAATTGCAAAATTATTGTGAAAAAAATTAATAAATTGTTAGAAAGGTTTGTTTGTTTGTTTTGGAATTTCGCACAAAGCTACTCGAGGGCTATCTGTGCTAGCCGTCCCTAATTTAGCAGTGTAAGACTAAAGGGAAGGCAGCTGCAGCTAGTCATCACCACCCACCGCCAACTCTTGGGCTACTCTTTTACCAACGAATAGTGGGATTGACCGTCACATTATAACGCCCCCACGGCTGTGAGGGCGAGCATGTTTGGCGCGAACCCGCGACCCTCAGATTACGAAGCGCACGCCTTAAAGAGCTGGGCCATGCCAGGCCCCTGTTAGAAAGGAATGTTGTGTTAAGATATTTTTTTCATCATGTTACTGAAAATTTTTGAAATAATCATTTGATTTATAAATAAAGAGTCAAACAGTAAATATTAATTATTGTATGATATCTAAATAAACGTCCTTTTTAGGATGATTTATATATAAATGATCAGGAAATATATAGAACTAATGAATTAGTGTTTCAAACTAATTGTATTAATTATAGTTATGTTGAGACACATATCGTGTGTATCATCATATCTGACATTATGGCCGCCTATCATGGTGGTCTAGCAAGGCTCCTTCTGGTGACATTTTGTTTTATTATAACGTCATCATCATTGGTGATATCATAGTTTTCCTTTATCTCTGCCTCTCAACGGTCAGCAGGTATGTAGGGCCCTCTAGCGATTTATCTAAAGCCTAGCCCTAACTTCTCACTTTTAGCTCAGTGAAACAATCTTTGTCCAAAACACTAAAATAAAACCAAAGCAAAAACAAGCGTATTGTTTTGTCGACTTTAATGAAAAACTCATATACCGTCAAATGTAATAATCTTTCCCTTTATATCATTGAAAAAACATAGCATTATATTAGAAAAACAAGCCCCCTCCGCCCCAGTGGGATAGCGATATATCTGCGGACTTATAACACTATAAACTTGGTTTCGATCACCGTGGTGGTCACATCACAAATGACACTTTTGTGCTTAACTTCATATAAAAAAAAAACGCAAACAGTTCTGTCATTCTCCTAAGTGAGCAGACATAAGCTACGTGGCCTGGCATGGCCAAGCGCGTAAGGCGTGCGACTCGTAATCCGAGGGTCGCGGGTTCGCGCCCGCGTCGCGCTAAATATGCTCGCCCTCTCAGCCGTGGGGGTGTATAATGTGACGGTCAATCCCACTATTCGTTGGTAAAAGAGTAGCCCAAGAGTTGGCGGTGGGTGGTGATGACTAGCTGCAGCTGCCTTCCCTTTAGTCTTACACTGCTAAATTAGGGACGGCTAGCACAGATAGCCCTCGAGTAGCTTTGTGCGAAATTCCAAAAAACAAACAAACATAAACTACGTTATTAGAAGTATTTAAACTCCAAAACTCCTCAGAGCGTCACTGACTTCCCAATAAAAAAACAAAATCACTGTCGCTTTCTATATAGTATAAACCACATTAAAGTAATCATTTCTATAAGGTTTCCTATTTTATTGACTCAGTTTCATGAGTAAATGGGAAGAAAAAAACTTAGTTGTCTTTTGTCTGTTTTTGAATTTCGCACAAAACTACACTAGGGCTATCTGCACTAGCCGTTCTAATTTAGCAGTGTAAGACTAGAGGGAAGGCAGCTAGTCATCACCACCGCCAACTCTTGGGCTCCTCTTTTACCAACGAATAGTAGAATAGACCGTAATATTATAATGCCCTCACGGCTGAAAGGGCGAGCATGGTTGGTGCTACGGGGATTCGAACCCACGACCCTCAGATTATGAGTCGAGCGCCTTAACCACGTGGTCATGCCGGGCAGTTATCTTCTTCACAGAATTCGTGTATTAAGAACACGTGCTCAGTTTGGATAGAAAAAAATTGTTATGATATACTTTGACTAAGGTGGCACGAAACATACGGAAATTATGTTTAAAACAATAAGTGATACACCCACCTAAGAAAAATTCGGAGGAAAAGTCCAATGCTACCATTCCACGGAGGGATTCTCCAGTTACTTCTGATCCATTTATGTTAATGTATCCTCTTCTTTCATGACGACCAACTTCGATAGAATACCACTTATCTAGAAGAAAACAAAACATTTAAATAGTGTTGTGTCGCGATAAAATCATTCTGTTAAAAGTAATAGAAACAAAATATTTTTCTTGAGTTTTATCATTACTAAATACTTATTAATGAACGAATAAACCGTATTTTATATAGGGAGACTAAAATATAACTGTTTGGCTTGTTTAACATCAAATATTACATACTTTGTCATAGCTCACAGTTTTGTTTTTATATAATAACTGTAGATAAATAAATAATAAAAAATAAATAAATAAATAAAATCAAGATTTTTATTTACTTATCATACGAATAAAACACATTTTGAGACACTTGTCCTGTTACTTCATATTGCATACAATTCCAAAATATATCATAAAAAAACTATTTTATAACAGTGTTGTGATTGATTGTAATAGTTATAACTAATATCTTACTTAGTTCTATTTTCTCGGGACTCTTCAGAAGTAATGATGTGCCTGTTCCAGTTCCTAAGTTATATCTTAATTCCACTTGACTGTTATGTAGTGAAACTGAAATAAAATCTCCCGGTATTTCTGAAAGTCGCTGAGCTACATAAAATAGGAGTCCTTCTGTTGATTCTGACTTGAAGTCCATCCTGATACTCATATGTTTGCGAATATTTACTGGTTCGAACGACATGTAAGAGTTCTCCCCATTGAAACTTGGATCACTGATGGATAATACTGTAATTAAATTATGGCATGGTTTCAGTGCTTTCAATTTGGGACACAAATACAGAAAATAACTGTTATGATTAACTTTAACTTCAGGATAAAAAAGGACAGGCTTTTTCATACCAAGGCTAAATTATAATATAGATTTGTATAACTAACCTAACAAATTTTACATTTCTCTGTCTGTACATTATCCTATTCTTTCATACGAATCCGAACCTATGTTGTGCTAGAACTTTTGCACTATATATATGTACGTGACCGGAGCTCTCTGTAAACTATAAATTTGTTGACCTGCAATTTTGAAATTTCATTAAAATTACGGGTGATGTGTGCGGTTTTGCTTCACAATACGTTCAAAATTTGCCTCAAGAACAATGTAATTAACCTTAGTATGAGAAAGTGGTAATAAAATATGTTTACATTCTAATAATACCTTCACAGCTATTCCACTTTGGAATTCTGTGAACTCCTGTCTTCGTGGAATATTTAGTTTAATTTCTACTAATACCAGTTCTTGATTTTATGAAGCTAACGCAGCAGTGAACAGTAAAATCAACATGTTAACACGGTTGGAATGACCTCACTAACAACAAATGTGTTTTTCTTTAATATTTTTGTAACATATAACGTGTACGATAGTAATTTTGTTAGTTCTGATGCTCAAATGTTTAGGGTTCTTTTTACATTATGTTTCTAGTACGTTTGTATTTTGTCATGACTTTTGTCCATTTTGATCCGATCATATGACAAAAAACAATATAAACACACCCATCATGTATCTTATTATATACTTTGTTTTAAAATTTCGAAGGATGGTCCAAAATTAAAAGTATGGATAAAGTTGTTTTTGACTGTACAGAAAAACACAAGTACAACTAGTTCAATAAATGTAAGTACATGTAACGATTTGCTGCTTTTGTAACTAAACTAAAATATATCTTAATGATTCTCTGCTATAGGTGTAGTATACGTTCTAATGGCCCGGACATACTAAACAATAACCAACACCAAGCACCATTTTTACAAATATTTTTACCGTTTAGATATTAATTATTATCCACAGTTAAATAAACAAGAGATTCTTATATAATAATAACTGCAAGTGTGGATGTGAAGACAATGAAAACAAAACATTCTTTCATCCCAGTTATTTTATTAAACATTCAGAGTTCTTTGTTAAGTGTTTTTCGAAAATATAATTCTTATCTGCTTTTATGCAGGGAAAATACCCACATAGAGTTGAACCAGAATTCCCTTATTTTCCTTTGTTTTACTTGTTAGTAAATATAAAACTACAAATGTGCTATCTGTGTTGTGCCAACTGCTGGTTTATGGTCCTGAATGTTGGCGTTATAAGTTTTCAAACTTACCGAGAGGTATTTCCCTTGTGAGACAGGTCCGGCATGGCCAGATTGTTAGGGCCTCGACTCGTAATCTGAGGGTTACAGATTAGAGTTCCCGTCACACCAAATATGCTCGCCTTTTCAGCAGTGGGAGCGTTATTATGTGACGGTCAATCCCATTATCCGTTGGTAAGAGAGCAGCCCAAGAATTGGCGATGGGTGCTAATAACTAGCTCCCTTCCTTCTAGTCTTGGGCCTGGCATGGCCTAGCGCGTTAAGGCGTGCGCTTCGTAATCTGAGGGTCGCGGGTTCGCGCTCGAGTCGCGCCAAAACATGCTCGCCCTCCCAGCCGTGGGGGCGTTATAATGTTACGTTCAATCCCACTATTCGTTAGTATAAGAGTAGCCCAAGAGTTGGCGGTGGGTGGTGATGACTAGCTGCCTTCCCTCTAGTCTTACACTGCAAATTTAGGGACGGCTAGCACAGATAGCCCTCGAGTAGCTTTGTGCGAAATTCCAAAAACCAAACCAATCCTTCTAGTCTTACATTGCTAAATAAGGAACGGTTATCGCAGATAGGCCTCGTGTAGTGTTGCGCGAAATTCAAAACAAACAGACCTTTGTGAGCGTATTACATTTTGTTTTTAAGAAGTACATGTCTTTGTCTCAATAATGAAATACCTGCTATAAAAGTTGATCTGATTATGTGAAATATCAGTTACATAAAATTATTTATAAAGCATATGCATACGTTTCATTCAGATGCCTTTTTTATACTTGAGAGTAAATAACATTTTCAGTACTGATGGCAAAATTTCGTCACAGAAAACGCATGTACTCAACTCAAGATTATGTACATTCTGCCATAGGGTAACTTTTAAATCTGGGGAGCGAGCAAAAAAATATGTCGGCAAAACAAGGTGAAAATAGTATGTTAAATTTCATACTTTCATACCACGATAAGTATTCTAAACTGTCTCTCTGTTACTTTGACACATTGCTAAATAACTACAACATTATACTTGAGAACTTCATATCAAACTATTTAATAGTATTTTTGTTTTATACTTACATTTGTCACAATACAGTCCATGTCTACCTAGCGGACAGTCACAGCGATATCCCGATTCCACCAAAACACACACTGCGCCTAAAGCACATTTGTTTTCGTCATCGCAAGGTGTCTTACGATTTGAACACAACGGTCCTGTCCAATCGTTTGAACATTCGCATCTATAAATAAACATTTTAAAATAGATTTGCCTAATTTTCAGAATAAATTATCTAAGTTACCATCTCAAAATATATAAGTGTATGTTGCTTAAGATATTTGAATGGTGCCTACTTCACGGTAAAATACGTAGGATAAAAATTTTCATAAATTACATTCTGAAAATAAAGAAAAACGGCTAGCGGTTTGGATAGGTGAAACCTGTGTTTTTAAGGGCTATTTAAATAGCTTTTATCCCAGTAAAAAACAATTTAACTTGTCCAGAACTAAGTTTTTATTGGCGTTAATTAATGTAAAGTGCAACATATGTACATATTTTGAAATATTCTAAAAAAAAACACCTTTCCTCTTAAAATTAGCTCCATCCATTTTATCGATTTCTGATATCATTACAGCAATTTATGTCTTAATGTTTATATAATATATAAAATAAAAACGGAAATAACTTTATTTGTACATGTGACTATAACCTTTAAAACATTTTAAATTAAAGCCGTATAATTAAACAGATCTCTTATTTGATAATTATATTCAAATTTATAAAAACGTCTTTTGATGTTACTGATTTTCGTTTCCATACATGTCTGACAAATGAAAATTATAATTACTATTGTCTTGTTTAGAAATTCAAACAGAAATATATATCTGGAAAACACTATGTTATTTAGTATGTCAGTAAAATGTATTATAACCACTAACTTGAAAGTAGAACCAAGGTGTACACAAGTTCCACCATTATGACAAGGTGCCATATCACACTCAGAGTAGTTACATCGCTGAATATTACGTCCAGAAGTCACGTGGCTTAAATGTTTAAACATTAAACCAGGCTTTTTTCGATATTCTATGTCAAATATGCAACCTGTGAAATATTGTAGGACATATTTATTATTTATTCATCTTGACCTGGACTTCTAAAAATGTTAACGTATAACACATAACAGTTTAGGTATATTCTATGTTTTTCCTCAAACAACAACAATATAATTAAAATGTAATGTAATCACTTTGCACAACACAAGTCATACTAGTAGTAAATTGTACATGATATATTTTAATCTTTTCTTTGAGTGCTTTGGAAAAGACTTAATTAATCTACGTCTATGTAAGAGTCATTGTAGTATCCCCAGCACTTATCTGCACTGTAGTGCATACAGTCTACACTGTGATTGGTGATCAATAAACCAATTATACAGTAACATATCAGCATAATACCTATAAAAGTGTAGTCATTCATAATATTCAATATTCAACGAGTGGATAAGCGATACAGGTGTAGCATAACCCAGCACAGGCTATCAACTTCCTAATCACGTGACATGAAATCAACTGAACACCGCTGTAAGGCCAATCTCACAAGAACTTCAATAAGGTGCATCCACAGATATATGGATATCCTAAAAACCAAAAATATGATAATGGCAGTACCATCACTCCATATAGTTAAAGGCCGAAGAAAGGCCTTCAGGAGCAAATGCATTAACGAATGTGAACATCCCATGCCAAAGCAATTCCTATCTGAACTACAACTACATGTGCTTAGACTTAGCTTGAATTTGACACATAAAGCCATGTATATGCACAAGTAAAGATGAAGTTACAAAGTGTAAAACTATCTACATCTTTAAGAAGCTTACAATGTTGGAATATCTTTGCAGCTGAGCAATAGGTATCACCTCTAAAATAGGAATTGATGCTTTTATTAAATCTTCACTCTAATCCATGAAAGATAAATTGCATATTAAAGACGACTGAATATTACAAAAACATTATTAGCAAGATTCCACAGAAGGCTTGCCTATCAGATTAAGTGATTATTGCATTGGAAAAGAAATCTGAAGCAATGCTATTGACGTTGAAGTTGATATATGGAAAGGCCTTGAAACTGCTCAGAAATGTTTGGCATTAGCTTTAGATGTGAAAAGTGCTTAAAATATAATCCAGATAATCACTCTTACTGTCAAAATTCTCAAATTAGCTTATGTTAATTGGCTATAACTACATTGACAACCAGGAGATGAACAAAGAAGCACAGAAAGTTGTGGTAGGTATGAATCATCATCAACATTTTATCTCAAGGATCACCGTTCTCATCAGACCTCTTCAACATCTAAATCTGACTTAATAATACAGTGAAACGTTATGTGCTGACCTTAGCTGACGACTTTCTAGTGTACAACAGGGGTTATAGAAATGCTTAAATTGAAAGCAGGGTGCAATCATCTCTTAGTGTAGTACCAAGCTGTATTACATGTTTTTCAACAATTTTAGATCAAAGTTAAGCACAAGCTTCTCACCTGGGCTAACTGGGTCACGTGGCTTTTGTCTGATTTTCTTGCGATCATAACATACCGAGTTATTTTTGTAAGCGAATCTGGCAATAGTTCCAGGTGTTTGTCCATGATCATCACTGCCAGTTGATCAACTAACTTAAGTAGCGTAAGCTTATGTCCAAATTATGAATTATTACTGTTATTTGGACAGACTAAAGTGCGAGTTAACTTTATTTTGTCACAATTTAATCTGAAGACACTTAATTTTAGTGATTCTCTTTTATATGCTAACCTAAGATACAGAAGAAAGAACATGCAGTAGAAAGAGCACACTGTTTAGTAAAGTCTTTGTCACTCTTACTAACCCCAAACCTCTTTTTGGTCTTATATATAAACACACAATTACTTGTCTTATATTCTAAGACCTTTACATTGTATATTGCGCAGATATCCATTAAGTATTTGTTCCTTGTAAAAAAAACTGCATCATATCTTATTATTTGTGGCACAATCGTAGTAACCATCGAAAAACACACCAGCAGACGATATCCACAAACGTCTTAGTTTTTTTTTAGCCTAGATGCCTTTGCTTTTCAAGAAATTACTGTGATACCATCAATTTCGGTGCCATGAGGAGGATCACAATATTGCATGTGTTAAGTGCCAATTAGAAAGGCAGAAGAACCATATGTATATATTGGGTTATTAGCTAAAGGGTAAATGTGCTTGAGAGTTAACATGCTTGTACAGATAAATATATATTAACACAACGGTCAGTAGCAAGAGCCGTCCATATTCTCTTCACAACAGTACACATTATAATCAAGAAGAATTTCCCTCTGGATATTACATTGGTAAGGCTTCCAGTCATACCTTCCAGTAAGCCATCACATGTCATAAGCAGATGGATAATGAAATAATTATCCGTGCTATTTCATTAAAAATCATACTGGTCAACTTGTTAGATACAAATCTATTTATTTCTGTGCACTTGGACTGCTTAAATGGGTTCTGGGAAATTGTCATCCTTCTAGACTAGACAGATTGTGGAAACCACGACAAATTAGTGGTACTCATAATAGTCTTATGACAGAGTGATTTAATTTTCAGTGGCACTTATGATAGTCTTATGACAGAGTGATTTAATTTTCAGTGACACTATGCTGAAGAGATATTCTTAAAATCTACAGCCATCCGAGAAAACATGACCAGACGTAATGACACAGATTATAACAATACTTTAAGGCTCCAAAATTGTTTTTTTAAATAACGCACTTATCTTCTGTAGATGACATGACATTCTTCTTGACTTACAGTTTTCCACCAATGTCTTATGGAGGTTTTTCTTAAAGCTTTATACATCTTTTCCTTAATCTCATGCTACCCAAGATTTATCACCTTCTTTGAGGCCTTGACAGTAGGTTTCTTAGGTTCCTAAATCAGGCAATGGAGATATAACTGCTCACATATCAAAGTATGTTGGAACTTTAATGGGCATAACACTAATAGCTATATAACGCTTTGAATGAGGTATCCATGTGGACTTTCACAAGCTTCTTTGTTTTTCCAATCTTTTCTTGCACTGTGGTTTGATTTACAGTCTAGAGAGGTTTTGAAACCTTTTAGAAGTTCTTGTTTGTACTTCTGGTTATGCTTTAGGATTTGGCATAATATGGTTCTGTTGAGATGGTCTACATTTTTTCTCAACACAGCCCTCAATAGAACACTTCATATTATTTCAGGGTTTGACTGTTGATAATGTTCGTCTCTTCCAAGCGGTCTTACATTCTGGCCTTACTAACGTGTCATCTGATATTAGGTCACTCAATCTTTTAATAGATCCTGGGGTTTCTTAAGTTTAGCTGGTGCCAACGCCTCAGTGGTGCTAACTTCTTATTATAGGTCAAACTGGTCCAATAAGTATTGGTGCCTCCTTGCATGTCACTATGGTAATAAAGGCATTGTAATGGACAAATTAGTCATCATTCAACTCATCATTATAGAACAGGATAATAGTGTTCTCCATGTTGGTGGAAGGTAATTACGTATTTTGGAGTATTCTTGTTGTATTGTATTACGTTTTAATTGTCGTGCTGAAATATAAAACGTTTTCTCTCATTGTATATTGCATTAAATTGTGGTTAATTTTGTTGTATTTGAATGCAACTCTTTGTTTAGGGTTTTTCATCCATGTGGTTTGCAATCGTAAGAATGGGGTAAAATTAACATACTTTTGGCCATGTCACGACTTTAAGGGTTAACTGGTTTCTAAAATTAAATTTAATTGTTGGCTTGAGAACAAGTCTGAATCAGAGGAAGAAGGAAAGGCGCGAGATTTGAGCAGACCACTAGGTTTCCACCTTCTTATTATTTAATGCAAGGAAAAGCGCGAGATTTGAGCAGACCACAAATTTTCTACCTTCTGATTATTTAATACAGAAATTTTCAATTTTTTTAAAGTATTCTGATTCTAAGCAATTTCTAGTGATCACATGGTTCATTAAACCTTTAAGTTATTATCTTTATTTTGTTTTTCTCTGGTAAACAATACTGTTAGGGTATTGCTACAATAATGCGCATTGTTCAAAGCTGATCTAAGATTGGCATAGTTATACCTGATTTTCAAAATAAGCCAGTGATAAAAAACCCTAAGAAAAACAACTATTTTCTTATTTGTAGACTGTATAAAGTGGCAGTTCAATGTCTATACAAGTACATAGACAGTATTTTGTGTTTTAAATAATAATAAAGGCTGTCTACACATTACATCATGTGTTCAATTTGTTCATTTTTTAACTTAAATCCCAGTCACATAACCAAATCCACATTTACTTTGTAATTTTCCCGATCAACCTTCCCATTATAAAGTGTACTTCTCTGATATTCAAGAAATATAAGCTTCGCCTGATACGAGATATCACAGTGTTTTAATGTTTGCTTTCATTTTAACTACCTCAGGACACATTTCTTAATTTACACTCAAATGTCTTAGTTAACTTTGGAGTAACTAGAAAGATAGACATAGATCACAACATTAGAAACTAATATTTAAAAAAATGTTATATAGCGTTTTAAGTTGTCAAACTACTATTTACTTTATTAGAAAATTTCTAACTGAAACGATTGCGTAAAGTGTATCATGAAAGGGTGAATATATTTATATATTTCACTGTAGGGTGTATAATGTGATGTGTTGTCGTGTTACTTAATCGTATAAATACACACTGCACCTGAAGCAATTTAGTTATATATCAAAAACTAAAACTTGTCCTAAAGCAATACCTCAGACAATAATAATCTGACCTCTGTGGAAAGTTTCATTTAACATTCTTGGCTTAAAGCGATAACTCAGACAATAATAATCTGACCTCTGTGGAAGGCTTCATTTAACATTCTTGTCCTAAAGCAATAACTCAGACAATAATAATCTGGCCTCTGTGGAAAGTTTCATTTAACATTCTTGGCTTAAAGCGATAACTCAGACAATAATAATCTGACCTCTGTGGAAGGCTTCATTTAACATTCTTGTCCTAAAGCAATAACTCAGACAATAATAATCTGGCCTCTGTGGAAAGTTTCATTTAACATTCTTGTCCTAAAGCAATAACTCAGACAATAATAATCTGACCTCTGTGGAAGGCTTCATTTAACATTCTTGTTCTAAAGCAATAACTCAGACAATAATAATCTGACCTCTGTGGAAGGCTTCATTTAACATTCTTGTCCTAAAGCAATAACTCAGACAATAATAATCTGACCTCTGTGGAAGGCTTCATTTAACATTCTTGTCCTAAAGCAATAACTCAGACAATAATAATCTGACCTCTGTGGAAGGTTTCATTTAACATTCTTGTCCTAAAGCAATAACTCAGACAATAATAATCTGACCTCTGTGGAAGGCTTCATTTAACATTCTTGTCTTAAAGCAATAGCTCAGACAATAATAATCTGACCTCTGTGGAAGGCTTCATTTAACATTCTTGTTCTAAAGCAATAACTCAGACAATAATAATCTGACCTCTGTGGAAGGCTTCATTTAACATTCTTGTCCTAAAGCAATAACTCAGACAATAATAATCTGACCTCTGTGGAAGGTTTCATTTAACATTCTTGTCCTAAAGCAATAACTCAGACAATAATAATCTGACCTCTGTGGAAAGTTTCATTTAACATTCTTGGCTTAAAGCGATAACTCAGACAATAATAATCTGACCTCTGTGGAAGGCTTCATTTAACATTCTTGTCCTAAAGCAATAACTCAGACAATAATAATCTGGCCTCTGTGGAAAGTTTCATTTAACATTCTTGTCCTAAAGCAATAACTCAGACAATAATAATCTGACCTCTGTGGAAGGCTTCATTTAACATTCTTGTCCTAAAGCAATAGCTCAGACAATAATAATCTGACCTCTGTGGAAGGCTTCATTTAACATTCTTGTTCTAAAGCAATAACTCAGACAATAATAATCTGACCTCTGTGGAAGGCTTCATTTAACATTCTTGTCCTAAAGCAATAACTCAGACAATAATAATCTGGCCTCTGTGGAAAGTTTCATTTAACATTCTTGTCCTAAAGCAATAACTCAGACAATAATAATCTGACCTCTGTGGAAGGCTTCATTTAACATTCTTGTCCTAAAGCAATAACTCAGACAATAATAATCTGACCTCTGTGGAAGGCTTCATTTAACATTCTTGTCCTAAAGCAATAACTCAGACAATAATAATCTGGCCTCTGTGGAAAGTTTCATTTAACATTCTTGTCCTAAAGCAATAACTCAGACAATAATAATCTGACCTCTGTGGAAAGTTTCATTTAACATTCTTGGCTTAAAGCAATAACTCAGACAATAATAATATGACCTCTGTGGAAGGCTTCATTTAACATTCTTGATTTTTTATTTTAATTGTGTAAAATACTTTGATCATTACACCATAACAATTACAAAATTCAATAATACCAATACGTGTGTTGTTTTTGATGTAGTAGACCAACGCGTGTGCTGTCTCTGGTGTAGTAGACCAACACGTGTGTTGTTTCCCATGTAGTAGACCAACACGTGTGTTGTTTCTCATGCAGTAGACCAATGCATATGTTTATCTCATGTAGTAGACCAATGCATGTGTTGTTTCTCATGTAGTAGACCAACACGTGTGTTGTTTCCCGTGTAGTATACCAACACGTGTGTTGTTTCTCATGTAGTAGACCAATGCTTGTGTTGTTTCTCATGTAGTAGACCAATGCTTGTGTTGTTTCTCATGCAGTAGAGCAATGCTTGTGTTGTTTCTCATGTAGTAGACCAATGCTTGTGTTGTTTCTCATGCAGTAGACCAATGCTTGTGTTGTTTCTCATGCAGTAGACCAATGCTTGTGTTGTTTCTCATGCAGTAGACCAATGCTTGTGTTGTTTCTCATGCAGTAGACCAATGCTTGTGTTGTTTCTTATGTAGTAGACCAATGCATATGTTTATCTCATGTAGTAGACCAATGCGTGTGTTGTTTCTCATGTAGTGGACCAATGCGTGTGTTGTTTCTCACGTAGTAGACCAATGCATATGTTTATCTCATGTAGTAGACCAATGCATATGTTTATCTCATGTAGTAGACCAATGCGTGTGTTGTTTCTCATGTAGTAGACCAATGCTTGTGTTGTTTCTCATGCAGTAGACCAATGCGTGTGTTGTTTCTCATGTAGTAGACCAATGCGTGTGTTGTTTCTCATGTAGTAGACCAATGCTTGTGTTGTTTCTCACGTAATCTCGTAATTAAACACATTATATTAAATTTTAGTTTAATATACATACAACTTTCTCAAGTACTTGACTTGTTAGTAACATATTTGCACAAACCTTGAAAACCTTTAAACTGTCTTGCACTAACAGGCAGTAAGGTTAGATCCTGGCTAATGTGGCCTCCAACATACAAGTCTGAAGCCACATCCAAAGCTGTTAAGTGTCCCGGAGCATAACCTCCAACTTTTTGCTGAGAATCAATTATTATCCAACCATATCGTTTGTATCTCCCATAATTAACAGTGTGGGATGACTGACTGGCATTGATTTGTTGAAGTGATCGTAGCTCTCGAGTACCTATATAGAATACATAGAAGAAATGTATTGGTTTGATAACTTAAGTTGGTTTGAGGTTGATGGCGTTATCCCTCTCTTCTTACGTTTACTATTTTTAAAGACATGTTAAACATTCTTACGTTTACTATTTTTAAAGACATGTTAAACACATTTCATTTTTCTTACGTTTACTATTTTTAAAGACATGTTAAACATATTTCATTTTCATATTTACATAAAGAAAAAGAAAACTTTCTTACTCCAAATAACTATCAAACAACCCACGAATCTAAAAATTGCTTGTTTCTTACGAATCATAAATATTTTTTTTCTTTTAGCCAAAAGAGTTATCAAAATTATTGAACACTTTTGACTTTAAATATTTGTCTTTAGCACTTACAGTTGACATAGCGCATGTGGACAATTGTGCATTTTCTTTATAGACTTAGTAACAAACAAAAATTACACCGCATGATAGCGACCATCTTAAAATATGGACTGTAATTGCACAAACTAAAAGTTCTTATCTACTGCAGCGTAGTGATTTGCAAGTACAAATGGTGCCAAAAGTTGATCATTTCTGGAAGAACTACTTTTTCCAGTGCAAAGTTCTCCAATACTGTTTTTACAAAAGCAGACACAGGGCAAATTTCTTACGTTCCAATAAACCAAACAAGAAAAAAGAGGAATGCAGTGATTATAGAAGAAAGAAATACTAGTTACTTTACGATCAGTCATATAACAGAGACAGTGAGAAAAGCTACACAACTGTTGTTATATAGAGTTACCAAGGAACATGATGGTATATTAGAATTAAAACAAAAATATCCTTGGAAGTATAAAATAATAAATGTGTCACTATGTCTATAAAAGTGACACAAAATCCATGTTCAGCTTCTTCCAAGTAGAACAGAAAATCAGTTATTAAAAGCTGTATCAGTAGTACCTGGTGTGTGCTAATTAGAAGTCTTCTTTAGCATTCAATGAAAAATAGATCTGCTTAAATGTCTGTAAGGGTTCAAGTAAGTTATTAGTAATAAAAGAACATTTAAAAAATGGTACATAGCATTCCGATAGTTACAGCTTCAAGATATAATAGTAAGTTAAGTAGTTAAACATCCAGAATATAAAGTAAAATATAAAGATGGACTCTGCTCGCTATCAGACTACAGTACTGAAAGCATTATACCACAAGGAAATACTGTATTTGTTGGGGTTGAATTATGAGAACATATAGTCCCATCAAGACGAAGCACAAAGATAAGATATCATTTCCATCAAACAAGAGTATACAATATACCATTCACAGATGTCTTGTATGGATTTCAGTGCTTATAGGTTGCTTAAATTAGCAGAAGTTGTCATATATTTGATGAGCTTCGAAAACACGAAGAAATGACTGAACGATATTAATTTTAAGATAATGTAATATGTCATTTTAATGTAATAAAGTCTCCTTCAGTAGAATTTATACTATATAACAAGAGACAAATACAAAAGTTATGGAAGGAGAAGTTATAAGGCTTAAGCACTTATTCTTGTACTGTTAAAATATTTTACACCCATTTTAAATGTTTCTACACTGTTCTTTTTTCTCTATCATTTGATTTAAACTACCAAGAGACTGTGAAGTTTGTTTTTCACCCAGCCAATAATAAGGTGAAGTACGTGTATATGGTACTAGTTGTTATAGAATTCTGGATAGAAAGGTTTTAAAGCTGTAATCTAATAGCCACGTAAATCCTGAGGAAACTCGATATCAGTAGTCCTAATAAAATGGAAAATCCCATGTACCAAACTGCAAACACACTAAAAGTGCCTCATAATAAAGTGCCTTTGATGCATCATAAAAGGCATTTTTATTGTGTTTGCAGTTTGGTAAATGGATTTTCCATTTTATTAGGACTACTGATATCGAATTTCCTTCTTTTTTACTATGATAATAGCGTGCACTCAGTGTCACACAAATTCCACAACATGACAGAATGTGTTTTATTTTATTTTATGTTAGTTCATTCCTTCGAAAATGAAAATGCCGAATTGCTGGATAGACATCACTGGCTGCCATTTTGAATAAATTCCAAATATTCGTTACCTTTCAAAAAGAATAAAAAAGTATAGCTCTATAGAAGGAGATTTACACAATCACCAGTGAATTACAAATAACTATGAAGAACAAGTCAAGTTCTGAGATCATCATAGGAAGGTGGTGAAGTAAGATTCAACAAACTGTATTGCATGCCTTCAGTTAGTCACTGCCCTAAGTTTGCACATTAAGCACCATTGAAGCCATGCTTTTCTATTTACGTATAAAGCAGCTTTTGGACTTGTGGTTGACTGTCATGACAACTTTTGTAACGTCTTTTTCATATTAAGACCAGAGATAGCAAAATTTTTATTACTTAAATAGAATCGATCATTGAAACTGTAAGCCAACAAAATTCTCTTTTGACTCTACTGAGTCAGATATAAATAATTTAGACACTTTTTCCAGGAAGGTACCAATTTTCTTTTGGATTAGTATTGTTAATAAATCCTAGTGGCAAATGTCTTTGAAAAGCTGGTAAAGAAAATGGTACACATTTACTAGTTTAGCATACATAAGAACATACTACTATTATGTATTTTAAATTTCCAACTTTTCCTATCCATAAAGCTAATAATAATATGACTACATTTATGTATTTATATGGCTCTAGCAATCACTCGATTAAGCTATTTCATATGGAAATAAACAGCGCCCCAGTAGAAGATACAGTAAGGATACTTTAAAAATTACTTCAGTGAGCTCTGAAAGACTCCTTCCTTGTTGTTGGTTGTGGATTAATTTTATGCACTAATCGAGGAATATAGTCTTTAATTTGGAAGTTACTGCCTACGTGAAAAGCACTTATTCGACACTACACACTCCAAACCCAATGGCTACTCTAATTAAATTGTGGTATTTGACTATAGCTGCAATAACGCACCCATAACCCTAATGTGTAGAGTGTGTTTTTGTTTCTGGCAATAACAACATGACCACTGCAGAACCTCAGATTCATAACTTAATGAGCTGCGCTTGGCATCTTTTACTTTACTGACAGTACAATTGCTTTCACATAACTATTTAATTACACATTGGCTATTATCTTTGAATTCTAGAAAATATGCAGAATAATTATTCAAATACTATCGACTTTAGTCACTTGATGAAGACATATTATATTATCTACTAAGTTTGGGAAATTTTGTGAATTATCCAATTTATTTATTTCTTTATCCAGTTATTTTATCCAATGGGAAAACAGCATTTTTCTTAAAATTACAATCCATTCCTTTTATGTTGGATTGAAAATTTAAATCTTCTTTTCTATATAAACTTCTTATACTGTCCATAGTGAAAGATAGTTGTCTATCTAATAACAAAATTCAAGATATATTACTTAACAGCAACAAGTATGTATGTATGTTTTTGAATTTCGCGCAAACCTACACGAGGGCTATCTGCGCTAGTCGTCCCTAATTTAGCAATGTAAGACTAGAGGGAAGGCAGCTAGTCATCACCACCACCGCCAAATCTTGGACTATTCTTTTACCAATTAATAGTGGGATTGGCCGTCACATTATAACGCCCAACAGCAGAAAAGGCAAGCATGTTTGGTGTGACGGGGATTCTAACCCGTGACTCTCGGATTACCTTAACCACTTGGCCATGCTGGGCCACTAGCGACAGGTACCGATCATGGTTCCTAAATCATAACCACTTACCATTTTCATGTTGGCCTGTTACTCATTATAAAAGTTTGTTTTCAAGCACTACCAAGAAATGATTTATGTTAGACTAGCAGAAAACATTTAATTTGAAATGTATGTATATGTTCTGGCCAAAATAAAACCAACAGTAAACACATCTCACTACTAAAAGTTGTATGTACCATAATATAAACCATAAGCTCTGGTAAATAAAAACAAAACAGGCCCTATATGGTAAAAAAAAACTTGTTTAATGCTCACCTGATCCAAGGTTGAACTGATAAATCAGATATCCATCTTTTAAGCCAACAGCTATAAAATCTTCCATTGGATCCTGGTCACTGTCTGAAGTATGAAATGTTAATTTTCATATTTGATTATCATGACACAACAAAATGATGTATGTAAAACTAAACAGTTAATATTAATAATGTGTTACTCATACTTCATTGTAATATTAATAATGTGTTACTCATACTTCATTGTAATATTAATAATGTGTTACTCATACTTCATTGTAACTCTGTACCTTTGTTATTTAAGATCTTATAAAACCGCATTTATAGAGAAAGATAATACATCCCAACAATTAAAATTGTAATAAACCAACAAATCACTACTAACAGTATTTCAATGATTAACTGAATAGGTTATGTTAGAACAATAAATCTTACATAAAGGTAAATTTGTCATTACGATGTTAATTGCACAATTTACTAAGAGGTAGCAAATTACTTCATTATTTATTACGTCAATCTTAGACCACAATCCTGACAACATTTATACAAACATTCAACTCTATGTCAATTACTAAGATATATTTAAACAAAACAAAGACATAACAATGTACTCAAGCTACAATGAGAACTTAAAACCAGTTTATGTTGATTTTTCAGACGATTCAACGAAGCTTTAAATTACTGTTGTTGAATGAACCAAAAGAAACGAGTCCGGAAGTAATTCGATTTTAAAAGTCTTCAAGTCGCACAAAAGAAAGTTATATTTTGAATCACTTCTCTGATGAGTCATTTTTTCAACCAATGAATAATGGCATTCCTCTTACGTGTAGATCTGTACAGATTAATCACAATCTATACCTCAATTTCAAGATGGTGAGCACAAAAAAAACAACAAAAACTGTCAAAAGACGAAATACATGCAGAAGACTGATAATTTAGCTTACAGTGATACAAATAGGCGGAAGACTGAGAAATTAGCTGCCGAGCCCTACACAACAGATAAGTTATATGCAGAGAAAGTTAACCCGATATAAGCCCACTTTCAAACTTATTAAGCCTGGCAAACATGCTCGCCCTTTCAGCTGTGGGGGCGTTATAATGTTACGGCCAATTCTACTATTCGATGGTAAAAGAGTAACCCAAGAGTTGGCGGTGGGAGGTGATAACTAGCTGCTTTCCCTGTAGTCTTACACTGCTAATTTAAGGACGGCTAGCACAGATAGCCCTCGTAGCTTTGCGCGAAATTCAAAACCAAACAATCAATCACAATTATTAGATCATAGTTTCATAGATGAAGTTTGAAAACTAAACTTATACGGATAAGCTCTGGTTTATAAGCCTATACTGCGTTTTCGTTAAGATTCATGACCTTATCCAGTATGACTTCAGGTATCTTAGATTTTTCCCCTTCTTTCAGGTTATAGATAACGACTTTTGCTTCGAATTTTCATTTTCAATGTTTAGAAATATTTTATCTTTCACCATTCTTTCTATCATCTTGTCTAATCTTTTAAAGTGTCTTGAAAAAGTGAGAGGAATCAATGAGTGGGACCATAAAATCATATTGATCATCAAGAACATCGACAAGTTCAATCACATGGAATATCAATTATTGAAACACGAGTGTAACATGAATGAATTATGTTTCATGTTTCTGATGTCATCTGATTGTAACATGAATGAATTATGTTTCATGTTTCTCATGTCATCTGAGTGTAACATGAATGATTTATGTTTCATGTTTCTCATGTCATCTTTCTCTTGATTTCCGAATTTAGTTGGAAGTTTTAAAATTTCCGTTTTTGGACATTTTTTCATTTTCAAATACTTATTTATTGTCTCGATAATGAAAGCAGAATATATGTCAATTTTACAGCAATGTCTTTTGAGTCACAGAACGATTTTCTTTTATAACCATGGCCAGAATCAATTTCTGTGACTGATTACACTTGTGAATAGTTTGAAATCGACAATCACCACTATGGTTCAAAAAAACATGTTTACCAACAACTTCATTGTGACAGAGGCTCAATGCCATAATGCCCTTTCCACAGTTTCTTGTGTCTAAACTGACCTTTTAGCAGTCAACTGCCATAAATGTGCCATTGCTGTAACAGAAAAAGCCTTCAAGAAACTTCCTAGAGCACAAGTATTGAAACGTCTGTTTTAACAGTGGATATGAGATCGTTCATACTTATCATGAGACAGGTGGTTGAGGAAGACACTGTAGTGCCTTCAACCATGCAAGACATATCTTACTGAATGTCTGAGGTAGGTATAGAGCAACTGCCCAAAACATAATGTTTTCTATCCAAACGTCAGAATATACTTTCAGAGAAATCACATTTCTGAGCACTGGTGTTGTACTAGTGTCAATTAAAGACATCTGGCTACTCAACTTCAAACTGAAATGGTCATTGACAAAGTGATAGACGTAGATATGAAACAGAACATTCCTGTAGCTGGAACTGCTAAGGCTACGCTGTACCTGAAAATAAATATGTATCTTGCAAAACATCTGAGGTCACTGTTTGAATAATGTGCTACCAATGTGATCTCAATAGTATTTTGCTTATATGTAGTGTAACAATAATTCGTCATCTTACAGATATGGACCATGCAAGCTATTCAAGAGTAAGTAATAAAAATGTTGCTAACATTGGAAACTGATTTAATATAACCATTAGAAAGTGGCTTGTTATCTATAGTATCGATTATAAAGCCAGAGTGGAACAAAAAGCTGGGATATGAATTGTAGGTAGATGAATATGGTAACACGTATCACTGCCTTTCCATTTTCACAGGGCCTGGCATGGCCTAGCGCGTAAGGTGTGCGACTCGTAATCCGAGGGTCGCGGGTTCGCGCCCGCGTCGCGCCAAACATGCTCGCCATCCCAGCCGTGGGGGCGTTATAATGTGACGGTCAATCCCACTATTCGTTGGTAAAAGAGTAGCCCAAGAGTTGGCGGTGGGTGGTGATGACTAGCTGCCTTCCCTCTAGTCTTACACTGCAAAATTAGGGACGGCTAGCACAGATAGCCCTCGAGTAGCTTTGTGCGAAATTCCAAAACAAACAAACCATTTTCACAAATAACTAGATGTGTCAACTCTCAAATGCAAACAAGATAAACATTAATTATTTTGTTTCAGTCTCTATGCAAATCTCATTGAACTGGAAGCCTTATTGGCACATTAAGTTAAAACAAGCAAAAAGAAAGCGAGTTTATTATGTGTTTGGGTTATTACACTCTATCTTCTCAATGTTGAGATACAGTAAGTTTCATCAAATTTAATAATTCACATTCAGAAACAGTAACTGGTTAGAATGTATTGAATCTAAAAGGCTAAAATTGACACCGTTTTGATGAAAACTGTTTTGGCTTCCATCATAAAAGTCTTTGAGTACCATATAAAGGTCAGATATTTTCCATGAAGTTCACAAACAGATTTTTTTTATTTAAAGCACGCTGAAATCGACACAAAGTCAAAAATTAATCTTTTATATTTGTATGTTTATTGTTAAGTATCAAACTACACGTTATATCCACCACTTGTATTAATACCCCGTTTTTAGCATTATCAACCTACATACTACTGAAAAGATTTATTTTTATGTATCAAATTGATTAATCAAACCATTTTCTTCAATAAATTGTAACTTTGAAGTATTTAAAAACATTAGTGTCTCAGAATGACTACAGTCTCTTGATGGCTGAACAGTAAGTTAGATGGTTTATTAACCTAAAAATTGGGTTTCGATACATTCGTTTGGCACAACACAGGTAGCCTTTTTTGTGGCTTTGGGAAAACCAAAAAAAATCATCTGATTTATTTAATTCAATGCTGCAGTTTGTCTATCGAGTCAAAGATCACCCAGACGTGAGTGGTATAGTGTTGAAAGACACTTGCTGGTCCAGATGCTAGATCTGGATTTTAGTTATTCATATATTTAATGAAAGACAAAGGAAGGCTTGTGGCTGTCTTGGAAAGGCTTTAATGAATACCACATCATGTCATTTAGTCTGTATAAGTTTCTTACGCTTTTAAATGTCTTTAGTTAGGTGCTTCATGTTGTCGCTGGGTGCCTGAAAAGGGTATATTAGTGTATGTTTCAGATCAAGGAACAAGTACTTCATGATTCTCATCTGGACTGTTCATCGACCTTGGATACTGATTGAAGTGATAGTGAAACTGAAGCAGCACTGTAATAGATACAGGATACATGAAACATGCAATCACACATGTGAACCATAAATCAGCAGCTCTGAAGGTCGATATTCTATAACAAAGAATCACACTTCTAGTCACAATGTCTGTCAAACATTGCTACTGGTTGTTGTATAAAAAGACTTTTACCATTTGAGTAGATAATACTTTACAGAAATAGAAGATGACCTTCCAATCCTACAAAGAGTTGATACATTAAAAAAAAAAAGGTATTCAGATGGCGAAGAGGCTTACCAGAAGATCTCATTCGATTAGAAACGAGCGACATTATATCTCAGCCTTTTCTTGTCACTCGATATAAGTGTGTGCATGTTATGTAATATTTTAATTTATTCTAAATCCATAGTTTGATAGCCTTTCAAATTTATTGTAATATCCTAATTCAATATTAACCCATGAATGCACCTCAGTGTGTTTTATTTGCAGTTCTGTTTCATGTTATCTCATGTATCAGTGCCAAATCTTCTTACTTTACCTTTCAATTGATTCATAATAAATTTCACAACATACTTAGCATATTTTAAAGTGAGTTCATCCTGAAATTTTACTTTTTAATCAAATATAATCCATTTTATTCTACAATATTTGTTTTAATTTTTATCTTGTTTTACTTGTTTTTTTTAGTCCATCTCATATTTACCAACCGAAGATCATGTTATTTTATTTCTCTATGTTTTTACAATTGTGAAAAAAAAATCTAAGTTCTATCACTTTTAAATATTTTTAGCGGTTTGTCCTGCACTTTATTTAGTTTTGCTTTCTATTAGTATTGTATTGATTTATTAGTTTCTTGTTTGCCGGCTGATTATTATTTTTCTATTTTTATTCATATGTATGTTTCATAAAGTTGTATACGTCATCCAAAGAGGTGAATTATGAGCTTCATGATTACGTTCGTTAAGAATTAATTGTGACCATTTAGAACTGAATTTAAACCTAAGAAAACCACAAGCTAAGAAAAGGGTGAATGTATCAACAAAAACATTTAGATTTTTGTATTCTTTAACTAAGAAAATAAAATATACTTAACTACTTTAATCACAATGTTTTTTCAAGTTTATATATTTTTCCCGACTTATTTAATATCCTATAGACAGGATCATTTAATCTTTGCTTTGAGCTAAAATAACATACCACGGTGATCCTTTCACAGACTTATAATCGCTTAACAAGTTTCTGTATTATCTCTACTCTAGGCCATACCTAGGCGATAGGATGAAAAGGTTTGTACAAATTAACATGAGCTATTAGTTTGTCTCCCCTTTAGTTTATATTAGTGAAAATAACCAGTAAACTAGGTAACCAAGAATTGTGAGATACTGTTTGAACAGGTATAGTAGAAATAATCCATTAAGTCCCAAAAAAACAACAAGGCTATGATTGCTCTTCTGCCTCAAAAGCCAATTAGACCTTAATGAAAGAGACACTGGTTAACATTAATTAATCAAAAGATGAGTTTAAGTGTTTTTAATAAGGATTTTGTTTCTTGTTTTACAAACAAGTTGTTTTTTTTCCAAATCTTCCATATTACAGCTTTCATTCCTAGCCATTTCCATTAGTTTTATCCGTGGATTCGACAGTAGTAACTGTAATGCAACACATTATAGCGACCATAATCTCCAACTTTTTGTGTATTACTGGAGTAGTTGATACTGATGGGAAATAATTATTAATATTTCCACTGTGTTCAACTTGTCAAAACATTCCTTGAAAAAAGAAGGATTTACGTAAATGGAGTGGCTTGCATGGTCAGCAAATATTTATACCTTTGAACAAATACTGGATGTTTCTGGAGATGCATAATCTTCTCTGGGTCCAGATGCTAGAAAGAGTCTGGAAATTTCCATTTTAAAAGAATATTTGACTATGTTGTAGAACCTTGAGTTCCCTTGCTGTTTTGGGTGATCCTTGTTTACGTTGAGGTGAATTGTCATGAGCTTTAAACTTGTAAAGCCACTTCTATCAAATGTTCATTTATGAACATTTGCTGAATTCGTAGTCATGTGAATATCATATCACATCACCGATCGTCAGTTACCTGGTTTACAACGTAATGAATCACAGTTGGAGCTGACATTACTTCAGAATAATGGTTTGACCTAGTCATAACTGAAATATTGTACTCTCCAACTATCCTTTAATGTTTTGCATAATACATTACCTTTTATGGTCACACAAAAGTATTTACTTATTGCATTAAAAGTCACAAATGCATCTGAAAATATACTGGAATTTTGAATTTTCTTTATTATTTTCAATACCTCGAACATTTAAATAAGAAATAATTACAATCCTTAACATAATCACCTACTCAATTCCTCATATCTATCACTTGACAATGTTTTATTTACTATTATTCTTACGTTTTGATAACAGTTATGTTGACTCACCATCTTGACCCAGAAACATGAGTAGACCAATCTGTTGAAAGTCAGATGTGGTAAAGCGAAACCTAACTTCGAGGTATTCCCTAATATTGGATGGACGAGGAACTTTATAGTAGGAAGAATATCCCATCACGTCACCGTGAAAATATTTCCACGAATATGACGTTACTAAAAACAAATAGTTTATTAATAATTCTAGATATTACACTGGGAAACCTATTAAAATAAAACTGTGTAATACAAATTGAACTTAAGAACTTCTAAGTTACAGCTTTAAAAAAAACGTACAAAAGAAGAGGATTACAAAAATAACTGAAAATAATTACTATTATTTTATCTAGTATCTGTTCTAAAGAATATGTCTTTCTGAAGCTTATATCAAATAATTGATAATTATTGTATAGATATAAAAAACATGACTAATTAGTAATCAGTTTAGATGATTTCATAAGCTACTAACCCTAACAAGAGGGATATTTCTTGAAAAGACCTAACACTCAGTTAGTTTGATTATCAGCTGAGATTTACACAAGTTTACCTTTTGTGACCTGGCTTATATTACTTATTTACTAGACTATGCAGTATAATACATAGTTAGTTTATTACCTCTTGAAAATTTAAATAAAACTAGTTTCACTCATATGCATTAGTTTTCTGTCACCAAAACTAAACCTTTCTGTTGACATAATATTACTACTGTAAGGTAAGGGTGGGTATTCGGTAAAAATAATAGGATTTTTTCTGCTGGAAGTGAGTAAATTCAACTGATACATTAACATGTCAACTTCTCATCACTTCTTTCCATCATAGATAATAACCACATGTTGATAACTGAAAATGGCATCGGTTATAAACAGTGTGCTATCGTCCCAGATTCTTATGACTTAAAGACGTGGACAAAAATTTAAGAAAAGCGATGCACTAAAAATAGCTGTATTCAACTGAAATTATAATATTACAAATGCATTTTAGTGAAACAGCATGATAAACCCCAGGAAACGATAGATGACACGTGTACTGAACAAAAGTAAAACATATTAAAAAGAGCACAAAATCGTATTTGTTTCTGATCAACCTCTCGTATTAGAGCATGTACAGTAAAACTCTAAAAACAATGTTATCAGACAACAACAGTACTCATGTCACAAATCTTTCCATGACGACCAAATGGGCAGAGACACACAAATTCATTGTTATGACCAGTAAGAAGACAGGTTCCTCCGTACTGGCAAGGATTGGTTGGGCAGCTTCTTCGTTCACATGTGATACCAGTAAAGTTTTTCTTGCAGTCACAGAACCAGCCTTCTCCGTCACTACATTGAAATAAACAAACATATGATTAATCACTTCTCATATTCGCACTGAATGAAAATCTCTACATGTGTTTTCTGAAAAATTCTTCAATAAGCTGGAATTCTGCTAAATTATATATTGGCTTAAAAATAAATATACTACTTATGAGTTTCCCAAAACAAACTTACAGCAACTACCAAAGCAAACGCGTGAAATGCAAGAGGAGCATTTTATAAATCATTATAACTGTTCGAAAATTAAAATATAACGTGTATGATAATATAAAACAATATTCTCGAACATGCATTAAAGTATCATTAATTTAAAGCTAGAAATAATACAAAAGTAGGAATGCACAATCTTCGTCACTTCCATCTACACTTCAAGAATATATCACACAAAAAATCGAAAAATTAAAACATTACTGTATTAGACAAGAGTGGAAACTTAATATTGACGAAGTAATAAGAAAAGAAATAGAAGGTAATAATTCTGTTCTTTCCGATTCACTCAAAATATTGGTTTGGTTTGAATTTCGCGCAAAGCTACTCGAGGGCTATCTGCGATACCCGTCCCTAATTTAGCAGTTAAGATTAGAGAAAAAGCAGCTAGCTATCACCACCCACCGCCAACTCTTGGGCTACTCTTTTACCAACGAATAGTGGGATTGATCGTCACATTATAACGCCCCCACGGGTGAAAGGGCGAGCATGTTTGGTGCGACAGGGATTCGAACCCGCGACCCTCCGTTTATGAGTCGAGTGCCTTAACTACCTGGTCATACTCGAAATATACCAACGGGCAACAGAAGATGTTGAATATGAGCGGGAAATATCAGGTCATCCATTAAGTAATGTCCGATTTTAGGTTCAGAAAAACAGGAAGGATTTCAAACACTTTTAATGTTATTTAATCAATAATGTATGTTCCATTATTATTAATTACTTCCTGCCAACGATTCACAAGCTTCTGAATGCATATCTATAAAATTATTGGGGTTTGGAGGAAAAGAATGTAGAGAGGGCAGTTTTCACATCTTCATGTGTTCCAAGCTCTTTTCCAACAAGATAGTTTTGCAAGCTTCGGAATAGATAATAATCACAAGGGGCAAGATCTGTAGAATAAGGGGAATGGAGAGGTTTTTCCCAGTGTAGCTCTTCAATCTTTGCAGATGCGATAATTGCTGTATGGGGCTGTGCATTATCCTGGTGTAATACAACACCTTTACGATTGGTCAAAGCAGGCCTCTCTTCTTTCAATACAACTTTCAAGTGCTTAACTGTTGACAATAGATGTCTTATGTAATCGTTACATTGAGTGGCAGTAACTAAAAGTGGATCACACCAACAATATCCCACCAAACGCTTAACAAGACTTTCCTGGGGTTAATGTCCATTTTGGGCTGTGCTTTAGCCAGTCTACCTGCACTGAGCGTTTGTCTGCGGCGCTTAACATTTTTATAATATATCCATTTTTCATCTCTAATCACTAACCTATCCAAATAGGGTGAGTTACGTTCACGAGAGTACAGAAAAGTGCAAATGTCCACTCTTGCTCTAAGGTTGGCTTGTGTTAAATCATGGGAGACCAATCTTCCAAGTTTTGATACCTTTACAAACTGTTGAATGGGTTGAATTAAGCTTCTGTGCTAGTTTTTCAACTGTTACAACACAATCTTCTTCAAGTGCAACCAGCAGCAAGTCATTACTAAACTCAACAGGACGACCTGAACGTGGCACATCACTTAAGCTGTAGTCACCTGATCTGAACTTCTGAAACCACCTTCGACATGGTCTTTCATTGAGAGACTCCACACCATAAACACCTTGAATGTTTCGTGTAGTTTCTGCTGCACTATTGCCTTTTCTAAACTTGTAAAGCATTATATGCCTAATGTGATCCTCAGACACATCCATCTTCATAAGGGTTTATTTGATGAAAACGTGGAGTTGGGTTAGTTTCTTTTATTTGTCTGAACATTTTTATACACGTCCTACTACATATTCTAGTCATTAAAGTCTTCTACAAAGACAGAAATGATAATGCAATTTCTGTATTAAATTTTCGGACATTACTTATGGGATGACCTGATAAGAGATATTAATGTCCTCAGTCCGTTAGGTCAAAAGTACATTTTTGTAGTAATATATTTGGGAAATGCTTTCAAAACAAGTTTTAGAGACAGCAGCATCGATCACTAGATATTCATTTATTGCATGATTAGAGAATTGTTTGATCGACTAATTGACACACGTCGTGATACAAAGAATTTTCTGTTAGTAATCATTAGGATGTCGTAACGTCCTACTATTACTTCGAGCAGCAAATCCCCGTCACAGTAAACATTTTCAACCTTTCAGCCGTGTGGGCGTTTTAATATGACGATCAATCTCACTAGCCATTGGTAAAAAGAGTAGCCCAAGTGTTGACAGTGGGTGGTGATGACTAGCTGCCTTCCCTCTAGTCTTACACTGCTAAATCAAGGGCGGCTAGCACAGATAGCTTTCGTGCAGCTTTGCGCGAAATTCAAAACAAACAAACAAACCGTGTACCAAACTGTGTAATATTATTTGTATGATTTCTGCCTTAGAAAATAAAATTTCACATTCTTTACTACATTTCTTGTTCTAATGTTAACTATTACTGTCTCAAGTTTCAAATGTAGAATTTTTTATGTGTATATGTTCTCCGTAGGTACAGCGGTAAGTCTACGAATTTACAAAGCTAAAATCAGGGGTTCCATTCCTCTCAGTGACTCGCAGATAGCCTGAAGTGGCTTTGCTATAAGAAAACACACACATTTATGTATACATTTTAACAGACAAGACTATGGATCTACGTTTTAAAACCATTTCAACTCTAACTTCAGAACGTTTGGAGAGTTACAATTTATTTTCTGGAATCCTCAAAACGTGCTGTTCATTAAAAGCACTTACTGCGCCTAAAGTGTTGCATGTCTTTTGTGATATATGTATGTGAGTACAGATGTCGTGTTACAAATAAATAGAAAAAGTGTTTGTCTTCCGTCTCTCAGTTACTAACATAATACACTTCCGGTGCTTACTGAGAAATCCGTATTCAACATTGGTTTTGTTGTGTTCATTTTAATTTCGCGCAAAGCTACACGAGAGCTATCTGTACTAGTCGTACCTAATTTTGCAGTGTAAGACTAGAAGAAAGGCCGCTAGTCATCACCACCCACCGCCAACTCTTGGGCTACTCTTTTACAAACAAATAGTTAGATTGATCGTCACATTATAATGCCCCCAATGCTCAAAGGGCGAGCACGTTTGGTGTGATTGCGATTCGAACTCACGACCCTCAGATTACGAGTCGAGTGTCTTAACCACCTGGCCATGCCGGGGCCCCTTATACAACATAAGTTTCACAATAATTCGAAAAAATAAATTCTTGAAATGAAACAAAGCTTGTTCATAAAACAAAAACTAGAACCTACTTTCACAAACAGAGTCACTAACACACGTAAACATTCAGTCTAATGTTGTTAAACGGCCCATAGATTGTAGTCATGTAAAACCATTCAGGACCATTCACTACTTTATATTTCTAAACAAAAGCATAGCGTTCATATTCTGTACATATTTTTGTAAACATTAGAAAACTATTTTACATGTTTGTGAAGCTGACAAAACGGAATAAAATATAAAATTAAAATGTAAAGTAATTTTAAACAAGAAATTTCGGGGTCAAATAGACCAACTATGTAAATATAAGCAACAAAATTTGGTCCACAGGAGATTCGTAAATCCAGAAAAGTTGGAATAAAATAAAGGATCCTGTGGATACAGCAGTAGCGATGGTGGTCTGGTTCTAAAGGAGTCTGTGGATACAGTAGTAGCGATGGTGGTCTGGTTCTAAAGGAGTCTGTGGATACAGTAGTAGTGATGGTGGTCTGGTTCTAAAGGAGTCTGTGGATACAGTTTTAGCGATGGTGGTCTGGTTCTAAAGGAGTCTGTGGATACAGTAGTAGCGATGGTGGTCTGGTTCTAAAGGAGTCTGTGGATACAGTAGTAGTGATGGCTGTCTGGTTTTCTACCTTCCTAAAGTTAACCACCCTCACAGTTGTCTGGTAAGTAACAGTTGTCTCTGTAATCACTATAACTCTCTGGTTCACAACGAGTTCACAATAAAAGTTTCAGTCGTTCAACATCACTCATTCTTCTGGAGCTCCTTGTTCATTTTTACTTTCGAAATCCGCGTTATTTTTCTCATTCGTCTTCACTACCATCATTATCCTACACAGGAGTTCGAAACTCGTTTCTTCTTCTTCCACATTCTACAGCTCGTTCTCCTCCATGACCATTCTCGTACAGCCTGTTAGCTTTCTTTATCATATTCGCCCTTCTATAGTTAATTTGCTTTTCTATAAACACTATTTAGTCTGTGTTTTTCTTATAGCAGAGCCATATCAGGATATCTGCTGCTTCCACCGAGGAAAATCTAGCACCTGTTTTTAGTTTTGCAAACCAGTAGACTTACCGCTGAACACTATTAAAGTTCAATGGACGGCAACGAAAAGCGGAAGACTTTTGAAACGTCGTCCTCTACCCTTATGTTTCTACAGGGTGTTCGGAAAGTCACTGTGCAGTTTTGTAATCAGCGATAACAGCATTCATTCAGTCTATTTCAAACCAGCAACTGATAGCAGTGTTTAAAAACAAAATATGAAGGATCGAAGCCTGTATTGATGCCAACGGTGGTCACTTTCAACATTGTTTATAATTGTCATTCATATTTACCTCCTGTATTCTATATTGAAACATGTCTGTTAATAACTATATAAGTGCACAGTGACTTTCCGAACACCCTGTACAACAGGCAATTGGCGTACATTCAATTTAGTTTCATAAATATGCAAGTGAATTGAAGAAATATCAAATTTGTGCTTTATGTTAGTAGAATATCCTACATGGTACACTTCGTTAGCTCAGAGATTAAACTGCAATCTTCATAACTACAAACGCTGTAATTGTGTCCTGAATTAGAAAATGTGTGAAGGTATAATGATGTGCCATCATTTATTTATAATCCTGACTTACGTCCGCCATATTGTGTTTATTTTAAGTGTTAAAACACACACAGCAAGGATAATTATTCTAACCTTTTACACTGGCCTCCGTTCCGACACGGGTTTAAGGAACAGATGTTATTTTCACATTCTGATATACCAGCTCCGTTTTCAGCATCAGCCACGATACGCCTTTCTTTGCCGTTTATCTAGAAAATAAAGTATTTCACACCAATATTTAGAAATATGTATTTCACACCAGTACTTAGAAGTGAGGATACATTACTTAGCTACGATGTTTTTATGTAGGAGGGTCATATTTTACATTAATTATTAAAATCAGCCCTGAATAAAGCTAATCTTCTTAAAAAATAATGTTTTGACTTTAAAATTTGTAAGTTTATTACATAACTATTCTACACAGAGTAACTAGTTTAACACTAACCCACAGTTAATGTTCGACAGGATTCTACAATAACACAAAATGCGTCTTGGTTAATTACATTCGTTAAATAGTATGATAAATAATTAGTTTACAAACATCATTAGAAAATTACTGTGGCAATTGTGACCTTAAACATTTGTCATTCCACAGATGTTCAAATACACTGATAACGAGGAAGGACAAGGAAGTGGCATCGAGAGTATATATGTTGTAGATTTGTAGTGTTGGAAAATCCTTATTCCATTGAAGCATACTTTAATGTAGGATGTACTGATACACATCGTTTTTAACATCCGGTACAATGACACAACATGAATGATCTACTCATGTTTAGGCTTCAAACTGTTAATTAAAGAAACGTGTGATGGCGGAACTGTTTGTTTGTTTGTTTTGAATTTCGCGCAAAGCTACTCGAGGACTATCTGCGCTAGCCGTCCCTAATTTAGCAGTGTAAGACTAGAGGGAAGACAGCTAGTCATTACCACCCATCGCCAACTCTTGGGTTACTATTTTATCAACGAATAGTGGAATTGACCGTCACATTATAACGCACTCACGGCTGAAAGGGCCAGCATGTTGGTGCGATGGGGATTCGAACCCGCGACCCTCGGATTACCAGTCGAGTGCTTTAACTACCTTAACAATTTATAGAAACAGTATAAAAGTATATAATTTTATAATTATAGTAGGAAGCAGAAATCAGTAAAAATAGTTTTCAGCGATGAAAGTAAACTGTAGTTATAATAATTTCTGAAAATTGAACATTGCACTTTGTAATACAAGACAGTAATCATTATGGTAATGGCAGTTAAAGATATATATTATTGACATTTGTTTCCCTACCTGGAGATCTCTCATACATCCTACAAAACCAGGAACGCTGACCATGGGAGTATTTAAAATGTTCGAACCGTGAGGAAAACCTCCAAGGTAAAAACTTGTAAAGTTAAACACAGGAGAGACGACATATTGCGAACCTTTCATGGGAGCCGTTCCGTTGACCTGCAGAGAAGCCGTGCATTCCCCGCTTCCACGGCCGTCGGGGATCCAACTAAGTCTGAAAGATACATTTGTATTTCACGTATTTAACCTCTCTTTCTGTACAATATTGTGGTCCTACGAAAATATTATTTTAGTGTCTATGTACTGTTAGAAGTAACTCTGAGTCTAATTTTTCAGTGACAAAAACATGTTTTCGTTTAAATAATATCATGATACATATTATATATCCGCTCCCGCCCACCCCGAAAGAAAAAAGGAATGGAAAACACTTATTTTTTATTTTTCAAAACGGTCGCGCTTCTAATGATGAACAAATAAGCTCTTTATAATTAATTAGAACTGTTTAACGTGTCAAGGAGAAAACAAATTCGCTTTATTTTGCGATTTACAGAGGGTTGTGTCCGCTATATTAAAGCTTATTGAATATGTAAATCAGCAAGTCATGTTACAAATACAGCCAATACAAAGTCATTAATGTATCTACCTTACTCTGTAGGGAGGGATCTTGCCATAAAACTGTTAAAATGTTTCGTGTTCACGAATAACGTTGTTGGATCCATTTTAGTACCCATCATAACATCAAACGTTTGTTTATTAATAGAATTAAATTGTAAGGTTTGTTTCGTTTTAAATTTCGCGTAAAAGCCAAGGGCTCTCTTGGCTAGTCGTTCTTAATTTAGCAGTGTGGGACTAAAAGGAAGGCAGCTAGTCATCACCACCCACCGCCAACTCTAGGGCTACTCTTTTACCATCGAATAGTGGGATTGACCATCATATTATAACGCTCCCACGCCTGAAAGGGCGAGCATGTTTGGTGCGACCGGGATTCGAACCCGAGACCCTCAGATTACGAGTAGAACGCCTTAACCCACCTGGCCATGTCGGACCAGACAGAAAAGCTGCTGGCTTTCGTTTTACTTGTGACTTTAAATCATGCAGTCAGAAAAAAACCACTGTCGTCAAATAATGGTAAGTTGCAGTCACCGTAACGTTGGTATATAAAGATTTTGTTAACTGCATCGTTGGTTCCAATACAAAGAAATGTAAGAACATTAGAAAATTTGCTTTAGAATACAAAATGAAGAACAAAAAATACATTATAACAAAGATAAAATAAATTATAAGTGTGGTAAAATAACTTACATGATATTGATGTTCACAAGATAAGCAGTGTTCACTTTTTGGTGAGACTGAACAAACACCATTGTCTGTTTACCACAAGAAAAGCTGAACTTTAACAACCCATTGCTGAGCACGAGCTGTACAAAGGCGCCACTACTATCGATACCTTGAGAATAAATAATCAAGCCATCTGAAGCTGTTGTCCTGAAACTAATATCTATGTTCAAGCCTTGCTGGAACCTCCGGCTTCGAAACTGGTGCTGTAGGAAGGAATTACCTCCAAAATAAGGAATGTGTACAGTAACTTCTTGTTCACAACGCCAGCCAGTTAACCGGAGCGGACAAATACACTGGATAAAAACACAAGATAATTCTTTAATCAATACTAAGGCTGCTGTTATATATACACGATTGTTTAAATAAATGAGTGTTATGATTTAGACAATTAAAGTATTGAGTGATAGTTATGTTCAGTTAATTTTAGAAGCGATAGTTTATTGCGAGCTTGCTTACGTCAGTCTGTACAAACCATACATTGTGTGGTTCAGTTGTTCTGAACTAAGCCTTCTTGTATTACTCCATTAACTACAGGGTGTTCGGAAAGTCACTGTACACTTATATATTTATTAACAGACATGTTTCAATATAGAATACAGGAGGTAAATATGAATGACAATTATAAACAATGTTGAAAGTGACCCCCGTTGGCATCAATACAGGCCTGGATCCTTCTTATTTTGTTTCTAAACACCGCTATCAGTTGCTGGCTTGAAATAGACTGAATGAATGCTGTTATCGCTGATTACAAAACTGCACAGTGATTTTTCAAACACACTGTAGTAACGTCTGCGTTCTTCTCCTTTTTTTAATTTTGTGTTACTACATCATGAGATCGAGTAGTTATAGTGTTATAAGCATCTGTCAGTCCAGTAATACGCTTATCAAATGTAGTTTAAGATACTTAGACAGAGTTAGTTACATAGGTAGAACTAGATTGAGTGATTGTAAGTTTAGCCATAAAGAGTGTATAATGGCGGCCTTTAACTTAAAATTACTACAGACTGTATTGTAATAACAGAGTAGATGATAACAATTCATCTTGTTAAATTGTGTTCTAAAGTAATGAAATCAGCCTGTGTGTACGTCGACGAAGAAGAGACAATTATTTAAAGCTCTGGATACAACTGTGATATAAACGACAGTGTAACAAACATTTCTATGCACGATTTACTTGTTTTAATTTTATTTTATGTTAAGACAAATGGAGTGTGGACTGTTTGTTTATGGCTAAAATTATATCACCAACAATCCACAGACACCAAATGTAAAAAATCCGGTCCATCCATACGTAAAACCTGACATCTAATGTATTAATACAAACAAAACATGTAAAATGAGAATAAACCATCTTTCACTAGGTCTTCCACGATAAGGTATGTTATTACTGTTGAACAGGTATATGATCCTAACGCATAATTTTGGCCAGAAGTTCCTGTATGTAGATTCTATAACGGTTCAAAAAACTGATTTCAAATGGCTTTTTGTACATTTTAAGATATGACTTACAAAAACAGTAAGTATAAGTTCTTTTAAACTTTACATTAAAATAGTATATCATCTTCTGGTAGCTTAGTGGTTAGCTTAAGAGCTTACATCACTAAAATTCGTAGTTACAACCCTGTGATGGGTAAAGTACATAAGTCATTGTATAGTTTCTTATTTAACTACAAGCAAATATACAAATGATGTATACATGAAATATTCTTCATTTAAGTTTTTTAGCAGTTCAGTTATTTTTCTTAATTACTGGGCAGCTTTCTTATCAGTTAGTCAAATTATAATTCGTTTGCTTCTAATTACCAAGTGTGCTAACACTCATAAGTCTGAGAAGGAATATAATGATTTTGTGTCCATTTTAACAGTTCACTAACAATATATAATTATTTGTAATCACACAGGCCTGCAATATTTCATTGCCTTGAAATTTTTAATTTTTACATGTTTTACAAAACTCATGGTTGGCTATTTTGTGGATACTTAAAATTCTTTTGTATGTTGTTGGGTCAGCAATTCAGTTATGCAAAGTTTCCATGTTTTTTGTGTGAATGGGACAGCAAAGCATGAAATCAACAGTGGACAAAGAAATAATGGCCACGCTGAATCACCCTGATATCGGGATCGATAAACATTGAACTTGAAAGTTTGGTTAAAACAAAGTCCTGTTACCTCCACTTCACAAAACCCTAAGCTTCATAAAGAAGTATCTTCAGACAAAGATAGCGACTGTTTCAGATAGAAATTCCCAGCTCTTTCAGAAGCGAAATTTAAACAAGAGATTTTTCTTGGATCTCAAATTAGGAAATTGGCTTCGGATGAAGAGTTAGAAAGGACAATGAGGAAAGTTGAAAAGGAAGATAAACTTCCTTTAAACATATTATTGACAATTTTTAAGAAGAAACAAAGACCCAAATTATGAAAATATTGTCAATAACAAACTCGATAAATTCAGTCAGCTTGAAAGTTCATTTTTTACACTCACGTATTAAGTAGTTACTTTAAAATTTATGTGTCGTCAGAGAAAAAAAAGGGAGAAAAGTTTCATCAAAACATCAGGGAAATGGATAAAAGGTATTAGGAAAGGTAGAACATCACTATGGTGGCTGATTACTTGCTGATCATTAAGAACATCAGCATGGTGGCTGATTACTTGCTGGTCATTAAGAACATCAGCATGGTGGCTGACAACTTGCTGGTCATTAAGAACATCAGCATGTTGGCTGACAACTTGCTGGTCATTAAGAACATCAGCATGGTGGCTGATTACTTGCTGGTCATTAAGAGCATCAGCATGGTGGCTGATTACTTGCTGGTCATTACGAACATCAGCATGGTGGCTGATTACTTGTTGGTCATTGAAACGAAATTTTAAATTAAAAAGAGCTCAACGCGTGGTTTTGGGACTAAAATACGTGGATTTCACAGTAAAATAAGGATAAGTAAAGATCAGTGTTCTTCCTGTTTCTTCAGCTTGGCTGTATTTCTCTTAATAAACATAATAATAAAAAATGCTTATTGTGATAAATGAAGTAATAATTTGGTCGAAGTAAGATTTTCTCCCCGATTTGTAAAAAAACAAAATACTTACATGATAAAAATATGAATATAATTTTCGAAATTTGGGTAGTTGAATTATTAAAAATTCGTTATTAAAACCAAAACAACTTTTATGAACTTTAAATTCGCGGGCCTGTGTTATTTATTTGACTACTCAATACGATTTGTACATTGCAAAGGAACATTTTTTTAAAGTTACCTGTTAACATTTATAAACACTATAATAAATAAATATACATAAAGAAAATGAATAATCCAATTGCATTGCTTCTTAATGAAAGTAAAATTTCAAATTGTGTAGGATATCAATAATATAAAAATAATAATATTAATACAACTTAGTGCAGTTTAATTTGTTTTTAGAATTACACAAACGTTCGTACATTTAGTACAAGTCATATAATAATAACTAGCTAGTTTTATTCTTTCTTTACTACAGAGTATTTTGATACGATGTAAATTATTTAATTACTTATTTTACTCTTATTTTTATATCATACCTACCTTACACTCAAAACCGTCAGGTGTCGCTACTTCTATATTTTTACCTCCATTGTCACAGGTAATCTCCTGACAATCCACAGGATGAATCGCTTCTGTAGATGTAGGAAGCTCTGGGGTCACATTTATTGTTGCGCTTCCTATTAAACTAGGCATGCTTTTTGTCTCTAAAACTGTTGTAATTAATGCAAATGTTTCAAACACCTTTGTCTGCAGTGGATTAGGTTGTGTTTTTATAGTTGGCAGAAAGTTTGTTTGTGTTACTGTAGGAAATTGTAGTGATGCATCTTTCTTTAGTGAAGAAGGATATAATAATGTACTTTCTAAACCAATGACAGACGATGGCGTTATTTCTTGCCTAAAAGATGATGATTTTCCTGTGAAAAAAATGTTTGTATCTAGTTCTTTAGAAAGAAAAATTGAAGAGTCTTGAGTTGTGGAATAAAACGTGTCACCTGTTTTTATTGTGGACGATATCATTGAACTTCCTTCTTCAGTCAACGACATTGTTTCGTCAGAGTCTAAAGTAGGTGTGGTAATTGCATTTAGGCCTGACGTTAGCAGCATTGTTTTGTCTAGTGTTCCCCATAATGATAACGTTATTAGAGGAGACAGTTCTTCCGATTGTGTATTAATAACTGCTGCCGTTGGTGATATAAAGGTAATTTGAATTGTCCTATCTGATACTGTTGGGAGAAATACTGTTGTATCTACCATTACTACTGTAGATTCTTCTGAAAAAGATTTTACTGTAGCATAAGGCAATATTGAATCCACGAACTTGCTCGGTATTACTGAGTCTGGCACCTCTGTTGTTATATAATATTTTGTTGGAGAGAGCACAGCCGTCTCTGACTTGGCTTTGTTTTGTACAAATGAATAAAATCGCGCTGTGTCTTTTGCTGAAGAGTCAAATGTCGTTTCAGAGAATGGCACAGTACATGAAAGCAACTTAGGGTCTAGTACAGTTGAGAATAGTTGGCGTGTATCAGATATGACTGCATCTATTTGTGTATCTGTAACGTTTTCTTTACGTCTAGAATAAAGTGTTGTGTCTGGGTATGATACCAGTGTTGGTTTTGACACTATCTGATATGATTCTGCCAAAAAGTATGTTGATGATGCTAAAATTACGTCATTGGTGAAGGTTTGAGATGTGAATGAAAGTGTTGAACTAGAAAAATATGTATATGATTGAAACAACCTTCTTGTATCATCAGTTGAAAAAACAGTCATGGATACAGGGGTAGGAATAAAACCGTCGCTTTTTGGCCTCAGACTCATAACATTTTGTACAGAAAATGGTGAAGTGACTTCACTATATCTGTCTGTTGATCTGAAACCGAGATTCCAATTACTACGTGTTAACTCTGAGCTAAAGTCTTCTGTTATACCCATGCTACTGACTGACGTGGGTGAGATGTTTAATACATTAGAAGTTACCATCTGAGTTATATTCATAATCAGTGACGTTCTTTCTGTTATCGTTTCATGTTGCTCTTCCGTTTTATTGGATTTTGGAGTTTGTGCTAATAAACTAATTGACGTCGTGTCAGGCTGGTTGAAACTAGTCCATAACATGGAGGATGAAGTCAATACGATATTATAAAATTGAAAAGGTGGTGTAGGAAGAGATTCCATGGAAGAAACAGTTGATAATTCAGTACCGGCCTCATGATGGCTTAAAGACGCATAATAATCCATAGAGTGGTTTGTTGTACTTAAAACTAAATGTAAACTTGTCATTTCAACTTGTAAAGTGTTGAATTCGCTGGGAATTGTTGGAGATGGAGAAATGCTGTGATCTAATGAGAATAAGTGAGAAGATGTTATATCGGTAATAGAGCTAAACATCACAGTAGGTTGTGACAAAAATACATCGCCTGATAACTCCATTAATCGAGTGTGGTTATCTGTTATCACATCATACAACGAATGCATTGACCATTGTGAGGTAACATTATTGCTTGCTGATACGACACTTGTCCTAATGGGCGGATAAAGGCTAGCGGTAATTGAAGTCAAACTGCTGACCTGGTTATCAAACACCGTAGCTAGGGGACTAGAAACAACAGGTGAACCAAGTTTCTCTGATTCTGTTTCAGAACTGCAGCTAATTAAATCAGAAAATTTCGTAAAAGTATTCATAAATTGAGAACTGATAAACGAGAGCAAATCCATAGAAGAAAGAGATTCTGCTGAAATAAAGTCCTCTCTTGTCGTTTCCGAAACGCTATGTGTAGGAAACAACATTGTTGGCTGAAGTTTCGAGGTAAAAACAGACATGGATGGTTCAGATATCAAGATACCACCGTTGTCGCTAATATCTTCACTTTGTGCCAATGATGACGTGCATGATTCATTGTCTGGATGAATGGCTGAATGAGTGATTTGAACATCTGTAATGATGATGTCCCAACAATCAGAGTTGAAGTCATTACTACAGTTAGCTTCTTGTTGACACGTAACTCCTGCAAAAAAATTTCAGAGTAGCGTGATTTCTCTTTCTTAAAACTTAAGTTTTAACTTGCTATCGGAACACAATAAGTTAAACGTCGTTTCAGAACTAAAAATTACCATAATTATTATTCAACTATAGTTTAAAATTAAATGCAGTTTTCAAATCTTCATCGTGAACAATGATAATCATTTATTCTAAGAGAAAATAAGTTCTATCAATCGCACGTGTATACAGTGTTTCAAACCAATTCAACTCCTGTTTCAAAGAAAAAGCTCTTATCAAGACCAAAATGATTTTCATTTGTTTTAACAAGATTGTCGGCAGAGTGGAAGTAAAATCTCAAAAACTAATTTTAAAATGTAGATTTTTCTATGTATTTTAGTTTTAGCGGATAAATGTAAACTTCAGAATTATGTCATACCTGTGTAACCTTGTGGACAAATACAGATGTATTCGTCCACGCCGTCAATGCACGTCCCTCCATTGTGACACGGGTATTGAGGTAAACATTCATTGTAGCGATACTCGCAAAACTTTCCGTGAAAGTCTGGCACACAAAAACACAGAAAGTCATCAGATGTTTCATTTCCACCCAAAACAGATCCTTCCATCAGACAGAGTCCTCCATTTTCACATGAATTATTTTCACATAACAATAATTCAGCTTCACATTTAACACCTGTCCAACCTGGAGGACGTTAAGAAATACTTAAACATAATACTAACAGTAGCCTTTTTTAAAAAAATAATTCCTTGAGTATTTAAATTTAAATGGCTAAATTAACAAAAGCGATTCTTAGATAAATTAAAAGTAAGCGAAAATCATATCCGACATACCAAACTGACAAACACAGGAATATCTGTTGATTAAATCCACACAAATTCCACCATTTTGACACGGTGACAACTCACAGTCGTCAATGTTCACTTCACAATGTAAACCTGTAAACCCTGGAGGACAACTGGAAAACAAAAAATAAACATAATTCGAAGTAATTTTGTATAACAGCTTACATCCGCCAGAAAACTTTCTTTTTTTGCTTTTAAACTTTGTGTTGTTATGGTCAGGTGAACCCTTCTTGGACATGAAAAGAAATTTATTTCAAACGTTTATGAATTAAAGCTCACTAGCACGTGTATAATTTATTTTTAATTTTATTTCTCAAAATTAAGATCGTAGTTTGGCTGTAATAATTTATCTTTAGAAGTTTTAATAACAGTTTTGTTCGTTATTTAAGAATAACTGTTTTTAAACTTTCAGTCTTCACACAACGTTACTACTATTTACAGAATGAGTTATTTTCCATTTCAGTAAAATAAATCGTATATGATAATAATACCTTATTACATCCTCAAATAAACTACAGTTATATAACGTAAAATATGATTTCAACTATTACAGTACCTTTCAGTACATAACACCTTTTACATATTAAGTTACTCGTCAGTGCTCAATCATCACTGTGGCCAAAGGTGGGGTCCGAAGCTCGAGTCTCAAACCATCGGGAATTAATTGTTATTCTGTTTCAGTTAAAACATCAGTTGTATAATACACAAAAATACTATATTGTTTCACGTGTCCCGAAGATTAAAGTCAAGAATTAATATTGTAATCAGTACTTTACGTGATCCTATTTACTGGAGAGTAGTACAGGTTTCGTGTTACTCGGAACAAACATAAGTAATAAAGAGACTAAATACCCATAAAAGTTTCCGATATAAATATATATCACCAATAACGGAAAAAAGCAAAATTTCAAGGTTAATCTGACACCGATACTTCTTTGCTTCTGCAATCAATATTACTGTATCAGTTTACCACTCCTGCTTTCTTACCTCCCGACAGACGAAAAGGTTAAAACAAATAATTTAATTTACAATAAAATAGGTAAAGCAGTTAATATTGGAAATATGATTGCATGGACTTCAAGAATTATACCTCGTTATAACCTTTACATTTGCAGCAGTAATTAATGTAATTAAGCACAAAGGGCTATCTGTGCTATGCCCACCACGGGTATCGAAACCCGATTTCTTGCAGTACAGTTCCGTCGACAAACCACTGCGCCACTGAAAGGTGTTTTTCTAAGTCATCAGTTGAATAGTTTCACTGTTATAGATGTTTTTCACCCTAGTTTCAAAAACATCTAGAAGACTGCGCCTGCTGAGCGAATTTGCACCTGAACGGAATTATCACATGTAGAGCCCCGTAAGCTATGCCTATCAAATTTATCCCATGTAGTACTACTATTTAAAAGTGTAATATTAAATATCAAACCTATCAAATACTACAGATAACCAAAATACATACTGAATCAGTTATACTTAACGGTGTAAACTACATGGTTAAATATAATTTAGTACTTGATTTGTTTTCAATCTTCACAGGAATTTGAAATGTTATAGCTTGAGGATTCAACAATCCTCCTTCGATCCAGTCAAAATATATGTTCACTTATTACTTGAATAAAATAATAATAACAATATGTATATACATAGTTATATACACGCATCAGTATATACATATGAGTACAAGTAAACACACATGCGAAGAAACAGACGAATGAGACAAGGACGCCACAATGTCTGTTTTTCATTTTCATCCTATTTTTGTAAAGAGAGTTAGAAAGATCCAATCATACTAATTACTGTTCAATAATCACACAGACAGCCCATTCAGGAAAGCGTGGATCTATAAATCGAATTCTGTGGCTGGTATCAAGAAATTAAATACCAACGAATTTAGATGTTGGGGGGGATTTCTAAAAAACAACTTTCAATAATTGGGCTAAAGAAAGACCAACTAATACCAAGATAGCAGGCTGGCATGGAAATTACTCACTGGTTAAATGTTTACACTTGTGTTGGTATGTGTAATGGTTAGTATAAAGAAGTTATTTATATTCTGCAGTAACTATGTTAGTTATGTTTGTTTTTTTTAATTTCGCGCAAAGCTATTTGAGGGCTATCTGCCATAGCCGTCTCTAATTTAGCAGTGTAAGACCAGAGGATAGGCAGCTAGTCATCACCACCCACCGCCAACTCTTGGGTTACTCTTTTACCAATGAATAGTGGGATTGACTGTAACATTATAACGCCCCCACGGCTGAAAGGGCGACCATGTTTGGTGCGACTGGGATTCGAGCCCGCGACCCTCCGATTACAAGTCGAACGCCTTAACCCACTTGGCCATGCCCGGCCTAGTTAGTTATGTGATTTATACTTTTATCAATGACCATGACGTGGCAAACGATTCATCCTGCGTAACTTTTGGTGGACGTGAATGAGATAACAACTGCGAAAGATGAAATGTTTACGCATGTGTTGGAATATATATGTTTTGAACGATGAAATTTGCTTATATTTTGCAATGGCTATACTAATTTACGCTGATTTATACTGAATTGTCAACCTTGGAGAATACTGACTCAGCATAACATATGCAGGAAAAAATGATAACTTTGTATGATAGAAATCATAGGTTTATGTTAGGCTGGGATAAATAAAATGTGCATAATCAGTAACTATTAGGTTAATTTGTAAAATTAATTTTCATAATATCCTAATTGAAGATTTTCGAAGAGTGGAAAAATGGACAATGTTTTATATTATAATTAATATAAATGGGTTTACCACAAAAACGTTAAAAAACCTTGTGCAACTTGTTGAAAGGAAACCCTCTACTCCGAAGTTAAAACGTCAGTGTTCGGGGTTTGTCTATAACATCTTCCAGTTTACAACAAAATCTAGTGAGTAACTGTAGGTTTATATGTAGGATATTTTGTTTAAGATATTTATATTGTTTTCTTATAAACGTTTAAGGAAGATGATTGATTTATAACAGTAATGTTTAAATTGAGGTAGTATAGATCAGTTGCATTAGCCAAACATTTTTATGTACTAGATGGACCTAACTATGCCAAGAAAATTCGAATTGCTAGGTAACGCTATGTTTAATTTTTAAAGTATTGTGGTAGTCTTTTTTATTAATGTATGTAATGTATCGACATTCAAATTCAGAAGAGTAAGTTGTTAAGTACTGTAATTTATTTCGGACCAGTTTCCGATTTATTACACCTTGTACGTTAAGTATTACTATCTCAAATAACCGCACTTTAGAATTTGAGCTTCGTAATTAATTAAATGTTAATATGTATTAAATTAATGTTATTTGCCATAAAGATTGATACATACACTTTCCTTTTTTTAACACAAATACATTTTAATATACAAACATAAAAATTTACAATAACGGTTATTACTAATATATATTACAAACGATGGTTTATGTACAACATTTTTACAAACTTACAGACAATATTGAGTCTCATATTTTGTCTAGAACCTAATATTTTATCGACGATCCAAGTCCAGGATGAGCAAATTAATCCTGAGTTTATGTTGTCACACACCTCGTTCAAGCTAGCTAACTGTTGTTTCATGATTGGTCTCACACCGCTTATCAAGAGAAATATACAAAGTTCTCGTGAAAATTCTAACGTCGGAAGTAATTAATTGAACAGTTTGTAATGTTCGAAATCTATAAACCTTCTCGGTCAGATTGTGTAATTTTCCAATTAATAGACGCTAATCACGATTATAGCTTCCTAGGCCTATAACACACTGACTGTAACTGTCCAATAATATTCTCTTCTCGGCGTGTTACTTTCATACAAATTACATGTCTCTAGAACCTTCACCAAATTTCACTTACAACAGTATTCTAGCACATTTTCTTAAATATTGTTACTTCTCACTTTCAAGAATTCTCTACAAGTTTCCAGAAAAGGCTGGACTTGCGCAATACACAGTCATGAGTATACGTCACATGTAAAAATATAAAACCATACAGAAACAAGCGCAGGTATTATAATAAACGCATAACGATAAATCCGTCACAAAAGTATGCTATTAATGTAATGAAGGTACTATGCACCGTTGGCTTGTGTCTGTTTAAAGATGTGTGAACTGAATCGTATGAATGCGGCTTTAAATAATAAAAAAATCGTTTGTTTGAATGCGTTCAGTGCAAAAATACGGTAGTTCGTAATCGATTAATTATAGACTCAAAATGTTCACTAATTTTATGTAAGAGTGGACTGATATAATGATTTCTGAAATCAACTATTTTGACATTATAAAGATTCAATTTCAACTCTTATTCGTTCGATATAATTATGTATTTATATGCGTATTTCATTATAGCAGTCGGTATCATATTTATATAAATATTGTGATTAACGATTATTAATCAAAAACTACAGAATTTGACGTGGAACGTTTATAGATTTCGAACATTATGAACCGTTCAGCTTCAGACAAGTAACTTCGGAAGTTAATATTTCTACGAGGACATTAGCCATCCATCTTTCTTTGTGAAAAGCAATCTTGTAGATCGCCTGAGGCCAAACAAGAATAAAGCTAGCTAGCTGGCCCGTAACGTAAAGCGTATTTGTGTATCAACATAAAAGTAATTTGTTCATCGTGGACCGTCGGTAAAATATTAAGTTCTAGACCAGATAGAAGACTGATTATTGTTTGTAATTTTTGTTTATATATAAATAATTATTTGTTTTAACTATTTGTAATAACCGTTATTATAAACTGAATTTTTGTTTGTATATTAAAATACATTTGTGTTAAGAAAGAACATTGTGTATATCAGTCTTGTTGGTAAATAACATTAATTTAATACATATTAACATTCAATTAACTTCGAAATTAAAATTAAAATTTCCGACTGTTTGAAATCGTAATACATAAAAATATCTAAGTATTTTCATCTGTATTTTATGTAGCTGACATTCTGTACATAGGATATGCCAAATCATATATTTCCACTTCTTCTCTGTTTCTTACAAAGGTTTCATGCTAGAGTGATTATTCTATACGTGACACTGTTCGTGAATCAGTACTCCTTTTGGGTATTGATAACGCTAAAGGAGAAGTGTAGTACAAAGATTTATTTAGTTCGAATGAGGTAGAGATTTATCTTGCATATGAATAATAGGAAATGTTGCTGACGTAGATAACCTAGAATTATAGGATATCACATTAGGATTTTGTCTCATTCAACAGTATATAATATCATCAGATTTCTACTCTCTCATCATCACTAGTAATCTCTGGAAGAAATTCAACATATTCATATGGCAAATTAAATTTAAAATTTTCGTTATTGTGTTTACTTTTCTCTTTACTGTCGTAATTTGAATGATAACACATAAATGGCTCACAACTCACCAACTTCAAGTCAGTGAATCTGAATATAACTATCTTACCTTTTCATCACTGGTTATTACTGCTTTCTTCTTGATGCATATGAAAATCATTTCATTAAAACAGTTCAGTGATGAAAAACAGAACTCGATGACATCACTTTATGGTAATAATGATTTCAATAAAACGTTACACTTGACCAGGGGTCACCACACTACGAATAGATATATTTCTTATCGAGAAATATAGAGCCGATCCACTTCTGTCGGATCCAACCTGGTTGTCAAAGTTGTCATTTTTGGTTGACATCACATCCCACATGAATGAATTGAACTTGAAACTTCAGGGGAAGAATAACCTTATCTGTGATCTCTATAGAATCATTAAAGGATTTCAGAGAAAGCTGTCATTGTTTGAAGCACAGTTGGAAGGAGGAAACCTCTCTCATTTTCAGTGTTTCAATAAGTTTCATGCTGGAATCACAAAAGATGTCAACCTGGAGTTTCAGAAAAAGATCCAGGTGATTTAAATAAACATTTCTAGAGAGATTTTCGGATCTCGACAGAATCGAAAGTGACATTCTCCTTTTTCAGAATCCTTTTAGTTGTGTCATTGATGACGTGCCAATGGAACTTCAACTGGAGATCATCGATTTGCAAGGAAATGACTTGTTGAAAGTAAAACACAGAGAGGGACAACTTATTGAATTTTACAGCTGCATACCTGAAGATGATTTTTCAAAGCTGAAGCAGTTCGCATCTGGTATGGCATCAGTGTTCGGAACAACTTATGTCTGTGAACAATCATCTTCAAAAATGAAGTATGTGAAGTCGATACATCGATCAAGGTTGACTGATGAACATTTGAAAGCAATTCTAATGATTGGATGCAGCAATTCAAAACCGAACATTGAAGATATTTCGAAAGCTAAACGCCAATTTCATGAATCTCACTAACTTTTTTGCGGCTTAGTGAAATTCAGATATGTACTCACTATGTGCGATGTGACAATTGTTTTTGCTAATGTCACCTTCTTTGATAACCTTTTGGTAAATAAAAATGTTGGTTGTATTTGTGTTTGTTTTTTATTATATGTGTGTATTTCATGCTACTCCCACATGGCTAATGTGGCATCCTAAACTTAGTGTTAAGTCTTTTACAGAGAGCTTTCGTTCTAACTTATGAGTATTGAACATAATGATTATGTGGCCCCCGCTTCTCATTCCCCAAGTAATCTGGCCCCTGTGAAAAACGTTTGGTGACCCCTGCACTAGACAAACGTAAACGCCGAAGTACTTTATTTGAACATTAAGCAGTTGCTTAGAAGAAAGTATTATTTTTAACTAAAAGGTATTTGTTTTAACTCATCACTTACACATAGGTAACTAAGACAACAAATTAGCAATAGTCACATGATTAGAAATAAAACTTTTGGTGGCAAGAAATCATTTTGATTATTATGCCGACTTTCATGTTTATATGACTTCGTATTGTTTATCTTTGACAAGCATGATTTTAGATATACACAGTTTTCTGCTAAGGAAATATATTTCCTATTATAGGTATTAGCGCTGAAACATATTGTCACACGATAACAGCCACGTCTCGCCTAACAGTTCTGTCACAACAGTCATGGTCTGTGGTTATATATTTTCGGTTTCTCATCATTAAATATTCACGTTCCTTAAAATCAACTTATAATGACAGTTTAAAAAGTAAACAGTTTAAAGTATCTCTGGTGTCTATGACATAATATTATAAACCTACTTACAGAAAGATACCTTATGTGTATACATAAAACTTTTCTTACCTACAGCTGTATTGTTCTCCAAGACCATCTACACAGGTACCGCCATTTAAACAGCGGCCAGTGTTGTTGGATTGAGAGTCGTTACATATACTGATGTCAACCTCACAAACTTCCCCTGTGTATTAAACATGTATAACATAGTATATAAAACGTACGTTATTATATACATAAATATACTAAAACTAGTACCTTGCACAAAATAAACAACAGATGATGAACCCTGGAAATAAGTGACCAGTAAAAAATTGGGTGAAGTCATTCATCTTGTATATAAAATACATAGAGAACTGTGTGGACGTCAGCAAATAGTGAAATAAGTTAAACTGGTGATGGTCTTTATACTTAATTTTATAATGTAGATGTAATAAGTGTAAAAAACAAGTAAAATATTGACATATGTAAGTAACTGAAAGATAAAAAATTACCAACACATTTCTGTATACTTAAAACTCTTTAAACTTCAAATTTACAACTTTTTATACCAGTCATTACTGTAATATCCATGTGCACTCCTTGTTCTTACATACGAAAACTAAGACTATATATAACTTCAAATACTTTTTATTTTTGCTTAATTACGAAAAAGTTACTGCACAATAATAATAATAATGGCCCGGCATGGCCAGGTGGGGTAAGGCGTTCGACTCGTAATCCAGGAGTCGCGGGTTCGAATCCCCGTCCCACCAAACATGCTCGCCCTTTCAGCCGTGGGAGCGTTATAATGTTACAGTCAATCCCACTACTCGTTGTTAAAAGAGTAGCCCAAGAGTTGGCGGTGGGTGGTGATGACTAACTGCCTTCCCTCTAGTTTTACACTGCTAAATTAGGGACGGCTAGCGCAGATAGCCCTCGTGTAGCTTTGCGCGAAATTCAAAAACAAACAAACAAATAATAATAATAGTACTATAAAGTTTGAAAATATGTATTAAAAAATGTGAGTAATATGAAAAACAACACGTATTGGTAAGCTAAGACAGATATCTTTTACAATCACATTGTTATATTGTCGTTTCACAATATCATTATTAAAACGTACGACTGATTTATAGCAAATCCTGCGACCACGATCAATGAATAGTTGGAAAACTCTCTCCGACCTAATTGACCCATCTCAGATACAACTTCCCAGAACCCGTTAGAAAGACTTATACATCTGCAGGGACGTTAGGAACCGACATCTTTTCTAAGACTCAATGAAAAAGAGCTTTCATAAACAACGTAAGTCAAAGATGGTCCTAAATTGACATCCGCATCAGTCAAACAAGTCCACAAATAGAGGAATAAAAACACCTCGCATGTGACTGTGGACATCCCAGTCAAACACTCGGTCACATTATAAACTCGTTACCTAAATAAATGTTGTTTTTCTGGACGTATTGGTGACTTTTACGTGGCCACAGCAGACTCCATCAAATGTACCACAGACCTCATATACAAAAATCTAATTTGCTGCCCTAATACTCCATAGTAAGAAAAAGAAGACTTCATAAAAATATAGCTCTATTCACATACATTTACCGAAAGCACAAGTGATAATACCCATATGTTTTAACAATTTAGATTTTACAGTTGGTGTCCAATTTTGTGCAGTTGAACACAATTTTTACAATCAAAGTCAAGATGAATTAATAAAACTAAAGCATTTAGGAAGTATACATTTAATATCTGATAGAATACATTAATTGGTAACGTTTTTGTCCTTCTTATAGTAAAATAACTTCTTAGCAATTGGTCAGACGTACCCACTTAACATTTGGAACTGGTGTAACATAATAATATTTTTGACTGTTGTACTGTTGTCAATTTCTGCTTTAATTTTCTCCTGTCACGGTCCATATACAATTCCTTTATACACCCACTATATTGTTCAGGCTAGCTGTCGATATACTCTTTGAAGTGATATCTACCATGAAAATTGATTAGGTTTTCATCGGTGATAACATTATATCACGTTATGCAACTGCTAAAAAATTCTGCATTATTTCACTAAAGATGCTTTTCATAAGATAGCTTTCTTCTACATCATCCAGTATTATAAAATTAAAGACATTTTGACATTTCATGAAATGTGTTATATGCCATTGCCTGCGTAAAAAACGTCACAATTTCAAAGATGTTTGTTTTGTACATTCTTTGACTCAAAATCCACAGCTGGGCATACACCATACGCCAAACAAACATTTGTTAGACTTGTTACATGTTATACTTTTATTTCAGACAAGTCTCCGATTTATTACATTACGTATGTTAACGGATTACTATTTCAAGTAATCGGAAATTTGAATTTAGTAGTTAATCAACTGTTAATATGAATCAAAACTCTCTTATTTGCTAATGAGACTGAGAAACATAATTTCCATTTTCAACACAAACATATTTCAATGTGAAAACATAAAAACAGTAAAACCTATAATAACGGTTATCACTAATAGTTATTACAAATGACGGTTTATATACACGAGTTTTACAAGCTTACAGACAATAGTGAGTCTTATATCCCGGGCGAGAACTGAATATTTTATGAATGACCCAGGTCCACGACGAGCAAATTATTTCTGAGTTGATATATTTGCGCCTTGCTTAAGCGAGCTGGATGTCATTTATTTGTTGGCCTCTCACCACTAGCCAAGGGAGATATTTAATGTTCTTGTAAAAACTCTAACGTCCGAAGTAATTAATTGAAGTTGAAGGGTTTGTAATGTTCGTACTCTATAAGCGTTCTTGGTCAAATTCTGTAGTTTTTCCGATTAATAGACGCCAATCTCACGTATAGCTTCAAAGGTCTATAGCACACCGACTGTAGCTGCCCAATGACATTCATTCCTTTATGTGTTTCTTCTATACAAATCACGCGAATCTCTACAACCTATACCAAAGTTCGTTTGTCAACAATGATCTAAAACAGTTTTCGTAAACTGTTGTTGCCTCTCGTTTTCAAGAGTTCTCTATAAGTTTGGAGAACAGACAGGACTTAGACAATATACAATCATGAATATACGTCACATTCAAAAGAGAAAACTTCACAGAAACAAACGTAGGCACTAAAATAAATGTACAACAGTAAATCTGTCACATAATCTCAGTGTTCCATTTTTTTCAATACAATTCTTTCAGTGTGTATTCATTTTAACCACCACACTTATTTATTTTCTAACAAATACACTTCTAGTTTTCCATCAAACGATAATTATCAGTCTAGTGTTTATCTGAATTTTTATCTTTCTTTAAAAGATAAATCAAATGATTTCCTTCACTTGATCCTTGAATATATATTTTTACTGACTACAAAACTGTTAGAAAAAGTGATTTTAAAAGTCTGAAATTGAATATATTTTGCACACCAGCCTTTTATTACCTGTGAAAAATGTGATTCAATAAAATATGTTACTTGATAATAAATTATTACATGTTACAAAGTATTCTCAGTGTAAGGAACTGACAAAAAAAAATGAAGTCATCCACTTTGTCTGTGAATTACGTAGGGACCCCAGCAACAATCAGTGGAATGAATTAAAATAGTGATGGTGTTTTTGTTTACTTTTTCATAATTCATACGCTTTGGTTTGGTCTGTTTTTAATTTCGCGCAAAGCTACACGAGGGCTATCTGCGCTAGCCGTCCCTAATTTAGCAGTGTAAGACTAAAGGAAAGGCAGCTGGTCATCACCACCCACCGCCAACTCTTGGACTACTCTTTTACCAATGAGTAGTGTGATGCACCGACACATTATAACGCCCCCACGGCTGAAAGAGCAAGCATGTTTGGTGTGACAGAAATTCGATCTCGCGACCCTCAAATTACGAGTCAAGTGCCTTAACCACCTGGCATTCCGGGCCTATTCATATTCTATCATGGGACCTGTAACGAACAAAATTATGAACACAGACAACTTGTGGTGTAAATATCTTTTTAAAAAATGCTTCAGAAGCTGATAAGATCTTTGACTTCTTGCATCACAGAAAGTGGACTTAATATTTTGCAGTGTTTTAATCAATAAACTAATATTGTAAAATTACTTGAACTTTTACTCAATATATACAAATTAACGTGTGTAATAATGTTATAATTGAACTAACACATTTCTCTTTCTCACTTACAATGTATTATGTAAGCATTCCATGTATTTTAAAACATATTTCTTTGTTCTGAATTTCGCGCAAAGCTACACGAAGATTATATGCACTAACCGTCCCTAATTTAGCAGTGTAAGACTAGAGGGAAGGCAGCTAGTCATCACCGCCCACCGTCAACTGTTTTTTTAACCAATGAATAGTGGGATCGACTGTCTTATTATGACGCTCTCACGGTTGAAAGAACAAGCTGTGAGGAGGATTTGAACCCGCGACCCTCAGATTACGACTCTAACCACCTCGCCATGCCGGGCCAATTTTTAAACTTATTATTTTAACCATGTGTAATTCGAAAACTCCACATTTACAGAATAATCGATAAACTTCCAATAATTTCCCTTTATTCAAGCTACTTTGGTTTTTATCATGATCTTGAGATAACACATGGTCTGCACATTGAAGGCATGCTGTGAAGCTCAACCCTGTGCTTGAATAGCGGAGTTAGGTGATTCCTCGAAGTTACAACATCATTTGTGTTTAAAAGAGTACCAACCACACGGTAGCACTAGTCATTCTGACTGGTTATCTAAGTAATATTATTTAGGAAAGAAACCAACTCAAGTCCAGTAAAAGTGAATGTCCAGCATGTCAAGCAACTGTACACAGTATGCTCCATAGGAAATCGTTTCGATCTAAAAATACCATAACAGTGGATGTTGTTATTGACTGACACAACCACGTCTTTGAAATATAACCCTATTAATAGTTTGAAATAATTCGTGCTTGTTGTCTTTCTTTGTAATATTTCATTATGGCAGTTCATTACTTTTTCTCATGATAAAAATGGTTGGTTCAAAACGTACCTTTAGGTATCATTACATAATATAAAGTTACCCATTTCTGCACGAGAAAATTAACTTTTATTATTTAACATCAATAAATACATATATACTGCTCTTCTTTTAAACAGTTGTGATAAAAACACTTCTATGTAAGGTGTACCTGACACTGATTCTTCAAAAACACTTCTATGTAAGGTGTACCTGACACTGATTCTTCAAAAACACTTCTATGTAAGGTGTACCTGACACTGATTCTTCAAAAACACTTCTATGTAAGGTGTACCTGACACTGATTCTTCAAAACACTTCTATGTATGGTGTACCAGACACTGGTTCTTCAAAAACACTTCTATGTATGGTGTACCAGACACTGGTTCTTCAAAAACACTTCTATGTAAGGTGTACCTGACACTGATTCTTCAAAAACACTTCTATGTATGGTGTACCAGACACTGGTTCTTCAAAAACACTTCTATGTATGGTGTACCAGACACTGGTTCTTCAAAAACACTTCTATGTAAAGTGTACTTGAGACTGATTCTTCAAAAACACTTCTATGTAAGTTGTAGCAGACACTGGTTCTTCAAAAATACGACGTCTTGTGGTATTTATAAAATATTTCGATTTATAATGAACATTAAAGACACTGTCACCTCCAGCAAGCAAAAAAGTGAAAGTTGATTCTCATTCAAGAACTAATAGCTCTCTTATGCTAATGTAATAATAAGTTGGAAAACAACGACTTATGAGCATAATAGAGTAATTTACTTTTTAGGGAACATATGTTTATAACTTTTTGTTTGTCAGCTTATTATTAACAGCCTTCTTGATTAATAGGAAATCTGTGCTTTAATTAATTATGGTGAATATGTAAAACAATATCAACATTCGTGGTACAGTTATTGTTTGCATGAATACACTGAAACTATGCACACAAATATACGTACATAAAACGAAACATCCTAATTCCATATATAAGTTTTGTAATACTCTGAGAAACATAAACACGTTTTAGGAAACTATAAATTAACAAAGTAAGTTGATATTTTTGTGTATAATCTTGGGTCGAAGTGCAAGTTAAATGGAATGTTTTGTCATGTATAACATATTTTGATGTGAAAGTGAATAACGTTTTCTGTACCTTTTACTTTCACAATGCTTTTTTAACTGTGGAAATTTAGATCTTTAAATGTATTTGCTTTGAGCGTTTCTACTTATTAACAGGTGAAAACCTCCATTTATCCGTCCCTCTATATCAGGGGTCACCAAACTACGGCCCTCGAGGTCATTTTGTCCGGCCCGCCAGCAGCTAGCGGCTTGGAAATAAAAAGTGACATTTCATCAAATGTCCGACTGTCATAACAAAATAAATCACACCGATGGTCGCTTTAAGCTGGCAAACACAAGACGTTATGATAAAAAGAAACAAGGCTGTCACGCGCATTTTTAATCAATAGGAAAATTCTTCTTTCGTCCTTACTGCCCGTTTATTCATATCGAGGCACGTATCTATGAAAGCATAAGGATTTCGAAAACAAGTACAGACTTAACCCTCGTCCTATCGACTCGTCTTGTAAATTCAGCGGCATAGGGTTACCGCTTCAGCAAGCTCATTTCTATTAGTAGTCGGGTTATGCGCTTTTCGTAACTCGTTCTTAGGTAAGTGTCGTGGCAATCGTACGTTTCAATATATTTTGTTTGTGCGTTCTTGGACCAGTACAATACTTTTCTCACAGCGTTCTGTGTTTTTCATTTTCAGATCCTGTTTTCACCCATCGTTATGGCTGCTTTTAAAAGAAGATAAGTGGACTCTGAGTGTCGTGCTTTCAATGAAGAATGGAAAGAAAAGTACTTCTTTGTGGAAACAAAAAACAGAAAGCTTCTTGTGTGAAATGCACCAAAAGTGTTGCCCTTTTGAAAGAGTACAATCTTCGGCGTCACTATGAAACAAAACATCTATCAACGTATTTCAAATTTTCAGTAAAGTTCCGTTCTGAAAAATTTGAAACCATGAAACATGTTTTGAATCTCTAAAGAATCTTTTCACGAGAAAATTTGCTGAAAATGAATCTATCACTCATACAAGTTACAAAATAGTACATAGGATGGCAGAGAAGAAGAAAACGTTTTACTGACGGTACCTTCATCAAAAAGTGTATAATGGAAACAACAAATGAGCTGTGTCCTGAAAAAGCCAATTTCTTTGAAAGTATCAGCCTTTCAGCAACTTAAGTTGTACGGAGAGCAGAAGAACTTGGACAGAACATCGCATTACAGATACGCCAAAAAGCTAGAAACTTCCTATGGTATTCTCTGGCACTGGATGAGTCTACTGATCTCTGAAGTACGTCACAACTTCTCGTGTTTATTCGTGGAGTTAATTTGGACTTTCAGATCACGAAAGAGTTGGCATCAGTTTGCAGCATGCACGGAAGAACAACTGGAGAAGACATTTTCATGGAAGTGCATAAAACTTTGCAAGACTATAACCTTCAGTGGAATCAACTTAGAGGTGTAACAGTAGATGGAGGACAAACGTGGCTGGAGTAAAGACGGGTCTGGCGGGCTGATAAGGAAAAAATATCTTCAACTCCCAAACGCTCTGTTCATACACTGCATCATACCTCAGCAAGCGCTCTGTGGAAAAGACTCAGATATTTATTGCGTACTGAAACCAGTCATTTCTGCAGTGAACTACATTCAGGGTCATGCACTTAATCATTGCTAGTTCAAGGCATTTCTTGAAGCAATTGATTTGGATTTCTGTGACTTGCCTTATCACACGGCGGTGAGATGGCTCAGCTGCGGTAAAGTCTTGTCTTGTTTTTATAAGCTGAGAAGAGAAATAGATATATTTCTTATCGAGAAATATGGAGCCGATCCACGTCTGTCGGATCCAACTTGGTTGTCAAAGTTGTCATTTTTGGTTGACATCACATCCCACATGAATGAATTGAACTTGAAACTTCAGGGGAAGAATAACCTTGTCTGTGGTCTCTACAGAATCATTAAAGAATTTCAGAGAAAGCTGTCATTGTTTGATGCACATTTGGAAGGAGGAAACCTATCTCATTTTCAGTGTTTCAATGAGTTTCATGCTGGAATTACAGAAGATGTCAACCTGGAGTTTCAGAAAAAGATCCTGGTGATTTAAATAAACATTTTTAGAGAGATTTTCGGATCTCGACAGAATCAAAAGTGACATTCTCCTTTTTCAGAATCCTTTTGAATGTGTCATTGATGACATGCCAGTGGAACTTCAGCTGGAGGTCATCGATTTGCAAGGAAATGACTTGTTGAAAGTAAAACACAGAGAGGGACAACTTATTGAATTTTACAGCTGCATACCTGAAGATGATTTTCCAAAGCTGAAGCAGTTCGCATCTGGTATGGCATCAGTGTTCGGAACAACTTATGTCTGTGAACAATCATCTTCAAAAATGAAGTATGTGAAGTCGATACATCGATCAAGGTTGACTGATGAACATTTGAAAGCAATTCTAATGATTGGATGCAGCCACTCAAAACCGAACATTGAAGATATTTTGAAAGCTAAACGCCAATTTCATAAATCTCACTAACTTGTTTGCGGCTTAGTGAAATTCAGACATGTACTCACTATGTGTGACAATTGTTTTGCTACAATTGGTAAATAAAATGTTGGTTGTATTTCTGTTTTTTTTATTATATGTGTGTATTGCATGCTACTCCCACATGGCTAATGTGGCATCCTAAACTTAGTGTTAAGTCTTTTACAGAGAGCTTTCGTTCCACCTTATGAGTATTGAACATAATGATCATGTGGCCCGCATTTCTCATTCCCCAAGTAATCTGGCCCCCTGTGAAAAAAGTTTGGTGACTCTTGCTCTATATCAAGAAAACTATCCCAATGAAGGTGTTTGAAACTAGTACAAAACTTGTCATCAACTAGACAAAAAATTTTGTATTTTCTCTTCCAATTTCAATTGTATTGTGAAACATAATGGAAAAATGCAGTGCAAGTAGGATAGGGTAAAAAATATATAACGTATCTGTGTGGTATTCAGTTGTGTTCATAGAAAGTTTTAGGTATCCACAGTATACGTGGATTCGTAAGTGTTATGCAAAACTTAATTTTCATCGTGGCTCAGGAGGGAAAAACAAACACCAGTTATTGACTAAAAACAATTATCTTTATTCTTGCAAAAAACTTTTGAGGCATTACTAGGGTATTTCACATATTGTTTGTTTGTTTTGAATTTCGCGCAAAGCTACACGAGGGCTATCTGCGCAAGCAGTCCCCAATTTAGCATTGTAAGACTAGAGGTAAGGCAGCTAGCCATCATCACTCACCGCCACCCATTGGGCTACTCTTTTACCAACGAATAGTGGGATTGACCGTCACATTTTCACGCCCCCACGAACCCGCGATCCTTATTTCACATATACTGGCTGATTTATGTATTCTGCACTTAGCTCTCTTGCTGCTTGAGCTAGAAAAAGGCATATCTTTACAATACCAAGATAAATATTAAAAGAAATCATCACAACACAACTTTAAGTTAGGTCAAGATCTTAGTTTGGTGTCCCAGATGTTTTATATTATTTATGTTAATGATTGTACCTATTATAGTTATTCAAGAAAAATATGTCCCTAACTCATACTAACTTGAACAAGTCTTTGTACCTCCTCATGAAGAATGTATGACGTCACTCCTTGATAGTTGACATAGAAACATAGCTAAGCAACTGTAATCACGACTAAACAGTTCTAGTTGTATATGATATTGTCTAAGTTAGAAACTCAGTGCAAGGTTTATGATTTTCAAACATCTGGCTAACTACGTCACTAACTACGTGGAGGACATCTACATGAAGAAATAGAACACATTCACCAGAATATACCTTAAAATAAAGTTTTGTTGTTTAGTAAGAAAATGCAACATATGTATATCTGTCCCATCACAGACTCCTCCCATGTTTTATCTAGGACCTTTCTAAGCCTAAAGTTGAAACTTAAGTTCATATAATAAGGATATAACTTTCTTTAAACTTCCTTAAGCCACGAAACACAATCTTATTCGAAACTTGTGTTCCAAACACCAGGTACAATAAAACTAAAAATGTAATGAAGCAAATATAACTATGAACAAAATCAGAATTGAAATGAAATGAAACAAATTACAAATATATCCATATTAAAATAACCATATTAACAGTAAATAAAGTATACAAAAATGAAATTTCCTAAATGTACTCAAAACTGAAACAAAAATCACACAAAAGAGAATCAAATGAAGCAAAGAGTAATTGAAATTAAGAATAGCTCGTAATTAAACATCAATAATTAGATAAGAAAAACTGAAAAAATCAGGCTTAAAAAAACGAAAATGCAGATATCTGTAAACATTGTAATACCAACTAAAAGCTTCAACCAAATCAAAGAAATTAAACTGGATACAAAATTAGTAAGGATCATACAAGAATAATGAAACTGTAATTAAGGTTAAAAGTAAATAAAAACCAAAGATGTCATAAGACAATAAGCAAGTTTAATAAATTCATAAACTAACTAGAAATGGAGTAGAATATTGAAAATACAAAATAAAACACATTAATATCATTACAAATTAAAACTGTAGAAACAAAATTTAACTGTTACTTAAAGATAGAAAGATAGATAAAATCAATTAAAATGTACTGTGAACTCAATACAATGTGAAACTAATTTAATACATAATTAAAGTACTTACAAAAAATTAAGTCATATAATAAACTTCGTAAACTTAGCAAATTAAACACTGAGTAAAGTCACTAGGAATATTACAGGATAAATAATAATAATCGAAATGAATCGAATAAAATTAAAGTTGAATATGATACAAACAAAACGTAATGTAGAGACACATATAATATGACAAGTCACAACCTGATGACAGATGTGGAGATTGTGCTAATTGATAATGCGGAGATACATATAATATGCAAATCACAACCTGATGACAGATGTGGAGATTGTGCTAATTGATAATGCGGAGATACATATAATATGACAAGTCACAACCTGATGACAGATGTGGAGATTGTGCTAATTGATAATGTGGAGACACATATTATAAGACAAATCACAACCTGATGACAGATTTGGAGATTGTGCTAATTGATAATGCGGAGACACATATTATAAGACAAATCACAACCTGATGACAGATGTGGAGATTGTGCTAATTGATATGACCAAAGATATTAGTGTGGTTGAGGTTCATCTTCTCACTTTGTTTCGATACTTTCTTATCTTCAAGTGGAGGCATAGATTTTGGAAGGTAATTTAGGAGTATATAATTTCTGAATACATTGCGTTTGTTTGAAATATTTCCACTACACATGAGTGTTTCTGGCAACCTTTCGAATTCTCACCCTTTGATATACTCGATAGAATTGGATTGACCTTAGTGACTTGAGCCAAGGCAGTGGTGGATGAATAGCTTAGTTTTGATTCTATGACGTCATGAACCTAGTGCTGAGTTATTCAATCAGGCTAAGTTCGATGTGGGTCTGTATAACATCATCTCGTCCTTGTACTCTTTCTAAATTTTTCATTTTTCATTTTTATTTGAGACATAATAATTATTTTTAGTATGTTTTACATGATAATTATTTTTGGTATGTTTTGCATGATAATTATTTTTAGTGTGTTTTACATGATAATTACTTTAGTATGTTTTACATGATAATTATTTTTAGTATGTTTTGCATGATAATTATTTTAATGTGTTTTATTATTTCTTTAGTTTTTCTACTATTTATAGCCGTCTTATCATCCGACCAAAATAACAGTTATTCCGACTAATGATATGACTCGTAATTTTACGTAGTGGGACTGGTAGGTAAGAATGCATGCCAAAACCTTACACTGTTGACTGTCAAAGTTAAGATCATTACTTTAAAAACATTTATTAAAGTTTCAACACAAATGGTTTCGTATGTTGTATATTCACATAAAAAAGAGTGCGTGATTTAGTAAAAAATCCAGCTAACGTAAGAGTAACGCACAACAAGTTCAGCATTGACTTAAAAGCATCTTATCACAAATCATTACTTGAAAACATTAAAAGTAAGATATACAGTATGTATACTTCCAGTTCCAGATCATATAACACAGTGCCTTCATAATCAAAGTCAAGCTGCTAGTCTGCTTCTGATACCTGGATTAAAAATTTTGAAAAATCGTCACTGGTGTAAAGTTTAAGTTTGTCAACCAACTGAATACACTTACACATACATAATACGAACATTGTAACTCATAGTTTCACCTCCATGACGTTGTCAACAGACATGGTGCACATCATTCCAGCCTCAGTTGAGTTGTTTTTGGTTAATGTCATAACCAGACCCAAGCGCAAGGCTCAAGCTTATAATATATCTTTCTCATCTCGATCTCGTTTTTGTTTACTGTGCTTCACTGTCTTAGGATGGAAGTATTTTTATTTAAGTACCCTAAAACGTTACATTTTATACGTAAATCAAGAAAGAGAACATCTCTTTCATCCTTCTGTTTCGTGATAAAGTGAGGAAGTGCAAAGTTTATAGAGATTTAGTGAAATAACCTCGTATCTAAACATTTAATTAATGACATATAATTATACCATTCAATTAAAACCATGAATTTATGTCTTTAAATATCTGTTGTTTGAAGAAAATTGAACTTAGGAACAACACGGAGCAATCAGATTACAATTACTAGAAACTGAGAGATAAGAAAGGAATATATAATTCTTTCTGAGAAGATCAGTACCAATGGGTGAGAGATAAGAAAGGAATATATTATTCTTTCTGAGAGGATCAGTACCACTGGGTGAAAGACAAGAAAAGAATATATCATTCTTTCTGAGAGGATCAGTACCACTGGGTGAGAGATAAGAAAGGAATATATCATTCTTTCTGAGAAGATTAGTACCACTGAGTGAGAGATAAGAAAGGAATATATCATTCTTTCTGAGAGGATCAGTACCACTGGGTGAGAGATAAGAAAGGAATATATCATTCTTTCTGAGAATATTAGTACCATTGGGTGAGAGATAAGAAAGGAATATATCATTCTTTCTGAGAGGATCAGTACCACTGGGTGAGAGATAAGAAAGGAATATATCATTCTTTCTGAGAGGATCAGTACCACTGGGTGAGAGATAAGAAAGGAATATATCATTCTTTCTGAGAAGATTAGTACCACTGGGTGAGAGATAAGAAAGGAATATATCATTCTTTCTGAGAGGATCAGTACCACTGGGTGAGAGATAAGAAAGGAATATATCATTCTTTCTGAGAAGATTACTACCACTGGGTGAGAGAAAAGAAAGGAATATATAATTATTTCTGAGAGGATCAGTACCACTGGGTGAAAGACAAGAAAGGAATATATTATTCTTTCTGAGAGGATCAGTACCACTGGGTGAAAGACAAGAAAAGAATATATCATTCTTTCTGAGAGGATCAGTACCACTGGGTGAGAGATAAGAAAGGAATATATCATTCTTTCTGAGAAGATTAGTACCACTGAGTGAGAGATAAGAAAGGAATATATCATTCTTTCTGAGAGGATCAGTACCACTGGGTGAGAGATAAGAAAGGAATATATCATTCTTTCTGAGAGGATCAGTACCACTGGGTGAGAGATAAGAAAGGAATATATCATTCTTTCTGAGAAGATTAGTACCACTGGGTGAGAGATAAGAAAGGAATATATAATTCTTTCTGAGAGGATCAGTACCACTGGGTGAGAGATAAGAAAGGAATATATCATTCTTTCTGAGAAGATTACTACCACTGGGTGAGAGAAAAGAAAGGAATATATAATTATTTCTGAGAGGATCAGTACCACTGGGTGAGAGATAAGAAAGGAATATATCATTCTTTCTGAGAGGATCAGTACCACTGGGTGAGAGATAAGAAAGGAATATATCATTCTTTCTGAGAAGATTAGTACCACTGGGTGAGAGATAAGAAAGGAATATATAATTCTTTCTGAGAGGATCAGTACCACTGGGTGAGAGATAAGAAAGGAATATATCATTCTTTCTGAGAAGATTACTACCACTGGGTGAGAGAAAAGAAAGGAATATATAATTATTTCTGAGAAGATTACTACCACTGTGTGAGAGATAAGAAAGGAATATATAATTATTTCTGAGAAGATTAGTACCACTGGGCTGAAAATTATCTGATTTTTAAGTTGCTCTCTTCCTAGCTTGTAATAATAACATTAATAAAAAAGTGACAAAAGAAAACTGTTAAAGAGATTCCCGTGAATATCATTGTTTCTACTGCGTGAAGTGTAAGTTATGAAATATGACAATTAAGTATACGTTTAGATTTTATTTTAAAACTTCCTCTACGATGAAATTCTAAAATTTTCTTTGAAGGATAGAAGACTGAAGCAACAGGAACTCGCAAGATTTTTGCAACACAGATATACCTTGAATAGTACTATCCAGTAATAAGTTAGCTTGTAGCTTCGTGGATATATATGTTCAGCTAACTAATTGTCCCTTACTACATCTTATTATTTATAAATAACTTAGAACTTGTTTGTCAGTTAATACAATAGTTACTACAGGACATGTAAGTAAGGAAAGTAATTCTAGAAATTAGAATGTTTATTGATTTTATTTATCCTTTCATCACTCAGTCACCTTAAGGAACGCCCCGGCATGGATTAAGGCGTGCGACTCGTAATCTGAGGGTCGCGGGTTCGCATCCCCGTCGCGCCAAACATGCTCGCCCTTTTTAGCCGTGAGGGCGTTATAATGTGACGGTCAATCTCACTATTCGTTGGTAAAAGACTAGCCCAACAGTTGGCTTTGGTGGTGATGACTAGCTGCCTTCCCTCTAGTCTTACACTGCTAAATTAGGGACAGCTAGCGCAGATAGCCCTTGAGTAGTTTTGCGCGAAATTCAAAACAAACAAACAAACCTTAAGGAACTTTTTCTATCTCTTGACCTTTCTCGTTAGTCAAAAACACATATAATAAAACAGTTCAAGCTTCAGAACAAATAATTATGTGACACGTGTCAGAAAATCAGTGGCTCAGCGGTAAGTGGGAAGAAATAGAGCGCTGTTAACCAGTTTTCCATACCCATGGTGAGCACAGCTAACCTATTTGTAGCTTGCTGATTGTATACATATATTTTTAACATTTCGCACGTATTCCAAGAGTAACCGTTTATATACAACAACAATGTACTCTTTCTTAAATATTTGACTACATTGGTTTTAATTTATTTAGTTGTAATGTTATTAATGAATATACTAATAAAAGTTAAATAACACACGCTATAAAACATTATTTAATTACTTAAACGTGATGTGAAAGAAATTAGTTCACACGTGAAAAGTTATGAAACATCAAAAACTTAAAATTGTTTATTTGAAATACATCTCCTGTACACAGCATGTTGAACTGTCAGGTTAAGATGTATATGTCCTTAATTAAGCGGGTTGAACTGTCAGGTTAAGATGTATATGTCCTTAATTTTTAACTGAGAGATATTAATCAATTGGTATTAGCCGTCACATAAACTGGCAACTATTAATTGGATTAACCCTCACTCTGGGAATGCAGTCACATGTGAAACTTCGAAGTGTATTTTGTAACACTTCCCCTCGTACTCTCAACCCTCGGATGCCCAGACCGAAATGCTAACTACTAGCGCTTAAGTCCAAACTTTAAAATAACAAGAGTATTAACATAAAACAAGATATAGAAAATAAAAATACAATATGAGGATTATAAGGTTATGTAATTTATTAATTGTGTCGTGAGAAAAGCAATAAATATTTCAACATATTATAAATCAATGTGTGTGTGTGTGTGTAAAAACAAGTGATTCACAGTCGTTCCTTCTATATTCGTGCGTAGTTCACAGAATACGCTTAAATGTTTACCTTGTTGCCGTAAGAAAAAGCATCCCCAGTGGCACAGTGGCATGTTTGCCGAATTACAACGCTACAAACCGGGCTTCGATACCCATGGTGATCAGAGAACAGATAGCTCATTGTGTAGCTTTGTGCATAACTTCAAGTAAACCGTAATAAAAACAGGGCAATATTTGTTTATATAGACTCTTCGGGTTAAGGAAGTAGCAAAAACTTAGGTTTTCTGCCAGTGTAATATATGCGTTTCATTAAGGTGACAGAGTTTCTAACGGCTAGATGAAAGTGACCAAACGCGTGCAGCTTTACCAGAACATCCCTTTACCCGAAGAGTCTTTATTCGAAATATATATATCTATATATCTAAATTTATTGCCTTACCTGTGAACCCTGGTGGACAATCACAGATGAAGTCGTTAATATCGTCTATACATATCCCATCATTCAGGCAGGGATTGGAAAGACACTCGTTTATGTTTACTTCACACATCTGACCTGAAAAACCATTATAAAAATTGATTCCACAAAACTATTATATTTAAACACAAAATGATAAAAAACAAAGAGTGTTTTAATACACAAGGTTGTAGCTTTTTATGTAGTGTTTGTTTGTTGTTGTTTTTTAATTTCGCACAAAGTAGCGCCGGCATGACCAGGTGTTTGAGGCACTCAACTCGTAATCCGAGGGTCACGAGTTCGAATCCCCGTCACACCAAACATGCTCGCCCTTTCAGCCGTGGGAGCGTTATTATCTGACGGTCAATCCCACTAATCGTTGGTAAAAGAGTGGCCCAAGAGTTGGCGGTGGGTGGTGATGGCCAGCTGCCTTCCCTCTATAGCGCCGGCATGACCAGGTGTTTGAGGCACTCAACTCGTAATCCGAGGGTCACGAGTTCGAATCCCCGTCACATCAAACATGCTCGCCCTTTCAGCCGTGGGAGCGTTATTATCTGACGGTCAATCCCACTAATCGTTGGTAAAAGAGTGGCCCAAGAGTTGGCGGTGGGTGGTGATGGCCAGCTGCCTTCCCTCTAGTCTTACACTACTAAATTAGGGACGGCTAGCGCAAGTAGCCCTTGTGTAGCTTTGAGCGAAATTCAAAACAAATTCGCGCAAAGCTACACGAGGGTTATCTGTGCTAACTGTCCTTAATTTAGAAGTGTGAGACTAGAAGGAGGGCAGCTAGTCATCATCACCCACTGCCAACTTTTTTTTTTGAATCAACGAATATTGGGATTGACCATAACATTATAAAGCTCCTACGGCTGAAAGGACAAGCATGTTTGGTGCGACGGGTAACAGTGTTTAAAACGTATTTCAAGATATACAAGCAAGAAGACATCAAGTACAAAGTTATTGTCCAGTCTCTTACTCTCAAAAAGTATTGTAACAACCACTAGGTTAAGAGTATTGTAACAGCCACCAGGTTAAGAGTATTGTAACAGCCACTAGGTTAAGAGTATTGTAACAGCCACTAGGTTAAGAGTATTGTAACAGCCACCAGGTTAAGAGTATTGTAACAGCCACTAGGTTAAGAGTATTGTAACAGCCACCAGGTTAAGAGTATTGTAACAGCAACTAGGTTAAGAGTATTGTAACAGCCACCAGGTTAAGAGTATTGCAACAACCACTAGGTTAAGAGTATTGTAACAGCCACTAGGTTAAGAGAATTGTAACAGCCACCAGGTTAAGAGTATTGTAACAGCCACTAGGTTAAGAGTATTGTAACAGCAACTAGGTTAAGAGTATTGTAACAGCCACTAGGTTTAGAGTATTGTAACAGTCACCAGGTTAAGAGTATTGTAATAGTCATTAGGTTAAAAGTATTGTAATAGTCATCAGGTTAAAAGTATTTTAATAGCCACTAGATGAAAATTGAAAATGTTTTTAGAGTCGTTAAAAAATACTGTTAAATCACATTTAATTACTTTACTTAACGAATGTTGCTCGGTTAAATAAAAAAACTAGGAGCCAATATATTCGTATGTTAAAAGAATATCGTTATACTGTCCAACTTAAAATTCGTGCAAGTTTTGTAAACTTAAAGCTTATTTATGATTGTGATAGCTGAAAAGTCCAACTTTGTAAAGCTCTTGAGTTATTGGGTTTGATTACTGATTCCAAATATTTTGTTTTTACATCTTACACACATATTTGAATAAATTAAGGTACCACATATATATCTTCCATATCATATAAGTTTTATTAAAGCTTTTGTATTTCAGAATCTTCCAAAGCATCCATAATTACATCACAAGAAACACAATATAAAGGGGTTTCTATCCCTATACCATTAACTTGTTGACAAAATTCGTCATTAATTTTAAATACATAATATTCCGCCCAAACTTTATAAAGATTAATTAATTCTTTGATATATTTTAATGACAAATTCTGAATATTAAGTGATATGTTGAATAAAGTATTTTACACATTACGTACCGAAATAGGTGTGAACAAAGAAACATCTAGTGATACAAATAACACATTAAAATATTATCCTGGATTTCTAAGTTCATTCACCAAATCAACAGAGTTTTGAACAGTATGTTTTCATTTGTTAATATTTAAATCACACAGTTTCTTAAATAACAATTTAGCTAAAGAATTAATAGTATAATTTAAACTACTTGCAATGGGTCTCATTAGGCCTATGTATTTTACATAAAATGTACATTCTGGCTACATTCGAATTTCTCTGAATACAACATTTTGTTTTCTTCAAATGACAATTTTTTAAAATTTTTACAGCATATCTGTTTTATCCATTTTTCCATTCCTTTGTATGTCTTATCTTTCAATAATCATTTACACTTGTTGCAATTGCAGTAAAAGACGCATGTCGAACAGAAAGAGCTACGTTTTGAACGTCAGTATGATGAATACTTATAGTAGTAACAGTGGAAGTTAGCTTCAACCATGACGAAAATAAAAGAGACGCATACAACCAAGAAATAAAATTATATGATTTCTGACTTACAGATATGTTTCGTATATCAAGCACTAGATGGCCCCAAAAGACTAGACGTATGATATATATATCATCTACAGGGTGGCCCGTAAGTCCCTACCCATCCATATGTTATTATGTTATACACAATTACGCATGTATTATAAATTTGTTTATTTTTTACGTTTATTTTGTTAAGTAAACTTTAAAATTCCTTTAGAAGTTTAAGCAAAATTACAAAATTTGTAAAAACAAACTACGACAAACTAATATTACAGCCGTAAAAATCAAGTAACTGTAATAATATTAAGTTCTAATTTATTATACACCATAGAAACTTGTTACTGTACTTACAGATTTTTGTTGAAGAAAAATTACACCTCAGATCAGATATGTAATATGATACGGAAATATAAAGACAGAAAAATTTTGAAATATTTGTTTTTAAAATTAATTAAGCTTAGATGGTATAAAACGATAAATTGTAAATTATATTTTTGTGCCACAGTTATTGGGATATATAGATAATTAATTAACTTGTTAGTATAACATTGTAAAAAAAGTCATGACATTTGCACTTTTATAGCGATAGAGATAAAATTATAGACGATCAGTGTCAGATTATGTATTTAGAATATACTAGTAAATACAAGCAAAATACACCAAAAGGTAATATTCAAAAACATCCGTTTGGTTCATTGATAATTTTTTTAAATAATTCAAAGACTGAAGAAATATTTGATCTCTGAAAGCGAATCAGAAGACACTTCACAGACCCCGGTTCAAAGATATGCTAATGAATAATTTAGTCTTGTAAGGTAATGTTTTAAGCACAGTTTTCAAACTATTTCCCGATTGATTTTGTAAATTACATAATATTTATGTATATTCGTCAAAAGGATGGCTGAACTGGGTTCAGTTACGTACTTCTCTAGTATTATTATACTTTTAATCAAATAACTCTTCTCACCAACCTGTGCTTTCAAAGTAACAAGAAACATTACTTGGTTTTTTTGTGTTCCATCAATTTAGAGACTGCATAGAACAGTTTAAGATTTTGAAATGTAAAATTACTTGAAATATATGTAACGAATTTATTGTTACAGGTTTAGTTTAGTACCTACGTTTGTTTCGTTATAGGTTTCTTTTTTGTATGTGACGTATATTTTTGACTGTATATTGCGCAAGTCCTGCCTGTTCTACAAACTTGTTGAGAACTCTTGAAAGCGAGAGGCAATAATACTTGTTTACAAAAACACGTCAAGGAATGAATGTCATTGAATAGCTACAGTCGGTATGCTTGCTATAGGCCTATGAAGCTGTAAGTGTGATTAGAGTCTACTTATCGGAAAACAACAGAATTTGTCACTCGTCTTTTACAAATCTACAATTATCACCCTAACTACTAAAAATCGTTCTGATGTTTGTACGACTTACTATTATACCCCGTAACGAAACATTTGTCAATACATCGAGAATAAATATATTTTCTGCTGCGCCTTCAAAATCTCATTCAGTTAATTTTAGCGTGCTAAGTCTGCAACATTAAAGTTCACCGTTTTCAATTTTCTGACGTACTCTGAAACTCACTTTCAACAACTTTAAAAAGAAACTCGTGGAAAGAAAAGTTTAAAACAAACGTTTTGACATATTAGAATCAGTTTCAGCAGTTTATCCTTAACTATAACCATATCAAGAAGCCCTTTACTATACCTGGAACCAAGAGCGGATTAAGAAGAGGGCTATTCTTAAAGGCCAGGGATCAAAAGAGTACCCATTATATAAAAAAAGACCCGTCCTCATTTTTTTAGCAAAATGTTTAATAAAAATCATTCGACCGAGTCTATTTTATTTTACAGTGAGTGAGAGTTTGGTAGGACATGGATATTCTTACTATGTGATGTAGAGCGTAAAAATTAGATTGGCTTACCCGTAAATAATGTGCTATGTCTCAGCACTAAACGAGTGATAGAACCCAACCAATCGCAATATCATCATTCCACATGTTCATGGCCAGGTGGGTAGGGCGCTCGACTCATAATCTGAGGGTCGCAGGTTCAAATCCCTGTTGCACTAAACATGCTTGCTCCTTTAGCCGTGGAGGCCTTATAATGTGACGGTCAATCCCACTATTGGTTGGTAAAAGAATAGCCCAAGACCTGGCGGTGGATGGTGATGAATAGCTGCCTTACATCAAGTCTTACACTGCTAAATTAGGGACGGCTAGCACAGATAGCCCTCGACTTCACTAGCTTTGTGCAAAATTCAAAAAACAAACAAACAAGTAATATTGTGAAGGTCTCCTGTAGGCATGGGTTCCTTTAAATTTCATAGAAACAATATGTGACCAATCTTCGAAACCAACTTTACCCAACGTTCTCCATAACCTTAAGAATATACCAGTACCTCAAGTCAAGCAATTACTCTGGAGGAAGATTATTATTTTTCTTGTTTAAAAGGATAAAAAAAAGATTTCAATTATCAAGTGCCAAAACAGAAAAATACAACAACATTCTTGTGCATAGAAATGGACATTTTAGAATCGCTTCACAGCAAACAGATCAAACACGCTTTTGTTACAAAAAGAGCTAGGAAGACAGTAGTTTAACGAAGTGCAGATAACATGATTAGCTACTACTGCTGGTATAGGACTACGTGTGTGATCTAAGCCTTTGTGTATGTGTTTGTGCGTGCGTGAATGTGCAAGTTGTTAAGTTCACATCTGTGTGTTTCTTTCTGGTTATGTGTTTTGTTGTGTAAATGCAAATGTTATCTATGTTAGAGCACACAAGAAACATCTGATATTGATCATTAATTTTCAGACAAGTCTTGCATATCTATGGGTATTATTGTCCTATTGCTTTCAAAATAAAACATACCTTGAGCGTTAGGTTTCTTTTAGACTTTAGTTACGTTAATAATTAGGTCCAATAGAAAAATGTAGCTCCGACCCGTCTAACCCTTAATCTTCCCCTGTCTGAGACTTAAAGGAATTATTTAAAAGAGTTTCAAACTCTAAATGGCATTACTGATATTAAAGATGATGAAGGAAATGGGTTGTTTTTTAATAAAAGTAATTGTTTTGGTAAGGTTAATCTTATTGTCCATGCCAATCGTATGAGCGAGTGTTTCTATATGAACAAAACTTCAGAGATCTATACAGGTTTAAAAGAAAATTACATTTTCATATTTCTAAATTAATACCTTCCTCAACTCATTTCTAACAAACCTCACTATTCAGAGATTACTTCTTGTACCAGCTTAAAATGTTATACCACGGGTAACTTTGAAATAAAATTCGTGTTTTATATTATTACTTAGAGTAAAACTATTGATCTGGAGACCAATCTGGTCTACCAAGTCACAAAAGTTTTAACGTATCCCTAAATAATACACTGCTTGAAGAATTGGCATTTTACTTTTTACAACGATGTATGCGAACGAACTATTGGTTTGGTTTGGGTTCCTCTCGTCTTATGGCATATTTAAGATACTGATTAAAAAGTTACCGTTGTTACGCCATGATTTCTTAGGCCTATGTATTGCATTGGACGTACTGGCAGATTTATATATAGTTTTAACACTTAAGTCCACTTTTAACTTACGTATCTTAAGAATCGTCGTAGCATTTAATTCATTGTCAAGTTTTAAAGTTTTTGAAAATATCCTTTTTTAAAACGTATTTAACGTAATCAGACTGGATTTAATCTTATTTGTCAGGATAAGAAACGTTACGTAGATTATATCTGCAAATTTGTATAGATACGTGCATAATTGATATGGTTTCAGTCAAGCTTTAATTTCTAGAGTCTAACACTGATTATATTTTTCCGTTTTTTAACAGAAACTTTCGTTTATCAAAAAATAATTAGTCTTTGCTATTCGTTGATACGAATCACGAAGAAATTATCTGTAGTGAATTTAGCTCTATTTCCGATATATAAAATGTCTAATAACTATTTTTCTCACAACATTGAAAATGAGTCATTTGTGTTTAAAAACGTACACGGTCAACTTCTCAGTGAAGTACTTTCACAGATACATTTCACTAGTCAACCACGAATGGGCCCGGCATGGCCAGGTGTTACAGCGCTCGACTTGTAATTTGAAGATTACGGGTTTGAATCCCCGTCACACCAAACATGCTCGACCTTTCAGCCGTGGGGGCGTTATAACGTGCGGTCAATCCCACTATTCGTTGGTAAAAGAGGAGCCCAAGAGTTGGCGGTGGGTGATGATGACTAGCTGCCTTCCATCTAGTCTTACACTGCTAAATTAAGGACAGCTGGCGCAGATAGCCCTCGAGTAGCTTTGGGCGAAATTCATAACAAACAAAAAAACAACCACGAATATGTAATCTTTGGTTTGCTTTGGTTTGGTTTGTTTTTAAATTTTACTCGGTCCTGTGCGATTCCGCCTTAGACAGGTTTTATTATACATTGTTCACAATACATTAAAATTAGTTTATCACATCGGAATTCAGACTTGACATGGCTAGGTGGTTAGGATGCTCGACTCGTAATCTGAGGATCGCGGGTTCGAAACCCCGTCACAACGAACAGGTTCGTCCTTTCAGCTGTGGGGGCGCTATAACGCAATGGTCAATTACACTATTCGTTGATAACAGAGTAACCCAAAAGTAGGCGGTGGGTGGTGGTAATGATTAGCTCTACTTTTCTCTAGTTTTACAATACTAAATTAATTACTAAAAAACAAAATACATCTTAGTTCACTACATGTACACTTGACAGGAGTTACATTAATTGCAATCCTTGTTTTGTTAAGTTAGCGCAGAGCTACACGAGGGCTATCTGCGCTAGCCGTCCCTAATTTAGCAGTGCAAGACCATAGGGAAAACAGCGAATCACCACCACTCACCGCTAACTCTTATGCTACTATTTTACCAACGAATAGTGAGATTGACCGTTACGACAGAACGCCCCCACAACTGATAGAGCGAGTATATTTGGTGTAACGGAACTGGAACCTGCGATCCTCAGATTGCGAGTTGAGCGCCATAACTACATGGCTATGCTGGGTCAATTACAACGCTAATGCTACGAAAAAAATTTAACTTTTGAATTTTTATACTTTTAGACCATAAACAATCATATTTTTAACTTCTCAGATCTGTTCAAGCTGATATTAAAATTGCGTGACGTTTCTTCGATACATTAGTTTTCAATATTTATAATGATAATTTTAGTTCGTTTTGATATATTTTATCAGTTTTTTTTTTTTCATTTTACACATAACAATATCGTAACTATTACTTCAGGAACTAAAACACGTATTAACTTAAAAGCATGTGAAATGCACTTTATTGAAAAATTCCAAACTAATAAGTAACAAAAAAAGACCGTACAAGCTCCCCACGCACGTATTTGACTGCAAACAGATTCAAATTATGTAGCTAAATCAATATTAAATAATCATAAAAACAAAATTAAAAACAAAACTGAATTTTATATATGTTGATGGAAAACGAATAAAAACCAACCTGTGAATCCTTCAGAACAAACACATTTGAAACTAGCGACATCATCCACGCATGTGGCTCCATGGAAACAAGGAGAACTCTGACATTCATCGTAGTTCGTCTGACAGTTGAGTCCAGTAAAACCATTAACACAGAAACAACGAAATTCGTTGTTCGAGCCAGTCTCTTGACACACACCGTGAAGACAAGGTCTTTTTAAACATGGAGAAGTGAAATTGGTGTTACTAGATAAAGTTTGTAAGATCACAACTTTTGTCCCGAAAATTTCTATTACTATGATAGCTGTAGCTAATAACAAATAACTTATGTTCCACGTCATATTGAAAGTTTTCGTTTATTGAAGAAAGCTTGCAACAACATTACCAATGTCATTTGATATGTATACCATTATATTACAGCTGTCACAGGCTATGTTCTGATATTCAATCCTATTTTTACTTCGTTTTTCAATAAAATGCCAATCCATAAGGAATCCACAATGGAAACACAAATCTATAAGACAAACCTGCTGAAAAATTATATGAATCATAAACAAACATAAAAATGTGCATTTGACATATTATAGTGATAAATGAATTTAATAAATTTAAATGAACGAAAACATTATAAAACAGTCCCGAAATGAAATTATTACTCTTAACAGTTTGATTTTAAACATTTATTGTTAAACTATTTTTAACAGGACTCACAGCAGTATAGACTGTGTTTTCATAAAACACCTTAAATATGAAAGTCACATTTCCCTAATTAAAAATATAAAGAGACAAAGGAAGCAAGCATTGATCTGTCTTTCATATTATACATACACAGACACGTAAAAGCCTAGAAATTACTGTATAAACAACCAGGGGCGTAGATTTTTTACATCCGATGGGGAAATGATTTTTGCAACCACTTATGTGGACTGTTCAATTTGCAAATTGGTAATCTCTGATTACGTGAACGTAAAAGCTGTAAACATGCAGTCACAGAGTAATCTTGTTGCCACGATACATGCATGTATACTTAGGCCTACTGACTGATACTTACGAACTATTGTTTAGATCGAAAAGCTTAGAAGCACGCCTATATTAAAGATGTAGATTTCGGCTACTGAAAAAGTCTACATCTAGGCCTAATTATGTAATTCGATTGGTTCTACAGGAGAATCACAAGAACAAACACATAATTTGTAGGCCTGTGATGCAATAAAACAATTCAACAGACCAAACTGTAGGGGGGATGATTGTATGCACCATACCCCCCATCTTAAATGAAGGGGGTGTGTACCCTCCACCACCCCCAGGATCTACGCCCCTGTAAACAACAAATCTACAGTCAGAACAATGATTTAGAAAATGAGATATTGTAACTTACCGATCTTCATTTAATTTTTCTACGGTAGAATTGACTTAATATTTACTACACTCGCTTATTATAATCATACGGTAGCTTATACGTCTTGGTTTAAATGTGGGTTGTACAAGCCACCGTGGAAAGTAAGCATCTTTGGTTGCCAGGGGAACGGCTGACAACACATGCGCAAATAATATTTCATAAGGGCCAAACAAACGTGAGCTGCGTACGCGAAAACTACGTATAGATTTCGCTAATTTTTAATTAGCATTTCTGTTCACAAAAGTAGAAAATGATCAATACAAGGAAGTATTACACTTCAGTTGAGAAAACTATGTCACACAAACTGTGCGTCGTAAGACGGAAGCGGCTTGCAATATTTTGACACCTTGTTTTTTGTTTAAACGAAGAAGCTGATTTTAACTCATTTTCATTATTATAAAAATGGTATTATTTTCTTAGGTTCTTAATCTTTAATTTAAGATTTAAGTGTTTTAACTTCGTGAGAATTCTGACAAAGTTTTAAAGCAATGTAGGAACACCGAACAGCTTTGCAAAATAAGTCTTTTTCGTTTTTTTTGTAACCGTGCCTAAATTATTCTAAGCAAATGTGATGATTCCATTATTAATTTGTCTTCCATTCAACTTAATGCTATTTAGAAACACAGTTTTAGCATATGGCTTGGACTATGACTTCCTTCCTGCAAATACAAAAGCTATACATAGAACTTTTTTAATATTTTGGGTTTGTTATCTTCAAATATTACAATTTTGGAAGTAAACTTTAAAGTTTATTTGTGAAATATATAAAAACCTTGTTAATTTATACTCTTTTTATTTTCAAGTTCCAAAGTCTCTGAAAAGGAAAATGTGGTAGCAATGAAAACTTCACTAGTTTCAAATATTTGTTTTCTACGTACTTTGAATTTGTGAATCATACAAGTTATAGGATATACTCGAGCTTCGGTTTTCTAAAGCGTCGAAATAAACAAAGTTTTACAAATTTACATGTCTTTATTTCAATTATTTCTCCACAAACATCTTGTAAATACATTTAAAGTCATAAAATCATATTTATTACATTATTTCTTATGCTTCTATTATTGTTTTATAAAAAGGATAACTTATATGTATATTAGAGAGAGAGTCTAACAATATTCTTAATTGTCCATAAAAAACATCAAAATGAGCTATATCGTAATATCTTATGGTTTAAACTTATTGTTTTGTCCCTCTATAAAGTTCCCCTCAAGTACAGCGGTAAGTCTATGGATTTACAACGCTAAAATCAGCGATTCGATTTCCTTCGTTAAACTCAGCAGATAGCCCGATGTGGTTTTGCTATAAGAAAGGCCTGGCATGGCCTAGCGCGTTAAGGCGTGCGCTTCGTAATCTGAGGGTCACGGGTTCGCGCCCGAGTTGCGCAAAACATGCTCGCCCTCCCAGCCGTGGTGACGTTATGATTTACGGTCAATCCCACTTTTCGTTGGTAAAAGAGCAGCCCAAGAGTTGGCGGTGGGTGGTGATGACTAGCTGCCTTCCCTCTAGTCTTACACTGCTAAATTACGGACGGCTAGCACAGATAGCCCTCGATTAGCTTTGTGCGAAATTCCAAAACAAACAAACAAAGCTATAAGAAAACACACACTCCCTCTATAAAGAGTAAAAATATATAATTTATTTCATTTTTATTCTATTTTGGTCATTTGTTTGTTTTGGAATTTCGCACAAAGCTACTCGAGGGCTATCTGTGCTAGCCGTCCCTAATTTAGCAGTGTAAGACTAGAGGGAAGGCAGCTAGTCATCACCACCGCCAACTTGAGGCTACTTTACCAACGAATAGTGGGATTGACCGTCACATTATACACCCCACGGCTGGGAGGGCGAGCATGTTTAGCGCGACGCGGGCGCAAACCCGCGACCCTCGGATTACGAGTCGCACGCCTTACGCGCTTGGCCATGCCAGGCCAATTTCGGTCATTAGTGATAAATCTTTAGAGCACAAGAATTGGGCCCGGCATGGCCAGGTGGTTAAGGCACTCGACTCGTGATCCGAGGGTCGCGGGTTCGAATCCTCGTCACACCAAACATGCTCGCCCTTTCAGCCGTGGGTGCATTATAATGTGACGGTCAATCCCACTATTTGTTGGTAAAAGAGTAGTCCAAGAGTTGGCGGTGGATGGTTATGACTAGCTGCCTTCCCTCTAGTCTTACACTGCTAAATTAGGGACGACAAATGCAGATAACCCTCGTGTAGCTTTGCGCGAAATTCAAAACAAACAAACCAAATACAAAAACTGTATTCAACCTAAAACAAGGTTAGTTTAATGGTTTGTTGAGAGATTTGGGTCTTCAAAAGAATTCTTCAAAGAATTTGAGGTCCAAACTTTGTGCTAAGAATTTACTTTCTCCAGGGTCATTTTACTGATAAAGAAATTGTGAGATATAGTTAATACCATACTTGTCGCAAGATGTTTCACTGGTTTATTGCAACAATATTGGTGAATTAATACCAGAGCTTGGAGTTACAATCTATGAGCCAAGTGAGTAGAGATTATTCACTGAATCCTCTGAAAGAAATCTAAAAGGTTTGCTTCTTCAAAGTAGTTATATATATTCATCTATTCATTTTGTTCATTCGGTTCACTTGAAGGAAACAAACAAGAACCTGGAACTTCTTTTTAATAAGGTAAAATACAAAGATTATGGTTGGCTACTTTGTGTAGACTTAAAAGCTCTTTGTATGTTGTTGAATCAACAATCTGATTGCATAAAGTTGCCATGTTGTTGTTGTTTTCTTGCGTGTGTGAATGTAACAGCAGAGCACGAAATCAGCTTTGAATAAAGAAGCAATGATCACGCAGTCAGCCTGACACCAGGAGCGAAAAAACAAACTTTTGAGTTTGGAGGAGACAAAGAAAGTTTTACCAACCTCCACTTCACATAAAACTGGACTTGATAAAGTAATTTGTAAAGGCCTTAGACAAAGATGGTTACGATTTCTCAAGAAGGTATTTTTACTGGACCTCAGATTAGGAAATTAATTTCGAGTGAACAGTTCGAAAGGAAAGTTGAAAAAGAAGTGTGAATTGCCTTTACGTATGATATTGATAAAGTGTTAAAGAAACTACAACACTAAAAGTACGTAAATATTATCAACAACATGCTCCATAAATTCCACAAGTTGGGTTGATACGAGTTTAAAAATCCGTCTCTGACATGCTCAATATAAAGGGAAGATTTCATCTAGACATCAGCAAAGGTGGAGCATATTTGACTCATTTCTGACTTTACGTCCTCTTATTCATCTAGACTATTTATTGATACTCTACAGCTTATAATATTGAAGAAAATTCCGACATAGCACATCTAAATTAGGGACGGCTAGCACAGATATCAAAAAAACTTATTCATCTAGACTAATTATTGATACTCTACAGCTTATAATATTGAAGAAAATTCCGACATAGCACATCTAAATTCTCTAAAAGGAAACATCAGAAACAAACACAATGCCTAAAACGTATTGTTTATCTTGTTAACAACAAAACAAATTACACCTTTATTGCATAGGCTCAAAACCCTACCTTTACAACTCAGAACTAAAACCCTATTACACACACTAAAACATTCCTTTATCACTCAGATTAAAAGCATAATTTTATCATTCAAATAAAAAATTACCTTTATCGTGCAGACTGAAATAAAACCTGTGTGAAAAACCTATTAATAGTCCTAACTAAAGAAGTTCTGGATTTATACCTATTTATAATTTCACCCCCAATAAACAGGATCTTAGTAAAATTATACACAAAACTGGTTTCCTTTGTTTTTGAATTTTTCGCGCAAAGCTACTCGAGGGCTATCTGCGCTAGCCGTCCCTAATTTAGCAGTGTAAGACAAGAGGGTAGGCAGCTAGTCATCACCACCCACCGCCAACTCTTGGGCTCCTCTTTTACAAACGAATAGTGGGATTGACCGTAACATTATAACGCCCCCACGGCTGAAAGGGCGAGCATGTTTGGTGCGACCTGGATTCGAACCCGCGATCCTCGGATTACAAGTCGAATGCCTTAACACATTTGGCCATGCCGGGCCTACCTCTTTTCCTAAAAACTAAATATCAAATTCAATGCATCTTCAGACAACGTTGAATCAAATATGTCATTCAGTAAAATACTCTAGAAAAGAATTTTACCCATCATAACGAAGAACGATTTTCACCTTTTACAACTATGCCATTTACTTTCATTTCTGAACATTTAAAATAATAAAAAAGGAGCACACGGACACCAAATAATGGCAACGAATATCCTGAATCCAACAAATCAATCGAACACTAGAAATCACATTGAAAATCACATTAAAAAATTTATTAGCCTATTTCAACATCTTTGTTTGATGCTCAAATTAGACTTCTAATAAAATATCTAAGTTTTTGACATGCATAAATAATTTTAGTAACAAACCTAAATTCCTTCCAAACCTTCAGGAATTCTTTTGAAAAATTCGATTCAGAACATTCTTTCGATCATCAACTTGCACCCGCCCTCAGAAAGAAATCACAGAAATACCTCCCAGTAACAGAGAAGCTTGTTAAAAAAACAAGATGAAAAAATGCTTATGAGGTTTTTAATGTAGTTTACCAACCTTTTTTATTTTATTTTTTTACACAAAAAGGATGTGAGGTAACAATAAAGATTAATATTTTATATTGTTTAAATGTTTGTAGTTATGGTGGGATTTCATTAAAATATCTCATAATCATGAGTGCTCGCAGAAAGGAGCAAGATCGGGTATTTGCTGACCTTACATTTCACAAACAACTCCACGTTTTATAAACTCAACATTCTTGGTCATTTTTATTAATACTATAAAATTGTGTTTGCGTTTAAGTACGCATAACACATATTCTTTCACTGTTACACTGTCAAAGCTGATCCCCTATATACATGTACATAAACTATATGCATGTTGTTTCCCCTTGAAAATATTTTCCTGGGTGCCCATGTTCATAGTAGCAACAACTAAGAGGAACAAATACATAAGAACAATGTAGAATATATAAATATTATATACAGGATAAATTAAGAAAAACTTTGGTGCCATATTTAGCCATTGTTCTTTAACGATATCTTGAATAAGAAACCAAATATTACACAAATTATCTTTACGTTATCAAATTTATACTTTCTCTCAATAGAACCTACTTTCTTTATTATATCGTAATTATTATATTATTAATTTAAGTGAAGTAATAATATACTGGGTTTGTATTATTTTTATTGTTAATATTTTCCTTTCTAATTTTCATATTTCTTTTATTATAATTAAAAATTCCTCTAATTTTAGTTCATACTCTCTTTTTTTTCGTCTTATGCTATTTATAGTTCATTTTAGTTCACATATTACAATTTAACATTTATTTTTAAATTAATTATGCTATTTGTAGTTAATTTTAGTTCACATATTACAATTTAACATTTATTTTTAAATTGATTATGCTATTTGTAGTTCATTTTAGTTCACATATTACAATTTAACATTTATTTTTAAATTAATTATGCTATTTGTAGTTAATTTTAGTTCACATATTACAATTTAACATTTATTTTTAAATTGATTATGCTATTTGTAGTTCATTTTAGTTCACATATTACAATTTAACATTTATTTTTAAATTAATTCTTCGACTTTTCACCCAGTTTTCTAGACTAAATATATCTCGGCTGTTCTCATTCCAGCACCTCAAAAAAAAAAAAAAAATCGTGCCCCGTAGTTGTTTGGGGGTGAAGTATTTAATGAGAAGTTATTTAGTATTCAGTAAGAATTATCGTACCTGTTTTGACATTCAATTTCCTAATGAGTTACGTGTTCGTTTATTTAACAAAGCTAGATGAGTTAGGCGTAGTCTTGCAGTTTGTATTGAAACTAACCAGCCAACCGATTGAAGTTATCGAACACGTAATAAGAACTAATGTCAAAAGTAGGTTAGTGTGATGAATACAAAATTGAACTGTGTGACTAAATCTGAGTTTTAACTGTCTACGATGGCGAAAATATGAGCAAAAATCGAAATATGAAACCTACTACACATGAAAAGACAATAGAAAGAAGAACAAATATAAAGACAAAAATAAAAAGGCAAGTCAATGTTTGAAACACGAAGAACAGAAATTCAAGCAAATAGTTAAAACAAAAAATAAAATATTCAAAGAAGTCTTAAGAACAAAATTAACCCTGAAGAAAAACTGATAAAGCAATTGAAAATGCACAGAGGGTTAGAACAATAAGATTGAAGAATTATATCAATGATAAAATAAAATATTTGGTGAAATAGGGAAATTCAAGATTAAAATAACTATTATTATTTCTGCACCTGCCAAAGGGTTTAAAATAAGACATTATTTATTGCAAAATATGAAATAGGAGAACCTCTTAAGAATACATCTACCACCACTACTACTGTGCCATCTGTTACGGCAGTAACCTCCAACCATGTCACCACCAAATTCAATTCCAGAATTTATCTGATCAGTTCAATATTATTGTCTAATTGAGAAATTAGTGTTTGTTTGAAAGGTACCATAAAGACACATCAGTTTCAGTTTAACAAAGTTAACTGATGAAATAATGAACAAAGTGCTATTAATTTTGCTACAGATTTAAAGGAAATAGCTTTAATGGCAATAAGTACCCTTCTAGTTGGGAGTCAAAATAACTTTCAAAACAGAGTACTGAGGAATGACGACGTCTTAATTGAACTTGTGAAAGACTTGGAAAGATCATTCTAATTATTGTACTCAGATGTTCCTTGTGAAATGATGGGTTGTTTGTAACATAGCCAGTTTATTGATCTATTGACAGACAAAGATGCAAAAATTAGATTGAGATAAAGTAAGTATACATTTTGAAAGGAAACACCTCGGTTGGTAATATATCTTGGATTTATTAAAGTTATACATAATCAAATGAAGACTCCCATCTAGAAGTTAAAGAATCATCAGATCAAGTAGTATTGAAACATTATTTTCATCTGGCAATATTATAAAAGAACTGATATGATTAATTAGACAACAGTGTAACACAGAATGGAAGAAATAATCCACAAGAAAATAGACTAGAACTGTAGATTAAAACCTCTATGCAATGAAAACTTTTTCAGGAGATATGAGAAAGAGGGAACAGTTATATTTGTGAGAAAAAGAACTATTACAGTTGAAGCAATAAGAAATAAACAGCTGTTGCTAAAACAAAGAAATAATATTCTGAGGGTATGTTTCAAAGCACAAATAGTTCAATGAAATAATAAAGAGATAATCATATGTCAAAAATACAGGAGTAACTGGATTTATGAAGTGAAGTTCAGAGAGAAATAATTCGTATCCTCTGAAATACATAAAAAGTTCGTTATTTGAAGAAAAGAGATCATGGGTATATGAGCTTGTTGATGAAAACCTTGAATTACTTTGAATGGCACTGGTTCTGTAGATACAACTGTTTGACCCGATTTGTGATTGATTTGGTACAGCCTCCAGAGGTGGATGCTAACAACAGATAGTCATAAAGTTCCAAAAAAAGGAAGTTAGAAGATGCTTTTAATATAAGAAGCTTCTCTACACCTCATAATGTTGGGATACCCAGTCGCCATAGAGAAAAATGCACATTGGGAACTTACTTTATGAAATAAAACAAATGAAAGGTTAGGCTAGCTTCAAATAGCTTCAGAGTATGTAATAAAGAAATCTCTATACAGTACATGGCAATTACCATATTGGACATTGAACTCTCAGTGACAACCAGGAAGGTGTTCATTGCACCACAATAAGTGAACTACTTGTATCATGAGTTATTCATATATAAATCTACATATAGTGAGTGAGGCATTTCCTGAAGGAATGATGATTGGAAAAAGCGCTTGTGGATCTGATTAATAAAAATGGAATATATATGACTTTACTTGGAGAAAGAGTTAAATCAGCTTGTTATAAAATGAAAAGTTGTTGCGATTTTAATGCAGGTAAGACAAATTTTGCTAAGTTAATATATTATTGTTTAAGAATTTTTGTGATAAGGAAATATAAACTCTAAAGCTAGGTGTTCGAAAGGGCCATACGTTCTACAGAAAAAAAATATCATGTGCTTTGTATAATCCATAAGAATAAGACTGATTGCCCTGTGGCTTTTTAAATGTACTTTTTGTTTCTTATAGTTTGCGATGAGCCAAGTGTTTTAGTAGGAATAATTGGCTTCAAGTTTTGGGGTTTCAGCCACGTCTCAATCTCTAAAAACGTTAGTGTACATTGTGAACAATTGAATATCATATATTTTAAACATAGTGCACTTAATTTGAACCAGAATTATGAAAGGTTATAGCAGAGCAATTTACCAAACCAAGAAAATGGCTTATTGTAAAAATCAGAAATAATTAATGTAAAGGTCATGGTCAGAAGATTTTTTTGTTTGTTTGTTTTGGAATTTCGCACAAAGCTACTCGAGGGCTATCTGTGCTAGCCGTCCCTAATTTAGCAGTGTAAGACTAGAGGGAAGGCAGCTAGTCATTACCACCCACCGCCAACTCTTGGGCTACTCTTTTACCAACGAATAGTGGGATAGACCGTCACATTATAACGCCCCCACGGCTGAAAAGGCGAGCATGTTTGGCGCGAAGGGGATGCGAACCCGCGACCCTCAGATTACGAGCCGTACGCCTTAACGCGCTTGGCCATGCCGGGCCCCTTACGTTTGTGCATATGTGGTTAATATAATTTGCTTTGTATACCTACTTTTCCTCTCCACATTTATTGCTAATATTGTAGTGGAAATTGAAGAAGAAATTTGTGACAGTTTGTAATAAAGAACAAAATTGCACAATGGACTATCTGTGCTTTTCACCAAAGGTATCGAAATCCGGAGTTTAGAGCGAAAAGTCTACAAACACACCACTGTGCCACTGAAGGACGAAAATTTATGAACAGATATTGTTTGAAACGTCTGTACCCAGAATGGAACAAAACAGAATAGATGAGTACGAGGAAGAACAATATTCTTGCACGATTCACTACTTAGCTTATTGATCAATTAGAAATCTAAAAACAATATGAACATTTAAACATATAGTGCTATTCAAAAGTGTTCAGACTAATTGGAGAATTAGATTCTAGACTACTTCCAAAGAACAATGGAAGGGAAATCACAGGTGAAATATCAAAATTGTATTTATCTTCATGTTTAATACAACAGAAACTCAGTGTAAGTGCTTAAGTACAGCAAACATTTAACATTTTGTGTGTTTCCCTTTCGTTTTAATAACAGCAGAGAGTCTTCCAGGCTTTGTTAAAACATATTAAATCAAAATGTCCCTTGGAATTTTACTTCAAATGTCTCTAATACACTTTCATAAATTTTATTTAGAAGTAACTTTTGATTTGTTAAGTTTTTTATCTATCAAATCCCAGATCTGCTCAATGGGGTTGAGATCCGACCTCTGTAGGACCGTTTAATGACTCCAGCAGCTTCCTTCTTAGCTACGTAATTTCTGTAGGGTTGAATGAGTGTTTGGGGTCATTATGTTCTTGGTACCAGAGTCCCTTACCAATATAAAGCAAACCACTGAGTATATAGTGACAGATTAGTATCTGATGGAACTTGTACTGGTCCATTATTCCATCTATTTTCCAAATATCTTCTGTCGTTTCATCATAAAAACACCTCCAAACCATCATACTACCTCCTCCCATGTAATATCTATCATCTTTCTTCTTCCAAATATTCAACCGATGCTTCTAACCAAATATTTCAAACATGGACTCTTTTGTCCATAACATTCTTCTCCAATTATCAACAGTCCACCTTTTACATTTTTTAGCAAGTTTCAGTCTTTTAACATTATTTAGATATCGAAGTAAAGTTGTTTTGTTGTATTTTTTAAACTGCTACATGACTATATATTCCAATCTCTTCGAGTCTTCATAATAATGGAGATCTGGTTACTTTTCTGTCATTTAGTACATGGTCGTTTGTCTCATAACTGAGATCGGTGGTAATCTTCCTTCTGTCCTGAAGGATGCATAAACGAAAATACTTAACATTGGTATCATTGAGTTTAGAAGTTCTGCCTCTTCCTATCCTAATTTCAAATTTACCTGTTTCGGTCTCACGACCTAGTGAGTACTTGACAGTGTTTGGGAAGCATTTCAAGTGTACAGCAATTTGTTGGAGAGTCCAACCAGCATCACGTAAAGTTTTTATGGGAACTCTTTGCTCTACTAAAAATCTTCTTCCTTTTTGAGCCATGACATGACAACAAAGCTTAATATATAGCGTTTAACACTGTTTTTGTGAAGTGCTACTAAACTGGTTTATTATAGCATATACTGGTACCGTATGCTAGCTCCTTTCTACATAGTTAAGATACTGCATGGGGATATCATGACAGTTAAGTTCAGGCCCTAAATTTGATCAGTGTATTTATTCAAGTATAATCCACATGGCACGCCCTCGGTGCAAGTATAAAAGGAATTCTATAAAAGGATAAGCATTCTCACCGTGACTCATTCAGTTGTCAACAGCGATCAGTGAAGCATTGTCATAGTGTTGATATTTATATTCTGTAATGGCATGGAAGGATTAGTCTCGTGAAATTGAAAGACTTAGAAAAAATTTTCTTGTTCTAACATATTTGCACAGCAGTGTAGTTCAAGGAGGACAAATAATGACTAAGCACCATTAATTGTGAGTTAATAGTCCCGAGAGAAGGTCCAGAGTTCTTATCTTTAAATGGACATGAAAATATGACGCTATTGTTAATAAACAAAACTGGGGTTTAAATACTTAACATGAACAAAATAGGATACATTGTTAAATATACATAAATCACCATAGTATAGGAAATGAAGAAAAATCACTACAAATCTGAAGAATTTTTTAAAAATGAAACCCAAACAAATAACCCTATAAACATGGAGGGTCAAAATACACATGACACATTTTCTTCAGGTTTCATTCAAAATTTAATTAAATAACTTAATTATGAATGGATGTCAGTATGATTGGTTTTGTAGTATAGGTAATAATTCAGTTATGTTTAATTATTAATGTATCTCAGTATGATTGGTTTTGTAGTATGGGTAATAATTCAGTTATGTTTAATGATTAATGTATCTCAGTGTGATTGGTTTTGTAGTATGTATGGGTAGTGATTCAGGTATGTGTTTCATACACGTTTTAATTTCTTAATTTCAAAATTACGAATTATAAACGACATATTTTCAGAAACTGCAGACAAACATTTCAACAGTCCAATCCTACAGTTGTTGTTGTTGTTGTTGTTTTGAATTAAGCACAAAGCTACTCAATGGGCTATCTCTGTTCTGCCCACAACGGGTATCGAAACCCGGTTTTTAGCGTTGTAAGTCCGCAGACATACCGCTGAGTCACTGGGGGGCTCTAATCCTACAGAAATCAATAGGTGCTGTATCCGATGGCATGAACAGTATATTTTATTGTGGAGTAACATGAATACCAATTTCTTTTTCTTACATACATCCCCGTCGCGCCAAACATGCTCGCCCTATCAGCCGTGGGGGCGTTATAATGTTACGGTCAATCCCACTGTTCGTTGATAAAAGAGTAGCCCAAGAGTTGGCGGTGGGTGGTGATGACTAGCTGTCTTCCCTTTAGTCTTACACTGCTAAATTAGGGACAACAAATTTAGCAGATAGCCCTCGAGTAGCTTTGTGCGAAATTGAAAAACAAACAAACAAACAATTCTTATATAGATTCTTAAGGTATGCAATGGTTGAATGAGAGGCATGAATGAAGGATTTAACTTGGAGAACCTATATTCTGTTGATCTCTTTTACTGATAAAATCATTTCAGATTATATTGCATATCGCTTTCTAAGAAACGCAGATGTTTTTTTGTTGTTTTTTTTACTGCTTACTATCCTTTGGGTACAGGTCCCGATATCTTAAGTTCATTTATTTTCCTTTGTTTTTAATATCATTAAGTTCAAAATATATTCACATCTTAAACATTTTAACCCTCCTAACTGAACACACCTCTATAATCTGAAAGAATCAATACTTTCTTTTGACAGCAAATGTTACGTACCTTTTGCAAAAGTGATTAAATTGTTGTGGCATCACACTAATTATGAAACATCTGTTAATGTCAAAATGTAGTTCTGATACATTTTTTTCACCGTGACTTTATATCGGTTGTATTTAACAGGCGACTGGTTAAACTGCCTATCCGAAATAATTTTAATATCACGTATTATACAGTGTGAACAAAATTCAGCCATGTTTACACATGTTAATTGAATTGTTTCATCTATTTATCCATTTTCATAAGATGTTTACTTCATACGATAAACAATTTTCTTATAATATGCAATGAAAAAATATGCTAATGGTACTTTTGTAAATACCTATATATTTGGTATTCAAGGGCCTTCAACTCTTAACAAGGTAGATATATCCTATCTCACAATAATCTGTCTATTTTCGATACTGTTAAATAGTCTTGAAATACTTGTCTATGTTCTCAACTTGCTTTAAGTGATGTAAATGTCACATCGTTCAATTTATTTGTCTTTCGCCTTTTTTTTAAACTGTCAATAGACAAGATTTAAAAACAAACTTTATAATTCATCCACCTGTAACTGAAACATGCCAACAGATTCGTTATGGACTGACATCACCACGTTTGATCTGTGAGAATAAACTTGACAATGACTTTGCATGACGTATTTCTGTCAATTACATATGAGCTATCGAACCATTTTCACCTTAAGAATCTTACGATGTTCTTCAATGAGTTCATAGTTTCATGATAACGTACATTATACTGTGGTGTCACTGTCTGTATGCTACTTTTTATAAGTCCCACATTGGCACGACAGTATTTCTGTAAACAGCTCGGTATGGCCAGCTGGTTAAAGCGCTCGACCCGTAATCTGAGGGTGGCGGGTTTGAATCCCTGTCACACCAAACATGCTCGCTCTTTCAGCTGTGGGAGCGTTATAATGTTACGGTCAATCCCACTGTTCGTTGGTAAAAGAGTTGCCCTAGAGGTGGCGGTGGGTGACGATGACTAGCTTCCTTCCCTCTTGTCTTACACTGCTAAATTAGGGACGGCTATCGCAGAGAACCCTCGTGTAGCTTTGCGCGAAATTCAAAACAAGCCAAACCAAACTACTTCTGTAAACTTATAACGCTAGAAACCTGGTTTTGATACCCGTGATGGGCAGAGCACAGATAGTCCATTGTGTAGCTTTGTGTTTAATTTCCAACATTTTATCATACCACAAGTATTTTTACTTCACAAAAGGACATTTATAGTTCATCAAAATTATAATATATTTTACACACGTAGCGTAAATAATGATACCACCTATGAAGTGGTGGCACTGTTACCGAGGTGCTAAGTCTCATTGCTATTTTGGAGTTTCCAAACCATTTCACGAAAGGTGTCACTGAAAAAGTTCTTGAACAGTTACTAATCAGTTTTCTAGTTAAATTAACAGTGTAAAGGTTAAGGAATTTCTCGATGTTGTATCACCTCACTTTAACTATAGGATAACCAATCTACCCAATTTTTTACGGGTATATGGAAGGTTAAGTACATTATATTACAATGATTTTATTTACGTAAATTACCAAGTTATTTTACAGCCACAACTGATGCTAAGATAGGGTGGGACAGATTGTATCAGAACTACATATTGTGATTGTTTGGAACTTAATAAATAGTATGTTGCCAACAAACACTGGTGTCTTTAGAGATGGGTACATAACAGCTGGTTCCATAAGAAAATTTTTTGTTTTGAATTTCGCGCAAAGCTACAAGAGAGCTATCTGCGCTAGTCGTCCCTAATTTAACAGTGTAAGACTAGAGGGAAGGCAGCTGGTCATCACCACCCACCGCTAACTCTTGGGCTACTCTTTTACGAACGAATAGTGTGATTGACCGTCACATTATAACGTTCTCACGGCTGAAAGGGCAAGCATGCTTAGTGCGACGGGGATTCAAACTGGCAACCCTAAGATTACAAGTCGAACGCCTTAACCCACCTGGCCATGCCGGGACAGAAAATTTGTATTAACTTAAATCATACATGCGTTCTCAAGGTAGGGATTTAAAGTTTCCAAGACGTGGATATTTTTTCTACTTGGGGACCTGGCATAGCCAGTTGGTTAAAGCGCTAGACTCATAATATGTAAGTCACAGCTTCGAATCCCCGTCCCGCCAAACATGCTCGACCTTTCTTCTGTGGAGGCGCTATAATACGATGATCAATCCCATTATTAATTGGTAAACGATTATCCAAAGGGTTGACAGTTGATGTTGATGGTAGCTAATTTTCCTCTAGTGTATTATTGCTAAATTAAAGACGTCTAATGCAGATACCCCTCGTGTATCTTTCGATGAAATTAAAACAAACAAACCCTTGTACTTAATAGAATGATAACAAAGAAATATGGACAAAGTTTGTACACGAAGAATATCCAGAAAGGGACCTGCAACACGTCATACCTCACTCAAGTTAAGCAAAGTATGGCATCATGTAACAGGTTAAAATCCAGGAAGGCAAAGGTTAGTGGCAAAAGCCATTTAAGGACCCCAATAAACTGTACATAACATAATCAACAAATTACTTTGAATGTAAAAGTGATATCACAATGATGTACTAATATGCTTCTATAATATATCTATTCAACTTTACATGCCTAAAGCAGATGAATGATGAAAATAGTATTAATGCTATTCCATGTGAAGACATGATGGCCGAGACATTTGAAATGGGCCTTTATTGATATCATACACTAGCTATATAGATAAGAAGAGAAATTCTATACTTGGATGTACTAATTGTGACAGAAACTTGTTCCATGGAAAATGCTGCAGATCTCTTGTCAAGAAGTAAAATCAATAGATATAAAATGGTCAAACATGGAGTCATGAACTTCGATGATGTGGTGAATTTCCTGTATGGTGGATAGTTATCTAAATTCAAACAATATTTTCATAAGTTTTTCTACAAGTTAAAGTTTTCATCAATAAAAACTAGTATTATATTTTCACTTCGTATACTTATCTTGCATTCAAAAAGTTACACATTTCTCTTGTTTCCATAAAGATAGGTAATGTGTCTCATCAAACGGCTTTAGACTATTTTTAGTATCTTTTCTTCAACTCCTTAAAACCAGAAATAAATTCTGCAATACATACCAAACTTGACCACAAATTAAAGCTTAATGTATAGAGTAGAGTAAAATCTGAGAAAGCGACAAGGTCCAGAAGAAGTCCTCCTAGAAGAAGGCAGTGGACTTTTGTAAGTGTTGCAAAGAACCGTGATTACAATTTTGATAAAACTAAAACTCAGAAAGATAAATCAAAGCTTGAAAACCCCAAAGTTGCCAGTAACGTTATATTATTGTGTATTAACCTTTTCTGTGAGAATGTTTAATGTTTCAAAAGCAGATGTGGTTACTTGTGAGCTATAGGTATTGCCACAGAATTGGTGTGCCTGTATGGTATGTTCATAATAAACAATCAGGGTTGCCAAATGTCATCCATAACCATTGCATTTATAGCAATTGTCAAACATTATAACACTACTTGTGTGGTAGAAGGTTCACCATTTGTGTGAACCATACACACTGAAATGGATAATAAATGTGTGATGTACTGTCCTTATGAATTGTAAGTTGTTTTACAATTCAATCAAATCTAATCAGTTGATTTTTCTAAACATTAACACCAAAACAAAGAAAAGGCCATTGCAACACCAGTGAAGGACAGACATGAAGCACATGAATGTACTGGTGGCTAGACTACATTAATGAAATATCAAAAGTTCTCAAAAGAGTTGAAGGACTAGAATATAGCTTGGGAGATACTTGTTATACAACAAGGTGAAGCACTGTATAAAAAGCTAAATGTACAAGAAGGCATATTGTGTTGTTGTTATAAACCACGAAGCACTGGATTCCAGTGTGTGATAAAGCTATTGGTTCCAAGAGATAATAATTAGAAATTACTACAGACTTTACATAATGCAAGGGCTGGAACCTTCTAAGCCATTTTTGACACAACTGTTAATGCATAAAAACTTCTTTCTAGTTATATTTTCACACCAGGATTTTGAAAAATGACGGAAACATCTTGCTGCATTCTCTGTCCAGAGGAAAATCTTCCCATGATAGAATAAGCTAATAAAACGTTATTGGTTCCTAATTACAGAAGAAAGCCCTTAAATGCTTCACTAAGTATTATCTGTTAGGTGACATATTAGCACAATTTATCACAAGTGTGGTAGCTTAATAATCGATAACACTATTTGAAACATCTACAAAAATTTACACAGATCAGGGGGCTAATATTAACAGTCAGTTATTTGTATAGTTGTATAAGATGTTGTAAACAGACATTGGCATACATAAGATTAAAAGGCTTCATAACTCTTATAACTTTACTCAATAAATTTGTAATGTTCTTTTGTCACTGCAAGTTACATTTAAAACATATACTAATATCCACTGTAATTACAGTTGTAAATGGTGACACTGGTGCATCACTGCTTATGGTCATTTCAAGTTATAACATGCTTGTATCAAAACACAAACATATTTAAATTATATCTAATATTCAGAAGTTAGAGGGTATTGCTTCTATAGTAGTTAGCCTGATCTCAGTTACCTTTTTAAAAAAGAGCACTTGAAGTTTTGCACTTCTACTCACATTGGACAAATGCTCTGTTTCATAAGAGCCAAACAGTGGTAAAGACTAATGTAAATAGCAGTCATGTTAAAACTGAAGGTATCACTAAACAATAACCAGCAGATACTATGACAATGTATTAGTAAACTTTTATGTTCTGTTTGAAACCTGTTTGACAAAGAAGTTCACAGACAGTTTGGTTACACCTTCCGAGGTGATATATGTGTCTATTGTAGTTATACATGAAGAAATTATATCTAACTAGAAAAAATCACTTAGTGCCTTATATGTACAATCTGTTTTAAGAAAGGTCATAACTGTAACTAACCAATTAAAGTTTTGAAATCTATGATACTAGACGTACTTATAACCCATGTTTATTACATAGTGAGAAGCCATTAACTCTTTCAGTTATCTTGTTTTTCAACTGAACATCTTTAAAATTTGCATTGTCTGACTTTCCATCTTTCTCCTTTTACAATGGAAAATAATATAATTTTTGTTAACTTTTTCATCATAGAGGAATATCTTGCTGTCTTAGACTCTAGAAGCAAACATTAATAATACAGTATCTAAAAAGGAAACAGTGGATCATAATCTCACAGAAATGTAAAGCGTCTGTGTTATCTTGAAAATCACAAACAAACTCAAATTGGAGTTTGAGAAACAGTTCTAGGAGCTGCTACTATTGGTGATGATGTCTTCAGCCCTACAGTCAACTGCTACAAACTTCAGATGACTCATGGAGCCCAGCCTGCTCATTATGGTAGCATGCTCTTGAAGAAAGGGAAAGAAAGAAAGGTATCAGTGCTCCCCAAGGTCTTCTTTAAAAGGTTGTCATAAATATATATATATATATACCATAGGAATGCCACAGATGAGAATGCCAAATTCAACCATCTAAAATCTTACTAAAGTTAAAATATAAATATCCAAATCAGCTATGAGAATGATATTGTAATAATGTGGCCATTACAGTTACCATCTCTACGTCAGAGAAATGTCTTCAACCTTTACATGAACAGCACTCTTGAAAACATGGGCACACCATCAAGAGACCTGAACAACAGCACCAGTCCCAACTCATTACATTCTCCATCACTACAAGATCCAGACTGCATAGAAGAGGATTAAAAAAGAAGGAAAAGAGGTGATACTGCCCAGTTCAAGATGGCTCAAGAGTATTGTCAGATCTGAAAAAAACTGCCAAAAATCATGTGAGACCAATTCATATTTAGGAACATGAAAACTCCTTATGAATGTAATATTTTACTATTAATTCATGTGAAACATTTGGACTCTACAAAAATGAAGAAAACTCTCCGTGATACTGAATTGACATCCAATTCAGGGAAAGTTTTCTTCAATTTTTTAGAGCCCAAATGTTTCACATGACTTAATAATAAAACATTACATTTATGAAGAGTTTTCATATTCCTAGTTATGAATTGTTTTGTTTTCTTGATTTTTATAAAACCAAAATGTTTGTATATATGCATGTTTACCAATAATAAGGATATTTTTTCTGTAGTGTGTTTGAAAAGTTGTTATTATCAATGCCAATTATAATTATTCTAGTATCATGTCTTTGTATTTGTTTTATCAGTCTGTTGTTCTTAAAGAGTTTATTTTTTATTCTTTCAGGAAGCCTATACTAAATGGTTACTTTTTTGGTATATATTACGTAACATGGATGTTAAAGGATATTTAACTAGAGGTTTTTGTAAAATGTTTATTTTTTATAGGACTTCATAGTTCATTTTGTATTGTAAAATATTACCAGTATCATTGACCATAAGTATTTTTTCACACTCTGTAACATATCCATTACTGAATCTTTGTTAGAGAGTGCTAACCAACTGCAGATTAAGAAATGGGCTTACCACACAGAAGTGCAGGGCCTCACACTGATTAGTAGTCCTCAAGCAGTCTATAAATGTATTGCACATAGAGGTTCTGTCTCTAGGGGGGCCTCTATAAGTTGAAATGCCTAGGGCCAATATAAAACCCTTTATCTGCTGTTTGCATATCTTGTGTACATATACTGTTATGAAGTGTTTTTTCCTGGTGAAGGATAAAATATCACAGAAGGTTTGACATTCTTATTTTTAATATTTGACTGCTGTTTCTTCACTGGAATTTAAGGATGACTGGGTTGACCTGAAGGTAAAGTAAAGGAAAACAAGAATTATATGTCAAAAACACCAGTTATTTCATTTTCCTTTAGTATAAAAGCTGAACATTTCACATTAACCAAAAGTTGATTAATTTTCTCTCATAAATTGTCATACAGGTAATATAAACAACATACTGGGACCAGATTTTGAGTTTAGAGACCTTATTCTTGAGTTAGTTACTCATTGTCAAGTGTCATTTTTCTTTTGATGTTGCTGAACATTACCAGGAAGGGTGTAACTTAAAATGTTCTTAGACCAGTAGTTCTCTATTGATATTAGTCATGCAAATATCTGGGGGATCAATAAAAACTATATCCTGTCTATATCTAGTTATGTGTATGACCAAGTGACATAAGAATAATGGTATTATGAAGGAGTTGATCCTATAGTAATATGTATACAATGTTTAGTTTTCTCAGACTTTACAAGATTTTCTTAAAAAAAAAAAAAAAAGTAGTATTTCGATTTTGTCCTGTTCATTCATCTTACTTGTAATAAAATTAATATTTGCTTTGATTTTGTACAAATAAATAAAAATGTCTGTTCTTCACATTGTTTAATGTTATGCCCACAAAGTTTGATTTATTTTGCAATGTTTATTCCACTGAATTATTAATTAAAATTTAAGATCTCTACTATTCTTACCTGAATGTTACCAATTTACCTTAAAATACCACACTTCTTTACTCTCCATCTTCTCTAGGCTATCACATACCATGAAGTTCCATTACCAACAGAAAAGCTTCATTTACAGATGTGCACCTACTTTGTTTCAATTTTATTTTTATATCCTCATCCAGTATAGCATATTTAAGTTGGTCACATTCCAACATATCCTTAATTTCACATGAGGCATCCAGGTAAAATAACTGAAGCTTCTCTGAATCATCTGTAAGTTCAGCTGATGTCTCTTCTTTCCACAGTTTTAGAATTTTTCTCTTGATACTTTATTCTGGTATGTCACCTTGAATTTCTTGGATAAGGTATCTACTAATGCTTGATAGACATTACGGCTCTCAGCTGGAAGGTCGCCCCTAATGCTGTTAAAGCTTGACCTTTTAAAAGGGCACCAAGATTAACATTGTTGTATCCTATTTCATCTATTCACTTTGGACATCACTTCAAAACGATCCTGATATGTTTCCATCATAGTCCATTGTTATTTTATTTGGCAGATGTTATTTAATTGGAAAATAACTTCTGAAGTTTGATTTAATAATATTATGGCAATAAAAGTCCAGATAGGTTTGTTTGTTTAGAATTAAGCACAAAGTTACACAATGGGTAACTATGCTCTGTCCACTGTGGGTATCAAAACCCACTTTCTTGTGGCTTAAGCCCACAGATGTACCATTATGCCACTAGAGAGTACTCAAATCAGTCATACAGTCACAGATGGCACAGCAGCAGTGGCAACAGGTGTAGATCACATAGATTATTCTATTCCACATTTAACAGCAAAAGGTACTTCAAGTTAAAACTTTTGGGAGGATGCAGAAATATTTGTGGCTGACTTAATCTTGGAATTTACCATTTGTTTGTTTTTTTTTAATTTTTCACTCTGTCTTTATTTTGTACTTTACTTTGTTGTTACAGTCCCTTTGTACTTATCCAGTTCTGTAATTACAGCTTTTCTGTACCTATTCAGTCTTATGTTTACAATCTAGCTGTACGTATCCAATCTTTTTTTTTTAATATTACATCTCTTTTTGTTGTCTCTTAAGTTTCTTATTATTTCCATTTATTTTCTCTCTTGTTTTTCAAATCTTCTTCCCTTAATTGTATATTTTCATTCTTGTTCATTTAAGTATGTCTTTTCCTTCATGATCTTTCTTTGACTGTTTCATCATTTCTAATATAGTTTCCATCTTCTTTCTTGGCCATGTTTTCATCATGCTGAAGTCAAAATTCAATTAGAATTCCATCAAATTTTCACCAAAATAATCACACTGGTGACACCTGTGTTGTGGTGTATCTATTGTTGAGTGTTGTTGTTTTTTTATTTTTTGGTAAAAATAATGGAAAGTTCAGTCAACTTAATAACAACAAATCAATGTATTTCATTTATAAGATTTGCTGCATACTGTGTTAACTTTGATGAAAGCTGTAGGCTTAAGGTCACAAACACCATTTGAACAGAAATTTTAAGACTAGTGTGACCTACCTTACAAATAAATATATTTGAAGAATTTTCTTGCTAATTAATAAATTAACTAAATAGATGTAATATAACTCTTCCAGAAATACTGAGCTGGATTACTCACTAAATACTTCACTCACTGATATTCATGTTTTAAATCTTAATCATTTATTTGTATTTCACGAATTGTCCTTATTACATCAGGGTGTGTGTGTTTTTCTTACAGCAAAGCCACATCAGGCTATATGCTGAGCCCACAGAGAGGAACTGAACCCCTACATCAGGGTGATTATTCTGGATATTGTATCATTATTTGTGATTAGAAGCTTTCTTAGCAAACAGTCAAATTGTAACATTAGAAATATAGTTTAGAACAAAAGAAATGCTCACATAGATACGATTCAATGGTGTCCTTTATGAACCCCAGTGGTACAGCAGTATGGCTCTAGACTGACTGTACAATAAACTGGGTTTTGATACCCTTGGTGGGCAGAACACAGACAGCCCACTGTGTAGCTTTGTTCTTATGCTTACCAATATAAGTTTCCTCCATGAATATTTTAAATTTGATATCATGAGTGATATATTATTGCTAATTGTAGATCATTGTGCAAATATACAGTGGATATTTTAATTTTTGTTAACACTAAATATATGTGATTATCACTTCTGTACATACTGAAAGCTTGATTTTGTTTTTGTAATAAACATGCACATATAAAACTATATTGCATTAAAGTTAATTTGTAATTAAGCACAAAACTAGACAATGAACTGTATCTCAGAATTACTGATATGGGTATTAACACTTTTACTAATAAAGCAGATGACCTGGGGAAGGTCAAAATGTTGTTTTCTGCTTTATTAGTAAAAGTGCTAATACCCATACCAGCCATTCTGAGATACAGTTTTTTATTTCAAATGGGTTTCTCATCATCAAGAACCAAGAATTACACAATGGTCTATCTGCACTCTGCATACCACAGGTATCAAACCCCACTTTCTAACATTGTAAGTATGCAAACATACTGCTGTGCCACTGAAGGTTTATGTTACAGTACAATGAGTAAATAATTAAGGTGTAATGATTAAGACAACACTGCTGAATGTTATTATTTAAGAAGCATGTCTAATTATAAATATGATTCAGGAATATATGAATTATTTGGTAAAAGTGTATTGCAGATTCCAAAATGTAGATGTGGTTTAAATTGAATTAGTGTGTTATAGGTAAAATTTGTCAGTGAACAGAATTTTTCACGTATATCATGTTCTAAAATTACAACACAAAAGATCATCTAATCTCATGCTACTTCTGTGGAATTATCAAATTCTTAACGCATTCAATTTTGCTTATGTATGTATATGCTTCTTCACCATATCTTCCAAGGAACTCACATGCTAATGGATTAAGTTACATTTGCACTTCACTTATAGGTTATTGCTTGTTAACTAACACAATGCTTTTCTTGTCCCATCATACATATCAGGGAATATTTTCTCATGTTATTATCTTATCTTAGTAAATGTCTATGACATATCAAACAGTATAGAAAAAAAGATATTACCATCAGCTATTCAATTACTTAAATGTAGCAGGTACATAATACAAATGGTAACACAATGTCACAACTCGTTTCCTGAAGTAAAAAAATGTTGTTGTTTTCCTTTTTTCAACATTTATCCACTGTTCATATACAATGCAGGAAAACCATTTTCATCTGTATAAAGTATTGAAAACACAGTCAGTTCTCAACAAAGGTTAGACATCCTTCTTCATGATACAATTCCCCTTCAGGTAGTGCATACAAAACCTTTTCAATATATACATTTTCACAAATATAATTGGTGGTATCCAAAGGCTATTAAAATATACCATACTTCCTTTTTCTTTTATGGCTTCTATTTATATTTGAAACATATTCTGTTGCACAATTGAGTGTCGTCTCACTTACTGGTATCTTGGATCCACATTTTCAGTATTAATTTTATGAACAATTTCATTTATAAGGCTTAACTTATGAGACCACTAAAGAAAGTATCTTGATATTTTATCAGCAAGTTGTTTACCCTGTGGCATGGATCAGTTTTAATACACTTAAAGCTCCAGTTGGTAAATATTTACTATACTAATGACCATTTTAAAATGATGAAAGCCATACCTCACTACTATAAAACAAATTATAGCCTACTTTATTTTGGCCAGTGGCATGCTAAATATTAAACAAAAAATGATAATATACTGAAGTGGTTAGCTTATTTATATGAGCATGTTTAAACATTATTTCAATAAAGTATAGAGTTTTATAGAAAGCAGTTATAACTAGCACAATTAAGGAAGATTAATTTTTTTCAAGTGAATATCATATATATATATCAATTTAAACAGCTTTTTGTGTTCAGCTGTTGTACCACCAAAAAGTGGAATACTTATATCAGGCCTAGTTAAACATAAATCAACATCTGGTATCTGTATTGTAATAGAACAGCAAATGTTCTGATGGATTAATGGTAGGTAAAAAAAAATTGTGGATCTGAAGATGTTATAATTAGAATCATGAGCACAACAAACTATGAAATTCCAGTTAAATCTGGATGAGATATTGCAAAACATGAAGTTTTACAAGCAGGTAGTACTTACACAAAGAAAATTATAAGTAGTTGCTTTTGAGAAAAGGTGTAGAAACTTTAATGTCAAACCCTTATATGAGAACAGCTTACTGCTTTACTTAGAAGAGTTACATGGCCAGAACTGTGGAGATCTGACAAAGGTAAAAGGCAGAAGTTACATATCTTGCTCATAGAATATCAAGATACATTTTCTATGGTGGGCCTTGTGACTTAGATCAAACAAATAGTTTGCTTTGGCTATTAACTCAGCTGTAAAGGAAGTTTTAAACTAGGACTAGACAGTGGTGAGGGCCAGGAAAAACTAATTGCAAAAAGAATAAGAGACAGAGATAAACTAAGCATAGGGATTGAATACAGGAGTAGTTATAAGGGTAGGGTTAACTGTTACTATTGTAATTCTAAAAGTATAAGAAATAAAATAGATGACTTTAAAGCACTGGTAGCAATGGAAGATTTTAATACAATGGGAATAACTGAAACATTATTAATTCTATTTAAACTGGATATCTAAAACAACATTAGCCACAACAAAATTCCTGCAGGGTCAGAATGTGAGACATATTTGTAACCACTTTCTTATTATCTCTCTTATGAATGATTTATATGTTAATTTTCTATAGTTGTTTACACACTCAGTACAAATTTCAGGAGCTGTATTCTTAAGAGTAATTTCAGTGACATAACAAAAGGTGAAAACCATGTTTTTCTTTTCTTAAACTTCTTAAATAATTACAAATTACCAATACTTTATATTGAGAAAGTAAATGAAGAATAAGCTGCCTACATGGAGCTGAAATGTACATTAAAACTATGAGTTATTGTTTACAAAAAAACAAATGAATTTGAATGACAAACTGTGTGATGAAATAATTATTCAACTCAAAACTCTTCTCTGTAAAGATAAAGCACTCATGTCAACTAACAACTGGCATTCTAAACCATAAGTTCCTGTTTACAAAAACAAACATGAATAAAAACTGTGTGATTAACTAATATTCAACTCAAAACTCTTCTTTTTAAACAGGATTATACTTGAGCTAAAGCAAAAAGATGATGTAAAACTAAATGTAGCACCAATGCTACATATTGTACACATCATATATAATGCTCCCTGTGGTGAATAAAAGAAAACTCAAGGTTGAGTGCTAATAGTGTTAACAAAGTCATCCCGGTAATTACTGTTAAAATAGGTTTAGAATGTCAGTTATTAGTTGACATGAGTGCTTTATCTTGTATGGTGAGTGCAGAGTTAATAAAGAAAAATCTGACATTATTATATAAGGAAGGCTTGGATTTGATAAGGACCTTGTGCGAAACTACATGAGAGCTATCTGTGCTAGCTGTCCCTAAGTTAGTACTGAAAGACTAGAGGGAAGGCAGCTAGTCATCATTATGCACCACCAACTCTTGAGCTACTTATTTTCCAATGAATAGTGAGACTGACTGTCATGTTACATAGCACTCATGACTGAAAGGGTGAGTAAGTTTGGTGGAACAGGAATTTGAAAACACAACCTGCACAATCAGAATCAAGTGTGCTGACCACCTGGCTATACCATCAAAAACAGTTTTAACTTCCATAAAAGGTCATTCTGTTAAAACACTAAATAAGCATAGTATTGAAATAGAAGTAAGAACTTTAGAACTTGAATGTTCCTTTTACATTTGTAAGCAGATTGACTTAAAGACAGATGGTAAGCTAGGATAGGATTTCTTGCAAAATTATGACATTGAAATACCCATTGCCAGGGGTAAGCTGTACATAAAAATGGAGATTTTACATTCTGAATAGATTATCTTCAGACTTATGTGCAAATGTTGAGACAAATGATGCTTGCTAACAGTCAAGTGCTGAATACTAGCATTAAGCATAGCAATGAGTAGAGGAATAAACTTGAAAGACAAAACCACTGATACTCATAAGTATAGTGATACACGAGAAAGTCAGATGGTACTAGGACTAAGTGCTAAAAAGCAAATCAGACCAAAATGAATAAAAAGAAAAGCCCTAAGTGAAAATACTAATAGTAGTGACAGCAACAGTGAGAGAGAAAAATAGAAGTGAAGTGAACAATGGTAAATAAAAGCAAACTACAGTAGAAAAAGAAGAGTTTCAGACAAATAAATGATTACACAGACTCTTCAGATAAACTTTACCTCTAGGTCAGGCAACAAAGCATTCCAACAAGAGTTTGATAGAAATAGTGCCCGTAAAGTTAGGTACAATAACTGAAGAATACGAGAGAAATCAAATTATTGTTCAAGCTAAAGTAGAGGGCATTAGGCAAAGCAAAGAAGTTTTATTTGAGCCAACAGAGATAGAAGAAACACAAGCTTATATCAGTGCTTGCAATAGTAAAGTCTCTGAAAGAGATACAGTGCCTATAAAAGTTTTATATGTAAATAAGAGTAAAGAATTACTACCTAAGCATACAGTAATAAGTAAAGCTAGCAGTAGAAAGAAAATATTTAGAATCAGACAATAATATGCAAATCTAGGTAAAATAGCTTGGGTTATTGAATGTGCTGGATCACTGTGTATATATATTTATATGTGGGAAAAAGCAAAACACAAAACAGTCTTAAGTAGTAGTAAGCCTATAGCACAGAGACTCTATAAAATGCCAGAGATGCACAAAGTAGAATTAAAAATGTGGAGAAAAGAACTGACTGATTAAGAAGTAATAAAGAGCAGTAGTAGTTCTTATACACCTCCAGTTATATGAATTCCAAATAAGGATAGTTCTTTATGTTTTTGTGTTGATTTTAGGATGGTAAACCAAATTACTATTCAAGAATCCTACCTACTGCCTAATATTCAGAAAATATTAGTGGAATTAGGTTAAATTAGGTATTTTTTATCTACAGACCTACAAAGTGAATATTGGCAAGTAAAGATAGAAATCTTTTTCTAGCTAAAGAATAGATAAAGTTAAAACTGCATTTGTATTACTATCAGTGAAGTACCATATTTGTATTACTGTCAGTGAAGTACCATATTTGTATTATTATCAGTGAAGTACCATATTTGTATTATTATCAGTGAAGTACCATATTTGTATTACTATCAGTGAAGTACCATTTTAAAAGAATGTCATTCAGGTTATGTAGTGCTCTTACAGCCCTTCAAAGGTTGATGGCCGTAATATTTTCCAAATTTACAAAATTAAGAATATTTTTCCTATTTAGATGATGTCATTGTTTTGCTTCAAGTTTTGATATACACTTAACCTTAAGACATCTGTTTCACAGTTTAAAGCTGAAACCAAGCAAATGCCTGTTCCTTTAAAAGAAAGTAGACTGTTTAAGCAGTGCGTTAGCTACAGAATGTGTGAATCCAAACCTAAGCATATTGGAAATATGGAAGGATTACCTAGTGCTAAGAACAGGAAAAAGATATTCTTGGGATATGCAAGATCTTATAGAATATATATTCCACATTTTACATTGTTCAGAAAACTTTTAAGTAAGTTAACTAAAAACGATGTTTTGAATTATCTCAATTTCAGAAAAGAATGTATTTTAAGCATATACACTTTAGGTTTTACTATAGGCACAGTATTATCACATTTAGATGAAAATGGAAAAGTTTACCCAATTGAGTAAACAGCTAGAAAAGGCAGAAATGAATTATTCAGTAACAGAGCAAGATGTTTAGCAGCAGTGCATGATATTAAACCTTTTGTTGTAACCTGTATGTCAGAAAGTGTGTCATTATTACAGATAAAACACCCCTGAGGTGGCTAATGACTTTGAAGGGCTAATTGTCTAGATTAGTGGTCACTGTTACTGCACAATTGTGACTTCAAGGTTATACATCAACCAGGTAGGATATACTTTACTGTTGATACATTAAGCAGAATTTGAATAGGAAGTAAAAAAGAAAGAAACAACTGACAAGCTAGAAGAACTAACAGCTGATAGCAAAGATACTTAAGAAATATTATTAATGAGCAAAAGACAGATGCCATATTAACCGCACTAAGAAACAGAGTATTGCAGGGAGACAATACTGACTATATGTCAGATTCTGAAGTGTTATGCAGGAAAGTAAAGTGTGAAGGAGATGTACAGAGAAAACCACAAACAGCAAAACCACACAGTCTGAAAAACAGTAATGAGTATCTACCACAACACACCATTTACAATTCTTTTAACATTTGATAAAAAACCTATAGTAAAATAAGTAAATGGGTCTTTTAGCAAGAAATATAAAAACTATTATGAATTGTGTACATATTGTCTTAAGCTAAAAAAAAAAGTGCATTGCTTTATGAAATTTCCTCTGTCTTCAATACATTACATTTTTCCTTTCTACTGTTTTCTTATTCTGCCTATAGAATTTAGCTATGTGTGTAACTTGATGTAATGAAAGTAATTTGGCAGAAGTTTATAATTTCCTTATTTACAAAATCACAGAAAAGGCTTTCCTCAAAATGTTTGGAGAGTGCTGGTCTAGTTTTATTCATTTGTGAAAAACAGTTCAACTAGCTTAAGTTTCTCCTACATTCAACCCATTATGTTTCCTCATCACTACAAATTCATCTGCTAATGTAACTATCTCAGTGAATTTGCTGGCTTCCAATATTTTAACCCTCATTCAAAAGGTAGGCCAAAGTGTATGTCCTTAACTTTCACACAATTACATTCAAAATTTAAATAAACTACTTTATTATCAGTTTATAAGAAAAAAAACACACATAATATTAAAATGCTTTTATTAAATATAAGTTGTAAGTTCCTAATTCGTAAGCAAATCTTTTAAAAATCCTTAATCTCCCAAGGTAAGAGAATTCTGACATTTGTTATCTAATTTTTTTCTCCCCTTTGGTTTATCTACCACACCTCTTTGTAGTAATAAAATTTGAAATAAATTATTCATTATAATATGGATATTACTATAACAAAGTTCAGTTTCTGTAGCCTTCAATTTTATTTGTTTTTGGAATCATAAACTAGAAAATCAGACCTGCTTGTTATGAACATCTTTCATATCCTCTTGTTCACACAATGACAATATTCTCTCTGATGCTTTATAATGCATCATTTATAACCAGTAGAAAATCAGTTTAAATATGTGAAAATAGTGTAATGTTAGGTGTTTTCGGTATATAGTATTGTCGATTTCATCATCAGCATAAATGTTTATCTCATAGTGTTGAAATCAAGCAGCTAAAGGAATTATGTCAAATCCTTTTGTTTTAGTTAAAAAGCCACTTACATCACAATAATTGTAGGACATTGTTTGCTGTGTGTTTATTATTTTATACTATGTACTATATTTAATAAATGTTTAATGTACTAATACTGTAAAGAACTGAAACAAATAGCCACTACAACCAAGGTAAAACATAAAACAAATTTATAAAACTTTGACAACCACAAAAAATCCAAAATAAAAACCTTTAAAAGTTAGAATATAAAGCTTATCACTTATCAAAACCTAGTTAGTAAATACATGTCTGGCCAGGGCTTAACATCAACATTAATAAACTATACAACATAAATATCTATATTAATAATTATTTTAATAAAAACGGAGTCTTAAAAAAGAACCAGAAATAAAACTCTAATCCTCCCCCCCAAAAAAAAATCCAAATTTAAACAACTTCAAGATCAATAATAATACTGTGTAACAATCAGCAATGTTTAAATAATTGACTAACTAATTAACATAATTTTTCAAAACATTTGTTACCTGCTAGGAAATGCTACCGTCAGTTTCAGGATATAAACAAGCATACTCAAATTCTATGGTGAATTTCTCAGGTAAACCATATTTTTATAGTCATCAATTTCATTTGGTTACATAACTATCAAATAGAAAACAAGCATCTCCTACCACCACACTTTTCTGTCACATGCTCTCTTTCCGAATTCAGTAATAGTTCTCTCTTACGTTTAGTTATGTATTACAAATAACCATAGAAAGTCAAGGTTTTCATACATCCAATAATGTATTGTATAATATTATGTTCTGAATTATTAAATGTCAGTTTCACTCTGTGTACCAGCATAATTTCAGTGAGAAAATTAATAATCAGCTTGGATGAACTTGCAACAGCTGTCACGTAGAAAGCCAGAAAAGTTTAGGAGGTAAGGGAATATGTCTACTTTTTGGCATGGTATTAGTCTGTATTGTTTGGTGCATTATTTAATTAAATAAAATTTATTAAGTGCATAACTATTATTAGTATAAATAAAACTAGGGTTAACTCCTTTCAACAATTGACAGCAAGAAAAAAGATTGGTTAAGTATTATATTTCTTGTTTTCATGTTTATTCTTTGAATATAATTATAAAAGTAACTAAAATGTGAAAATTGGGATCATTTTAGGTTAGTTAAAATAAGATTTGGTAAAATAAATAATCACATTATTATAATTAAAAATCTTTTATGAGGTACACATGCGAGTAGCTCGTATCAATTTATTTGGTAACGTGAGGTGCACGTTCCCCAAGTGGTTTAAAACCTATAATGTAGCGGATAATAGTTATTAGATATGGTTCAAAAGATAATAAATCAGTAAGATTTAATTAGATATATGTATAGTGTTATGAACTTAGAATAAACGAATGTTATTTTATGTCCATCTATAAAGATAGAAGCAAGTTAGATTTATTTCGATTTCGTTTGAATAGTTAAGAGGTTCGTCAAATTGACCAATCCCATTTTGAGATATGGTAGAGAAAATAACAAATGAAATATAAAATTTTAGTGAAAAACAAAACCTTTGAAATGTATTTAGGAGATTTTAGAGATTACATAAAAGAAACTTGGGATTTTAGAGATGAGGAAAAGTTGTTTTGTAATCTTAACATGAAAATTACTTTTTCGCATGGACTATTCACAATAAATACCGTATATTTCGGTGCATAAGGCGCACTTTTTTTTAAAAAAAAAAGAAGTATGGAAACCCCCTTGCGTCCTATTCACAGAAGATCAAACATTTTATACTTCTACTACTGCTGAAGCATTCTAAAGAATAATAAAAGATTATGCTAATGTTGAACAAATAAATAAATGTAAAAAATATTTTTTTCCTAAAGAAAACCTTGATAATAGTGGTGCGTCTTATACACCAAAAATTCCGGTACTCGGTATATTCATGGACAAATCTTTATTTTATTAAACACTTTCCTTAAAATATATTTTTTGTAAATTAAAGACTTATAATATTAACTGAAGTTGTGTCAAACTGTTTGAAAATACACATACTACGTTGAAAGTTGGAAGTAATAAATCTAAAAATACTTTAAATGAGTACAAAGAAGCCACATGGTCAGTCAAATAGACCAAGCTCATATTTAGAGTGTTAACTAATACATCAAACTAAAGATCATTAAACGACAATCCATCGATGTCTTCTTCCTTTCAGGTGTTCTGGTTTCTCTGCCTTCTCTGAATCGTCTTATCTTCTAAAATTCGTGTCGGAAAAAGCAAAACACCAATTTATCACTGTTAATAATTCACTGGTATAACACGCAGGCCTTCCACTTAGTACAATATTCGAAAAGTTGCACGTGACAGTCACAGACAGTAGGTTTTCATGAGTCAAATGTCCATACGAGGGCTGTTCAAAAAATACGCGGACTGACGTCATAAAACAAAATGCACTTTATTTAGAAGTTACAGGTCTGGGACCCCTTCAAAGTACTCTCCTCCCCAACGCACACACTTATCCCAACGGTGTTTCCACTTGTTGAAACAGTCCTGGTACGCTTCTTTTGTAATGTCCTCCAGCTCCTTCGTCGCATTTGCCTTAATCTCGGGAATCGTCTCAAATCTTCTTCCTTTCAAAGGTCTTTTGAGTTTGGGGAACAAGAAAAAATAGCAAGGAGCAAGGTCAGGTGAGTAGGGGGGATGGGGAAGAACAGTGATCGAATGTTTGGCCAAAAACTCACGAGTTCGGAGGCACAAATTTCGCAGCAACACAGTACATCTTCAATTTTTCGGTCAAAATCTCGTAACGAGATCCAACTGATATCCCACACTCTTCAGCAAGCTCCCTGACAGTCAGACGTCGATTTGCCCGCACCAGGGTGTTGATTTTGTCGACGTGTGGGTCGTCAGTTGACGTGGAAGGACTCCAGGACGCTCATCATCTTCAATGGACTGTCGACCATCCTTAAAAAGTTCATGCCACTTGAAACATGCCGTACGATTCATAGCAACATCACCGTAAGCCGTGTTAAGCATTGCAAAAGTTTCAGTCGCAGATTTTCCAAGTTTAACACAAAATTTCACAGCAAGTTGTTGCTTCTTCAGGTCATTCATTCTGAAATCCGCCAAACGAAAAAATCGCACTTCACTTAAAACCACGTAGCTAATACACAAATGAAGATATCTGCAATTGGGAAATGGCGTCGTAATCAGCTGATCTGTTCAAACCTAGCGACACCAAGCGGATTCCCCTGGAACCAACTGGAGCCGCGCAATTCAAACAGTCCGCGTATTTTTTGAACAGACCTCGTACACTGGGCATTCGAAGACATCAACGTTCACACATGACACTCCTGTTTTCCTTAATACTTTGGAAGAGATTTTATTATATGTTCAAATTAAGTCCCAACAAATATCAGTAAGATCTGGGAAATCATATTGTCCCCTTCATCCAATGTGATATTATGCATGTACATTGTGCACCATTCAATATGTTTATTATCTTTGTCGAACAGCATTGCTCTCAGAAATGGTGCCTTAAAACTCTACGTAATGGTCTATCCCAAAGTTTGATAAACAACTCCTTTGCAACATATACATCTGCCACTCGAAACCATTCCACTTCTATTATAGTAGCTGTATTCTTTTTTTCCTGCAATCATATCTGTAGAATAGATTAAACCCAAAACATTGTCAACATAACAGTATTTCTTCTTATGGTTCCGTCTACTTCCTCATCATCAATCGGATACGTTCACGACCGGTTCTGAATTATTTAAGATTCCCGCCATAAACCAAATATATTTGATTCGCTCATGCACTTCAATCATGTTGCCTTTCGCTTTTCTGTTTGCAAAGCTCACGAACAACAATTTCTTTACTCTTTTAGCGTCAACCCTCCGCCCTCTTTTGTCAATTATTAAGTCTTGTCTTGTAGCATCACTTTGTAACCTTTTGTTGCCTTCATTTAACTAGTCTTGTTCTGGTAATGTTTAGTTCTTGAAATTTTCTTCATCATCTACTAACAAAATTTGTTCTAATAATCCCATAAACCTTGAACTGTTCTCAACTTCATTCTTGAACATTTTTTTTAATCCTATTAACTTTGACATAATTTTGATCTATGTAATGTTCACTTTATAATCAAATTACCTCATCAATTTGTTATACTAGTCTTAATTTTGTCATCAGTCTATAAAAATCAATCCAAGTCCTAATTAGATGAGTCATCATCGTCTAGTTCAACCACTTCGGTGACCTCTGAATAGGACAGCCATGTATTGATTACACAGCCGGTCTAACCCCCACAATTTCATCAAAGTTAATTTCCCTCGTACTTTACATAACACTATACCTACTAGTACTACTTCCCAGCATAATGTTATCACTGAACGAGATAGCTTCCATTTATCTAATTTATTACCGTCTGCTGCAACTCGTGAACGATCTACATGCTGTTGGAATTCTTTGATATTTAACCTCGATTTTTTGTGGGACAAGTTTTAAATTTATGCTGGAGTACATTTGACTTTATAGTCACATTTTGAATTAGCTGCAACTCCTTCATAGTTAATAGTTCTTGTAAATCAGGTACTCTTACATTTAACTGGGTTCTTGTATACTTAGTTTCACTTCCAAAACTTAAAGGTTACGTGATTCCTTGACCATGAGAAGAACATTTTCTAGCCAGTCTGAGGAATCATTAAACCTTTAACTACTTTAGCATGGTATTCAAATTGATGCATATTTTATTTAGGGTACACTAATGATAAAAGTATGTGTCATCTCTCGCATTGAACAATGAAATTCCCGAGGTTTTTGTTTTATAAAAGTAAAATGATTTAGAGAAAATTATTCTCTTTTTAGATAGCTCAGATATTGTATGCTTAACTTCTGCAAGTAGCACATAGTTACAAGTCACAATGGGTACTAAATAGATTCCTGAATTAGGGTCAAATATTGAAATAGGATATTCTATACATCTCAACATATCTTACTCCGTCATTTTTAAATAAGCATATTGATCACCTGAAACAGCAATATATAAGTTTTAATTTTTTCTATAGTTAAAGCTACTATATGGCTCAACATTAATGGTAAGGGTACAACTCTATATAATTTAAACATCCCACATCTTTTCTTCAAACGTATCTATTTCTATAAACATTTCTAGAGTATCTCTTTGCGCAGCTGTCTTTACATCAGACCATATATAACACATGTAAATCTGATCGCTATCCAGAGCAATTAGAAACCATAAATGTAGGAGTGACCTTCTTTCAAATTCATCCAATACTCTAATTTATTTGTGGGTATAACGTATGCACTTGAAGCTTGTACAGAGCTTGTACTAACTTAGTTATCTCCGTTCTGCTACTTTCTACAGTAAAGAATATTCAGGGTGGCCCGTACGTCCCCACCCATCCATACATCTTATGTATCCAGTGTATTTATGTGCTGTCCCTCATTCTCGCTGCATAATATTATGCACAATACGCTCTTCAAGTGTAAATGGGCTTACATCGGCCATATTTCTCTGAAAAAAAGAAACAAATTTATAATACATGCGTAATTGAATATAACATAATAACATATGGATGGGTAGGGACTTACGGGCCACCCTGTATGTTGTAAGTTATTCCGAAGCCTAGTGTTGAAAACTAGTATTTCAGTTCCTGTCTATAAAACTCAGTCTGTCTTTCTCTAGTGTGTATTAAGTAACATTTACTAGTGCTATGGATAATTTATAATGTCGTGTCATGTAACTCAAGTGTCTGAATTAATTGAGTTCATTATAGTTGATTGTTAACCGTGTTAGGTATTATAATTACATTTATCTCGGACAAGCCTCCGATATATTATGCTACGTATGTTAACGATTTAAAATAATCGGAAATTTTAATTTGAACTTAGAAGTTTATTGAATGTCAATATATATCAAATTTATATTTCCCAACAAGATTGATATACAGAATTTTCTTTTTTAACACAAATATATTTCAATATACAAACATCAATGAAATTTTTAATAACGCTTATTACAAACAATAATTTAAATACAAAAGTGTTACAAACTTATAAACAATACTGAGTCTTCTACTTAATTTAGAACTGAATCTTTTACCGTTCTTCGTCAAACATCTGTAGTTTACTGATTACTAAGTGTTTATCACAACTGGAGCTTCCGAAGTTTATATTATACCAACTGTAACAAATCAAAAACAATAATAAACTGTCTTTTCGTGTGTTGAGATTTATAAACTTTAAGGCGAGGTTCTAGAAACTTTAACTGGCAACAATACTGGCAATCACTAGTATTTTACAATTACACCTTGATTCTTACGCTCAAGAATCTTCTACAAATTTAGAGAACAGGTGGGATTTTCGCAATACACATATAGAAATATAAGTTACATTGACTTCTAAATACATATTCAAGTAAAGCAAACATCGACATTAAAATAAACATTATTAAATCCCTTACAATTAATTAATAATTTCTCTAAAAACTCTCTCTTGATGTTCTACCTACCTTTTTAATTAACTCAAGTAATTCGTCTGTGGTTCTAAACAGAAATTTCAAAATGCTTTCACCTACATTTACTAAATTACGTTTTTGTCAAATCTATTCCGAAAACGAGACACTGTATTCAGTACATTTCAGTTCTAGTTAGAGATCTCGTATATCATCATATCATCTAACTAATGTCTTATAATTCTTGATTAGTCCCGACTGTAAAATTCTCACTGATCGTCAGATAGTTTTCCTAAAGTGTCATGTGATATGATGTCATATTTTTTGAACCTCTGACATGGAAACTAATGCGAGTATTCACGTCGCACGAATTATTGAACACAAGTAAGTCTTCTAATAACCGGTGTTTCCATATATCTCTCGAGTCTCAAAATTAACTGGACTTATTCGTTTAAAAACACTTAAAGGGCCTTTCCATAATTTTGCCAGCTTTTTAGTGCTTCCTTTCTTAACTATAGTGATGTAAAACAATTCCTTATACCCTACTTTTATCACATTAGCCTGAATTCTCTTATATGCTTGTTTCTTTCTACATTCTGCAGCTTTTGTTAAATGTTAACCGCATTCGTTGTAATAATTCTGCTTGTTATCATAATTTATTGCATAATTTATTTTTTTTATGGACTAGTATCTCCTGCATAGGTAGCATTACATCTCTATCATGTAATAGGAAGAATGTGCTTTCCTGAGGGGACTCACTTTCACCCAAAATATTGAACTTTAAAAAAGTTTATCTGTTATGAATGAACTCGCAGTTTTAAAGAATAACACAGCTTCACTTCAATTAAGTCTGTTCTGAATAACTTGTATGATACCGTTACATTATCTTATTCTTTCTCACTCATTTAACTTTTAATTTACTTTATCCTTTTATTCTGTATTTGGATTACTCTTTATATACAAGATGCACAAAAAACGTTTGTAAATAATCTATTTGTTACAAAATAAGTTCAAAATTATTAGTAGCATTTATCTTCATACATAAGTACATAAATGATCTGTAAGGCAAATGGTACTAAATACAAAGATAAATGTTATAAATATTAAGAACAAAGAAGTAATGCAGTAGTAACTGCAGCTCTGCACAGGGATAATGACTCCAATTGTTCCCTTGAGAAGTGAAGATTAAAAAATGGAGCTAACCTCTATAAAAGTAACCCAAAAACAAGTTTGCCAATTGGAGATTTTACTAACTAGTAAAAATATTCAACTTTGAAATTTAAAAAAAAATTATTTTTTTACTATTTTGGGGTTTAACTTTTATATATGATTTGTAACTGATTTCATTTCTTATCAATCTGGAATCTCAAAGTGGGTGGACACTGGATTTACAACAAGGCTTCAGGAGTTAAGAGTATATACGCACACCACAACTTTATCATTGTTTTATAGTTTTAAGGAAGTAATACAAGTACTACAACAATTTTATTTTTATGGTAATAATAGTTCATACTATAAAGTAACCTCTACCAAACATTTATATATTCAATAACCAATATTTGTATGTGAAACATGACACATTATTAGATGCCCATTTACCAAGAATTATATAATAGGGGATTGCATTATTGTATAAGTGGTTTTGTCTTTCAATATATAAAATATTATAAATTGCATTTAATGTTTAACTGTTTTCCACAGTGCATTACAAATCTCAAACATTACTGTCTTGATACTGATTTATCTATTTCATTTATCATTACACTACCCAACTGTCTGTCATATGACAGTAAACATTTATAAAATTTCTCTTCTGAAAATTAAAAATGTTATAGACATTTTCTACAAATTATATTGCAGTAACAATATATCTATGGACAATGTTTTTTTCCAGTATTTCACAATAACAATTATGTATATCTGGTCATCTTTGGCAAGTTTTCTATGATTATAATTTTCACTTGCATATATACAAGGTGTTCGGAAAGTCACTGTGCAGTTTGAAAACAGCGATAACAGCATTCATTCAGTTTATTTCAAGCCAACAACTGATAGCGGTGTTTAGAAACAAAATAAGAAGGATCCAAGCCTGCATTGATGCCAACAGGGGTCACTTTCAACATTGTTTATAATTGTCATTCATATTTACCTCCTGTATTCTATATTGAAACATGTCTGTTAATAAATATACAAGTGCACAGTGAGTTTCTGAACACCCTGTAATTATGCTACGTTCAAGTCCTCTTGTTGATACAGCCAAAGAGACAGAACTATACAAAAAAATGGCTTCTTAAAATGCCTCATCCATGCTATTTATTAACTGTAATAGCAAAGAACAAATGCACAAAAGTATGATTTCTTGCAAAAAATACTTGTTACTTTTTTGATTAAATTTCTAACAGTCTCTTACCCAAAGCACAAAGCATCAATAATAATGTATACAGCACCATGTACTGTGTGAAAGACATTTAAGTTGTTTTTCACATACAGTCACACATGTTTATTATGCAATACATTATCTATTATTTAATCTACAATTATATTCATATTTTTCTGAGTAGTCTAAGAGCTTCTTGTAAATATGATAACAAATATGAACAATAAATATAAGAGTGATAAAATTGATTGATTTAGTGTTTTATGGCACAAAGCAGCTAGGCTATCTGCACCAAACGTCCGGTAAAAATAAAGTAAATGTAGTAAAATACATAAAAGGAAATGAAGGTAAAACAAAATATCATTGAAAAACAGAAAAAGCATAAAACCAATGTTGATACCTAGTTTACAATGTTAAGAGAGAAAGCAGAGTATAAGAAGTTGTAAAGGACTTTCTGTAGCAAAATGGTAATGATCATAACCCGCCAGGAAGACTAACAGGTAAGTTCAAGAACCACCGTCAGTCACCTGATGTTGGCCTTTCCAGTCCTGGTTCTGGGTTATGTATCATAGCAGCCATTATCAAAATGTAAAATAATAGAAGTTTTAAATGACATATAGCAAAATTGTAATGATGAGTAGTTAAATGTCCAGTAAAAAGGTAAAAGTAAAGTAAATGGAGTAAAATTTGTAAAAGTAAATGAAGGTAAAACAAAATATCATTGAAAAACAGAAAAAGCATAAAACCAATGTTGATACCTAGTTTACAATGTTAAGAGAGAAAGCAGAGTATAAGAAGTTGTAAAGGACTTTCTGTAGCAAAATGGTAATGATCATAACCCGCCAGGAAGACTAACAGGTAAGTTCAAGAACCACCGTCAGTCACCTGATGTTGGCCTTTCCAGTCCTGGTTCTGGGTTATGTATCATAGCAGCCATTATCAAAATGTAAAATAATAGAAGTTTTAAATGACATATAGCAAAATTGTAATGATGAGTAGTTAAATGTCCAGTAAAAAGGTAAAAGTAAAGTAAATGGAGTAAAATTTGTAAAAGTAAATGAAGGTAAAAATAAAACAGCAATTAAAACATAAAATGGCAAAAAAAACAATTTTGACATCCAGTCTACAAAGTTGTAAACTTTGCTACTTCCTGTAGCAGAATGGTAATGATCATAACCCGCCAGGAAGGCTAACAGGTAAGTACAAGAACCACCGTCAGTCACCTGAAGTTGGTCTTTCAGTCCTGGTTCCGAGTTATGTGTCATTATGGTCAATATCAAAAAGTAAAGTAAGAAAAGTGTTAAAAGACATGCCGCAAAATTGTAATAACAACTCATCAGGACGATTAATGGGTAGTTCAAACAGCAGCGTTAGTCACCTGAAGTTGGCCTTTCCAGTCCTGGTGTTGAGTTATTTAATGTTCTGGCTATTTTCTAATGTCAAATTGAACTAGAGAGATTGAGACTCTGAAAAGGGACCACAATTAAAAAGGTGTAATAAATAAATACCAAACACTTAAATGAGGTTAAAAAGATTAATGGCCATTAAAAAACTAAAAACTTTATCAAGGTGGACAGTGTCACCATCACCAATAACACTGTCCAATGTTACAGACAAACCTTGGGACAGAACATGTTTAAAATAGTGCCGTCGTTGAGAGTCGTAACGATGGTAAGAAAGTAAAATGTAGCTTATAGTGATTTGAGTGTTACACAAACTACACACTGGTGCATCAGTTCCTGACAAAAGAAAACAATGAGTTAAAAAACTGTGACCAATGTGTAGTCTAGTTAGAACAACTTCCTCCTTCTGAACCTTACGGAAGCTAGATGGCCAAAGCCCAATAAAGGGTTTTATGTGAAAAAGCCTGTTGTCGTGTTGCTCACTCCAAGTGGACTGCCAGCTAGCATGGAGCCGAGCCTTGAACACAAGACCATAGTCCATGTACAGAATAGGCACAGTGGTGACAGTGCTGGAGCAGATAGATTTAGCTGCCGTGTCTGCAAGCTCGTTCCCGCGAATACCAACAAGGCCTGATATCCAGAGAAACTGGATAGAAGTAGCTGTTAATGAGAAATGGGCCAGTCAGTTTTGAATATCAGTTAGAACAGGGTGTGAGCCAACGTGTAGTGATTCCAGGGCCAGTATAGAACTAAATGAGTCAGTATAAATAGTGCAGTTGGAGTACTGCTCAGCTTCAATATCATCCAGGGCAAGAGATATGGCATACAGTTAAGCAGTGAACACAGAAGCTGTAGAGGGGATTCTGCGCGCAACCACCAAACCACAACAAACCATAGCAGAGCCCACTGAATTACCTGATTTGGAACCATTTGTATAAATGGGAATGATCGTTTGAAAGATATTCATTAAATAAAAGACGGTACTTCCAATCTGGAGTATCTCCCTTTTTCAGATGACTGAAAGAAAGGTCACATTTGGGGGCTGTAAAAGCCATGGTGGGATGGGCTGACCTGTGGAATCTGCAATGTTTTCCAAGGACGGACTCAATTCATCCAATTGCGCCTGGATGCGAAGGCCAAACAGAGCAATGGCAGATCATCTGTTCTGAAAAAGTATGGCCCACTGAGGAAGGAAAACACATCCCTAGGTGGGATGCTTTGGTAAGGAATGAAGTTTCGAAGAATATAGTAAAGATAGTTGCAAACAGCAAAGGTGCAAAGAAGGTTCGTGAGATTCTACGTATCAGCTGTGTACTGGAGAGGTGTGGAAAGCCCCATTGCAGAGTCAAAGTCCTTGGTGATGAATGGGGTCCAGCATCTTTAAGGCCGAGGGTCTGGCAGAGCCATAGACCATTGATCCATAGTCGTGTTTTGATCGAAAGAGAGCACGATATATCTTTAACATAGAACATCGATCTGCTCCCCAACTGGTAGTAGAGAGGACACGGAGGATGTTCAGTGCTCTTGTGCATTTGACCCGTAGCTGCTTTAAGTGTGGTATAAAGGTCAGCTTACGGTCAAAGATAAGCCCCAAGAACTTGGTCTCAGGGACCACTGGCAGCAAAACTTCACAGATACGGGGTTCAGGATCAGGGTGAATACCCCATTGGCAGCAAAAGTGCATGCAAACGGTTTTAGAGAGAGAGAGAGAAATTAAAGCCGTTCGCCTTAGTCCACTTCAGTACACGATTGAGGGCAGTTTGTAGTTGCCGCTCAATATATCTCATGTTCGACGACTGACATGAGATGTGAAAGTCGTTGACATACAGCCAATTCGCAATAGTGAGAGAGAGTTGTTCAGTGATGGCATTTATCTTTATACTGAAAAGTGTGACACTCAAAACACAGCCCTGAGGGACTTCAAGTTCCTGTACAAAAGAACGGGAAAGTTTTGAACCCACACGAACTTGGAATCTCCTGTTCATTAAAAATTTTTTAATAAACATTGGTAAATGGACACGTAACCCATATATATGAAGGCCTCACAAAACGCCATACGTCCATGTTGTGTCATAAGCCTTCTCAATGTCAAATAATATTGACACAAGATGTTGCCATTTGAGAAAGGCTTCTCTGGTTGATGTTTCAAGTCGAATTAGGTGGTCTGTGGTTGAGTGCTGTCGTCGGAACCGACACTGAGTGGGCGAGAGGAGGTTGTTTGATTCGAGGAACCAAACAAGACGAGCATTAACCATCTTTTCTAAGGTCTTACAGAGACAGCTCGTCAAAGCAATTGGACAGTAGTTTGAAGGAATCTTGGGATCTTTCCCTGGCTTAGTGAAAGGTAAAATAATAGCCTTGCGCCAGGCATCAGGAAAAACATTCTCGTGCCAGATCCGGTTAAAGATAATTAGAAGGACATCAAGAGAAGCAGGAGATAGATGGTACAGCATGTCATAGTGTACATCATCAGGTCCAACAGATGTACTGCCAGACCGATGAAGGGCCATTTTCAGTTCCACCAAGGGACAATTATAGTCAAAGAGACAATTCCAAAGGAAAGAGGTGAACGCTCTGCCCGAGTCTTGATGGCCAAGAAGGTGGAGGAACAAGCAGAAGTGCAAGATACCCAGCAAAAGCTTTCACCTAGAGTATCAGCGATGCTCCCGGACATCAGCCACCCTCTGACCATCAGAGAGTAAGATCGAGAGGGGGGCAGAACTGTAGTGCCCACTGACCTTTCAAATCCTGTCCCACATGACCTTGGGACTGGTGGTAGAAGATACGCTAGTTGTAAACTTAATCCAAGATTCCTTCTGGCTTTGACGTCTTACCTAGCATGTGCACGGGCCCGTTAGAATGCGACGAGATTTGAAATTGAGGGATATCTACGAAAAGTATCGCAGGCCCGTTTTTGAGCCTTCCGTGCTAAGTGGCAAGCAGAATTCCACCATGGACGAGGATATCGTGTAAAACGTATCAAGGTGGCCATTTTTAATGATGGGTAGGCGAAGTGGCTGGAGAACCCTTCTGTTTACGACCACGTCTTTTTCCTTACTGTCCTTAGTCGGAGGAGGTCTATCAACCTCCATGGATCCTGCCCTGGGTCGATTGGGCAGGTCTTTGTTGTTGGAAGGAGATTCCAGTGACTGAGGACATGAACGAATGATTGTTTTGCCTCTTGGGGTGGGAGAAAAAAGATGTATCAGAAGAAATGCCTTATTTGAAACTGAAGGATGTGGATCTTGAGGTTTGTTGGAATGTTTGGGAGGAACAGAGATAGGTGTGGAAGTTGATTCATCAACCTTTTTAACCATGGAGGTCAAAAGCCTTTTCATTTGTTTTGAAGACAATTCTCTTGGAGGCACAGAGAGATCTGTCTGCACTCCCACTGTAGTTGTGGAATGAAGTGCAGCAGCATATATCCGAGATGGAGTGATCAGCAGCAATTTCCGAGCCTCAGGATAACTAATGTTATGTACTGTTTTCAAACACTGCACCTCTTTTTCCTCCAACCATTTTGGGCAAGAACGGAAGTAGGAAGAGTGGGAACCATTGCAGTTGACACAATGTGGATCTGTGTGACACTCATAGGCATCTTGGTCCTTGCCACCACAACGAGCACATGTCAGGAAACCACGACACGATATCTTTGAGTGGCCGAACCATTGACACTAGAAACATAGGAGAGGGTTTGGAATCTATGGCCGTACCCTGTAAATTAGATAACCTGCCTTGATGGTGGCAGGTGCACGTGATGATGTAAATGTCAAAACGAGAGTATTTGTTGGCAGTGTAACTCCATCTTTGCGAGTGGAGATGCGCCTCACTGCAGAAACTCCTTGAGTGGAGAGACCAGCGAGAATCTCTGACTCGGGGACGTTCTTCAAATCCCTATCAACAATAACTCCACGTGATGAATTCAAGGTAGCATGAATAACCTCAATAGGTATATCCCCAATTGCCGTTGAATTCAAGAGGAGTTCACTGTGGTGGGTTGTGGATGTTTCAACTAATATGTCTCCAGATCAAAGCTTCTTCACCGACTTTGGAGAGCCAGCAAGACGCTCTAGTCCCTTCTGAATAAAAAAGGGGGACAATTGCCCTAAAGGTTTTTGTGAAAGAGAATGTAATACAAGAAAATGAGGTACGTGTGTTAGAGATGTTGAAGATTGCTGCTCAGAGTCTTCAAGATATGGTCGTTTACCTATTGAGTGTTTTTTCACTATTTTATTTAAATTTTTTGAAGGAGGATCCATAGGAAAAAAGAAATATTTCGGTACTCACTGAACCCACCCACTATGAAGCCCTACGAGGGAAAGCACTACAATGTCATGCAAGGACAATGCAGCAATGCCAGGGTTTCATGAGCACTATACCCAAACACCAGCATCAGGCACAATGTCCACAACACCCATTGAGAACTTCCAACACTGATACTTGATTGACTCTAGCCCAAGTGAACCAGCCGATTGACCCAAAGGGGGCCACCCAAAGGCTGCAAGTCTACAGGAATTCAAGGCCAAAGTGGTGTGTTAGGATTGGACCCCTCAACCACCAGGATCCTCTCCTCCCCTTCACGGGTAGCCACGCACGGCAAACACGTGGGTGGATGTTTAGATCCCAGAGAAGGTATCCAGACAGAACAGAACCTTCCCTAGGAGGCCCCCTCACCACGTACAGGAATCCATACCGAGGGGTAAGAGTGATAAAAAGGCTTAAAGTTTCCACTTAACTGACATTTTGAACATGAATCTTCTGTTTGAGACAAACCATTATGCCAACGTGAACATTACAAACAGTCAAGTGTTACTGATGAAAGATGAATAACAAACAAGGTGGTTCTTATTAATAACTACAACTTGAAAAAGATAGTAAACATTAACCTTACTACCAAAGTTAAAATTGTAAAGCTAACATTTTCAGTTGCAAACTTTAAGAAGCAAAACACCTTAAGCAAGTCAACTATGTATTGAAGTCACCACAGTCATGTTATCAAACCAATTCCAAATAGTGTTGTACAGCTGTGTATGAACTGCTGTTATCTTTAAAAAAAAAAAAAATCTAAGAGAAATTATCAAAATACAGAGAAATAAACATTTTGTGGATATGTATGTTTTGATCGGTCCAGCATTTGCTCTGGTATTATAATCAGGTTGATCAAGAGTTTGAAATTTACTTTGGGAAATTTAAACATATTGATTTGCACACATTGTTTGATCTTATGCAGTGTTTTAATAAAAAGTACATGGCTAATCATTTTGGTACAAGATTAGATATTCGAACAAAACAAGTATCATTTAATGTTGGCTTTAACATAAATGGCAGCAAATCATTTATTTCACCGATTATTGGGAAGTTCCATTCCTGAAACACCTGAAGATAATTATTGAAATGTTGTGAATGAAAAAGAATTTCAGAGGGAAACTCACTCATGGGATAACAATCTAGTATATTTCAAGAAACATGAAACAAAACTATATGTAAATAGAAGACAAAAGATGGAAACATATCTAAAAAATATATCAAATCAATGATTACACTTAAATGCATACATACCCAACCAAAACTGTTTAGTTAGTCAAGGCACACATATAACATTCCTTCTTTATCATATTCCTTTTATTATGTAAGTTAGAGTGTTACAAATAACATGATTAAAAGAAAGGTTTATTTAAACTCAGTCATTTCCTCATTATAAAAACTGAAGCTTGGTAAGAAAACTAAAATACATGAAATTATTTTTAACATCATTTCATTCAAATGAAAATTGGTTTTCAGACAGGGCATTCAAGAAATCCTTTTTTTAACTGTTCCCTATACTTTTGTCTTGCTGGATGCTTTTCAGATGGTCGAAAATGGGCTTTCCAACATGGCTCACCAGCAAACAGTCTAATGACTTTTGCATAATTCTGTAAATGAATGAGAAAAGGTTTTAAAGGCAACATTCAAGATAAAAAATTAACTATAGGTCTAACTTCTAATCACAATTGTGAATTTTGAAGATGTATTTTGTTGTATTTAAGATAAAATGTCATTAAAACAAGTACACAAACACACAATTTTATGGTGGATGTTATAAAATGGATTTAGAAGCAGGTTTCAATTGCCTTCATGAAAGTTTAACAACAAAAATTATAACTGAATGAAGATTAGAATGAATTCATAGATCATATGTACCTTTTCTCAGTTTCTTTTCTGCTAACTATATTGTATATTTCATATATGAAGGTAGCTGATGGCATAATTATGATTGCTATATAGGTACTTTAAATTTGTTGCAATGGATATCATAATGGGAAACACAACAAGCACTTTATTAAAGCAGATCTTATTCCTAAAGTTACGTTAATGGAATGAAAGAAGTAAATTTATTAATGATTTAAAATCAGTCTATGGAAAATGAAAAAACATTGACCTTTAGTGTAAAATAACCACCATCTGATGAGTGAATCCAGATGCAATATACTAATTTAAAACCACAAGTGTTAAACACTGCATATACAAATACGTGTTGCTTCTCCATAGGTTCATAGGTAAATTAGTGGAATTTTAATCATGCCTTTAATATAGAACATTTTATATAAAACAGTTTTTATCATTGGCTCAAAGCTGTCTAACATTTAATATACTGCTGCTTTACAATAATACACCTGAATAAATAATTTCCCAATTTTCTAATTAATTAGTAAACAAGGTAGCCATACAAGATAACCACTTTTATGGCTCATTGGTAAAAGGGTTAGGTAAGAAGAGGTAATATCAAGACACACGTTGTATCATGTGACTGAGAAAACCTGCAGGACACGCTGTGTTATTAATGAGTGATACAGATTTTCACTTTCTGTAACTTGGACTGTGGTAACCTAAACTATCAAACATTAAATTTCAAAGCAATCCATTAACAAAAGACACAAGATATAAAATGTCCAATTTCAATCAAATTTATTCATACCTTTCTTCTTCACACTAAACATACACAAGTTTTATTTATTTTAAAAACAGAACTTTTATGGATTGTTTTCAAATCTGGTTCATCGATTGATCTTTATATCCTAAAATTCAGTATCAAAGTTGTGTTAGATACAAGTCACATGTGCAAATTTACCAAACAAAACTGCTTAAATTGACAAACTTTTGTACACACGTAAGCAGAAACTTGCCCAACCTATTGGTTTAAACTTTTTACTACAGCTTCATCTTACAGTAAAAGTGGGTAATTTTGTTATCTTTGCCACAACACAACTGATTTACAGCAACAAAATGATACAGTGAAAGTATGTGCAGATATACAAGTTAGACAAGGCAAACTAGACTACCAGTTTCTAATTCAAGTTTTCAAAAGAATCATAGAGGTGGATGGTTAATATTTTCCAACTACTAAATACAAATTTGCTAAATGTTATGAAGTTCTTTTCATTAAAGAACATGTAGTATTGTATATTAGCTTGGACAACTGGTGTAAATAATAATGTTTGGTATGGTTGTTCCAAGTGCATGATGACAAACTGTTAACCTACTTTTATAGTAACACCATGGAATTAAGTTATTGAGTCAATTTTCTTTCTAAAACAACCCTAATATTTTAAACAGATCTGGTTAGTTCTATAAAGTATAGGTCTGTTATGAATAATAAGGTTGCAATCTTACAGGTAATAATGTAGGTTACTATCAAGTATCACTTTCTTGCTTGCTGTGGTTTCTTGATATGTACTGGCAAAAAGTCATGATTTCCAATAATAAATGTTACACATTTTATTTCACCCATCATTAATGCCCCAAATTGAACACAAACCAGAACCTGGATAACTGAATGAACATTTGCTACAAGATTCTTATCAATACTATAAGTGTAGCTATCAATTTGGTCAGCAATTTTGAGTTCATTTCTTTAAGTGGTCAGCTCAATCCTCTTTTAACTGCACTTTTTTTTTCACACCAAAGATGTTTTAGTTTAGATACATGCAATGAAAGTCGTAGTACATAACAAATCAAGCTTAGACAAAGTGTAACAGGTGGGTTAGTAGGTGTAATTGTTAGTTTCAACTTATAAGTTACATGTTAATTTATTTCAAGTCCAGGTTATGCAGTTGTGGGTTAAGCATACAAGTCACAAAATCAAAAAAATTTGTGTGCAGAGTAAAGAACCTTATTAAAAGGTAGTCGTAATACAACAAACCACATTTTAAATTATTGAGCAATTCTTCTAAAAAGATTCCAAATCTTGAAATAATCAAAATTGAAAACTATTAAAACTTTTTGTTATACACTATTTATTATTAAAGTATGAAAACAACACTATTCCAAGATTTTGCTTTCATAACTTGCATCACTTTGATTTAATTTATTTAAATTAAATAGACTAGCAAACTATTTAATTTTAAAAACAAAAATATATTCCCCATCACCTTTCCATTTCTCATGACGAGTCGTGAAGTTATAATTTACACTATGATGGATGAAGTTGCATTGATCATTACATCTCTTGGAAGTCCAAAACTAATGAAGGCAGAGAGAGAGAGTCTCAGGTTTGGTTTGGCATTCAGTCTACTTCTAATTTTGGTTTTCAGATGTACACATGAGGAAATGCTATCATGCACAAGTATGTTGTGGACAATAGTAATGAAACTGCATTAGCTTTTCCTGCCAGCAGAAGGTACTTATTTTCTTAAACTGAGCCAAATGTTGATCAGTGACATTTCTCAAACTTTTTTTCAGTTCATAATCACAAGAGACTCCAGTTAGTATTTCATTGTATACTTAATATTTGCAATGACAAATTGGTACTATGAAAGAGGTTGTGTATCCAGTCATTATCATGTCATAATTGGAAATTATTTCCTAAATGTTGTGCAATGTCCTTTTAGATGTGCAGTTATGTTGGTTTTAGTGCACTGATCCACTCAAAATTAATTTTCTGCCAGGAAATCATGGAGTACTGAAAGATTCAGTTTGGTTGTTTTTCAAAGACTTATCCCAGAACTGCAACTTCTTATACTAGATCCAACTAAATCTTGCTGGTTGAAAATTGTTATACTGAGCTTTTAGAGACATAAATTAGGTTACTGATATTTGAGAACAATGTCTGCTACATAAGCTAGATTATAAATCCATACATCTAATGAGGTGGAAAGAGACTGTTGAAGTAACTAGGATTTCCACTCTTGGCTGACAAATACACAAGGATTTTGCCCTGTGAAAGCTATCTAATTTCAATAAGGATCAATAGACAATTGTGTGCACTGATCATTTTCCAAAAAGGCTTGAAATAAACTGGAATTTGTTGGTTGTGATTTTATGAAATTTGCCATTTCCACTGTATTGTCCAGCACTCCTTCAGGCATGCATTACGCCTCAAAAGCATGTTTATATATACTGCAAATAATTTATACTTTATACAGAATTTATACAGTAAATCTGATATACTTCCCTGTTATTAATGTGGCGCCATCAGTACAGATGTTTAAGTAACCAAGTCTTAGTTCTTGGCACTTATATATAATGTAAAAATAATACGTAATGTTAACATACGTACACTATTTTTTGTTTTTAATTGTTTAACTATTTTAATGTTGTGTAATATTTATTAATTTATTTAATATTTAATAATTATTTAGTTTTTATAACTGTTTAAACTTAATTATTTTAATAAAAGTGATAGTTATGACAAATTTAATGTTAGTTGGTACAAATCATGTTGTTTCTGTCGTTCAACTGTTTTATAATAGCATAATAAATTGATGATATGGTAGTTGAACCTGCTGTATTTTTCTCATTTCCTTAAGTTAATATTATTGTATCATAGTGCCTAATTGTCTGCAGAAAATTCTAGGCTTCAGTTGGTAAATATGTATACAGGCAACCAAATGAATGCAAAAGGTTAAGGTAGTAAAAGTTAAGTCAGACTGTGTGATTGTTAGCTTAGCCATAACAGGCTACACTTTCAAATGCTTTTCACAGTATAACAGAGATAAGAATAATTTGTATTGTCAAAGTACATTCTAAAGTAACTGAACCTGCAAGCAATGACTTCAATTTAAAGGAGAGTTATATAGAGTTCTTGATGTAACTGTGGTAACCCACAGTGTAACATAAATTAAGCTACTGCAGATTGTGCAATAAGAAACACATTAGAGAAAAATAACGTCAACCAAGTTTTAATGTAGTTGAACTAGCTTGTGTAAACTTTTGATGGAAAAGAGAACTACTGAAAGCTTTATATACAATTGTATTAACTTGCAGAGTAACCTAAACGTACTTATCACTTATTATATTGTGATAACAGAAGAAAAAGAGAATTATTTAGTTTTAGAAACATATGCAATATCCTATAATGTAAATAATATTTGTCCATAGATTAGATTTATTTTAAATATATTATTTTAAAACAAGTGGATTGTGTGCTGTCCATTTACAAGGTCTGTTCAAAAAAATACGTGGACTGTTTGAATTGCGCGGCTCCAGTTGGTTCCAGGGGAATCCGCTTGGTGTCGCTAGGTTCGCACAGATCAGCTGATTACGACGCCATTTCCCGATTGCAGATATCTTCATTTGTGTATTAGCTACGCGGTTTTAAGTGAAGTGCGATTTTTCGTTTGGCGGATTTCAGAATGAATGACCTGAAGGAGCAACAACTTGCTGTGAAATTTTGTGTTAAACTTGGAAAATCTGCAAAAATTTTTTTACAATGACCGTAACAACACAACAACTGAGTAGAAAGATAACAGACTTTTGAATTATCTTAAAATAATTTAACAGGACATATAAAACATACCTCTCTTGTTGTCTCAATACATCATTTAATATTAAAACCACTTAAAGTATTTATTTAAATAAGACTACTATTATAAAGTGTTTGTTTTTGAATTTTGGCACAAGGGCTATCTGCATTTTCCCTAATTTAATAGTGTAAGACTAGAGAAAAGGCAGCTAGTCATCACTACCCACTGCCAATTCTTGGGCTACTCTTTTACCAATGAATAGTAGGATCAACTGTTACTGTATAATGCCCTCACAGCTGAAAGGGCGAGAGTGTTTGGTAGGAGGGGAATTCCAAGTAGCGACCCTCCGACTACAAAGTGCCTTAACCATGCTAAGCCTAATCTAAACTGCAATATTTATTTTACATTTCATAGTAACTGAATGCAATTAGGGCAATTCATAAGTTCATGGAACTCTACTGCAACAATTATAGTTTTCCCAAAACAAATCCCAGGACAACATGTGGTAAAAAATTACAAAACTTTGAACCATATTCAAATCTGATTTTATACTCTGAATTATCAAATACTTTTAAGTTCACAAAAAATACTTTGTTCATAACAGAAATATTATTATATTTCTGTACATAATCTGTGTACAAGTTGAGAGAAATATATGTCACTTCTAGAGGTAGCATGTCTCACCTTCTAGCAGTCGTTTAAGTTGAGAGAAATATATGTCACTTCTAGAGGTAGCATGTCTCACCTTCTAGCAAGTGTAAGTTGAGAAAAATATATGTCACTTCTAGTGTTAGCATGTCTCACCTTCCAGCAAACGTTTAAGATATTTCATCCATTAAGTTTACTGGGCCAGGACGGACTGATTCACAGTTACCTCCTCCTACAGAACTCTTTATATAAAAAAATCTTTAAATCAGTTTGGTTACATTAACAGCATGACAAATAATCCTCAAACCAGGAAAAAATACCACACCTTATAATACACTCCAGCTAGAAAAATAAATATACATGTACCACACCTCAATTAACACTCCAGTTAGAAAAACAAATATATATACCACACCAAGTAATACTCCAGTTGGAAAAACAAATATACATACCACACCTCAACTAGCACTACACTTAGAAATCAAATATATGTACCACACCTCAAGTAACACTCAAACACGTTTATTTTTGTGAATATTTGCAGTAAAAGAAGGTTGTGCTTTACATGCTGTTTCCCACTACGATGATATTTTAATAGTATGAGTTGATTGTGTTTTATTTATCATCATTCGAGACAGAAATACAAAATAGTTTTATTGTGTTAGAATCATTATTTCATCCCAATCTGACAGAAAACCACACTTTGAAAATTGACCAAAAACAGTTGTTATTTCTTCTCTGAACAATAACTTAGAAAAAAATTCATCACAATTTTAACCAGCGGTAATTGCTTGTTTCTCTTAAAACAAACCTTGCAAGAAGTTCTCCGAAGTTTAGCTCCTTGTAGTGCAGCTGCTAGCGACGTTCCCCCGATACCACCACTTTCTGAACTTGGTCCTGTGCGTGGCAAAGTATGTGCCCCACTCATGGGTGGAGGTGGCGGAGGGACAGCTGACATTACTGGCATGGGGGGAGGATGTGGGGCTGGAGGAGCAGCAGGCCCCGAAGAAGTACGTTGATGACCATTCTGTTGGGGTGGGGTAGGTGGATGACTGTTCCCCACTTTAGTAGAAAAGAGAAAGACAAATTTAATGAATACTCACTCAATCCATGAAGTATAATAGTGGGTGTAAGGCTCAACTGATTGCTTGAGATATAATCTGTGTCATAAAAATGTTGGCTGAAACTGGTAACACAGGATTCTCCATACTTAGGCCATTTATTTATAGGTAGTTTTGGTTATTAAACGTAAAGTTAGTTTTGGTGGTAGTGAATTCTATGAGGGTTGCTACTTGGTTGCTGGGGATGTGTATCAATGGGTTGATGTCTTGGATATAAAGTTCTGAAGCAATCTTGCAGACTTCAGTTGCTGGGACTTCTGTGAAGAAGGAGATTACATCACAACTGACCATTAAGGCTTTATGATTTGGTTGATTAAGAATATATTTAAAGTAAAAAGAGTCTTTGTAAAAGGATCCGACTGATGTTACATATTTAGAAACTGCTCACGATATGTATTTAACATAGTTAAATGATTCATAGGTCAACATCATTGGTCACAGTGGACAGTTGAGTTTATGAGGTTTGGGGGTGCCACATGTTTGTGATGTGCACGAGTTGGTCCTGTGTAGATAAGAATAAATGTTGGGTTGGTTTTTTCATTTGTAGTAGCATTTTGTTTAATTGGTTTTCACGTGTTTTTGTTGGATTTGTGTTTATTAGTTTAAATTTGTTTGTATCTGATAAGATGTTCATTTTGTTAATGTATTCATTTGTGTTCATTACAACTATAGCATTGCCTTTATCTGCTTTTAGAAGTTTGATGTTGTTGTCTTGTTTTGGGTTGTTTGTAGAATTAATATCTTTTCATGTGAAGTTGATTTATAGTTTTCTTTTCTATGAAATTATACTGATGGTTTTCATGGGTTTGATTGAGCCATCCTGACAGCAAGAAATGAAAAGATTGAAGGAGAGAGTTAGAGAAATTAGTGGATCTCTGGACATAGTCCAATGATTTGCAAGTCTACTGAAAAGGATAAATGAGTGCATCGCCTAGGAAGAAACAAATCTAGTGAGGCTAAAGTCCACAGAAGACAATGGAACTCCTCATGAAGGAAGAGAACTTTAGAAACCAGAAGCTTGATGTGTTAGAAATATGAAGAAGGCTAAGCTCACTCAAGAAATGATGGAACCAGATAGTGAGTACGGAGAAATAATGACATCAAAAGTTGACCAGCTAATACAACAAATGAAGGAATCAGATAGTGAGTACAGAGAAATAATGACATCAAAAGTTGACCAGCTAATACAACAAATGAAGGAATCAGATAGTGAGTACAGAGAAATAATGACATCAAAAGTTGACCAGCTAATACAACAAATGAAGAAATCAGATAGTGAGTACAGAGAAATAATGACATTGAAAGTTGACCAGCTAATACAAATAGGTAAACTCCCAAAGCAGAAGTAACGATGAGGCAGAAGATACCTCCCAAAATAAGATTAGAAGAGATAACTGTTGATACAGAAGTTGAAATGCTAACCATACAAGTAGATTTTCAGTACAATGTCCACTTGACCCACAGTGAAAAACCATACAGAGATGTAGCTACCTTGATAGGAAACTTGACAACTGTAGAAGAAAAGGAGAAATAAAGGAACTGAAATATGATAAACAACATCTACAATGGTTATCCACAACCTACCTTGGATTGAAGAAATCTTACATCCTGAACCAAAGAATGACAAGGAATTGATTCACATGCAACAGATATAAAATTGACAACTATTCCTGTATCCTTTTAGGAACTACAAAATGATTGGAGTAAAACCTCAGATAATGTTATGTATTTGTTCCACTGCTACCATTGCCTAGAAAGAGAACACAACCTCTTCCAGGCATTAAAGGGTCTAAAGAGGAGAGTAAAAAACTGGAATACAATAAAAAGGAGGTTGACAGTTGAATGATAGAGAAAGCCCCTCAAGAGGAGCATTAACAAGCTTTTTACAAAAAAACATCCTCAGATGTGCAAAGATGAAGAACTCCCACAAAACCAGAGATAAGAGTGGTTCCAGAAACAATTCATCTCCAATCCTCTTCAGAAGGATGTCAAGAAAAGACCACCAGATGAGTAAAATTCTGTATCAGGATAACCAGAATGAGAAAAAATGATTTCTGATGAGATGTCTCAACTATATTTGTTGTTGTTTTTTAAAGGAACTAAAACGTTTCCTGAGATAAGACTGATAGAGTATAACTCCAGTGAGTAAGGAATTTGAACTAACCAAGTACCAGAAACAACATTAACCAAACAGCTACTGAGAAAGGAATTGAAGTCAATGTGGATAACAGGTAGATTTGACCTTCTGCAGTAAAGCTTTCAGGGTCACTGTAGAGAGCCTTAGAAAGATAGTGTAAGGAGGGCAGCTAGCAAAAAGTTAAAAATCAAAATATAACACAATCAGACTAATGGCATGAGAGAGAATCAAAGTTGAAAAAGATATCTAAACTAAAATAAGAGATTCAAGAGACTGAAGGTCTAAGAAAAAAGAATCTCAAACATAAGACATAAAGTAGGAGCCTTGTGTTTGGGAATTATGTAGGAATGAAAGTCAAGATGAAGCTGAAATAGACAAAAACCTGCATGAGCACAAATATCAGCAAGGGATAGAAAAAGAAATTTTGAGGTTTAAGGCTCTTGCAACAAGTTGTAGGGATCATGATGAAAACCTCCGAAAGGTGTGCAAAGAGGACAGACAAAGAAAGCATTTAATAAGAAGATAAAAGTGAAGAGAGAGAGAGAGAGAGTCAAACAAAGAAAACAAGCTGGTAGAAGAGAAGACGAGGCAACTGAGAGTCGATAAAAGATAGAAGAGAATCTTTATAAAGACAAATATTGGATTAAGGGGTCAGGAGAAGAAAATATACTTGCCTGTAAACAAGTAGAAACAACTGGAGTAAAAGACAAAATCCACATTCCAGAACAGCAAAGGATAAAACAAGTTTGAATGATTCTCATCTGGGATAAAAGGAATCACAAACAAAGACAGGCAGTGGAAAGAGCTGGACAAAATCATCCAAAAATATGGCAAGCTAAGTAAAAAAAATCCTAGAAGTAGTAGGCTACGAGTTCCAGTATGAGACCAAGGATGTAGGATAGAACTCGCTTCTTGCTGTACAATAACTGTATCTCACTGTTGGCATAGCTCCAGTTTCTATTGAAATACTGCTTCTGATGAGACTTTAGAAATATGGGGACAAAAATTCATATAAAATAAAGTCCATCTAACTGATATATGTATATATTTATTTTGTTCCAATAAAAGAAACTTAAAAAGGTAATTATTCTTATTAGACAATACATATGTGATATTTCAATTTAAAATTTATCCAACAACCCACTAAATGGTTTGATGTAACTTAGCAACACATTCAAGCATAATCCATTTTAGTAAGTGATGGGGTAAGAGCTCATTCAGTAATTTTGTGCATGTACATAAAAGTTCTGGTAGTAGTATACCAGCTGTTTGTTCTGTGGATAAGTGAGTACTACAGTCTGAAGTAATAGTTGTGATTAATATTCATACTAATTACAACTATGATGAAGGATTTGCTCAAGGATTTAGGCTTCAAATATGCAAAGGTAACCAAACTTATCAATTTACATAAATACTTATGTTATTTCAGTGTTTCGTGGTGAACAAAAATGATATGAATATATTAACCCTTTTGTGATGTACTTGGTATAATATACACAAGTTAATCTACATATTTGCACTATAGCTTTTTACACAGCACATGTATCTTATTTTTACAAATTATAGGTGACTTTTAGTAAAGATTGCAAATATTTTGTACAAATAATATCTGATTTTTAATGAAATATTTTAATAAAGATTTGCTTGTGAAAATATTGAGTCTTTTACTTTAGTCTAAGAACTAAGTGATTTCATACAATGATTAAAAAAAAACTATTAATCATCCAGAAATTTCAAATATTATTTGTAAAATCTTTAAAATCTACTAAATACATTTCAAGATATTTCAAATGTTTTTTCAGTAAAACTTCATATTTTATATTATTCTCTATACTCTAACAATGTGGGGTCTGTAATTTGACCAATCTCGTAACCATCATAAAAAATTAGGAAACAAATATAAGTTGTGTTTTTTCAATGACTACATATAATAACACCAAAATACAGATGTTTAGTCCAAGTAGCTTAAGTCTCATAACACTATATGTTGCATAACTTGACCCAGTGCTCGTGTACTTATGTCCCATATCCAATAATGGGAAACTGACCTTTAGTCTTCCTTAGTGCACTAGTATTTTGTAATATATGGTCACATCTCAATTATTACACATTATATACATGTATATAGATTACTTTTTATAAAATAAATTATTAAAAACTTATTCTTCTCAAAATATAGAACAATAAATCCAGAAGTGAAGCAAACAATTATTTCTTCTCACTACGGCATTTGAACTCAGTTGGTAAGCCTTTCTACATTGCAGGATATCAACATTTTTCCTTTTTTTTTTTTTTTTTGGGGTGTGTGTGTGTGTGTGTGTATACACACACACAGTTGAATAAACAAAAACTTCATAAATAACTATACTGATACCATAGAATCCTATAATAATTCATTATTAATAATAACTAAGATGTATTTTGATTTTTAAAAATATAAAACTTTAAGCAGATTAAAAGACACAACCTACCTGTCATGTAATCTTGATTCAAAAGAATGTGGTAAATATTTCACAGGTTAAAATAGGTAAGGAGACCTTTAGGGGGACATTGTAAGATGTTGATTCACATGTCATACATTGAAGTAAGTGTATATGGAAAGAGGTTAATGGGACCATCATGTTTGATTCAGTATATACACCATACCTCAGGAACATAAACAGATAAGAGGTTTGATTTTACATTCTAAGTTGTTGATATTACTAATTTGAGTTCCCAATTTGTACAAAACTATAGACTTAATATTTTGACATCACAAACGTCTAATTTTGAACAGTACTGCATTCAACATACCACATAATTTAATACAATCTATATTTAAGTGTGTTATTTTGAAATGTATTTTTAAATTAAGAAATTAACTCGTATATAATACTAAAGTTTGAATTATAATCTACAATTTTATTCCAAACTTACTAATGTAAATCAAAAAAAAAAATTTGAATGCAAATCAATAAACACAATGACGTGGCCTTTGACCCATTGCAAAAGGGTTAATATATTATTCAGTAAGCCATTTTCATAACAAGAAAAAGAATGTTATTCAAAATTAAAAATCATTAATTATTTTACAGTTTGATCTCAGCACTTGTAACAGTTTCATATAAATATTTATCAAAACACATGCAGATCCAAATAAGCAATTTGTCATTCTTTCTGTCATAACATTTCCATCTGATGAAGGAACAATGTAATCTGAAACAACAGATTATAAAAGTACAGTGATACCCCATTTAGTGCTCAGATGTGATTCCCGACTACAGATCTCTAAACATATCAGTTCTGAGCAGGGTCATTTTAGCATTATGCATTCATAGATATGTAACTAAGAGAATCGATTATAACCTACGAATAATGTACAAGTGCTCTAGTCAGGTAGTGTTGAATTTAATGTGAAGTAATCAATGTTGCTACTGCAGTTTTATCAGCGTCGCGCTAGACATGGTATACACGTGGGGGTGAATAATGCTACGGTCAATCCCACTATTCGTTGGTAAAAGAGTAGCCCAACAGTTGGCGGTGGTTGGAGATGACTAGCAGCTTTCCGTCTAGTCTTATACCGCTAAATTAGGGACAACTAACGCAAATAGCCTTCGTGTAGCTTTACGCGAAATTACAAAGGAAACAAACCATAAACATGTCCGTATGACAACCTGGACCGGTAACTATAATGAGACATACATATAAAGGTGGTTGTTATTTTGGATTTTTGCATAAAAATTATGGATACAAATTTTACTTTGTTCATTGTTTATTTTATATATATATTTATTACCAGATCGCTGTAACTTAATATTGTTTTTCATCTATTATGACAACATTAAAAGCGTGTATATACATGTAAATGATTTGATTTTAAATTAGAATATATGTGAAATGGCGAAATAGACCTTGAACTGTGTGAGAAGTTCACAAAATCAGATCGAACGACAGTGTATTTTTGCATTAACGGTACCATAATAACCTACATGAATATGGCCTTAAAAAGGAGCAGAACGAGTACGCGAAATTAGCTCTTATTTCTAGATAGTGTTCATTGCTTGAATGTATTTTTAAAAAAATAAATAATTACACTAAACAAAGTGAAACTAATTGCTGACCTGTTTTATTCACTTTCATGTTACGATGTATGCTAACATGTTTTTGCAGGTAAGTATATACTATAACAGATTATAAAACAAACAAAACATGGCTGGTATGCGTTTTAACATTTTTATTAATAAAGCATAGAACAACGTTTCAATCTTTTAAGGACATTTTCAAGTTAACCATTCCGAGATACATTTTTGTTTCAAGTGGGTTTTCTGTCATCAAGAAGAACAATACATGGTTTAATATGTAAAACAAAATGTACGAAGGGAAAGAAATACTAAATGTACTTGTACTGAAAAAGAATATATTTTGAAATCATTGCGAGTTGTGGATTTGTTTGTATTGTCATATGGTGAATTATTACAAGCACTTCTAACGTAGAAGTGTGAACTTTGTGTGATTTTTGTCATAATGAGCTATATTTCCGAAATAAACACACAAGTAATATTGCTTTTTTCCGATTTTATCGAGTAAACTTACATTTAAAAAATATGTTTATTTTCTCGTTGATTGAGTTTTGGTTATAATTTTTAAATTCATCAAATATTTGAAATAGCTTTGTTCGTAATTTCGAACACGTAGGGCAAGGTCTAAACAAGTTTACAATCAACTAGATTTTAATATATTTGATTATAACTTTAAATTGTTTAAAAGACAACTTTAAATAGTTTGGACTTGTATATCGGGAAAACTTAAACTTTGTTAATACTTCAGGATTTTCCTTTTTATATTTTTATAAATAATATTCTTTCTGATAGATGGGGCTGTAATGCATCAGGATATTTCTTTTTGTTATTGAAAACAATATTCGAGATACTAGATGACGCTACGGGATATTATATCGCAATATAAAGGTCACATAATAGGTGTTATATGGTTGTGCACTTCCGCAAAATTTCTAGAATGTTCTTTTGACTTTTCGTTAAGCATGTTACACAATTTTCCTTTAACCTTTTATAAAAACAAATGTTTATTACTCTTAAATACGTTTGGTGCTTAATAAAGATCTGAAAGTTAAAACTTTGCGTCAGAATATGAGAGCTATATTCTCTATTTGTTGCACTAGAATACAGTGAAAAGGCCCATGAGTGCTATTTAAGGCGTTTTTTCGTGCCTCGTGACGTAGTTGGCAACTTGAGAGTGTTCTGAAAAGTACGTTAGAACGACACTAAAGCGGATTTTGAACGGAAGGTAGAGGAGAACTACGGAGATTAGAAGAACAACCAGAGGCGTCGTAACGGCAACGATGAATGGGAAATTTTAAGATAACACTGGTGAAATATCAGTTTGATATACAATATTCCCTCGCTATTTGGGGGGGTTAAAGAACGAAAAAAAAAGAAATAGCGAAAAACAGCGAATATTGGATGCAGTTTTAAAACTTCTATGTATGAGATTATATACGGTACTGAATGCTTCCCAGTCACTTTCTAAATACACTCTTACTCATTAATACAGTAGTAATGATAATGTAAACACATTTTAATTTTGTACTGCAACAATATTTTAATCAAAAAGAAACGTAAGTACAGGAGGACAGTAACACCGCATAGTATAGTTACCCATACTGTATTACTGTATCGTAAAGCCATTTTCTATGCGGACAACACATGAATAATAATTGACAGAAAGTGGAACAAATTTAAAGGGTAACTTTGACAGATAAATATAGTACGCACAGTTCAGATAATAATAATACAGTACAGTACAATTCAGTAATAATTGTTCGATAAAAACGGCAATCGATAAAACTGCTTGAGAGAGTAAATACAGACATACCCTCGAAAAGCGCTTTTAGTCTCTATGACCTACAAAAACCCGGTTTACCGAGCATTCGCGTTTATGACGCTATCCCGTTATACCGGCATAAGGTGCGATAGGGTTAAGAGCCTAACCCGCGAACAGGTGAGGGTATACTGTAATTTCATATTCTTATTAAAAAAAAATAGCGCTGAAGAATTATCGTGTAGATGCAAATAGGATAACTCTAAATTTATTGTTATGATAAACGTAAATTTTTGAGTAAACATCCGGATAGTAATATGTGATGTTAGTTTTATCATCTGTTGGTTTTTTTTTTTATTTCAAAAAGTTTAGTGTGGGGAAGATTTAAGAAAAACACTCGTGCTAATTATGTATTTGTTGCAGTAGTTGTAATGAGCTTCACTTTCATGTTGTAGTAATTTCTGGAAGAGGAGTAAATGTTAATCACTTTTTCTCTTTGGCGAAATCACTGCGAAAAAACGAAACTACTGTGAAGATCGGGTTTTAAATTGGAATTCTTAGAATAAAATCCTTTTAATATGGTCTTTTCAAAGACTTCATATGTTCGTCATAAGTATTCTTCCAATTGTAAAAAGGTGGCGGGTTAAATGTCTACTCTGCTGTTGGTCTTACATTAACTTTATAGATATTGATGAAAATTCATGGTGCTTGTATGATAATAGGTGAATAACGTAAACTTTTTTATTTAGAAGTTTTTTTATCAAGAAAAGTGGCATGGAAACATTGACGCTAAACACATTGCAACGATTTGTAATAAATAATAATTGTTTTGGTTTGTTTTGTTTTGGAATTTCGCACAAAGCTACTCGAGGGCTATCTGTGCTAGCCGTCCCTAATTTAGCAGTGTAAGACTAGAGGGAAGGCAGCTAGTGATCACCACCCACCGCCAACTCTTGGGCTACTCTTTTACCAACGAATAGTGGGATTGACCGTCACATATACACCCCCACGGCTGAGAGGGCGAGCATGTTTAGCGCGACGCGGGCACGAACCCGCGACCCTTGGATTACGAGTCGTACGCCTTACGCGCTGGGCCATAATAAATAATAATCAAAACAGTATTTTAATGTGGGATCATTTGATTAAATTTAATCACAATTACATTAAGAAGGAAAATTGGTTTACTATATATGCTATAAGTATCCTTGAATGATAAGAATAAAAGAACATGGCAGTGGAATGTACTTGTAAATAATGTAATAGTGACGTTAAACATAACAGAAAGTTTAAAGATAATTGTTTACTAAGTATTTCAATCTAAGTTAAAATTGTAATAGTAGTCATGTTAAACATTTGGTGCGAAACGATTTCTCGAAGTAATTTCAAAATGGTCAGAATAATGAAAAGCATTTAAGAGTATTTTATAATTAAATGTATCTAACTTTGCGATTTTGTCATTAGAACTGAATATTAGATAATAACAATGAGATGAAACCCTTTTTGCCCGATATTTTAACTACGAGCTAATTAAAGATTATGAAATCCATTAATTAAGTAATGATAACGAGAAAGCAAGTTTAAACATTTACTGTGTGACAAACTTGTGATATATAAATTATACGAATAACGTTGAGGTAAAGAATTAGCAATATGTTAAGTATTATAATTAAGTGGATAACAGGAACCATGAGGCTCACTTTCAAATGAAGAGACATTTTCGGTGTTGCGAATAGAAGTAATTATGATATAAGGTGGGTTATTCTGTTTCACGAAATTGTATATTGACAACAACGAGATAAATATTTTGAAATAAGTTGGCAACAACTAAACACATCGAGATACCAATGAATTGAATCACTTTTTGATAATTTCATTATAAATAGCTTTTTATAACGGTAAAGTGATGCTTACTATATGATGGAAAGAGAAATTGAAAAAAAATAACATATTGGAACATTTAATTGGTAAAATAATTACTGTGATATAATCTCGCTGAAAGGAAAATTATAATGATAACATTTTGAAAAGGTTTACTGCAGTGTCTCATGAGTTTATTATAATTAAATGTTTAAGGATAAAAAGGAAACATTTGTTGTGCAGTGAGTTAATTAGATATAATTTTAAAATAAACTATTAAGGTAAACATTTACTTTGAAACGATTTAAGTATTGGTAAATATATAATGAAAACATCACGTGAAACATCTTCTATGCTGTCAATAGTATCGGTTATGGTAGAAATCGGTTTATATTAATACCGTATTTCTCCGATAATAAGACCTACCCATAGAATAAGACCTAGTGTGATTTTTGGGGATAGTTTTAATATAAGCCCTACCCTTAAAATAAGCCCTAGTTAAGAGTGGCAGGAAGAGGAAAGAAATAAAAAAAATTAATTTATTAATTAGTTTAATAGTTAGTTAATATAAGTATTGGTAAATATATAATGAAAACATCACGTGAAACATCTTCTATGCTGTCAATAGTATCGGTTATGGTAGAAATCGGTATTATGTTAATACCGTGTTTCTCCGATAACAAGACCTACCCTTAAAATAAGCCCTAGTTAAGAGTGGCAGGAACAGGAAAGAAATAAAAAAAAATAATTTATTAATTAGTTTAATAGTTAGTTAATTAGTTTAAGTATTAATCAGTTAGTTTAATAATAGTTTATTATTATATAAAATTCTACAAGAAATTGAGTTAAGTGAAAACTCAACAGGAATTTTAAAAACAGATGATTTGCAAGACATTCCAGAGGATGACGATATGATAGTTTTTGAATAAATTCCTGTTAATGAGTTTCTGAATGTTTTTCGTAATTTCTATTTATTTAGAGGTCTTATAATTTTTACTTTGTAACTTCATTTTTTTAATATATCAAAATAAGACAAGACACCCCTCGAAAATAAGCCCTAATGTCATATTTTGGAGTGAAAATTAATATAAGCCCTGTCTTATTTTCGGAGAAACACTGTATATTTGCAGTGCCACCAATTCACTGGACGCAGAGTGAACAAGTAAGGTGAAATATTTACTATACGATAAGTTTAATACAGGTAGCTATGACAAGAAAGAAAACTAAAATAGTGACTTAGGAAAGGGTTTGTTATAATTGATTGTAAAATATTCAATTTTCGCTCTGAAAATAATTCACTTCAATGTTTTCAAAAAGCAAATGCTTCACTTCAAATTAACATTGTATTGTATGTGTATAATGATAACAATGAATAACATTTACTGTAATAAGAGATTATCAGTGATCTTGTAATGATACACGTAGAATCAATTACTTTTTCGTAAGTTCGCTAAAAGTGGTGTTCACGAGTTAAAATCCGGAAATAATAACAATAAGTTAGGAATTTACTGTAGGTGAAAGCTGTAATTTATAAGAATAGGATAAAATATTTCATGTGTGAACAATTCACAATATTGAATCGTGACGATAACAGGGATTACTGTGCAATGACTTAATTATAAACGAACATTTAATGATGAATTTAGAGTGAAATGTCAAGTGCGCTATAATTTACGATAAATAGCCATGGGATAAAAAGCTGAATTATTCTCCGTACAATAAAAATATTTTAAGTGTATTACTATATAAATAAGATCCACTTTTCGACCACTTACCTTAAAGGAAGATTGTGGTAGTAATGATATAAAACATTTACAATTGAATAAATAATTTAAGATATATGTGGTGATCTTGTGAAGTATCGCCAACAACGTGTCCCAAAGTGAAGTATAGTTTCTCCAGTGTTTAGATTGAATTTCTTGTGAGTTCCTTCGTCGGTGAGTTCATTGTGTTTTATTAACATCACATGTAACTTATCATAGTCCATGGTATTTTCTGACGTCATACCTAGATATATTTAAAGGCCTTTTTACGTGAGAAATGGGCTGAGACAGATTGTACAGCCACCCTTATCCCAGTTTCTAATTTGGACGAATATTTCGTGTCCTTCCAGGAAAGCATCCATGTTATAATTCTTCATAAAATTTGGGCAGGTTGGATTGGTTAGTCCTGTATCCATTTTCATTCGTTGTTCCACCTTTGTTGTGATATGTAGGTGATTTCACGTTGTGTTCCATTCTTTCCATTCTCTTATTTTCTTTCTTTTCCTACTACTACTTGTTATTTAACAAATCTTCGTAGTTCACCATCTTTAAGTAAAGATGAAGTTGCTAATCCTTCTCCATCCATTTATCAAAATAAATATGGCATAATGGTAATCTCTACACTCTGTCTAACCACAACAACAGTTATGCATGTATAGGCCCACTTCTGCTGTTTGTCTTTCACGATCATATACAACTGTGTAATCTCAGCTGGCTAACGATGGTCACGTTTTACATCGGTCGCGATTTTTCACAATAGGTGTATATGAACTGTTGGCTACAAATTTCAACAATAAACTGACAATATAATCCACTTATTTAAAATAAAGTGTTCAAAACAATTAAAATATCTATACAATTGTTTTTACATTTTTCGATCTCCGTTGTATTGCAGGCTTTAAATATTTGTTTTCGTTAAATTCCACACAGGCTAGTCAATTTAGTTTAGAACACCATTTGACTAAAAATAAAACTGATCTCTGTCATTATAATAGTCAGTGATAACTTCACCTACACTACCATATGGGCAACTACAGATATATTCAAAGATTTAAATAATTATATTTTGTGAAATAATTCACACAGGCGAGTTTGATTACTGTAGAACTCCATTTGAAGAAATTATTTTTCTCTTTTCTATTAATACAGTATTTATTTTCTTTCATTATAACAATTGAATAATCTTCACTACATATTAGTTATGGTTAAATTTAGAAGCACACTAAATATATATTTCGCCAACTTTGTTTTATTTTCATTTTCGGTGATATTCTTCATACAGTAACCAGTTGTTCATATGTCCATGTATAAATTTCTTAGCTGAGCACCGATATTTTCTTTTTCTACAAACTATTAGGTAATCTTTAACAATACTCAGTTGGAGCTTCGAAAAACACTCTGAATATTAGAATAAGGTCAATGCATCACAATTGAACTACACCTCAGATGATTCTCAAGCAGTTACATAAGTAAACCTGCTATTACTGTCTCTCTGCTTGCACAGTATAAAACAAGCCAGTTCTTCATTTATGTTTGATTCCTTGTCTCATTTCTTTCCAGTAGTCTTAGGTCTAGTATTTCTTAATCGTCATTAAAGTTATCATTCTTGTGATTCTTTATTTAAAAAAATACACGAGACATATCCAACAGTGCCTCGATAGCTACACCCGCCATGTTTTCTTTCCTCTTGAAGTACCTTTTAAAGAGATTGGCATGTTATATCTGGGTTTTCCATACACTTTCACCTCATAATCCATTCTGTTGGCTACTTTCTGCACATGAAAAAGTCCTTTCCACAGCAGGCATAGTTTATTGTTGTCTGTTGGTATGAGAACCAAGGTCTTCTTTCCGGTCTTGAAACATTGATTTTTGGCGTTTTTTCATTGAAGTGGTTTTGAGTGTCTTGAGCTTTATACAAACGTGTTCAAGGTGGTTGACAGGTTTGTTCCAGTCGGTTTCTAAAGTATCATTGCATATGACTTTTGTGTTAAATATATAATTTGCTTATGAAAAATAAAGATCGTTTTGCCTTTGTGTGAGTTGTCAAATTTTTTACGCACGTAAAAAAAACTTATTTAAAAAAAACCCCTAAAATATAGATAATTGTGGTAAACAAATGAAAACATAAAAAATCAAATTTCGTAAACATATTCAGTTCAAAAGTAGGAGAGGAAAGGATCAGCTATAAGGGGAGGAGGAGGCTGATAAACCTAAAGTATGTTTATAGATTAAATAGTTATTTAAATTAGTATGACTTTTCTCGATCATGTAGAAAACTTATTTTAAAAACCCGTAAATATAGATAATTGTGGTAAGACAAATGAAAACATAAAAAATCAAATTTCGTAAACATATTCAGTTCAAAAGTAGGAGAGGAAAGGATCAGCTATGAGGGGAGGAGGAGGCTGATAAACCTAAAGTATGTTTATAGATTAAATAGTTATTTAAATTAGTATGACTTTTCTCGATCATGTAGAAAACTTATTTTTAAAAAACCCGTAAATATAGATAATTGTGGTAAGACAAATGAAAACATAAAAAATCAAATTTCGTAAACATATTCAGTTCAAAAGTAGGAGAGGAAAGGATCAGCTATGAGGGGAGGAGGAGGCTGATAAACCTAAAGTATGTTTATAGATTAAATAGTTATTTAAATTAGTATGACTTTTCTCGATCATGTAGAAAACTTATTTTTAAAAAAACCCGTAAATATAGATAATTGTGGTAAGACAAATAAAAAAATCAAATTTCGTAAACATATTCAGTTCAAAAGTAGGAGAGGAAAGGATCAGCTATGAGGGGAGGAGGAGGCTGATAAACCTAAAGTATGTTTATAGATTAAATAGTTATTTAAATTAGTATGACTTTTCTCGATCATGTAGAAAACTTATTTTTAAAAAACCCGTAAATATAGATAATTGTGGTAAGACAAATGAAAACATAAAAAATCAAATTTCGTAAACATATTCAGTTCAAAAGTAGGAGAGAAAAGGATCAGCTATGAGGGGAGGAGGAGGCTGATAAACCTAAAGTATGTTTATAGATTAAATAGTTATTTAAATTAGTATGACTTTTCTCGATCATGTAGAAAACTTATTTAAAAAAAACCGTAAATATAGATAATTGTGGTAAGACAAATGAAAACATAAAAAATCAAATTTCGTAAACATATTCAGTTCAAAAGTAGGAGAGGAAAGGATCAGCTATGAGGGGAGGAGGAGGCTGATAAACCTAAAGTATGTTTACAGATTAAATAGTTATTTAAATTAGTATGACTTTTCTCGATCATGTAGAAAACTTATTTAAAAAAAACCGTAAATATAGATAATTGTGGTAAGACAAAAGAAAACATAAAAAATCAAATTTCGTAAACATATTCAGTTCAAAAGTAGGAGAGGAAAGGATCAGCTATGAGGGGAGGAGGAGGCTGATAAACCTAAAGTATGTTTATAGATTAAATAGTTATTTAAATTAGTATGACTTTTCTCGATCATGTAGAAAACTTATTTTTAAAAAACCCGTAAATATAGATAATTGTGGTAAGGCAAATGAAAACATAAAAAATCAAATTTCGTAAGCATATTCAGTTCAAAAGTAGGAGAGAAAAGGATCAGCTATGAGGGGAGGAGGAGGCTGATAAACCTAAAGTATCTTTATAGATTAAATAGTTATTTAAATTAGTATGAATTTTCTCGATCATGTAGAAAACTTATTTAAAAAAAAAACCGTAAATATAGATAATTGTGGTAAGACAAATGAAAACATAAAAAATCAAATTTCGTCAACATATTCAGTTCAAAAGTAGGAGAGGAAAGGATCAGCTATGAGGGGAGGAGGAGGCTGATAAACCTAAAGTATCTTTATAGATTAAATAGTTATTTAAATTAGTATGACTTTTCTCGATCATGTAGAAAACTTATTTAAAAAAAACCCGTAAAATATAGATAATTGTGGTAAGACAAATAAAACATAAAAAATCAAATTTCGTAAACATATTCAGTTCAAAAGTAGGAGAGGAAAGGATCAGCTATGAGGGGAGGAGGAGGCTGATAAACCTAAAGTATGTTTATAGATTAAATAGTTATTTAAATTAGTATGACTTTTCTCGATCATGTAGAAAACTTATTTAAAAAAACCCGTAAATATAGATAATTGTGGTAAGACAAAAGAAAACATAAAAAATCAAATTTCGTCAACATATTCACTTCAAAAGTAGGAGAGGAAAGGATCAGCTGTGAGGGGAGGAGGAGGCTGATAAACCTAAAGTCTGTTTATAGATGAAATAGTTATTTAAATTAGTATGACTTTTCTCGATCACGTAGTTGTGTAATTATAAAGTGTGTAACAAAATGTTTAATAAAGAATGATTTTGTTTTCTATTTATTCTTTTGTGTGTGTATGGAATTTATTTTAATCTTTTAATCTTCAAAAGGTAATTATTACTTGGAAAAGAAGTTCACACATTGTGATATTTAATTTAACCTCAAAACAATGTTCAATCAATAAATCAGCTGTTCTAAACCTTTTTGTTATTTTATTTTTATCCACAGAATACTCAAAGTTGAGTGATTTGTAATAACAGATGGTTGCTTTTACTTTTATAATTTTTGTCATTATTTTATTCAACTATGCACAATAGAAATGTTCTCTTGCAGGATAGTGATAAGTCTATGGTCTTACAACAACAAAATCCGGAGTTCGATTCTCTGCGGTTGACACAACAGATAAGCCCACTCTAGTTTTATCCTCACACAAACACGTAACACATAAATAACTTTTGAAATTCGATTTTAAACCTTCATTTGTACAAGTTTAATACTTGATTAGCATTTCTCCTAGAGAACATCATAACATTGCGTTTGGATGTTGAGAAATGGTATAATTAAAATCAAACACGGCTCAAAAATTTCTTCAATGACAATAAAACTGGGTACTAAAAACATAAAGTTAATGAAACGGAAATAGTTATTTATGGAATAAGACAATTAAGGGCAATAATTTGCGTTTAGAAAATATTCATTTGAAATATCCCGATTTATTGTAAATAAGGTGCAATGAACTTACTTGTACGGTTTGAACACAGAATTTAACCAAATGTTCTTTAAATGGAGGTCTTTTATTTGTTATATATTTTTTGGGAAGCAATTGTTTTACGCAACAGCCAAGACGTTGTTGTCAATAACTGAAAGGGTAGGGGTAAATTGCATTTGTCAATGAAAATAACTGCATATGAAATTGTGTGAACATCTTCATGTGTTCCCCTTTACTTCCGTTTTGCGGAATATATAGAGTGATACTGCTTTCCCGTCACGTTTAGTTTGCACCACGTGCAGATGATTACGGTAGGATGTGTGAAATGTATTAGTCACAAATCAACTAATATTTCTGCAAGAAAAGTCCTTGAAAGTTTCATCACACAACAGGTGTGCATCTTTGACTGTTTTATAACATTCAAATGGTGTGAGTGGTGGTAGTGTTAAGTTTTAAATGAGTGATAAATTACAAAGTTAAATCTGTGCGCGATAATTAGGGGTATATTTATAAAAACATATAATTGTGGACATGGTGAGATCCATGTAAAGGAGTTCACACAATGGTTAAAGATCACCATTTTAATCAAGCTCCCTATATTTGCTTTGCACTTCTTTCTATAATGTCATATTATAATAAAAGTTTACATTCATAGGAAGATGTTTCGTTGATTGGTTTCATATTTGTATTTTTAGAATGGATGGTAAATAGTTAGCAACTAAAATATTACTACAGAAAAAAGTCAACGGAAGGAAAACCCTACAGTTTGTTTGACTGCTAGACGTTTGTCATAAGTTTTTCAGTAGATATATTTTTAGGAACTATAAATCATACTTAGGGGAGAAAGTTTTTTAACGTTTTTCAGTTAAAAAATGGACACTTAAAAATACATTTAACTTTGAATAGCTTATCAAAGGAAAAACCAATAAGCAGAACACTATTATTAAAATACCTATAATTAGCGGTTAATTATCACTCTTATAATACAAACACATCTTCCGCTGTAGGAGAAATTCTGTCGTATTGTGTGTACCAAGTTAATCTGTTTTCCAGGTACAAAATCCAAAGCTTTATCGCGAGCCTAACCCACGCTCGTATTTGAATAAATAACATAGAAAAATGAGGTTCATTAAACTGGATATAACCTCCACATAAAATACGTCAAAATCTACCTATAAAATGTTAGTTACCAAAGAAAACTAAATAATTAAATACAACCAGAATTTATACAATAACACTGCAATTTTGTTTTTTGTTTTACAGTCTTTTTGGATTGAATATATTTAATTTAGGTGTGTGAGCAATATTGCACCTAATTTATTATTCAATATTATACAGCAGAATAACTGATTAGTTATTGTACACGCACATTGAAGATTTCCATCTCTTTTTCACTGATGGTAAAATCGAAAATATCATTTGTAACATTGAGAACTAATGCATTCATCGACTGCCCGCACCCTTTGGTGGGAACTACATTTTTTCCCGTTTAGGGCACATCAGCACAACTTGGGTCAGGCGAACCACAGACGAGCAGTTAGACCTCCTATAATAGTGATGTCTATATAAGAATTATAGGGTTTTTCAGTAATCTAAGTCGTTATATAGTGGCTTAAATTAATTTAGGTATGTGAATAATATTATGACATTGTGCCTAATTTATTATTCGACATTACAAAGTGGACCAACAGTCTAATGATTACACATATATAACAGATTTATTTTCTTTCGCACGTTACAATAACAATCTCGTACATAATTTAATTATCATAAAAAGTTAAACAATTCACTGCATACATTGCAATAAAAACTTTCTATAAGATGTTAAGCATTGTAACAAGTTAAAAGGTTATAACCTACTGTACAACCAAAATCTTTATAATGTTAGATATTATAGTAAGCTAGACAAATCATCATATGCATTACAGTCAGTATCAATGTGTGCCATGTTAGTCACTGTGACAAGTTAAACAACTTATCACATACATTACAATCAGTATTAATGTGTGCCATGTTAGTCACTCTGACAAGTTAAACAACCTATCACATACATTACAGTCAGTATCAATGTGTGCCATGTTAGTCACTGTGACAAGTTAAACAACTTATCACATACATTACAATCAGTATCAATGTGTGCCATGTTAGTCACTGTGACAAGTTAAACAACTTATCACATACATTACAATTAGTATCAATGTGTGCCATGTTAGTCACTGTGACAAGTTAAACAACTTATCACATACATTACAGTACAATCCAGTATCAATGTGTGCCATGTTAGTCACTGTGACAAGTCAAACAACTTATCACATGCAATACAGTCAGTATCAATGTGTGCCATTGTTAGTCACTGTGACAAGTTAAATAACTTATCACATACATTACAATCAGTATCAATGTGTGCCATGTTAGTCACTGTGACAAGTTAAACAACTTATCACATACATTACAGTCAGTATCAATGTGTGCCATGTTAGTCACTGTGACAAGTCAAACAACTTATCACATACATTACAGTCAGTATCAATGTGTGCCATTGTTAGTCACTGTGACAAGTTAAACAACTTATCACATACATTACAGTCAGTATCAATGTGTGCCATGTTAGTCACTGTGACAAGTTAAACAACTTATCACATACGTTACAGTCAGTATTAATGTGGACCATCTTAGTCACTGTGACAAGTTAAACAACTTATCACATACATTACAGTCAGTATCAATGTGGACCATCTTAGTCACTGTGACAAGTTAAACAACTTATCACATACATTACAGTCAGTATCAATGTGTGCCATGTTAGTCACTGTGACAAGTTAAACAACTTATCACATACATTACAGTCAGTATCAATGTGGACCATCTTAGTCACTGTGACAAGTTAAACAACTTATCACATACATTACAGTCAGTATCAATGTGTGCCATTGTTAGTCACTGTGACAAGTTAAACAACTTATCACACACGTCAGTACAGCTTAGTATTTTCAACTTATCACACACGATGTACACGATGTAGTAGCCTTTGTAGCTTCAGTATCTTTTGAAATCGTCTTAAAATTCTTTTGGTGATTCTTTATGCTAACTATTAAATTAATATCTCTTTTATTTAATTATTTTATAATTATCTAACAAGTTCAGAATGACACTAAGTCATTGTTTGAAGAAAATGAAGTCCTTCAGTGAGTCGTTACTACATATTTTTGCTCACTCACATGTATAAGATTTACAGTTATCTTGATGTAGTCTGATGCCTTTATCCTTGAACCTTTTACTCAACCACGATGCAGTCAAACCGGTTACTTACAGTGTGGAAACCTAACAGTTGTTTGGCAGCGTTGTCTTTACCTATGTTGTTCTTTACGTTTCTATAAATAATATTTTACTAGACAACTCCACTTTGAAATAAAATATTATTTTGTTTTTGATAAGTATCTGACAAGCCCAGGCGACCACGAACAACGTTACTTTTCAAAATCATCTTTACTTTGAATAACTTGCAACATAAATTCATTGTCATACCAAAAATCAACAACTAACCCCAGTCGTGTGTGCAGTATCATTTCTTATCAAAGCCAAATCAGTTACAATCCTGCTTTTAACCATTCAGTACCTGTATGCGGAGCTTTAATTCTTTCCGCGATTTGACTTTTGTATAACGATTTTTTTTCTATTGTACTACAGTTTGATAATTATTATTAATTTTAGTTTTTCTCAATGTTTTCGAAATCTCAAGCTTAAGTTGTTTTAAAATTAGCACCAAGAAAAATTAATCGACCAAAAAAATCATGTCTGGAATCTAAACCACAAGGAAAACAAGAACAGAAAAAAATGAGATAACTTAAAGCTATTGACGACAGGAAGTTCAATACAAGAAAACCACGAAGGACCAAGAAAGTGAATACTTTTTAAAAGTTATTAAGTTTAAATAATCAAAAAAGTAGTAATTCTTGTAAATTACTTGATAATAAACAATAAAAACGGAAAAAAATTCAAACTTGTAAATGTGTATAACGAACTGAAGGATTCTAAAGAAATAACAATTGTTCTTCCAAATTGTTAGTTTGATATCAATGAAATATTGTAATCTGAACTCAAGCCCAAGATAACCCAATACAAAGGAATACCTTTATACCAACATTAATAAATACAACCCAACATCTAAACACGCCCTCTACAATCTTATACTCAATTACATAGCATGGCCAGGTGGATAAGGCACTCGACTCGTAATCTGAGGGTCGCGGGTTTGAATCCCCGTCGCACCAAATATGCTCGCCCTTTCAGCCGTGGGAGCGTTATAATGTAACGGCCAATCCCACCATTCGTTGGTAAAAGAGTAGTCCAAGAGTTCACGGTGGGTGATGATGACTAGCTGCCTTCCCTCTAGCCGTACACTGTTAAATTATGGGCGACTAGTGCAGATAGCCCTTGAGTAGCTGTGCGTGAAATTCAGAACAAACCAAAACCAATTCTTCTTGTAATAAACAACTTTAGTATGGCTCAGAAAATATCATACAGTATAGTACAGAAAATTAGTAAACAGAGTGTTGAGTTATATTAAGTTTATTTTGAATATACAAATCAGAATATCACGTGAGTACCACAACCAATGTGAAATCGCAGTACAACAACATCAATTGCAAATGTATTTTGGCATTTTTTTTTTGCCTTTTCGTAGGTAGTGTGATGCCATCTAAACTATAATCTTTTAGTTAGCATATGTTGCAGGCGAAAATATTGATACATTCAGATGACAAAGATGTGTTCAGGTCTGGTATTTACAACTTCCATGACAAGAACATGCACTCGGCGCCTTTCGAAAACAAAGGAATATTTATGAACTTGGAGCACCAGGACCATTCAAAAAGAAACATGGAACAAATATTAACCATCCATGGAAAGCAAAGTCTTATAACAAATGTCAAAAATAACAGTACACACCATATTCAAGAATGATCTCCATTTAGAAAAGTGACAGAAATCGCATATGCAGAAGTTACTTCTAGGACTTACTCCTTCAACTGTATCATACCTTAAAGCAGCTGGGATGGGTGTTCACATGTTCCATACAAAGACATGTTGGTAAAGTCAGCACACAAGGGGTTTTGTATAATCACACTGCTGAAGCAGGTGCTGGAAAACCATAATCTACATTCACTGTATAACTTATGGAAAACCTGGAAGTGGGACCAGTGAACTTTGGAAATGATTGCCGTATGATTGAGTATTTTGCAATGTATACCACATCAGAAGGCTATTATCAATATGCACAGTCGTCAGATAGAGCATGACCAGACATAGTGACGCTGATCATTTTAAAATAGCCTCCGTATTATAGCAGAAATTATAATCCTTATATTCCGGAAAGACACTAAAATGGCGTTACATAAGGAACATTTAATGTTGAAACTTAAACTGTTGTGATGTCAGTAAAACGTGCACATGCTGAGAGGGCAAGCATGTTTTGTGTGACAGGGATTCGAACTTAGATTACTTCCCAACTTCTCTATCATCTGAGGCTGGCAATTAGCAACTTACCTTGCAAGTATTGTGCTTACTGTTTTCATTATGTTGTTTCTTGTTATAAATAACAATTTTCCATCTTTCCTTGACTTTTGCCATAATAATATTTCATGTTTTAATTGATTCACAATGTAGTGCTCCATATTCTTACTTGTTTATAATATCATAACTTTCTAATCTGATCTTGGATGAATAACCATCGAATTCCTCTACTTCCTAAATATATAAAAAATAGGAAAAGTGACAATTACACATTTACACCTAAATTTGATATCTCGTACATTTTATATAAAGGTAGGTAGAATAAATGATTTAAGTGATTGATCACTTACTATATATTTTCTTGTATTAATAAGAAGGGCAAATTACATTTTTTGTATCATTTTATTTGCAACTTAAGAATAAACTGCCATTTTTTATATTAAAATCATGGACAATACTGATGAAACTGTGACAGACCAATATCTTTGTATCTAACAGCCAAGTGTGTGTTTATATATCTGTCTATCATATTCTGTATCTCCTGAACTGTTACATGTAGAAATAAAAGTGTATTAAATTGTTTATTTTCAAAGGTACATTACAAGAAAATTATTAATTTTTTTGCAATTCCTTAATATTTCATATCAATATTAACATTAATCCGTTAACCTGTACTGAATGGGCAGTGAAAACACCAATAAGAATAAAAGTATTTATTTTGGAAGAGAATTTCACAGCTTGTACACCATCACAGCTTGTACACTATTCCAAAGGATTAGATTAAATGCCCATTTTATATTCATTCCTCACTAATTTTATGGAAATTACCACTGAATTGTTTCAACAGCATCTATTAGTATGATAATAAACCCATGAGATGATACCCTAAGAATGAACCACAGAAACTCTCCACACCAAAGGAAAAGGAGAGCTAATCAGACCTTTGGCAACAGAAATTAGCTGAACTCAAAAAAGTGAAAGTCAGTCAAGAAAATTCCATTTGTTGTAATTAAATTAAGAAATTTGTTATCTAAAGAAACCAGTTCCCAAATTAATGGATTAATTTATGGAAATTCTCAAAATATCTTGATTAATACTGGTTCAACAGTTGCCATTATTTGATCTTCTCTGATAATGAAGGTTGGGAAACTGCTTGTATCGGTTCTGACATGCATGAGGTTCCAACAAGAGGAAAGTGGGGGTCATTCTCACTGTGGGAAACTTCTCCACACAAATTGATGTAATGATGATTGACATTGAGGAAGGATACATATTAGGAATAGACTTCATTCAGAAACACATGTAATGTTAGACTATCTTTAGATTTGAACAGTTTTTTAATTTTTATTATTATTATACGAGATCAAGAAATCCTTGTGCAATACATGACATACCACTAGATGTTAAACTTCCAATGTTAAAAAGAATGGAAGTGCAAGATAATTAAAACATCCAACCCAAAGTAGAACAAAGCATAAAGTTGATCCAGACCTAAGGTAAACTATTGTGATCATGAGAGATATAGTCAACTGGGAAGTGTAAAGTTTCAGTTTGTTTTTAGTGAACTAACAGAGATATGAAAAGTATTGTAGATGCATCAGATATTAGCAAGTAATGACTTTTTTAGCATTATTTGTGAAGTTAGTCTGTGATGTATAACTATGTTGTAGAAATTTAAAACTTACAGTTGGAAATATAAAATGCCTTTCTTATCATTAAGTGGAATGAACATTGCATTCTTCTATTATGTAAACACTCAGAAAGTACCCACTCAATAAGAGTAATCCTTACAATAATTCAAGTTTATTTGAAGCGGGTAAAATGAATGAACCTCCCAGATTAAATGATATACATTTGTCATTGTGTTACACAAGATGATATTCTTATGAAAACTTTTACACTTTAAATGATTAGATCCTTGTGGGAATGTTTATGTCACTTGTTGGTGTATTTACATTGCACAAAAAAATATTTTAATGGAATTGTTCATGATTTGTAAAATAAAATTATTTTAGATATGAGTTTTCATGTTTCAATATGTATATTTTGATCATATATGATAATGAGAATCAAAGAAATATGTAAGGTTAGAATGGTTGGTGTCTCTCTAACAAATCTTAGAGCTTTTGGGATAGTGAAGGCTTGTTGTGTTTCTTTGTTTATGTGAATTAATAAGATACGTTATAATTTTCCTATGTTAAATCTTTTAGACTGATGTGTAATAACTGCACTTGGTTCTATAAAAATACACTTTGTTATGGTGTTGGAGGAATTACTGTTTTCAGTGCTGTAGTGCTGCTAACGATGATTCCAGTGCAGTTGAAAACAAAGGTAAAAAAAGAGGGTAAGTCGGGAATAATTGAGTTTTAACACAACAGAGTTGATAAAATTGAAGAACTTAAACTGATAGTTAAACCAAATACACCATGACATTATAAGTATCAAAATATAAAAATTCATCATACCAGTTACAATATAACTTACACGTACAACTCATGATATGGTGTTTGTTCTTAGTGTTGCAACATAAAATATTTCTTGATAGCAGCACAGAATTTAACAAAAATGTCTCAGTGGTAGTGATAAAACATATAAAAACTCCATGCTGCTAGCATTGAAATATAAAATGCACTTCGAATTTGGGTAAATTTGTGATGATGAGAAACCCACTTGAAGTAAAAAATGTGTTATCCAGACAGCTGGTATGGATATTAAAACTTTGATTAAAATAAACTACAAAACAATGTTTTGACCTTCTAAGGTCATCTTTAGGCATGAAAACATGCAGTTTTCACATGACATGTGGACAAGAAGAACATTAAGTTGTTTTAATCCTACCTACTTTTCTTCTTATGCATCCTTCAAAATATATGGATGGTATGGCTGTTGAGTATTCAGCTAAGATCAGGATGTCTCAAGATTACAACCTTTACTTTTTAATGGGAATAACCAATCAAATGGGTAACACTGGGAACTCTGGGTAATTTTATGTTACATATTCAGCTAAGATCAGGATGTCTCAAGATTACAACCTTTACTTTTTAATGGGAATAACCAATCAAATGGGTAACACTGGGAACTCTGGGCAATTTTATGTTACATATTCAGCTAAGATCAGGATGTCTCAAGATTACAACCTTTACTTTTTAATGGGAATAACCAATCAAATGGGTAACACTGGAAACTCTGGGTAATTTATGTTACATATTCAGCTAAGATCAGGATGTCTCAAAATTACAACCTTTACTTTTTAATGGGAATAACCAATCAAATGGGTAACACTGGGAACTGTGGGTAATTTATGTTACATATTCAGCTAAGATCAGGATGTCTCAAAATTACAACCTTTACTTTTTAATGGGAATAACCAATCAAATGGGTAACACTGGGAACTCTGGGTAATTTTATGTTACATATTCAGCTCAGTCATTCTGGAATATTATATTTAGTCATATGGTCAACCTGGAACTAATTCTTGAGAGAATGTAACCAGACTGATCTATCCATCTCTTCAATAAAAGCAACTATCCATCATTTCAAAAACAGAACTTTACACACGCACACAGTTATTTTGTATTGTACGAATAAAAGTTATTTCAGTGTATATTAAATATTGTATTTAGTTTATTTTGTAGGACAAACTCAGTTTTCTGTAAAGGCACTCAGTATTACTTTGCAATATATCTTGCCAAACTTCGTATTATATAGAGGGCCTAGCTGATTTACTTTTTTGGAGAAATGGTTTTAGCTGAAAATACCACAATATCAGATAAAAAATGTAACAACACTGGCATTGAAACAACACAAGAGACTGTCCATCTTTTTAGTGTAATAGCATTGCAGTATACATCGATACACTTTGCTTAGCATTACATCTTACAGTGTTATATTTCAAATATTCTATGTTTTATATTTCATAATAATTCTGTGGTTGAAAATGAAAACAGTAGAAAACTTTTTAATGAAATGGATACCAAATGCCCTACTGTCACTTTCATTACAGTATGGTAGGCATTTTTATTTCACATAAATATGAAACAAAATTACTTCTTCGGGAATTACAGTGATGTGTACATTAATATTTCGAGTAGCAAAAAAAGATTGTTTTATGATGTTTTGAGTGGTTTTCAAACTTTCAAGTATATTCTTTATTTTTATTTCCAGTCGAAAAGTAGCTCTTATTAGTACTGTGTATTCATGACGTTTATTACACGTGCTATAAAGATTTTCCTCTCAGCTCAGACAGAAATTCATTGAAATATAGTTGAGTGTGGTATTAGAGTTTAATGGAGGTAAATTTGTGTATAACCTGACCACATTTTTCAAACATAAAAGTTAGGTAATAAATATGTACAAGTAATTGTTTGTTCGTTTTAAACCAACCAGTCTTAGGGAAGAAATTATAGTTGTTTTATTGGTTTTAATTTATTGACCTTTATTCATCACTAATATCCTAAATTAATAGATAACAAAAAGAACATTGTAACAGATCTGTATTTTTTCTCTTTTTTTTTTTACAGCCTTTCAGATAGTCTCACGGTGACAACCCTGACAAACCTTATGGATATGAGAACCAAAGTGAAAAAGATCCACTACTTCGAACTTGTGAAGAACGTAAAGTTTAAGTTTCAACTTCAGTGGACTTGAAAAACTTGGTCTGTAGCTTGTTATTTAAAAGTTTGTTTTCATAAACAAATTACAGTTGTCACTTGTTGTTCAAATGGTGACTGGTTTTTAACCTGATCATGTTTCTACAACAACTTTCATAACAATAAAATGGCAGAAAAGAAATCAGAGGTAAGAGGCTGTGTATGTATATATATGTTAACTATTAACACAGAATCAAATGATGTATTGGAATGATTAATCAAGTAAATCTAATGAGCATCAGAATGGCTCACATACTCTATGTTCTATGCAAAATTACTCTCTCCATTGGAACAACAACATTATTTGACCACTGATTGATTCTAAAATCTGTTGATGTATCTGCCTGCAAAATTACTCTCTCCATTGGAACAACAACACATTATTTGACTACTGATTGATTCTACAATCTGTTGGTATATCTGCCTGCAAAATTACTCTCTCCATTGGAACAACACATTATTTGACCACTGATTGATTCTACAATCTGTTGATATATTATAAATGCAATAATCTGGTTGTGACAATTAACCATCCAGTAAATGTGAAACTGTACAGTAACACTGTCAGGTTTTATGCATGTGTGAGCTGAATTCTGTATTTTAAATGTATGCGATTGTTGGCGATAAATTTCAGCAAAATCAAACAGCACACAGCCTGCTGTTCTACAGTAATATATTTGAAACAAATCAAACATGTATACAAATCTTTATTACATTGTTGGTTATCATAGTTGTATCCAGAGTTTTAGCTAACTGTTTTTTGTTGTTGTCAAAATCCACACAGTCTGGTTCATTTACATTTAGAACACAATATGACAAATTATTTCTCCTACTCTGTTATCACAATACAGTTTGATTAGTCACCACACTTGTATCCAGAGCTTTAAACAGTTGGATATTTTTGTCAAAGTCTACAGTGTAGTTAAATAGTTTAAAAGACAGTGGGCAAAACAAATTATTTTTTTTCTAATCTATTATCACAATACACTGTGATAAATTTGCAAAAACAAAGATAACTTTTAATAATATGGTAAAATAATTCCATTCCCAGTCTATGTAACAACAACAAATCAGTTTTATTTCTTCTTTAAAGTTTCTTTATAGGTTTTTACACTTTATAAGTTGTTGTAGGCCTTGATGTTATCTACACCATCCCAATGTAAAAATCAACTCAATATGTAACACAGATCCAAAATGTTAACATGCAGAATGACTCATTCTATTGGTTAAAAAAAATAAACATTCCATCTCATTGTTGTTTCATTGTCCACTTGTATTTGTAATCTCATCTTTGTGTTCAGTTATTTCTCAAAGTCCCTTATTCTAAACTTAGAGCTTTAAAAAATATATCTTGTAACAATACATACATACTTATATTTGCAATCCACACACACACACATATACAGGAGAGATAGATACACAATATGTGCATAACACAATAATAACTGTCACTCAAATCTATTGTAGTTTTAAAATGTTGCCAATACCATGGGTTATATAACATACCTAACATAATTTGTACCACAGAACATATGTCCAGTTTATTACCATTTCAAATAAGCATGATAAAATACACTCATTTTACATTGAATAAATTAGCAGCAGTATAGCACATTGAAACAAAAACTGAAAATATACGTTTTCAAAACAGCAAATTTAATTAGTTTAAACTGTACTGAAATAGTTATCAACATTTGTTTAATACAATAACAGTACTAATCATAGGTTAATTTAAATTCTATCAGGACATTTTAATAAAGAAATGTTTCACATCTATGCAATTTTCTAATTAACACAACTTGGTTTTTCGACTCGTGTTGTGCCATCCACATCACCAAATACTCGGTGGAGATTTTAATAAATAATCTATTCAGATAATATTATTAATTACCTAGAAAAATGCTCAAAAACAAACTTCAGTGGAATATGTAAATGTCCAAAACTTACTTACACCATTTGTAACAAAATGCAGAATCTCGAAAAATGTTTTGTGATGCAGTTTTAAAATAGTTTCAAAATCTGGCAAGCCATCAGAAACCAATGAACCTAAATGGTTGATAAAAAATCAAATTGACTGTAGATAGGTCTTTTCCACATTCAAAATATCAAATTTAATCTTTTGAAGTAAGTACTATGACATATGTTATGTTGGATATATCAGTAATGCGCACGAGATTATATAAAAGGACAAGGTCCAACGTACATTCTACATTTAGAGCTACCATACACGGCTCAGGTCGAGGGTCTTCCAAAGATTAGAATAACGTCCTCACACATATGCTCAATAAGCCTGTTTTCTCCTGGGTCAGAAATGAGATCAAACATTAAGAAACATAAAAGAAAACTAAAAATTATTTTGAAAATATCAACTCGTATAAATGTATACATACTTCATGGTCTTGTAGTTTTCTTCCCACCACCCTGAATGCATTATTGGCAACATGATTGTAGATATGGACTTTAGAAAGACCACTCGATGAACCACTGTGAATCCATCGTTCATTCAGGTCATCGTAAATCATCACAGAAGCTTATGCCGATGCAAGCGACTTCTCTGCACGAAATTAGATAAGTTTATAACTTCTATTAGACCTTCTGTACAACTATTGTACCAACACATGAAAAAGTTAATTAGTATTAAAACTGTCCACATTATATTTAGCAATAAAGATTGATTTCACATTTTGTTTTTAACACCAAGTTATTGATATTATGTGAACTTCAGAAATATTGCACAAATGACAATAATATCCTCAGTCATTTCTACCTATAAATATGAACAAATTTTACAGTAATTGCTAATAACCCATTAAATCAGCACCATAAAACAACAATGAATTAAATATCGCATTTGTTGTAGCGGTCCAGGTTGTCAACTTATTGTCATAACGGATAATGTATGTGGTAGTAATACCCAAATGCGTTGGAAATATCCCATTTATCGAACAAAATCCAAACGCCGATGTTAATCTTGTCAGTCGTCGTGAAAAATTGTAGAAAAATCAAATAAGGGTAGGAAGCTGAGTGCGTGCGCCCTTGTGGGATGTGTAGCATTAAATATGTAGGCGGCCTAGCATTGTCAGGTGGGTTAAGGCGTTCGACTCGTAATCTGAGGGTCGTGGGTTCGAATCTCCGTCATACTAAACGTGCTGGCGTTTCAGCCGTGGGGGCGTTATAATGTGACGCCCAATCCCACTATTCGTTGGTAAAAGAGTAACCCAACAGTTGGCGGTGGGTGGAGATGACTAGCAGCTTTCCGCAGTCTTATACCGCTAAATTAGAGACGACTAACGCAAATAGCCTTCGTGTAGCTTTACGCGAAATTACAAAGGAAACAAACCATAAACATGTCCGTATGACAACCTGGACCGGTAACTATAATGAAACATACATATAAAGGTGGTTGTTATTTTGGATTTTTGCATAAAAATTATGGATACAAATTTTACTTAATGAAATTATTACTACAGTTCATTGTTTATTTTATATATATATTTATTACCAGACCGCTGTAACTTAATATTGTTTTTCATCTATTATGACAACATTAAAAGCGTGTATATACATGTAAATGATTTGATTTTAAATTAGAATATATGTGAAATGGCGAAATAGACCTTGAACTGTGTGAGAAGTTCACAAAATCAGATCGAACGATAGTGTATTTTTGCATTAACGGTACCATAATAACCTACATGAATATGGCCTTAAAAAGGAGCAGAACGAGTACGCGAAATTAGCTCTGATTTCTTGATAGTGTTCATTGCTTGAATGTATTTTAAAAAAGAAATAATTACACTAAACAAAGTGAACCTAATTGCTGACCTGTTTTATTCACTTTCATGTTACGATGTATGCTAACATGTTTTGCAGGTAAGTATATACCATAACAGATTATAAAAGAAACAAAACATGGCTGGTATGCGTTTTAACATTTTTATTAATAAAGCATAGAACAACGTTTCAATCTTTTAAGGACATTTTCAAGTTAACCATTCCGAGATACATTTTGTTTCAAGTTGGTTTTCTGTCATCAAGAAGAACAATACATGGTTTAATATGTAAAACAAAATGTACGAATGGAAAGAAATACTAAATGTACTTGTACTGAAAAAGAATATATTTTGAAATCATTGCGAGTTGTGGATTTGTTTGTATAGTCATATGGTGAATTATTACAAGCACTTCTAACGTAGAAGTGTGAACTTTGTGTGATTTTGTCATAATGAGCTATATTTCCGAAATAAACACACAAGTAATATTGCTTTTTTCCGATTTTATCGAGTAAACTTAAATTTAAAAATATGTTTATTTTCTCGTTGATTGAGTTTTGGTTATAATTTTAAATTCATCAAATATTTGAAATAGCTTTGTCCGTAATTTTGAACACGTAGGGCAAGGTCTAAACAAGTTTACAATCAACTAGATTTTAATATATTTGATTATAACTTTAAATTGTTTAAAATACAACTTTTAAATAGTTTGGACTTGTATATCGGGAAAACTTAAACTTTGTTAATACTTCAGGATTTTCCTTTTATATTTTTTATAAATAATATTCTTTCTGATAGATGGGGCTGTAATGCATCAGGATATTTCTTTTTGTTATTGAAAACAATATTCGAGATACTAGATGACGCTACGGGATATTATATCGCAATATAAAGGTTACATAATAGGTGTTATATGGTTGTGCACTTCCGCAAAATTTCTAGAATGTTCTTTTGACTTTTCGTTAAGCATGTTACACAATTTTCCTTTAACCTTTTATAAAAACAAATGTTTATTACTCTTAAATACGTTTGGTGCTTAATAAAGATCTGAAAGTTAAAACTTTGCGTCAGAATATGAGAGCTATATTCTCTATTTGTTGCACTAGAATACAGTGAAAAGGCCCATGAGTGCTATTTAAGGCGTTTTTTCGTGCCTCGTGACGTAGTTGGCAACTTGAGAGTGTTCTGAAAAGTACGTTAGAACGACACTAAAGCGGATTTTGAACGGAAGGTAGAGGAGAACTACGGAGATTAGAAGAACAACCAGAGGCGTCGTAACGGCAACGATGAATGGGAAATTTTAAGATAACACTGGTGAAATATCAGTTTGATATACAATATTCCCTCGCTATTTGGGGGGGTTAAAGAACGAAAAAAAAGAAATAGCGAAAAACAGCGAATATTGGATGCAGTTTTAAAACTTCTATGTATGAGATTATATACGGTACTGAATGCTTCCCAGTCACTTTCTAAAGACACTCTTACTCATTAATACAGTAATAATGTAGTAATGATAATGTAAACACATTTTAATTTTGTACTGCAACAATATTTTAATCAAAAAGAAACGTAGGTACAGGAGGACAGTAACACCGCATAGTATAGTTACCCATACTGTATCGTAAAGCCATTTTCTATGCGGACAACACATGAATAAGAATTGACAGAAAGTGGAACAAATTTAAAGGCAAACTTTGACAGATAAATACAGTACGCACAGTTCAGGTAATAATAATACAGTACAGTACAATTCGGTAATAATTGTTCGATAAAACTGCTTGAGAGAGTAAATACAGACATACCCTCGAAAAGCGCTTTTAGTCTCTATGACCTACAAAAACCCGGTTTACCTAGCATTCACTTTATGACGTTATACCGGCATAAGGTGCGATAGGGTTAAGAGCCTAACCCGCGAACAGGTGAGGGTATACTGTAATTTCATATTCTTATTAAAAAAAAATAGCGCTGAAGAATTATCGTGTAGATGCAAATAGGATAACTCTAAATTTATTGTTATGATAAACGTAAATTTTTGAGTAAACATCCGGATAGTAATATGTGATGTTAGTTTTATCATCTGTTGGTTTTTTTTTTATTTCAAAAGTTTAGTGTGGGGAAGATTTAAGAAAACACTCGTGCTAATTATGTATTTGTTGCAGTAGTTGTAATGAGCTTCACTTTCATGTTGTAGTAATTTCTGGAAGAGGAGTAAATGTTAATCACTTTTTCTCTTTGGCGAAATCACTGCGAAAAACGAAACTACTGTGAAGATCGGGTTTTAAATTGGAATTCTTAGAATAAAATCCTTTTAATATGGTCTTTTCAAAGACTTCATATGTTCGTCATAAGTATTCTTCCAATTGTAAAAAGGTGGCTGGTTAAATGTCTACTCTGCTGTTGGTCTAACATTAACTTTATAGATATTGATGAAAATCCATGGTGCTTGTATGATAATAGGTGAATAACGTAAAATCTTTGATTTAAATTTGTAATAAATAATAATTGATGTTTTCTATTAAGAAAAGAGACATGGAAACATTGACGCTAAACACATTGCAACGATTTGTAATAAATAATAATCAAAACAGTATTTTAATGCGGGATCATTTGATTAAATTTAATCACAATTACATTAAGAAGGAAAATTGGTTTACTATATATGCTATAAGTATCCTTGAATGATAAGAATAAAAGAACATGGCAGTGGAATGTACTTGTAAATAATGTAATAGTGACGTTAAACATAACAGAGAGTTTAAAGATAATTGTTTACTAAGTATTTCAATCTAAGTTAAAATTGTAATAGTAGTCATGTTAAACATTTGGTGCGAAAAGATTTCTCGAAGTAATTTCAAAATGGTCAGAATAATGAAAAGCATTTAAGAGTATTTTATAATTAAATGTATCTAACTTTGCGATTTTGTCATTAGAACTGAATATTAGATAGACAATGAGATGAAACCCTTTTTGCCCGATATTTTAACTACGAGCTAATTAAAGATTATGAAATCCATTAATTAAGTAATGATAACGAGAAAGCAAGTTTAAACATTTACTGTGTGACGAACTTGTGATATATAAATTATACGAATAACGTTGAGGTAAAGAATTAGCAATATGTTAAGTATTATAATTAAGTGGATAACAGTAACCATGAGGCTCACTTTCAAATGAAGAGACATTTTCGGTGTTGTGAATAGAAGTAATTATGATATAAGGTGAAATATTTGGATTATTCGGTTTTACGAAATTGTATATTGACAACAACGAGAGAAATATTTTGAAATAAGTTAGCAACAACTAAACACACCGAGATACCAATGAATTGAATCAGTTTGATAATTTCATTATAAATAGCTTTTATAACTGTAAAGTAATGCTTACTATATGATGAAAAGAGAAATTGGAAAAAAATAACATATTGGAACATTTAATTGGTAAAATATTTACTGTGATATAATCTCGCTGAAAGGAAAATTATAATGATAACATTTTGAAAAGGTTTACTGCAGTGTCTCATGAGTTTATTATAATTAAATGTTTAAGGATAAAAAGGAAACATTTGTTGTGCAGTGAGTTAATTAGATATAATTTTAAAATAAACTATTAAGGTAAACATTTACTTTGAAACGATTTCAGTATTGGTAAATATATAATGAAAACATCACGTGAAACATCTTCTATGCTGTCAATAGTATCGGTTATGGTAGAAATCGGTTTATATTAATACCGTGTTTCTCCGATAATAAGACCTACCCATAGAATAAGACCTAGTGTGATTTTTGGGGATAGTTTTAATATAAGCCCTACCCTTAAAATAAGCCCTAGTTAAGAGTGGCAGGAAGAGGAAAGAAATAAAAAAAAATTAATTTATTAATTAGTTTAATAGTTAGTTAATATAAGTATTGGTAAATATATAATGAAAACATCACGTGAAACATCTTCTATGCTGTCAATAGTATCGGTTATGGTAGAAATCGGTATTATGTTAATACCGTGTTTCTCCGATAACAAGACCTACCCATAAAATAAGCCCTAGTTAAGAGTGGCAGGAACAGGAAAGAAATAAAAAAATAATAATTTATTAATTAGTTTAATAGTTAGTTAATTAGTTTAAGTATTAATCAGTTAGTTTAATAATAGTTTATTATTATATAAAATTCTACAAGAAATTGAGTTAAGTGAAAACTCAACAGGAATTTTAAAAACAGATGATTTGCAAGACATTCCAGAGGATGACGATATGATAGTTTTTGAATAAATTCCTGTTAATGAGTTTCTGAATGTTTTTCGTAATTTCTATTTATTTAGAGGTCTTATAATTTTTACTTTGTAACTTCATTTTTTTAATATATCAAAATAAGACAAGACACCCCTCGAAAATAAGCCCTAGTGTCATATTTTGGAGTGAAAATTAATATAAGCCCTGTCTTATTTTCGGAGAAACACGGTATATTTGCAGTGCCACCAATTCACTGGACGCAGAGTGAACAAGTAAGGTGAAATATTTACTATACGATAAGTTTAATATAGGTAGCTATGACAAGAAAGAAAACTAAAATAGTGACTTAGGAAAGGGTTTGTTATAATTGGTTGTAAAATATTCTATTTTCGCACTGAAAATAATTCACTTCAATGTTTTCAAAAAGCAAATGCTTCACTTCAAATTAACATTGTATTGTATGTGTATAATGATAACAATGAATAACATTTACTGTAATAAGAGATTATCAGTGATCTTGTAATGATACACGTAGAATCAATTACTTTTTCGTAAGTTCGCTAAAAGTGGTGTTATAATTGTATCAGTGAGAGAAAACGACCATACGATGTGTTCATGAGTTAAAATCCGGAAATAATAACAATAAGTTATGAATTTACTGTAGGTGAAAGCTGTAATTTATAAGAATAGGATAAAATATTTCGTGTGTGAACAATTCACAATATTGAATCGTGACGATAACAGGGATTACTGTGCAATGACTTAATTATAAACGAACATTTAATGATGAAATTAGAGTGAAATGTCAAGTGCGCTATAATTTACGATAAATAGCCATGGGATAAAAAGCTGAATTATTCTCCGTACAATAAAAATATTTTAAGTGTATTACTATATAAATAAGATCCACTTTTCGACCACTTACCTTAAAGGAAGATTGTGGTAGTAATGATTAAAACATTTACAATTGAATAAATAATTTAAGATATATGTGGTGATCTTGTGAAGTATCGCCAACAACGTGTCACAAAGTGAAGTATAGTTTCTCCAGTGTTTAGATTGAATTTCTTGTGAGTTCCTTCGTCGGTGAGTTCATTGTGTTTTATTAACATCACATGTGACTTCTCATAGTCCATGGTATTTTCTGACGTCATACCTAGATATATTTAAAATCCTTTTACGTGAGAAATGGGCTGAGACAGATTGTACAGCCACCTTTATCCCAGTTTCTAATTTGGACGAATATTTCGTGTCCTTCCAGGAAAGCATCCATGTTATCATTCTTCATAAAATTTGGGCAGGTTGGATTGGTTGGTCCTGTATCCATTTTCATTCGTTGTTCCACCTTTGTTGTGATATGTAGGTGATTTCACGTTGTGTTCCATTCTTTCCATACTCTTATTTTCTTTCTTTTCCTACTACTACTTGTTATTTAACAAATCTTCGTAGTTCACCATCTTTAAGTAAAGATGAAGTTGCTAATCCTTCTCCATCCATTTATCAAAATAAATATGGCATAATGGTAATCTCTACATTCTGTCTAACCACAACAACAGTTATGCATGTATAGGCCCACTTCTGCTGTTTGTCTTTCACGATCATATACAACTGTGTAATCTCAGCTGGCTAACGATGGTCACGTTTTACATCGGTCGCGATTTTTCACAATAGGTGTATATGAACTGTTGGCTACAAATTTCAACAATAAACTGACAATACAATCCACTTATTTAAAATAGTGTTCAAAACAATTAAAATGTCTATACAATTGTTTTACATTTTCGATCTCCGTTGTATTGCAGGCTTTAAATATTTGTTTTCGTTAAATTCCACACAGGCTAGTCAATTTAGTTTAGAACACCATTTGACTAAAAAATAAAATTAATCTCTGTCATTATAATAGTCAGTGATAACTTCACCTACACTACCATATGGGCAACTACAGATATATTCAAAGATTTAAATAATTATATTTTGTGAAACATTTCACACAGGCGAGTTTGATTACTGTAGAACTCCATTTGAAGAAATTATTTTTCTCTTTTCTATTATACACAGTATTTATTTTCTTTCATTATAACAATTGAATAATCTTCACTACATATTAGTTATGGTTAAATTTAGAAGCACACTAAATATATATTTCACTAACTTTGTTTTATTTTCATTTTCAGTGATTTGTCTTCATACAGTAACCAGTTGTTCATATGTCCATGTATAAATTTCTTAGCTGAGCACCTATATTTTCTTTTTCTACAAACTATTAGGTAATCTTTAACAATACTCAGTTGGAGCTTCGAAAAACACTCTGAATATTAGAATAAGGTCAATGCATCACAATTGAACTACACCTCAGATGATTCTCAAGCAGTTACATAAGTAAACCTGCTATTACTGTCTCTCTGCTTGCACAATATAAAACAAGCCAGTTCTTCATTTATGTTTGATTCCTTGTCTCATTTCTTTCCAGTAGTCTTAGGTCTAGTATTTCTTAATCGTCATTAAAGTTATCATTCTTGTGATTCTTTATTTAAAAAAATACACGAGACATATCCAACAGTGCCTCGATAGCTACACCCGCCATGTTTTCTTTCCTCTTGAAGTACCTTTTAAAGAGATTGGCATGTTATATCTGGGTTTTCCATACACTTTCACCTCATAATCCATTCTGTTGGCTACTTTCTGCACATGAAAAAGTCCTTTCCACAGCAGGCATAGTTTATTGTTGTCTGTTGGTATGAGAACCAAGGTCTTCTTTCCGGTCTTGAAACATTGATTTTTGGCGTTTTTTCATTGAAGTGGTTTTGAGTGTCTTGAGCTTTATACAAACGTGTTCAAGGTGGTTGACAGGTTTGTTCCAGTCGGTTTCTAAAGTATCATTGCATATGACTTTTGTGTTAAATATATAATTTGCTTATGAAAAATAAAGACCGTTTTGCCTTTGTGTGAGTTGTCAAATTTTTTACGCACGTAAAAAAAACTTATTTTAAAAAAACCGTAGAATATAGATAATTGTGGTAAGACAAATGAAAACATAAAAAATCAAATTTCGTCAACATATTCAGTTCAAAAGTAGGAGAGGAAAGGATCAGCTATGAGGGGAGGAGGAGGCTGATAAACCTAAAGTATGTTTATAGATTAAATAGTTATTTAAATTAGTATGACTTTTCTCGATCATGTAGAAAACTTATTTTAAAAAAAACCCGTAAATATAGATAATTGTGGTAAGACAAATGAAAACATAAACAATCAAATTTCGTAAACATATTCACTTCAAAAGTAGGAGAGGAAAGGATCAGCTATGAGGGGAGGAGGAGGCTGATAAACCTAAAGTATGTTTATAGATTAAATAGTTATTTAAATTAGTATGACTTTTCTCGATCATGTAGAAAACTTATTTTTAAAAAACCCGTAAATATAGATAATTGTGGTAAGACAAATGAAAACATAAAAAATCAAATTTCGTAAACATATTCAGTTCAAAAGTAGGAAAGGAAAGGATCAGCTATGAGGGGAGGAGGAGGCTGATAAACCTAAAGTATGTTTATAGATTAAATAGTTATTTAAATTAGTATGACTTTTCTCGATCATGTAGAAAACTTATTTAAAAAACCCGTAAATATAGATAATTGTGGTAAGACAAATGAAAACATAAAAAATCAAATTTCGTAAACATATTCAGTTCAAAAGTAGGAGAGGAAAGGATCAGCTATGAGGGGAGGAGGAGGCTGATAAACCTAAAGTATGTTTATAGATTAAATAGTTATTTAAATTAGTATGACTTTTCTCAATCATGTAGAAAACTTATTTTTAAAAAACCCGTAAATATAGATAATTGTGGTAAGACAAATGAAAACATAAAAATCAAATTTCGTAAACATATTCAGTTCAAAAGTAGGAGAGGAAAGGATCAGCTATGAGGGGAGGAGGAGGCTGATAAACCTAAAGTATGTTTATAGATTAAATAGTTATTTAAATTAGTATGACTTTTCTCGATCATGTAGAAAACTTATTTTAAAAAAAAAACCGTAAATATAGATAATTGTGGTAAGACAAATGAAAACATAAAAAATCAAATTTCGTCAACATATTCAGTTCAAAAGTAGGAGAGGAAAGGATCAGCTATGAGGGGAGGAGGAGGCTGATAAACCTAAAATATGTTTATAGATTAAATAGTTATTTAAATTAGTATGACTTTTCTCGATCATGTAGAAAACTTATTTTAAAAAAAACCCGTAAATATAGATAATTGTGGTAAGACAAATGAAAACATAAAAAATCAAATTTCGTAAACATATTCAGTTCAAAAGTAGGAGAGGAAAGGATCAGCTATGAGGGGAGGAGGAGGCTGATAAACCTAAAGTATGTTTATAGATTAAATAGTTATTTAAATTAGTATGACTTTTCTCGATCATGTAGAAAACTTATTTAAAAAACCCGTAAATATAGATAATTGTGGTAAGACAAAAGAAAACATAAAAAATCAAATTTCGTCAACATATTCACTTCAAAAGTAGGAGAGGAAAGGATCAGCTGTGAGGGGAGGAGGAGGCTGATAAACCTAAAGTCTGTTTATAGATGAAATAGTTATTTAAATTAGTATGACTTTTCTCGATCACGTAGTTGTGTAATTATAAAGTGTGTAACAAAATGTTTAATAAAGAATGATTTTGTTTTCTATTTATTCTTTTGTGTGTGTATGGAATTTATTTTAATCTTTTAATCTTCAAAAGGTAATTATTACTTGGAAAAGAAGTTCACACATTGTGATATTTAATTTAACCTCAAAACAATGTTCAATCAATAAATCAGCTGTTCTAAACGTTTTTGTTATTTTTTTTTATCCACAGAATACTCAAAGTTGAGTGATTTGTAATAACAGATGGTTGCTTTTACTTTTATAATTTTGTCATTATTTTATTCAACTATGCACAATAGAAATGTTCTCTTGCAGGATAGTGATAAGTCTATGGTCTTACAACAACAAAATCCGGAGTTCGATTCTCTGCGGTTGACACAACAGATAAGCCCACTCTAGTTTTATCCTCACACAAACACGTAACACATAAATAACTTTTGAAATTCGATTTTAAACCTTCATTTGTACAAGTTTAATACTTGATTAGCATTTCTCCTAGAGAACATCATAACATTGCGTTTGGATGTTGAGAAATGGTATAATTAAAATCAAACACGGCTCAAAAATTTCTTCAATGACAATAAAACTGGGTACTAAAAACATAAAGTTAATGAAACGGAAATAGTTATTTATGGAATAAGACAATTAAGGGCAATAATTTGCGTTTAGAAAATATTCATTTGAAATATCCCGATTTATTGTAAATAAGGTGCAATGAACTTACTTGTACGGTTTGAACACAGAATTTAACCAAATGTTCTTTAAATGGAGGTCTTTTATTTGTTATATATTTTTTGGGAAGCAATCGTTTTACGCAACAGCCAAGACGTTGTTGTCAATAACTGAAAGGGTAGGGGTAAATTGCATTTGTCAATGAAAATAACTGCATATGAAATTGTGTGAACATCTTCATGTGTTCCCCTTACTTCCGTTTTGCGGAATATATAGAGTGATACTGCTTTCCCGTCACGTTTAGTTTGCACCACGTGCAGATGATTACGGTAGGATGTGTGAAATGTATTAGTCACAAATCAACTAATATTTCTGCAAGAAAAGTCCTTGAAAGTTTCATCACACAACAGGTGTGCATCTTTGACTGTTTTATAACATTCAAATGGTGTGAGTGGTGGTAGTGTTAAGTTTTAAATGAGTGATAAATTACAAAGTTAAATCTGTGCGCGATAATTAGGGGTATATTTATAAAAACATATAATTGTGGACATGGTGAGATCCATGTAAAGGAGTTCACACAATGGTTAAAGATCACCATTTTAATCAAGCTCCCTATATTTGCTTTGCACTTCTTTCTATAATGTCATATTATAATAAAAGTTTACATTCATAGGAAGATGTTTCGTTGATTGGTTTCATATTTGTATTTTTAGAATGGATGGTAAATAGTTAGCAACTAAAATATTACTACAGAAAAAAGTCAACGGAAGGAAAACCCTACAGTTTGTTTGACTGCTAGACGTTTGTCATAAGTTTTTCAGTAGATATATTTTTAGGAACTATAAATCATACTTAGGGGAGAAAGTTTTTTAACGTTTTTCAGTTAAAAAATGGACACTTAAAAATACATTTAACTTTGAATAGCTTATCAAAGGAAAAACCAATAAGCAGAACACTATTATTAAAATACCTATAATTAGCGGTTAATTATCACTCTTATAATACAAACACATCTTCCGCTGTAGGAGAAATTCTGTCGTATTGTGTGTACCAAGTTAATCTGTTTTCCAGGTACAAAATCCAAAGCTTTATCGCGAGCCTAACCCACGCTCGTTTTTGAATAAATAACATAGAAAAATGAGGTTCATTAAACTGGATATAACCTCCACATAAAATACGTCAAAATCTACCTATAAAATGTTAGTTACCAAAGAAAACTAAATAATTAAATACAACCAGAATTTATACAATAACACTGCAATTTTGTTTTTTGTTTTACAGTCTTTTTGGATTGAATATATTTAATTTAGGTGTGTGAGCAATATTGCACCTAATTTATTATTCAATATTATACAGCAGAATAACTGATTAGTTATTGTACACGCACATTGAAGATTTCCATCTCTTTTTCACTGATGGTAAAATCGAAAATATCATTTGTAACATTGAGAACTAATGCATTCATCGACTGCCCGCACCCTTTGGTGGGAACTACATTTTTTCCCGTTTAGGGCACATCAGCACAACTTGGGTCAGGCGAACCACAGACGAGCAGTTAGACCTCCTATAATAGTGATGTCTATATAAGAATTATAGGGTTTTTCAGTAATCTAAGTCGTTATATAGTGGCTTAAATTAATTTAGGTATGTGAATAATATTATGACATTGTGCCTAATTTATTATTCGACATTACAAAGTGGACCAACAGTCTAATGATTACACATATATAACAGATTTATTTTCTTTCGCACGTTACAATAACAATCTCGTACATAATTTAATTATCATAAAAAGTTAAACAATTCACTGCATACATTGCAATAAAAACTTTCTATAAGATGTTAAGCATTGTAACAAGTTAAAAGGTTATAACCTACTGTACAACCAAAATCTTTATAATGTTAGATATTATAGTAAGCTAGACAAATCATCATATGCATTACAGTCAGTATCAATGTGTGCCATGTTAGTCACTGTGACAAGTTAAACAACTTATCACATACATTACAATCAGTATTAATGTGTGCCATGTTAGTCACTCTGACAAGTTAAACAACCTATCACATACATTACAGTCAGTATCAATGTGTGCCATGTTAGTCACTGTGACAAGTTAAACAACTTATCACATACATTACAATCAGTATCAATGTGTGCCATGTTAGTCACTGTGACAAGTTAAACAACTTATCACATACATTACAATTAGTATCAATGTGTGCCATGTTAGTCACTGTGACAAGTCAAACAACTTATCACATGCAATACAGTCAGTATCAATGTGTGCCATTGTTAGTCACTGTGACAAGTTAAATAACTTATCACATACATTACAATCAGTATCAATGTGTGCCATTGTTAGTCACTGTGACAAGTTAAACAACTTATCACATACATTACAATCAGTATCAATGTGTGCCATGTTAGTCACTGTGACAAGTTAAACAACTTATCACATACATTACAATCAGTATCAATGTGTGCCATGTTAGTCACTGTGACAAGTTAAACAACTTATCACATACATTACAGTCAGTATCAATGTGTGTTAGTCACTGTGACAAGTCAAACAACTTATCACATGCAATACAGTCAGTATCAATGTGTGCCATTGTTAGTCACTGTGACAAGTTAAATAACTTATCACATACATTACAGTCAGTATCAATGTGTGCCATGTTAGTCACTGTGACAAGTTAAACAACTTATCACATACGTTACAGTCAGTATTAATGTGGACCATCTTAGTCACTGTGACAAGTTAAACAACTTATCACATACATTACAGTCAGTATCAATGTGGACCATCTTAGTCACTGTGACAAGTTAAACAACTTATCACATACATTACAGTCAGTATCAATGTGTGCCATGTTAGTCACTGTGACAAGTTAAACAACTTATCACATACATTACAGTCAGTATCAATGTGGACCATCTTAGTCACTGTGACAAGTTAAACAACTTATCACATACATTACAGTCAGTATCAATGTGTGCCATGTTAGTCACTGTGACAAGTTGAACAACTTATCACACACGTTACAGCTTAGTATTTTCACGATGTACTAGTAGCCTTTTGTAGCTTCAGTATCTTTTGAAATCGTCTTAAAATTCTTTTGGTGATTCTTTATGCTAACTATTAAATTAATATCTCTTTTATTTAATTATTTTATAATTATCTAACAAGTTCAGAATGACACTAAGTCATTGTTTGAAGAAAATGAAGTCCTTCAGTGAGTCGTTACTACATATTTTGCTCACTCACATGTATAAGATTTACAGTTATCTTGATGTAGTCTGATGCCTTTATCCTTGAACCTTTTACTCAACCACGATGCAGTCAAACCGGTTACTTACAGTGTGGAAACCTAACAGCGGCTTGGCAGTGTTGTCTTTACCTATGTTGTTCTTTACGTTTCTATAAATAATATTTTACTAGACAACTCCACTTTGAAATAAAATATTATTTTGTTTTTGATGAGTATCTGACAAGCCCAGGCGACCACGAACAACGTTACTTTTCAAAATCATCTTTACTTTGAATAACTTGCAACATAAATTCATTGTCATACCAAAAATCAACAACTGACCCCAGTCGTGTGTGCAGTGTCATTTCTTATCAAAGCCAAATCAGTTACAATCCTGCTTTTAACCATTCAGTACCTGTATGCGGAGCTTTAATTCTTTCCGCGATTTGACTTTTGTATAACGATTTTTTTCTATTGTACTACAGTTTGATAATTATTATTAATTTTAGTTTTTCTCAATGTTTTCGAAATCTCAAGCTTAAGTTGTTTTAAAATTAGCACCAAGAAAAATTAATCGACCAAAAAAATCATGTCTGGAATCTAAACCACAAGGAAAACAAGAACAGAAAAAAATGAGATAACTTAAAGCTATTGACGACAGGAAGTTCAATACAAGAAAATCACGAAGGACCAAGAAAGTGAATACTTTTTAAAAGTTATTAAGTTTAAATAATCAAAAAAGTAGTAATTCTTGTAAATTACTTGATAATAAACAATAAAAACGGAAAAAAATTCAAACTTGTAAATGTGTATAACGAACTGAAGGATTCTAAAGAAATAACAATTGTTCTTCCAAATTGTTAGTTTGATATCAATGAAATATTGTAATCTGAACTCAAGCCCAAGATAACCCAATACAAAGGAATACCTTTATACCAACATTAATAAATACAACCCAACATCTAAACACGCCCTCTACAATCTTATACTCAATTACATAGCATGGCCAGGTGGATAAGGCAGTCGACTCGTAATCTGAGGGTCGCGGGTTTGAATCCTCGTCGCACCAAATATGCTCGCCCTTTCAGCCGTGGGAGCGTTATAATGTAACGGCCAATCCCACCATTCGTTGGTAAAAGAGTAGTCCAAGAGTTCACGGTGGGTGATGATGACTAGCTGCCTTCCCTCTAGCCGTACACTGTTAAATTATGGGCGACTAGTGCAGATAGCCCTTGAGTAGCTGTGCGTGAAATTCAGAACAAACCAAAACCAATTCTTCTTGTAATAAACAACTTTAGTATGGCTCAGAAAATATCATACAGTATAGTACAGAAAATTAGTAAACAGAGTGTTGAGTTATATTAAGTTTATTTTGAATATACAAATCAGAATATCACGTGAGTACCACAACCAATGTGAAATCGCAGTACAACAACATCAATTGCAAATGTATTTTGGCTTTTTTTTTTTTGCCTTTTCGTAGGTAGTGTGATGCCATCTAAACTATAATCTTTTAGTTAACATATGTTGCAAGCGAAAATATTGATACATTCAGATGACAAAGATGTGTTCAGGTCTGGTATTTACAACTTCCATGACAAGAACATGCACTCTGCGCCTTTCGAAAACAAAGGAATATTTATGAACTTGGAGCACCAGGACCATTCAAAAAGAAACATGGAACAAATATAAACCATCCATGGAAAGCAAAGTCCTATAACAAATGTCAAAAATAACAGTACACACCATATTCAAGAATGATCTCCATTTAGAAAAGTGACAGAAATCGCATATGCAGAAGTTACTTCTACGACTTACTCCTTCAACTGTATCATACCTTAAAGCAGCTGGGATGGGTGTTCACATGTTCCATACAAAGACATGTTGGTAAAGTCAGCACACAAGGGGTTTTGTATAATCACACTGCTGAAGCAGGTGCTGGAAAACCATAATCTACATTCACTGTATAACTTATGGAAAACCTGGAAGTGGGACCAGTGAACTTTGGAAATGATTGCCGTATGATTGAGTATTTTGCAATGTATACCACATCAGAAGGCTATTATCAATATGCACAGTCGTCAGATAGAGCATGACCAGACATAGTGACGCTGATCATTTTAAAATAGCCTCCGTATTATAGTAGAAATTATAATCCTTATATTCCTGAAAGACACTAAAATGGCGTTACATAAGGAACATTTAATGTTGAAACTTAAACTGTTGTGATGTCAGTAAAACGTGCACATGCTGAGAGGGCGAGCATGTTTTGTGTGACAGGGATTCGAACTTAGATTACTTCCCAACTTCTCTATCATCTGAGGCTGGCAATTAGCAACTTACCTTGCAAGTATTGTGCTTACTGTTTTCATTATGTTGTTTCTTGTTATAAATAACAATTTTCCATCTTTCCTTGACTTTTGCCATAATAATATTTCATGTTTTAATTGATTCACAATGTAGTGCTCCATATTCTTACTTGTTTATAATATCATAACTTTCTAATCTGATCTTGGATGAATAACCATCGAATTCCTCTACTTCTTAAATATATAAAAAATAGGAAAAGTGACAATTACACATTTACATCTAAATTTGATATCTCGTACATTTTATATAAAGGTAGGTAGAATAAATGATTTAAGTGATTGATCACTTACTATATATTTTCTTGTATTAATAAGAAGGGCAAATTACATTTTTTGTATCATTTTATTTGCAACTTAAGAATAAACTGCCATTTTTTATATTAAAATCATGGACAATACTGATGAAACTGTGACAGACCAATATCTTTGTATCTAACAGCCAAGTGTGTGTTTATATATCTGTCTATCATATTCTGTATCTCCTGAACTGTTACATGTAGAAATAAAAAGTGTATTAAATTGTTTATTTTCAAAGGTACATTACAAGAAAATTATTAATTTTTTTTGCAATTCCTTAATATTTCATATCAATATTAACATTAATCCGTTAACCTGTACTGAATGGGCAGTGAAAAACACCAATAAGAATAAAAGTATTTATTTTTGGAAGAGAATTTCACAGCTTGTACACCATCACAGCTTGTACACTATTCCAAAGGATTAGATTAAATGCCCATTTTATATTCATTCCTCACTAATTTTATGGAAATTACCACTGAATTGTTTCAACAGCATCTATTAGTATGATAATAAACCCATGAGATGATACCCTAAGAATGAACCACAGAAACTCTCCACACCAAAGGAAAAGGAGAGCTAATCAGACCTTTGGCAACAGAAATTAGCTGAACTCAAAAAGTGAAAGTCAGTCAAGAAAATTCCATTTGTTGTAATTAAATTAAGAAATTTGTTATCTAAAGAAACCAGTTCCCAAATTAATGGATTAATTTATGGAAATTCTCAAAATATCTTGATTAATACTGGTTCAACAGTTGCCATTATTTGATCTTCTCTGATAATGAAGGTTGGGAAACTGCTTGTATCGGTTCTGACATGCATGAGGTTCCAACAAGAGGAAAGTGGGGGTCATTCTCACTGTGGGAAACTTCTCCACACAAATTGATGTAATGATGATTGACATTGAGGAAGGATACATATTAGGAATAGACTTCATTCAGAAACACATGTAATGTTAGACTATCTTTAGATTTGAACAGTTTTTTAATTTTTATTATTATTATACGAGATCAAGAAATCCTTGTGCAATACATGACATACCACTAGATGTTAAACTTCCAATGTTAAAAGAATGGAAGTGCAAGATAATTAAAACATCTAACCTAAAGTAGAACAAAGCATAAAGTTGATCCAGACCTAAGGTAAACTATTGTGATCATGAGAGATATAGTCAACTGGGAAGTGTAAAGTTTCAGTTTGTTTTTAGTGAACTAACAGAGATATGAAAAGTATTGTAGATGCATTAGATATTAGCAAGTAATGACTTTTTAGCATTATTTGTGAAGTTAGTCTGTGATGTATAACTATGTTGTAGAAATTTAAAACTTACAGTTGGAAATATAAAATGCCTTTCTTATCATTAAGTGGAATGAACATTGCATTCTTCTATTATGTAAACACTCAGAAAGTACCCACTCAATAAGAGTAATCCTTACAATAATTCAAGTTTATTTGAAGCGGGTAAAATGAATGAACCTCCCAGATTAAATGATATACATTTGTCATTGTGTTACACAAGATGATATTCTTATGAAAACTTTTACACTTTAAATGATTAGATCCTTGTGGGAATGTTTATGTCACTTGTTGGTGTATTTACATTGCACAAAAAATATTTTAATGGAATTGTTCATGATTTGTAAAATAAAATTATTTTAGATATGAGTTTTCATGTTTCAATATGTATATTTTGATCATATATGATAATGAGAATCAAAGAAATATGTAAGGTTAGAATGGTTGGTGTCTCCCTAACAAATCTTAGAGATTTTGGGATAGTGAAGGCTTGTTGTGTTTCTTTGTTTATGTGAATTAATAAGATACGTTATAATTTTCCTATGTTTAATCTTTTAGACTGATGTGTAATAACTGCACTTGGTTCTACAAAAATACACTTTGTTATGGTGTTGGAAGAATTACTGTTTTCAGTGCTGTAGTGCTGCTAACGATGATTCCAGTGCAGTTGAAAACAAAGGTAAAAAAAGAGGGTAAGTCGGGAATAATTGAGTTTTAACACAACAGAGTTGATAAAATTGAAGAACTTAAACTGATAGTTAAACCAAATACACCATGACATTATAAGTATCAAAATATAAAACTTCATCATACCAGTTCCAATATAACTTACACGTACAACTCATGATATGGTGTTTGTTCTTAGTGTTGCAACATAAAATATTTCTTGATAGCAGCACAGAATTTAACAAAATGTCTTAGTGGTAGTGATAAAACATATAAAACTCCATGCTGCTAGCATTGAAATATAAAATGCACTTCGAATTTGGGTAAATTTGTGATGATGAGAAACCCACTTGAAGTAAAAATGTGTTATCCAGACAGCTGGTATGGATATTAAAACTTTGATTAAAATAAACTACAAAACAATGTTTTGACCTTCTAAGGTCATCTTTAGGCATGAAAACATGCAGTTTTCACATGACATGTGGACAAGAAGAACATTAAGTTGTTTTAATCCTGCCTACTTTTCTTCTTATGCATCCTTCAAAATATATGGATGGTATGGCTGTTGAGTATTCAGCTAAGATCAAGATGTCTCAAGATTACAACCTTTACTTTTTAATGGGAATAACCAATCAAATGGGTAACACTGGGAACTCTGGGTAATTTTATGTTACATATTCAGCTAAGATCAGGATGTATCAAGATTACAACCTTTACTTTTTAATGGGAATAACCAATCAAATGGGTAACACTGGGAACTCTGGGCAATTTTATGTTACATATTCAGCTAAGATCAGGATGTCTCAAGATTACAACCTTTACTTTTTAATGGGAATAACCAATCAAATGGGTAACACTGGAAACTCTGGGTAATTTATGTTACATATTCAGCTAAGATCAGGATGTCTCAAGATTACAGCCTCCTTTACTTTTAAATATGAATAACCAATCAAATGGGTAACACTAGGAACTCTGGGTAATTATATGTTACATATTCATCTAAGATCAGGATGTCTCAAGATTACAACCTTTACTTTTTAATGGGAATAACCAATCAAATGGGTAACACTGGGAACTCTGGGTAATTTATGTTACATATTCAGCTAAGATCAGGATGTCTCAAAGTTACAGCCTCCTTTACTTTTAAATAGGAATAATTAATCAAATGGGTAACACTAGGAACTCTGGGTAATTTTATGTTAATATTCATCTAAGATCAGGATATCTCAAGATTACAACCTTTACTTTTTAATGGGAATAACCAATCAAATGGGTAACACTGGGAACTGTGGGTAATTTTATGTTAATATTCAGCTAAGATCAAGATGTCTCAAGATTACAACCTTTACTGTTTAATGGGAATAACCAATCAAATGGGTAACACTGGGAACTCTGGGTAATTTATGTTACATATTCAGCTAAGATCAGGATGTCTCAAGATTACAGCCTCCTTTACTTTTAAATGTGAATAACCAATCAAATGGGTAACACTAGGAACTCTGGGTAATTATATGTTACATATTCATCTAAGATCAGGATGTCTCAAGATTACAACCTTTACTTTTTAATGGGAATAACCAATCAAATGGGTAACACTGGGAACCCTGGGTAATTTATGTTACATATTCAGCTAAGATCAGGATGTCTCAACGTTACAGCCTCCTTTACTTTTAAATAGGAATAATTAATCAAATGGGTAACACTAGGAACTCTGGGTAATTTTATGTTAATATTCATCTAAGATCAGGATGTCTCAAGATTACAACCTTTACTTTTTAATGGGAATAACCAATCAAATGGGTCACACTGGGAACTCTGGGTAATTTATGTTACATATTCAGCTAAAATCAGGATGTCTCAAGGTTACAGCCTCCTTTACTTTTAAATAGGAATAATTAATCAAATGGGTAACACTAGGAACTCTGGGTAATTATATGTTACATATTCATCTAAGATCAGGATGTCTCAAGATTACAACCTTTACTTTTTAATGGGAATAACCAATCAAATGGGTAACACTGGGAACTGTGGGTAATTTATGTTACATATTCAGCTAAGATCAGAATGTCTCAAAATTACAACCTTTACTTTTTAATGGGAATAACCAATCAAATGGGTAACACTGGGAACTGTGGGTAATTTATGTTACATATTCAGCTAAGATCAGAATGTCTCAAAATTACAACCTTTACTTTTTAATGGGAATAACCAATCAAATGGGTAACACTGGGAACTGTGGGTAATTTATGTTACATATTCATCTAAGATCAGGATGTCTCAAAATTACAACCTTTACTGTTTAATGGGAATAACCAATCAAATGGGTAACACTGGGAACTCTGGGTAATTTATGTTACATATTCAGCTAAGATCAGGATGTCTCAAGATTACAACCTTTACTGTTTAATGGGAATAACCAATCAAATGGGTAACACTGGGAACTGTGGGTAATTTATGTTACATATTCAGCTAAGATCAGAATGTCTCAAAATTACAACCTTTACTTTTTAATGGGAATAACCAATCAAATGGGTAACACTGGGAACTGTGGGTAATTTATGTTACATATTCATCTAAGATCAGGATGTCTCAAAATTACAACCTTTACTGTTTAATGGGAATAACCAATCAAATGGGTAACACTGGGAACTCTGGGTAATTTATGTTACATATTCAGCTAAGATCAGGATGTCTCAAGATTACAGCCTCCTTTACATTTAAATATGAATAACCAATCAAATGGGTAACACTAGGAACTCTGGGTAATTATATGTTACATATTCATCTAAGGTCAGGATGTCTCAAGATTACAACCTTTACTTTTTAATGGGAATAACCAATCAAATGGGTAACACTGGGAACTCTGGGTAATTTATGTTACATATTCAGCTAAGATCAGGATGTCTCAAGGTTACAGCCTCCTTTACTTTTAAATAGGAATAATTAATCAAATGGGTAACACTAGGAACTCTGGGTAATTTTATGTTAATATTCATCTGAGATCAGGATGTCTCAAGATTACAACCTTTACTTTTTAATGGGAATAACCAATCAAATGGGTAACACTGGGAACTCTGGGTAATTTATGTTACATATTCAGCTAAAATCAGGATGTCTCAAGGTTACAGCCTCCTTTACTTTTAAATTGGAATAATTAATCAAATGGGTAACACTAGGAACTCTGGGTAATTATATGTTACATATTCATCTAAGATCAGGATGTCTCAAGATTACAAGCTTTACTTTTTAATGGGAATAACCAATCAAATGGGTAACACTGGGAACTGTGGGTAATTTATGTTACATATTCAGCTAAGATCAGAATGTCTCAAAATTACAACCTTTACTTTTTAATGGGAATAACCAATCAAATGGGTAACACTGGGAACTGAGGGTAATTTATGTTACATATTCAGCTAAGATCAGAATGTCTCAAAATTACAACCTTTACTTTTTAATGGGAATAACCAATCAAATGGGTAACACTGAAAACTGTGGGTAATTTATGTTACATATTCATCTAAGATCAGGATGTCTCAAGATTACAACCTTTACTTTTTAATGGGAATAACCAATCAAATGGGTAACACTGGGAACTCTGGGTAATTTATGTTACATATTCAGCTAAGATCAGGATGTCTCAAGGTTACAGCCTCCTTTACTTTTAAATAGGAATAATTAATCAAATGGGTAACACTAGGAACTCTGGGTAATTTTATGTTAATATTCATCTAAGATCAGGATGACTCAAGATTACAACCTTTACTTTTTAATGGGAATAACCAATCAAATGGGTAACACTGGGAACTCTGGGTAATTTATGTTACATATTCAGCTAAAATCAGGATGTCTCAAGGTTACAGCCTCCTTTACTTTTAAATAGGAATAATTAATCAAATGGGTAACACTAGGAACTCTGGGTAATTATATGTTACATATTCATCTAAGATCAGGATGTCTCAAGATTACAACCTTTACTGTTTAATGGGAATAACCAATCAAATGGGTAACACTGGGAACTGTGGGTAATTTATGTTACATATTCAGCTAAGATCAGAATGTCTCAAAATTACAACCTTTACTTTTTAATGGGAATAACCAATCAAATGGGTAACACTGGGAACTGTGGGTAATTTATGTTACATATTCAGCTAAGATCAGAATGTCTCAAAATTACAACCTTTACTTTTTAATGGGAATAACCAATCAAATGGGTAACACTGGGAACTGTGGGTAATTTATGTTACATATTCATCTAAGATCAGGATGTCTCAAAATTACAACCTTTACTGTTTAATGGGAATAACCAATCAAATGGGTAACACTGGGAACTGTGGGTAATTTATGTTACATATTCAGCTAAGATCAGGATGTCTCAAAATTACAACCTTTACTTTTTAATGGGAATAACCAATCAAATGGGTAACACTGGGAACTGTGGGTAATTTATGTTACATATTCATCTAAGATCAGGATGTCTCAAAATTACAACCTTTACTGTTTAATGGGAATAACCAATCAAATGGGTAACACTGGGAACTCTGGGTAATTTATGTTACATATTCAGCTTAGATCAGGATGTCTCAAGATTACAACCTTTACTTTTTAATGGGAATAACCAATCAAATGGGTAACACTGGGAACTCTGGGTAATTTATGTTACATATTCAGCTAAGATCAGGATGTCTCAAGGTTACAGCCTCCTTTACTTTTAAATAGGAATAATTAATCAAATGGGTAACACTAGGAACTCTGGGTAATTTTATGTTAATATTCATCTAAGATCAGGATGTCTCAAGATTACAACCTTTACTTTTTAATGGGAATAACCAATCAAATGGGTAACACTGGGAACTGTGGGTAATTTTATGTTAATATTCAGCTAAGATCAAGATGTCTCAAAATTACAACCTTTACTTTTTAATGGGAATAACCAATCAAATGGGTAACACTGGGAACTGTGGGTAATTTATGTTACATATTCATCTAAGATCAGGATGTCTCAAGGTTACAGCCTCCTTTACTTTTAATTAGGAATAATTAATCAAATGAGTAACACTGGGAACTGTGGGTAATTTTATGTTAATATTCAGCTAAGATCAAGATGTCTCAAAATTACAACCTTTACTTTTTAATGGGAATAACCAATCAAATGGGTAACACTGGGAACTGTGGGTAATTTTATGTTAATATTCAGCTAAGATCAAGATGTCTCAAAATTACAACCTTTACTTTTTAATGGGAATAACCAATCAAATGGGTAACACTAGGAACTCTGGGTAATTATATGTTACATATTCATCTAAGATCAGGATGTCTCAAGATTACAACCTTTACTTTTTAATGGGAATAACCAATCAAATGGGTAACACTGGGAACTGTGGGTAATTTATGTTACATATTCATCTAAGATCAGGATGTCTCAAAATTACAACCTTTACTTTTTAATGGGAATAACCAATGAAATGGGTAACACTGGGAACTGTAGGTAATTTTATGTTAATATTCAGCTAAGATCAAGATGTCTCAAAATTACAACCTTTACTTTTTAATGGGAATAACCAATCAAATGGGTAACACTGGGAACTGTGGGTAATTTATGTTACATATTCAGCTAAGATCAGGATGTCTCAAGGTTACAGCCTCCTTTACTTTTAAATAGGAATAATTAATCAAATGGGTAACACTAGGAACTCTGGGTAATTTTATGTTAATATTCATCTAAGATCAGGATGTCTCAAGATTACAACCTTTACTTTTTAATGGGAATAACCAATCAAATGGGTAACACTGGGAACTGTGGGTAATTTTATGTTAATATTCAGCTAAGATCAAGAAGTCTCAAAATTACAACCTTTACTTTTTAATGGGAATAACCAATCAAATGGGTAACACTGGGAACTGTGGGTAATTTATGTTACATATTCAGCTAAGATCAGGATGTCTCAAAATTACAACCTTTACTTTTTAATGGGAATAACCAATCAAATGGGTAACACTGGGAACTCTGGGTAATTTTATGTTACATATTCAGCTCAGTCATTCTGGAATATTATATTTAGTCATATGGTCAACCTGGAACTAATTCTTGAGAGAATGTAACCAGCCTGATCTATCCATCTCTTCAATAAAAGCAACTATCCATCATTTCAAAAACAGAACTTTACACACTCACACAGTTATTTTGTATTGTACGAATAAAAGTTATTTCAGTGTATATTAAATATTGTATTTAGTTTATTTTGTAGGACAAACTCAGTTTTCTGTAAAGTTACTCAGTATTACTTTGCAATATATCTTGCCAAACTTCGTATTATATAGAGGGCCTAGCTGATTTACTTTTTTGGAGAAATGGTTTTAGCTGAAAATACCACAATATCAGATAAAAAATGTAACAACACTGGCATTGAAACAACACAAGAGACTGTCCATCTTTTTAGTGTAATAGCATTGCAGTATACATCGATACACTGCTTAGCATTATATCTTACAGAGTTATATTTCAAATATTCTATATTTTATATTTCATAATAATTCTGTGGTTGAAAATGAAAACAGTAGAAAACTTTTTAATGAAATGGATACCAAATGCCCTACTGTCACTTTCATTACAGTATGGTAGGCATTTTTATTTCACATAAATATGAAACAAAATTACTTCTTCGGGAATTACAGTGATGTGTACATTAATATTTCGAGTAGCAAAAAAAGATTGTTTTATGATGTTTTGAGTGGTTTTCAAACTTTCAAGTATATTCTTTATTTTTATTTCCAGTCGAAAAGTAGCTCTTATTAGTACTGTGTATTCATGACGTTTATTACACGTGCTATAAAGATTTTCCTCTCAGCTCAGACAGAAATTCATTGAAATATAGTTGAGTGTGGTATTAGAGTTTAATGGAGGTAAATTTGTGTATAACCTGACCACATTTTTCAAACATAAAAGTTAGGTAATAAATATGTACAAGTAATTGTTTGTTCGTTTTAAACCAACCAGTCTTAGGGAAGAAATTATAGTTGTTTTATTGGTTTTAATTTATTGACCTTTATTCATCACTAATATCCTAAATTAATAGATAACAAAAGAACATTGTAACAGATCTGTCACTGGATGCTCACAGATAATTACTTTTATCAATTAAACACCCAGTTCTTATGGATAAGCTTGTTTCATTAGAAGTTTGCATATACTTATGTTTGAAACTACTCATGAGCATATTTACCATAAATGGTATTAGTGTATACCATATATCTAAGTTAAAAATGATTAAACTACATGAAATGTTCTATAACTGATAACTGAAACCAACAAAACCTTATTTTGTACACTAATGACATTTCAGGAAATCAACCGATTTTGACAGCAGCTAGTTTTGCATTGTTGTTATACTATGATATAATAGATTTCCTTATAGTTTCCAAGTTTTGCAAGATGTTAATATGCATCTATATACATTTCATGTAGAATTAATACACAGATTGTTTGCTCACAAAAGAGATAAGAAAAAAGTCACAAAATGAATAAGAAATTGGCTTAATAACAGAAGGCTGTGACTGATAATACATAAGCACTTCCCTGTTTAGAATCATAAGTATGGATAGTTTTTGAACAATTGTATCTCCAGTCAGTGAGAATTCTAAGAAGGTAGTAAAAATTGTATTTAGCATAATTTTTTATTATTTAAAAGAGCCTTGAATGTCTTAGTGATTAGGCCTCATTATAAAATAAGTTAATACAAAAAACTGTACAATGGTGTATGTAAATTTTTGAAGTACTATAATATCTTTTATGTGAGAAAACCATGTCAATGGTGGATGGAAGAACATAGATGTGTTTTCTTATAAAAGTCTTACAGGATTTAACATTTATGTGAGAATGCACTTGTCCATTCAGGCAAATGGGAGGTAAATTTCATTTACTTGAAACTTGTTCTCAGTTTCCTGAAGGTTATAAATTTAAAATGTACTTGGCCACTCAACAACTTAGAATTTTGTTCTTCCTTTACTGATTCTTTAATACAGCACAAGTTTTCAAAAGCAAATAGATAACTTAATGAGCCTTTGCATGAGGATTGTGCTAAAACCGACAAGAGAATGTTTCTAGTTACAAAGTATATGAATGTTTAGTTAGTAACATCAAAAACTACTTTAGTTCAACTCCTACAATATTAACTGTAAACATTAAATTAATAATGTTTATCTTTACAAGTCTCAATAAACACTTTTCCAACCTCTCCTCATATTTCTTGCTTTCAAGAATTTCTGATTTATATTTTTGTTCTAAACCATTCAATTCATTGTATTTTAAAAATACTAAAGCAGCAAGTTCATAGAAGTGTGTGATCAGTTAGCCATATTGTGAACTCATCACAAGGTGTGAAGAATACAAATAATTGGTTAAAACAAAATTGTGCAATATGTTCCCAAAAACTAAAACTGCATATTTTTATAATGCCCCTAACGTATACTACCTTGTAGAAAACGGAGCCAATACAGAAGTAAATACATAATGCCTCAACAATGAAAATAACAAATTGAAGCTTATTCTTTGTAAATTTTGCTCTGGATAGATTTATTTAACTTATTATTAATAAGAACGAATATTACATTGATGATTTTATTTACACTTATGATTGAAATACATAAGTAAATTCAGTTATCCCAAGCAAATTTTCATTCTTCTTTGGCAATCTGACAACCATTAACATTGAGCACTGCTTGAAATCTTAAGCTAAATATTTAGTTGTGCAAAAACAAATAAAATTCTGGAATCTATTTATGGAAATTAAATCCTAAAAGTCCCTTTTCTATTCTAATTAAAAAATATGGTGGTAGTTGTATATATAACTATCATCAAGCTTCATTTGGAAAATTGTCAACAGGTTTAGTTCATGTACTACAGAAAAGATAAAGAAGTTTGAAAAGTTCAGAGAAAGGTTACTACTTAGAATAATACATATATATATATATATATATAGGCTAATATAAAAAGAATTACAGGTACATATATATATATATATATATAGGCAGAAAGATGTTAAGTTTTGGACTTGTTCTATCTCTAGGAAAGAAGAATTACAGGTGACAAAACAATCACATGAAAGAACATAAATTAAAACTCAAATACTATATATTAGGAAGAAAAAGTGTGAACGTTGTAGATAAGACTCGTTGCTCAGCAAAATATATAATTTTTCAGCCAGAGGTATACCACCTAGTGGAATGGTTTACCTGATAAAGTAGTTTGTATTGCTAAATTTGATTTTGTTCATAATTTTTGTTAAGTAGGTGTTGGAATATGACTGGATACATTTAGTTTGGTTTTAATACTTTAAATTTTTTCTCTCTTTTAGATGAAGGGTTACCTCAATTAACTGAATTATCTAATGTCCCTTTGAACTGTCTCATGATCTTGCATAATCTAGATCAAACTAGTTTATATTTCTGGCACATTATTTCAATGAAAAAAAATACATTCATATATATATGTAACAAATCTACATCTAAAAAGAACTCACATATGAAATGCATATCCATTTATTGCCATTTAAAATTCACAGTCATTTATGAATCACATCAATGACCACATTCTGACGTGTTCCAGTATACACAAAGCTATGCACATATATGTCCTCCTATACCACTTTACATATCTATATTCATAGAAGTAAAAAACAAACAAAAAACAATTGTTTTTGTTTGTTCACGACCTACTTTGTGGTCTCTGAATCAACCTCGCAGGATGATACATTGGACTAAGCAGTATGTCACAAGGTAATTAGTATCTGACCTTATCGAACTTGTATCACTACAATAGCAAAGATAAATTTGTTTAGTTAATGATTCTACAGCTTTGGAGCCAATTTTATTTAAGAAATAATTATATTGAGTTTTCTTCTTGACATTTTTTAAGTTTTTCTTGGAAAATTTCTGTTGTTTTTTTTCATTAAAAATGTCAAACATTCACATTTTTGCCAGAAGAAAATGGCAATCAGCTCACAAGGTCAGACCCTTAACACGAAAAGCTACATTAAAAAAATCCTTGTTTTACACATGGTCAGTTCTATGTTTGGTGTTAAAGAATACGGTCACCAAGAAATATATTTATTTTTAACCCACGTCTATCAAGAAGCACTCAGAGTATCAACAAACGTCGAGGCTTTAAAGAGGGATTAGAAAAAGTAATAAAGTAGAATAAAGTAAAATAATTGTAACACCATTTCTGTAACGTAGATTAATGTTTGTATGAAATAATGTAGTTGTGAAATAAATTACATGTGTAATGAGTTACGCACATATTTTTTTTTCATTTCATTTATTAGTTCAATCCTTATATCCTTAGACGTTGGACGGATGCCTCAGCTTGTGATTAAACATTTTAAAATATATTAAACCTAGTAGGTCAGGAGCTGCTAAAATATGACAGACTCTAAATGAAAATAATTGTAAAGTTTGACTACGTTACAATAGCTTACTAAAGAGACAGTAGTAACAGTTTGTCTTAATGTCGATAGTCAGGAAACAATGAAGCATTTTTCTTTCAGGGGGTAAATGAATAGTAAAAGTTAAACAAGGAAGAAATACAGAAGAGATATTTAATATCAACTCTCGGACTTATAACGCTAAAAGCCGAGTTTTGAGACCTCTAGTAGAAACAACACTGTTAGCCTGTTGTGTATCTTTGTGCTTAACGGCAAACAAATAAATAAAACAATCTGGTGTCCTGTTGACCTCTTTCAAAATGTTAACCGTATGTCTTTAATTGAAAAAGACCCTGATACTTTCTAATCTACAATAACAAACTTCAAAATTTATTTACAAATAAACCTTAACAGTTATGAAAAAAAATGTATTTTAATGACTTAACGAAGAAAATAATTTTATTTTAGTCATGTATACTGTAGTTTTCTCTGCCAAGACTGACGCACATACGCATAAACATATCTGCTGTGACATATAAGAAAAACCAAAACACAAATACTGTCGTTATAAGAATACGTGTACAAAATACTGTGTCGAGTAGTTGTTACAATAAATAACTTTGTTTATGATCACTTGGTGGAATGAATGTCAAAACATAGCAGCAAACAGCTGTACGATTGCATGTGTTTGGCAAGTACTCCGTTTTCTTAAACTTGTCTCGTGAATATTATTATTTGTTACTTTTATAAACATTATTAATTTTGCGTTTATGAAGAAAATGTTGCATTGTGAGCTTAGTTCATGGACTTTAGAAATGGCAAATCTCTTAAACTTGGTGAAACTTATAAGATATTGGGATTTTGTATCTCAAGACGGCTATTATGGATATTAAAACTATTGTTAAAATAAAGTAGAGAACAACGTTTTAACCTTCTTTGGTCATCTTGAGTTTAACAAAGGGGTATATAATATTCAGATATTGTTGGGTTTGTTTGTAGCGCAAAACTAAACAATTTCGAACTGATAAACCAGAGAATCAGCTAAACAGCAGCACTCACCACTATTTTGTGGCTGTTTTAATCTCATCGAATAGTGAGATTAGACCGTCACTCTTACAGCATACTCACGGCTCTAAGAGCTCTGAGTCTTTTTCGCGACGAGGGGTCTCGAACCACTAACCTTCGGGTTCACAGTAGTCGATTGCTAACCATATGACCACATCCAGCTTACTATAACTGAGATTGCAGAATAGGTACTGTTAATAGTAAGGTAGTTATCTAATGGTTTAAGTAAAGCATTCTAATCATTGTGGATTATAGTTCTGTGTACTGTTTTATGACGTAATATATTTCTAGTCATTTGGTTAAAATATCTTCATTAATTCATAAATTATGTAATTAGATATCTTACTTTTGATCAGAGGTTATTGATAATTATCACATTTATTAAACAAATATAGGTTAGTTTGTTTTGTTAAGCACAACGCTATAAGTTATCTTTGTTGTGCCCACCGAAATTAAAATGTGATTTTTAACATAATAGGTCTACATTACCTACAGAAAGTGACAAATATAACGCTTTTTGTTTTCAATTTCAACACTTCATAACTTTAAGAATCAATCCAGAGGACGAACTGAACCTCTCTTGCTCTGGAAGAATAATTATCGTTGGGTGTTCTTATTAAATTGTTGCTTATTTCAGTAACTATGGATTTCGTATGGGAGCTGATATCTTGGATGTTTCAAAGCACAAAATTAAACCAATACCTTGCAAGTCGGTTGAAACTGTGTTTGTATTTATTTGCTTAATTGTTGTTATGCACAAAGCTACACAGAGGGCTATCTGTGCTCTGCTCACCGCAGGTATCGAAACCCGAATTTTAGTAGTATATGTCCGCTGACATACCACTGTCCTACTGGGGTGGGGTGGGGCATTGTGCTTATATCAGATAATAACGTTTTCATGTTGTAATTTCCTGCGCTCCAAATTAGTTCATATATAGGCATCGTGTTATCTTATATTCGTGCATTTTCAATGTTTAGTCAGTTGAGTTAGTAAAATTGTGAAACGTCGGTTTAACAACAACGCTTACCGGTTAACGTGTTAACTTAACATACTGACCAGTTAAAATGTTTAGTAAGGATGCAAATATGAAGAAGTTTTTATCGGACACACGGCTAGCAACAAAGGCAATTCACGCAGGTCATGATCCAACAGAGTGGAGGTCACGAGCTTTAGTCGCACCCATTGTAACATCAGTTACGTTTGTTTGTAAAGAAAATGAACCTATGGTAAGTTTAAAACACTATCGATAAAATGTCATTTTAAGTCATTATATGTCTCTTAATTTATATATATACACACACACATAGATAATGTATTTATGACTAAGCGATAAAGATCCTTATCACGCAGGTAGTGCTGCAATAACCACTTCTCGTTTTGGCGTTGTTTATTTGATAACATATTGATGAATAGTTGTGTCGATGATGTAACTAAATACAACACTTTTCTGTTAGAGAATCCAGCCACCATGTACGTGTACACCTGTAATCATCAACCAAACAAAATAATATCCGATTAGGGTTTTTCAGACCAATATAAAACAGCTTAAACCGCAAAATCCTAAGCTATCAAACTAAATCAAAGCATAATACAATGAATAATTAAGAAAGAAAACTTTTAAAACTCTAATTCTCTATAGCTTTATGTTGATTTCAACTTTTCTTTTTCTGGTAGAAACTAGGGTGGTTATAAAACGTGTCTTCAGAAAAATGAGTTTCGATTGTGTCAAAACTTTTACTATTAATAGAAAATTAAAAATTACACATAAAAGAATCACGAAAGGAAAACACGTGAAGAAAAGATTTTCACGTCATTAAGTGTGTTCTTTTGCACAACAGTAAGACACGTAAAGTCAGATTTTCACGTCATTGATGGTTTTGTTCTGTACAACAGTAAGACACGTAAAGTCAGATTTTCACGTCATTGATGGTTTTGTTCTGTACAACAGTAAGACACGTAAAGTCAGATTTTCACGTCATTGATGGTTTTGTTCTGTACAACAGTATGACACAAAGTCATATTTTCACGTCATTGAAGTAACTTATGATGGTGCTGTCTGAATGTGATTACTTCTATTATTTTGTGCAAATGGAACGCCCTTCAGCCAACCACCTTAACTCCGAAACTATGTGGCTAAACATTATTGATAGGTGAGGTTTTGATTCTTTTTCGGTAAAGTGTGTTTTTTGTTAAAATATAGAGTCATTTATCTGAATACTTTTTATTGGGGTGTGTCATTTCAATACTGAAAATGGCACCCCTTTGTAACTCACTCAGTTTCCCAATTTCTTTCTGGTCGACTTGAAAACTGGATGTTAATATCACTTCCACTGGAATTATATCTATAGATGTGTGTGTGTCGTAAATGAAATCGTTTCTCAAGCACAAATTGTGTAAATTGTTACTCACGCAGCTATTCGACAGAATTAAACAATTTGATTAAATCAAATTCTACGCTAAGAAGTAAATATTTATGTGTTAATGGTGTGGGAGAAATCGAGAAAAGTGTACTAGAACTTGAACTAAGACACCGACCTGATGAAGCCAACTTCACACAACAACTTGAACTAGGACACTGCCTTGATGAAGCCAACTTCACACAACAACTTGAACTAAGACACTGACCTGATGAAGCCAACTTCACACAACATTTGATTTAGGACACTGACCTGAGAAAGCCAACTTCACACAACAACTTGAACTAAGACACTGACCTGATGAAGCCAACTACACACAACATTTGAACTAGGACACTGACCTGAGAAAGCCAATTTCACACATGAAACCTACCGGTAATGTGAATAAAACGATTGTTCGAACAACATAAGATGGAGAAGATAAAACGTTTAGTAGGCCTAAGAATGGTTTTCATTTTCATACTTTAATTGCTAGATCTAAAAAAATCAAATTTTAAATAAAACAACAATATTTCAAGGCTCACTAGATATGAAGCAAAGCAAAATAGTTTGATGTAAAGTGTGAAAGTCATTCCCAAAGACCTTTACGTAAAAACATAAAGGAATATACATAAAACATTTGAACTTCCTTACTATATTAATCATGTTTCAGTTAGTAGTGATTGTTCGAATGAATCGAACTTGTTGCTTAATTTAGATTTAATTGGTATGCTTTGAAATAACATTTATTTGCGTTTTGCCACTGTTTATATATTTAAAGGATGTGTTTTATCTACTATTAGGATTATTTGTATGCTCGTTGTGGGAATCCAACAAGAAGTTGCTTGGAAAGAACATTAGCTGCTTTGGAAGAAGGGCAATACGGTGCGTTGTAACTATGTGTGTGTGGACTGTGTTTGTAATTTATAACAGACAGAAATCCAAACAGTTAAATTCTAAGCAATAGAGAACCCTCAAAAGCCGGGTCGCTTGAAATTCTCTTAGGCAGAATTAGAGTGAATTAATCTATGAAACCTTTGTTTCCCTTTTTATTAGTTATATTTATATGCCCCAACAATAATAAGCATGGGGCGCTCGCATGCCCGATTGGATTTTATTACTCATCAGAACCTTATCAGTTTACCCTCAAAATAAAATGCCTGATCTATAAGAACCTGGACGTGATTAAATACATCAAACGAAAGTATTTTAACTCTTAAATTTAAAACTGTAATTAGATACTAAATTGGCTAATATAATAATGATTTAAAAAAAGAAGAAAAATAATAATAATAATAATAAAAAAGAAACAAGGACTAAGTGTCTAGTGCATAGTGGCCAGCTTGTGTTACATTTCTTAAATATATGTTAAAAGGGGAGAGGTATTTAGGACTATTTACATCATGTACGTGATATCTGTCGAGATCACACATTAAGTCATTTTTATGCCAATACTTATTGAAATATTTTAGAGAATTATGCAAGAGTCTTTCAGATATTGTGTCTGTATTTGCATACTTTTGCATGAATGTGGTTGAGGTGCTACGTGGTACTTTATATGCTGAAGTTAGTACTGAATTTTGTATACGTTGAAGTTTCTGTACATGTGTGGGTGCTATGTTAATCCAGGCAGGTGATGCATGTTCTATTGTTGGTCTAATGTACGTTTTGTAGATTTTAAGTATGTTGTCTGGTGATGTTCCTTGGATTTTACCTGAAAGACTTCTTGCATAGTTTGCTCTTTTCCAGATTCGTATCAGTATATTTTTAATATGTGGTAACCACGTTAATTTTGAATCATAGGTTAGACCTAGAAATTTAGCAGAAGTAGCAGTCAGTAAAAGTGATCCATTCATATAGAGTTTTGGTGGATCTTTTTTCAGCTTATTCAGTCTGCTGAATAATATGACTTGGGTTTTTGGAATATTGATTTTGATTCTGTATTTCTGGCAGTATTCTTCGATGTTATTTAGGACTGGTTGTAGGTTCGTTGCTGCTATTGACGGAGTGGGGGCACATTTCCAGACTGCTACATCGTCAGCGAACCGTGATGCATAACCAAAATTTAGGTCCGACAGAGGCATATTACTCACGTACATGATAAATAATATAGGGCTAAAAACCCCTTCCTGCGGGACTCCTGCTTCGGGTGAAAAGGACCCTGAGTCCTTTTCGTACAAAAACGTACAAAAAATATATATATATATGAAAATACAAAAAAAAAAAAAAAATGAAGAAAAAGAACACAAGAGAAATAATAAAAGGAAAAAAACACACTTCTTGTTCGTCCATGCATGGACTGAGCCCTGAAATGGGCCTGAGTATGATGTTATACTTTTACTCTGGCCCAAAGCTATAAAAAAAAACACAAAAAAACCCCTAAAGACAGACGCTATAATCGTTCGGGAGGGAGGAAGAGGCCAAATGTACCTGACCCTCCTGGGTATTTAACATCAATACCCAAATACCGACACAGTGAAACTGGCTAATATAAGTAGGAACTGTGAGATAAAAAGTAGTACTTAAAAAAAACACACACACACTCAAAGCCGTTCAATGAGTTGCTTAGCCGCGGCTAAAATCACTCTTTGGAACAATGTTCTTGATTTACACAATAATAATAATAATACATTATTCGTCCATAGCAAAAAGAATTCATTAAAGCAAGATTTATTTAAAAAGTCTCGTAGTTGTCAATACACCACTTTTAAAATATATCTAAAAAAAAACTCAACAGTATAACTTAAAAGTGTACACAAAAATATTTCATTTTATGTTTTGTACAAAGCTACACAAAGAGCTATGTTCTGCCTACCACGGGTATCAAAACCCGGATTCGAACTTTGTAGTTTCGTAGATATACCTCTGTATGACCAGGGGTCTAGTTTTACCTAAATTAAAAAAATAAACAGATGAATCATATATGTAGACCCAGCATGGTGAGGTGGTTTAAGGTATTCGACTCGTAATCTAAGGGTCGCGGGTTCGAATCCCCGTTGCACCAAACATGCTCGCCCTTTCAGCTGTGGAAGCGTTATAATGTGACGGTCAATCCCACCATTCGTTGGTAAAAGAGTAGTCCAAGAGTTGGCAATGTGTGGGGATGACTAGTTGCCTTCCCTCTAGTCCTACGCTGCTAAATTAGGGACGGTTAATGCAGGTAGCTCTTTAGCTTTGAGTGAAATTTCAAAACAAACAATCATTTATATGAAAAAATCAGAATGGATAGTTATGTGTTTCTTTAAGGAAAAATTATGTGGTCATAATATATATATATATATTAACAATTGTGATTACGTTATTTATAGCTCTTTGTTTTACATCGGGAATGACAGCCATTACAGCCGTGGTCTGTTTGCTCGCTAATGGGGACCACATTCTTTCCTCAGATGACATGTTTGGAGGTAGGTACCAATCACTAATAAGCAAAAGTTAACAGGACCTTTTTAAACATTAAAGGAAGAAGGAAATATCCTTCTGAGATTAAACTTGGTGAAGATGTTTGTCAACATCGTTAGGCCGCCCTCGGGTGCTCGCAGAACAGGTTCTAGTGAAGACATCTTAACATACAGATAAACTTATTTTGATAAAGTGGAAGACATAATAGTTTATTGTTTCTATGTCTATTTGAAGCTTTAATAATTAAAGTTAACTCATTATCTTATTCGATATCACAACAGTGACTGCTTATGAAATATACAACATTAGTTATCGCCCTCTAGCAACTTACGACACTTCAATTTATATCACCCGTCTTTCACCTATCCTTTGGCTCACAGCCACCGCCATGTATCTAATATTACGTTAGTTTGAATGCTCCTTTTCTGAAAAGCAAAATACACTAGACGTATGCGCAACGTAGCTTCAGTTATTGCCTAAAATATCAATATTTGATTTATATTATTCAGTTCTTTAAACATATTTGTAACATTGAGCAACCTGAGTTATTTCAGTAATTCATTTGTAAATATTCAACTATATAACTACCGACTTCCATATAGTATGATTGATATTACATGTCTCGATGAGTTATTTAATAAGGATTATATAACAGTTTATTTGTTTGTTTTTGAATTTCGCACAAAGCTACTCGAGGGCTATCTGTGCTAGCCGTCCCTAATTTTGCAGTGTAAGACTAGATGGACAGCAGCTAGTCATCACCACCCACCGCCAACTCTTGGGCTACTCTTTTACCAACGAATAGTGGGATTGATAGTAACATAATAACGCCCCCACGGCTGGGAGGGCGAGCATGTTTGGCGCGACGCGGGCGCGAACCCACGCCCCTCGGATTACGAGTCGCACGCCTTACGCGCTAGGCCATGCCAGGCCTTATATAACAGAATACATTACTAAAGACTACATGTTCTATACTGCCTTTTTTTATCGTTGCCAATGAAGGTTATGTAACTGATACGTTCCTTTTCACACCGAAATGAAAAAAAAAATCATGACACAACACGACCTTATTTGAGAAGGTATTTTAAAAACCCAACCGTATTGATGCTGGATCAGAATTAAACCGGAAAGTCTAATACATTCTGGTCTTTGATGTTTTATAAAATTCAAAGGAAGTTTCGAAAACACGTGATCTGTGCTAGAGTGAAACAGTGCATGGTAATGACATACGTCTTGAAAACACGTGATCTGTGCTAGAGTGAAACAGTGCATGGTAATGACATAATATTTAGTTAATTTTTATTTCATTTGGTGTAGTCCTTTCTGTTACTTTTCTGCTGTTTCAGATGTAGTAAATGGCCCGGCATGGCCAGGTGGCTAAGGCAATCCGAGGGTCGCTGGTTTGAATCTCCGTCATACCAAACATACTTGCTCTTTCAGCCGTGGGGTCGTTATAAGTGACGGTCACTCTCACTATTCGTTGGTAAAAGAATGTCGTAGATTAACATTATAAATCCATTTATTGATTATGTTAAGTACGGTAAAGTTCCCTAGCCAAACTTAAAGAAAAAAAAGAAAAATAGACAAAATGTCTACTGAAGTGTATTTACATCCGTATTTTGATTCATGCTGTTGAAATGACGTCAATATAAATAGTTGTGCTAGTCAAAAATATCAAAATTGACTTTAGAAAATGAATTATTATTTATCTTATACTTATGATATCTAATGTTAGTATTGTAAGTTTAGTATCTAGTGTTTGTTTATCTGTGTTTATTGAAGGTTAAATGATATCACAAACATGTTTGGAAAGTTGTAAAAATCCCTTGAATTAGAGTTATCACGTGACGAGTCATGGATATAGAACAAAAAAAAAAGTTTTTTCGTGTTTCAAATTTCATCAAGTTTTGGCTGTAACCTGTATTATTCCCGCAATAATTGGCATAAAGCATGTTAGAGATTGTAAGTCAGTTTAACATTAAGTAACAATGCTACATTATTTAGTTTCGTCTAACAATTATTAAACCTTTGAAAATAGTTTCTTATACACAGTGAATTGTTTTGTACAGGGTGATATTTGAACGATGGCTATTGCCAAAAGTTTAAAGATAGTAAAGAAGGTGATTATTAGAAAGGTCCCCCATCCATTTTATTTGATAAGATCTTTATAAATCAGTAGATTTCAAGAACGTGTTATTCAAGGAAGGTGAAAAGACATAAACTACAACTTCGGAAGGAAAGACACTTAGCTCATTATGAATTTAAGACTTCTTTATGGCTAAGGTCTGTTGCATCACACTAAATTATGACTGTATAATATATAAGACATTATGTTTCTGTGTCAACAGATAAGTGCACATTGATAACAACTTTAACTGTAAGTTTTGGGCGACTAAGATCTGTTCTTTAGCGCGGTATATGCAATTTTGTGCATTGCCTGTATCAAAACATTAATACTAGCGATTAATACCAAATCTTTGTCATAGTTACATGTGCCGAAGTTCCTCAGGGGCCCAGTGGATTGTCTTCAGACTTGTGCCGTTATAAACCGGGTTTCGACATGAGTGGTGGACAGAGCACAGATAGCACATTGTGTATCTTTGTGCTTAATTGCAGACAAACGAACCATGTGCAGAAAATGTCACTAAGACTCAGAGCTCCATATTACATACATTGTAATGTTTTATATTTGAACTCTGTAAAAAATGAAAAAAATCTCAAGAGTGTAGGGATGGTTGGCAGATTTCCTTTGTGTAAACTCTAAATTAGATGGTCAGAATATAGAGTAATGGCAGGTAAAAAATATAATTCTCTGTAATATTTTGAACTTGGTCTCTTGTAAAGTCATAAGAAAGAAACAAATTTCATATCTGCCTGCTTCGGTCTGTCGAGAACTGATGCAAGTATCTCTGTGGAACGTTCTACCTAAGTTAGTCGAACTATGGCAGATCAAAATACGTGTTTTTGTAATGTTTGGCTTTTAACTACCAAAGTTTGGAAGGGTATACTGTTGATGTTGTTTTCGCTATGAGCTACACAGGGGGTTCAAAATCTGTGAAAATGGTTAAAATACCTGAAAAGAACTGCTTGCAGTTCAGGAACTCCTGCCATCATATGATAATAATTGTGATCCTGTTTTTAAATTGTTCTCACATCATGCCTGAGAAGTGTAAATATGAGGAGAACTGGGAAGAGAGTGAATTATATAGAACATGTCTTGAGAAAGTGCCTACAAATGGCACGCTGCAACGTATGCATTTTTGTAAAGACTTTCGGCCTTGGGAACATGGGTGAATCCATACATGAATGTAAAAAAATATAAAAGTAACTTGAAGCATATGAACAACAATTTAGGCATTTTTTTATTCTTAAGTCAGGACAAACCAAGTACCAGTATAAATAAGTATATACATGCTAACATATCTGAGAATATTTCTCATACCGATGTACTTAGAGCCGAAATTATTTGGGCTGTAAAATGTGTGATACCCTAATTCAGCTACAGTAGTTGTAATAACATTTCTGAGACATTTAAACAAATGTTTCTTGACAGCGCTATAGGTCAAAATTTAACATGTGTTGAAGGCAAATGTACTTACCTTGTAGACTTTGGACTTGGTCCATATTTTGACAATCAGTTGGCTACATGCTTCCAACAAGCGAATAAAATAGTACTCACGTTCTATGAATCTCACAACAGCAGCTTGAATAAGAAGCAAGTAGGAATTCATGTTAGATACTGGAGTCCTGTTGATGTTTGCATTGTATCACATTACTTTACCTCGGCTTTCACTGGTCATAACAGGACTGAGGATCTGCTGCCTGTGTTATTGGAATTCAGATGTTTGCAAACATCAGTTCAAAACCCCGTAGAGAAGCTGATTGAACTCCAGTATCTGAATGAAGATACAAGCGAAACTGTCAAAGAAGAATACTATGATTTTATAGACAGTGTACAAACTTTCCATAGTTCTGATCATCATTATTTTAGAGATTTTGATCTGCTAAAAAATGAGTCAGTAGATTCGTTTTGCATAATTATGTAAAAAAAAGGAACTCATATTAGAGCTCAACAATTTGGGAAGTTTTTAAACTTGGACTAATTACATCAATTGGACAAGCCAATGTGGAGCGAAGGTTCTTTATAACGTAATTAAGTTTAACTGAGAACATGCAAGTGGTTTCTCTCGTTGCTCAGAGGAGAGTAATAGCGCATATTAAATCGATTGGTGGTAGGTCTAATTTCACACTAGCTCTCCCAGAGAATGCAGTAGGTGCTAGACAGAAATACAGGCAGAAAATTTAGGTTCTACCTTTGGCCCCAAAATGGATAGCCATCAAGGATCAATTAAGTGAAACGAAAGCTACAAGAAGATGTAACTGTTTTGGTAGACAGTGCTGAACAAAAATCTGTAATGGCAGAATCCAGTTGAAAAATGAAGTCATTAACTGTAGAATCTAATGTACTAAAACAGACAGCTACTAAAAAATGTGAAATATATAATCTGAATAATGCAATCCAAAAATTAGAGGAAGAACTGAAAAAATATTTTGATGTGTTAAATCCAGTCTATCACAATGACGTTATAACAATGATCTGAGCGTGTTTTTGGATGCAAAATGATGACTGTTACGATCTGTTTGACAATTTGAAGTTTTTTAAACATAAATGCATTCTGGAGGAACAGTTGAAAACTGAATAAAAATTTCAAATAATAATGAATGTAGTCATTTGAGGTGAACATTTTGATGGTTTGTGTTTTCATGTTTAGTGTTTCAAATAACAATTACTCTGAGAATGTCAGAAAGATATTATGATTTTATGTGCTGTAAGTTAGGTAACTTAGAAGATAATACTGAATCTAGTTATTTGAGGTGAACGTTTTGATTGTTATTGTTTTCATGTTTTGAATAGTATTTAAACAGTTGCTATGAAAAAGACATCATATTATAAGTTGATGTGTTTAAACTTAACAGGTACTGACTTATTTTGAGGTTCTAATTCTTTGATATTGGTTTTATTTAACCTGTCTTGCAGAATTTTGACTTGAATAAATATATATGTCATCACGTCTGTTTTGGCTAATTTTACTATGTACGTTTGTTTGAGGTATATAAAAATCCAAGCAAGTCATTATTAAATAGACAGATAAATAATGAAAAATAATTGAATATGGTAAAAGTTGCAGTTGGATGTCAGGTTATTAATTAGTATGGGTATAAAAGTGTTCCTTTATTTTGGTTTTAATTCCTGTATAAGTTGCTGCAACGCCCCTACAATCCCGTACTCGTTTATACTCTCGTCACTAAGACATGTGTCCGATAACGGTCAATTGCAAACTCCTTTTGTTAACCTAAAGATGAACTAGGAAGGTCGAAACTTTATTCTTTGCTTATCAATAAAAGTGTTAATACACATACCAGCCGTTCTGAGATATATTTTTATTTCAAGTTGGTTTCTCTTCATCAAAAATGGTAAAAAAGTCATGCAATCTAGTCCATTTTTGTGTGCAGTAGCCCGGAGGTATTTCTATTTCTTATTGCTATGTGAAGGATCATAATATGTTGGTGTAAAAAGTGATGGTTTCTGTACCTCATTAGAAATCAGATCATAAGCTGTTGATGTAAAAGTAATTATTTCTATTTCTTGTTAGTCTGTGAAAGACCATAAGGTGCTGGTGGATTTGTTTCTTTTTGAATATTTATAACAGTTCATTGTGACGTCTCTTTGGGATCTATTGTGAGTAGAAGCAAGGATATATATCAACGATTATCCTTTGCACAACGCAGTAAGTTGTCTCAACCATTTGTTTTGTAAAATTACTGTCGATTATAGACTGTCCAAAAAAGTACGTAATCTCACGAATTTGTGTTCTAAAATTACTGAATATTCACCCAGTAACACTTACGATTTAAAAAACTGATAACAGTTTAAATAAAAGGACGATCAAGAGTAACTTGAAAAAAAATTAAGAAAGGACTCAATTATTGTCAATTAACCTATAACGTAAGAATTGAATCTGAAGCATAATAGAAATTCACGCTGTTTTTGATATGAAAATATTGAGTAGTATGTATTTGAGGTTATATATATATACTCTTCAAAAAAAGAAACGCAAAAGGGATATTTTTTGTTATTTTAAAGAGAAATATATGTAATAACGTTACAAGCTCAGAGTATGTGATGTCACACGTGCTAAGGCAGTGATTGTCAGACCAAAATGACAATAAAAGTTGTGCACTTTGAAAACGGAGGAAAACATCAAATTTTTCGCCAAAACGCATTCGTGTCCAATAAATTTGTTTGAGAGATCTACATGTTCTGCAAGTGCAACATGTGCAAAATCCCTATAAAAGTGACGGGTTCTCGGTTTCCATAGCTCAATGTTAAGCCACCGACACGCAATACAGTTATGCCAAGACTGACAGAAGCACAACGCAACAACGCCATTGGTCGTTGGAAGCAGGCGAATCTCGATCAGATGTTGCCAGAGCTGTGAATATCCACCCAAGCACCATCACAAGGCTATGGAATCGTCACCAACAACATGGATCAACTTGTGACCGTCCACGATCTGGCAGACCTCGTGTGACCCCGCCCACACAAAATCGCTACATCCGGTTACGTCACCTTCGAGATAGGACCACCACTGCGACGTCTACTGCCTCAACCATACCAGGGCTGCGTAGAATTTCCGATAAGACCGTACGCAACCGTCGACGAAATTCTTAGGCCCCATGTGCAACCCATCATGGTGAACATCAACGACGTTTTTCAACATGACAACGCCTGTCCTCACACAGCCCGACTCACCACTGTCTTCTTGAGACACCACAACATCAACGTTCTTCCCTGGCCCTCCAGATCACCAGATTTAAACCCCATCGAACATCTTTGGGACGAGGTGGATCGACGTCTGCGACGGCGACAACCTCAACTGCAGACTCTACCTCAGCTTGCAGCAGCTTTGCAGGCTGAGTGGACAGCCATTCCACAAAATGTGATTCGTCATTTCATCGCTTCCATGGGCAGGAGATGCCAAGCAGTTATTGATGCTCACGGGGGGGGGCATACTCGTTATTGACGTTGAGTGACGTTAAACTTCAACTAGTGAGCGTGGACTTCGCCTTTGCAGAATTTGGATGTTTAGCAGTGAATGTGCAAAGTTTACACATGTCAAAAGAACTACCGGGAATAAACTTGTTAAAAATATGTCTCAAATTTTGCCTTTTGCGTTTCTTTTTTTTGAAGAGTATATATATATATATCCACATGGACGAATTGTTTTGTTTTGCACGAAACATCACGATGATATAATAAAATAAAGCTTCACCATGAGATCATTAATGCATATTTTTCATATATTACATATACATATATTTGTGATAACTGGAAAATAGTAAACCATTTTAAAAAGAATAAATTTCTCAATCTTTTATTCCTCCTGATTTTAAAATTTCGACATTACAGTCTTGGCCAAAATGTTTACATATTTTGTAACAAATAAAATATTATCATGAAGATGGAAAAAAATTACATTTAGCCCTGTCAAACTGAAAAATGCACGCTATATTAAACATCTACATACCTAATTTATGTAATGAGGCAGGTTCCATGGACATCACGAACGATTTGTTAGAACAATAAGCACTTTTATCAGACACCTGGAGAAAGATGTGTAATGCAAAATTTTATCTATCACAACAAAACCTTACTGAAACATATATAATGCCAAAATATAACATTAAATTAATACAGTTAGCGTCTGTACATAAATAGCAGTTCTTATAAAAAATTCAGCAGTTGGTCGGTTCTTCTTGTACCTTAATTACCTCTGCAAGGTGGCGTGGCATACTGTAGATAAGGCTATTAATGTAATCTACTCGTTACTAGAATGCACTGCAAGCCAGCTATGGTAACTAGTTTAGTGTAGTTGTTAGCAATTTTCTGGCTCAGTCCTGCACAACAGTTCTCAATGGAATTTACAATCTGGAGACTTTGCTGGCTAAGGGAATCTTGTAATTTCTTTTTGGTAAAGATAACACGGTGCAATATGTGCACTGTGAGCAGTATCATTGTCATCCTAGAACACATAGTTATCATTAAACCTTGCCCAAACATGTACTGCACCACCTCTTGTGTTTTTCTTGTAGGAAAGAGAGACTTTATTATTTTAACAAGCCGGAAACAGGACTTATCCAAAATAAGTACATGTCGTCAGGGTCCAACCTGTAAGTTAGCATGTGCTCTTGCCCAAAAACACTCCTCCAAGATAAATTATATTATGTAATAGCTGTAAATAATATGTTCATGCTGTCCCTGTCGAAATGTGTTGTAAGACTTCTTTTGACCGTTACCTGTTAACATGATCAAAACAAGGTCATCCACTTAAGTAGTTTTTCGGCGTCAATCAGTATGTTCTCCTCGAACAATGTTTCCTCTAATACGACGATATTTCTAGATTCTGAATACAGTACGTTGGGATTATCCTTCTTTTCTGACAGCGTTCATTTGCTTTATACCGTTTCTGGAGAGTCGAACAATTTGAAGCCACATCTCTTCTGGCACGAGAGAAGGTATGATCCTACACGAAGTACAGAAAAGGTTTCTGAAGAAAGCGTTGATTTGTTTTGGAAAACGATTATACCAAAAGCATACCCGTCTAAACAAAACAGGTGTTTATGTGTATTTTGACCAACAAATATTCAAAACAGCTTATACAAACCAGAATAACGAATCTTACATGTTTGTCCAATCATACGCCACCTTCTCTGTTATTACACTGGTATTTACTCAACACCTACTTCATGCTCGTAGACAATAAGATCGATGTAAAACAGTATGCAAACATTTTGAACAAGACCGTATAAAGAGCTGTAAAATGTAATTCATTCAATTTCAAAATTTTTAAAAGATCTCTGAGCTCAATTTCCAAGAAAGAGATGACATCTTACGAACATCTCTAATAAATAGTCACTATTACGTATTTTACAACGATCAAACATAACGTAATTAACTTTCTCGTCAAAGCATTATTACAATAAAATATTGAACACACATATATATATATATATATATTCTGTATAAAGTCTGAAAAACAAGCAATATTCTTTCTTTCACAGAAATCAAATAAAGTACAGTTTTTAAGTTCAACTTTTTACTCTGTGAATTCTTGTAACATTAAGGAGATTTGAATATTTAAACGATGAAAACTAAAGCAAATCTTCATGACATATTGTTTTCCACAATAAAAGACGTGATCGTAAATTCATTAGTGATCAATACATATACACACCTCGCACCAGAAATGAAAACAAAAGCTTTCTATGCACTTGTACTACGACAAACACACTTTTTTCAGCACTTGGTCCGGTTCCATCACCTTTTGATTGTTATCTCGTCTGTCGTGGGTTGAAGACCTTACCAGTAAGAATGCGTCAGCACGAAAAAAATGCTTTAGATATTGCTTGTTTTCTGGAAGGACACCCGATGGTGAAGAAGGTTCTCTATCCAGGTGAGTGAATATTTAACGCCTGTTAACCTCCATGTAGAAGCACTTGCATGTTTTGGTGTGATTAATTAAAACTAGGAAGCATTAGTTGTATTTTGAACTTGGTTTGGAGTTGCCGTAGCAGTTGCAATACTTGGTAGTCAACAGGTTAAGACTAGTTAGTGTTAAGATACACTTATCTAATTAACGACATCTTAGTATTACATCCTTATTAACGACGAGGGTTGTTGTTGATGTAGGTTTATATTATAGAGTGATAATTTCAGCAATATGTTTATTGTTTAAAAACAACAGTGGGCTAATTTGGATTGAAAGTGAAACAATTTGTAAGTAGATCAAATGCATGTATGGTGCTGACAACTAGCGTTGAAGTTAGGTATTATTAAGAACGAATTAACTCGTCCGTGGCACTGTTTTACCAATCGGCTTGAGCGATATATCTCGTCTACGGCACTGAACTGGTTAATGTAATTAATAAATTGAAAAATAATAAAATACGGCATTTTTCAAGAATTCGTCTATTAAAGTTCACGATCAAGTGTCAATTAATTAATAACTTAGTTTAATTCTTCTATTATTTTAGTAAAAACTGTATTGTTTGAAAGGTATTCCATTCAATAACAAAACTGAGATTTCTCTTAAAAATAGAGAAATGATCATTATATTATGTTCTTCAAAAAATAAACAAAAACGATTTAGTAACAATGAAAAGAATATATCTTAAAGAGGTACAAAAAGTAAACTAAATAAAAGATCGATAAAAGTTTTAAAATGATCGATAACTGCGTGATTTATCAGGTAAAATACCATATTCTGAATAATAAAATAAAACTAGAGTAATATACTGTGTGAATAACAAGGTAAATGGTAGAGTACCAAACTATGTGAGTCATATGGTAAAAACTAGAGCAATATACTGTGTGAATAATAAGGTAAAAAAAAAAACTGGAATTTAATAATTTACCCCTAAAATTTGGACTGATATCGCAAATGTTTATTTTGTCCAAGGATTGTGTCTCTCTCTCTTAGGTCAATATATTGTTTATAATTAAGCATAAAGCTACTCAAGGGCTATCTGCGCTAGCCGTCCCAAAATTAGCAGTGTAAGAGTAGAGGGAAGGCAGCTAGTCATCACCACCCACCGCCAACTCTTGGGCTACTCTTCTACCAACGAATAGTGGGATTGACCGTTACATTATAACGCCTCTGCGGCTGAAAAAGCGAGCATGTTTGGTTTGACGGGGATTGGAACCCGCAACCCTCAGATTACGAGTCGAACGCCTTAACCCACCTGACCATGCTGGCCCAGGGTCAAAACAAGAGACTGTTGAGAAGCTCTATTGTTCTCAGCTAACTTTCATTACATTACCTTTCATCCTGTTTCATTATAGTTATTTCTCACGTTTTAACAACTCAGTTATTCATTTATTACGAGTTAATCCTGATCTATATGTGTATTATTCTCCATTTTGGTTTTAGTTCTTGAGACGATAATAATGGAAGCTTGAGGTATTTGTGTTTTACAGCCGGCAATTATACAATTATGTTCTATCTAGTTCCGTTTGGTTTTTCAAGAGGACAATTACGATTCATTGAAAATTGTTTTAGATATATAAAACAAAACTTTATATACCTCTCACCTGTCAAAACTCAGCAGAAAAAAAAGGTCAATTGTATAATTCAATATTTTTCCCGTACGAAACCGAAAAATGATTACAACAAGATGTAAGAAAAAATTGAACCCATATTAAGTTATGAATGATATATATATTTTATTGCGGTTAAAATGTGTGGCTGCGCTTACTGGAATGTTTCTCATTTTGATTTTTATTAGCTGATAATCAGTTTTTGTCTATATTCACCCTATCTCGTAAACTAAAACTAAGAATAGTGTTATTGTTTCTTGTGGAATCTTATCTGAGGAAACAAACAAAGAACGTGTCACGGTGAATCACCAGATAATTCAGGTCTAATGGAAATAATGCAAGCTAAATTTTTCGCGTCTTTTTTATGTCTCGATTCTTGTAACCTCATATCATAACAAAAGTCGTATAATGACATTTTGAGCATTAAGCATGTGCTAAATTTTTTCAGTTCCTAATTTCTTATTTTGCATTTACAACTATGACAAATATGTTGTTTCATATTGTTTGGATATTCTTCATTGCTATATGTATTCTATGAAAGGTATTAAACTGCTTAAGATAATTTCAAATGTTATTAATTTCTGTACTAAGGAAGGTATTAAGCTGTTTAAGATAATTAGAGATATTATTAATTTCTATTCTCTGAAAGGTATTAAGATGTTTAAGATAATTTGAAATATTATTAATTCATGTTTTAAGGAAGGTATTAAGCTGTTTAAGATAACGTGAGATATTATTAATTTATGTTTTAAGGAAGGTATTAAGCAGTTTAAGATAACGTGGGATGTTATTCATTTCTGTTTTAAGGAAGGTACTAAGCTGTTTAAAATAATTTGAGATATTATTATTTTCTGTTCTAAGGAAGGTATTAAGCTCCTGAAGATAACTTTACCAATAAACGTATTACTACCATTTAAATGATTTACTTATATTATTATCAACATCTTCCTGCTTTCCATCAACATCTCTTTCACAGCCTTGCCTGTTAAAGACTACCAAACTTATATTTCAGTACTATTAGGCTACTGATATATTGGTTTTTACTCAAAAATCATGCACTTCATTGTTATTTATACATATAAACATTACTTTGCAAAATCTGCGTGGTAAGTGTCCGTTACTTATCAAATTAATAGTATAATTATTTCTTTGGTCAGTTTGTGAGGAGTTGTCAAACAACACCTAAATAATTGGTCTAAATATCGAACTTGATACTCTTTCTTTAAATTTGACACTTATCATCGTATTGCATTGTCAAAACAATAAATAAAAGAGTACATAGTCGAATATTTAGGTTACATGTTAGATTTGACTGTCGTTGTATATATAGAAAATACACACTAGTGTGTGTGGTACTTCTATTTGTAAGCTGAAGAGTGCTATATGTAACACATGAGCTAAACATCCAGGTCAAATACCCCTTAACCAAAGTTTCAGACATAACCATTCGTAATTTACAATTGATCAAAAATAGGGCAACTGGTCAGCAGGACCCTCTGATTATGTGGTTACTCTCAGTCGAATACCGAGATAGCTGTCACAGTATATTGTTCCCACAGCTAAAAGGGCGGAAAAAATTCAGCGAAATATAGCATCTTGAAACTCCTAATTGGGAGACTGACGTACACTACTTAAATTCCTAAACCTAATTGAATGTTTTGTTATTATTATTGAATATATTTGTCTCACACCTTTCTTTCTGTCAAAAACTTGAAACTTTAGTGCTTGACCATCTGATTTTTTAAAAGTAAATATATTTATAGTTCAAAATCATAACAGAGATGTCTATGTATCACTGATTTAAGAATCGGTTTTAATTCAAATCAATGTATTTCGCACCTGCTAGTGTTAACAGTATTACAGTTGGAAAGGCTTTTTGACGTGAGGTATTAGTGAAAATTTTATTGTAAGATTGCATTAATATTTTTAACAGTGCGACTGTGTAAAACATAACATTCTTCTTTTAAACTTCAAAACCATATAATGTTTACTTATTATCTGTTAAATAATGAGTGAGTTAAGATGGTAGCTTAAACCTTACTTTCTTTAGGGCTAGAAAGTCATCCTCAACACGATGTCGCCAAGAAACAGTGAGGAGGATTTAGTGGAATAATCAGTTTTTTACATCACAGGAGGAAAGGAAGAAGCCAAGACCTTCGTTAACAATCTCAGAATATTTAATTCAGCTGCAAGCTTGGGCTGCGTAGCAAGTCTCGTAGAAATACCGTAAGTAAAACTCTTTTCTTTTTTTAATTGAACATAGATGTTTAAGTTGTAACATCAATCATATAATTTACAAGTTAAATGAAACCCATACTTCGAAAGTACCAAACAATAAACCTAAAGGATTATACCAGTAAGACTATAATAATCCAAGAACACAGATACCTGATTCTCGCAGTTACTAAAAATTTGGGATCCTGCATGCAGGACAGGATCTACAAAGGTGATTTGCTATTGATGGAGTTAAACAGACGAAGCTTGGTGTAAAATGGAAGCAAAAATATAACAGAGATACCTGATTATTGAAACAATTGGAGATTCGGAATCCTTTACACAGAAGGACAGACTCTGTATCAGTGATTTGTTATCAGTAGAATTAAAGAGGCAAAGTCCGGTTTGAGGTTTTAACTGTCAGGGACACGGAGAAAATATTTGTTTGTTTTATGAATTTCGCTCCAAGATACACGAGGGCTATCTGCGCTAGCCTTCCCTAATTTATCAGCATAACTCTAGAGGTAACTCAGCCTGTCATTACACCCTCCGCCAACTCATTGACTACTCTTTTACAAACAAATAGTGGGATTAACCGTACATTATAACGACCGCGCGGCTGAAAAATGATCATGTTTGGTGTGACAGTGATTCGAACCCCTGATTCTTGGATTACGAGTCGAGCGCCTTAACAGCTTGGCCATGTCGATCACAAAGGTGGTAAAGGACTATTGGGTTATAGTTGTGAAGTTAAAAACGAAATAAATACATAAATTGTATTTAAATAAAACAAAAGGGAAATGAACAGATGACTCTAGATGATGGCCAGTGGATAAATACACAGTCCTCAGAATGAATCAGACAAATCAGACTTCAATTTCCGACTTTTAACTCTCCCAGGACAGGAAGGAGTCTGTCTACAAACGTTAAAACTACGTTTACAATTCACCTGCTCTCTGTAACTGACCAATAATAACACTGGATCAAAGGAAAACGACAGTCGTAAACAAACCGCCACGTATGCAAGGAAAAGTTTGAGACACAATACAGCTATCCTACAGAACAGCAGGTAAATAGTTTCCGTTATCAGACTATGTTACACAAAGTAGTACCAAACGTTGAATTTGGCAAAACATAGCGATTATATTCCGAACTATAATTAGAAATTTTTTAGTTTTTTTTGTTTTGCTATTTTGCGAATAACACATACACGTGATACGTTATTAAGTGATTGGTAACAACACAGCTACGCGCTGAGCTATCTGTATTTGACCCACCGCGGGTGAAGAAACCCGATTTTTAATTATTATAAGCTTCTCATTTTTACCGCTCAGCCACGGACGGCCAAAAGTATTTACATGCAATAAATAGTCTTCAAAATATTTACATAAACTCCGTAAGCACAACATACACTTTCTACTATCCTTATTAGTTCTTGATTTATGAGTTTTTTTAGTTATTTATTCTCACGTTAGAATCGAACTTGTTTAAATTCCGACACCAGATTTGTATCGCACTAGCTATTTAAAGTATATTTAAATATCATTATCTGAGGATATGGTTGATTAATAACGAAAATCTCGGCTATATCATGATATATAACGTAAAAAAACATATGTAGATCAATATTAGGCCAATTGTAGCCTTTCAGATTTGGTATCGCTGTAATTATTAATGAGGTCCAACAGTTTACTGTAATTATCATCCTGATCTCAGCACTTGCACACTTTTATAAGCATCACATCTAATGTCAACATACACGTTAATACTGAGTCAGACAAAATAGTTAGTAACGATTAATGGTTAGTTTACGTTGACGAGAATTACGTTTACTAGATCAACTTATGTTCGAATTGACATAAGAGTTTCGTCAATTATTTTTATGATTTTCTCCACTAGTGAACATTATTTATGATACTTTACACGATTTGTTGGAACTGTTTTGTTTTACAATCATATTATTTGTCGTAATCACATTTTGAAGTTTTTAAGGGTTTGTTTCATTGTAGTCGTTTTAGTTTTTAAGGAATTATGTTGCAACCAATTTCTTGACCTGTGCACCGCGATAAAAGTAATTGTATCTGTTCTAATAGAGCTGATATTAGTCACAACGGGATAGAAGAGGAATACAGAAAAATGGAATTACAGATAATTTGATACGTCTATCTGTCGGGCTGGAAGGGCCTGGCATGGCCAAGCGCGTAAGGCGTGCGACTCATAATCCGAGGGTCGCAGGTTCGCGCCCGCGTCACGCTAAACATACTCGCCCTCCCAGCCGTAGGGGCGTATAATGTGACGGTCAATCCCACTATTCGTTGGTAAAAGAGTAGCCCAAGAATTGGCGATGGGTGGTGATGATTAGCTGCCTTCCCTCTAGTCTTATACTGCTAAATTACGGACGGCTAGCACAGATAGCCCTCGAGTAGATTTGTGCGAAATTCCAAAACAAACAAACATCGGATTGGAAGATACGGAGGATTTACTAAACGATCTACAACAGGCACTGGATAAAACTGTTTCTGTCTGAATGTAATGGAATTGATTATTAGTTGAAAGATAAACTAGTTTTATAATTTGAAAACGTAAAAGTTAGAGGGACGATAAAACAATCAAACTAACATTTAAAACATTAATAAAGTTCATATGATTTTCTTACACTAGTGTTTATGTGTACTCAACGAACGAAAAAGATTGTGTATTTTTTTTATTAAAATGTAATAAGTAATTACTGTTAATAACACAATTAACCATTTCGCATACGGAAAAGTCCTTCAAATTATTCGGTATGACCATCAGTTAAATCGGGAAAAATGTGTGAAAAACTGCAATAAATATCAACCTGATCAGGAAAAATGTGTGAACTCTTAATGCATAACATTACAGATTTGGTTATTTAAGTATTGTATTACATATTACCTGTTGCAGAATTTAAGACTGTCTCAAGTACGTCTTTATTATAAACTTTGATTATATTAGTACACAAATGTTATAGAATAGCCAGTTTTAATGAAGTACGTGTATATTAGTTCAGCAGACAACAGAAATTACTTTCAGTCCTGTGTGCATCTTTACAGTATAATTGGAAATAAATTTGCTATTTTAATCAAACGATTGATTGTCCTGTCCAAAACAAATAATAAACTTTTGTTAAATGCAAGTCGATTTGGTTTGTTTGTTTTGAATTTCGCGCAACGCTACACGAGGGCTATCTGCCCTAGCCGTCCTTAATTTAGCAGTGTAAGACTAGAGGGAAGACAGTTAGCTAGTCATCACCAGCCAGCGCAAACTCTTGGGTTACTCTTTTACCAACGAATAGTGGGACTGACCGTTACATTATAATGCCCTCACGGCTGAAAGGGCCAGCATGTTTGGTGTGACGGGGATTCGAACCCGCGACCCTCAGATTACGACTCGAGTGCCTGGCCATGCTGGGCCAAATACAAGTCAAACATAAGTGTTATATTTAAAGTTAACTACTTTTCTTACAATGGTAGTAAATGTTTCAGGTTGAGGAACTCTTTGGTGTACATTCTAGGCTGGTTACTGCAAAAGAAAGGGAGGGCGTGCACTTTGCAAGTGCCTTTATTATTATAAACATAATTTAGAATATTACACAACTTATGTAAAACATTCAGTCGTTCTAAGGTACATCTTTTAGTGTTTTAGTCTTTGAAAGTAAATTAAAGTTAACTTTTTGTGTTTGAATAACATGTATCATTACAAACGTGATTTTTTCTATTCACAATTGCTTTGAAAAGAGTAAATTATTAAATATAAATAACACCAAGGGAGTAACTTATTCTTTATATAAGGAATACAAATCAGATCTTTCCTGAAGGTTTATCTAATAATTGTGGGTAAAGTTACATTTAAAATGTTCACTACTCTGTGGAAATACATATAAAAAATTAACTGCTTTCTATATTCGCTTATTTTCTTCAATTAATTTGTACAATAATGCAGACGTGAAATGTGCAGTATGTGTGATAAACTCGTACATTTGAATTTAGCGTGCGAAAAAAAAACTTGAAACCTATATATTTTGTGAACTAGTCAAAGTTTATTTTATATTCTTCAAATCTTTTATTTAATAAATCTTACAAACATTACTTATAAAGAAAGCAGCAGCAATGGCATTGTTGTATCTTATCCATTTATTAAGAACTAAATTACAACAAATAGCTTTATCCTGTTACAAGTTAAAAATACATCTAGATATTTATCAGAAATGGCTTGTATGTTCTTTACAATTAAATAACATCTCTCTTTCAATGCACCAAATATTTCTACATGCTTATGGAAAGTAACTGTTGAATGTGAACCATAAATTTTTCAATAAACATTTTAATACTTATAAAAAAAATGAGCAGTTAAAAAAAGACATGCAGTGTATTTTTCAAACCAGAAATTTGCTGAAATTATAATTTCCTTAACAAGCAACTGGTATGTGACAAATTAATTCAAATATTCAACCATAAAACTATGTATCTTTTTCTGTGAGACATCAAATATTTAAGATGCTGATTTTCAATTTATTCATCTACATTTTATAAGTTAAAAGCTGTAACACTGATGTGTTAAACCTAAGACAGAGGTGAAGGCACTTCCACATAAACATGGTACATAGTACCCTCCTGAGATATTGTAAAAAATCTTACAATGTGTCCAGTATTACAAAGGTTATCTTTGAGAAGCACTAGTAATTCTTTCTTATATTATTGAATCACTAACGTATTCACCCATGATTTAAATACAATAATTTTCAATCAGTTAATCAACAATTTACACAAGAAATTTCATTAAACATCACTATCTGTTTCAGTGAAAAACACAGAAACAATGCTGGAAGAACTGATTTATCTTTAGTAAAATCCACTGGTAATGTGGGGCACACAATAATCAATGGTTTAAATATGAGCACTTTCTTTGAAGATACTTTTCCTATAAAATCCTGTTATCGTGAAGCTTATGATCTTCTGTTGTTACAACAGCATATAAAAGATAAACATGTTTCAGTTACTGATTCAAAATTAGTTTTGAATTTCAGTTACTTCAATAGTGAACTAAACATGAGACATTATTTGAAAAAATCTGAAGCAATGGTCTTGCACAGACTTACAAATAAACCTCAACTTTCATCAGAACAAGCTTCTGTCACCTTCTTAATTACAAGTTAAATGCACAAGAGAAAATAAACAAGCCTAAATATCTGAAAAGTGCAGAAGACCACCAGGTGTATATGTATGTATGTATACATAGATATTTCCCAAACAATAAAACGTAGGTCACAGAAACTCAAAAAATATAATGTTTCTAGAATTACACATTTCCATATGGAATAGTTTATTAAAGCTCTGTATAATAACAGTTTTGGCTTACACACAGATTCTATACACTTTTTAAAATACTATATTTAAACGTTTTCACATTATTAGCGTTGAGTTACGTTATTTTAAAACAGTTATTCAATCGCAATTTTCATCTCATGTAAATATACTTCTGTACTGCTTTGCTTAAACCTTTCATTATAAGATGCTCTGAGCAGATAAAAATTATAGACCTCAAAGTTAAACAACAACAACAGTTCCTACTCATCTTAACAAAATTTAAATCAATTATTAAACTACTTTCAGATATTCCACAAGAGTAACTTAATTGCATCTCCAAAAGAATAGCCTAATACAAACACCTACTTAATACAAGATAAACAATCAGTCAACTGTCTTTTACTTATAACATATATCAAAATGTAAATAACAACAAGTAATCAAGATCAGGCTACAAATTCATTTATTATTTCTTACTGTTTATCAATTACTTTGCAAAATGTTAAGAATAAGCAGATGACGGAGCATAAAAAATATCTTATTTATGTATTTTAATTTGTATTATTTGTATAAATACTTGCATTTTATTGCAGTATTCACATCAACAAATATTTTGAGCACATTCATCATCAATGACTCATACAAATAATTTCTGTGCTAGAGTATAAAGTTTTTTCTACAAAAACAGTTTTTCTAAAACTATCTGATTACATCAACACTCCTGAATCAATGACTGGTGGATCTAAAACTTACATAATCAACACAGTTACACCAAATATAGAGTTGCCATTAGTTAATAACTTGAACAATTTTCACTGGTCACACTGAAGGTACTGTTGGCTAAAAGTCTCAAGTTTACTCATCAAGTAACCAGCCTTATTTCTACAGAAAGAACAAAAAGAAAAATATACCAACAACCAAAAATAAGTTCATTTATATAATCACATTCCAATAAACGAAAATAAAAAAGTTGCACAAATCAAAAGGATCCCCAAAGTACAGGCTATAATGTGGGATATAAAATGTACTTAAGGTTTAGGAGGTAACTGTGGAAATAGGACCCACATTGCAGTGGGTATACACCCCCTGTCAGTTTTAACCTCCATTTGCTAGTCATTTGAAGAAGTTCATAAATAATAATAATCAAAATTAAATAACAAAATAATTAAAAGAAATAGAAATTAGGAGAGTGAAATGTGGGTACTTAAGCCCACTATGTCTCACCCCTATAACACTCTTCACTGCTTGCAGACAGTTGTGGAAAGGTGATTGTTTTCCAAAGTAAAGCAAAAGGAAAATGAAAAGAGTAACAATAACAAGACACTACCACCTAGGGGTAAGTAAGATAATTACATGGAATACTAACTTCAGCAGGTAATGTAATGTATGAACTCTTCTTTAAATAACTTGGAAGTGTTTCACAACGAACTAGTTCAATTGTGAAAAATTAAGAAATGTCCAGTAAAACAATTTTTTACTTGAAAATTCATGATTTATTACTGTGTCGACAATAATATTTTCATGTTTAAATGATACACGTCTTCCTTGAAGACTGCCTAGCATGTTAGCTATTAATGTTAAATCACAAGTCTTTAGTATGCCAAACTTTGAAAATCATCCAACTGAAATATATTTGTTTGGTAGTATTAAAGTTGTAATTAACAAATTAATAAGCTGATACACATAAAGGTTAACATACATAATAACTGTATAAATAATAATTTACAAGTGCAATAATCACAACGGTACTGCTCCACTGTTATATGATAAATATCACCAGTACTTTACAGATATATCTCGAACTCAGTTGGTTGGTTGGTTGATTTAGTGCTTTATGGCACAAAGTAGCTAGGCTATCTGTGCCAAACATCCGGTAAAAAGTTAAAAGGAAATTAAGGTAAAACAAAACAAAGTTAAAAACATAAATAGTATAAAACCAATGTGTACATCTAGTCTACAATGTTAAGAGAAAAACTACAGCAATTCAACTTGTGAAGGCCTTTCTGTAGCGTAACTAATTATCATAACTCGCCAGGAAGACTAACAAGTAAGTACAAAAACCACCGTCAGTCACCTGAAGTTGGCCTTACCAGTCCTGGTTCCGAGTTACTTGACGTTATGACTATTTTCAAAAAGGAAAGTAATAAAAAGGTTTTAAAAGACGTGTAGCAAAATTACAATAATAACTCGCCAGGATGACTAATGGGTAGTTAAAACAGCAGCGTTAGTCACCTGAAGTTGGCATTTCCAATCCTGATTTCGCGTTATTTAATGTTATGGTCGGTTTCTAATTTCAAATCGAACTAGATGAACTGTGATTTTTAAAAGGGCGCCATATTAAAAAGTTGTAACGTATAAATTAAAAACTTAAATGGCATTAAAAAGATTAATGGTCTTTAAAAAACTAAAAGCATTATCACGTTGGACAGTGTCACCATCACCGATAACACTGTCTAACGTTATGGACAAACCTCGGGACAGAACATGTTTTAAATGGTGCCATCATTGAGAGTCGTAATGATGACAAGAAAGTAAAATGTGGCTTATCGTGATCTGAGTTTTACACAAACTACACACTGGTGCATCAGTTCCAGATAAAAGAAAATGATGAGTTAAAAAACTGTGACCAATGCATAGTCTAGTTAGAACAACTTCCTCTTTCCAATCCTTACAGAAGCAAGATGGCCAAAGTCCAATATAGGGATTTATTTGGAAAAGTTTGTTTTCGTGTTGTTCACTCCAAGTCGACTGCCAGCTGGCATGGAGCCGAGTCTTGACGACAGGACCACAGTCCATGTATGGGACAGGCACAGCTGTGATAGTGCCAGAGCAGACAGACTTAGCTGCAGTGTCGGTGAGCTCATTCCTGCGAATACCAACGTGGCCCGGTATCCAGAAAAGCTGTATAGAAGTAGATGTTAAAGAGAAATGGGCCAGTCAGTTTTGAATATCGGCAAGAACAAGATGTGAACCAATGTGAAGCGATTCCAGGTCCAGTAGAAAACTAAGCGAGTTAGTATAAATAGTGCAGTTTGAGTACTGCTTAGCTTCTTTGTGATCCAGGGCAAGAGAAATGGCATACAGTTCAGCAGTGAACACAGAAGCTGTAGAGGGGATTCTGCATGCAACCATCGAGCCACAACAAACCATGGCAGAGCCCACAGAGTCACTTGATTTTGAACCATCTAAATAAAAAAGAATGAAAGGATGGTCCAAAAGATGTTCAGCTAATAGCAGACAGTATTTCCAATCAGGAGTGTCTACTTTTCTCAGATGGCTTAAAGATATGTTACAATTGGGAACTGTAAGAAGCCATGATGGGATGGGTTGACCAATGAATACAGCAATGTCATCCACGGACAGACCCAATTCATCCACATGCACCTGGACAAGAAGGCTGAAAGGAACAATGGCAGACTGTCTGGTCTGATAAAGCATGTCCCATCAAGGAAGGAAAACATAACCCTAGGTGGGATACTTTGGTAAGGAATGAAATTTCGAAGCATATAGTAAAGACAGTTGCAAACAGCGGAGGTGCAAAGAAGATTCATGAAACTATGTATGAGCTCTGAACTGGGGAAGTGCAGAAATCCCCAGTGCAGAGGCAGAAGTCTTTGATGATGAATAGGGTCTACCATCTTTAAGACTGATGGTCTAGCAGAGCCATAGACCAGTGATCCATAGTCGAATTTCGATCGAATAAGAGCACAATACATCTTTAGCATAGAACGTCAAACCGCTCCCCAGATGGTGGAAGAGAGGACACGGAGAATGTTCAGTGCTCTTGTAGATTTAACCTGTAGCTGCTTGATGTGTGGTATAAAGGTCAGCTTATTGTAAAAGATAAGCCCCAAGAACTCAATCTCAGGGATCATAGGCAGTACAACTTGGAGTTCAGGATCAGGGTGAATACCCTATTGTCAGCAAAAGTGCACAAAAAAAGTTTTAGAGAGAGAGAAGTTAAAGCCGTTCTGTGGTCCACTTCAGTAAACAATTGAGGGCAGTCTGTAGCTGCCGCTCAATATAACTCATGTTCGACGACTGAGATGAGATGTGAAAGGGGCTGCTGGAAAGCAATGCGGTTTGAGGGTGTGGGATATCTTCGGAAAGTATTCCAGGCCCGTTTTGAGCCTTGTGTGCCATGTGGAAGGCAGGATTCCACCATGGACGAGGATATAGTGGAAAACGTGGTCAAGGTTTTAGGAATGCATTGAGCAGCTGCTTGTATAATAGTCAGTTACTGCTGCCACACAGTCGTCTATTAATGGCTTACAGACGATGGCAGGATCAAGTTCTGTGACAGCAGTGAAAGAGGGCCAGTTTGCCTGATCCAGCTTCCACTGGGGCATGCAGGTCTGGTGGAATTGACTACAGCCAGTCTCTCTCAAGATTATAGGAAAATGATCACTGCCTCATGGATTATTGTCAACCCTCTATGAAAAATGGGAAAACAATGAAGGGGAGCAAATTGAGAGATCAATAGCAGTAAAGGACTAACAAGGTGCATGGAAATAAGTAGAAGAGCCAGTATTGAAAAGAGAAAGGTTGTGATCAGAGAGCATTTGCTTTACAGAGCAACCCGTTCCATCAATATCAGCACTTCCCCAGAGGGGATGATGTCCATTAAAGTCCCACAGGATGAAAAAGAATGGGAACTGTTCAATGAGAGTATCAAGGTCTGGATTGATCATATGTCTCCCCAGGTGACAGATAGAGAGAACAAACAGTGATGATATGACCCAAGGAAACATGAATGGCTGCAGCCTCCAAGGGTGTGTCAAGTGGCAAAGACAGGGTAAGCACATGCTGATTTTTATACAGAAAACTGCCAAAAGGTTTCAGAAATGTTTCCTGTAAGGAAAGACAAACAGGATGGTAGAAAGCAATCAGTGTTTTGATGTCATCCAAATTAGAACGTAAACCTCGACAGCTCCATTGTATCAGGGTGGCCATATTTATTTACGTGTAGGCAAATTGGGTGGAAAATCCTTCTGTTTATGATCACGTCTTTTTCCTGTCTGTCCTTAGTCATCCTCCATGATCCTTCCCTGGGTCGATTGTGCAGGTTTCTGCTGTTGGAAGGAAATTCCAGAGACTGAAAATGTGAATGAATGATTGTTTTGCATCTTGGGGTGGAAGATGGAAGGTGAAAATGCCTGTACCTGGAACCAAAGAATGCGGATCTTGTGGTTTGGTGGAATGTATTTTGGGAACAGAGATGGGTGTTGAAGTTGATTCATCAACTTTTTTAACCATGGAGGTCAAACGACTTTTCATTTGTTTGGAGAACAATTCTTTAGGAAGCACAGAGAGATCTGTCTGCACTCCCACAGTAGTTGTGGTACGAAGTGCAGCAGCATATGTCCGAGATGACGTGGTGGACAGCAATTTTCAAGCCTCAGGATAGGTAATGTTATGAATTGTTTTCAAATGCAACACCTCTTTTTCTTCCAACCATTTAGGGCAATGACAAAAGTAGGAAAGGTGAGAGCCATTGCAATTAATGTAATGAGGGTCTGTTTCACACTTGTAGGCAACATGGTCCTTGCCAGTGCAACGAGCACACGTAAAATACTGGAAAATATATAGCTTAGTTTTCTCACAAGGGCAGAAACTGTATCGTTTATCTAATTAACACTTCTTTAGACTTTTAAATGAAAAACTGACAAGTGTACAAACAAAGATTAAATCAAAATGAAAACAGTCAGTATGTTGAAACTAATTTTATAATGCAACATCAGCATCTATAAAGTTATTTCACATGAAATAGCTGACTTTTCCTTAGTTGAAGAGTGACTGCAATTAGGGTAAGTTGGACACAGTACTTTGACGAGAGTGCTGTGCTTTTCATTTGTTTGTCATGCCAAGTTGTACTGTAATTGTGTTTGTGTTTCTTTGGAACGCTATACAAGATGATGTTTAAGAGAATTGAAACTATGTTTTCATATGAGTTCAAATTGGAAAAAAATGTAGACAAGGCTGCTGAAAACATCAATTTGGTTACTTAAATTTAATAAAAAAATTATTAATATGTTCATTTAAGATGTGAAAGTTTATCAAAATGGCTGAAGAAAACTGATTATACCAAACTGAAGCACTTCTTTAAATATCTTTACCTCAGAATCCTCGACATGGTTAAACATTCGTCCAGCTTCTCTACTTCTGTGTCAAGTGTTCTGATTTCTCCCTGCATTTCATTGATCACCTCAACAACAAGCTGACAAAGTCGAGCAAAGGTACTGCTCAGTTCCCTGTAACCAAAAATTTCTTTCTGCAAGCTACTCAGTAAACCTGAAAGCAGACCTTCTGAAATTTCTGTTGTATTATGATAATTCAAAAGTATCATTACAAAAAAAAACTAAAAAAAAAATATTTCATTGACATTAAAAGTGCTGGGATTCTTTTTCTAGTAATATATTTTTTTACATTACAATATATCTATAGCCCTTAATGCAGATACAATATTCTTCTTTTACCAGTTGTTTATCTTAACAAAATGTTTGTCATTTATACTGAGAAAGTTTACAAAACACAAGTAATGATTCTGACACAATACAAAACCTTAGTTAAAAGTGAGTCACAAATATCAAATACAAAACAAATGAATGTATTGTTCCAGTTGAAAGTTTATATTTTGTTATTGCAATTGTATTAACACAAGTACTCTTGAGAAACAAAACACTTTTATCAAAAAATAATGAAACAGAATATCAACTTGCCACCTATACTTTTTCAGAAATAACTATCTTAAACGCTATTGTGAAAAATTCTTAGACAATATATTCTTTCTGAAATTCCACTGCTTTTCCAATATTTCTAGGCAAGATAAAGGACATAATATTTTGTATTAGACATTAAAACATTAAAATAGTAAACAATTTTGAAATTCATGTTCTTCCATTACATAGATGCAAATTCTGAAGATGTGAATTTATATCCAATTTATTTGTCTTATGGACAAAAGAAGTTGCTCTTACTGTTGAACTTGGTGACAGCAGTTGGCACTAGTCAAGTCAACTATTAATTTCAGCTTACGGGTAGCATGGTTGACGTATTGTTTCTTGAAAGCACGTTCTTTAGCCTTGTTTGTCCATGTTAGCCACTCATATGCATATAATAACCCATAAATACCCGCTGTCAGTACTATGATCTTCCAGCCAACTGTACAAACTAACTACAAAGAGTGAAGACATTGATAAGAAAAACAGCTAGAAGCTTTATTGCTACATTTCAGCCAAACCTTTTTTCTCCACTACAGATTTGGTGTAGAAATCCATGATGACGAGACATGTTCAGTTTACAAGAATGTTTGTTTTGTAAAAGCATGCCTACATTTTGATATCAAACAAGAGCATAAAAATTAAAAATATTTTATAATTTCCAGAAATTCATAATATTAGTACACATACAGAACTGTGTAAAATAAGTGTGAAGATCTAAAAATGTTGGTTATAATTTATCATCTTTGCTTACTGAAAACTGATTTGTTCTGAAATTTCAACACTAGTACTAAAAATAAAATGGAGAGTCTGATGCACTTCTTTTACATAATTATATTGTACCTAATTAACATACCATAAATTTTTTTGAATGTCCTAGTTACTAGTGCAAAAGGATTGACACAATGCAATGTTGCACACTAAGATCCATTGTGAATAATTTTTAGACAGCTAGAGATGAAGCATTACACATAGACACATTAGGATTTCGCATATCTCCTAAAGATTAATTTTGGTGGTTAATGTAACATACTTTAGCTGTATATTAAAGTGAATTAATAATTAAATCCTCTCACAGTTTTCAGCAACAATGGTTAGTCATAAGGTGAAGTTCTAGAGAAAAAATATTATGCTGTGATTTAAATAGTTTATACTGGTCATTTTTACTTTGTCTTTTGTTATAATTTGTAATTTATCACAACCAAGTGTAAGTGTCAATGAGTCAAACTTATATGCTAATGTCCACAGAATCTAACTACATGTATGTGGTTAAGGTAGTAAAGGTTTTAAAAATTTAATTGGACTAACATGTCTTGACATCATGAAAACATAGTACAAAAACTTACAAATCCTCCTACAACAAGAGTACCCACAGCTGTCTGTGAAGTTGGTGACAGAAGTGCTATTTGTTGGACTATTGACAAATAGTCTGATGAGGGCTGAAAAAACTGTTTCACTTCAGTACTAGGTGACTGGTGAGTGATGCCAATGGGGCGAGGTATCTAAGAAGAGAAAACCAACAATCTAATATAATTCTCCTTGGAATAGTTTTTGAATGAGACAGGCAAACCAAGTTTGTGTGTGTTTGAGTAATTACAACTTTTTTGATGAAACAGGTAAACTAACAAATACTTACAACCACTGGTAAAATGGCTTTTTGACTAAAACAGTCCAATACTTTGAAAAAAACAAAATATTACACCTCACATACTGTGTAGTGTTTAAAACTTCAAATTAATATACAAAATAATACAATTAAATGGTTAAACATGTTCAGCCATAAATACAAGAGCCCAAAATTTAGAATAATTAAAATACACACAACGCAAATAGCTGAGAATAGTCATGTACTCCAACATGATATAAATATTCAAGTACTTTACACTTATAAGCTCCTAAAATTTATACAACAGCAGAGCTATCAATACTAACAATCTCTTACTTGTTTAGTGTTCCTTGGGCCAAGAAAACGTTTCATTAATGACACAAGTCCCAGGGAGAATTGAAACTCCAAACATTCTTGGAAGTCAGAGCATAGACTGTCACAATTTAATCGATAAAGAACTTCAAAGTTGTGACGAGGCATTATATTGGTCATCTGTTGCCTATATTCCTGAGGTAACAAAGAAGACACCCTTGCTGGGGAATAATACAAAATATTGTTTAATTCCATAAGGAAAAATTTATAAAAGCAACTATAACATAATCTAATGCTGAAAACAAGCAAAATGGTACAAAACATTAGAAAATAAAACTCATACAGAGATTTATGTCTTACCTTTTCAAACTACTTTGATAAGTTACACCCATGTAACAATAGATAAACACTAATAGTCACCAAAAATAAATCTTAAATAAATATTAATTTTTATTGATATTATAAAAATTTTCCATTTGATTTCTTAAAAGCAATACAAATAATACTTCACTAGTAGAATATAAATGAAATAATCCAAGACAGAAAACTACGTGCTAAGTAGAAAACTGCGTGCTAAGTACAAAAATCTCACATTTTTCCCATGCAATTGTTGGTCTTAAAAAACTTTATAAAGACCAATAACCTAAAATGAACTTTACGTCTTCCAAAAAAATAAACTATGCAAATAATAAAAATTTAAAAGTAAAAAATGGTTAAAGTTCTTAAATAAATAAATAATTAGAAATAAAAAAGATAAAAATGGTTCAAAATTATAATTTTAAATGAAAAAAGTCTCATGATTCACATACACTTTTGGAATAAGTACAATAGATGAAAAGATTATAGATATTAAGTAAATCTCACATTAACAACTGATATCACTAATTTCTTTGAATAAATTAACAAAAAATGCCATCTCCATTTTTATGCAATGTTTACAAACTGACCAGGAAATGTTCTCAGAGTGTATCTATTTAACCTTAAAATTGTACTTTAATGTGTGTAGCTTTTCCAAATAAATTTGCCTTTAAGTTAACTGTTGTGAAAATTGTCTTTTTAGTGAAATAACTGCTTCCTTATGTAAAGTAGTAGGTTACTATTATTCATATTCTTGCATTTTCCTGAACTATAATACTGCTGCTAGCACAAGTGTGAAAAGGTTTATGTTGTACCTGTTTATTTCACTGTCTGTTTTTTCAGCTGTGCCCAAACCACTTTAGGGCTACCTGTGGTAGCCATTCCTAATTTTGAAGTGAAAGACCAGACAGAAAAGCAGCTAGGTAACACCGTCTACCAATTCTTCATTAATAAATGTCAAAAGTGATTGTCATATTATAATGATCCCACAGTAGAAAAGAGCAAGCACATTCAGGTACAGAATTTGATCCTGTGGCCCAAAGGGTGCGATTAAAGTGCCTGAGTTTTACATCAGACAGTAATAGATGTTGAGGTGCATGTTGTATGATACACTTCAACAACAAGTAAGCTCTGCAAAAAATAAGTCATCATCTTTCTTCTATAACTTTGTTAAATACAAAATTGACATTCTAAGGCAAAACTTGTGATAATGTGGTGCTTTTATAATAAACTTTTACTACGTGAAAAACAATTTACATTAGGATGTGTACCTCCCTTCCATTTTTCTCTAAACAATAGCACAAACTGTACAAAAACTCAAAACACTAAGTTCAGGTACACAGTTTCACATAATTCTGGTTCACCTTTTCTTCCTGCTTAATCAGCAACAATGACCAATTATAGTGTGTTTAGCTTGTATGCATTTTATTGTTAACTATTTGTGAAAAAAAAAGATTGTATTGTTTACAGAAGTGTGTGTGTGTGTATAAAAACACGAACACATGAGGATTTTTATGCTAAGGGGCATTCTTAACTAAATTAGTTACAGATGCAAGAAAAGTGTGAACTGTACAAAGTAAAGTATGCATGAAACAACAAACACAAGTACCATGAAAGATTATACTTAATTTTATTAAACATGTAGTCTTAACAAACACAATTAACAAGATATGGTTTTAAAATAAACGTTTTATTCTCAATTATATGTTGTGTTTAACTTGTAAAAAACTGCTAGTCAAAATGAAGTTAAGAAAGATTTAACAAACTCACAAGTAATTGCCAACTCTTGATAGTATATATTCTTAAAGGATCTTTCAAATGGCAATATAGTTTTATTTAGTTTAGATGAGATGGTAAAAATGATTAAAATATTCCATACATTAAAAAAACATGATTTTTACTTTTGTTTATATATTAAAATGTAGAGGAATTAAACTGGTAATTTCCTACACAGCAGAATTTATAGAATATATTTTGTGATCAGGCATTACTATTTCAATTATTTATTTGATTTACAAAAAACTTAGTTTAGTAAGTTAGATTTAGCTGCAAGATTGGCTGAAATAATAAAACATTCACATATTTCATCACTGATTTGTTTCTTTATATGCGTGATAACTTCCTTTTCAAAACCCACAATCTTTGAAACCAAGCCTTAGGTTTATGTGTTGCTTATTTCAAAATTTTTACTTCAAAACCAATGTGACATCTTAACAGGGCTGAACCCATTTGGTTACTTCAGTACCTCTTGGCTTTTTTTAATATATCTTGAAAACAAAATGGGAAATTTTGTCCAAGATTATAAGTATTTTGTACAAAATGAATGAGACTGTTTTAATTAAAAACTTGTTTTTCTCTATTTTAGTTACTTGTACCTAAATTCTAAAAATTTTAGGTACTGTCACCAATGTGTGAATAAAACATAAATATTAAAATACAAAAAAATGTAAATACGTTTCAACTTGTGGTCGAATAATCTTAATAAATCTTATTTTGATTATATTCTTAATAATGAGTTTACTTTTTATGGTTTTTTTTCCCCTTTTCTGTCCTTTAAGATTATTACTTATTGCATTGGCCAAGCGCGTAAGGCGTGCAACTCGTAATCTGAGGGTCGCGGGTTCGCGTCCGTGTCGCGCTAAACATGCTCGCCCTCCCAGCCGTGGGGGCGTATAATGTTAAGGTCAATCCCACTATTCGTTGGTAAAAGAGTAGCCCAAGAGTTGATGGTGGGTGGTGATGACTAGCTGCCTTCCCTCTAGTCTTACACTGCTAAATTAGGTACGGCTAGCACAGATAGCCCTCAAGTAGCTTTGTGCGAAATTCCAAAAAACAAACAAACAAACAAAAAACAAACTTATTGCAACGCAAGTCAATGGGAACTCTAAGGCAATATCAGGGTATAACAGGCAAAGATTCTTTAGCCTTTGTCAGAATGTTAGGATGTTATCCTACTACACACAAGTAACATAATTAACTGAACTATAAAGCTAAAACCTAAATACAATGTAATTGTCTTTCTCACTAACATCCTTATTTGTGAGAAACAATGCTCAAGTGTTAACAAGAAAAAAAATAGTAACAATGCTAAGAGTAGTTTGAAGAGTTCTCTCTGGAATTTTTCACACCAATTTCAAAACATCTATTGGGTTTGTTCTGGTTTGGCTTGAATTTCGTGCACAACTACACCAGGATATCTATGATAGTTGTCCTAATTTTGCAGTGGAAGACTAGAGGGAAGGCAGCTAGTCATCACCACCCACTACCAGCTCTTGGGCTACTCTTTTACCAACAAATAGTGGGATTGACTGTTACAATTTAATGCTCCCACAGCTGAAAAGGCAAGCATGTTTGGTGTGACGGGGATTCGAACCCACAACCTTTGGATTATGAGTCGAGTATCTTAAGCAATACTTGGCCTGGAAGATATTTTAAAATGTGATTTTTCTATTGTTTACAAATATTTAGCTCAACTTAGTATAATAAGATGAACAATTAACATTCTATACATAGAAAGTGAACATATCAAGAGTTCAAAGTAATTTTTCTCCAAACATGACCTACAAACTTGAAAGAAGAATGTGAAAATAAATAAATTAACCTATAATTTATTTATACCTGGAAGGCTAGAGTACCTCAAGAAGTATTCAAATTATAAATTTAAAAGTTCTGTAAAGTCTGCAGTTACTTGGAAGATTAAGAATTTTTTCTTTAAGGTTTCATTTTAAAATAGAGGAATTAAAGCTTAAATAATACAATACTTTGAAATACAATGTAAATGTTGATGCTAATTTCCCTGGCATTCATTGATTGTAAGATTGGTTAATTAAATTGTGAATGTAAAAAAATGAAATTTTAAGAGGTGCATAATGTTAAAATATCCTTAAAATGTTAAAAATTACTTTCACTTTCAAACTGTAAATGCAACAACAACTAAGAGTCAGTCTACTTTTAGAAAAGAAATTCCAGTAGACTCCGAGGTGTGTGCCAAGTAAGCAATAATTTAGCACTGGCAACTTTACTGACCTGCCATGTTATACTGGTAGATGGTCAAGTTGGAAAACTGGCCTTTCGGGCACATACACCTCTCCATTAGGCTGGATTTCTAGCTTGTAGGGTTCAAAGGGTTAAGTAATTTGTGTTTTTATTTGTTACAACAATCAGTGTAAAGAAATTAGCAAAACATACTTGACGAAATCACTCAGTTTTTATGTAACATACACACTGGGATCCAAGAAGTAAATGCTGAGACTAAACTGAATACTGATTGTACATTTTAAATTATTTTGTGCAACTCGTACATTATAGAAACCTCAAAATTACTGAATTATTGGACCCACAAGCAATATGATAAATAAACAAACTAGGAACTTTTTTAATTGATGAGATACAAGAACCCCATTAATAATTATAGGATTAAACATTAACTTACTTTTTCTTATGAGAATTCCCAAAAGCTAATTCCATTATATGTTGCAGAGCTTTGATGATGGAAAGAATTTCGATACAGTTTTAAAAGCAAAGTGCTAAAATAAGGAAACCATACTATAATGACCATAAACCAAAATTTCATACAGTGTCTTAAATCAGAAAAGTTAAACAAAGAAATCTAATGAAATTATTTTTCTTGTAAGAAACCAAATTGTTATATTTGAGGGAAAAGCTATATTACATATATCAAACTTATTACAGATCTTACTGAGAGAGAATATTTTTCATAAGCTCTAGACTAACTTGTAAATCATGTGAAGCTGTTTACATATTTGCTGTACACCAATATAACAAATGTGCAAATAATCGCCCATTAAATACGAAGGAAGATTCTTCCTCAACACTATCAGTTCGATCCACACCATTAAACACCTCAATCAGATCACCTCCAATTCTTATCTTCGTTTTTAAGAGAAAACGGTTTCAAAGATCTTAACGTGTTCTATTATGACAATCTTTTCTTTTCAAGTATTATTCTAATAACCCTCCTCTGAACCTTTTCCAAAATTCGATGTCCTTTCTGAAGTAAGGAGCTTAACACTGAAAAAGATACTCCAAATGTGATATCACCAACAACCTATTATATTCAATATTCCTAATGAAACAGCCTGAAATCCTATTTCCTCTACCACTAGCAATAACAAACTGCTTGGATGGCTTTAGAGACTGATCAACTATTACACCAAAATATTTTCTTTCATGACGCTGTTAAAATTATTCCCATACAAATTATATTTATAATTCAAATTATGATAATCCATATGCATTACCTTTTATTAAAAGCCATCTGCCATTTATTCGCTCAACTCATCAAATAATTCATATCTTTTATTAAAGCAGCAGCATCTTCACATATACCAATCCTCAAGACCTTAATATCATCAGGAAATTTAAATAATTCATTGACTCTTCCTTTATCTATATCATTCATTCAAATCAAATAAGAGCAAAGGTCCTAACTCTAAGCCCTTACGTACTCCACTTACAGCATTAATTCAGTTTGAGTGAATTCCATTTGTTACAACCTTTTGCTGTCTTCCGTCCATCCAATTTACTAACTTATCCTCAACAACTACAAAGACATTTTTTTTTACAAACAGCATCTCGTATATTGTTTTTTGAAAATCCGGTTGCATCAAACCTACATCCTTACCCTGAACTACACAAGCAGTAATATCTTCAAAGGATGCCAAAAAGATTAGTAAAGCAATATTTTTCTCTATTGAAACCATGTCGAGTATCCGACAAAATTTTGAACTTTGTTAAATGGCTCGGCATAGCATCTTATATCTGACTTTCACAATTTTTTCCCATCACCGACATAAGAGTAACAGGCCTATAATTACTGGGAAGAAGGTTAACACCTTCCTTGAAAAAAGGAGTAACATTAGCCAACTTTCAATTTCCTGTCCATTAATCAAGGATTTAGAAAACAAGTGGTTCACATGTTTAATGCTTAACCTCCTTCGAAGCCCTTAGGAAAATATCATCTGTCCAAATAATATCATCTGTCCAAATAATAGTATCATTGCTTAAATTTCCCATTGTTTTCTCAATAAGCTCAGAATTCATGTGATCATCTTGTTGAATCTTGCTTCCATCCAGCAACTATTCAGGATCAGAAATATTTTTTTAAATCTTCACAACAAAAGCTGACGATAAAGTAGAATTTCAAGATCAGGCCATCTCATGATCATAAGGTATGTTGATTCTTCTATCATTCTTCAAAGGCCTGTTACCATCTTAACATATTGTTTACCTTTAACGTGTGTAAAGGAATCATAACTATTAATTTTCACGCTTTCAGACAACTTTTTTCATGTAGTTCTCGATTTCTTATTTGCAATTTAACCAACTCTCTTAATCTTTTATAATTCTCAAAATCCCTCGTCATTGCAGTCAAGTTAAGGTTCTTAAATTCATGTTTTTATTAGTTTAGTCTTTTCTGCTCTTTATCTGGAATATTTTACTTGTAGACATCTCTTTTTTTTTTGCTGTGAAGAACATGCTTATTTTGTACAAGTTTTCTACACTTGATAGGTACCCAGTTGACTTAGTTGTCCAATTCACAAGATAAATCTTATCTCATTCCTTTTTAAAACTTGAAACATTTCGTTACTCCTTATCTCCAAGTAATCAAACCTAATTCAGCAATGACCACTTTCACTTACATGTAGTTGTTTCACAATCCAAACCTTATCAACCACTTCTACATTAGAAGTTAACAATGAAACTGAAATAGCATTATTCCTAGTAGGACCACTGATCAATTGGTGAAGAAAACCACCCCGAACAATTTTTAAAAACTTGTCTCCCTCATGATTTGGTTTTAACATTTTCTAATGTATACAACTTAAACTTAATTACCCTGTAATTATAATTTCGTTAACATCAAACTCCGGATTTTAGTGTTGTAATTCCGCAGACATATCGCTAACACAAGAGACTCAGTTTAAGTTTTCGTAAACAAGAAATACCAAAAAAGTCAAACAGCGTTTAAAATAAAATAGAACTACGACGTAATATTAAAAATAATTTAACAATTTAAGTCTAAGAATAATATAAAATTATAATTAGAATGTTTTCTATTTGTATTTGAAAAAGCTGAAAGTGTAAAAGTGGTTTAAACCGACTAATTCTAAAAGAGTAACTAAGTATAACACAGCCTTTAAACAAGTTAACTAGGTGTCCTCAAGTGGAGAAATAAAACTCTTAGAGCTGAAGATATCGAGTTAACTTAATAAAATGTTGCGTTATGATTTATGCATTATGTTTCAATCACCTGCTTTATACCATTTTGATTAGTGTCATTTCTTGAAATAGTATTTTCTCTTTTGTTCCAAAGTCATTTTCCTTAAAACTAGCGAATAGCATCTAATGTGGTAAAACACGATTCGTTAGCTGTTAATAGGTGTGAAGCTAAATCTCATTAGCCTTATAATAAGTTAGTCTACATTATGCTTTACTGGTTAGACATGGGATTAATTTTCCGGTAAGTAAAGTCGGTAATAACATTCCTTCTATAAAAGATCTATTCTACCTCATTTTCAATGAGGCCCTTCGATCAATATCAAGCCGGATGAGCTGTTACATAAACTTCCTAAACAAATAGCGTTTTAACTGAGTATTTGTATGTTGTAACCCAATCTGCCTAGTTCTTTTAAAACTAATCAAAGAGCTCAACTCTTGTTCCAAACCATTCTTGGCACCGTAACACAACCTCCAGCGGATTGCTGGAACAACCCGACCAAGAACAAGTAGCTGATGCAATTTTCACAAAACTTTATGTTACACCATTGCAAAAAAAAAAAAAAAAAAGATAGTGAAACGTGATTTATGAGAAGACATCAAAGCCATTCGTTTCGCATGACGAAACGCGTAACCGCATTTTTTCAGTTTGTTTCTGAGATTAATGTTTTTTGAGTGATTTGAGTTACATGTTTAAAGGTTGTTTTATTTTAGTACAGAATGAAATAATAGAGTCCTGCTATGTTTAAAACATCCTTTAGCTAAAATTCATACTTTATTGTTTCACTATATGATCCAGAAATGGATAATAAAATGTCTATTCAGTGTAGTTTTTGTGTTGAGCTGCTCGTCCTTTGTTTAAAATAATACATCTCTGACATGTCTATATGCAAAGTTAATGTCAGTTACAACACATTAATGTGTTTTCAGATATCTCTTGATATTATTTCCTTCTTGCATTTTCAGCTACATTTTAAAAGTACACTTCAATGCGCGTGAAGAAATATCTCTCGCTGTAAAGATGTTATTAAAGATGATAATTATTTATTCATTTCAAGTTTAAAGGATGATTTGATTTCAGAATATAAGATATCAATTTTATTAAAGGAATTAACATTTACTTATTTTTCATAAGTAACCATCAGTAAAATCAGTATAACAATACAACCAGTGTGTAACGAATTACTGGTTCTTTGGTTTAGAAATTCACAAATTTATATGTTAAGACTTCGTCAAATTTCATGATAACTCATTTAGAATGCTCATTTATTTGCCAATTTAATATACATAAATAATTAAATAAAGCATTATTTAATAATTCAAAAACTTTTCGCAGAAGTATAATCAAAAACTGAACTATTTAATTGTGTAATAAAATGTGTAAACGATGTGTCCGATCAGAAAGTTTAGGAGGTACGATTAACATTATACTTCGCTCGAAAAAGTATACATATGTGTGCTCAAAAAATATTTTTATTTACCATGTAATTTTTCTGCGTGTCTATTTCATGTGAAACCTTACACTTATTTCATGCAGCTCTACAAGTGTTTATAAATATAGAACTTTATACAGCCTTCTTTTGTACGAGTAATTTCAAAAAAGAACTCACATCTCTCGATATTGTATTGTCTTTAGTGAAAGAACTGTTCACTTTTGTGCTGTCACTATGCTGGCTTGTATTCAAGCTAACCACTTTGAAATAGATTATTATGTTATACGTACACACACTTCACCCTTATCAGAGGTAGGATAAGTTGTCTATGTCACCAACGTCACCCCTTACTATAGGTAGGATTAGTACTCTGTGTTCTCATCAGAAGTAGAATCAGTTGCTTACGAAGAGAGATACCATTTCTTATAAGCAGCAGGATGAGTTATTAAATAGATACACATTTCATTATTAAAAGTAAGATGAGCTGTTTAGGTTCACACATTTCATCCCTCGTTAGCATTAGGATTAGCTGTTGTGTGGACACATATTCTCTTAACAGAAGTAGGATGAGCTGCTTAGGTTCACACATTTCATCCCTCGTTAACATTAGGATTAGTTGTTGTGTGGACACATATTCTCTTAACAGAAGTAGGATGAGCTGCTTAGGTTCACACATTTCATTCCTTGTCAACATTAGGATTAGTTGTTATGAAGACACATTTTCTCTTAACACAAATAGGGATGAGCTGTTTAGGTTCACACATTTCATCCCTTGTTAACATTAGGATTAGTTGTTGTGTGGACACATATTCTCTTAACAGAAGTAGGATGAGCTGCTTAGGTTCACACATTTCATTCCTTGTTAACATTAGGATTAGTTGTTATGCAGACACATATTCTCTTAACAGAAGTAGGATGAGCTGCTTAGGTTCACACATTTCATTCCTTGTTAACATTAGGATTAGTTGTTATGCAGACACATATTCTCTTAACAGAAGTAGGATGAGCTGTTTAGGTTCACACATTTCATCCCTCGTTAACATTAGGATTAGTTGTGGTGTGGACACATATTCTCTTAACAGAAGTAGGATGAGCTGTTTAGGTTCACACATTTCACCCTTGTCAACAGTTGGACAAGTTGTTCATATAGACTCACTTGACCTCTTCTTAGAGGTAAGCAACCTTGATTAGATGAACATAGCTCACTAGGCTTCAGATGTACGCTGACCTGTATATTTGTACAAGCTTCAGGTTTTATCATAATGATCATAGTAACCACTCTAACTTATATTTATATCAGCCTATGAGTATAAATCAAAACTGTGGGAAAGTTATGATTTTTAAAGATTGTGTATAACTTATATAGTACAAGCATAATTTTCAAATACGAAGAACCAATCCTCCAAATATCCATTATTTGTTTGTTCGGAATTAAACATTATTGTATACTTATGGTTTGTATCGCTGTGTCACTGGGGGGCTGTCCATTACTAATGTGTATTTTTTACTTAAAAGAGTCTGAAACTTACCTGTTTGGTAAATGTAATAAATTCTAAATGTAATAAATACTGCATGTTTCTTGTTAGACACAAAGCTAGACAGAAGACTGGTTGTACTGTGCTCCCTACAGGTATCAAAGTCCGGTTTTTAGCGTTATGATTTTTCAAATTCATTACTGGGCCACTAGGGGCGGTGCGCTGGACATAGTCAACTCTCTGTTTTACAGTAAGTGGACATTACGAAGTGAATGGTTGAATTGGTTGGTTGTAATTAAGTACACAACGGGCTATCTGTGCTATGCCCACCACTGGTGTCGAAACCTGGATTTTAGCATTGTGAGTTAGCAGACATACTGCTGTGCCACAGAGAGGGCATACAATTTAATTAAATGTTTGAAAACCATAATGTAACCAGCAATAGATTATTAATCATACCTTGTATTATAACGTTTTTTTTGTTGATATGAAAGATAAAATTCGATATGTAGAGTTGAGGATAGAATTATAAGAAAAGTAATTATTTTACAGACAAAATACCAATATTTTAATTGTTAGTGAAAAATAATTATTAATTTTTTAATACTGATGAAACTAGAGAAACTTATAGGAATGTATGTATTTTACATTTGCACGAATCCAAATAAAATACAAAATGAGGTTAACCGCTTTTATGTGTAAAACCTTTCATGTGTATGATTCGTAAAGGAAATAAAATAAATACATTATTTCATGTTTCAGCTAAAGGTCAAATACTATTGAGGAGGTTTGTGCTAATAAAACACAATCACCATATTTCAGGAAAGTCCGCGTGAGGTTATGACCATAGAGAGCTAAATATTTGATAACTGAAGGTAAATCAAAGTGTCATCACTCATAACATAACTGTGTTGTTTTTGTAGTTATAAACTGATTTTCTGACAAGTATCAGATAGAATTATTCGAAATAACAACAGAACCCGATCAGAAAAAAGTTACAAATGTTATTGGGATTAAAAGTGATCGTTCTGTGTGAAAGTGAACGGGCTGGGCATACTTTTAGTAAAGCTTATTCGATAAACAAAAGAATACTCAGAACACGTGTGACGACAGCTGTCACTCAGATTTATATAATAGCTAGTCTTGAAGTCTCCCTTCTCACAAGAAAGTGCTCTAGAAAGTCTCACTGTAAAACTGAGAATAAAATTGACAGAAATACAGCGTCTGTATTTCAAACCTCAACTCGCTTTCTTTGTCCAGTGAACAACGTCACCTCGTGACATCTGCTCCATGACAGCATGGATCGATTATCAAATTCGGTTGACGTCATACTTCGTCTAGCAAAGTATGTTCCACTACTAACTAGTTTTAACCCAGAATCAAAATATACTGAAATATCCCTGGGGAAAGAAGACGTCATCTAACTGAAAAACGTAAGGCTTAGGTGGCTGGAACAAGATACCATTAGACACCTTGAACCAGGTGTTGTCGCAAAATCCAAATAATCAACAATTTATAAAAAGAAAAGTACTCCAATAATACAGATCGTAGAAGAATTGGTACACCTGCATAGCGCAACTGCATTAGAAGTAAAAAATGCCATCGATATAGAAACAAATATAACCATTTATTCAAGTTATTAAAATTAATGTGTAAGGCCCGGCATGGCCAACCGCGTTAAGGCGTGCGACTCGTAATCTGAGGGTCGCGGGTTCGCATCCCCATCGCGCGAAACATGCTCGCCCTTTCAGCCGTGGGGGCGTTATAATGTGACGGTCAATCCCACTATTCGTTGGTAAAAGAGTAGCCCAAGAGTTGGCGGCGGGTGGTGATGACTAGCTGCCTTCCTCTAGTCTTACACTGCTAACTTAGGGATGGCTAGCACAGATAGCCCTCGAGTAGCTTTGTGCGAAATTCAAAACAAACAAACAATCAATGAATGTAAAACTGATTTATTGATCAAAGCATACTTTCATTGAACATAATCATGTCAATTTTTAGCTGAATCCCTGCAGATAATCCTAAGAGTCACCCAAACACCATTGAGATCTCACTTGTTAGCACTAATACGAAAAGTTTAAAAATATAACTATCCCTTACATATTCATGCTAATTTTCATATAAATCGGAGGACCTCATACACTAGAGCTAAAGAAAACCCTCTTTGATTTAATATAGGAGCCTGTGTTTGTAAATGTCCGAAATCTGATTTTAAATTATTGTTTTTAACAATTTCTTGCATTTTAATACCATCTATCAAAGTCACATCTGAGAACCCAAAGTCACACCTGAGAACCCAGAGATTGCTTGGTTCACCTATTTTCTGAACTCTACCTCCAAATTACTCTGATATTCTTTTCTTCTCTGTGTGGTTCAATGTCCCACATGCAAAATTTCAAGTTTATTCAGGATTGTACACACTTCACGAAAATCAATAATCACACATAAAGTTATTCAAGACACACACGATGAAATAAGACTTCTGTAGTTTATACGTCGCTAGTCTTGGAATAATCATCGTTTCAGTCGTAAGGTGATAACTTATGAAATAGTCTCAAGTCACATGAACTAAAATTTTATCCATGCGCTTTATCTGTGTCAATAAAGAAAGTCACGTGACGCCGACAGCCAATCAGGGTTAAGGCATTATAGCTCGCTGACTATGCTGCAAATATGTTTGTTGATTCGAACGGTTGCCGAACAGTATAGCGCGAATTAGTCTTCTTACCAGCTTTCTGTGAACTTCTGGCAGTTTGTTTTGATGATAAACATAAAGCTTTGCAATGAACCATCTCTGTTGTGTCTACCACGGGTTTCAAAGGTCAGATTTTAGTATTATAAGCCTTCGGACTTACCACTGAGCCACTGTGGGAATCGTACGTTTCAAAAAAAGGACGGACACAACAGGCTATCTGTAAGCTAACCACTATCCCATCAGGAGAGGAAAAATAGAGTAGAAATTGTAGTATAAACAGTACTCTCTCTAAATAATCCATAACAGATGTTTCTTATCCTTATGGCCCGGCATGGCCAGGTGGTTAAGGCACTCGACTCGTAATTCGAGGGTCGCGGATTCGAATCCCGTCGCACCAAACATGCTCGCCCTTTCAGCCGCGGGAGCGTTATAATGTGACGATCAACCCCACTATCCGTTGGTAAAAGAGCAACTCAAAAGTTGGCGGTGGGTGGTGATAACTAGCAGCCTTCCCTCTAGTCTTACACTGCTAAGTTAGGGACGGGTAGCGCAGGTAGCCCTTACGTAGCTTTGCGCGAAATTCAAACCAAACTTATCGTTATCAGTATAAAATACATTATTCTTCATGATAGCGAAAAGATAGCTAGTAAAAATGAAAACATTTGATAAGTCACTGAAAAGGTAAAACCCTTACTGTTTTCGTCAAGAAAATCAAGACAAGTAAAAGTAAACTTATAAAAAGAAAACGTTTTCTGTTTGATCTGTTAGTTGGTGCTTTCAACAGAGTTCAAACAAAATAATATAACGAAGTATGTGTGAAAAGTTAGTTTATAACAAAACAAACTTGAACAATTTATAACACTTTACAATAATCAACATTTACTTGTTAATTCTTTCATACATATGCCGCTTTTCTGGAACAAAAAGAGCTTCATTAGTACGTTGCGTCTTTATACATTTAGCATGTAGAGCTGTGAATCAGAAAGTCTAAGGTTCAAACCCGCGATATATGGTGCTGAACTTTAGATCTAGTATTTTAGTAAGTTGCGGTAGATATTTCGTGAATTTTATATTTTTTATTGAAGCTGTTATTTAAGTGTAACGCTGTACTTTGCTTCAACATGGTATTGTAGGATTATTTAAATTTCATAATTTAATTATACTTTTTTTTTACTTTTATAGTTTATGTTGTGAAAGAACCAATAACGGTTTCTCTATACATTATTTTGCCAATCCAACACAGCCACAGCAAAGAGTTGTCCTTGTTTCGTTCCATGCTTGCAGAATGAATAACACAGATTAAAAGCTCAGATATGGTTACATATAATTTTATCTTGATTCCTTCTTTGTTACAAACTAAATCTGATTTAGAAAATAATGAAACCTATACTCGGCGAAATGATATTCGTTGGGCCTCCCGCGGACCCTATATATTTGATCCACGGGAAATCCGTATGGTGGCACATGAGAGAATTCAAATGAACCGTTGTCAGCAAACACGCATTGTAATTCTTAAGAATTCAAAGTTTGATGTGAAATTATGGAAATGCCGTTGTATTGTTAAAGAACATTTTGAAGAAATATGTGAAACTGGGAGCACTGAAGTTAACGACAGTCGCCCACATTGTGATGTAATCAGTAAATATAAAGATACTGTTGTTGTTTTATGTTAATTTTGTAATAACTTCATAATGCTATGTATATAGAGTGTTGATTTTCCAAAGTATGACTTCATAGGGTTACCTGATTGTAGTATTACATAGGGTTACCTGATTGTAGTATTACATAGGGTTATCTGGTTATAGTATTACATAGGGTTATCTGGTTATAGTATTACATAGTCTATGCAAAAAATGCGTTTTATACATTAGTTTTCAAACTGATGATAACTTTTCATCAGAGGCACAAAGGGAATAACTTGACGATTGAAGATTACATAAGTTACAGTAAAGAGCATGAAGAAAATGCTTTATTGTTGCTCATTTAAAAAACACAGCACTTGGAGAAGAGTGGCATTTACCATAAAAACATTGATGATAAAATAAAAACTTGGTGTTTGTTATGTAACATTCGACCCATTATTTTTAATAAAAGGCCGATATCAGTCCAAAAGCTAGAGTTTCGATACATTGTAACCATTCTGTTAAAGTACGTATTTCTTTTAGTTGGCCCGGCATGTCCAGGTGGGTTCAGGCGTTCCACTCGTAATCAGAGGGGCGCGGGTTCGAAGTCTGGTCGAAACAAACATGCTCATCCTTTCAGCCGTGGTGGCGTTATAATGTTACGGTCAATCCCACTATTCGTTGGTAAAATAGTAGCCCAAGAGTTGGCGGTGTGTGGTAATGACTAGTCGCCTTCCCCTCTAGTCTTACACTGCTAAAGTAAGGACGTCTAACGCAAATAGCCCTCGTGTAGCTTTGCGCGAAATTAAAAAACAAACACTTCTTTTTATTATATAAACGTAAAATTTATATTAAGATGAGGCTGGTGATTCTACTTTTATTCAACATTCTGATGACAACATTAATGGAAACTATCATACAGATATCTAATATTCTTTCGAAAAGCTTAAGTACAGCAATTCCCAGCTCATAATATACGAATATTAGACGACTGTAACACGTAAATATTCAATTTTGTACATTGTACGACTGGTGTATTTAAGGAGGTAATTCATCATTACGAATGAGTGAAAAAGTAAAAAAAGTCAACACACAAATATTAAATTTTATTACACACATTTATAAAATAATTACTTTAAAATATACAGAGGTTTATTCAAAGCGATTTTTAGAAATATGTGTTTTATTAGAAAAAAATTGCTTTTCTACTGATAAAATTTTATATTCGCTTAGTGGAGGTGTGTCTTAGTCCAAGCACATAGTTACTCATTGCTGTGCATTATATATATAAGTTAGTTACAGAAAAACTATAAATGCTCAGTATACTCTCAAAACATCTCCATGACAGTCTTCAGCTGCAGCTTAACAATTTACATCTCAAAGTAATGCGATCAGAGGCCAATAGATACAGTAAATTATCATGGACTGCGACAGCTAGCTACTGGCTACGTTTATTGTATAAAGTTAACTACCACATCACGTAATTTCTTGCACATAGTTGAGCATAAAAAGGCCAGTAAACAAGATAAATAAACAAAATGGGAATTTAAAAACCTGCAACTACAGACTGTTACACAATAATAAGGAAACAAGGCTGGAGATACTATAGATATTATTTGTTCAAACCATAAGCCTCTATTTTGGTTTTATGCCGTCATCTATAATTACATTTAGCAGAGTCAAAACGACCGAGGTCGGTAACGTAAATTCGAACTCGCGACACTGAATACTGTGAGCCGAGTACCCAACCGTGAAGTATAGAGAATAATGGTAAAGGCTTCTAAAACGGATTCACAGAAAGAGTAGCTTGTGAATTCGTTGCATTGGTTGTGTGTCACTATTGTTGTATTTTAATTTTTCTTCTTCAGAGCCACTGGCTTCATAACAGGAGAATTATACATAGGATTTTATATGACCTATAACAATCTTCAACAGCTTCAATATTCGTTCTTTAAACCAATGCCAATAAAGATTGATAATGGTAGTTCTAGCAATTCTACACTAATGGCGTTCCTTCAGTAAAGACTCATAGTGGTGGCTATAGCCCTTCTAAGCTACTGACCTTTATTCAGTGAAGACTGGTACTGATGGTTCTAGTCTTTCTTGACTAGTGTCGTTTCTTCAGAAAAGATTAATGGTAGTGGTTCTAGCCCTTTCAAGTTAGTGACCTTTATTCAGTAAAGACTGGTGCTGTTGGTTCTAGTCTTTCTTGCCTAGTGTCGTTTCTTCAATAAAGATTGATAGTGGTAGTTCTAGCCCTTCTAAGTTAGATACCTTTCTTCGAAAAGAACAGTACTGATATTTCTAGCCATCCTTGACCCGTGTCGTTTCTTCAGTAACGATTTATGATGGTTGTTCTAGCCCTTCTAAGTTAGTGGCCTTTCTTCGGTAAATAACAGTAGTGATGTTTTTAGTCTTTCTTGACTAGTGTCGTTTCTCCAGTAAAGATTGATGGTAGTGGTTCCAGCCCTTCTACGTTAGTGACCTTCATTCAGTAAATTATGGGACAAATGGTTCTAGTCTTTCTTGACTAGTGTCGTTTCTACAGTAAAGATTGATGGTGGTTGTTCTAGACCTGATAATTTAGTGACCTTTATCCAGTGAAGTCTGATACTGATAGTTCTAGTCTTTCTTGACTAGTGTCGTTTTTTCAGTAACGATTGATGGTGGTATTTCTAGTCCTTCTAAGTTAGTGATCTTTCTTCGGTAAAGAACAGTATTGATGATTCTGGTCTTTCTTGACTACTGTCGTTTCTTTAGTAAATATTGATGGCGGATGTCCTAGCCATTCTAATTTAGTGACCTTTCTTCAGAAAAGAATAGTACTGATGGTACTAGTCTTTTTTGACTAGTGTCGTTTCTTCAGTAAAGATTAAAGGTAGTGGTTTTCGCCCTCCTAAGTTAATGGCCTTTATTCAAAGAAAACTAGAACTGATAGATCTAGCCTTTCTTAACTCGTGTCGTTTCTTCAGTAAAGATTAATGGTTGTTGCTCTATCCCTTCAAAGTTAGTGGCCTTTTTTCAGTGAATACTGGTACTGATGTTTCTATTCTTTATTGACTAGTGTCGTTTCTTCAGTAAAGATTGATGGCAGTGGCTCTAGCCCTTCTAAGTTAATGACCTTTATTCAGTGAAGAATGGGGCTGTTGGTTCTAGTCATTCTTGACTTGTGTCGTTTTTTCAGTAAGGGTTGATGGTGGTGGTTCTATCCCTTCAAAGTTAGTGGCCTTTCTTCGGTAAAGAACAGTATTGATGGTTTTTGTCTTTCTTGTCAAGTGTCGTATCCTCAGTAAACATTGATGGTAGTGGTTCTAGCCCTGAGAAATTAGTGACCTTCATTAAGTGAAGTCTGGTACTGATGGTTCTAGTCTTTCTTGACTAGTGTCGTTTCTTCAGTAAGGATTGATGGTGGTGGTTCTAACCCTTCTAAGTTTGTGTCCTTTCTTAAGTAAAGACAGTACTGATGGTTCTCGTCTTTCTTGATTTGTGACGTTTCTTCAGTAAAGATTGATGGTGGTTGTTCTAGACCTGATAATTTAGTGACCTTTATTCAGTAAAGTCTGGTATTGATAGTTCTAGTCTTTTTGACTAGTGTCGTTTTTTCAGTAACGATTGAAGGTGGTATTTCTAGTCCTTCTAAGTTAGTGATCTTTCTTTGGTAAAGAACAGTATTGATGGTTCTAGTCTTTCTTGACTACTGTCGTTTCTTTAGTAAAGATTGATGGTGGATGTTCTAGCCATTCTAAGTTAGTAGCCTTTTTCAGGGAAGACTGGTACTGATGGTTCTTGTCTTTCTTCACTAGTGTCGTTTCTTCTGTAAAGACTGATGGTGGTGATTCTAGCCCATCTAAGTTAGTGACCTTTATTCAGTGAAAACTGGTACTGATAGGTGTAGTCTTTGTTTTCCAGTGTCGTTTCTTGGGTAAAGATTGATGGTGGTAGTTCTAGACCTGATAATTTAGTGACCTTTATTCAGTGAAGTCTGGTACTGATAGTTCTGGTCTTTTCTGTCAAGTGTGGTTTCTTTAGTAAAGATTGATGGTGGCATTTTTAGTCTTTCTAAGTTAGTGACCTTTCTTCTGTACAAAACAGTATTGATGGTTTTTGTCTTTCTTCACTAGTGTCGTTTCTTCTGTAAAGACTGATGGTGGTGATTCTAGCCCATCTAAGTTAGTGACCTTTATTCAGTGAAAACTGGTACTGATAGGTGTAGTCTTTGTTTTCCAGTGTCGTTTCTTGGGTAAAGATTGATGGTGGTAGTTCTAGACCTGATAATTTAGTGACCTTTATTCAGTGAAGTCTGGTACTGATAGTTCTGGTCTTTTCTGTCAAGTGTGGTTTCTTTAGTAAAGATTGATGGTGGCATTTTTAGTCTTTCTAAGTTAGTGACCTTTCTTCTGTACAAAACAGTATTGATGGTTTTTGTCTTTCTTTTCAGGTGTCGTATCCTCAGTAAAAATTGATGGTAGTAGTTCTAGCCCATGAGAAATTAGTGACCTTTATTCAGTAAAGTCTGGTTCTGATGGTTCTTGCCTTTTTTGACTTGTGTCGTTACTTCAGTAAGGATTGATGGTGGTGGTTCTAACCCTTCTAAGTTAGTGACATTTTTTAAGTAAAGAACAGTACTGATGGTTCTAGCCTTTCTTAACTAGTGTCGTTTCTTCAGTAAAGATTGATGGTGGTGGTTTTAGCCCTTCTAAGTTAGTGACCATTCTACGGTAGAGAACAGTACTAATGGTTCTATTCTTTCCTGACTAGTTTCGTTTCTGCAATAAAAATTAATGGTGGTGATTCTAGCCCTTCTAATTTACTGACCTTCATTCAGTAAATACTGAAACTGATGGTTCTAGTCTTTCTTGACTAGTGTCGTTTTTTCAGTAACGATTGATGGTGGTATTTCTAGTCCTTCTAAGTTAGTGATCTTTCTTCGGTAAAGAACAGTATTATTGATTCTGGTCTTTCTTGACTACTGTCGTTTCTTTAGTAAATATTGATGGTGGATGTCCTAGCCATTCTAATTTAGTGACCTTTCTTCAGAAAAGAATAGTACTGATGGTACTAGTCTTTTTTGACTAGTGTCGTTTCTTCAGTAAAGATTAAAGGTAGTGGTTTTCGCCCTTCTAAGTTAATGGCCTTTATTCAAAGAAAACTAGAACTGATAGATCTAGCCTTTCTTAACTCGTGTCGTTTCTTCAGTAAAGATTGATGGTGGTGGTTTTAGCCCTTCTAAGTTAGTGACCATTCTACGGTAAAGAACAGTACTAATGGTTCTATTCTTTCCTGACTAGTTTCGTTTCTGCAATAAAAATTAATGGTGGTGATTCTAGCCCTTCTAATTTACTGACCTTCATTCAGTAAATACTGAAACTGATGGTTCTAGTCTTTTTTGACTAGTGTCGTTTCTTCAGTAAAGATTGATGATGGTCGAGTTAGCTGTTATTAGTGATTTTTTTACAGTGAAGACTGGTACTGAAGGTTCATGATGGTGGTTCTACCCCTTCTAAGTTAGTGACCTCTCTTCGGTAAATAACAGTAGTGATGTTTTTAGTTATTCTTGACTAGTGTCGTTTCTTCAGTAAAGATTGATGGCAGTGGCTCTAGCCCTTCTAAGTTAATGACCTTTATTCAGTGAAGACTGGGGCTGTTGGTTCTGGTCATTCTTGACTAGTGTCGTTTATTCACTAAGGATTCATGGTGGTGATTCTAGCTTTTCTAAGTTAGTGACCTTTTTTCATTGAAGACTGGTACTGATGGTTCTAGTCTTTCTTGATAAGTGTCGATTCTTCAGTAACGATTGATGATGGTGGTTCTAGCCCTTTTAAGTTAGTGACCTTTCTTCAGTAAAGTACAGTACTCATGGTTCTAGTCTTTCCTGACAAGTGTGGTTTCTTCAGTAAAGATTGATGGTGGTATTTCTAGTCTTTCTAAGTTAGTGACCTTTCTTCGGTAAAAAACAGTATTGATGGTTTTTGTCTTTCTTGTCAAGTGTCGTATCCTCAGTAAACATTGATGGTAGTGGTTCTAGCCATGAGAAATTAGTGACCTTCATTCAGTGAAGTCTGGTACTGATGGTTCTAGTCTTTCTTGACTAGTGTCGTTTCTTCAGTAAGGATTGATGGTGGTGGTTCTAACCCTTCTAAGTTTGTGACCTTTCTTAAGTAAAGACAGTACTGATGGTTCTAGTTTATCTTGACTTGTGTCGTTTCTTCAGTAAAGATTGATGGTAGTGGTTCTACCCCTTCTGCGTTATCGACCTTTATTCAGTAAAGACTGAAACTGATGGTTCTCGTCTTTCTGGACTAGTGTTGTTTCTTCAGTAAAGATTGATGGTGGTGGCTCTAGCCCTTCCACGTTAGTGACCTTTCTTCGGTAAAAAACAATACTGATGGTTCTAGTCTTTCTTAACAAGCGTCGTTTCTTCAGTAAAGATTGATGGTGGTTGTTCTAGACCTGATAATTTTGTGACCTTTATTCAGTGAAGTCTGGTACTGATTGTTTTAGTCTTTTTGACTAGTGTCGTTTTTTCAGTAACGATTGATGGTTGTGTTTCTGGTCCTTCTAAGTTAGTGATCATTCTTCGGTAAAGAACAGTATTGATGGTTCTAGTCTTTCTTGACTACTTTCGTTTCTTCACTGAAGATTAATGGTGGTGGCTCTAGCCCTTTTAAATTAGTGACCTTTTTTCAGTGGAGACTGGTACTGATGTTTCTACTCTTTATTGACTAGTGTCGTTTCTTCAGTAAAGATTGATGGTGGATATTCTAGCCATTCTAACTTAGTGGCCTTTATCAGGGAAGTCTGGTACTGATGGTTCTAGTCTTTCTTGACTAGTGTCGTTTCTTCTGTAAAGATTGATGGTGGTGGTTCTAGCCCATCTAAGTTAGTGATCTTTATTCAGTGAAAACTGGTACTGATAGGTGTAGTCTTTGTTTTCCAGTGTCATTTTTTGGGTAAAGATTGATGGTGGTGGTTCTAGACCTGATAATTTAGTGACCTTTATTCAGTGAAGTCTGGTACTGATAGTTCTAGTCTTTCTTTACTAGTGTCGTTTTTTCAGTAACGATTGATGGTGGTATTTCTAGTTTTTCTAAGTTAGTGATCTTTCTTCGGTAAAGAACAATATTGATGGGTCTAGTCTTTTTTGACTAGTGTCGTTTCTTCAGTAAAGATTGATCGTGGTGGTCTAGCCCTTCTAAGTTAGTGACCTTTCTTCGGAAAAGAATAGTACTGATGGTTCTAGTCTTTTTTGACTAGTGTCGTTTCTTCAATAAAGATTAAAGGTAGTGGTTCTCGCCCTCCTAAGTTAATGACCTTTATTCAAAGAAAACTAGAACTGATAGATGTAGCCTTTTGAAACTAGTGTCGTTTCTTCAGAAAAGATTGATGATGGTCGTTTTAGCTGTTCTAAATTAGTGATTTTTTTACAGTGAAGACTGGTACTGAAGGTTCTATTCTTTCTTGATTAGTGTCGTTTCTTCAGAAAAGATTGATAGATGTGTTTCTAGCGCTTCTCCGTTAGTGACCTTTATTCAGTGGAAACTGGTACAGATATTTCTAGTCTTTCATGACTAGTGTCGTTTCTTCAGTAAATATTAATGGTTGTTGTTCTAGCCCTTCTAATTTATTAACACTTATAAAGTGAAGATTCGTACTGATGGTTCTATACTTTCTTAACTAGTGTCGTTTCTTCAGTAAAGATGGATGATGGTCTTTTTAGCTGTTCTAAGTTAGTGGCCTTTTTACAATGAAGACTTTTATTGATGGTTCTAGTATTTGTTTACTTGTGTCGTTTCTTCAGTAAATATTGATGGTGGTGGTTCTAGCCCTTCTAAGTTAGTGACCTTTCTTTAGTGAAGACTGGTACTGCTGGTTCTAGTCTTTCTTGACTAGTGTCGTTTCTTCAGTAAAGATTGATGGTGGTTGTTCTAGCCCTTCTACGTTAGTGATTTTTACTCAGCGAAGTCTGGTGCTAATGGCTCTAGTCTTTCTTGACTAGTAACGTTTCTTCAGTAAAGATTGATGGTGGTGGTTCTAGCCCTTCTAAGCTAGTGACCTTTATTCAGTGAAAATTGGTACTGATATGTCTAGTCTTTCTTGATTAGTGTCGTTTTTTAGTTAAGATTGATGGTGGATTGTTCTAGCCCTTCTAAATTAGTGACCTTTCTTCGATAAAGAACATTTCTGATGGTTCTAGTCTTTCTTGATTAGTGTCGTTTCTTGAGTAAAGATTATTGGTGGTAGTTCTAGACTTTTATGTTAGTGACCTTTATTCATGAAGACTGGCACTGATGGTTTTTTGTCTTTCTTGACTAGTGTCGTTTCTTCAGTAAAGATTGATGGTGGTGGTTTTAGCCTTTCTAAGTTAGTGACCTTTCTTCAGTGAAGACTGGTTTTGATGGTTCTAGTCTTTCTATACTGGTAAACTTATTTTATTTTTTTGTCCAGATAGTTACACACAGACTGAAAGGGTTTAAAATGCTTTTGGTTTAGTTGTTGTTGTTGTTTTTATAATTAAGCACAAAGCTACACAATGAGCTGTTTGTGCCAAACCCACCATTGATATCGAAACCTGATTTAACGTTATAAACTCACAAGACTTACTGTTGATCCACTAAGAAGCAGTGGACTTTATAATAATCTAGGTTTATAAACATTGTAAAACTTATTTAGATGTTAGAAGCAATCTTTTGTATTCGAATATTCTTAAGAAATTACATTATGCTCTGATTATATAAATTAACGTAAATTCTAGATGACGGCTGGAACTAATGTTTGATTAAAAAATCCGCAAATCTGAAGAAACACCACAAGTAATATATTTTAAATCCAATTCCACATCAGAATATTTATCGAAAATACCACTCACTGTTTCGGGTTGAATTGGCTGAGAGTTATTTTCGGTGATGATGTGTATCTGGAATTCACGTGCATCGTAATATGAAGCTGTAGTTTTTCTTTCCCTGTAGATTTTCAGTAGGCGTAAAGTTATGGAGCGAGGTGGAGATGCATTGTTTTTTTATTTGCGTCGCTTAAGAAAACTCAACACTTGTGCGAAAGTTTGCTTCAACTATTAGCACTTTGACTGTCAATTTTGATATTCTAAAGTCAAAATATCACTAGTGACATCTCGACTTTTTTGTATTAGTTTCTTCCTGCTGACTTAAAAAACAAAAAGGACTGATATATATATATATATATATTTTATGTCAGATATGTGTACAAAAGAATGTTAACTGTTAATTCTCATAATTTGTCAATCACAGATTCAAAACCATGAGCATGTGAAAAAGTAGTGAAAATACATTTGCAGTTAATGTAAGTTTTATCACAAATCTTTGAGATTTAAACAATGAATTGCTAACAAAATATTCTACTTGCATATTATAGCAAATGTGTATGTGTATTCTTTTCTAAAAGCAAAGCCACATCAGGCTATCTACTGTATCAAACGAGGGAATCAAACCTCTGATTTTAGAGTTGTAAATCCGTAGACATACCGCTGTCCCAACGGGGGATCATATTATAGCACATCTAATTTATCAAATATATAGTTATACGTAGTACATGCTTTAATAATTCTATTCCCATGTCCTTGTTAGCTTAGTGGCTTAGAACACTAAAAATCAGGTTTCAATACCCTTGGCAAGCAAAGCACAAAGAGCCAGCCTATTCTACAGCTTTGTGCTTGATAACAAACAAAAAGCAAGAATTCCCTTGAATAATTATAATTTATAATGCAGGTGCCGATTTTAAATCATCTTTAAATTACAAGTTTTTCTTTCCTTTATAAACAAACATTTAAAACTGTTAACTTATATGCTGTAGGTTTAAACAAACATTTAAAACTGTTAACTTATATGCTGTAGGTTTAACGTCTGCGTTTCATATATTCAAACCTTTCGAAACCTAAGTAAAGACAATTTATACGTACAGTGCTCATGTAGCCATATTAAATATGCTTTAATGTTTTTTTAATCAATAAAGGAAACAAAAACTTGTGGTATTAGTTACTAATTTGATATCGTGATAGACAAGAGGGAGGACAGCGTTCCAAAGCCTGCCCACTGCAACTCATGGACTACTCTTTACCAATAAACAGTACATTTGACCGTTAGATTATAACGCCTCCAGGGCTGAGAGGTAAACATGTTCGGTGACAGATGTCATTCCTCTACACGGAGATTTCGAGTTTATCGATTTAACCACAAGGCACGTGAGTGGAAAAAAAAATGGCGTAAACTGAAAGATAAGGGTTAATAACCTGGAGTTTATTTACTTCTTTTTATCTATTCATTCTGCCTATGTTAAAAGTTGTGATTAATAAACGCTACAATTTCGTCAAATGACGGTATTTTTAGACATTGTGAAACAAGAAAAAACAAAATTGTAAACATTGCTTTGGAAAAATACGTGAAACAAGTACATACCATAGGAAATCTGTCTTTAGTTACATACATGTTTTTCAAATTTTGTTGTTAAAATTAATAGTTCCCTCGGCTCAGTGTATTCCCGAACTTGGTCTTTTAAAAGCTTATGGTGATTGTTTAATTTTTAATCATTGTTTTCGCACAAAGTTTTCACATTAATGCCATCTGGTGGCGAAGATTTTTTGTTTTGGTCGAATTCAGACAATCAGATCTATGATTATCATATAAAGAATTTATAGTTCTTTAACTATAAATAATTTAACGTTAGTTCATTTGCCAATAAGGCATTGTATTCCAAAAATTATGAACTTCGAAACAGATATTTGGTAAAATGAAATATGAGAGTTGAATACATATTGGATCTCTTATGCTAAAACCGTAGAGTTATTCACAGAGAAGTTGTATGCCAAATATTATGACTGTATGTCAAGCCGTTTGACAATAGAAGTACAATCATGATTCTTATAAACTTCAGGAGGCCATCAGGACATTTGAATTGTAATTATATGAATAAAAAATTACCTTATTTTAAAGCACTTAATCCTAAATTTAAATATGATTGATATATTACATATGGTACTTAATACCATTCCCCCAAAAAAAGCTTTAGTTCGAGTCCACTTGCGTAAAATGACGCTGAGCCGTAACTTAATAAGCGATCAAACGTCACGTTAATTTTAGGGTACTGTGCTTACCCTAACTCGTTTAACCATTTTGGAATAGCCAATAATGAATAAGTCTTCCTTGTAAGAGGACATTTTAACGCACAAACTGAGGCCTGAAATTATCTATTTAGTTATTCGGGAAATGTTTTGTTAAGGGTATAAAAATGCAATATTTAAAAGAAGCATTAGTCATTGAATCTCTTCAGTACACTTAAGTGTGTAAGCATAGCTTTTGATGTACATCCAAGAAACTGTGTTCTGTCTCAACACAGAATAGATTTTGCTTGGATTTGTTTTTTCTTTTAATCTTAACTTAAGTAAATGGATTGTCTCGAAGTTGGAAATATAATATCATGACAGTTTAACTACTGGTGTTGATGTTGAAAACTATCTAAGAGAAAACGCTCTTTTATGTAGAATGTTGTTTCAGTGTATGTTTATACGCTTTTACACTGTTGTGACAACTAAAAGATTTTTTTTCTTCAAAAATCTGAGTTTAACTAATTTCTGTTTGTGATTATTGCATTTCTATTTCAGAAAAAAAAAGACGTGTTAAGTTTAATGTATCATAGATAGCAGCACACTAAGGTATAGGTACTGAAGCTTTCGAGACCGCTGGTTAGAGTTCCCGAGAGAGTCACCATGGTAATCATATGTGAACTGGAAGCATTCTATCCAAAGCAACTAACTAACGTATGTGACGACGTGTAATTTTGAGATGTGGAATACTTGACAATATACAGTCGTGAATATATACTTCTGTGATAGGTTACGCAAGTGTATGGGCGTTGAACAAAGCCATTCCTCAGTGTTATATAACACAAAATATTAGTAGATAAAAACACAACGACTTATGAGCACAATATTTTTTTTATTCATGGTAGAACATACAACATACTTCGACAAAACATTGGTCTGTTTTCTTCACGTATGGACACCTATTTCATCCGTGTAAGAACCAGAGTGTAGTGAAAAAAACGTGATAGGCTAGAATTATGTTATTGGTTTTAATGATATATGTAAAGGTTTTACAGGGTCAAAAGTAAATTACACTGATATCTTGACTAATATATGAATATATTTAAAGGTATTTCAAACTTTAAAATGAAGGATGGCCAATGATGACCTAAAGGCAAAGGAGAAAAAAAAAAGGATATAGTTTGGAAGCATAGTAAGCGTATTCTATTCCCCATTTTGATTTATAAAGTCAACATTAACGGTATGAAGAGTATTCGCACATAACCATTTACAGTTTACTCTTAGGAATTTTAAACAAAAGATTATTTTTGTTTGTTTGTTGATGTGATATGGTTCTGAGACCAAACTGTACTGCCTGTCTTCTAAACAATAAAAAAATCTAAAACTGTGTAATTCGTATTTTCTTTCACCTTTTTGAATAATTACAGAAAGTACAGCATTCAATCATTCAGATACAGCTTTATTTCATTAAGTGGAAAATCCTTCAGTAAAGTTCAAAATATAATTTTACCTTCTCCCATATAGTTCCTCTTTTCCCACCGTGGTTAACACCTTCGAATACTAATCCGAGAGTCGCGGGTTCGAATCCCTGTCGCACCAAAACATGCTCATCCTTCTAGCCGTGGTGATGACTAGCTGCCTTCTCTCTAGTCTTACACGCCTAAATTAGGAACGGCTAGCGCAGATAGCCCTTGTGTAGCTTAATGCAAACTTTAAAAATAAACAAACAAATAAACACTTCTTCTATGATTTCTGAATTTTATTTAGTTTATGGGGTGTAGCAGTGTCTAGATTTAGACCTTGCTATCTTCAAACAATACTAGATTAAGTGTAAGCTTTTTGTAATATTTTTACCTATCCACCAGCCGTGTGAAATAAAAGTTTATTATTCATATTTTAACTTTTTACACTGTTTAAATTCAAAGTAGATCAACAGTTTTTCAACTGGAGCCTTTCGTTCCAACAAAATACCTGCCAACTTTTTGTTCTATTTTGGGTAGGTCGTGATGTAGCATTTAGCGTATTCCATTGTGAATTCAAGAGTCTATGTTTCGCCTCTCGTAGCTGCAAAATCGTCCACAAATTGAAACTGTAGGTATGTTAAAGGAGTAATGGTGAAATCCCACCATTCAATTACAGTAGCCCAAGAGATGGAGGTGGATGTCGTTGATTAACTCCTTTCCATAAATAATTCAGTGGCTAAGTACCCAAAATTATACAAATTATTCACATTACGAAGAAAACATAAACACTGGCATACATGCATTTTATTTATATGAAACTTCATATGAAAGCAAAATCCGTTGTGTACTTTGCCCTCACCGGCCACTATCTTGAATTTCAATAAAGCCACTATCAGCAACCAGAATTATTCAAACTATATGCTTTTAATGTATAGATAAATGTCATCTAAATATCTGCAATTGGCATAGGTGTATACTTTTCATATGGAGATTCATTTAAAGATATAATGTATAGTAGATCACGCCCTAAACAACACCTAGGATTTCCCCATGGCCACCATAAAGAAAGAGAATAACTGTTTGCTCTAAATGTTCATATAAATGTTATCTAAATGTTTAAACACTTGTTGTATTTTGCAATCGGTTTGTTTGTAACATGTAAATAAATATATAAGCCATTTTTATTGCTGTATTGAATTAATCACAAAGCTACACAATGGGCTATCTGTGCTCTACCCACCACGGGTATCGAAACCCGGTTTTTAGCGTTGGAAATTTAAAGACATGCCGCAGAGTTACTATGGGGTGTCATTATTATTATAAAACAGCTGCTATCCAATATTAGTTTGCTACTGCACCTGAAAATCAAGTGGAAGACAACAAACGTGTGGTTAAAATTGAAAACATGTTTTTTAATTATTTTTTAAGTTTCATTTATGTGATTGTTTCTTTATTCAAAATGATAATACTGTTTGAAAGCTCTAACTTATATATCTGAATTATATTTTAAATTTACGAGGTAGCAAACACCAGTGAATTACTTCATAAAGGCTATTTTGGTGTACTTTCTCTCACACGTATAAATTGAAATGGGCAGTAATGTTGTAATTTTGGTAATTGTTCTTGGGCACAAGTTACACATCCAGGAGTTATAGATGACTTTTGGAGTTACCAGATACATTGTTTTATTCCAAGTACACTCAAGGCTCTTATCTTCTTTACACCTTTATGTGCTTCATTACTATGTCAGTCTTCCCTGAATGACAAAAGAAAACTTAATTTAAGACGTGGAAGGCGTACTCTGATATGATCACAGCATTTGCAAGCCTTTCAAAAATATCACAAGAAATTATTTTACATTGGTAAAATGTCTAACTGTGTTAATGTAAAGCTGCACTTGCCCAGTGAATAATGGAACAGGACAAAAAAATCCCTCTAATGCAAACTGCTCTTGTGCAGCATCTTGAAATAGCTGCTTATCTAGCTGGTCACATATCAGGTGGTCGATAGTGTCTAAACAGGATGTACCTACTCCAGATGACCTAAGAAGGTCGAAACGTTGTTCTCTACTTTATTTAATAAATGTTTTAATACACATGCCAGCCGTTTTAAGATATTTTTTTTACTTTAAGTGGGTTTCTCATGATCACGAAAAAGAGCAAAGGTCCTAAAAATGAGCCCTGAGGTACTTCACATACAACATTAATCCAGTTTAACTGAACTATATTTGTAACAACTCTATTTTCTTCCATTCAGTCATTCTTTTATCCAATTTACTAACTCATTCCTCACAACTCTAGAGATTATTATTTTACAAGCTTTTTATGTGATACCTTGCCAAATGCATTCTGATAATTAAAATAGACCATATCTACACCCTTACTGTAATCTATATAAGCAGTAACCTTTTCAAAGAATGTCAAAAAATTTGTAAGGCAAGGCTTTCCCTTGGCGAAACCATGTTCACTGTCCAATAAAATTCTAAACTTTGTTAAATGACTTTACAATGCATCTTTTATCAGACTTTCTAAAACTTTTCCGACAGCTCATGTAAGACTAAATGAGCCTATGGTTACTGAAAAAAAATTTATCCCCTTCATTTAAAAGAAAAGTGGTATTAATTAACTTTCAATTATCTGGTTCCTACCCACTATTCAAGGACTTGCAAAAGATAATAGCAAGTGGTTCACATAACCAATCTTCGACCCCCTTAAAAACTCTTGGCAAAATATTATCTGGCCCAGAAGCCTTGTCGTTCTTTAAACTTACCAAATGTTTTTTAACCAGCTCAGAATTAATTCAGTCAACTTCTTAGACATTATTTCTAACTATCAACTGTCCAAATGCACTGCTTAATTCTTCATCAATAAAAACTGAAAACAAAACATAATTTAATAATCCAGCCATCTCGTAATCTGAAGATACGAGCCTTCGTTTATTATCCCTCAAGTGTTTTACCCTCATCTTAACATTTTTTCTACTCTTAAGTTTTACATTTTCAGCCCCCTTTTCTTATACATTATTTTTAGATGTACAAATTTCATATTTCATCAACTTTCTTAATCTTCTTAATTTTTCGTCATACCAGTAAATTTAAATATCTTAAATTTGTGATGATTTTCTTTATTTTTGTCTCTTATACTTATTCTAAACCACCCTGTCTTTTTTTTCACTTGTAGCCACCTTTTCCTTTTATGAGGAATATGTTTACCTTGAATATTTAAAACATATCTTTGAATTTTTTCTATATCTAATTAGTGTCTCCAAATAACTCAGTTGTCCAATTTACAACAGGCAATTTTTGTCACATCCCTTTGAAATTTCTCTTTTTGAAATTTGTAACCAAAATATCATTATTCCTTATTTCCATATGCGGCAATGCATTGGACCTAAAACAGTGTGACCACTGGCACCCAGATGTTCCCAAATTTCTACCCTCTCGATTATTTCTGTATTTAAAGTTAACAATGGATATAAAATAATGTGAATAACTAGCGCTGATAACTTTTATGCAGCTATGCTCAAATATCCGAAACAAACAAACTGTTTTGATCTTACACAACGATGAGTCAAGCTCATACTAGTAGTTAGCGTGCCAAAATAAGAGCCAAAATTCAATTATTTGAATCTCATTACCACCGAAAACAAAAACCACGCTCCGAACTTTAGGGTCGTGAGCGCATTAAAACAGTAACTAACGAAACGTTGTCTTGTTTAAGTTACAATACACAGTCAAACGTTATAGTTTTCCACCTTATAAAATCCTAATACGCGTATACAATAACAAAATATTAAAACATAAAACTAGAGATGCACGTTTCTCAAAAGATGTTTATAAATTTGGCCATTTTCTTGTAAACAATAAATCATTGAAAACCATTAGTTCTAATATTTGGAATAAAAATCTCATAAGCTATTGATTTTTTCCCCATTCTACTTTATTTGCCTATTTCGGATTCCAAATGAGGGTGCGTAAAAATGACCATGCAGATGTATCCCTTGTATATTATAAGTCACTATTCTATAATTCGAAATCTTTTTCTCAACATCAGAACTCATCAAGCTGAAATACTATTTATGTGTATAGTATAAAACTTAAGAAGTTACTATTTACACGCCAAAACCTACCGAGGTTTTGTAAAACTGTATCAGGCTTACCATTTATTTTAATATTTTTTTGTTGTTGTCAAACATTTGCACCAAGAAAACGTTTACCTTTGCATTTTTATTAACAAACACAGTAGCAATATATTTTGGTAATGAATGACTAATTTTAACAAAATACCTGTACAACATCTTGATGTTATAAGAATTCATATAAAGTTTAAGGTTATTCAGACATATTACAGCATAGATAAATCCCCTTAAAATAAAGACAAATTAACCTATTGTTTTGGTAGCAATGAAAACCTAAAATTATATTATATCAACTCCACAGCAATAGTTTTCTCAAAGAGCCATTAGATGTCAGGTGTGTCGTAAAGACTTGTACAATATAAAATATTCAGTATCGAGACAATTACACAAAGATTACTACACATAATTTGTAAGGTTGATTTAAACCTTTGAAATTTTGAAATTAATACTTTAGATAGAATTTTCTAACTCCAAATAAAAATTACTATTAGCTTAAAATGTGTTACCGAATTTTGAGTAAGGAGTGTGTGTTTCGTATAGGAAGGCCACATCGGGCTGTCTACTGTGTCCACCGAGGGTTGAGTTAGAAAAGGAGCATTGTACTAAATACTATCTCGGGCCTCCTTTTCTAACTCAACCCTCGGTGGACACAGTAGACAGCCCGATGTGGCCTTCCTATGTCCTTTTTTTCTATTTTACCATGTCATCAAAGGTACATTTCTTTACTTTTCTCAAAAAAATATAAAATTCTAATTGGTCTTTGTGTGTTGTTATAAATATATATATATATATATTTAAGCTATGTACTTGTGGCCATGTTTAGTATTTCTTTACATTTTGTTTATCTGTATCAATCTCAAATATTTGGACTTGTGACAGTGATGATAAAGTTGTTTGGTTGAGCTGCGTTTGGTATTGTGGTCGTAATTAATGAGTATTTAGCTGATTATTGGAAGCAGTCACTTGCTCATCCATTCCAGTTTTCAGTTAATGTTTTGTGATTAGGAGATTTTGAACTGAGTTCCTTAAACGCTTTGAAATAAACCAATTCTTATTAAAATATATATATATAAGAATGTGTATATATGTATGTGTGGGTCTTTGTAAGTAATATAAACAATGTCTTAAACAAAAATGCTGCATGATAAAAAAAAACAAACTTGCCAGAGCACAGGTTATAATGTGGGGTATGTGTCCAGATATTTGGAAGTGACTGCATAAGTAGTAAACTTGTAGCAATAAGGATAACCATCTATCTGTCTATGAGAATAAGATATGTCTGTCATGTAGGTGTGGTGTTTGTAATAATGATAGAAATGATAAGTGGTTTGAGGTTTGTGTTTTTTTTTGTTGTTGTTTTTTGTAGTATTAAATGTAGTCTAGTTTAGTGGATGAAACAGCCAAAGTGGACCAATAATTCTCTTGCTGTCCTTGAATGTTATATGTTGTGGCAGCCAACTATATATTCTCTCAGGTTCGAAACATTATATTGGTTACAAACTTGTTAAAAGGTATGCAACATACTTACAACATGATACCACTAAAGATCTATATGCACCTATAAGGACAAAATAATTTAAAGCCAGGGGGAAAATAACTGAATAACTGTCATCGAGACTAACAAAATTGAAATGTACTTTTTACCAGACACATCATTACACTTGATGCCATATTGCAGTCTACTATAGTGAATGAGGGTTTACATAGGACTAGAGTGACTCCTGGTTTATCTGTGATAGTCATTAACCCTATGTGGAAAAGTTAAGACTTGGTTTTGGACTTGTTTTATATAGCAATTGGAATGTAGAGAAATTTGAAATAAGAGAGAACTTGATCAAATTCATGTTTCTAGGCTCCTTCAGTGGCATAGCAGTGTATGTCTGTGGACTTGCACCCCTAAAAACTTGGTTTTTATACCCTTGGTGGGCAGAGCACATGTACTTTCTTATGTAGCTTTATGCTTAATTCTAAATAAACATGTTTCTAGTATTCGTAATTGTTACTGTTGATTGTGTTATGGTTAGAGCAATTTTTATTATTAGTAGTGCAGTTGCTGTGTGATATGTTTATCTTTGAATATTAATTGAGTAGTGGTATGAGTTACATAGGTGATATGAAAAGTTTTAAGGTTTATAATTACAAAATTGAATATTTATTTGGGGTAATAGATTTAACTTTGCATGTCTAGAACTGTAAGAGCAGTTTCTCTTAGACAAAATCTATTTGTTATTTTGCTGTCTACAAAAATTATAAACTTAGTTAATGATGTACTTAGCTCTTTTAATTTGAATTTTGTTTAAAAGGTTATCACAGGTATATATATATGAAATAGATTATGGTATATTTAATTTAACTCAAAAATGTAAATAGAAATAAAAATGTTTTACTTTTTTCACTTTTAAGAATAGTAATTAGACAATTCAAGAAGCTTCTTGTCAGAATTGTCTTAACATCAATACTCTGATACAGAATTAGTAACTATTTTTACAAGTCTTCACATTTTAGCTGCACAACATTATAATTACCAACTTTTTTGTAGGTTCTGACTAAGTAACAGAAAATCTGTCAAAGTCACTTTTATAAAAGAAAAGAAACATATTTATTAGTACATGGCATTTTTTTCATTATGATAGCATCATTGTTGAGGCCAAGCAGATATTGCTTGATTCCAAAACAGACGGTTGAGAGACAAAACGAGTTAGATTTTACTAATTAGATAATTGTCAGATTGTTATTTTTACTACTGTGTACTCTAAGCTAATTTTATGTCTACCTGTTTATATTTAAAATCCACAAGCATTCTACTTGCTAATTAATTTCTTGTGAGGTGTCTTATTAACTGCTTTCTGAAAGTCGGTATTAGCATGGTTGAAAATTTGATGAAAGAAAAGACTTTATCAAATTCAATTAGCAAGAAGTCCCTTTTCCAAAACCATGTTAAAAATACTTAATTTACTGACAACTTTCCCATCATTTGTCTAAATAATATTTTTTTTACAGACTTCAAAAGTTGGAAAAATTAAATCAATAGAGTTGCTTTTGAGTTCCATATTATATTAGCTTATTTTAATTTTTTCAAACCAGAATAAAAATAACATAACTCATTAGGTCCATCATATCTTTTAATGAGTATTCAAAATCTGATATGGAAATACAAAGATTGTGCTGTCGTACATGTTTCTATAGGTGTACTTATGTTCTTAAATTTGTTAATTTATTTCAGTCGTTCTGAAATTGTTGGTTCTTGATTATACTAGCACATCTACTTGTATTTTATCTTTCAGTAGCAAGCTGAACATACAAAGGATGTTTGGAGTCATTGTGGGTCGTGGATTGTACGGAAAATTGAAAAGAGTCTACAAGTTAATATACATTGTTTGAAAATGTCAGCAGTCTTTCCTGTTTGCACATAGCCAGTAAAAAGACTTTATTGGTAAGAGTATTTATTTTTACTTGCTAAAATAAATCTGTACTTATCATTATAGCAAGTAAGTGGTATTTTATGCACAAAGGAAATAGTAATAATGTTGTTTTTTTTCTGAAATGTCGAAAGACTGTTCAGGATGTGAATGTAGGAGAGACAATACTTTCATAAATGTAGTAATATTATTCATTCACCTGATACTTAGACCATCATCTTATGAATAATAAACATTATACATCAGTTCTTTTTACAGCATATGAAGTGCTTTATTTCAGGTGATAGCTAGTAAACAAAATGGTAGCATTAAGGCATACAGATTGTAAACACAGAAGCAATAACATTCCTTAACACTGTTGAAGTTAAAATTGTTAGAAACTTCATCATTCTTACTAATATCTTATATATTGAAGTGAATGAATTCACAAATATGTGTACTTATCTTGGATTATAAAGATAAAATCTTGTAAACAGCTAATTCAATTTTTTATCCATTCAATAAATGTATTTTTTATGGGAAATAGTTGAACTTGCTTTGTCTGAGAACATTCTATTTCTGTACAACTTAAACAGTTCAGATTATACATATACATATATATATATATATATATATTAATTCTCATAAATGTTTCGGCTTAGTTTTCTTGTAGTTTTTGTATAGTAAAAGGACTATAAGATATTCTAGAATTCTAGAAATAGGATTATGACAGTTTAAAAACTAACTTGACAAATCTGAAGTCAAAATTTGATTACATAATGACCTGTTCATCTTATATGTATAATGAATGTTATATCAAAAATACCAAATATGAAATGTTATAAAAAAAAAACAAGCGTATTGGATTGTTAACATAAAGTTGAAAAAGGTAAGAAAATACAGTTTCTATCAGTTTAAGATTCCAAAATTTGTTCTGTCACTTGGTTTGAGTTACTCAAGAGTTATGCTGGTGAAAATTAAACCATTAGAAGAAAAACTGCCATGCATGCAAAAAAACTGTTATGACATTTACATAATTATATTAAGAATCAAATAATTAAAAAATTATAAATTTATTTAACTTATTGGTGCCATGTAGTGTGTGCTCTACTCAGATGCAATGATCATCAACATTTTTACTTTTAATTGCAACTCGTGCCAGATACTGTAAATAATGCTTTCATATTAATAAAGTACAAAATACCATTACATAATATATTTAGGGCAAATATAATTGGAATGAAATTAGTTGCAACAATCAAAACTGGTACAATTATAACCTGAATTTTAAGGTACCCTTTAAGAACACACAACATATTAAGTTATCATTAATTTCCTAAACAATAAACATGGATAGATATAATTTATTTAGCAAGAAATTATGTTTCAATGAATGGTTATGATGACAGTATCTGTATAGAGCACATGCTATAGTGTTAAATATCTTTTTAAACATAATAAAAGTAAAATATTTTATTACTTATCTGAATGTTTAAAGTGTTAAAGTTTGGGAAATTCACATTGGAATTCACTTTTTTCTCAATGGAAAAAAATTCCAAAGTCACATGTTGTTAGTATCACACTTGTCCAGGCTAAAACTATAATTGCACAGCATTTCTTTAAATCACCCATGGCAGAGCTCACCCATCCTATTTAAAGCTTTTTTGTAAATGACAATTAGGGTAATATGACAAAATTTAAAATAATACAGTAAAATCTGTCTAAGTCAGAATTGCACAGGACTTAGTAAAATTTCCGGCTTAAGCAGGTTTTCCAGATTAGACAGTGAACATGCATTTTCTTAAGTATATATAAGTAAGACATTTGTGAAGGAAGTTATTATACTGTTTATGCTATATTTATTAGAATAAGAACAAAAATAGATACATAAGTACACAAAATCTTAAACAAATTTATTTGAAGAAAGTGTCTAGATTCATCTGTTTTGTTTGTTTAATGGGCTTTCTCATATGGTTAAAAGAGAACGTCAATTCTTCAACCTTTTCATGAAGTTCATTTCTCCCCTTCATTTTTGCATACAGTTTGATAGTGTTAATATAACTTAACACTTGCGATGAAGTAGGAATTTCTATTTCATCACTGTCTTTTCCAGTTTGTTTATCTTCTGAATCTCTCACACTGTTACCATCTTGCGATTATATTATAGATTTTAAGTCAATTTCATCAGTTTCTGTTAAAATATTTTTGTCAACGTTCACAAAATGTTTCCTGTTCACAGAATCATCTGCATCAATCTTCTCATAGTTTGAATTTCACTAGAATCGTCATAAACAATTTCTCCACAATCTCTGCCGTTATCAAGAACAAATCCACAGCTTCGAAAGCATTTTATTATGCATTCATCTTTTACGCATTTGATTAAATGACTTAAAAATGCAATTGCATCTAACACATTAATTTTCATGGTAATTTCAGATACTCTCTTATAGTCATTCATGTTTGTAATAATATGCTGAAGCATCAATTTTCTGTATTTCAATTTTATACACTGTATAATTCCATTATCTAGTGGCTGTAGAAATGATGTTGTATATGGATGTAGAAAGACTAAACAAACATTTGAAAGTTGAACTTTTGGGTGACAAGTTGCATCATCTAGGAAAAGTAGAATATTCCTATTTTCTTGTTCCATTCTTTTGTTTAATTTGTTTAAACATTCCTTGAATATAGCACTTGTCATGCACGTTTTATTATTTGGCTTCTCTAGTTTTCCATCAGCAAATCCGACCAAAAGTACAGTCAATTGTTCTTTCGAATAGCAACCTTTGGAATAATGACAGCAGAAAAAAGAACAGAATATATGTAACAAATCCTTACTATAACAAAATGTCCAAGAATGTATTAATATTTTAACAAATTACTAATTAAATAAGAATTTATTAATGTTTAATCAAAAACATTTTTTCTGGCTTACTCAAGTTTTAATCCTACTTGTTGATAGATAAGGTAGGTGAAAGATAATTTTCTGTCTGCATTATGCAAGTACCGTCATATAGAGGGCCTTTTATAAGAGAAATCTTAAGATAATACTGCAAAATTTTGATATTTCTGCCTTGTACAGGTTTCTGTCCAATGCAGTTTCTAGCTTAGACAAGTTTTACTTTATTAGATTTTAGGAAAAAGTAACCCTAAATCTCTTTGTCTTGATCATTTTCATACACTTAATGATAAATATCTATGAAAAAATCAAATAATATCATTGTGCTGTCAGTAACTTTATTTTCACCTTTTGTGGTCATGATAGTTTATATAGTGCCTTTCTGAATCCATGTACAACAATATTTTTGAGACAGCACTGTAATTTCTCTCTTCTACTTGCAGAATAGCTATATCCATCACATATCTGTCTTTGAAATAACATCCACCTAAAATTTACAAGTTTAACATGGCCTGTGATGATGCCTGATGACATCATTAAGTGATAAAAAGTCATCCACCAATAGGAAAACAAAACTTTTATGCGTAGTAACTCCTCTTAAGCACATACAGTCAATAATTTTATTATTTTCCTCTGCATTAAACTTAACAGATGTTTTAATCTTTTTACATTTATGTTCAATTCACTGAGATTTGTGTTTGTCAACAAAACGTAGGTTTTTTTTTTCTGCCTTTGTTTCAGAAGCTATGTTTAACATTATGTAGACTTGTAATCCAAAAGTTGTGGGTTCGAATCCCTGTTGCACCAAAAATGCTCACCCTTTCAACTGTGGGGACATTATAATGTGATGGTCAATCATGTTATTCATTGGTAAAAAAGTAGCCCAAGAGTTGGCAGTGGGTGGTGATGACTAGCTGCCTTCCCTCTAGTCTTACACTGCTAAATTAGGGATGGCTAGTGCAGATAGCTCTTAAGTAGCTTTGCGTGAAATTCAAAAACAAACAAACAAACATTATGTATTCTCAACTGATGTTGACTTGTGTGAAAGTACCCGAGTTTAAAACATAGAACCTATTTCTTCTATGGCTTCTGTTGAGGGTATTGCAGCATGTTGTGGGTTCCTTCATTATTACTCGGCTTTCTTTTCCTGTCTCTTTGACCATTGTATTTTCTCTGTAATTTTAATTTGTTAATAACTAGGAAAACAGCAAATTTAACTAAGTGTTTCTCTCGTCTGGATTTGGTTTAAATACCACCTTACTGGTCAGGCAAAATTTTCAATCTGTGAATCTCTTTCTGAATGTGATTTCCCAAGTATGTTTCTTTCATTATCCTTAGCCTGTGTCTTATGATTCTTCCTCATCTTTACTCAATATAACTAATTTTGTCTTTCTTCACCTAATATTAGGGTTTATGCTATTTTCTCTCTTGATAAACTCCACTAGCCTTGTCCCCCTCAAATTTTTTACTTTTGTGACTTCCAGCTATTCTTCCTTTTCTCCTCTAGATTCCCAGTCTTTGGTACCTCTTTTACCTGTTTGAGGAGCTGACTTCTTGTCTTCTATTTTGCTCTCCAGTTTACTGTTTTCCCATCTTTAATTTTTCTCACCATCCTCCTAAATTTCTTCTCCTTCCCTTGACCTGAGACACTTCTTTGTGCTCCAGAGGGGTTTTCTGGAGAGGTTCACTTTCTTCTTTTTACCATATTAGCCTGTACCACTTCTACTTTGACCATCCTTTCGTGATTTCTTTGCTGACGAGAAGTGTAAGGTTGGGATGCTCTTCTAATTTATGTACACTAGTTTTTCTTCATATTTCTGTAGTCTTAATCAGGCTTCCTTTCATTGTCCAGAAGTCTTTGGTGAAGTTCATGTTTCAATGGGGACCTGGACTGAAGTGGATACGCATCAGTCCTTGTTATCTTTTTTGGTTTCTCATCTTTTCCTTTCTCACTCCTTGACTTTTCTTTCTTGGCCAGATAAGCCTACAACTACACTTCCCGTTTCAGCTTCTAGGTTTTTCTGTTCTTCCTGTCCTCCAGCTATCAATTTTTTTGCTTGTCTAATCACTAACTATCCTGTCAAGTCAGACTATGTAGGTGCCCTTTTGTCTCACTTTTCCAGCCTTTGGTTTCAATTTTTTTACCAACAGATGGGATCTTAGTGTTTTTACCCAAGTCTCTCTTTCTGCTTCTTTTTTTTTCCTTATATATCTTTCTTTGTCCTTTATCTTCCCTCTGACCCTGTTTATCTTCAGCCAAAATTATTTTGGCCAAATATGCCATTGAGAGGATATACACCCTAGGCCTGACATTGACCTCACATTCTCAACTGGTTTCTTGTTGTTCCATGATTCTAGGTAGAGAATTTAATTCCTTTCCACTGGTCTTTTTCACTCGGTCTGTGGGTAACTAAATCATCATCTGCAAACTATTGAATGTCTTGTCTCCATGGTTTGGTCTTCTCATTTAATCCTATAGGTGATATTATTTCACTTTCAGGGTCTCTGGCTTCCTGGGAATAGCTTATTCCTTTGGGGCATGCACATATATACATCCTCTGGTGAACTTGGTGAGACCAGTGGAATCTTTCTTGAATTCCATTGTCCTTCATTATGAACCTCCCTTGTCCTCATCTTGGAGATTTGTTTTGATGACTCAACTGTGCCAATCTCATAATTGGCACTCCATTACAATCCTTCCCCATTTCTCTCTTTCTTCACACCTTCTTCTCTTTCATGTTAGGACACATTTCTGAGCAACACTTTGTTTTCTGGTTTTTTAGCATTTTTGCTGTACATCAAGGGTGTTCCCATTTCCTGCCTTTTTTCAGTGGATCAGTTAGTTCTGATTCACTCTGGCTGTTCAATGGTAGTTTTTATATCACCTTCTGAGGGATCACCCACTCTAGGACTTTCTCCCATTGAGTTTATCTTGACATTTACTGGCAGCTTTGTTTCTGATGGTGAATTATCTTACTCTACAAAACCATATTCTGCTCATAGTTTAGTCCTTCCAACCTTAGGTTTTTCATTGGTGTTGCTGCTGGTTGGGCACATCTTTCATGGATAACTTTGTCTCTCATCTTAACTCCTGGTTCCTCTCTTCTAGCTACCAGTTCCTCATCTTTGATTGTCAGTGCTTTCAACCAATACTTGTCTCACCCTGTGCTGTATGCTTATACTCCTTTTTGCCACCTCACCCTGGTACACAACACTTCTTTTTGGATCCTGTTGCTGACAACTTTTATGGCCAGCTCAAACCAGGTTTACTCAACTTCTTCAATTAATATTAATCCCCATTCCTCTATCCAGTGTCCCCTCTCTATTACTTTCATCTCACATTCCTTTTTCATTGAAAGATATTACCCTTTACTCTCAACTTGTCAACAGATGTGGCAGATTTTGTTTTCACTGGTTCATTAGTTTTACTGTGATGCACCTTTCTGCCATTTTCACTTGGTTGTTTGACCGTGATTTGTCACTCTTTAGCATTGCTGGGTTTCAGGCAGTCTTCCACTTCCTTTTTTTCCTTTTGCTTTACCATATAGTTTTCTTTTTCTGTCTTTTACACTGTTTTTGTCCAACTCCTGTACCTGGCTAAGATCTTAATGTGGTGTTGTATGCTCTCATATATGCTTAGTTTGAGTTGTTGGCTTCTTACTCTTTATAAAACCTTTCTATTATGGCTTAGCTCCTCCCTCTTTGTGCATGAAGGTGCTTCTTGCACTCTGTTCAATTTCACTTACATACTTCTCTACCCATAATGGTCCTTACTTCCTATGACTTTGAATGCTCAAAATGGAGGGACTGTTCCATCTCTTCTATCTCACCTCTTTGTTCATTCAAACTCAGATTGGGCTGTTCAGAGTTACTTGTTACAAACATCTCCCTTTTGGGGTTCTAACCATCATCTGTTTCTATCCTGGGACCCCTCCTCATCCAGGAACCTCTTACCTTCCATCCTTACTAGAAGTGGCCATCAGGCTGTACAGTTGATGTATTCTTTCCTATATGTTGTTGTTTACAGGATCCTTAATATTTTGTTGCATGTGATTTGTCACCTGTCTCATTCTCTTGCTTCTCATCTTCACCAGCCCTTGAATAAGATCTCTCAGGCAGGCATGTAGACAATTCCCCAGATATTCATTGCTCATTATATTCGTCATCATACAATTTTGCCTCCCTTCAATTAATTCACCGTCTTTTCCGTTCCATGTACCATGACCTCACCAGGTGGCTTTTGTTGCCTCCCAGGTTATATGTATTTCACAAAATATACATCTGGCCATGGGTAACCATCTGCTCTGACTTTACCAGTACACACTATTAAGATGGAGTATTTTACAAGAACACTAGAGATATCTTCATAGAATGCACAATCATTCAACTGCCCAGTCTGGACTGTACCATTCCATAGGCACTGGCTACTACTTTGACTTGTGCTTGCCAGCTTTTCAAAGTAATGATTTGTAGTGATTTATTGCTCTATCTCCAATAAAAGGCTTTCATGGCAGGCATCCAGTGGGGATCTGAGTACTTCTCCAGGTTTTCCCAATAAGTATTCTCTCCGCCTGTTTATGTGGAACATGGGAGACCTTGCCATGGTTCCTAACCACTAGTATGGTGGACCTTGGGGAGTTCCTCTTTGACTTATCCTAGCACAATAAGGCAAGAAGTAGGGTGTTGGTGAACTATCATTATATGCTGCAAATCACCCCTCAAACAGCTTTTCTGTCCTCCTGCAGCCAGAGTCTCTTCAGTTGAATCAAGGTGTGCAACCTCTTGGTCTGACTGCACCCTAACCACATCACACATATTGGCTTACTGACTGCTTGTGTGCAAGTGCATGAATGGCTGTGTTTTCATTCCACCCATCTTTGTGACACTTGGGGTTTATTTGCTTTTCCTATTTATGTTCTGGGCAAAGAGTATACCCTGGTTGAGACAAGATGCTGTCTCTCATGGATGTGCTTGTGTTGAACCCTTGCCATTGGATGTCACATTTCATGAGCTTTCAGAAATTATTTTGAGTGCAAGAGCTTAAGGGTAGCTACTACACACTTGTTGCTCTTTTATTGTTGGAGAGCTTTTGTCATATGATGTCATTAGGCACTAAAGCAGTTTACAATAAAATTGAATTTTGGGTGAGAGTTAGCTCAAGGCTAATAACATGCAAGTCTCGTAGGCAGTTGTATGTGGTATATAGTTATTTTGTGTGAAGAAATGAGTATCTATTGGAAATACATTTTCAGATTAGGAAATCTAAACTTGGTGTGCTTTCCATTATTATGTATCCTGTCATTACTAGTGGTCTTCTGTTATTCTTCTCCTTACAACAAATTTATGATTTCAGAGAAATTTATAAATTCACCACCAAACTACAAGTACAAAAAGAAAATACTCAAATATGAAGATATTTTTGTTCATCCACTAAACATGAAGATTTCATTTATCTGTGCTTTCCATGGAACTTTGTCATCCTCTCTGTGTGTGGCACCAACTTGAAGATATTTCTATAAAATGTCAACTTTTCTATCACTTCTGAGGAAACTAAAGAAGCCCTAGAAGATGATGTACCAACTCCCATCCATAGTGTCCACAGGGCTAGGTCCAATAAAATTGGAAAGTTTACATTTATCAACTGGTAGATTGCATACTTTAGCATGGCTCTTTCTTTAGATACTTCCATTTCAAGGGCAAGAAACCACATGCAAAAAACATCAAACCTCCATAAACCATACCTTTCACTACAGTTCATATCCTTGTTCCTTCATCAAAATTATACCCTAAACCCAGTATCAGATCAATCAAACCAAATTCTCACTGCAAATTAACAGACCCAAATTTCATCTAAAAAACGTGACATCAAATCCCAAAAGAATATTCAATATCTAACCATCAAGACCAAGCAACCACTGAAACTCTTTCCAACTTAGCCAGAGAGTATGATAAAAAAAAAAAAAGTATTAACACCTTGGATTGTCTTTTACTAGCTAGAAATACTATCCAAAGAATTAATAGTTACCAATTACTATACTACCAGTAAAAGAGTTTAAAAACATTTCCCAGTCTTCCAAACACTAACAAATTTCCTGACAAACTACCTTGGACATCACTCCCTCAACTTTCCCCAGCTCTATTTCAGCATTGAGACATGATCAGTATCTCCCAATGAAAAATCTGTTCAAAGTAATTTACTTTCAGTGTTCAGTTCCTTTCATTTCTAGTGTATGAGAGTGGGTGAAGAGAGATTCCCTAATCTCTGACCATCTGTTGGTCCTACCAAAATTCCTACTTTGATGTATTCATATCATATTTCTTTATGTAAACTGTTTTAGAAACAAATTGACCATGAAAGTCTGTTGTAATTTAATGTACAAATACATAATAAAGATGTGTAAGCAGTGGTCTTCCTCTTGTAATGAAAAGTATGTGAAATGCTTTAATGTTTGTAAAAAACATATGTTTTTTTTCTTTTGTAAGAGACACATTCCATGAATGTATGTGAATAATGGTATTTGTGTTATGTTTGCAAAATAAAAATCACGTAGAGATTTTTCAGTCAAATTGCAGGTCATAAATTGCAGTCATAAAATTTAAAATCATTATTGGAGTTTGTACAGGATCTTTATTTGATCAGATAGCTGAAAAGTTATATCTTGTTATCTGTTTGTGTAAAGCCTGAAAATTTAATTATTAGTATCATATCAAACAACTTTTAAAATTGTCAAAATTGTAAACCATTGTTATAGATATTAGCTGTTTAGACAGTATACTAGAATGTTTTATACAAAAAACATGTTTTATACTTGACTATATTAAACATGTTTTTTTCCTCTTTCTTTCTGTTTTGTAGGTCCAGTCCAGAAACCAGTGCCCAAACCCATGTTGCGTAACTGACTGGCCTGAGTCACAATCCTCGATGAAACGTTCATTTTTATGTAACATTTTTCGTTCATTCTTCACAAAAACATTTCATAAAGATCCTTTTCACACTGACAAAGTAGACAAATCTCAGTATGATCTTGTGTATATTTCACCATCAACTTCCTACATTTTCTGGGGTCAGCTGGTTGCTAGCAGTTTAATGACTTTTTTTGTGCTTATCAAAGGCTTTCATATAACAAATTTTGAAGCAGATTTTCTCTTTTTCTCATACTTAGAAAATACCACAGAACTAAATATTGCTTGTGGTGCATTTGTTTTCTTAAATCTTTCTATATTTGCTATTGCTCAGAAATACCCGATTAGAATGTACTTTAATGAAAATAAGGAAGAGTTTATTATAATAATATTTAACATTCTTCCATTTTTAACTCATAAGATAAAGTGTCAGTCAGGTGATGTTGTACATATAAGTAGTTCAAGCCACACACAATTTACAGGTGGTTATAAGTTAGGAAAAGGAAACTAATAATCACACCTGAACATTTCAGGTATCCTGTTTATTACAACATTCTCTTAGGTTATGTTCAAAAGAACAGTCATAAGGATGATACTTAGGCTGTTTCTCTTATGATGAGATGTAACTAGATACTGATACTAATTATTAAATAATTATTTTGTCCTTTGAGACATTTCAGGATAATGTAAAGTCATACAAAGTATATTGAAATATAATAAAAGTTTTTTTATTATTATTATTCTGTGTGTTGTTTATCTGAAGTCTAGTTTCAGCATTTAAAGTGTTAACAGTTTCAGAGGAATTTTTAATGTACCGTATGGTTGCAGTTTCTTGTAAACTACTAAAATGACAAAACATAATGAGCGAGGAAATTGTGATATATCTATTTCTGTCAAAAATCAATGAAGCTTGAGCAAGTTGTATTCATACAAGATAAAAAAAATTTGAAATTTAAAAACCTGCAGATAGAATTATAAAAAAAAATAAAATAACGACTGAAGATGCTGTGGACAGGCTATTACCTAGAAGTGGGGTCCAAATAGGAATCTGTAGTTTAGGTAGATAAAGTTTACAGTATCTACAGCCTTATTTATTTACTCTTTTTGTGCTCAACTATGGGCAAAAAATTGCTTGATATGGTAGCAAACTTTATATATTGTAATGATATAATAAATATCGCTAGTAGCCAGCTGTTTATATAGTGAGTATTTATAGTTCCTGTGTAATTAAATTATCTATAGAGAATGCATAGGAGAGGACAAATATCTGCCTACACTAAGACACAACTCTCACTAGTGCATATAAAATCATACTAGTGTTTTGAAAAGCAATCTTTGCAAATAAAACATATATATGCCTAAAGCATTGCTTTAAAACAGATGTTTGTGTCTTTTAAAATAATTATTCTTCAAAGGTGTGTAATAACATTTAATATTACATGTATGTATTTTTTATTTTGACTTCATTTCATACATAATATAAGGGTTAGCTACTTAAGGACACTGATTTGTTAGTGTACATGTCACAGTCATTTGTTGTTCATCTTTATTGACTGGTAACTCCTGTCTCACTTTGTACTTAAGTTTTTTAAAGGAACACCAGATATTTGTTAAGAAAGCTCACTTTAAAGGTTAATGATAATACTATTGACAGTAGAAATATGATGTTTTTCAGCTTGTGTTAAATTAGGAGAAACAAATTGACTTTTGAATACCTCCACGACTTTTGCAATACCTCATTCAGTATTATACCAAGAGTTTTATTGCAATATGCCAAGCTACTTTCATTGTAGGCTTGCAAGAGAATAATGACAATAATAAGAATAATTACAAGAGGGCCATTTGAAATGGTTTTTCTTTTCCTTGTAAGTTTAACATGTGCTTTTTTTGTGTGTTTACAGCCTTAACAGTTAATGGTAAAGGTTTCAAAGTGTTGTATGAACTGAATCTTTACTGTTTAAAGTGCTTTCTTCCTAGACCTTCTGTTAAAGGTTTCATGCAATTCCTTGTAATCCTTATCGTGAACCACTCTCATGGTTCATGATATTCTTGACCTCAAAATATTTTTCATGTAGTTTTTTTTTTTCATATTTAGATATTAACCATACTTTAACAATCAATTTACTGTTAAAAGAATAACAACAAAAAATAGGTGTGATTATAGTAATTTCAAAGATCTTTACTTGGAACTAATGATCACAGTTCTCAACAACACGTTGGGATTTCATATCAAATTGTTCAGATACCAGTTCATGTCCCTGTTTTCAGGCAATAAAATTTTTAGTTTCATGTTAGAGAGCTCTATTTCACTACTAATAATTTATCACCAGTTAATGTTTGTATGTTCCATAAATTATGTATAATCTTATAGTTTCTTCAATGTTAATTTTACATTAGATTTACATAATTCTTATTTTCCCTAGAGCAATAGAATAGGTTCACAGAATAACAGGAGATTCAGCAAGATATCCATTGTAAGGTAAGCCTACACAGTTTAAAACACGTAATATTTATTATTAAGTAACACAATGTTTGTACTTCATTTAGATGGGCTGTTGTGTATATTGGATTAAAAGTATCCTCTCAAACTGATAAAACTAAGATTGTTAACCAGACTGTTTTAAATTCAGCATTGAATTAATCCAGATTAACCAGTGTTAATCCTCATTCAAGCTTAAGAAATACCATAACCTTGAGATAAACCATCTGAAATACCACTGTACAACATGTATTACGCTATGTAACATAGGTTTTGTTCTTGAATAGTATGTGTTATTTCTTAATTGCTTATGTTGTAAAAGCACAGAAAATGGCCATTATTCCCTTCAAACTTTGCTTTTGTGACCTGGATAATGAAATTTAGAAATTAACCTATTTTCTATGTAAAAACAGGCAAATTTGCACATTTTCATTTACATAAGGTCTGAATAAAACAACATATGAATCAAGATTTACATGTATTTACACTAACGTTATACAAAAATGTTTAGAAGTGAGTAGTTTTTTGAGATTCTTTAATGGATGATATATTCCCACAAAAATATTTTAAATTTACCTTGGGCCGATGCACATGCTACCTTTTTTACCCTTTAAGAATAGAGATCTTAAAATGAACAAGTTTTAAATTAATTTTGTGGGAAAGAATAATGTTTTTGATCAAAATTTGTTATTTATGTTACATGTATGAAAAGTATCATAACCATTATATTTTATCAAAGTATTTTAATTTTAGGTAACGTTAATAATGATCTTCATACTAAGTTTGGTGGCCTTAATTCATAATATGATTGTTGCTCAAACCAGGGACAGTGCTAAACATATTAATGTATTAAGCTCACTGGCATCAAAATCAAAACTGTTTGTTTGTTGTTTCTAATTTCGCACAAAGCTACTCGAGGGCTATCTGTGCTAGCCATCCCTAATTTAGCAGTGTAAGACTAAAGGGAAGGCAGCTAGTCATCACCACCCACTGCCAACTCTTGGGCTACTCTTTGACCAACAAATAGTGGGATTGACCATCACATTATAACACCCCCACGGCTGGGAGGGCGAGCATGTTTGGTGCAAAGAGTATGCGAACCCGCAACCCTCAGATTACGAGTCGTACGCCTTAACACGCTTGGCCATGCTGGGCCATCAAAACTGATTTCAGGTAATTAACATGGTAACATAATCCCTTTGAATATATGTTAACCATTTTTTCTAGACATTTATAAATAGTATTAAATCTTTATTTATTAAAAACAAATATGTATTTTGTTGACAGATGACAAGAATATATGGTCATATAAATCAGAGAATGTCAGGTAATTGTTTTAATAATGAAATATTTTGTGTAAGCCAATGAACATCTTCAAAACTACTGGCATCTCTAGGGAAAAATTATAAATTTAAACCTTGTGTATGTGATATTTTTCAACATGGCCATAAATTATCAAACATAGACATAAATTATAAGAAAGATACCTTGTCACAGTTTTCTTAAAGCAGGATTGTATTTAACAACAATAATATTAAGTTGTAGAATGTAATGCTGTAGATCAAAATATATTTACCATCTGTTCTGTTTTAAAAACAAATCCATATCCCTATAATCACAGCTGATGAGTCTGAAGTCTCATGGTCCTTTATTGTTTTACATTGGTGAGACACAATTCAGAACAGTATTTGAATTGTATGTCAAACTTCTAATCAGAGGGCTTAACTAAGGTTTAAATTACAATGTCACTAACACTCCTTGTGCTTTAAACTATTGACGCTTTTTACACATGACTATTAATCCTGAGTAAGATTAAATAGTCAACAATTACTTGGACAGTGCTTGTTACTGCCCTTGAAAATAGGGGTAACATTAGCAGTATCCAGTCTTCTGACACCTGTTCCCCTGCTACTCAATTACTCATAAAAAATTTGAGTAAGTGGTTTAGTTATGCAATTCTTAACTTGTTAAAAATACCTGCCCCTGGAGCCTTTTCATGTTTTAAGTTTCTCAATTTTAATTTTGGTTTTATCACTAATATTGAGGTTTATGTACAACAGCACTGTTTGCTGTGCTTAACTTGGAATCTAGAACACTGCCTACATTTTCTCATGTGAAAACTACACATAAAAAATATAGCAATTCGTCCATCCATCAATCTTCCATAACAACTTCCTTCAACATCCCTCAAATACTAAATTCCCATGTTAAATTATACTTACCATTAATGTATTTAAATTAACTCTTTATTGTTAGTCTTAGCATGTTCAGCTAACCTTTTTCCATTTTTGATTTTCTAATTGTTTTAAACAAGTCATGATTTTTATAATCCTCCAGTTTTCCATTTTTGTATTTAACTTAAATATTTGTAATTTATTATGTTTATGATTAATTTCCTTTACAATGCTTTTAATTAAACCATCTTGTCTGCTAGTTACAACAACCTTTTTCTTCTTATATTTAACGTAATTATTTTGAATATTTGAGTTATTTTTTAAAAAACATCCACATCTATATTATGCGGTATTCCAATCTATCCGTTTCTGTGTCATACCCTCAAAATGTGGAGCTAAAATACTATTATTAATTATTTCCATTCATGATGCCACCTCAAACCAGATTCTACAATGGGCATGTTTACCTAATTCCTTCCTCTCTTCCAAAATATTAACATTTTTTACATTTGTTACGTATTATAATTTATCTTCGACGATTCTCCGATTTATAATGTTATATGTACTAGGTATTAAGATTACAAATAGCCGGAAATATTAATTTTAATTGATAAATTAATTAAATGTGAATATGTATCAACTTTAGGCTATGTACCAGCAAGATTTATTCACACAAATTTCTTTCTTAATACAAATATATTTTAATATACAAACAAACAAAAGATACAGTTCACAATAACGAAGATTATTAACAGTTATTACAAATGATAGTTTACATACAAGAGTTTTATAAACTTACAGATAATACCGATTCTTACATCCGGTCTAGAACTGAATATTTCATCGACGGTAGAGCTTTGCGACGAACAAATCAATTCTTAGTTGATATTAACTTTGCTCAAGCTAGTGCTGTCTTTCCTTATCTAGCCTCACTTCTTTCGGCGAAGAGATCTAATGTCGTTGTAGAAATAAACAACGTCCAAGGTAATTCACTGAATGTGAATTGTTTGTAATGTTCGAAATTTATAAATGTTCCTGGCCAAATTCTGAAGTTTTCTTATTAAGCATAAATTGCAATTTATTGCTTCCGAGGCCTATCGACTGTATCTGACTGATAATATTCTTCCATTACTGTTTCTCGACAAGATGATTTTTTTACGAATCTCGCAAGTTTATCGAAATTTAAACAATGTTCGAAAACGCTCTAGCATTTTCGTAAAACAAATATTGTCGATTCGAACTCTCAAGAATCGTCCACAAATGTAGAGAAACGGTGTGACTCACACAATTACGTGACATGCAAAAAAATAAAACTGTACTGAAACAAACGTAGTTATTAAAATAAACTTATAACGGCAAATCCGTTACACCTAGACCCGGCATGACCAAGCGTGTTACCGCGTGCGACTCGTAATCTGAGGGTTGCGGGTTCGCATCCCCGTCACACCAATTATGCCCTTTTAGCCGTAGAGGCGTTATAAGTGACGGTCAATTCCACTATTCGTTGGTAAAAGAATTGGCGGTGGGTGGTGATGACAATTTGCCTTCCCTCTAGTCTTACACTGCTAAATTAGGGACCGCTAGCAGAGATACTCTCGAGTAGCTTTGCGCGAAATTCAAAACAAAACAAACAAACAACACGTTGAATTAGATGGACTACAGTAGGAGAAGACCACGCTGGATTTCACTGCTGTCAGCTAAGAACAGGAAGATAAGACTACAGTCGGCACGGAATCACCAAAACTAGATGACTGAAGATTGTAAAAACATGGCCTGGTCTGACAAATCTCGATTTATGCTGTAAGATGCAGATTGTAGGGTCCAAATTTAGCGTAAACAGCATGTATCATGAATTCATCCTGCCTTGTATTAATGGTACAGACTGGTGGTGGTGGTGTAATGGTGTGGAACATGTCTTCTTGGTACACATTAGGCCCCTTAACACCAGTTGAGCATCATTTGAATGGCACAGTGTACATGAGTATTGTTGCTGATTATCTGCATCCTTTTATGGCCACAATCTACCCCTTTTCCAATGATTACTTCCAACAGGATAATGCACCATGTCACAAAGCACGCATCATCTCAAGCTGGTTCCATGAACATGACAGAAACTTCAGTGTACTCCAATGACCTGCACCTTCCCATATCTCAATTCAATAGAGCACCCTTGGAATGAAGTAGAACGGGAGATTCACAGCATACATATATGGCCAACAAATCTGCAGGAACTGCACGAAAATATCGAGTCAGCATGGACCAAAATCCTTAAGGAATGTTTCCAGCACCATGTTGAATTCATTCGTTTTAAATATAGACGGACGACAGTGTTTACAAACTTAAGTACAATTTGGATGAATAGAAGTATAAAATACAAATGTTAATTACATTCGTCTGATACTCATGAAAGAAAAATAGGATTAACAAAAATAATATAAAATATTAACTATCTAACGTAAAAATTAAAAGTTAATAGTTTGCTTTTGAATTTCGCGCAAAACTACTCGGGTGCTATCTGCGCTAGCCGTCCCTAATTTAGCAGTGTAAGACTAGAGGAAAGGCAGCTAGTCATCACCACCCACCGCCAACTCTTGGGCTACTCTTTTACCAACGAATAGTGGGATTGACCGTAACTTTATAACACCCCCACGGCTGGGAGGGTAAGCATATTTGGTGCGACTGGGAGTCGAACGCCTAAACACGCTTGGCCATGCCGGGCCTAAAAGTTAATAAGAACTTGTTTTGTAACCATTCCCGGCCGCTTAAAAAATCGTGCCAGCACATCCAACACATTTTAAAAAGTAAGGAAGAGGAGTGGCATTTCTTAGCATGGATTTTGGTAGGGTGATGGATGTAAATGCCATTTTAAAATACAGTTCTTTACAAACTATAAATAAATTTTGTAACCTATTGTGAAATATTAGACTTGTATATCATTTTACAAACACGGCTTAGCCTCACACCTTCAAGGACATTTCTACTGAAAGAACAACAAGTTTACTAATTATACGTATGTATACTGTAAAATACGTATTAGCATGACAGAACTTCAATAATGTGTCATATATAAGAATACAAACTGTGTTCTACTTCCTTGTATTAATACAGGGAATTTCAATTCGTACAGGTATGTGTGGTTTCCACGTGGGTCAAGAAGGTTGTTCATTTTGCTTTGGCAACATAGTTTTCTGTTTCGTTCATCTCCAGCAGCTATTTTTGTTTCTGAGTGGTAAAGGTATCCAGAAGATAACTTGTAGTAACTGAAGTTTCATACAGTAGTTTTGTTTTCCTATGGCAATCGAGTGATGTACTGAGATAGTGAAGTATCTCATGTTTCATTGACAATAACTTGTTAGATGGGTATTTCTAATCCTTCCATGTATATCTGATGTTATCAAGCTCACATGAGGTACATTCAGTCTGGAATAGATTCTCAAGGATCGATTTGTCTGAGTAAGCTTGGAATATATATAAAACTAACTCTCCAATAAAGACAAGTAAAGTATAGTTTCACTGTGTATGTTTTAATAAAAGTTATTTAATGAAGTTCTATATTTGTATTCGGACTCTCATTATTTCTCACGAACTAAATTACTTAGAAAATTCACAGAAATTTCGTGAGAAATTAATATCCTGTGGACTTATCTTGTTACTCTCATGGAAAACATTGTTATCTTAAAATACCACAGTAGATAGGAAGAAAAATACTTTGATTTCAAGCCAACAGGATATTTTCTTGTGGTGTTTTCTGTACTTTGTCTAATGCGTAGATCGTCTTTTACTTAAACTATTTGGTACTTAAGTCTTTAAAAAAACTTTGTTTGAGGAAATGGAATTTTCTTCAATTAAATGGATTTATATCCATATATATTAAGATGAAAAGTCGGTTACTGAAGAGATTATTGTCCAGAAGATTTATCAGGTCTAGAAGTCACATCGTGGATGCAGAACTTTTGCTAATGCTGTGAAGAACTTTTAGAGCTTTCTCATTGTGGCTGGTAACTCGAGAAGTTAGAATTCTAACTTTTGGTTTATCTAAACTGGTTGATCAAGCTTCCTCTGAAGACAAACCTTAGTGTGATATAGACATGAATGACAAAGTTGTTGTAGTAGTGAGTATGACAACGAACAAAGCCGTATGTATAGGATTCCAAGGTCCTTACCAATAACTTCACACCAATTCTGGCCAAAGCCATTAGTGAATAGTCGAAAAAGTATGCCTGTCAACAAATGACATCTCACCTGTGTAGTGAAGACAGTAACATGGGGCAGAAGAGAGCCTTTCTGAACAAAGACATATCTTATCATGACAATTGTGGATCAATGGGAAGCCAAAGGTTGAACATTATTGATGGAGAAGATGCTGAGAGCAACTTCTATTCTGCTATTCTGGACCAAGAACTTACTGTTCATCTAGGTGTGGGTGTCCTTGACAATGCTTAAAGCTCTGCAACTATGGTGTTGCGAACATTTCAGCGCGGTGGTGATTAAGAGTTTGTAACTGAAAGGCTGCGACCGTAACCACTGGCCCAGTGACTGAAGAAAAAGCAAATGCCTTGATATACAAGAATACAACAAAAGAATACCATGACCATGTCCTCAAGCTATTCTGCCCATATACCTATATCATTCTGAGTGTGAACCATAACAGATGGTTAATGAATCACACCAAAATCCAATTGATTGGATGGGTTATTGCTCCCTTCCAATAGGTTTCTTGCCAAAGCCTATGTTTATTATGCCTCTGCATTCACATATTTCTAAGAGTAAGGAGAAAAGTACCCATATAAAAGTTATTGTTTGTGACTGATGACTCAACCAGTGCAGAAAGGTCAGCAGCAAGTGGTAAGCACTGCTGTTACAGTTCTAGAAAACTAACGGATATCACGTCAGGCATGCCCTTTGACTTGAGGGAGTATGGCATTAAGTTTCCACTGAAAAGTTTGGGGTTCAATCTAGCTCATCCAGGGCTCATTTAAACATTGAGTATATTTGTAAAAATACAAGGACAATAAGCTGAGTTTATGGTAGACACATTAGCAGCCACAATCTGGTAATCAAGTATATCAAGTCCTCTGAGTAAAACTACCTTGGCCAGCGGATTACAACTTTATACAAATAACGTAAATTAGATGTGAAGGGAAAGATAAACCTCCAGCTAGGTTTAGATATCATCACTCACAAAATGTGTTATTCAACTTTGTTTTATCATTTCCATCTTGGTGTCAGTCTTACCTGTGAAACTGGTAGCTAGTGGCCTGTGGAAGATTTATTCCATGTCAGCCAAATTGCGCCAAGGAAAAGTGGATGGCATAAATGTATGTAGGTGAGGCCGCAGTACGTTCATATACACATGTGGTGTTCCATGGTTTGTAATGGACAACATTTAGTGTGTTGATACCATGTAAGATGGTCATAGAACTTGCACATGTATTGAACTACTTCCTGTTTGTTACAAGTATTCTGATTTAGATGGTTTAAATATAGTGTGAATGTTAAATTTAGTTATTTTTTAAAGCGATAGTTTATCATAAGTTTTCATATTTTGTGTAGTCCAACTGTTGTGATTTAACGTCATGTTACTCGAATCATATGTCTAGCAGTGTGTATAATGTTCAAGACTGCGTCACCTGTATGTGTCGATAAAGTTAGTTAGATCAGTAGATAGGTAGGTAAATCTAGACTGTGTGATTGTGATTTTAACCATAAAAAAGCGAATAGTGGCGATGTTTAAAGAGAACTATCACAGATTGTATTTGAACAAAAGAATACAGAAAAATATTTTTTGTCAGTTGTGTTCTGAAGTAACTGAAAAAATCCTGTGTGGACTTTGGACAAAAAGAGGAAACTATTTAAAACTCTGGCTACAATTAAGATAACTTTTATACAACAGTGTAACTAACATTTATACATGTATATATAAATATTAAAATAATTTAATACATATATATTAAAATGAGTTAAGTGTATACATATATACATTTGACTCATTTTAATGTATTATTATAAAACAAGTGATTATATACTGCTTATTTGTTGTGGAAATTTTTTGCCAACAAGTCACAGGCACTTACTGTAAAGAATCCGGTCCACATATGCGTAAACACCTTACACTATCAAAAAAAGCAAGCAATATTAGCTCAGGGAAATACAGTCCTTGGAGGGTTGAAATCCTTGTGCTGTTTTTTTATTATTGTGAGTAATATGTTATCTACCTTTCCACTAGAATTGTAATAAAAGAGGGACTAACTAAGACAGCGATAATGCTAGGGTTGCATCTGTTACACCATGCCTAAGAAGGGCTGCTAACACATCTGAGATCTTTGGATGAGAATTTGTGCAAACAGTATGGACTCAACGTGGTGGCAAGAATTTAGCACTTGTTGGATAAATATGGCAATGTATCTTTGGGTTCAGTTATCTGATTGGATCAGATAGCAGTTACTCAACATCACATAAATATGAGTGATGCAGTCTAATTAAAGAGCTATCACTTTGAAAGTGTTAAATTTGTACCTGTAAGAATTTCCAATGGTGATATGATGTAATAAAAATGTTTCTAGTTAATGTCTGCTAATCTGGATCACGAGTGTAGAAAAATGGTTCCTATACAGGAGCTTCTGTTCATGTAACAAGTAGAAAATGGTTCCTATACAGGAGCTTCTGTTCATGTAAGAAGTAGATACTAATGGAGAAAAAACTAAGTTAGTTGCTAGTATGGGAATGGCAGCACAGTAAATGTATTAATTAATTAAAGACCTAGTGAGTATGACGGACTGCAGTTTATATAGGGTATCAAAATATATGAAGCCTGTAAAAATATTCTTTTATCTTCCTTTGTCTGAAACATGTTTTTGAACAAGACTTACTTGTGCCCAGGATTTCATGTATAGTGCCATAAAATCCTGGCCTAACAATCAGTTGTAAGATAACCCTGGGCCATCCTAACACAATGGATGAAGATGTGTAGTTGGGCAATGCTTGTAGTCTTGCCAATCCACCAAAAGATTGTCTCTTACGTCTTCAAGGGCTAAGCACACATTTTAGCTATCACTCAACCTGCCAATGGCAAGGCTGTCCAAAGTGGATTTTTTGTCATCAGTGCCTATTACTCCAGTTGAGCTTAGCCTTCAAGTAGATCTGCCTCAAGTTGTCACTCTTCGGGTTACATTGCACCAGTGAAGGAGATGAATTAGCCACAAAGATTATATCAGTTATGACTTATAAGGTGTATTATCAGTGAATGTACCACTACTAAATAGTACAAATATCAAATATACACTAACTTCCACTACGACTGCTAAACTCCAAAATTAAAAAAGGCTTCTGAAGTTAGGATCTTTACAAATCAGGACCAAGGGTTTAACTGCCAATATTCACCTCAACACCAGCAAAAAAAATCTCAATAGCGAATGTGAGTGCTCAGATAACCACATCATTTAAAATAACACCACCAAAGCAGCTCATTATTTATCTCAGGTACAGCCAAGACTAGTGGTCCCCACTACCGTATCACCATCACAACCAAAACAATGCTAAACTATATTATAATGCTTAAAAGACATTGCCAGGAGCAATCCACTAAACGTACCTCTATAACTGAGCGGAAGCCAAATGCTTGTGTACCTGGAACATTTATCCTGGTTAGAAGAGAAAGTACGGTGACAATGAATAGGATGGTTCGGATGTATAAGATCTTAGTAAAAGTCAAAAAGTTCATACGCTACGCACACCAATGATGCTAGCAAAAATTTCTACAACGCTTCTAAAGAATCTATTTTAAGGTCTAAAATGAGGATTAGCGCTCCTGCCTTATATTGTCCTGATTGTAGATTATAGCAATGTTAATAGTGTGAATATTACTCCTAGTTGTGTGTATATTTGTTTTATGGATTGATCGTTCACTTCATTTCTTTATACTTTTATGATTAATTTAAATTTCTTTTTTAATTAGCTTCTTCATGTACATGAATGTTTATATCTTACTCATGAGGTATTTCCACCTATCTTTCTGTCATTCAATTTTTAGAATCTATTTGATTATTGTGCAAGTTTTGTAGTTAATGCGTATTATTATCTATCGTAATTACGTGTATTATAATTTATGGGTCTTTGTTGATATATATTTGCTAATTTTGTTTAATGCTTAACAATTTAAAATCAATTACACTTGTTAAAGTATTTTTCTTATTAACTTGCTTATGTAAATATAAAGGATATTTAATATTTTTACTATGTCCACGTGTGACTTATATGTGTTGATCTCAGATTTTACATATGGGCATGATTATTTAGAGGAGGTCTTTGTGACTTTTTGGTGACATATTTCAACAATGAACAAACAACAACAAAGTGAAACGTATATAAAAAATGTTCATTACGCTGTTGGTTATTACAGTTATATGCAGAGCTTTAAATAACACTATGTAACAAATGTTTTACTTTTTCTTGTTCCTGGGCAGAAAGCGTTATTTCCCAATTACTTGTGCTTAAAGTAAATGGAAAAGACCTGTTTTTCTCTTCAAACTTTGCTTTTGTGACCTAGGAGCGTATAATGAAAACATAGAGACTATATTTGGGGGCTGATACGTGAAAGCGATTTACATTACAGTCGCAAATCTCGAAAAACTGTTCACTTCTAAACATTTTTTGTATAACGTTAGTATAAATACATGTAAATCTTAATTCATACATTGTTTTATTCAGATCTTATGTAAATGAATATGTACAAATTTGCCCGTTTTTACATAGAAAATAGGTTAATTTCTAAATTTCATTATCCAGGTCACAAAAGCAAAGTTAGAAGGGAATAATGACCATTTTCTTCACTTTTACAACATAAACAATTAAGAAATAGCACATACTACCCAGGAACAAAATTTGTGTTACATAGTGTAATTGTCTCTTTTTTTGTTAAAGTCCACATAGATTGGCTCAGTTACTTTAGAACACAATCTTCCTACTCTGTTATAACTATACAATCTGTGATAATTTCACTATATAAATTGTCACTATGTGCACTTTATGACTAAACTTATAATCACTCAGTCTAGATCTAACTCCATCTGTCTATCTAAATTTACAATGCACATTTATACCCAAACAGAGGTCTGTTATATTGCACATACACACTACTAGATATTATGATGCAATAATCTTCAATTTAAACAACGAGAAAAACTAAGAATGTTCTTGTAACATGGCAGAATAACATAACAATCACCAATTTATAACTAGTGAGCTATACAACGTATGATTCGCAAACAGTTAGGGAAACGAACCTGTGATAAATTTTCGCTTCTAAACACAACTAAATTTAATATTTGTGCTTGCTTTATGCTCCCAGTGGTACAGTGTTATGTTTGTGAACTTACAACACTAGAAACCGCTGTGGGTAGAGCACAAATTTGTGCAGCTTTGTGCTTAACTTCAAAGAACAAAAATGAATTAACGGTCCAGCTTGGCCAGATGGTTAGGGTGATCGCCTCGTAATATGTGGATTGTAGGTTCGAATCCCCGTCACACCAAACTACTCTCTCTTTCAACCGTGAGAGCGTTATAATATGACGGTCATTTGCGCTATTCATTCATAAAAATATAGCTTACGAGTTGGAGGTAGCTGGTTTACCTACTTGCTAAAAATAAACAAAAAACAGCAACCCATGTGATTTCGTATATGGTAGATACGCATGGTCTACCAATTTTTAAGTGTTTATACACAATAGTTTGCTTAAACTTTTATCTTCAATGTTTTCTCATTTTCGCTGAAAATTTTTCGTATATTTCTGTCGTAATTTTTTTTTCTTACACCTATGCCGTTTTTGATTAGATATCACTCATTTCTTTTGTTCTTTATTTGGAAAAATAATCTCAAATAACATGTATTTCACGCATAAATATAGTTTGAAATAATTAGCATCTATCATTCATTAAATTTGGTGGTATTATAAATACATGTGGATTTCTTCAATAACTTTTAGTTCACATCTTTCAGTTATTTTATTTTTGTCCACAGCTTTTTAACCAAGTTGTTTTTCAAAAGATATCATGTTCTTTGCATATTGGCCCGGCATGGCCAAGCGTGTAAAGCGTGCGAATCGTAATCTGAGGGTCGCGGGTTCGCACACCCGTCGCGCCAAACATGCTCGCCCTTTCAGCCGTGAGGGCGTTATAATGGAACGTTCAATACCACTATTCGTTAGTAAAAGAGTAGCCCAAGAGTTGGCGGTGGGTGGTGATGACTAGCTGCCTTCCCTCTAGTCTTACACTGCTAAATTAGGGACGGCTAGCACAGATAGCCCTTATGTAGCTTTGCGCGAAATTCAAAACAAACCAAATCGCAGATCTACCGCAGTGCCACTGGGGGTCTATTAATTTAATAATTATAATGCAGTATATGGACTCCATCAGTAATGAACTGTATAAGAACAAGTTGATAATTTGAGGGTTAAAAGTTTAAAAAAATTACTGAATAACTTTTATAAAATCGAAACTTATGTTACTGAAACACATGCGGCAAGCATAAATATAAATGATATATATTTATACCTATAACGATGAGTATCCTATTCCCAAAAATGAAAAATTAAAATGTTTATGGGAACAAAGGCCCTCTTTTTATTTTATTAAACATAAATAAATAAATGTGTAGACAGACAGTTATTATTAAAATTAAACTCCTTTCTTCCTTTTTGAATTTCGCGCAAAGTTATTTGCGCTAGCCGTCCCTAATTTAACAAAGACTAGAGAGAAGGCAGCTAGTCATCGCTACCCACCGCCAACGCTTGGACTACTCTTTTACTAATAAATATTGGGATTGACCGTCACATTATAACGCCCCCACGGCTGAAAGGGCGAGCATGTTTGGTGCGACAGGGATTCGAATCCGCGACTCTCAGATTACGAATCGAACGCCACTTGGCCATGCCAGGCCTAAAACTCCTTTACAAAAAGGAAAATGCTCTTTGTTGAGGAGAATAGAAGTAAGAATCGTCTGTATGTCTACAATAAAATACGATACAAAATCAACAAAGAATGAAAGTTTATATAACTCCCAAGTTTTTTGGATCGAAAAGGTAGTCCAACCATAAACTTTTATCTCTAATGAAACTTCTAAACATTGACCTTTTCATTGATGTTCAGTGTTTAAACCTTATAAATATAGAAGACTCAGGTGCACATAACTTCTCCTTTCTGTTAGATAGTGTCTATTTAAGACGAATATGAATTTAAATACTTCGTGATGGTCAGAGTAGCTCGCACTTACTCCTTTTAGGACAATGTCCATGTGCATTTATATTCATGTGAATGAATATATTTTCTTTTTATTCGTTGTTGCAAAGTCTTGCACATATTAAGCAGTTTCATTTGTATTTTTTACAAAGCCCACCTTTCATTTATTTGCCCAACTCATTAAATTATTTAAGTCAGTTGGTAAGTAGGAATATCTTCTCACAACTAGTAGCATACAATACCTTAATATACACAATTTAAATAACTTATTGGTTAGTTATCACCCTTAGATTCCATCTAGGAACATAGGGCCGCAATCGGTTGCAGCTTATTCAACAAGTATTTAAGTGAGTAGGAGTGTAAGACTGGCAGCTAGTCATCACCACCCACCGCCAACTCTTGGGCTACTTCTTTACCAACGAATAGTGGGATTAACTGTAACATTATAACGCCCCACGGCTGGGAGGGCGAGTATGTTTGGTGCAAAGAGGATGCGAACCCGCGACCCTCGGATTACGAGTCGCACGCTTTACGCGCTTGGCCATGCCGGACCACAAATAACTTATTGACCATTTTTTTATTTATATCATTGATATAAGTCAAAAGGTGCAAAGATCCTAAGAATGATACCTGAGATACTCCATTTGTCTCATTAATGCAATTTAACTAAAGTCCATTCATGAAAACACTCTGTTTCTTCAATCCAGCTACTCTTCTATCCAATTTGCTAATTGATTCCCCACACACATATAAAGATCATTTTTACAAGCATTTTGCGTGGCACCTTTTTAAAGGCTTTCTGAAAATGAAAATATTCACCAAATTTACGTTCTTATCATTATCTACATAAAGAGTATCATTTTCAAAATGTGTCAAAATATTTGTGAGGCAATATTTTCCCATTTTAACTATACTATACAATTCTCTGTCTTGTTAAATGACTTTTCAAAGCTTCTTTTTTCAGTTTTATCTAAACTTTTCTCACAGATAATTTACAGTTTTCATCCCATTGCACTAAAAATGCACTTCGTCATTTGAGAATGTAAATGTGCCGTAAGTTTGATGATCAAATCCATTATTTATTCAAATAAGAATAACTCTAGAGTTGGTGTGGTGTTGGCTACTATTGACTATTTGTTTTCCCTTTTGTCTATCAATTCAATATTAAGGAAGGTTACAGCAGATAACCCTTGGGTAGCTTTGCACGAAAATTATAAATAACAATTGTAATTTTATCACAGTTTACTTTCAATTTGAAGCGATTATCTGTTATGGATTAATGTGTATATATATATATATTTCACTAATTCGTTTTCAATTCTCATTATTCGCACCTCCAAAGCTGAAGATAGCAACACATTTAAAACTTAATTTGGGTTGAAAAGAGTTATTAGGTTAACAAATCAAAAACGTAAATATGAGTGAGTACATTTACGTAAAATATCGTAACAATTCAGTTGTTGAAATTACACCCATGCAACAGGTGCTATGAAGATAAATGTAGCAGCATTTTAAGATATCGACGAAGTTGGTAAGAATGTCATCAAGTAATCACTCATTACTAGAAATTAAACAATAAGGAATCCTCAGTAGTCAAAGCAGTTAACTTTTTTTTTATGCAGAATTAGAGTAAATTAATGTGTGAAGACATTTTTCCTTTTTATTAGCTATATTTTTATGCGCCAGCAATATCAAGCATAGGACGCGCGTGTACCCGATTTCGTTTTATCATTTATCAAGACTGTTACCAGCTGACCCTCAAACTGATATTATTTTAAGAAGGATAAGATTAAACTAATTTATGAGACCTTGTGCGCGATTAAGCACATCAATCGGAAGGGTTTTGACCTCCTGTATCCAAAACTGTTATTAGGTCTCAAATCGGTGAAGAGGTCAACGGAACTACGAGCTAAAAGTTTGTAATTAAAAAAAAACTTCATTTTTACTCTAAATTTATTAGTATTACTTAAATACTGATATCTGAGTACACAGTGGATACCAAAAATTACTTTCTTTAATTATTTTATAATTTTCATCCCACGCATTCATACAACAAGCATATATAAATATATATATTATTTAATGATTAGAAGTGAAATGTGAGGGGTAACCTAAGTTGTATTTAACTTATTTCTTGGGAATTAAAAGCATGTATATCTTAAACTTTACCCAATTTCAGTTGTCAAAGTACTACACCCATCTCTTATATACGAAAACAAGAAAGTTTCAATCAGATTAACCTTATAAATATATTTCTTGGTGTAATGAAGATAAATATGCTCTTAAATATAATTCAGTAAATTAGTTGAATTTTTGAGGAAGTTTTCACTTCGAGTAGTATTAGTTCGTTTCATATAAAATGGTCGATTGTACAGTTAAAATGACATATTTTTAACAAACACCAATCTTATTACTCAAAATATGCTCCATTTGCTGCAATGGTTTTTCTCCCAACAAGATACTAATGAAAATATCCCGTCTCTATAAAACTCCGTTATTTTGGAGACAATAAACTCTTCAAAGGTTTTAACAATAGCCTCCTGATTTCTAAATATTTGACCCGGCATGGCCAAGCGCGTTAAGGCGTGCGACTCGCAATCTGAGGGTCGCGGGTTCGCATCCCCGTCGCGCCAAAAATGCTCGCCCTTTCAGCCGTGTGGGCGTAATAATGTGACGGTCAATCCCACTATTCGTTGGTAAAAGAGTAGCCCAAGAGTTGGCGGTGAGTGGTGATGACTGGCTGCCTTCCCTCTAGTCTTACACTGCTAAATTAGGGACGGCTAGCACAGATAGCCCTCGAGTAGCTTTGTGCGAAATTCAAAAAAACAAAACAAACATCATAAATGTTTTGTTCTGAAAAAGATGATAATTAGGTGGAAATAGGTTAGGTGATTATGGTGGATGTTCCAAAATTTCATATTTCAATTCTCTCAATTTTGAAATGGTGATTTGTGAGGTATGGGGTGTGGTATTATCTTGCAGCATAATAAGTCTCTGCCTGTTCACCAATGATGGCTGTTTCTTGGTTAATTTACGATGTATTTTATCAATTTGTTGGCAGTAAAGTCGTGCTGTAATTGTTTCACCTGGTTGCAGAAAGAAGTAATGGATAATTCTCTCTGCGGGCTACCATGCTGCCACAACAACCTTTTTTGGGTGCAAAGGCGGATTCGGCGCAAGTCTTGGAGATTCACCTGCATTTAACCATTGTCCTGATCTCTCCCGGTTCTCGTATAGGATTCACTTCTCGTCTCAAGAAACAATTCGTTTTAAGTTTCAAGAATGACTTCCCTCTTGTTCCTAATCAGTTTCTGCCCTTCCGTTAATATGTGGGATACCCATTTGTCTAATTTTTTAACCTTTCCGATTACAGCCAGGTGACGAGAAACAGTTGCACTGGAAACTTCTAAGTCTGTAGCAAGTACCCGAACTGTCGTTGTGGGTTAGCTTAAACAATAGCTCTTAATCTTTCTTTATTTACAACAGATTGTGACCTTCCTCGCGGTTCATTCTCGAGGTTCATATCACCAGAACAGAATTTCTGGAACTAACGCCGAATAGTCCATTGAGAAATGGTATCTTATTTAAACGCGAAATTGATGTTTTTAAGTGGCCTTCTTTCGAAGGCATCATCTTGTATAGGGTCCTAAAGAAACACAAAAGCAATTAATAATACAACGTGGCATGACAAATAAATAAAAACCACAGCACTCTCGTCAATAATGAATATTATGCAGTGAAATTACTTTATCCAACTTATCTTATTCACAGTCACTCTTCAACTAAGCAAAAGTCTGCCATTTCATATGAAATGACCCAATACATTAGATAAATGGTTCACAGGTAAAGAAAAAATCACAGCATTTTATATTTAAACGAAATTGGAATATCAAGATTATTAGGGTGTGCCCTTGCTTAAGAATGTTCGGTATCAAGAGTAGCACATGTCGCTTTTTCTAAACATGCGATTGGCCAAGGTCGTAGTATCCGAAACACCCGGATGTAGAGTTAGCTAGATGTCAGGCTTCTAATGGCGACTGTCTATCTGAGTTTCAGTGGTTGCTGAATTATTAGATTAGACTGTGACATTTTTGATATTTTTTGTCAGTAATGCGCCATGGTCTGCAAAGAAGAGGTTTGTTCTTGGTTTATAGAACTAAATGGATCAAAAAGAGTAGATTTGATGTGTGGATTACTTAACATGTGTTTACCGCTGGAGTTGAGATTTTTCGGAACGTGTCTCGAAGAACTGGGAAGGAAGGACTTCTACCACTTTAGGGATGTAGAGCAGAAAGCTAACAACGAGAAAGATATAAAAGATCTCAGTATCCATAATATTAGAGATAATGTTACAAGAAGCAAATTAATTGTATATTTAGCTATGCTTAATTCATCTAATCCTGCTTGTTCTAATACATTCTACAAAATACTGACTGGTTTTAAACGAGAAACAGTTATTGACTTGGTGTCAAACGAAGAGGTTGCTGGTGAGATTCTACTGTTACTTACTATGGCTGTGCATCACCCCGCCTTTACATTCGAGCAAAAATCTGTTCTTGCAGAACAACTTGCGTGGGTCGAAAAGGTTATTGAAAATGAAGTAAATGAGGTAAGTGCAAGTTTAAAGGTTATGAAAATAAAATGAGATTATAGCTACAAACTAATATAAAAAAATAAAATATTTGGTCATTATAGGGTTAAGCCTAATGACAAATATTTGTTAGATTCCTTACTCATTAAAATATATGGTATTATTGGTGTTTGTTAGCCCAGATGTTGAGCTATATTTTTCTACAATTTGACTCTTACCACTATACTATAGCCTGAACCTCCATATGAGGTCCAACGCTACATCTAGAATCAGGCATTTTCTCGCAACATTTCTTGGTCACATGAACATCATGTAACAACACTGGTAATTAAGAATCTTTGAATTAACTGTAATTTGCTTTATGAAAGTTTCTTTAATTATTATTATTTGCTTGAAAAAGTAAACTGATAAGTGTTGATATAAGCTGAACTGTGCTTGTAATATTAGAACTTCTTTGGAAATATTGCTTTAACATTTGAGCTGTACTAGATGGTAAGTGTAGTATATTAAATAGTACATACTCAAATAAACACTAATTAACTGATAAGTTGTGTCAGAGATTAATTAGAATCTTTTTTGTTGTTATTGATAAATCATGTTTGAGCCTTTATATTTTTTTCTGATTAAGCAATCAAATGAGGTAAATAGTTTTATAAGAACAAGGCAACAGAAGACTACCACAGAACAAAACAAAACATATTTAGAAGTAGCCCTTCATCTCTATATAAATAAATGTTAAGAAGTAAAACTACACATATCAAGCAAACCTTTCAAAAGTTCATAAATAATTATGAAGTAAATTTACCAAAGAGTAAATTGTATTTAGGATTTCAAAGCTTGAGAATATTGTTTCTTACACTAAAGTTTTATTATCAATTTTATCTTTTTTTCTACTCAATACCATTGTTGAGAAGACTCCCAATGTGAGAGTTTTGGTATGTGAATCAGTTGCTTTCCCAGTCTTTTAATGCCCATGTAAATAATATTCAACATTGTATTTTGAGTCTGGAATTTTTTAAATCATATATTATTCTAATAACTTTCTCTGCACATTTGTACATGTTGATATTCTAATCATTGTGCTGTGATAAATTTGCTTCCAGTAAATTGTTCTACAATTTTTACAGATTTTTTTTTTAAAGAATAAATGAGACACACACATCAAGTAGTTTGCAACATACATAATTCATAGAATACAAGAATAGTTGCTTTACAAAATTGTCAAACTAGCTGATAGTTTTGTAATAATAAAACCAAAATTACCTACAATACTCTAAAAAGAAGTCTTAAGAAAAACATATTTAAGTTATAAATTATAAAATAGAATCATTAACTTTAATTTCAAATACAGTGCTAGGTTTGATGAGAGGTTATCAAAAATTTGATTAAACCACTGGAGTGATTTGATTTGGTCCTTTAAGGATGTCCATCCACACACACACACACACTAAAAGTTAAAATTTAAACTATTGCTTTAATTTTTCATGAAATTGTTGCTTCTACCCTTCAAACATTTGTATAGTGCTAGCCTATGATACTTTTGGCAACTCATTCCAAAAGCTGTCATTGTTATAGAAACAAAGTTTTAACTAGATTCTGCCTTCTGTTTTCTAAATCTTAAATTGTTTTACTTTTGTTCATTTGTCCTCAAAATCCAACAAATTAAATAGGCCTTTTATGCTATTGATTTCCTGGAGAATTTTTAAAAATATTGAATCACTTATTGCTCACTTTTTCTAAGAGAAAATATGTAAAGAAATTTTAATCTTTCTGTGAAAGAAGATGGAATAGCTGTGGCACTTGTATCTTTTAATCAGAGTCAGGGTAAATTAATGAGATCTTTTTTCTTTTTCACCAGCTATATTTTTGTGCTGCAGCAGCACCAAGTGTGGGGTGTTTGTATACCCAATTCAATTTTATTATCATCAGATCTCTATCAGCCTACCTTCAAACTGAAATTCTTTAGGCAGGATTAGAGTATATTAAACTATGAGACCTTGAATGTGATCAAATACATTAGTTAAGGATTTGACCTCGAGAGTCAAGAACTGTAATTAAATCTCAAATTGGTCAAGGGATAATGAAGTTATGATCTAAAAGTTTGTACTCAAAAAAACTCAAAGCTGTTCTTTTAGCTGCTTTGCTACAGCTAATAACATTCCATAATATAAATATAAGGACAACAAGTCACCTGTTGGTTAAGGTAGGCCATCTCATTTACTAAACTAAATATCAAAATAAAAATACAACATTTGTAGTTAGCCCTTATCATTCCCCTATTTAACAAGCTTTCCTTTCACCACATTTAAATTTTCTGCATCATATATATTTGAAGCCAATCCATTTAAGAGACTAACCACCTTCGAACAAAACGTTGTCCAAGTTGAAGGTGACTCTTAGTCTACAAACGTTTATATTTGAGTTCTCTTGTTACCATTCTCACCATTAAATATGAGAAAGCACTATGTATTGATACTCTCAATTCCTATAATAACCTTTAAAACCTAAATTAGAAACTAACACTTCAGTTTTAGATAGCTTAACCTGTCTTCATATGACAGCCTTTTAATTTGAGGTATCTTCATACAGCCTTCCTCTGAACCCTTTCCAACAATTCAGTATCCTTCCTTAGTATTTCAAATGTGGTCTAATCAGTGACCAATATAATAAAATTATATCTCTAGACTTGTATTCTGTAACATTGTAGATACAACCTAACATCCTATTTTCTCCACCACTTGCAGCAGAACAATGCTTTAGATGGCTTAAGAAATACATCAACCATAATACCAAGATCCTTTTCTTCCATAACACACATAAGGTTACTCCAATAAAAATATACATTTAATTGAAATTATCCATTCAGTAAGTATTCTTTCTTAAGTAAGGAAACTAAAATTGTATACATTGTTGAAAGTGAGTACTAACCAGTAATTTTTTAACATAGAGGCAGTTGCCTTTTTCATCTTTAGGGTGGCAACATCTATGAAAATATCCTAAAATCCTTTGTTTTAAAATCTAGCAGTAGGGTATTGATTCAATGGATTTAGTGGCTTATCTGTCATTTTACCAAGATCCTTTACTTTGTTCATGCCATTGAGTGGGTTTTCATATTTATTAAACAGTATTCAAGCTATAATCCCAATGCATTGCCGTACACTTAATAAAGTAGAATGTCAGAAATATGCCAGATATTTGGCCAACTTACCCGTTAGTCCCAGTCCTTCTGTACTACCTGATGGAGCCAAAAATACTGAACCATCTAATGATATCAGCAAATTTTTCTAATCAGCTGTAAGTGCCCCTATCATTATCATTAATGTTAATTAGAAAAGGTAAAGATTAAGGTACCAACTAAATATTAACAAGAGGCCAGACTAATCAATGTAAACTAATCAACTTGTATTTCTCTAAGACCTGGTGATGTGGTTATCATACTTAATCATCTGTGTGGTAACTGGTCAAAAGCTTTGTGAAAAGTCTACACCTTTCCTATTGTTTTGATGAAAGTTAAAAATTCCCTGTACAGCTTTAGAAAAACAATTTTTTTCCCTCGATAAACTAATTTGTATGAAATTTTGTGATAGGCCTTTACTATAGAGTTTCAAGTAATCATGCATATAAAATTACTTATTTTCAGGAGCCTTTCCACCCTGTACAATACTTATTTTGGATTATATGATTATTAAATTTTGACCAACAGGGCAGAAAAATCTGTCAATATTGCTCAATTGAGAGAAATCTTGACCGCCTTGCTTCCCTAGCAAAATCAGAAGCATCATGCACGTTAGCCATTGTGAGTCAAGCAAGTACAGGCTGGGCCATTTAATTATAGCACTCTGTGACCTGTTGAGAGTCATTTCATAAGGTACCCTATAGGGTTTTGGTCCTTCAAAACTCAACATAGAAGCATTTCCATTGATTGTAAGAGAAATTAGCAGATTAGCTATCCATAACCAGCTAATTTACTTAGATGGCTGATAAACTTAAGATTACAGCAAGTTTATTCTCAGCAAAAATTCAATTTTAAAAAATATATACACATTTTTTACTACTTTGTCTTTTGTCAGCCAACCATTCAGAAGGTCACATGACATGAAGTACAGATAGGGAAAAAATGCTCCATTATTCTCCCTCTTTTATCATTCAGGATCCTACTATTATTTTTAACTTTATAGTATGTGTAAGAACAAGGGTTATTCATTGATGTGTATCTAGACTTTCAGAAGGTTTTTGTTTTTAACGTTTCCTGACAATATGTTAATTAGTAACTTAAATTCTTACAGAACTGGAGAAAAGATCAAAAGTCAGATTTAAAAAAGGCTTGAAATTAAAAAAATGTGGGGTATTAATAAATTCTCATTATGCTGATTGGGAAAATGTTAGTTGTGTAACCCTTAAAGAACCTTTCTTGGGACTTTTGTTTGTTCCAGAATGTCAATGTATAGAATACTATATGAGCAATAAGACTTTCATATTCTTGTGATATTAAATTATTGTTATACGACTTGTCTTTCTTGAAAGTAGTTAGATATGTATAGTATTGTGGGCATTTTGGAATCAGAAATAAATCCTAGTTTGTGTAGTAAACCATGATATATCTCCAGTTTTCTTAGCCATCTATTTCAAATTTTTTGCATATGTGATGAAATTGCTTTTTTGTTTGTTTTTTCAGTTTCAGTCAGCAAAGAAGTTACCTGTAAACCCTTTATCAAGTGCAATTTCTACAGTTTGTAGTGCAAATACATCTGTTCCAACTTCAGTATCTTTAGTGTCTGCTGTAACCCATGTAATGCCTGCTGAAACAGTTGTCATGTCAAAAAACATCACCACTGTTGTTACAAGTACTTCTCCTGCAGTATATCCAGAAAGATTTAAACGTGATTACTGTCCTAAAGGTAGGTTTAAACATGTATGATACTTATTGTTTTATATGTTGTTGTTTTAGAGATGTAAAAGTAGAAGACAGTTTCAACTTCGATATTATCATCCACAAAGTGAATATTATCACAGTATGGTACTTATAAGGTGACTGTTACTAGTAATGCTTCTTTTATTTTTAAACAAGGAGAGATGGTTGTCTGTTAATTTAAATAGGATTTTGTTAGTGTAAGAATTATAGTAGATTCATTGTCATTTAAACATTATCAGTTGGGTGTTTACTTAGATACATGATACTGTTAGCTAAGTTGTTAGAGAAATTTCACAATGTTTATATGCCCAATTACAATTAAATTTTGTGTCTAGTTACTTACATGCAGTGCTGAACAGTTAGTGAACATTAGTAAGTGATAATTATAGGTCTTGTTGAGTGATTATTTGCACATGAGATGACAAAAAATAGTCCACAAAAACACTCCACAAAATCACAGCTTATAATACTAAAAGTTGGGTTTTGATATGATTGATGAGTAGATCAGATCTCATTGTATAATTTTACACTTAACAAACAAACATGGTAGACATTTCAGATAGTCAGATAACCTGGATGATCTGAAGTAGCAGTATTCAGAAACCTTAATTTCAGTTTGTTGATTATTTTACAAATTGTTGGTGATCAATTAAACCTACAAATAAGATGAAAAATTGTAATTTCAAAATTTCAATTGCTGGATACTTGGAGTAATTGAAAGTAGGTATAATTGCAACCACCAGTTGATTAGTTTAGTGACATCAATGAATTTGTGACTTTTAATTATTTTGTGTGTCACTGATGTAATCAGTGCTTACAGTAATTGATTTAATTGTTCAGGTTTAGTTGTGTGATACATTAAATGTTTGTTACTCAACAAGATGAGCCAGGTAATTGCACACATTTTTCACTTAATACAATGTTTACTATTGGTCTGATGCCGTGAAAATTGAAACAGCAGTGATGCATGGCTTCATTGAAAGAGTTTGTTAAACATATTTAATGAAAATTTTACAGTTAGAGGGCAATTTCATTTTTGTCGTACATAACTTAGGCTTCCAATATCTGAAATATTTCTTTTGCTTTTATTTAATGGATTTGGATGATTTGTTTATTTGTTGTTGTCTTATATTTAATATTCATGATGTTTTTTTTTTTAAATGTAAAATTATAGTTTTACTATTACAGTAGTATTGATTTACTATTTAATAAGTTCATGTTGATTTTGCTGATATCAAAATGCATACTGTTATAACAGGCCTTGACAGAATACTGGGTGATAGGTTACCATGGCAACTAAACATTTTATAATAGTGCCTGGTATTTTCTACTATTTTATTTTTGGGTTGGGCTCTGCTAAATAAAACTAACCTAGAGCAATTCCAGACTCTTGGAAGTCAAAATAATTTCTCATCCTTTGAGTCTGAAATCAAACTTTGTTTATAGGATTTTAATGGTGGATTCAGCATCTCTTTGTGCTCTTTTACAGGAATGAAATGCTGTAGTTACACAACATATTACTGATTTCATGTTATTTTGTTTGTTTTCTTTCTCAATTCAACCAATTGTTGCTCAGGTTTAGACTTGAATGGGACCAAATGCAGTTAGTTCAAGTAATACTAACAAGTGGTTGTTGGTATTGTGATCATTAGCATGCAATTGTTGCTGTAAAAGTAAATAAATATATGTAGCCCTAATTTTCCAGTACATATAGTAGTGAGTTTAAGTTAGGCATACCTGGCCCATGATTTATTGGGTTGTCTCCTAGATCTGAAAGTATCTGAAGTGTGCATTAAAATTGAATGTAACAACCAGCTGCCAACACATCAGAATTTTTTTTTCCAGCTAGAATCTCAAACCTGGAAGTGAAAGGTGTTCATAACAGAAAGTCTTACAGAATACAGGTAACTTGGATTTTCTATACTATGTGTGTGTGTACACAATCACTAGAACTGTTTATTTAGCATTTTCTTTGTGTTATTTGTAAAAAAATCAGATAAGCCAAACCCATCAAGATATCACCACAACTAGTTATTTTTTAAAATATGTATTGGAGTTTTGATTTTAAAAAATCAAATCAAGGATGACAAATCCTTCAAAATAATTTAAGCAACAGCACATATGACAAAAACTTATGGTAACTCTTTCATGTTTTGTGAGAGCTCTGTGTGATTTAACATTTCAGATTGTAGTATTTTTTCAGGCACTAGAGCTTGGTTATTAATGATATTTGCTAACTTGCTACAATGTTCCTTAAACCATGGTGCATAATAACATAAAAGGAAAGATTGGTGGTTGGTTTTGCCTACATTGCTGTCTCTGGTCAACAGTTTAACAAACAACTAAAACAGTTGACAACAGATGCTATGAGAAATTTGACTTGCCTCTAGTCATCAGCTTAAAATTAGTAACAGTGGCAGATAGTCTCATTAGATTGGCCTTAGCATAGATAATATTTTTACTTGGATGGTTGAAATAATTGAAAATGCTAGTAATCGCAAACCTTAATTTCAACTAACCACATGTAAACAGACCAACCTCACACTGGATAAATAATGAATATGCATTTAAAAAACAGTACAATTCTCAAATCTGTCATACAAGGAAACAGGTGTGTTAATAATGTACATCTATTTAAGATATGTCTGTGAATTGGGAAAATCAGTCTGATTCAGACTAATAAATTGGAATGCAGGTTGGTGTCCATTTTAAAATATACTTTTTGGATATACTATTTGCATATTGTATTCGCATAGCATTTAGAATCTCCTAAATGCATATCTAAAGTGCTTTTTTTTTCACATATCCTTGGATATTGTTCATGATAAAAAATAAATAAATAAAAAGATATCAATGGCACCCTTTTAGTTCAGCAAGAGTTATCTTATTCTCTGTAATTGTTTATTTCCTCTGTTATATTTATATATTTTTTGTAATAATATCAGTTTATTAATATCTTGTAGAAACTGCTCTTAGTCTTCATGACTAAAGAAGTCCTGTTGTAGTTTACATTTTGTATGTTTATTGTATTGTATGAATTTTTATTTGTATATTTCCTGCAGGTGACATGGGCCAGAAGGACTACAGAAATACTGAAAACCAACCAAGAAATGTTTAATTTTCATCAAAAAGTATGTGTTCTTAGAAATGAAGATTTTATTAACATTTGAAGAAAAATTTGTTTTAGCTTTAAACACATGATGAAGTTTTCAGTGTATTACGTTCAACATTTTATTAAATTATTTTTTATGTTATACCAATTAATATGGTATAAATGCTCAGTTAATAATTCTGTAAGGGAATATTTTATAAAATTCTGAACTTCTAATGCTACATAATAATGCATTTTCTCTAGGCGTCTTCTTTTCTCCATTTTGCCTACTGCTCCTTTGAAATTTATGAAATGAAATGTAAATTACTCCATATAATATTGTCTTTACTCAGACAAACAATTTTTATACCCTTCAATTTTATTTTGTTACAGAGCAATAAATAGAAAATCATACTCTTCCTGCTGCATCTTTTCTTTCACATTTTGGAAATAGTTATATTTTGCATTTGATTACATTTTACCTATGACTAAGAGAAAGTCAAGGTTTTTTTCAGTTAAATGGCTTATTGTCTAATGTTTTGAACAGATAAGTGTCAATTTCACTCTGAGTACAAACTTCATTCCCGTGGGAAAGTTAACGACTGGCTTGGATGAATGTATAACAACTATTATGGCATAGTTAGAAAGCCAGAAAAATTTTAAAGTTAGAGGAAACTATCTGTTTTTTGCTTGTTATTGGTCTATGTTCTATGATTCATTATTTTATTAAATAAAAATTATTTAATGCACTACTACCATCAATATAAAATACATAGGCTTAGATACAGTCAATGGTTGGACAAGTAATTTATTTCTTGTTTTTTAAGTTTATTCTTTATTATTATAGAAGTAAATGTAATGTAACAATATGGATTTTTTTTTATGTAAGTTAAAGTAAAATAAGTGGTATTAATGTAATAAAGATGTTTCACAAGGAACCCACATAAGCAGTGTAATTCAGTAGAGTAATTTCATCTGCATGTGACCTGAGTGATTTACTTGTTATGCTGTAAATAGTAGTTACAGTTCAGAGGGCAATAAAACAAATTTTACTTAAAAGTGTATGTTGTTACAAGCTTAAAGCTACTTATGATAAACTAATGTAATTTCATGTCACAATGTTGAGGATTCTGGAAAGAAAACAGGGTAATTCAGTTTTTTTTGGTGGTTATGAGTCAGTCAGATTGACCAATTCTGTTTTGAGATAAGTTAGAGAAAATAACAGATAAAATATAAAGCTTTACTGAAAAAAATGTTTGAAATGCATTCAGGAGGTTTTAGGGATTACACAAAGGAAATTTGAGATGAAGAAAAGTATTTATAATTTAAACATGAAAATTAGTTTTTATGCAGACTATTCAAAACAAATACTCTGTATTCATTGACAGATTTGTATTTTATTAAAAGTATTTTTAATAGTTTTTGTATGAGTATCAAATTTTGTGAAGATATACACTATATTGAAAGTTAGAAGTATTAAATCTAAATAGATTTTAAGCAAGTACAAAGAGGTCACGTTGTCCATCAGATCAATGAATTCTATACTGAGAGTTAAAACTACAACATGATTTTAGGAAATTAATTGAACTAATTATTAATAACATATTAAGAGCATCTAAATACCTTGTGTGTTAAAGCTAGATGAAATAAATGTACTCTCAACCTTTTTAAGTTTGCAGCTTTCTTCCAGCACATCAGTAGTTTAATTTCAGTAACCACCATATGTGACAGCTAATCATCTTACAGTAGATGATTATGGTTTCACTGTCTTGTGCCATTCAGTATGAGGATTTATAATGCAGAAAATCAGGCATTCAGTGCCTATGATAGACATAGAACAGATGGCTCATTGTATAGGTTTATATATATGTAAAAACGGCTCGTTTGGGTTGAGAAAATATTTTACGTAGAGGAGCAAACAACATTTCAACCTGAACGTTTCAATGTGAACCTGACGACGACCGAAGAAGGTTGAAACGTTGTTCCCTCCTCTACGTAAAATATTTTCTCAACCCAAACAAGCCATTTTTATCTATATATTTTTCTCTACGAGTGGGTTTTCTCGATATCGCTGATTGTATATGTTTATGCTTAACAAACGGAAAATAACTGTTTTGCAACATATAATGCCATTGAAAGCTTAATGATATAAAATCATGGTTAAATTAATGTTGGCAATTAACTACTGTATTCTGTGAAGGAACAAGTAATGTAATAATGTTTTATATGTTATGCTTTAAGCCTGTGAATTATTTTTTTCTTAAGTGTGTCTCAATATCTTTTCTGTTATTACATAATTTTTTCATGATTTGACTAATTTTCACAGCAGTAGTATGAAAGAAGAATAGCTAGGTGGACTAAAACTCTTGTCCCCAAAGTGTTTTTTTTTCTCTGTAATAAATAACTACAGAAAGGTGAACCTGGTTCCACCCCCACCTATTTGTTGTTGTTTATGAGTCTATGCCCTTTTAATGCTGTCTTCACATTACTATGTTATAGTACTGTTATATTAAGTAACAAATTGTTCACAGAAAATGTGGGGTTATTGAAATTGTATTTTAACAAAATACAAAGTTTTCTTAGGTGAAAATTTTTAAGTGTTATATCAAAATCTGTTAAATGCCTAAGAGATGTTTATTTTGACTTTATAATATGACTTATTTGTGATTTTGCAAAATTTCAAATTTGAAGGTTCTCAGTTTGAAGCTTTGTAAGTGGTTGAAGTAATATTTCTGTAATTGGTGTTTGTATTTCCATTGCAAGCAAAAGTTACAACTTACACTTGTTTACAGTTGCTTCAACATCTGTATCAAGATTTCACTCTCAGTGAAGGGAGGAGAAACGCTCCACAACTACCAGGTAAGTTTCATATTTGAGATTGTCAAGTTGACATGGTTGGCCAAATTGGTTGTCTGTCAAAAATTTAGAAATTATTTTATTCATCCACTGCCAGTTCATGGTAAGGGTCTGGAAATGGAAAATACAAACTTTGTCTGGAAATTGCACATATTTAGGATTATTCAGTTATAAGCAAAAAATGTTACAATTAGAGAATTCTGAGGTGCACCCAGCAAAGTAAGAATTTTTTAATAAATCACAAATGTTAAAAAAAAGAAATACTTTATTAGATCAGAACTAGTTTGTTTGAAGCTTCATTATTCAGTTCTTGACCTCATAGCTAATATATGTTTTACAGGCTTTTTTTAACCTGTTACTACATCATATATTCCAGGGAAATACATGTTTGTCATGCTGTGTTCCACTTTTTTAATGACTTAAGCTTTGAGCAATTATTTCTTAAGAACTGTTATCAAATCTGTTAAGTTATAGCTGTATAGGGGGTGTCCACAGAACTTTAGTTTTATCTTTTTAAGGGGAGGGGATATCAGTGAAGAGTACATGATTTTTTTAGCTGTGGTATATTACTGATTCCAAACAGTCATAATACTGAACTTCACAGAAAGCATTTTAAATATTGGGTTGAGGAATAATTTGTGAGCGTTTTTTCAAGTTAAAAAAATATATTCATAAATGAAACGCTTTCACAAAATATTTCATGTCATTTGGTAGATAATTTTTTGCTCTAATAGATGGTGTGTTTGATTTTCATATGTCTTTAATTTTTGCTTTCATTTTCAGCTCATTAAATGGAATGTCAAGTGGACAAAATCGAGCATTTTCGACACCATCTGCTTTTTGCATTTAATTTCTTGCAATTTCGTTTAAAACAATGCATGCTATATACCTAGGTATTACATGAAATAAAGTATCATAATAAATGTTTTGGGTGTAATGTGTTCATGCATTGAAGTATTGTATAGTCTTGCATGTAATGCTTGAATGAAATTATTTAAAAACGCTCACGAATTATTTCTCAACCTAATATAATTCTATGTTAAGTAAATAACTGTATACAATTTTAGAATCTTGGAATAAATACTTATACATAATTTGATGTGATATTAAAGTGTTTGTAGATCTAAATTTTAAGCTATATTGATTGCAGATTCATGTAAACTTTATTTTTATTGTCTCATTGCACATTGATTGCTTGTCCAGTAACAATGAAATGAGATTAAACTGGTCTTGCAAGATGATAAAATGTTAAATAAATCTGTTGGTAAAAGAAAGTTATAGATACAAAATGTATACTACTATTAATTTAGTGGGAAAAAATGACATGCTGATTTGTTAATTAGTTTTCCTTAAACATGTTTTTTTTTTAAAAAGACTAAATAGAAAAGAATGTCCAAATAATACAGAATATTTTCATATTATATCTTGTACGAGATATTATTAGGGTAAAATAAAATGCAAGTAGAATTATTATTTTTCACAAAATGTTCCTCTAAAGCCCTGTTCAAAAATGTTGATTAAAACTGCACTAAATGCCTGTTTATCCACTTTGATTTTTGTTATGCAGGTTACTGTTCCAGTAACCACCATGAAATAACAGATGAAATGGCTACAGAAATGGCAGAGTACTTACGGTGAGACTTGTCTGATCTAGGAAATGTTCTTTATAGGAAGATTGTAGCCTGTACTCCATTTAAAAGTAATGGGTAACAAAATAATGAGGCACAGACTCAAGATTGAATTGAAGTGATATCTCTGATATAAAACTGTTAATATAAGAATTAAATACCAACTTGAGTAACTTTATTGTTTCTAAGATATTTCTCTTGGAATAATAGTTTAATCATGAACTTTATTTTATTTTGTTATCTTATCTACATGTTGTACAACATTCAAAGTATATATGTGGTAGTTGTAGGGCTGATTTTATATAACTGCAATATTTAGTTGATTAAGGTAGGTTATATGTGAGATTTTATATAACCCACAATGCTTAGTAATAAAATTTTTTTTTGGCCTTTGTATCATTCAGCATATTTAAGGCAACTTTGTAAAGCTGCTACATATTATGTGTCATTTTTTGGCATTATTAACCTTTAAATATTTGCTTATCTTTATGTGTGTATTGTTATTACTTGTCTAAGGTCCATGTGGACTCTGGAAGTACTTAATAATTAAGAAATATGTACTAAATGAACATACAGGTAGAGGACAGTTTAAAGTCTTCACAAAAGAATGAAATTGGATTTTAGAGGAAAGTCTGGTCATCAATAAATTTTAAAGTTAATATATCAAAATATAACTCATTTATGGTTAACATCTGACACTCCTATCTATGAAAAACAGAGTAATAGCTGAAACATTAATTATATTTTTTACATAGGAAATATATTAGCAGTCATCTAGTAATTATAATAATTTTTTATTTATTTTAATAAGTAAAACAGATGTCCATATTTGAAGCATCAAATATTCTTATAATTTTTGTCAGTCATTAGAACACCAAAGTTTTATATGTGCAAAAATATATAAACCACTGTAATATCATATTTTCGTATATTAAAGGAATACAGTTGGAAAAAAGAGACTTGAAAAGAGATAGACAAATAAATTATATTTTCTTGTTTGAGAGTACATAAATTCTTGTAACATTAAACTTCTTTATAGTTGAGTATATATTAGTAAGTAAAGATGTGAAGTAATAGGTTTAACTCACAAGCTGTTTGTAAATTTACAAACTTGTATCTTTTATACACAATATTGAGCCTGCAGATTCTGTGATATCTCTTCAGCAGATCCTGTGACTGTTTATGCCCTAAACAATAGTTTTAGACCATTAATCTGTTAACTATCCTTTTCATTAAACTCATAACGTGAAAGAAAAAAATGTATGCAGTAGTTGCTTATTAATTATGTATTCAAATTCATACCTTTATGTTAGTAAAGTTTGAAAAGAATAAACTCAGGAATGAAATAAAAATATTTGAAATGGAGAAACAAGTGTCACTATTATATTTACTTTTTCTTTTTTTATAACAGGCAAGTAGTTTTCAAAATGCCCATTGCACTCTTGGGAGAGTGAGTTCATGTTGAAATTCTTTCAAGTTGCATCAAACAACCCCCAGTCCAACACTCAGATATCAAACCAAGTTTCTGGCAACTTCAAAGGGCAGGTTAACACCCATGATAATTCACGGCTGCGATCTTTTACAGTGTACAATTCTCACATGTCGGACAGCCCTTCACACAGCAGCACAGATGGTCAACACTGCAGCTCTTCTTCAACTAGTTCAGTGTCTCAACAACAGAAACAATTAGGTTCGGACATTAATAGGTGCGTACATGGATTTCTTAATACATCAGAAAACTAAGCATCCTCTAAAGGTTCATTTTACCAAGATTCTTTGCTCCACCTAAAATTCACAAAATTCATATCCCCTTTCATCATTTTATTCTTTATCAAAATTTTTTTGTAGAAAATGTTTGTTTTTAACAAACTGGCATGAATATACAGTAGAAAATTTGTTTAATTTTTGTTAACAAAATCTAGGGGAATAAATATGGAGTTAATAATTTGATCCCTTTTGATGTTATATCATTGTTTATGAGTGTTCCCGGTTAAGCAGGCTCTGGATTGCCTGGAAAATATATTACTAAAGAGTAAGAAATTTTCTCTTCTTGAGGTGAACAAATTTTAAATAATATTAACGACTGTGTATCTAATGGATATTTAAAGTTGAAAATAAATTTTTAAAACAAAGATTTAGGGATGATGTCTCCCCTATTCCCTCTTTATGTGAATTATATATGTTCAATTTTGAAATAAAGATGTTTAACATGTTTACCTTGCATAATATCACTTGCTTCTAACTCAATTTTTCAAGCAAGCAATAGCAGAGGTTGGTTGCACTAACTTTGGGAGCTTGCAGGACCTGGGTGGGGGCAAATTATTCAAAAATGATTTGGTATTAATTTTTAACTTATTTCTTTGTCACATAAATATACATACAAAATTATTGTGCTTTTAATTGTCCTACATCTTTAATGTTTTCATACCATTTTTTGGCATGATTGATGTCATTGTTATTTAATACAGTAAAGAGGTCACAGCATCAGACTTAGCACTTGTATATTCACTGTTTGATTTAGAGAGAAAGACATTATCTTGAATAATTATCTTTTAATGACTCCTATATTACAAATATCTCAAATTTATCCTAACTTATCATAAGCTGTTTGCTCATAAGTTGATGTTTTGTCAATGAAAAAGATTTACATTGTCATATAACATGCTGGTTTTACTTTTACAACAATGAGGCTAGTAATTAAAATAAAAGTGAGTGTTAGTTTTGTGCTACTCTTAATCCACAGTTAAGTTGTAAAAGTTTGTTTAGAAAAGGTTTTTTTTTAATCGTGATATATGAGATGAAAATTTATTTTAAACTGTCATTACATATCAATATATGTATATGTTATACTTTTGCTGTAATTTTGAACAAAACGAATAATTTATAGTATTTTCATTTGAAGTTTTTCATGATAAAAATTGATTAATTGTAATTTGAATAATAAACTCTCTTTGCTCTTTTCAGTTGGATTCTTGTAAACAGTGGTGAGAGGGGTTTAAACATCACCTACTTTCTGCTCCATAAAGGATCCAGTAAACTAAATAAGACAAAAACTATTCAGTTTTGTAACTATTAGATACAAATCATTATAAACATGTAAGGTCACATGTGGAAATGTCTTCTGACTGTAACTCACTAATTAGATGTTTGATTGTTTATTAACTTTTTTTTATTAATGTTAAAAAAACAAATATTAGATACACCATTAAGAAAAAAGATCAATCCATGAAGTGCTCACAACAACCATTTTTCATGTGATTTTCAGAACTCTCAACCGGGTACAACCTCCAGCACAGTCCTCCCCCACTACTTCTCCTCTTTCATCTCCAAAATCATCACCATATGTGTCACCTCCTCATTCTGGTACTAGCTCTAGGTCTGCATCACCATGGACGTCACGAAACTCTTTGGCTAGTGATCGGGGATCTTCCTCGGCTGGTGTGGATTCAAATGACGTTCAATCTTTGGAACAACTTTTGAAGAAAGAAGGATTGCGCAAGTATATTCAAAATCTTCGTGGTTACACAATAGAAAAGGTGAATGCCAGCCTCATATAAGCTTTTTTGTATTTATATTATCCTGTTGTTGTTTTTATGTAAATGTGTTAAATGCCATTGCTAAATAGGTAAAAAATTTACATAGGGTATTGTTAGCAATGTGTAATATTTGCAAAATATTGTTCATTGTAGAAGGCAATTTTAGCTAAAAGACCATCTTCTTTGGAAAATTTTGTATTTATCTCCAGCAATGATATAGTTTAAGCATACAGGTAGAAAGCAAATTTTAACAACAGGGTTTTGTTTAACTAATAGGTTTTTAAAGAAACTGAAAAAAATACATAATTTGTAACTGATTGTTTTGCATTTGGTAAAAAAACAAGTAAATATGTGGGAAGTACAAAAAAATTCTGAAGGCTAGAGGAACAATTTATAATTATTTAATTTCGTAAGTTAGATTAAAGTTTAGTTTGAAAAGTACCATGAAATAATCAATATAGTAATGTGTTAAACTACAATATTTTTTAATTCAAAATTATAATGAAAAAAGGAATCTTGTATTCTACACAAGTACAAAGTAAAATCTAGCCACAGAGTAAAGTTTCTATAATATGGTGAAAAGACACAACTACTTTTATGTTTTACAGCTTCAGAATTTGAATGAACTTGACTTGAAGGGTATTGGTTTGACCATGGGTGCAGCTCGAAAACTTAAAAAAGCTCTTGATGGATTCAGGTAATAAAATGTTTGGTTTTGAAATTACTGTATTGCCCAATTATAGGATGATCTTGAATATAAAACAACTTCCATTTTCAGGAACCTTGGGAAATAAAATATTGTGTCCTGACTTCCTTTTTTTAAGGACTGTAAAATCAATACTGTAGCTGAACAACCTGTAGGTGGATTAGTTGTGAGAATTAGCAAAGACCTTGAAGGAACATATGACATGCTTGCATAGGTGGATGGTATCTGGGCATTCAGGAATGCAGTTTGCTAAAGTAATGGGGGACAGGGTCTGTGGTTGTCCTCAATCATAAGGAGACTATGGATTTTACAGTCTTATAAGCCAACTAGTACTGTATACTTAATGCTGTGATATCAGAAATTATTACTGATAGCTGAACATCCATTCATTCAAATTACCTCCAAAATAAACATATATTTAAAATGTTGAGATTTGAAATTTTATCAACATTTGTTTTGGATGAAGTAACTCAAAGATAAATCAGGACTGCTAGCCCTACTTATTGAATTCTTGCCTTCTCTATTGCAATTATTCTGAAAATGGTAAAACTGTAAAATTTTCTGCCTCATCAGATAAAATTAGTCAGTATATGAAACTAAGTTGTAATTCTGGTAACTCGGCATTAGTTTAAGACTTGTTTTTGGCTGAAATAATAGTTTTACAATAGTAAATGTTTGAGGTTGATGATTGCAAGAACTGTAAAATTCAATTAACTGCATATTTTGTTTTTCAGTTTTCAAATTTCTAAAACTGAGAATATTGTTAATACTTCATGTGAAACCTGGGCTTATTTACTTCCTCACATTCTAGTTACTGTAGATTTTTCTTACCTTATGCAGTTATACTAAATTGTGAAGTTACAAAATTTCTTGTTGCAGTGCAGGACATCTCGAGGATGATTGAGGTTTCATGTAATCATGTAGTATTGTTTTTCTATTTGTATGTCGTACAAAGGTAATAAATAACCTTAATTACTCTCTGCTCATGAGAACTGTCTGTTTACTTTCCTGAACTATTTGTCTTGGTAGTTAATTTTTTCTTTACAAGAACTCTTAAGTTTTATAGCTTGAAGCTATTGTGAATGCAAGTATATTTAGATGGACAAGGGTAAGTATCATGACGTCTGTTTTGAACAAGTACGTACATAAGGTAGTAAAAGGACATAGATAAGATTTTTTTTCATTTAAATTGTCTGAGGTTAAAAATGTACTTACATTCATTTTAATGCTTCAGATAAATATTTCTTGACATTTTTCAACTAAGTGATCTAATCTGAAAGGTCATTAGGCCAATTTTAGTATCTGTATGGACATTGACTTTCAAGTCCAAAGTTGTATGAATCATGGTTAACAGTGCTGTAAATAGTTATGTAATTATTCTTATATTATAAATAATAAATTAACCATAAAAAAATGTATTTTAAAAGATCCCATAGCTGTTCCATGCATTTAAAGTGTGTGCATTTCAGATGCAACTTTTTGGAGTTTAATTTTTATTAATGTAAGCTCAGGACTGGTATTATACTGGCTACCAGATTACAAACAGTTAAATTTTCCATCATGGATTTCAGATCAAACTTGTATAAAACTACCACTATAAATCAGGCTTTTTATGATGGAATGTTATAATTTAATGCCCAGAACCCATCCATTCAATGTTAAAAACTGCCAGCTAGTTTAGATACATGCCAGCCAAAAGTCTGTTTAACTGTTATTTATTTAGTATGAAAAGCACAAGGTAAATGTCAGAATGTTTTCATCTCTCCCTTGTTAAAATTTTAATGTTTCAATTGTAGGACTTCAAAATACTTTGGCCCAGTTTAATCTGATTTTTTGTTTTTTTAGCATATGTTTTTCATTTAGAGTACGTAAGAAATGTCTTAATTTCAATTATTACACAATAAGTTTTGTTACAGACTGTCAGTAGTTGTTTGAGAATAGTGATAATAGTGGTATAAGCATGTATGCATCCGAATATCTTTGAATACATTAAGTCTCAATAGCATTTAAAAAACATGAAATTTGCACCAGTGTAAAAAAAAACAACTTCTAAAATTATATTGAATGTAGCTAATTTAAAACTGATGTTTAAACATCTAAAGTGATATTTGTAAATATACAATAAATATTAAGTCTATCTCTAGAATTATTTTATAAATATCTGAATTAATTAATTTTCAATTGAAATATAATCTGGAAATAACTAATTGTACAAGTTTTCTTTGTACTTTCATTGGATTGGGGTGTTGTACTCCTGTAACAATGTAGAGTATATTACACTCCTGTAAAAATGTAGAGTATATTACACTCCTGTAAAAATGTAGAGCATATTACACTCCTGTAAAAATGTAGAGCATATTAGAGTGCTGATACACATATTTAGAGTATGGTAATTACTTTATATAATAAGAATAGGTGAGATATTATCTACTTTTTTCATGATTTCAAGAACTTTCTTTGCACTGGGTTATATCTTGTTAGAAGATATTTCAGACAGTTACTTTATCAACCATTGTTAAGTATATTTCAGCTCTAGTAGCTTCAAGAACTTTTAAAACAAACAAGAGTGTGTATCAATTTCTTTTTTGTCATTACTAACAACAAAACTTTATTATTATCAATTTAAAAATATTAATTTTTAGGCCATTTACATGCCTTAATGGAAATTTGTGCAACTTTATAATGAAGCTGTGTATTTAAAATTTGTTTTAGGTAATATGATCAAAGTATAATAAAAAAAAACTTCCTGTTTTATCTCTTAACTTTATGTAGTGTAATATATACATTAAGTGACATTGTTTTCCTTTTATAATTTCTTAAGATGCTTTATTATTTGCTTTAAACTAAATGGATCCATTTGATTATTTAATTTAATTAAACCAATGTGCAGCAGGTAGTACTGTGTGCGTTATTTTTCCAAGGATCATTGTATATGTATGAGCAATTATGTTATGAAATTCAAAATGTGTCTTGTATTTTTCATTCAGGCCAGTTTATCTACCAAACGGTATTGTTAGTCACTCCTACAATGCTTCTGTGAGTAGCAGTCATTGCTCACATGGTGCTCCAGCAGGACCAACATTTCCACAGACCAACAGTGAGAGTTCTCCCTCTTGCTCTGTAGATTCCAGTCCATCACCTAGTCCTCCCTCTTTGGAGGCTTGTGGGCTTCGAAGTCCCACTAGCTCAAGTTCTGAAGAAAGTCTTCCCACTAAAGGTACATTAATGTAATTCTTGAAGACTTAGAGTTATGTATTAAAGTATATTTTATTTTTCCTGTACAACCTCTCCCTGTAATTTGATGCACTTCCAACTTCTACATTTTATCATAAGACTAGTGGAAATAAAAAATCAAAGAAAATGGTAACTTTTTGAAACCAAAATAAAAAGGTATAAGGAGAGACAAAGGTGTTAGACAATTTTCTGTTAACGTAGTTTGTTTCGTATTCATAAAAAATTCTTGTCAGTAATTAAAAATGGCAAATGTTTTGCTTTATCTAAACATTACACATCAAAACAGTTGTACAATATTCCATTCACCAGTTTTGCTTATTTTGATTTTAGAGCCACTGTAGTTTTTCATAAAACGTCAAAATTTTCAGTGTCTTTTAATTCAAAAAAAAAAAAGTAAATGTTCTTTTTTCTTAGTGGTGTGAAGATAAGAGGAAGATTTATTGTACATGCTTTTGTGAAGTTTCATATTCCAAAATGTAAAATATGCTTTTAAACAGCTCTAAAGTCAAAATAGTTGTCATTATTTTGTTGCTTAGAAAACCAAATGCCAGAAGCAATAAACATTCCAAGTGCAGTAACAAATGCTAGACTATACTCTTGCAAAGTGAGTATTTAACAACCATAACTGTATCTCCCTAGTTCTAGCACTAACAGCATGAAACAACAAAGTAAATCAGTATCTACTCAGCCAAGGAAGTTATGTGCTTCTTTTTAGCTGTAAATAAATATTTATTATTGAAAGCATCCCAAGTTAACATTAAATGTGAAAGAACCTCAATTAAAACTACAATAAATATCCTTTTCATGTAATTACTCTCTTTCCTGTAGAGTTCAGCTCAAACAAGAGTTTCATACAATTTCAGCTGCTCATCACAAATACTCATCCTTAATTGTACTGCACTCTCCAGTGCCGTATAATGTACTTGGCAATATGTGTAATTTTAGTATTATACTGAGCTGCATGTTACTGTCCTGTATGAATTTTTTTTTTTCCTTTAAAGATCTAATTAAGCAGTGATAATTACAGTATAAGTATTTTGGGTTGATGTAACACCAACAAATATGTAAAATCCATCCAAAAGAGCTTGAGAAAAAAGAAAATCTGCTTTAGTTTAAACAGTAAAATAAAGCAGTATGGTTATGGTCATATTGTATCATTTATTCATTTACTGTAAAACTGAATTTATGTTTAGTGTGGCTCGTAAAGCACTTAAGAACCACATCTGAATTAAACAGAGCAAAATGTGATGTGATGTGATTAAGAGTCAAACTCATTGTTGATTCAGTTTTATAGCACATGAATGAAATAAAGCAATGTGTGTCTTGCAGTATTTTGAGATGCCACCTACTGTTTAAACCAAGAACCATTTTAGATTTTTTTCTCTTAATTCTTTCTTTTTTTTATGACTAAAGAATCTTGTCCTCATATACTGTTTGCTGACATCAGGAAATAAAATTCTGGCTCAACTAGTTATGAGTTGTTAGAACATGACAATGGAAGAAAGATTTAAAAGTGTGGAAAGGAACAAATTAATTAGCTATGCAAATTGAACTACTTTGAAAACACTTGATAAACATTTAGGGTCAAAGCTTCAGATTTGGCTTTTATATGTTCTACCCTGTTTCAATTTTCTTTGAGAGATTTGAATCTTAATTTGAAATTTTTCCTGCTGATCTCAGAATAATTAAACATCACAAATTTTGATACGAATAACAAACTTATTTTTTCTTCTTTGTGTTACAGTTACATTTAAAACTTCAAGAGTTCAAAGACACTTTAGTATTGTTACTTGTGCATAAAAATGTTGATTACGTCACTGATGAAAAGTACAAAATTTCTACTGAGAGTAATGTTTACTCCTAATATTTTACTTTGTGAAGTTTTCTGAACATAGAGATTGTATATATAATCTGTAGAACAGGGATGTCAAAGAATGAAAATAAGAGTAAAAAACATGCAAAGTATCTTGATGTTTTTAGGTATCACAGTTTTATAGTTTTCCTTTCATAAAGTAGTAGTAGTGACTGTTTAATGTACTAAGTTTAATGCTAAAAAATTTCTTTACTATTGTGTTGCATAAATTATGAAGCTTACAATAGGTATCAAAACCAGCAAGGATCTTCAGTTTCTAACAGTGTTATATCTCATCGGTACTAAAGTTTAACACACTTGTTTTTTGGCTCCTGATGTGAAGAAATATGTCATTGAGTCAAACATAACAATAGTTAATGTTTTACTTCAGATTGAAGGTTCTAGCCAGTTTATTGCTGGAAAAGTTTCATCCTTTGAGTTGTGGTTACATAATTAAAGTAATGATCAATCTTATTATTCAGTTAAAAAAGCCAGACAAAGCCCTTTTTTTTTGTACTGTAGCTATGTTTACAATTTAAAGGCTTCGAAGATCATGTTGCAAGCAGTTTTATTGTTGTTACTTGTATTGTTACACTCATATTGATGGACTGGTCATATTTGTTCTCTTCAGTAGCTCAGGCTTAGGGACTTTTATATTTGAATCCCAGTGAATGGAACTGAATCTTAATTTGACATTTAATCTTAGAATAGTGTTAGATCAAAGAATATTTATTCATACTAATGCAATTTTCAATATAAATTATCTTTTATCCTTTTATATATATATATATATAAAAACCATAGCTGCAATTAAGATTTAAAAGGTTCAAAAATTGTGTTAGAAGCAGTTTAGTATTCTTACTCATTGTTACTTCCATACATATGAGACGTATTCAGGATGAAAATCCCAATTTGTATCATCCTTAGATGGTATATATTTTGTTTGCTCTACAAACTGGTTTGTTTTCATTTCATAACTTGCCACAGTGAGGTTTAAAGACAAACCCTGTGCTAAACTTAGCTTAAAAAATTATAGTTTTTAAACTCCTGAAGTTACAGAGTAGCAAGGTTTGGGTACTTACAAAATTGCATTAAACTATCATGCACACCAAATAACACGAAGTTCTACTGGGGAACAATCTGTATTATCAACCAAGTTTTTAAATGTTAGTGATTTTGTTATTGTTACCTAATGTAGGCTTGTTTATCATCATATCATAATTCTTTATATTTGTGTATGCTGTGCCTTTCATTTAGTTCTCTCTTATTAATATTTTAGAAATATTTCAATGTTTTTTTTATTCCAATAGTTATTTCAAAGATGGATAAAAATAAATTAAAGTTTAAAGAGAAATATCTTACTGTGGCATTACTGTACTTTTGTATAGGACACCCAGTCCAAAAATCAGACAATGCAAGAAATATAGAAGGTGTTTCTAGAACATCTAACAGTCCATACAATAGAGCACAGCAAGGTGGATTTCATTCCAAGCATAACAAGAAGCTTGCAGAAAAGGATGACTGTTACTTAAATGGACGTGAAGGGGGGGATAGTCTCAAAAATGTTACAAACTATGGAATGACTGTTCCTTTTCTTTTTCCATCTCCTGATGTGCATCCTCCAAAGCCCAACTCTTTGCCACTGTTTACAAGAGCTGCAGCTACTCCTACACACATTGGAGCTGGAACAATCATCATAGAGAATAGTCAAATCAACAGAAATCATCTGACATTTCTCCCTTCAAATCCTCCTCATCGATCTCATAACAGCACTCCTGAACGAACTGTGAACCCTCCAGTCTCATTCTCTGGTGGCTTGACTTTTTATCAGTTTCCTTTGATAACTTCTGTAGGTGCATCTGTTACTACAACAGCACGCAGTTTTGTCACGTATCTTGGCCATTCCAGTGTTACTGTGACAACAGTAGGAAGTGGGAAGTTTGGATCCAAAACTGTGGACACAACTAACACCAAACAAGTGCCTGACCCTATGCCCAATGTCTATCATTTGTCCCCATGTGTGGTGCCACCTCCAAATCCAGGTGCTGCCGTCCAATCAAATGGAGCAGTAATCTCAACAACTAGTGTTAGTACATCTACTGTGGCAAGTAGTACAGTTACAACTAGTCTTAACAATACCCCTGCATCCATCCATACTCCACCACCACCTCCCACTAGTCTCCCATATACATATTTCCTTCCTCATTTTCTTCCCCAAGCATTCCCTTTTGTAGCAGCCCATAATAACTCTCCTGCCAATGGATTTGTTTCACCAAACTTGCATGTACCACCCCCTAACCATAATTTTCCTTTTCACCTTCCTAATGGTATAAATGCTGCAGTATCCCCTGAAATGGTATATCCTCCTCAGGGCTTCCCATTACCATCCCCTTCAGGACCACCACCTCCAACACCCTCTGTTACTCCTTATCTGGGATATCTTGGAAGTGGTTCTAGCTATCCCCACAATCACTCATTACCTCTTCCTGCTCTTAGTAAACCAGTGACTTGTTACAACTGTGGTGCTGTTGGCCACAGAGGAAACGAATGTAAAAGTGCCACTCTAGATGAGATGACCAAATCAGGTGTGTAAGTTCACCAGTTCAAATAACTTTTATACTCTAAAGAATTCAAATGTATATTTGATGGTGTTGGTGTGCAAATAATGTATACATTTTGGCATCATTAGATAAAAGAGGTTAGATTTGTTTATTGAGATGTTGAAATAACTTATAGTATTTCAATACAAACATGTCCAACTGTAGGTAGTGAATTTTAATAATTCATCCAAGAGTACATCTCAGAAAGGAAATAACATGCTCAAATTCTGTAATATTTACTTATAATGCTTATTTTGGTTTTATTAACAGAAGTTATGTAGAGGAAGACATAAACTAAGATGGAACTTTTGAATGTGCTTGGGTTACAGGGTTTCTATTTTATTTCTATCAAGACTTCTTAAACCTGCTATGTGTTTTTCTTATAACATCATGAAGATCTTAGAGATTTTTTTTATACTACCTAAATTGATGACTTATTATAATTCCAAAATTATCATCTAAGATATATTTGAAGATTTACTATCACTTAGTTGGTCTGCAGGACAAGGCTGAATATTTACAGTTTTTTGGTTTTTTTTTAAAGCACAAAATAATTTCACTCTGAGTATCTGGGCATAGCATCTCTTCTCTAAACACGAACATGATATACTCTCATTTCATGTGATTACATTTTTTGATGATTAAAAAATAAAGAATATGTTGTTAAAGCATTGCTGATTAATGTGATTTATTGTTACAGGTCAGTTCAGACTTCATTTTACACCATCTGCCAAAACAACAGAATCAAGTGCGTAGTGATGTATGAAGATTAGAATATCAATGAACTTGAACTTCAGGACTTATTCAGTGGTCAAAAACAGTAGTGCTTAAATGCATTTAATTGTGAAGTAGGTTTTTTAACAAAAAAAAAAGCTTTTGTTGACTTTTTTTGACAAGGAGTGTGAAGCAGCCATATGCTTGTCAAAATGCAACTTTTGTGATTATAAGTGTTTAAGTAGAAACCAGGCAATTTATGAAGTACTTGAAGAGCAATAGACAGATAAACATTCATCCTACAATTGTTCTTTTAGGTTGCTTTCTCAACTTTTAAGCTTCTTTTTGATAATATTTTCAAAAGTTTGCTTTTAGAGTAGTTCTGAGAACTTTACTAATAGTAATGCTGTTGATAAAAGTTAAAAGATGACTTCAGAACACAGTCAAGCATATCTTTCATTGTTTGTTGGTCACTGTTTCTTTATAAAGAACAGTTTTATCTTTCTTAAGAGATGTATAAATTAATGGTATTTATAAAAGTGTGAGCTGGTGCCCATTTGGGGTGTGCTGTAGCATCAAATGTATATAATTTGAGCAAAACTTACTTTTAAGGCAGCTGTTATTTTCTAAACAATCACATTTTGCTATAAACATATGAAAAGAGTAAGAATAGATGTACATATATTTTGAGCCAGCTATTAAGAGTATGTGAATCAGTTGCAACTATGCAATTGTTAAGTAAATTAGAATGTTTTTGTTTCATGTAAAATACAATGATAATGTTTCTTTTTTCCCAGACTTGCTGTATTGTTAGCAGAGGTTTTGAACATATGGTTGTTGAAAGAGCTGTAATGTTTGATTTGATACTTAAATGTGTTGCTGAATTTTAAAATGTACATTCATGTTTTATAGTTGGAATTGTGGATTAAGTAAATGAAAAATTGAAGGTTTTTTAATAGTCACATCTGTCCACTTCTAGTGCCTGGAGAAGTTGCTAATTTTTTTAAGTGGAAAGAGTTTTTGCTTGTCACTTCCATTTTATAAAACAAATAACAGCAGTTATGTTGTGAATTGCTTGTATCATAATCAAATCATATCATTCATAATGTTCTTGAGATTTCACTTCGATATCTGCTGTATATCATGGTGACAAGTTTGTAGTTGTAGGTAGAAAATTGTAGGAGCCTTTTTTTTTTTTAAATAGACATGGGAATTTTCACCCTTTTTTTAAATTTTGTAATTGAAATTTGACCCTATCATCAGGTTCATATTAGGAATAACCAGTCACATCATGACACACAATACAGGTTAGTAGCTGACTCAAAGGAATTTGGATATTTGTAGACTGAATAATTCTAGTCATTTCAGTTCTTAAACAATACCTGAGGAACCTGTTAGCAGATGACAACAGTGAACTGCAGTGGGCTAACGGGTGTTCCAAAGGTGTTTCAAACATTAATATTGTTATACATTGTATTAACAACAAGGGTTCATACTGAGCCAGTTTTTAGTAATAAACATGTGAAATTTTTGGACTGTCAGTTAGTGAGATGCAGTACAAATAGAGTGATCCTACAAGGGGTGCAGGTGTTTGATAACATAAAACAAACTTAGATGGTACTGGCTCAGAATTAAAATAATCCAAAACTAAATGAAAAGTTTATATAACAATAAATATCAAATCTTTAAGTATATGGCATTCATTAGGTACCCATTCAAAATATTGAAGGCATTTATTAATTTTATGGTCAAAAATAGTAAACAACTATTTCATGAATATTCATATTTGTAAGTTGTGTACATATGTTGTATATACATAAAAGTATACATACATACATACATATATATATATATATATATATATATATAGCTGTACATTTTATTATAAATAAAAAATAACAGCACTAACAATTCAAACAGTGTTTCTAAATTCAGTTATTCCTCTTTCAGTAGGGAATAGAAATACATTTGAAAGACAAACTTGCGTATATACTCCATATACATATTTACAAATTGTAATCAACTGTTATAAAACGAAAAGTTTTGACTAACTCAGTCATGTAAATACATGAAGATTTATAAATGTTTAAACATTTTAATTTATGTGTACATAAACTCACGAAGCTTTTTTCCACAATGCCTGTGAGGATATTGTCAATATTCCTTGTTTTTTGCCAAATTTTATGAATCCAGTATATTTCTAGAATCATCACAATGTGAGACTTTGTAATTATTTTATGCATTAAAATCAATGTACTGAGAAAATACAATAAAGGTTATTACTGTCTATGTTTCAGGTTTTTGTCATTATTAGAAGGCAGAGATAATACAATGGTTTTCTTTTATTGTATTTCTAGGTATCATAAATTGTAAATATTATTTACCCAACTCTGCCTTTGTATCATATTATAGAAGTCCTAACCAAATTGACAATCATTATAACCCAGTTCATATAGTTTACAACAGTCATTTGATATGAAGTTTACGTGTTTCATGAGCTTATATAGATTAAATGTGTAATAAGTTTTTGGACACATTTTTTTCATGTTTCAAGGCATCATCGATTTTGTTGTAATAAAATATAACATAATTGATTTGATACAAGTTTACACTGTAGTTGCTGTAAATAATCAGTCTGTACAGTGAAACAATAAAATATTTTTAGTACTATAAATTTTAAACTAAGATACTAAATTGTACATCTAAACCAATGTGTGGTGTGCAGGTATACCATGTGTTTACTACTTCTAGCGTTATACAGTGGAACCCCTCTAAAGCAGACACCATCGGGACTGAGATAAAGTGGCCTGATTAGAGGGGTTCCAATGTACATAATTAGAGATTGTATAAACAAAAAAAGGGACTGATTGAATGACTGCTTTCAAGAGGTGGCCGCTTAGAGGGGTTCCACTGTAATATGAATTTAAAACACGTTTCCTTTACTCGGGTATATGAAGTTTTAACATAAAAAATCGTAAAGTTCCTATTGCTCCAACTACCTATGATTCTTTGTTATTTTTCCAATGTGTTGTATCTCTCATCCCATGGAAAAGTTTTCTACACGTACTGTGTATGAAAGTATACAGTCATCTTTTGCACTGTCTCATGTTTCAGTTGGAATGATCGACAGTCACGTGGATATCACAAATAACTTGGGTGAATACTGCGTTGCTGTTTCGTATACAGAATACTTTGTTTTTCTAGTCTGGAATAGAAACTTGTCAAATTCTCTGCAGTAAAGGTGATGTCTTCTGTTTAACAAATACTCATTTGTTTGAGCTTTTGAGTAAGTAATTGTTTTATTTCAATTCTACATTTTGTCTAGATTCTTTGCAAAGCGACGTTCATGGAATTTGGAATTACTTTGCACTAAGTTTCCTGGCTGATTCTACTGTTATTCTGTGGAACCTAGCTTGTCACTCATGGAAAAAATAAGTTTTACCTGAGAAGAACATAACGGTAGCTCAGCGATAAGTGTCAAGGCTTATTATGCTAAAAATTCACTCAGTCCATTGCATAGCCTTGTGCGTAACAACAATATCAATTGAACTGATATGTGTTGAACGTTGGTTTCGGGCTAAAACGTTAAAAAAAAAACAGAACGACCTTTATTCTGGTAAAACTGACATTGGTTAGTGTGTTTTTAGGTTACATCTTTTTTGTATATTTTTCCAAAAAGTTATAACTTAAAAATTCATGTTTTTAGGTTACATCTTTTTTGTATATTTTTCCAAAAAGTTATAACTTAAAAATTCAAATTTTATATTGTTATCTACATCGCGAATCTGGCATGAATATTTTGTTCATAATTTTATTAGATTGGTAAAATATGACTTGGACAAATATGTTGTGTACTTTATCGACTTGATACCACGAAGTCTCAGGAAATAATAAAAGTCATGTGGGCCTGTGAAGGAAAAAAAAAAAATGTGGGAAAATTTCGACAGTTTTCTGTCTTGGAACGAATACGTAATACAAGTTTTATATTGTAATGTGCTTCGATTAGAACCGAATCAAACATTCTTAATTTATTCAGTTCCAAAGATCTATTGTCTTATCTTTTTGGCTCACGTTGTTGTTACATTATGATGTTTAGCAAGAATTGATCTCTGATAGGTATAATGAAAGACTTGATTCTTCAAATCAAGACGACCATCCAGTAAATAAGAGAAGGAATTCCTAAACAGGGACCACGGTAAATACACACTGGCTGGTGACTTCAGGAATGAAATGGAATGTTCTAAGGGTGGAGGCTTGTACTAAGAAGTTTCTCAGTAAAAAATGATTCGTGAAACCTGGAAATTATGTAAGGTAAAAAAGGATCTGATGTTAAACATGAATTCATTTTGTAATATTGGTTGGAAAGAATATTAAAACGAAGCTACCCAAATTACTTTTTTTTTTTTTTTTCAAAACTTCCAACATTGTACGACGTTCGATTCGCAATCTGAAGTTCGGGAACTCAAATCATCTTGCCCTTTCAATTGTGGTGCCGTCTTTATGTAACAGTCAATCCTACTTTTGGTTGGTAAGGAAAATCCCGTGAATTGGTGGTAGGGGTGTTAACTAGCTATCTTTCTCTAGTCTGACATTTCTAAATTAGGAACGACTGGTATAGATAGACCTCGAATAGTTTTGCGCGAAGTTTAACAAATAAATTTTAAAATGGTTTCAAGTTACCTTTTTAATTAAACTAAGAAATTTTATAGTGTCTTCAACTTTGTGGTTAATACATGGGGTTGTGGACTAAAATGTTCATTATTTGAGTAACAATATTACACTTATGTTGATTGGCATAACTATGAAAATCAACCCCACTGTTTGGTTAAGAGTATCTGTATATTTGTTGACTGGAGTTGCAAAATGAATGTCCTTCCCCTTATAAGCTTTTCTAAATTAGAGTTGTATATGTCTGAATATTAGGAGTCTCCCACGTAGTCATTTGATCTACATGTTCGGAAATATTAATATCAATTCTACTCCTATTTTACAATAAGTCAAAAGTGATACAAGGCGAGAAATAATCAGTGTTTTCGTTTCTTCAGAATTTCCTGCAAAGCTGCACGAGAGCTTACTGCTATAATATATAATAATAATACTAAATTCTTTAAGGAACATAGGGCCGCATATGCTGCGGTTCCTTGAACAGGCTGGTTTTGAAATGAGTAGGTTGTTAGCTTACCGCACAACCCCAACTTGGAGGACAAATTCTCAGCCCACCGAGGGGAATCGAACCCCTGATTTTAGCGTTGTAAATCCGGAGACATACCGCTGGACTAGCGGGGACGTTACTCCTCTAGCGATCCCTAATTTAGCAGTGACAGACTAGAGAGAAGACAACTAGTTAACAAGGATCCTTGGGTTGCTCTTTTACCAGCGAATAATGAGATTGCCCATCACATTATAATGTATTCACAGGTGTAATGGTGACTATGGTCGGAAACATGGTTTTCAGCTCACAGACTACGAGTAGGCGCCCTAAATTTACCAAATCTTGCCCGGCCTTCTTAATCAGTGAGTAACAATTAAGATCTTCGTGTGGATGTCTATCAAAGTCAGTTACTTTCTTAATATATTTCTTACAAACACTTGTTAGAAACTAACCAACGATTTTTATTCATGTGTAGAAAAGAATTTTTTACTGAAAGTTACCGCACTTATGAGAACGATATGTTCAGACCACCTGTAGCCATTTTCTGCATTGCTGATTGTGTGGTATAACCCTGTGAAGCTGAACTAACTCTGGAAAATTTGTTAGATAACAGAAAATAAGCTCAAAATAACAATTGTGGAGTATCATTAAATATCTTAGTAACTAACCAAATCTTCCCCAAAATGTAACTATAGACAGAATGTGCAGTTATAAAAATGTATATATTTATTATATGTTTTACAAAACTTTTATTAGCACAGATTTGGAACTGTCTGATTACGACAAAGGATCTGAAATACATATTAGACACAAGAAAATTTAAATTAAGTAAAAATCAAGTCCTTAAAATATATACATAAAGAAACATAACATTAATTTAAAACTACATAAAAAAAGTAAAATTTCCCATCATTCCTACCTCATGCGCCCACAAGTGCATGGAGTGAGTGATGGTGCATCAAACATATACTCATGATATATATGTCTACATACAAAATAATTAATATATATATGTATATATATATAAATACATTTAAAATGTATACACAATTTATTAAAACCCTTTAATTCCATGTATAAAAGATGGAGATATTATTACAAAATTAATTAAACAAACAGGTTACTCTTTAACAACCAACAATAAGATTGACAGTTACATTATGATAGTCCCACGATTGAAAGGTTTGTTTGTTTTGAATTTCATACAATGCAACTCGAGGGCTATTTGTGCCAGCCGTCCCTAATTTAGCAGTGTAAGACTAGAGGGAAGGAAGCTAGTCATCACCGCCAACTCTTGGGCTACTGTTTTACCAACGAATAGTTGGATTGACCGTCACTTATAACGCCCCCACGACTGAAAGGGCGAGCATGTTTGGTGTGACCGAGATTCGAACCCGCGACCCTCGGATGACGAGTCGAACGCCTTAACACACTTGGCCATGCCGGGCCCCGATGGAAAGGATGAATACATTCTGTGACAGGATTCAGCAGACTTTTGACAAGCCTCATACCTTCTGTGTTTGCTTGTGATAATGAATTTGCTCTAAATTAAGACTAAAAGAAAATCAATAGTGAAAAATGATGAATTGAAAATGGACAAACAACAACAATAAATTTAAAGCTTTTAAACCTCTGCCCTACACGAGTACAGAAGACATTTAATATTAAATACAAAATATATGAAGCATAATAATTTGCAATAGTACCGATGGTACCAGGTTGCCGGTTCTGATAGTCAAGCATCTCTAATCATGTGCCTTAATTAATTAAAATTCAGTTATTCCTTCCAGTGTGTTCTCATGTGAAAATTGTGTTCACATCAAACAATATTGTCAATTATCTCTAAGCCTATTTAGTCTGACGATTATGGCAGTGAATCATTTGACTCGAAAGCTTGTTAAAACACCAAAACATCATTAACGTAGACAGATATCTTTCTTTTTACATACTTCATGTTAACCAATTTTAGCAATGATTTTGTTATCCAACTGAACTTCTAGTATCTAGATGTCAGATCCAAGCTGTTAAATTAACCTTTTTCTATGGTTATAATTGTGTTTATCGTTCATTTATTATTTCCTTCTATAGTTTAGCTTATCTATGAATTTTTAGTTACATTAAAACGCTAAATCACCTTCTACACAATTATTTGTATTTTGTGTAAACGAGTGTGTGTTTGATGAAGACTCTGCCCGGCAGGGTCGCATGTTCGAATACCCGTCACACCAAACATGCTCGCCCCTTTCAGCCTTGAGGGCGTTATAATGTGACGGTCAATCCCACTATTCGTTGGTAAAAGAGTAGCCCAAGAATTGGCGGTGGGTGGTGATGACTAGCTGTCTTTCCTCTAGTCTTACACTGCTAAATTAGGGACGGCCAGCACAGATAGCCCTCGAGTAGCTTTGTGCGAAATTCAAAAACAACAACAACTCTTTCTTCTAATTATAAGACTGTCTTTGATTTATATAATGACGTAGTTAGAAAGAAAAACAATGTAACGAAATGCACTTATCATTTAAGAAATAAAACAAAGAATACTGGTAAATACGTAGTTCTGTTAAACGGTGAAGGTATAATCACATTTTAATGTATCTTGAGATATATTTCTAAATGTTATTGCTTTGCTAAGTCAAAATACTGGTCTTTTTTTTTTCAGAAATCTGTGAAATATCCACAAACAACATTTATGAATGTTTATGATCAGTGTAACATAAAACCAACAATATTATTAACGAAAAGGTCCTGGTAATAGAGTAGCCCAAGAGTTGGCAGTGGGTGGTGATGACTGGTTGCCTTCCCTTTAGTCTTACACTGTTAAATTAGGGACGGCTAGCACAGATAGCCCTTGAATAGCTTTGCGCGAAATTAAAAAAAAAAAAAAAAAAATTGATGAAGGCAACACCATCTTCCCTAGCGGTGACATACAGATACTATTAATGTAGCAGAAGAGTATGCAAATTTATGATCACATAAGGTTGTACTCTTGTAACCTACTCTGTAAATAAATACCTTTATTAAGAGAGAAAGAGAGTTACAAGATAGTTATTGGAAGGTATAGTTATTGCTGTTTGTCACAGTATTGTTATTGTCGTTGATAGGTATTGTTTGCAACCAAACATTGATGTGTTTGCATTAAGGGAGAAGTGCCAATGTGAATTAGTGTACTTACTCATCGAAAATACATACAAAATCTTGATATACTACCCTTCTTCCTGAAAAACCAAAACTACAAATGACCACGCAGTTTCCAAAGGCTTTATAGCTTCATCCTGCATCATCGATTCTATTTCAATGCCTGCAACTTCCTTCGTGCTCCAAGAAAGTCAGTGCTGTAGTTGCTTTATTGAACGTGTGCCACATGTATTTATATGGAATTGCATCACTGTTGTTCGAATAAATCTTCCATCTGATCTCAAAAATACATTGCTATATTGATCCAAAATGTCATCGAATTGTTTTTGCTGCATTTGATTTACATAATTAATTTCGGGTACATTGGTACTCTTGTATTTGCTTTCGACTGTGGTTTGATGAGCTCAGATCTAGTATTACTGCTAGCGTTGATTACCTTGACTTTACTTATTATTCCCACAAACATTCTACCATCCAGCTGGATAGCTTATCATCAAAGGTACAGACACTTAATTCCTTGTTGACTTATCACTGCCCAAACTAATGCTGCCTGCTCTTTGGGAAGAAACAGTTTATTTCTTAGGAGGCTTCTATGAGTGTGTTGTACGGTACTGATGTGTTAGACTTTGTCTAGGTTACACCATGGGATTGCCAAGTTCCTAAATGGAGCTGTTAGAATTCTCTTTACTACATACTCTTATGGAGTCCACGGTTCCTGGGCTCGACATTGGTGATATTAAGTGACATTTTCCATGAAGCATCAGTTCACCATTTAAACAGGCAAAACTGACAAACTCTACAATGTATCCATTCCAAGGATACCAATTACAGATCCTAGATAGGAAAGGATTACTTCCATTCAATGGGTGACATATCTTAGACTGAATTTGAGATCAACTTATCATCTAATGTTTAATCTATCACTATTAACTAGAACAAAGTTCATGGTCAATTACCATAGTTGTGGTCTTACTTGTAAACTTGTTATATTGTGAAGTATACTAGGGTCCTTACTGCTTCTGTGACCATTAAGAACACTGACTGTTCCCCGTGTATTCTGAGAAGCACATAACAAGCTATATCCTGTTTCTTACAGACCTGGGATGACCACTAAAGTTTTTAATGCAAGTTGTCTTCTCTGTTTCCCCAACTCATACTTGGGCTTTGTCAGTTTTTCTGAGTGTTTGCTACAGTGACCACCATTTTTTTGCGGGCCATCTTGGATCTGCTAATTTTATGGCCAATATTGACTCCCTTGCCTACATCTCTGCTGAGCAAAGAGCTGATATTATGGATTGACTGATATTTGTCGAATTATAAGCTGGAATAGATACATCTGCTGTCTTTATTGTATGACAAAGTTTGAATAATACATTTGCTAGAGCTCTTCTATTCCATAGTTGAAGTAGAATTCACTTCTCTTATCTGGATGATGTCCAAGTGAAGGTACTAACCTTAGCTATAGCATCTATCCAGTGGGTGGACATAGTAATGGCACGAATTTTGTGATAGCACAATCTCTATTGGTGGGTCTTGCTGTGGCATATATCCTGCAGACAGACATTGCTGCAGCATGTGCTCCATGTCCACTTATCGGAGATAAGTGTGGATGCATCAAATCTCCATTTAGTGTAAGCATTTGATTTTTAACCCTTCAGATGGTTTAAGCTTTCCATGATAGTTGTACCCTGTCTCACATCATCTACTGATTCAAACCATCACGGGAAATAGAATTCTGCATGTTAGTGTTGTAAGTCCATTACTTTATTGCTCACCTAATGATGAACCTATTACGCTTATAAATTTAAATAAATTTCACTTTTGGCTGAAAAAAGGTATATCTCATATAATTTCAAAGATGTGTGAGATTATTTGTTATAATTTTTGACTCATAAATATGTTGTTGTTGTTTTTTTAATTTGAGTTTGAGTAGATATTATTTGAAAATCTTTTCAAAATTATAGACGATTCGAAACATTGTGTTCCTGTTTTTATTAACAATAATTGCAGATGGCGCTTAACTCAAGGTGTAGGCGTTTATTTTTTTTCTCTTCTGATTAAGGTGATAAACGTAAGATAGTTGTACTACAGTTACGTAGTGTAATTATAATACATAAAAATTATGTAATTAGTTATAAAGCTTTAGTTAACAGTAGTTGGATCTCAGAGAGTGATAGCTGAAGAAGAAGGCAGGCAACAAACTGATAAGGTTTCGAAGTCCTAACACTTAGTTAAAAAGCTAGTGCTACCAGTAATACTATGATTAGTAACTTACTAATATTACTATCACCTTTACAGTGATATTACAGTACTAGTATTAATAGCATTTAGTAATACATGTAACACTAGATGTATTATTGGTAAAAAACTTTATAGATTAATCATTGCCTTAAAACTAGTTAAATTATAAGAATAAACATGAGTAATTATCTCCGTGATTGATATAGTAAGCGAAAAGTTAACTTTGAAATTGCATTTCCCTGTTTAATGCTATTAGTACATTGTTGCGCCTTGCAGAGTGCACTTAACAGTGCGCTATTGACTTTGTATTGAAAAATTAGGTTACGACGCACGGTGAAACTTTATACCACACAGACTTGAAGTTAATGAAGAGTGACTTTTTTTGTATGAAACTTTTAGATGAAATAACTGGATATGACTGTAGAATAGGTACTTTCATGTTTAAGATTAAAAATAAGTAGTTAACAGTCGTGCATTTTACATATTTTTTATAATAATAATCTAAGAGTCAGTAATGAAGTAATTAGTTGTGGTAATTGCTTACTTTATTATTTGAAGTAAATTATTAAGTTTTAGTATTAGTATAAAATATTTTCCTAAACTTATTTAAAATGCATTATTTAGAAAGTCCTACCAAGAAATTGAAGAACAACTTTTTCTTTTTGCAAATATACAGTATTTTTAATAAAGTTGTACTATTTTTTCTTCAACAAACTGACTGATCATCAAAAAATTGAATATGTGTAGTCTAGAACAATTTAAATAAATAAAAAAACTTGTAAGTTGTAGATAACTTATTTAATATTCTTCAATCAAGATAGGTTTATTTTTTACTGTCTTTGTTTTTTGATATATGCATAAAAGTCAGTTAAATTGAGAAATGTAATACACATGTATATAAACACTAGAAGAAAAATTAGATTAGAGTAGAATGAACCTTTACAAGGTTGGAAATAAATCTTTTGTCTCTTTCCTGAAGGACTAGTAAGTGCTATATTTGGTAGTCCTTATTGATGTTTAGTATTCTTTACTCTTCCAGAGTGCTGTCAATTGAATGCAGTGGTAGTTTTACTTGGATGGATGATAATAATAATATCAATTATTATAAGAAACAGTAATTTGAATTATAATCATAAGTAACTATATAAAACAATTACTGGTATGATTTAATTGTGAAAAAAGATTTAACTTGAAAATATCCCTGTACATTTTCTAGTCCAAATAGTAGTAAACTTTTAATGTTTAGTCAGTTATTCAAAAATTGTGTTTTTGATGTTCAAAATCTGGGTCATCTTCAGAGTCACTGTCTGTAAAAGGTGAAATGATGTACACCTGCAGCAGACTAGTTTTCTGTGGCAATCCAATTATATATTTCCATTTAGTGATTGGTACAAAATATAAAATTGTTGAAAATTAAATCTAGGCCTAGACTCTAAGTTTTAACATTAGATATGAAATTTAAAATCTGTCCAACCTATACCTAAACCATGTAGATTTGGCCAAAGTTTGAAATGAACATGTATCATGTGTGCAAGTTTACATAGTGAAGTGGTGATGTTGCCTATGTCCAGACATTGTTTGACTAGGGCAGAAGCTGTCAAATTGTGTACTGTGTATTATTAGAGGATGGGTATTTTTATAATTTATGTAACTGTTACTGTTTGAGTTCAGTCATAGATTCTAATATTAATGCATGATCTTAAATTCCATGCATATAATAAACAAATGCCAGATGCCCATACTAACTGATTTTGTTGCCAGATCAAATGTATATTGCAGGTATGTATATATCTTGGGTTTGATAGTAGTAGTTGTACATTGTATTATTGATTTTTAATTTGACGGTTTTGTTAGCAATACAGGTATGCTGGCCATCTCATAGTGAGGACAGATAGTCTAATAATTGTACTAATATAAAGGTTTGTCACACATGTAACTAGGGAATTTGTATTTTACTTTTCCTTATAATACTAAGATGCCAAATTGAATTATAAATTATGCACTTTCTGAAAAGTTTTTGTTCTACACTTTTCCATTGAAATATCTCTTGTGCAATAAACAGCATGCTATAATTCTCAAGTTTTCAGTAGATTTCTAGATTGTAAATAACAGGATGTAATGAGGTCTCTTAGCTCATCAAGGATGTCCTGACTTTCATCTTCCCATAACAAACAGAAAATTAACCAGTATATCCAGTTAAGGTGTCCTCTAACTGTTCCACAACCTTTTTAAAATTCTTCAGCTTGCCACCTGTTTGTTACATAGATTCACTATCCATTGGAGAAATGACAGTGCCACAGTGGGAAGTGTCTCATTTTTTCAAATCTTAAACTAATATATTTTCATCCTGTGGCCCTCTGAATTCAGTGCAAAATAATACTTTTTAGCATGTCAGCCCAAACTTTTCAATGGGAACAAGGTGAGAGATTTTAATCTATCCTCATTTGACATCCAATCCCTCATAGAAACATCTCATTAATTCTTTTGAATTTTCTCTGCAATTATTCAGTGTCTTTTCTAAGATAAGGAGGGATTAAACTGCACACAATACTCTAAATGAAGAATAACCAGTGACTTATAAAATGAAACTATGACCTCTTTTAGACTTAGAGGAGGTAGGAACATTTCAAAAAAGAGAAAACCTTAATCTAGTTGTTAAACTTGCTGTATATGAGAAAATTGTCAGAATAAATAATTAAAAAGTTTTAAATGTGTATTTTAGATCTTGGCTTAAAAAATAAACTAGCTTTGCTCTTCATTTACATAATTTTTTGTAGTTTCAAATAGTTTCTTAACATATTCTCTAGTTATGTTTGCTGATGTTATAATGTAGTATCAAATCATTAATCCTAGAATTATCCATATAATAACACATAAACATCCTGTTGGCATTTTAAATTTATTTTTCTGAATTATTGGTGCACCAGACTGAGTGTACATCAGTAACTGTTGGTCGAATAATTCTTCATGACATACGAGTCACTCGCACAAAAAGTAAACACCACCATCATTATTATCTCTCAATCCTGAGTATTGTGTTATTGGTGTCCAATGTGCTTTTCAGCTTTTCTTTTGTAAATTTGTTCTTTTTTCACTAAGTGTTGTAACAGGAAAAAACAAAATTACTCACTATGACATGCAGATCTTATTACCAGTGAATGATATAGAAAAGCCAGTAATTTGATGGCAAGTTTTATTTCTGCTATGAATAACATTATATTTGAGAGTCTGGAAGCCTTGAAAGACAGACATTTTGTAGTTATTGATTTTCCCAACCTTATTGAATGATTAATATAATTAAGTTGATTTTAAGAGAATGTTTTGTTGTTTTTTATGTAGAAGAACCCTGGTTAGAACGTTTTGAAATAGTTGTGAGGTATGGTCTTGCCACTTTAGTATTATATATTACAGTATTATATATTAGTGTCAGTGTGCATGTTTTTATTTTTTTATTACTGTGATTGATTTCTAATTGCTCTTGTGATTTTTTTAACATTAGGCCTTGCTTATAATGCTATAATGATAGTGTTAGAATTTATGTATTTAAATTAAAGGTCCAAGATTAATAGTGAATTTAAGAACATTTCAGACCTGATACTGACATGTAAGAAACATAGCATATAGATTTCATTAACATCAGATTTTGTTTTCACTAGTTTGAAGGTTATCTCCCCATTGGCTTCATCTTAAATTTCCTATTCAGTATTGTAGTCTGCCTTTTTTATATTTTTATGTAGATTTTTGTATTTTTCGTTACGAATTTGATGTGATGTGAAAAATTTAAGAATTTAAATTTTTTTAAGAGACTGATAAATGATTTAATTGCATGAAATACATGTTCACTGAAGGTGCTGTTGTTGACTGTATTCTGAATCAGTCACTTAGAGCTACGTTTATGAACTCTTCTGTAATTTCATATGTTCTCTTGACACCTAGAATGCTTGACAAATTTCCCAGATTCTCAAGAGAAATTACTATTAGAAAAACAGAATAAATTTTTGTTAAATTTTTGCCGTTTGCAAATAAAAACCACTTGAGAAACGTGCAGTTCACGTTACTTTGTTGAATTATGTAAAGTACAAGCTACTCATGAGCATACTTTATGAAGAATCATCATTATTTTGCATTATGCTACTAAATCTAACCTTTTGTAATGTAATAAGTTTTTATGTTTTTACATTTTAGTTAACTTTATATTAAAAGGTAAAGAATGCACATGAAAAACAAGAAATATAGCACTTCTGAGCAAAACTTTTGACTTTCACGATACTTAAGCGTACTTTTTTTATAATGTTTTATTTAATTCAATGTACCTTAGAACACAAGTAATATCACATGCAAAGCAAACAATACCCTATAATTATAATTGTTGTTTTCAATCTATGTAATAAGAACTTTTATGAAATCATTTAAGTTTGTTGATGTGAAAGCAGTTTTGGAACTGGAGGTGAAAGACAATTCTCTGTATACAAAACCATGTAATATAATGCATCATTTGACACACTAAAACTGTCTTTCTGTTGGTTTTAAATAATATGGTATAAAGTATCATAGAAAACCATTGTACCTCAGAATGGCTGGTATGGGTATTAACACTTTTATTGATAAGTAGAGAACAACTTTTAGAACTTCCTAGGTCATCTTTCTAAACATGAAGATGAACCTGGAAAGTCTAAACATTGTTCTCTCCTTATCAATAAAAGTGTTAATACCCATACCAGCCATTCTGAGGTACATTTTTGTTTCAAGTGGGTTTCTCGTCATCAAGAGAAAACCATTGTAAATTTGTGAAAGAAAGGATGAGATAGATAAGCATGGCATTTATCTTTCAGAATTGTACTTTAAAATGTTAAGCCTTGTTAGTGTGTGAATTTGAGTAGTTAAGTGAAATAGTAAGAATTTCTATTAATGTTATTCATTTGTAAAGTATATGTATATAGTTAATAGAATTTTAAGAAGTAAAATACTGTCATTGTTATTGAATGGATTGAATTTATTATTATTATTACTGAATAATCTAAAAGATCCTCTCTAGCGAGAATCCTTTACAGCATTAGTAGTTTCACAATTCCGAATGAACACACCAAACTGTGATGTACGACACTTTAGCTAATTGTTTTCACATACATCTATTAATATGACTGGTAATCTTGAATCTGGTCTGATAAGTCTTCCACTGTAGTATCCCAGTGACTTGTTTTCCACTGGTTAGTAATAAGGTGGAAATTGTTGGAATATGATGGAGCTAATAGATCCAGAGGTTATTATAATTATTCAGATTTTCGACTTTAATCACGTCTGTTCTAATAATGCAAAGTATTGATTGTCTACAGTCTTACCATTCTCTTCTGTATTAGAAAATGCACTTTGAATGGGTGATTTGACATCAAGCATTTTATCTTCCTTGGCTCATTTTACTATTACAATGAGTTATTGTGTTATCTAAACAGGTTCATATTAATATGCTCATAAATTTCATTTTGTATTATTAACATGTGTAACATAGTTCATGTAACTATCAGGATGAGTGACTTTTGTATATATTCATGGTAGTCTGTCTTTATGTTTTTAGGATTCATAGTGATTAATTAGAGTGCAGTTGTTAGTTCTAGGTCACAAATCAGATCTAATAGTAATTTGTATCTGTCTATAATTTAATTCCAACCAGGAAATTATCCATAAAATGCCAAATTAAAAATATCTGTGTACAAGGTAAATGTGATTAGAAAACTGTTTATTACAGTGGAGGTAATACTTGTGTGTGTGTGTGTGTGTTAACAATTATTTTTAGGAAGTTATTAAAATAAATTGAACAAGTAGACATACCCATAACCAGGAACATACAACACTATAATTTATGATAAAATCACAACCAAGAAATTGTTCATTGACACTTTAATGCGTATCTACTTGCCTGTGATACAGTAATGACTAGAAATTATGTATAATATTAATTAGCATCCATGTGTATGATATGATCGTAATTAGGCAGTTATCTATAACCCTGTAAATTGGATCTATAATATAATCATAACATTATTTTTATCTAGTACTCTATGTTCTAATTTCCATGGTGAGAATTATCTGCTTGAGTTTTGAAACCTTATTGTTAATTTGGTAGATTATTGTAGAATATTAGTATGATCTTAGGACCCTGTATTTGAACCCTGGTCAGGGCAGATTTTGTTTTTAGTGTAATGAGAAGATATATTGGTGTCCAATTAGTGGTACACTTACAACAATGCCCATCTGAATGGTGTAGATTGTTAATTAATCCATGTCTCCATGCTTAGTTCAACAGTTTGCAGTATATGTTCTGTGTACACATGGGTAAGCCCGAATATGTCAAGGCAAAACCCAACCTGGGCCACTTGTTTGATTCTATGAACTCAAACATAAACAAAGCATAAACAGAATTATGTGAATAACAAACTACAGAGACTAAATGTAATGGGAAGAATCAATATCTTATTCAGTAAACACATACAAACATTTTGAACATTGTGGCATTTTTCTGTATTTGAACTAAAATTATGAATATAAAATCCAATATTTTAATTAATATATTAAAAAACAAACTATTCTGTTTATATGTCACTAAGATATTTTGAATTTTAAGGCTGCCTCACTTTCTTTTTCTGCTTTAATGTTGTATATCCATGCTCTCACACTTGTTCTTGATGTTTTTGTAACCATTTGTTGGTTCACCTAATAACTGGTTTGAGTAGGTATTAAATATTTTCATGTTGAGCCAGAGTCAAGTGTTTGACTTGAGCTTGCATTGGCTTGCCCAACCTCTGTGTGTGTGTGTATGGGAACTAGAGTTGGGTAATCTTCTAATTCTTTATTAATTGGGTTGTTATTTGCACATGAAATTCGGATAGTTAGAATAATTAAAAGTAATACTCATCAGAGACACTAATTTGTGTTAGTTTATTTTTGTGACTTGTGGAATTGAATATGCTGAACAAGCTTAAAAATAATTGAAAGTAATAAAGAGAAAACGTAATGGAAATATTTTGAATACTTGGACAATTGGCTTAATTGAAAACAATAAATAACAAAAAACTAATATTCATTAGTTGATTATTTTTGTGACATTAATTAATTATAATTTAGATAAAAAAATTATATCAGTTATCCAAGTTAATTTCCCATTTCTAACTTGTAGTGTTATGTGCCTGGAGATACTGCATTATATTTTGGCAGTTGAAATTTGTTAGATTGTATTATGTCATGTTGGAACAGAGGACAGGTCTTGTGTAAGTAAGGGAATTGGGTAATGGTCAGGATGAAGAGTTTTCTACATGGGACACAAGTCTTGATAGCTCAGTAGGTTGAGCATTGACCTCTGGACATTAGTCCAAGCTGAGATCCCAAGTTAGTCTAAATCAGAATCCAGTTATTTCTGAATGTCCTCACACATTGTAAATACACACACACACACACACACACACACACACACACACACACACACACACACACACACACACACACACACACACACTAGGGATATGATAACCTGAAAGTTATTATTAACACTATACACATAAATATTATCTGTATTATAGCATAAAGTTCTCTAGTGTTTTGTATTTTATCTGTATGTATTGTTATATAAACGTGACTACAAAACCAGTTAATAGTGGATTTCTATTATCTGTATTTATGAAATGTAAGTAAATAAGTGCATTTTTAATTTTGCTTGGAGAACATGAATTGACAGAGTGATCCCACAAATTCTTTATTTTAATAACTTTTAGCTTATGAATTTAACCGAGACTGAGAAAATATCCATTAAGTAGAAGACATGGCTGGTGAATAACATTGCAAGTGAGAGTTAACACCTGGGTATTAGTTCTGTGTTCCAAAATGACAGGTAAATTTCTGTGTATATTAAAAAATATTGTGCTGTTAAAAATCATGTATATGAACAGTCATTTGTTTTTCAGGAAGACAAATGCAAAATTGGGATTTTGAGAGGGAGAGGAAGTGGCCAGCTCAACATACTACATTTTTGAATTTCAAGGATGTTATTACATTCAAGCTATTGTTAATTTTTTGTTTATAAAAAAAAATCCTTTGGATGGGGTAAAAGTAGTCAAAGCTCAAATGTGATGGTATCTAGCTTACAAAAAAAGTTGGTTTGAGTGTATAGTTGGTGACAAAACTGGTAGTGTCTAGCTTGAAAAACTTAGTTGGTTTTAATATATAGCCAGTGACCAAGCTGGTGATATCCAGCTGACAAAAATTTGATGGTTTTTAGTGTATAGCCAGTGATCAGCTAGTGGTATCTAGTTAACAAAAACTAGGTGGGTTTTAGTGTGTAGCCAGTGACCAGCTGATGGAATTTTGCTGAAAAAACTCGTGAGTTTTAATGTATAGACAGTGACCAAACTGGTGGTATCTAGCTGAGAAAATGATGTTGGGTTTTAGTGTAGCCAGTGTCCATTAAAGGGAACTGGCATTTGTTTGCTAGTTGATAATTCCAGAATAATTGTGAATGTTAAGACAAGTTGTAAACAAGAGTCAAAACAATTAATTAAAAAAAACTGACTTCTTGCTCAACATTTAAGGAACTATATTATGTTGATAATTCTTTCAGTGGGATTTCTTAATTGTAAAGTTGTTAGTAAACAGAAATTTAGTGATATTTCATATTTTTGTATCGTAACTTTTTAAATTTTGTATTAGCAACTGTAATAATTACACAGGCCTGCAGTGGTTCTTATTGTCTTGAAATTTCTATATGCTCTGTGGTAATTCCTGTATGCTGAATCCAAGAATGATATCCATTGTTTTCCTGTACATATCAAAATTTCACAAATTGTCGTGTACAGGTACAAAAGTGAATCATTTTCGCTGAAGTTGGGCCACATATTATGCTTAAAAGGTTGACAACCATTGGCTTTAGGTTTCTCTGGACCACTCTGGATGCGAGTCTTTAGTGATCATTCTAGAAACCAAATATAGCAAACATAATAATAAAAATGTGCCTTGTGATAAATGAAATAATAATTTGATTGAAGTAAGTTGTTTTCTTGATTTGTAAAAGATTTCTTGCATGATAGAAAATATTATTTCTGAAATCTGTAGTTGAAATTAAGACCAAAACAACTTGTGAAGTTTAAATTCACAAGCCTGTGTTATCACAAAAGTAGGTAAGATCTTCATAGAACATTAAATAAATATGAAATCAAAAGTGAAATGCTTTTTGGAAGCTTATATATATATATATATATGTGTGTGTGTGTGTTATACCCCTTGAGGGCATACAACTCGCGTACAGTTATTGTAGCCTTTACTTCTCTGAGCAACTTTTAAAATATCAGTACTTGCGAGTTGCTGAAATATAATTTCAATTCAAAAAGTCATCAATGTAACTTGAAATTTGTACAAAACTATTTAAGTTACATTCAATATAAAATTTTAACATTCAGTTTAACTGATAAGAAATAATTATACAGATTGTGATAGTCCATTTTGGTTTACACAACTTATGATATTTTCTTGAAATTGGGGTATGAAAGACCACTTGATTCTTCCATTTTAAAAATTGTTAGCCTATAGCAATTTCTCTCAACTGCAACTGCACTATCTATACTGACTTGCTTAGTTCTCTACTGGCCCTGGAATTGCTTCACGTTGGCTCACACCCTGTTCTCACTGATATTCAAAACTGACTGGCCCATTTCTCATTAACATCAACTTCTATCCAGTTTTTCTGGATACCAGGCCATGTTGGTATTCGTGAGAATGATCTTGCAGACACAGCAGCTAAATCTATCTGCTCTGTCACTATCACCACTGTGCTTATTCCCTATATGGACTATGGTCCTGTATTTCAAGTCTCGGCTCCATGCCAGCTGGCAGTCCACTTGGAGTGACAACAAGCTTTTTAAAATAAAACCCTATATTGGGCTTTGGCTGTTTGGCTTCCTTAAGGTTTGGAAGGAGGAAGTTGTTCTAACTGGACTATGCATTGGTCACAGTTTTTAGCTCATTGTTTTCTTTTATCTGGAACTGTTGCACCAGTGTGTAGTTTGTGTAACACTCAAATCATTGTAAGCCACATTTTACTTTCTTTTCGTCGTTACGACTCTCAATGATGGCACTATTTTAAGCATATTCTGTCCCAGGGTTTGTCCGTAACATTGTGCAGTGTTATTGGTGATGGTGACACAGTCCACCTTGATAACGTTTTTAGTTTTTTAATGGCTATTAATCTTTTTAATCTCATTTAAGTGTTGGATATTTATTCATTACACATTTTTAATTGTGGTTCCCTTTTCAGAGTCTCAATCTCTCTAGTTGAATTTGAAATTGGAAAATAGCCAGAACATTAAATCACTCGACACCAGGATTGGAAAGGCCAACTTCAGGTGACTAACGCTGCTGTTTGAACTATCCGTTAGTCGTCCTGGAGAGTTATTATTACGATTTTGCAATATGTCTTTTAAAACTTTTCTTATTTTACCTTTTGATAATGGCTATTATGACACATAACCCAGAACCAGGACTGAAAAGACCACCTTCAGGTGACTGACAGTGGTTCTTGTACTTACCTGTTAGTCTTCCTGGCGGGTTATGATCATTACCATTTTGCTTGAGAAAGTCCTTTATAACTTTTCTTCCTCTGCTTTCTCTTTTAATATTGTAAACTAGGTGTCAACATTGGCTTTGCTTTTTCTGTTTTTCAATGATGTTTTGTTTTACCTTCATTTCTTTTTCTGTATTTTACTGCATTTAATTTATTTCTACCTTTTCACTGGACATTTGGTGCAGATAGCCTAGCTGCTTTGTGCCATAAAACACTAAATCAATCAACCAAGTAAAGATAAGACCTTTTTAACATTTTGTTAGTTATGAAATTTTAATTTGAACCAAGAAGAAGGCACTGAATATTTCTTCAGCATATTATAGTACATATTAATTGAAATATTGTTTAGAAATTTTATAATGGTTTTGCACACACTGTGCATAGTTTTTTAATGTTATATAATTTATTATTCTTTTCTAGACTGTGTCAGCAGAAGAATGAGCAGTGGGGCATCACCCCCGTCAGGTCTTCTGTTTGAACTCAAAGTAAAAAGTAAGTTTATTGGTGTGCAGATGTTTTCAGAATTATTTCTAAAAATATTTCTGTTCAACAAAAGAAAAAAAAATAGTTATTACTCATATTTAAATTTTTCTTTTTTGTGTTTTATAAATTCGACAAGATATTGTACTTAATGCTGATTCACATGATATTGAAATTTTTTTTTAATTTTTGATTTTATTATAAAAATATTATAACCTATGTAATTAAAATTCAGTAATCTTGAGTTATACATTTTGGAATAGAAAAAAAAAGAAAAAAATGAAAGGTGGAAATATTTTCTCTGGGAATATAAGAAAGCATGAGGAAGTTCTATTTACTGTTAAAAGCTGATGCTTGCAGAACATTTGTTAAATGTATTTAAGTTGTGATGTGATTAGTAATTCTAATATGTATCTCGGAACATCTGGTATGGGTATTAACACTTTTATTAATAAAGCAGAGAACAGTGTTTTGACCTAGGAAGGTTGAAAAGTTCTCTGCTGTACTAATAATTGCTAATACACATACAAGCTGTTCTGAGACACGTTTTTATTTCAAGTGGGTTTCTCATCTTTAAGAATTATAACATTTCTTATTAAAGTATATACTGATATATTACCGTGCTTCCTTTCTCAGTATTGTAAGAGATCACTGGAAACAAATACAATTATCTAAATACCTTCATTGTCAAGTTTGATTTTGTCTTTGCTGTAAAACAAAAAATATTCAAATTTGTCAGTGCAGCTGTAATAAGAAATTAGTTACTTTAATAACTCTTGAGATAAAAGTATGAAAAAATGTTTTACCACACAATTTTAACACCTCTACTATGTTTGGAAAAGTATAAATGCAGTGGCTTTGGCAGATACAAACCATATCATTAATTGTGTCCTTGAAATATTTGAAGTGCAAGCCTGTGTAATGAAAATGTTTCATGTTTGAATGAGTGTGATTACTTTTTTGAGGTTAAGTAAGATATAAGCCACAACTATTGTTTTAAAAAATACATCTTTGGATGAAAAACAAAAAAGATAAGCTGTATGAAATTATCTGAACAGCAAAAATAGACTAGAAGGGTATATGTCTGAGTTCAATAATATGAAAAATAACACTGAGTTAAAATAATAATTTATATTAAAATAATTAACTTTTTATTCATAACATTGAGCATCGTGTATTCCAGTACAAAACTTGTTCTGTTTATACATGAACATTATATATATATTACTGAGCAATCAGCACAGCTTATTGTAAATATTTTTAAACCTTGTTTTTCATTTCAAATATTGATACACATTTAAAGAAATGTATTTATAACATTGGTATGGAACATTATAATTTGGTGAATGTAAAATATGTCATTCCAATGTGTGCCTTCCTTTCCACAGTTTGTCGATGCAAAGTTATATTCCCTTGAGGTAGATTCCTGTAAATGGTAAGGAGACCTCCAAGAGAAGGTTCTGTGCTTTCAGTTTATTTCCTTTGGAATCTGAACATCCACCCTTGTGTTTATTGTGCATGGTGATCTGTTAAGGGGAGGAGAGGATCCTGGTGGTTGAGAAGCTTATTCCTAACACACCACTTTGGCCTTGAATTCCTGTAGATGGGAGGTGGCTTTGGGGTTCCTCCCCCTGTCAATTGGCTGGTCCACTTGGGCTAGGGTCAACCAAGTACTAGTATTGGACATTTGCAGCAGGTGTTGTAGACATTATCAGATGCTGGTGTTTGGATATAGTGCCCATGAAACCCTGGTGTTGCTGCAGTGTCCTTGTTTGGCATTGTGGTGCATCTCCTCATAGGGCTCCATGGTGGGTGGGCACTGAAATGATCTTACTTTATTATGAATACCTCTATCCATGAAGTTAAAATAAATAAATGAAATTGAGTATAAAAATTGGTAAATGGCTATGAATGGATGACTGGTCAATAATCGCCATCACAGTTGGTTTTTGTACCTAGCTTTCTCATTTTGCATTCATTATCTGAGAAATCTTGAGGAAAGATGTCTCCCTGTTTTATTCAAAAGGGATTAGAGGGGATTCTTGGCTTCCCTAAGTCAGTAAAGAAGTTATGCTCTGGAGACATTTTAGTGGAAACATCTTCACTTCAACACACTAAACTCCTCCTGAATTCAAAGAAAATTGAGAATATACCCATTGAGGTTACTCCCTATACTACCCTGAAGAGGAGTTATTGTTGAGAGGCAATTTAAGAACATTCTTAAGTCAGATCTTTGCTGGTTTTCCTGCAAAGGCATTTCTGCAGTGCCCTGAATCTCCTCTCACAAAGACAGAATTATGCTGCCTACAAATGTTCTGATTTTGACATTTGCATCATCATGTCCACCTGCTCAGTCAAAGCAGGTTACCTGAACTTTAAGATACAGCCCGACATTCCTAACCCCCTCAAATGTTTCCAGTGTCAGTGGTTCGGTGGCTTTTTAACACATGCTTGTTGTGGTGGTAAAGATCACAATGACTACAAAATCGAACTGGAACTCCACTATTAACTGTAGTGGTTCACATTTACTCTTGTTTTTGCCCTATGTGGATGGAGGAGAAAGAGATGCAATGTTTGAAGACTGTGAACAATACCTCCTACCTAGAGGCTCAGAAGTTACTGTCTCCCCTCCATCTTGGACATGTGCTGATGCAGTCCATTCCACTGCCACAGTGGTTCCAACAGAGTTGCTGATGCACTCGGTGAAAGCTTTTCTCATGCATCTAGCATTTCTGCTTCATCCCCCATCTCATTAGCCATGAAGACTTGGGTAGAGGGATAGTCTCTTTCCTTTTGGGCTGATCATCTCTATGACTATAATCATCTCTTTACATTGGTGGAACTCAAGCTTGCTCTTCATTGGTCTGGCAGCACATTAATTGAACCTGATGATACTCACTACAAGATGCTGTGGTATCTCTCTACTGCCTCTCTTGCTATTCTTCTGGTTGTTTTTAACCAAATCTGGTAGTAGAATGCTTTTCCTGATGCTTGGTGCCAGGTTATTACCCTCTCCTTTTTCTAAGCTGAGGAAGGATCCCAATACTTCTTCAAACTACTGTCCAATTGCTTTGACAAGCTGTTTCTGGAGAGGATGGTTAATGCTTGTCTTGTTTGGTTCCTCAAATCAAATAACCTCCTCTCGTCCACTCAGTGTAAGTTTCATTGACAATGCTTCACCATGGACCACCTAATTTGACTTGAAATGTCAACCAGGGAAGCATTTCTTAAGTGACAACATTTTGTTTCTGCATTTTTTACCTTGATAAAGCTGATGATACTATGTGGAGGTATGGAATTCTACAAGACATCCACTTGTGGGTTGCATAGACATTTGCCCATTTTTTTAATGGTCTGGCAGTTCCAAGTTCATGTGGATTTCACTCTTTCTTGTTCTTTTCCACAGGAACTGTGAGTTCCTCAGGGTTGTGTTTTGAGTGCCACACTTTTCATTATAAAGATTAAAGCCATAACTGGATATCATACAGTTGCAAACGGACTATGTTGACAACTTCCACATTTTGTTCCAGTCATTGATCATGAGGTTTATTGAGTGACAGCTACAGACTGTCTTCAGTTGTCAATTGAAGTGTACCACAGTACCGAGGGAAAATTCTTGGGGCTGATATTTGACCATAATCTGACTTTCATTCCATACACATCAAGCAGCTATGCATCAAGTATACAAGAGCACTGAACATCCTCCTTGCCCACTCTTCCTCCTCTTGGGGAGCAGATCAGGATTCTATACTAAAGATCTATCATGCCCTCATTCAATCAAAACTGGACTATGGTTCTCTGGTGTATGGCTCTGCCAGAATCTTGGCCTTGAAGGTATTGGATCCTGTTCACCGTTTGGGGCTTTTGATCTGCACAGAAGCTTTCCCCACTTCTCCAGTCCAGACTTTGTATACAGTCTCACAAACCTCCTCTACACTTTTACCATTTGTAACTGTCTTCACTGTATATTTCAACACTTTGATCCCTACCACAGCATCCTACCTGGGGTTGTTTTCATTCCCCAGTGAGCCAAAATTGTTCATTTTGGCCTTCATATCCAGGCATAGCTGACTGAATTGGGTCTGCCCTTGGATGACATTGCTCTCTCCACTGGTCAGCCCATCTCACCATGACTTGTAATATTTGGGAATGGTAATCTTTCATTGAATCATCTGAAAAAGGCAAATGCTCACAATTTGGAAGTACCATCTTCTATGTGCTAAACATTTTTTGAACCATCCTTCCATCCCCATTTATACAGATGGTTCAAAATCAGGTGATTGTGGGCTCTGCCATGATTTGTTGTGGTTTGGTGGTTGCACACAGGATCCACTCTATAGTTTTTGTGTTCACTACTGAATTGTATGCCATTTCTCTTGCCCTGGATCATATAGATGTTATGCAGTGCATGAAGTGTACAAAACATACCAACTTGCTTAGCTCTCTTCTGGGCCTGGAATCACTTCACATTAGTTCTCACCTGTTTTTTTTTTGGTCTTTGGCCATCTTGTTTCCATTATCAGAAGGAGGAAGTTTTCTTTACTAGGCTGTGTGTTGGTTACAGTTTTTGGCTCATTATTTTCTTTTATCTGAGTCTGATGCACTAATGTGTGATCTGTGTGACACATGAGTCACACTAACCCACATTTTGCTGTTGTGCCATTATTACAACCATGAGTGATGGCACCAATTTGAATGTGTTTTTACCATGGATTTACCTCTGACATTGGACAGTGTCATTGGCAGTGGTGTCACTGTTCACCTTACAAATGTTAATTTTTTAAAGGCTATTGGTCTCAGTTATTCTGTTTAAGTTTCTATCTGACATTGGGCCACTGTTTTTGCTTTAATTTAATTTCCTTTTACACTTTATAATAATTTTACTGTTGTTTTTTGTTTTTTTTATCAGTTGTTTAGCACAGATAGCCTAGTTGCTTTCTGCCATAAAATGCTAAACAACATCAAAATTATAATGGTTGTGTAGGGAGGGGCTCTAATTACTTAGTTGTCAAAAAACCTTCAAAGTCAGATCTCCAAAACAAATGTATTGAAGACCTTCCTTTTGTGCTTGTAGTTGATGGCCAGTGCAAATATCAGTTCCAGTTGCTTGTAAAAACATTGTTGCTTGCCACGACTTCATTTTAGATTTACATTCAAAATTTAATTCAGTTATTTTATTCTCATTGTATATCATTAAACTTAGCATGAAAACAGTTAATATACTAAATTTCAATATTATGCAAGTTTTATTTTCTCAATTCTATAAGAAAATATTTTAAAAATCCTCAATCTCCTTTTAGCGTGAGAATCATTACATTCGTTCCACAGGTTTTCTCTCCTCTTTAAATTATTTACCATCCTACTGAGAAATTAGGAATTTAATGTATGCTACTCATTATAATACAGATATTACTCAAAGTATAATATTTATAGTATCCAGTCTTTTGTTTACAGAGCCATAGACCAGAAAATCAACACTTGCAACACCCATGCATCTCACAAATTTTACAATTTACCAAGAGCATTCTCCATTTTACACTATATTTCTTATAACCAATAGAAAGCCAAAGTTTTAATCTCTGAAGTAATGCATAATATTGTTTTCTGCACAGAGAATTGTCTGTTTTGCTCCAATTTGACATTGTTTCCTATGATACATTGAAAAGCTCAGTTGAATTCATAAGTTCTTATTGTGTAGTCAGAAAGCTAGAAAAATTATATTTATAGGAGGCTGTTTGCTTTGTGCATGTTACTGTTCTATGATGGTAGTTGAATTATTTAAGTAAGAATTATATTGTATCCAGTCTTTTATCATTAGTATGGAAAAGGTATGCTTAAGTTTATTGACAGTTGACATCATAGAACAAGGACAAAGGTAATGACTGTATATATATTTTTATAACTATTCCTTATTTGCTGCAATAAAAGTGACTAAAATATACAAATTAAAAACTCGTTACATTAGATTAGGTAAGGTACTGAAGAAAAAATTACAAATTAAGTTCTTAAGTACCTTGTTAATAGGTTTTCCAGAAATAAATGTCGGAATTCTTGCAATGACATTTAGAAGGTGAATATTGTGTTGGTTTAATCCAACATTTGTTGCTTACAAGGTGTCTTGATTGTCTGCTGTTCCAACTCTACTCAGAGAAAGTTTTGCAACTCCCAAGGCAGCATGGACAAGGACTTTTGTCTGATTTTCCTCTATGACTTCAAACATGGACAAAAAGCTATCAAAACTACAAAAAATATCCAACCAGGCATTCAGCCGTGGATCTGTTACTGAACGTACATTCAGCAGTGGTTACAAAGGTTTTCAACATGGAGATGAAAGTCTTGAAGACCACGAAGGTCATGGAAGGAAGCCATCCTTAGGTGAAAACACATTAAGGGAAGCAGTTGAGACAGACCCCAGCACAACAGTATGTGAGCACAAGCAAATCAAGCATTGTGAACTACCTGAGTGCAATTGGAAAGACAAAAAAGTTGGACAAGTGGGTTCTGCATGAGTTGACTGAAGATCAACAAAATTGCCATTATGAGACATAACACTCCAAAAATTGTTCCCTTGGTGCAGATTCCTGTACATGGTGAGGAGAACTCTCAGGGAAGGTTCTGCCCTTTCAGTTTACCTCCTCTGGGATCTAAACATCCACCCACGTGTTTGCCATGCAGGGTGACCAGTGAAGGGGAGGAGAGGATCCTGGTGGTTGAGGGGTCCAACCCTAACACACCACTTTGGCTTTGAATTCCTGTAGATGGGTAGCCTTGGGATGGCCCCCCTTGGGTCAGTTGGCTAGTTCACTTGGACAAGGGCCAACCAAGTACCAGTGCTAGATGTTCTCAACAGGTGTTGTGAACATTGTATCTGATGCTGGTGTTTGGGTATAGTGCTTGCAAAACCATGATGTAGCTGCAGTGTCTTTGTTTGGCATTGTAGTGCATCCCCTCGTAGGGCTCAATGATGGGTGGGGTTGGTGGGCACTGAAATATTCCTTTTTTTATTATGGATCTTCCAGAAAAACTTAAATAAAATAGTGAAAAAACAGTCCATAGGTAGATGACCATGTCTTGAAGATTTTGAGCAGCAATCTTTAACATTTGTAACACCTGTCATGCCTCATTTTTTTATACTACATTTTCTTTCAGACAAACCTTAAGGGTAAATGTCTCCCTTTTTCATTCAGAAGGGACTACAGGAACTTGCTGGCTTTCCAAAGTCAGTAAAGAAGCTTCGATCTGTTGACATATTGGTGGAAACATCCACATCTCAACACAGTGAACTCCTCTTGAATTCAAAGATGATTGGGGATATGCCTATTGAGGTTACATCTCATGCTACTTTGAATTCATCACGAGGAGTTATTGTTTAGAGGGATTTAAAGAACATCCCTGAGTCAGAGACTCTCACTGGTTTCTCCACCCAAGGAGTTTCTGCAGTGAGGCATATCTCAACTCACAAACATGTAATTATGATACCAACCAATGTTCTCTTTCTGACATTTACATCACCATGCCCACCTGCTACCATCAAGGCAGGTTGTCATAGTTGCTTGGTATGGCCATATATTGCAAATCCTCTTGGATGTTTCCAGTGTCAGCGGTTCAGTCACTCGGAGACATCATGTCATGGTTCCTTGATGTGAGCTCGTTGAGGTGTCAAGGACCACGAGGCCTGTGAGTGTGAAATGGACCCTCATTGCGTCAATTACAATGGCTCTCACCCATCCTATTTTTATTCTTGCATTAAATGGTTGGAAGAAAAAGAGGTGCAGCATTTGAAAACAGTTCCAAACATTACTTACCCTCTGTGCCTCCAAAATGAATCATTCTCAAACCAAATGAAAACTCTTTTGACCTCCATGGTAAAAAAGTTGATTAATCAACTTCAACACCCACCTCTGTCCCTAACATGCATTCCAGCAAATCTCGCGATCCACTTACTTTGGTTCCTGGTACCAGCATTTTCTTAAGTACATCTTTTCCCACCCCAAGATGTAAAACAATCATTCATCATGTCATTAGTCACTGGAATCCTCTTCCAACAGAAAAGACCTGTCCAGTTGACCCAGGGCAGGATCCTTGGAGGCTGATAGACCTCCCTTGAATAAAGACAGTAAAGAAAAAAGTCGTGGTCATAAACAGTAAGGTTCTCCACCCAATTTGCCTACACATAAATAAAAATGGCCACCTTGATACAATAGAACTGTTGAGGTTTACATTCTAATCTGGATGACATCAAAACACTGATTACTTCCTACCATCTCATGTGTCTTTCCTTACAGGAAATATTTTTGAAACCTCCTGATACATTCACCTTTCAGTAGTTTTCTTTGTACAGAAATGATAGGCTGCATGATGGACGAGTGCATGGAGGGTTGGCACTGTTGGTTGGTCAGCATGTGCCCACCCTGTCTTTGCCACTCAACACCCTTGAAGGCTGTATCCATCCATGTTTCCTTGGGTCATTACCATCACTGTTTGTTCTCTCTACCTTTTGCCTGGATAGACCTATGATCCATGAGACCTTGATGCTCTCATTTAAGTTGCCATTTCCATTTTTAATCCTGGGGGACTTTAATGGACATCATCCCCTCTGGGGAAGTGATGATATTGAAAGGGAGGGGTCATTCCATAGAGCATATGCTCTCTGATCACAACCTTTCTCTTTTCAGTACTGGTTTTTCTGCTTATTTTCATGCACCTAGTCAGTCCTTTTGTGCTATTGATCTCTCAGTTTGCTCCCCTTTGCTATTCTCCTATTTTTCATGGAGAGTTGACAATAATCCATCAGGCAGTGACCATTTTCCTATAATTTTGAGAGAGACTGATCGTGATTGATGCTACCTGACCGGCATGACCCAGTGGAAGCTGTATCAAGCAAACTGGCCCTCTTTCACTATTCTTAAAGAAATGGAATCCTGCCATTGTCTGTAAGCCATAAATAGACGACTGTGTGGCAACAGTAACTGACTGTATTATACAAGCAGCTGGTCGGTGTAGTCGTAAAATCTTGACACGTTTTCCATGATATCCTCATCTGTGGTGGAATCCTGCCTGCCACATGGCACGGAAGACTCAAAAACAGGCCTGGAATACTTTTCGTAGGTATCCCACACTCTTACACCTTATCGCTTTCCAGCAAGCCCATGCACCTGCTTTGTGGGTAAGACGGCAAAACCAGAATGAATCTTGGATGAAATTCACAACCAGCATATCATCTACCACCAGTTCCAAAGTTGTATGGGACAAGATTCAAAAGGTCAGTGGGCAGTATAATTCTGTTCTCTCGATCTTGCTCTTTGATAGCCAGGAAGTAACTGATACATGGAGCATCACCAGTACTCTAGGTGAAAGCTTTTGCTGGGTATCTAGCACTTCTACTTCTTCCTCCACCTTGGGCAGAGCAATTATCTCTTTCTTTTCAAGCTGACTGTCTCTATGACTATAATTGTCCCTTTACATTGGTGGAACTCAAACTGGCCCATCATTGGTCTGACAGTACATCAGTCAGACTCGATGTACTCTTTGAAATGCTACACCATCTATCTCTTGCTTCTCTTGCTATTCTATTTATTGTTTTTAACTGGATCTGGCAGGAGAATGTTTTTCCTGATGCTTGGTGCCAGGCTATTATCCTATTTTTCTCTAAGCCTGGGAAGGATCCTAAAATTTCTTCAAACTATTGTCCAATTGCTTTGATGAGCTGTCTCTGTAAGACCTTAGAGAGGATGGTTAATGCTCATATTGTTTGGTTCCTCAAATCAAACAACCTCCCCTCACCCAATGTATGTTCTGACAACAGCACTCCACCATGGACCACCTGATTCGACTTGAAACATCGATCAGAGAAGCCTTTTTTCAAACAACATTTTGTATCAATATTCCTTGACAACGAGAAGGCTCATGATACAAAGTGGAGGTATGGCATTTTGCGAGGCCTCCATATATTTCAGTTATGTAGCTATTTGCCCATTTTTATTAATTTTTAAATGGACAGGAGATTCCAAGTTCATGTAGGTTCAACACTTTCCCATTCTTTTCTACAGGAACATGGAGTCTCTCAGGGTTGTGTTTTGAGTGTCACACTTTTCGATGTAAAGATTAATGCCATCACTGAACAACTTCCTCTCACTGTTGCAGCTGGGCTCTGTGTCAACAACTTTCACATCTGAGGTCAGTTGTTGATTAGGGGGATATATTGGAGTGGCAGCTACAGACTGCTCTCAAATGTTTACTGAAGTGGACCACAGTAAACGGCTTTAACTTCTCTCTGTCGAAAACCGTTTGCATGCACGTTTACTGCTAACGGTATTTACCCTGATCCTGAATTCTGTATTGGTGAGGTTGTGCTGTTTGTGGTCCCTGAGACAAAGTTCTTGGGGCTTATCTTTGACTAGAAGCTGACCTATATACCACACATCAAGCAACTATGGGTCAAATGTACAAGATCACTGAACATCCTCCTCATCCTCTCCGCTACTTTGGGAGCAGATCGATGTTGTCTGCTAAAGATGTATCGTGCTCTTACTTGATTGACTGTGGATCACTGGTCTATGGCTCTGCAATGGAGCATTCTGCACTTCCACAGTTCAGAGGTTGTACATAGTCTCATGAACCTTCTTTGCACCTCTGCATTTGCAACTGTCTTTACTATATGCTTCGAAACTTCATTTATTACCAAAGCTTCCCAATTGGGGTTGTGTTTTACTTCCTCCATGCACCATACTTTTTCAGAACAGATGATCTGCCATTGCTCCTTTGGCCTTCATATTCAGAAGCAGTTGGATGAATTGGGTCTGTACTTAGATAACATTGCTGTATCTACTGGTCAGCCATGCTTCTTACAGTTCCTAAATGTGACATATCTTTAAGTCATCTGAGAAAAACAGACACTCCCAATTGGAAATACTGTCTTTTATTTGCTGAACATCTTTCAAACCATGTGTATAAATAGGAATGGAAGGTGAATGTGTGGGCTCTGCCATGGTTTGTTGTGGTTTGGTGGTTGTGTGCAGAATCCCCTCTTTAGCTTCTGTGGTCACTGCTGAACTGTATGCCATTTCTCTTTTCCTGGATCACATAGAAGCTAAGCAGTACTCAAACTGCACTACTTATACTGACTCGCATTGTTCTCTACTGGCCCTGGAATCGCTTCAATTAGTTCACACCCTGTTCTTGCCAATATTCAAAACTGACTGGCCTATTTCTCTTTAATATCTACTTCTATTTAGTTTTTCTGGATACTGGGCCACATTGGTATTTGTGGGAATGAGCTCGCCAACACTGTAGCTAAATCTATCTGCTCTGGCACTAGCACTGCTATGCTTGTTCCATATGTGGACTATGGGCCTGTATTCAGGGCTTGGCTCCATGTCAGCTGGCAGTTGACTTGGAGTAAGCAACATAAGAACAAGATTTTGCAAATAGAACCCTATGTTGGACTTTGGTCGTCTTGCTTCTGTAAAGATTGGAAAGAGAAAGTTGTACTAACTAGACTACGCATTGGTCACAATTTTTTAACTCATCCTTTTCTTTATTTGGAACTGATGCACCAATGTGTAGTCTGTGTGACACTCAGGTCAAAATAAGTTTTACTTTCTTGCCGTTGTTATGACTCAAAGACGGCACCATTTTAAACATGTTCTGTCCCAAGGTTAGACAGTGTTATTGGTGATGGTGACACTAGTAAGTGTAGTTTCATGTTACAATATGCAGTCTATGAAGAAAAAAGAATAATTTATATTATTTTTTATATTTAATTGTGGTGGTACAAGGTTGGTCAAATTGACTGAATGGGTATAAAGTTAGGGTAGAGAAGATAAAATATAAAGATTTGCTGAAAAAGTTTAATACATTTAGGATGCTTGGGGTTATATAAATGAAATTTCACAATTTTTAGGTAGAGGTGTTTTTAATCTTAACATGTAAGATCAGTTTGCACATGGAGCAGTCAACATTCTGTCTCCATTTACTCATGGACACATTGTTAGTAAAAAATACTCAAGAAAAATCTAAAGTTTTGTGCACAAAAGACTTGTTTTTTGAAAGCTTGCTAAATATACATAAAGTTATACAAAACATTAAGTTTTAGTATGTAAGTGATGAATACTTTGGGATTATGAACTTGGTCTAATCAACCAAATCAGTAGAAAGAGGGTTAATAGTAGCAGTGGTTTAATTATGTCTATAGATTCTTTTACTTTTGCTGTTGGCAGTTTTAATAATTACACTGTTTTTAATTTTATAATAAAATACAAGTTGTTACTATTGAGCTAAGGGTGTCACTATGTGTCAGACTGTAGATCAGAGATTCATTGGTATATGCCCCATTAACACCAGAAAAAAATAACAAAAACTTTTACAAGTAAAGTATAGCAAGTTTTTATTATTTTAGAGTGAATGTGATTTATGGATCAAGATGGAAGGAAAATAGTTCGTGGGAAAATTCTTAAAGGAAATTTATGACTGTATCATCTCAATAGTATGATTTCTTAACACACAAATTGATCATGTAGAGTCCAGTTGTTACAGTATTTAGCAAATTTAAAGAGCAAGTTGATAATAAGACAACTGATTATAATATGAAAATTCCATAATGAACTTTTACCATTTTCATTGTTAAAATTAACATTTTTTTAAAGATTATTTATGCTTGTGAGTAACTTCTTTCAACTGTTTTTTTTTTAGATACTGTACTTGTTCAACAACTTTTTTTTGTTTATTTTATCAGTTGTATCAGCCAAACTTCACTCATCTGGAATTTTATTTAAACCTGATCCTTATGTGGAACTTGTTGTGGATGGTGGTATTCCTGTTAAGACAGAGTATCAGAAAAGTACCACTACACCAAAGTGGGAAGAACAGTTTGCAATGTATGTTTGTATTTTAGATTGTTTGTACTAATTTGAAATACATTCATCACAATTTACAGTTAGTGGGACCTTATGTGAAATTGCTAAGGTTATTGTAACTATGCAATACACACTGTTTCTGTAATTCAGAAAAACTCATCCCACTCTTGCTATGTTGACTGCTTATTAAATTCTAAGCTGTGTTAAATCAGAGTTTCAGAGTTTCAAAATTTCTCCCACAACTGATGTCACAATAATAGACCTGTAATAACTGGGACAACTTCTATTGCCTCCCTTGAAGATAGGACACTAGCTGATTTTCAATCTTTTGGTACTTGGCCACTATTCAAGGACTTGCAAAAAGTTGTAACAAATGACTTGTGTATCAAATCCTTGACCTCCTTTAAAACCATTAATGATCATTAGATTACTGACAAACCTCTGAAATCTTTGGAGATAATTAGCAATATAACAGAAGATGCACTCAAATGCTCTTATGTGTGAGAAAAAAATTTGATTTTTTTATACATTATCTAGACTAGTATGTATTGATTGATTTAGTGATAAGATTAGTTTTAAGTTATCAGGCTGTTGGATATGAAATATCTGATTTTCATGCGCAGATTTGAAACTTGATTTGTAGTGGCTGAAAGAAAAGCATTATTGTAAAGTTGTCAGAATAATATAATATATTGTCTGGTTCATTTCAAGCTTGCTTTATTTTTCTTATTTCAGAAACTAAATATTTATATTGATTTGTCACCTTAGATAAAATTGTGTAATTTTACTGTATGAGTTCAAGCTTGGTCATACTGTGGTGACGGCAGCTTGTAATATAAATCATGTATTTAATGATGAACACAGCTTTAGTTTAGGAGATTTCACTCTTGTGTCACAAGCCTTGAAAATGAGCCTCGTGGCTGTCCAAGGACAGCCATAAATGAGGAAGAATTGATGATCTTAGTTAAATTAGATACCTACCAAACTGTGAGAGAACTTACCATCAAACTTAATGTTTGTTATTCAACAGTTTTCTGAAATCTTGAAGTAATTTGCAAGATGAAAAAAAGCTTGGTAAATGGATACCTGACAAATTACCTGAAAAGCATCAAACAAGATGAGTTGTAATTTGTTTCTTACTCCTTACTTGCAACAGAAACAACCAATTTCTCCATCAAATTGTCACCTTTGTTTAAAAATAGATTCTTTATGACAATCTGTTTATGAAGAAGCACTAAAACATATACCAAAACCAGCTCTTCACCCTAAAACATTTATGGTCAGTGTTTGGTCGTTGTCAGTTGGTGTGATTCATTATTCATTTTTAAACCCAGGAGAAACAATCACAGTAGAGAAATTTTGTTGTGAACTTGAAATTAGGCATCAAAAGTTGTGATGAAAACATCCAGCAATAGTCAATCACAGCAGACCAATACTGCTTCATGACAATGCTCAACCTCATGCCTCACACATTAATGTCCAAAACTAAACAAACTTCATTATGAAACTTTACATCATCCACCACATCTGTCCCCAACAGATTATCACTGTTTTAAACATTTGTGCATGTTTTTAAAGGAAAAAAACTTTTGCAAACCGAAGGTCAGTTGAAAGTGCCATTTGAAGACTTCGTTGCATCAAAGGACATCCAATTTTCTAAAGGCTGCATTTGTAAACTTACAACTTGTTGGCAGAAATGTATTGTGCGTAAATGAGTTTTAATTAAATAAATGGAACAACAAAAGATGTACTTTATTCACATTTTCTTTAAAGATCTAACATTTCATATGCCACAGCCTGATACATTTATGTTTATTCTGTACAAGTGACAATTCCTCTAAGTACTGAACATGACAGGACTTATTCAACTATAAAAACATGATAGTGTTGAAGACAATTACAATGAAAGTAATTGATATAGACTTTACTATTTATTTTTAGTATAATTTTTTTGTTGTGGAGTAGACTTTGATCATAGATCACTTGTTTACTGGGAATAGACCGTATTTTGTTTTTAGATTTATCAAGGCTGTAATATTTTCATCCTGTTTCTTGAAATTTCTTTCCTAAGTAAAATATTGATGTAATGGCATAAGACCTAATTTGTAAGTGATTTAACTGATAATCCTAAGAATACAATATATTACATACTCATAGCAAAATATTAATGGAGAAATATTTTCAGTTATGATAAACAATAAAATTTATTTCATACTTAGATGATATCAATTAGAAGGGGAAACTATCAAATCATAAGAGTACTGTTTTTGTCTTTCTCCTACAAATAAATTTTTCTTATGTATGTGATACTCAGCTTTATTTAGTCCTTGAGCTCATTATTATCTTGTATTTTATAATTAAAACTAATTTCCAACTTCTAGGAAGTTCTGTATATTGTACTTTACACTAATATGTATAGTAATTATTATTACTGTTTCTTGATTTTTAGACTGGTTAGTCCATATTCCAAGCTTCACTTCAGAATATACAATCACGGATCTTTGATCAGGAATGGAGTGCTTGGAGAGTGCGTTCTCGATCTCCACAATGTACTAGCTACATATGGAGGAAGACGTGAGTGTTGATAAACAATTTTTGTGTCATTCATTATTATTTAAATTAATTAACTCATCTCTAAAGTGCTTTGATTTTGATGAAAAAGGTTTGACTTTTGATTTAAAGAAACTTGTTTCTATGTATGTATATTAGTTTTATATAGCCAAAAACAAGTCAAGACAGAAATAAATTGAAAACTAAAAATGGTGCTCTAATTGAAAGGATCCCAGGGTACAAGCTATAATGTGGGATGTAAAATGTACCCTCTGGTTTGGATGTGACTGCAGAAGTAGGACCAACATTGCAGTGGGGGATACACTGTCTATCAGTCTTAACCTTCATTTGCCAGTATCGCATAAAGAAGTAAAGGAAAGAAATAGTAGATATAGAAATTAGGAAAGTGAGATGTGAGTGCTTAAGCCTACAACGTCCCACATCTATATCACCCTTCACTGCCTGCAGACAGTTGTGAGATGGTAACTGCTCTCCAAAGTAAAGGAGAAAAAATTTAATTGAAAAATAAGAATAAGAAAAATAATTCTTATAAGATCATTTAATAACTTGGCACTATTGTGTTAAATAGTCTACACAGGCCTTTACTAGTTATTTAAGCTATGTGGGACCTACATATACTGAAACAGCGTATATGCTTTGCATATTGGTGTGTGTGTGTGTGTGTTAGTATGTCATGCATGTTGCTTTCAAACCTAGTTAAGTCGACATTGACACACACACACACACATTATTATTATTATTATTAGTAGTAGTAGTAGTATTAACCGCCGTATACTTTGTATAGGCCTAGACATATCCTAACACTAATAACAACAAAATCATGCAGAAATCTTAATGTCAATCAGAAAATTTAGGTATAGGTTGTAGCAGTATTGACAGAAACTTCAAAATGGAAGAGCTAAGTTACATAAAACTGTATATTTAGCCACTTTCAATTGTGCAATTCAGTGGATTTATGCAATCCAAGTGCTATCTAGGCTTATGAGTAAAATAAATCATGATGTGCCAATACAACTTTGATTTTATATTATTGCTGACAGTTGCTTAAATCCAAATATAGATCTACATGCATCTGTTTATTTTTGCACTGTAATAAAATGCTAAAACTGACTGATTTAAATTTTTAACTGAAGATTGACTTTTGTTAAATTTGAGTGTTAAAAAACAAGATTTTTAAAATATTACAAAGAGACTTGTGCACAAGATGTTCAAGCAAATTATATGCGAATAGGTGTAAATTGTTTTTTTTTCTTAATTGATAGTACATACATGATGAGTGGTACTTAGTTCCTTAAACTGTCTAAACATTCATGATATATGAAAATTATATGGGTTGAAAGTAGTTAACAGATCACAGTAACCTGGGAATATTCAGGATGTTTCCCCAAAAGCTCTGTTTTTAACTAACTTTACAACAGATACTGAAATAAACCTGTGACTAATTATCAAGCTTGAAGATTTGGGAATAAGGAGAAGAAACAAAAGAAAACTATCTTTTCAAGGTGACATTGTTCACTGCTGTGCAGTGTCTTTAGGTTTCATTTAATAGATACCTGAGTAATATTTAGTAGCAAGATAGCATAATTGCTGCTTACAATTTGTAAATTTATGGGTATGATATAGCTATCCTTTTACCACAAACATTTCTAGTCTTTCTGATATGTAGTTTTAAAAACAATATTTTCAGTAAACTCTTCAATATTACTTTATTTCTCAGGAGCTCTTAATTATGAACTTTTGTAACTAAACCCTTGCTTTGATGCAGGGTTCAAAGGCCTCCTCATTATTCACAGAAGCCTCTATGTTCTGATCAAGCTTCTATAGCTACCCCAAATAAAGGGGTTTCATACTTTAAAAATCTCTTGTTGGGATACCTATCCATACTATCTGAGCACTTGTGCCAGGTTTGGTGTCTCTAGCTTGAATGGGAGTATGAACATAGTTACAAAAATGGCACCCCTGTAATTATTATGGTGACAAAGAGCACAAAACATGAAGCTAGATTTAATCTTGTTGATTATTATACTTTGTTACCTTCCAATAACACTTCAGCCTTGGTGCCACAAGTAAGAAAGATAGGAGGACTGTACCATATAAACAAGATCAACTGCTGGTCTACTCTGAGTCCAAATATCAAGTTTTGTGCTGTTAGCTCTGAAATTTTAGGAGTTTATAGAAAAACAAATTCACAAAGACACAATATGAATTAAAATAAGATTTTTAAGATGGCTATAATAATAATAGTAATTTTCTCTGAATTCAAGTTTTCCTATTGAACTTTGTTTTTGAGCCTATTGTAAAATGTGACATCGTATCTAAAAAACTGAAGTTGCATTTCTGGTTGATACAGTGGACCATGTGACCCTGACGTTAGATCTCAAGGTCAGTGGAAAAACCAGTCGAAGTTCTAGTACTTTATTTATAATGTTAGATGGAGTACAGATTGATATGAACTGTTATCCTGCTCGTGATTCTCCGATTCCAGCAAACAGTAGTAAGTTTTCACTTTATGTGCGTATTTTTACTCATGTTTCATTATACATTTGTTCTAGCAATTGTATAAAACATCTAAGTATACATCCTAAAAAACAACAGAAACATATCACTTAGAGAATTGAAGTAAGAAACCAATATGAATACCACATGTAAGTGAAATTATTTTCTCAGTATTGTGCAAATTTAAATATTACTTGTAGCAGACAAAAAGTAGACCTCAGATGCTATTTTCATATGCTTCTAATTAGGAATCCATAATACTGTTGAAGATTATGAGAAGTTTGCACTCCAGTGTGATTTTTTATTTGTTTAATTTTAGTTTTGCTTCAGTTTTGTCAGTCTTTGATGTTGTTCAGCTTTCTTTTTCAATCTTTTTAATGTTAAATATTAAAACTGTATCTTTTTGTGAAATAGCAGATTAAAGAACATGTAAAACATTATTAACTCTGCCTTTTACAAATTCTACACAGTTTTATGATTTTTGAATAATTGAGAAACAGTGTCATAAGCTTTACACATGTTATCTGTTTATGTGTGTTTATATTTCTTTTGCTGGCTCATTCGATTTGATAAGAAACAAAATTACTCCTGGTAGCCTTGTGTATTGTGCATAATATGTAAATGTAGGCTGTTTTTTTTTGTTAGTTAGCAACAGTTTATTCATATCAATGTCTCTAATTTAAAAAAAAAATCATGGATTAGTTCTATCTTATCTTCATAAATTATAGATAATTGGAACACTCACTGTTTGGATTTGTAATTGTATTTTTATTTCTCTACATTTGGTGTTTCATTTGGAAATATTACTGGTTTCATATTGCAAGATAACAAGTAAATTATATATTTGCATTTTAAAATAGGCCAGCAGGATTACCCAAAAGCCTTGTCTTTGGAAAAATATTAAGTGTAATTTTAATGGTGTTTAGAATGTTTTATATCACTTGTAAGCAAACAGTCTGAATATGCTTTATGCAGATATATGTATTTTGACACAATTTTTAACTTTTGTGTCACATCATAACAAATAAGTCGTTTATTTTAATTAGGGAAAAGTCTATATATTTATCCTGAAGTCCTGCATTTATGGTTTGAGATTATATGTTTTTGCAGAATGCCTTGAAATGGAACATGCTTTCATTTTCAGTGTTTATTATTCTTTAGGGCAAGTGTGAGAGAAATGCAGTTTTTGTTTTAGAAAATAGCAATATTTCAAATTGATGTAATTATTTTAATTTCAAACATTTTTATTTAAAAATTATATTATGCTCAGTACAGAAAAACAATAGGTTTATTAGTAAAATAAGTCATTCCAAAAGTGTGTTTCTTGTTTGTTTCTGTTTTACCCACCAGTGGATCAGTGGTAAACTTTAAGACTAATAATACTAACATTTTAGTTTGCTTCCTGTGATGCACATAGCCCAGGTAACCCATTGTGTATCTTTGTTCTTAAAACTAATCTAGTCCTTTTATTCTTTTAGTGAGTACTGTGATTGGTCTAGAGATGTAGTTTTGTGATATTAGGAGCTAAAACTTTTTACTTAGATATCAAAACTTCTATTCATTTATAGTTTTGTTGTTTTAAAAAAATGATTTTATGAAGCATTGTCAATTAAAACCAAGGCAAATGTAACTAAGTTAGTTGTTCAGTAGCATAAGAAAAGCATTTGTGACTGAAAAGCTATATTTGTTATACAGTCTTCAGTATAAAACAAAAAAAAAATACTATGACTATTAAAAAAGTTTATTTTAGGTTTTATGATTGTATTTGTGTAAATATATAAACATGCATGCATGTACAAACACATACATTTACAGGAGTTAAATTTTGGAAATTCAAAATTTTAACTATCTCTTACATTCTCTTTATATCTTCATTTTGACTTGTACATTATAACAGGTTCCCACACTCCATCAAGTACTCAGTCAAATGGAAGCATTACCCATAATGGCACTCGTTCATCTAGTCCTGCATATGGCAACAACCAGAGTGATTATCAACAACATCAAGAACCTCGTGTCGTTTCTCAAAGGTCTGGAAACCCCAGTCCAGTACCATTCCGAGTTACCAATGGTTCTCCAAGCAGCAGTTCAGGGAGCACATCTCCTAGCATTGTTAACCTGTCTAAACAGCTGCAAGATATGAGAATTCAGTCCTTACCAGAAAGTAGCAACTCTGGTACTGTACCTCGAGCCTTTAGCAGTACTGGTATGTAGTTTTTTTCTGAAGTACTTAATGGTTAATTGACAGTAAATTTTACCATGTGAAATGTTTGTAACTTTTTAATGTTTCAAAGGTAAAAGTACATCATTAATGACATTGTTTATTATACAGTCAATATTAACACACAAAATATTTAAATTTAGCTCAATATAAATACAGTAATGTTAATTTATTTTAGTAACAGGTAATTATACATCTCTTTGTATCCTATCCACATCATTCAAGAACTGTATACTGCATAAAAAGTCTTTACTTTTATATGTTTTAAGTAAAAGCTTAAAAGCAAGTTTCATCATTTAAAGTGTCACAGAAGTTGATTTAATTTGGTTCTTTTTTATTAATGTACAAACTGAAAGAAAACTTTTTTAACTGAGGTTTCAAACTCTCTTTGGGAAAGATACTTAATGTGTATGTTAGTTTTAAGAGGCCAAATGAGAGAAAGTTATGTTGAAAATCAGATTAACAAAAATGTGATAATTTTATATAACTTGCAAAGATTTTATTCTTAAGTCCTGGAATTTTGACAGACATTTTGGAGCACTAACTCTTTTGCTGCCAAATTATTTTTAACTACTGCTGATTGCCACATTATTTTTGCCTGTTAGTACAGAATAGGGGTGCATTACATAAGTTTATAAGTTCACTGCAAATGAACATATAAACATGACATTTTCAAAGTTTGTTTGGAATGTACATAGTTGAATAGCTTGCCCTGTTCAAACATCTGTTTCTTCCAGAGTTTTCCAATGCCACTGGGCATCCTGTTCTTAACTGGTCAATGATTTGGGTTCAGGTGGAGATGGGGACTGTGCTGGGGTGGGGGGTGGAATTCCTGAACTGCTTCCTCGGGCCCTTCCTTGAACTGCAGTCACTCTTCCCTGCAATTTTACTAACCTTCCCCTGGTAATGGAATTATGCCCCCTCAGGGTTTTAACTATGCCTATTCCCTTGGTTGTTTCCAGTTTGCTTTGTTTGCTTGGTCTAATTTTTTTACCACTGCCACCCTGAGTCCAAATCTTGCTGAATTATTTATTTATAAAACTTGAGCTACTGTAAATAATGAATGCCTGTGCAAAGCCATCTTGGAAACTTTGTTGACAAAATTCTTCCCTTTTTTGTGTCCTGGAAACAATATTAATCACATGATTAGGTTCATGAATATTTAAATAGTCCAAAATAAACACAAGGTTTGTGAATATTAAGTGAAAGCTTTGCATTTGCTCTTAGTCCTGCTATCTATTGAATGAAGAAGACATTATAGAAATTTGACTATAGTCACAAATGACACAAAGCCGTAGGATCGACTGCAGTCATATTTGGCAGCAAAATAGTTAATACTGTGGGACAATTTTTATGTTTGGTAATTTGTGTTGACTGCAGGAATTACTTAAATATGATCATTCAAAGATCTAGAGTCATTTTTGATCTTTATATACAATAATAAATCACATGTTAAAAAATTTGTGATATGGTGGTTATCTTCATTTTATATTGCAAGTTCTAGCAGATTATACAAGATCATCATTTTTGTTCTGCTACCAGGGATCATTTTTATCTATTTGTGCATTTACAGCCAGTTGTCTAATGACTGCCCCTTCAATAAAAGTTAAAATTGACCAAGTCTTGTAAATAAACTTGTGCCTTGTGTGGGATTTATTTCATTGGCTTCCTGAGGATGAGTTATATGTTGTGTCTGCGCACCATTGATAAATGCAAATGATTAGTAAAGGTATCCATTCTTCATACAGCATTAAAATCGTTTTCATTTGGCATTGACTTTACATGGTGAATATTGTAAATGCCAAACTCGAACTGTTCATCTGATTGTTTATCTATTTAAATTTGATGTCTGGTTCTACTTAAACTCTTCTACTAAATTTTATCTGAACTGGTTTAGCCAGTTCCTAACATGAACTTTTGACATTAGGGGGACACCTGGAAAATAACTTTGCATTTTAAAATAGAGGTGTGTAATTTAAAAATAGATTGTATACATGGTATAAAAGAAATATTGAACACATCACAAGTTTTGATAGTTTTTTTGTTAGACTGTGAGAATGATATCAGAAGCCATATTAAAACTAGGTAACATTCTTTTCTCCTTTTTTTATTCCTTTTGTTTGTGATAATCTGTTATTAAATTTCAATAAAAGACCACAGTGATAGTTTTACAATATCTCTGGTAATTATTCATCAAATCAATGACCTTATGACTAATAAGAGAAAAATAAGTGTAATAGAGAACTGTAAGAACCCATAATCAATTATGCTTGTAGATTTAAAGGGGAAAAAGTGACTTTACATTACTGATTCTAATTTCCTTGAGTTTTATAAGTAGAAATAATTTAAAATTGAAAGAATGAATGAATAAAAATGAATTATTTTAAAATTAGGGTTTTTGTGTAAATATTATAAAATTCCAATTTGACAGTTTAGTCTTTTGTCTTTGGAAATTGAACAGATTATATCACCTGTTTACAGGTCTACAGTTTGGAAGTAATTACATGCATATCTGTTCAGAAGTCTGTGAGATAGGAATGTTGATAAACTTGGGAATTGTACACATTTTTATTATATCTCATTCAGAATTGTGTCATCTGTGGGAGTTACGGGGTAGTTAAATTTGTTTATAATTTTATTTGTTATATTCAAACTTGTGTATTTTTATTTAACATATGATTACTCTTATATTTTATGCAATGAAATGTAAAGGTATGTTTTGCTGATCTTTTTAACTTGTGTGCAAATGTAATGAAAAACAAATAACTGACTCATGCACGAGGAACATCAAAGAAACTTCCATGGAGACATGCTGTTAATTAATAATGAACTGAACTTTGTTATTTTCAAGAAACTGATAATGTGACCAATTATATATTGTGTAATTTTACATTTCACAGCAACGCGATGTGCATGTTTGTTAACTATGTACATTTTCAACCAAGGAAATTATTGTGTTTCCATAACATTATCCACCTATATCTTCTAGATATAAGTTTTGCAGAAGTTTCACGACCTCAGCATGCTTCTGCTACAAGGTCAGGTGACACTAGTAGTAGTACACCAGCCACCAGATCTGCTACACCTAACAACGTTTTGGGTGCTAACAGTTCTTCACCATTTTCGAGTCCTGTACAGTTTCACGCTAATCCAGATATCACTGCCATTAGTACCACTCTGTCTTATGGTACAAGCAGTATTTCCCAGAGTGGACACTCATCTGGGCGATTGGTGAGGCCTTACAGTGCTGTAGTCAGTCAAGGTGTGTGTCATGGTGCTGATTCACCAAATCAAGGAGGATTGTTGGGAACCAGGCAGCCAAGACACTGTAGTGCTTTTCTAGGTCAAGGTCTTGCCTCTGGTCCATCACATACCACAGATAATACTAACCAGGGTGGATCTTCAGCTAATAAGTTACCAAGATCTTTTGGGCCAGGTGTTAGTTCTAATGAAGAAGACCCTCTTCCACCAGGGTAAGACGTGGTTTGTTAATTTAAGATTATATTTGTATTTCTGAAGAAGTTTGTGAACTGACCATTTTTTGGTTCACAGTATATTGGATTTTTATATTGATATTACAAATGTTATGAGCAGAATATATGAAATAATTCAATGATTTTTATAAGATATGTACAGAAATGTACAGATTCTGACAAATACCTATCAATATTAATCCTTTTACATTTTTACTTACCTCTGAGTATGGTTTCTTTATTTTTTTTTAAATACTTGTGATTAAAACAATTACATTATCAAAGTAATAAATTCTAATTTCTCTGGAAATGTTCAGTTATTTTATCTTAATTTATAAAAAAGTTTTATAATTTCATGAGAATTTTATTAGCAGTATTTTTTAACTTAAAGATGGGAAGTACGTCATACACCAGAGGGCCTCAAATATTATGTGGATCACAACACAAGAAGTACCACATGGGAACGACCCCAACCATTACCTTCTGGGTAAGTGATATATATTTTCATCAAGTGACAAATTATGCTATGTACTGATTGTTTTAAATTTACTGAATTCTGTATAATTTTGGTTTTTTCCAAAAAGTAATAATGATTATTTCAGTTGATATTTTTATCTTATGTAGAATTTTCAAATGTTTACTCTGATTTTTACATTCATTAAAAAAGTTATCTTCTGTGACTATCTGGAGGAAGTAATTATGAAAGTTAGACCAAAATATTATAGTCATTGTCAACTAACTGGAATGGAAATAATTGACACAGATACTTGTTGGAACCTGATTTAAAATATACAGAATAATATTGATTAATGATCCTTTTGTATGATTACCTCACTGGATTCTTTTTTATAGGATAAAGTATATTTGATGGATGAATATAAATATTATAATAATTAATCCCACTTTATTGTTCATTATACCAAACATGACATGTTATACATGGTCGTGACGAAAACAGTAATATACAATTTGCACTTTATGTAGATTGCTGATTCATTTTCTTGGTATAACACCAGACATGATGAAAATTTTCTCTTGTGCATGCACTATTAAGAAACAATACCAGATGTAGTGTACTTCAAAACCAAAGTTACAGGTTTTTGTTGTTTTTTTGAGTATCCTGTCTTGGTATTTTAATTCTTACAGTGTAAGGTGGCTGTTTTAATGTATTCATTTATCTCTGGCTGTTCCAGTGTTGTTTTTATCATTATACAATTAGATGGTTGATACATGAGAATACAGTCTGTTTCTGAAGTGTTTTAGTAATTCATACAAAATGTTGCAAATAAAAGTGAAAAACTGTCTTTGTTCGTTGCATAAATTCAGATCAAAATTAGTGTTTTTTAAATGAAATATTTTTATTTACTTGGTTCAACTAGTTATATTCATACAAAAAACTCCACTAATAAATGAAATGTCAGTGTTATGCTGTTACGTAGTTAGTATGTTTCAATAATTACTTCTGTAGCTGGGAAATAAGAAGAGACAACAGAGGAAGGGTGTACTATGTAGATCACAACACTCGGACTACCACCTGGCAACGGCCTACAGCAGAGACAGTTAGGAACTACCAGCAGTGGCAGTCTAGTCAGGCACAAGTCATGCAGCAGTGTCAACAGCGTTACCTTTTCCCTGTAAGTCTCAGTTTCTAGTTGGGCTTGTCCTGATGTTATCTAGACTAGGTACTTTATAAATTACTCGAAGGCAGTTTATAAAATACACATTAAAACATTCTGACATGTACATGTGTCTACAGACAATGAGATACATACTTAACACATGCTAGTATGACCTTTTACATGTGTAATGTTTACCAATCAAGTATTTATAGACATAGGCCTATAATTTTGTAGTGTTTCCATTAAAATTCATTGGCATATACAATTTGAGTCAAAGAAATTCAGTTTGTAAGTCTTGTGTGCATTAACCCATTTGTGATGGGTCATGGTCAAAGGCCATGTCATTGCATTTGCTGACTTGTATTCAAAATTTTATTGAACTGCTATTTTATAAATTTGTTCAATAAGTTTGCAATCAAATTGTAGATTATAATCCAAATTTCAATATTATATATGACTTAATTTTTTAATTTAAAAGTAAATATTAAAATATTAATTATATCTAAATATAATTTCAGTGAGTCACATGGTATTTTGAATGCAGCACCATTTAAAATTAGATGTTTGTGAGGGCAAAATACTAAGTCTATAGTTTTGTATAAATTAGGAACTCATCACTAATATTAACAAGCTAGAGTATAAAATAAGAACCTCATCTGAGATATATGGCATATAAACTGAATCAAAAACAATGGCTTCATTCACCTTTTCCATTTTTGGAAACGGTTTTGTATATACACTTAATTCAATGTGATGTGTGAAAAACCACTTGTCAGTTTAGAATGTCAAGAAGATCAGTTGTCTTTGGTCTCTTCTAGGTTTCATATTTTTTAAAAAACAAAATACATCTTAGTTAGTAAGCTTAATAACCTATAGTGGAATTCTATGTTATCACTATAGTTATTTGATATTTGTGTTAAACAATTACAAAACTTAATTTTTTTTGTATCCTCCACGTACAAAATTTTAAAAGGCTTAGCAACCTATGCCCAGCAGCAATCGAGTTCAAAGGTTGTAGTGAGAAGAGATAATTATTTGCTTCTTGATTTATTGTTCTTTAGTTTAAGAAAAATAAGTTTCATAATTTATTTCTAAATAGTAAGAATCTGTATACGTATCTAATGTATAATAACTGAAATGTGACTATAAATTACAAAATACTAGTTGACTAAAACAGGCAAGACAGGTCAGTTTCATATTACTGGATGAGTGACACAAGTGCATATGCACTGGGTTAGTGCAAGCTACATAATGTTAGCTAGGCATAACTAAAAGGTCATTATAAAAATAACAAATATATATATGTAGCATTATGAGACCTAAGCTACATAGATGAAACAATAGTATTTTTTGTTATAATATGTAGTCATTCTAGCATGAAGAAAGTTTAATTTATATTCATAATTTTTTGAGTTTGATAAAGTGACTGATACCATATAATTAGAATATAGAAATATAACAAAATATAAAGTCTTACTGAAAACAAATGTTTGAAATGCATTTTAAGAGGTTTTAGAGATTATGCAAATAATATTTAAGATTTTTGGGACAAAGAATAAAGAATAGTTTTTTTTAATCCTAAGATGAAATCACTTTGCACTCAGACTTGTGAAAATAGAGTTTCACTACTAACAAATCTTTATTAAAAATCTGATTTTTTGTGAACAAAATACTTGTAATCTTTACTAAAAGTCTGCTAAATTTTGTGAAGATACACATGCAGTATCAAAAGCTATAGTATGAATATTTGAAACGTGCAGAAGTGTAGATGAACTATATTATACCGAACCTGTTATGAAAGGGTTAAACACCTTTATTACTAAAAATGTTGCAGGTGACACAAAATAAGGTGTTAATAAATTTATCTTGCCATACTGATGAGAAATCTAACTTATACACATTAAAGTTAGTTGAATCTAATGAGTTATTTAGCCTAGAATTTGGTTATTGATGGGAAAGCTGTTAATAGGTGGTGAATGTGTTCTTGACCTCTTTTCTAAATAAAATTTAAAAAAGATCTGAATTTGTAAATAGCTGATAATGTAAATATATTATTATTCTATCACTTTTTCTATATGAAGTTTAAGACATGAAATTAACCCTTTCAGCGCTGAATAAACAATTTTAATGCTTGGCTTGGCACTGAATATATATTTTTGATACTTCAACTAATTATGGTATCAGTACTAAAAGCATGATATCTCGGCAATAACTCAACAAAAGTCCCTGAAATATTCAGTGATTGTACCCAATACTATATATGTTAAATTCAATACATAAGAATAACAAGAGTAAAGGAAGACACCCTGATACACAACAAAGTGCCATGTAAAGCACTAATTTATTATAAATTGTATACAATTTTGCAGCAGCCTGTCGATAGTCTTTGTGGTTGTGATATGTCTTATGGCATGGTAAAAAGCACATGGAGAGATTGCACTGTTTGCAGAAATAATTAGTCTGCTTTCTTTTCCATACAGTTATATATCTATCACTGCAAGCAGTACAATTAGGTTTGTGTTTTTTGTCCTCATATTGTCCAGTACTATGTCTTTCCACCAAGCGCTGACCTTTATCAGTACATGGTCTTCCTTTTCGTTTGGCTTTGCTGACATATCCCTCCAGCAAATATTGAATAATCTGTTCTCTGAGTAGTCTTGGAGATACCGAGTTTTCACTGTTGCTCTTGCAGTCTGCACAATATATTATATATCCGTTAACAAGAACTAGCCTTGCTCAGTCAGTTTATACAATAAGTTATATGACCCTAACTACACCATGTGCTTACCTAAAGCAGGGACAGATTCCAGGCCACGAATGTCTTCATTATCACTCTTGTCCATTACAAGTAAGCTTTCGTTATCATCTGGCTCAAACTTTGTCACTCTCTTCATCGTTACAAATAATATCAATTACTTCTTTAGTGGTATAAGCTTTTCCTTTCGGCATTGTAACAACCTCGCAAGTATCAACAGAATATGCAAGGAATGCATCTTCCAAAACAATGAACAGTATGATTTACACAGGCTAGAAAAGAAAGAAATCACGTGACCTCCAGTTTAGATACGAGCTGGGAATCCCAAGTAAACAATGAGTACACATGGTTCTAGCCTTAAGTGGGTCTTACAGGCCTATGTGATTATGATAATTAGCCACAAGGGTATGTTGTTTACATCTTGTCGATGAAGATCGCCTGCGCTGCTGAGCCTTCAAGTCGACTGTGGCCACCAACCGCGCCGAAAGGGTTAAGGTGGTTGTCTAATATGAGTACAGATAGCTTAGGACTTCTAACCTGTCTCGGTAGCTCAACAGTAAACAGGAATTTAACTTCTTTTATTTTTGTATTGAAATATTTATTGAATATTGGTGTTCTTTTTTTTAATGTGTATGTATCACTTGTTTTGTTTTACTTTTAATAAAATTTCATCGGTTTGAGCAAAAAATATATAAATGCTATTAAAAAGATCCTTTTTTCATTTTCCATAAATTAGAACTCTTAGAAATCATTATTTTCTATTAATATTTTTTATTTTTATCTATAAATGAATAACATAAATGTATTTTTGTGGTAATGTTTTTTTAAAGTGTTTCATTTGTGGCATCTCAACTTAATCTGTTACTGATGGGTTCTACATAACACTGTCAACTTGTTAAACAAATTTTTCTGAAACATTTTGGCATTAAATTGTTTGTGGCTCCATGATTTTGTTGGCTAATGCATTGTATATCTGTGTCTGTTAAACTACAAGTTTCATAAAGGAACAGTGAACAGGAATATCATAAACAATGAATTTACTTTTACTAAATACTGTTGATGTTTTTGTATCTTATTTAGTAAATTATTAATAATTTTACAATTAATTTTAATAAATTTTGATGTTTTATATGTATTTTTTATTTAGTAAATTAGACATTTCACTTAAGAAACAAGGTTAACATTAAACTGTTGAGTGGAAGTGAAAGTATAAAAACAAGTCCATAAATTTGGAGATTAAATGGTTAAGATACAAACAAATATTATGATGCTTTTTAGACTCCTACACAGACTGAAGACCATGATCCACTGGGACCACTCCCAGAAGGATGGGGTATGTTTTTAGTACACTTGTATTTTGTTGGACTTTTAAACCAAGTAGTGAAAAATAGAAACTTCTGTGTATTTACATGTATTCTGTGCTGTTTGATACATTTTGAAATTTATCTTTACAATGACAAATTTAGAAAACATTTTAATAATGTCTGGACATGAACTAATATATAAAAGCACACTGTTGTCACCCATCACTTTGAAGTATTTCTGTTTAAGCTTTGCTTTTCAGATAGATGTCTGAAAAAACTTTAATATTGATTAGTAAGAGGTCAAGGAGCAGTTTGAGAAGATGGCATCTACATTGGAAGTTTCCAAACTGTACTAACCCATCTCATTAGTCAAGTACTTTTTGTTTAGAAACATTTTAAAACCATTATATATAAATATATAAAGATAAAATTATCTTTCTGTTTTTGTTGACACACCACAATACTTCTTTTAACCCAACCAATGAGTCATAACGCACACTTTGAGAGGTGCTGATGATCATTTTAATGTGCACTAATCTTGTTTTAAATGTGTATTTTAACCTTTAGTGGTTAAGTTTAATTGACACCTTTAACTTTTTTTAGATTATAAAGAAAAATATGATTTATTATGTATTTTAAACTATTTAATTTTATTTGGTACAATAATACTTTCAGAAAACTCATTACTGATCACTTATTTGTCCAGCAGTAAAATTCATACAAATACTTTCTAAAATATTGCTTGCTTCTTGTACTTCTTTTTCCTGCATCTGACGATGATGTTAGATGTCGGATTGAGAAAAAGCTGGTCTACTAGTACTTGTTTATCAGTTCAGGTGCTGTTATTGTATGTTACTTCTAAAACATTGTTTTAATTTTAGTGTTGTATGAAATAAGTGAAGTTAAAAATTTATTATTTTTTTTTTATCAGTCATTTAAATGACTAAGAATAGTAAAAGATTGTCAGTGCTAAGGTATAAATAATCAGTGTATTATAGAAACTTGTCAAGTGAAGCCTATTAAGAGAGATGGGAAAGAAAGATATGAAGCTGTTTACCTTACATGGGTTTAGTTACACATGTTAATCATTAGCTTATTGTAGAAAAGAATAAACCACAGGTTTTTAACGTGTACTTTCAAGGGGTAATGGTAACTATCATAAAGTTTAGGCATAATTAAAACTTGTATGAGTATTGGTGAAGAATCTTTATGAAAAGGGCTGTGAATATAAAATCTGTGGAGGAATTTTTTTCTAATGTGTAAATAAAGAATTTAAATGAAAAAAAATGCAACTATTAAAAAAGTCACAGTAAATCCAGACTTTAGTTCACCATTTGCATTTTTATCTGTTGATTATGAAGATATGTTTACCTCTTTTTTGGGTGAGAGGAAATTCAGTAGCCTTCCCTGCTAGTACAGTAGTAAGTCTACAGATTTACAATGCTACAATCAGGGGTTCAGTTCCCTTTGGTGTGCTTAGCAGATAGCCCGATGTGGCTTTGCTATAAGAAAACACACACATATTTAATAAAATACAGAAATTCTTTTGCATAGTTTGAGGCTGTTGAAAGTTTTGCTATAGGTCAACTAGATATTTTTAAATAAGGGAGTAGTGTGTTGCTGTGATATAAGAATCAACTTGACATTTTTAAACAGGGCTACAATATGTTGCCATAATGTAATATTGATATTTTTAAGACCCCTGGTCATGAAAAACTGACCCAAGTTTAGGAAAAATTCAGTAAAAAAAAAAAAAGTTGGAAGTGCAAGACTATGTAAAGATAATCCAATAATACAGTCTAAAAAAGCTTCTTCTGATTCAAAAAATATACTCATAAGTGAAATCTGTAAAATACCTTTCCAGGACTATAAACAAAAATAAAGTTGACTGGTTCTCCTGTGGTGTTTGTAGGTGCTACTTACCTTTGGATTCACGCTTGAATAAAGTGAATCATATTAATTGGAAGCAAAGAAATTATGCTGAAAGTGGAGGAAAAAGAGTGAAAAGGACAAGTGCCCTGATAGGTCAAAAGTGAATTAGATTACAAGAAAGCAAGTTGAGTGATATTGATTCAGAAGAAGATGGAAATGCTGAAGACTAAGTCAATTACTGCTACATACAACTATATCAATTTTCATACTACATGGATTTCAAATATTAAAAACAATGGTAGAGTTAAGTAGTTTATTTCTGTGAATCAGCACCTTCTGGGATATATTTGAAAATTTGGCACAACACCTAGAGTGATTGGTTTTTCATGGCCAGGTTCTTAAACTGGGCTACAGCAAGTTATGTAATAATTTACTTGATATTTTTAAAATGGGCTGCAGCATGTTACTATAATGTGATAATTAGCTTTCATGGTACATCAACAATTGTTTTTTTCTTTTAATAAATTACCAATATTTTCTCTTTGTTTTTGTCTATAATATCCGAGTACACAAAAATGTGGTTATAGTTTGTTTTTATCCTATTTAAGTTTTTGTAGAAAATTTTATAATAACCATATGTATGAACATACAATAAAAAAAGTAGTGCAGTTGTCATAAGTGAGAAGCCTTGTCAAGACAGATTTGTGACTAGCACTATAATCAGATAAGCAAAACTATACTTGAGGAATGACTTATTCCTGAACAAACCCAAGCCTGTAACTTGGCTTTATGTTCATCATTTGAAGTGGATCAGTGTGGAAACAAATTGGGAACAACTGGAGCAGTGTTTGGAACAAATTTTATTGGTTAGGTTATGAGAGAGTGCTTAGCTTTTCTGACTTCTAAACCATGAGATAGCAAAATGTATTATTTTTATGCATTTGTATTAATTATAACATATACAATTTAGAGTTTTATTACAGAATTTCTTTCATTGTTTTGTTTTTACTAACTACAGTTGTTGATATGAGGCCAGCTAATAGTTGCAGATAGCAATGTCTGTTACATTCTGATTTTGTGATTTACAGAAAAACAAATGGATCGTAATGGAAGGGTGTACTTTGTAAACCACAAAAATAAAACAACCCAGTGGGAAGACCCCAGAACTCTAGGGTTAGTAAAAATTTATTTTTTTCATGCTTTGAAAATAAGGAAAAATTTGTAATTTGTTTTTTTCAGTGTGTTCCTAGACTCGTAACCTTTAAGATTTTGTGAATTTGAAGTCTGTTACAAATAGAGTAGGGTTATTAGTTGAAGTTACTTGTCAATTAATCATTGGACTTGATTACATTCAACTAATTGATCATTCTTACACTAGACTTGGGTAGTTTGAATGACCAGAAAGAATGATATTTGGAAACATTAATTTTAACTGTTTCACATGTCAGTGACTTTACGATTAATCTGAGTTACTTTTAATTAATAAGAGATCAGTAATAGCAATATTTTGATTACCTGGTTAATTAATTACAATTAGTTGATTATATTTGTGACATTTATATATTTAATTGTAATTTTGATTTGTTGTTTTATGTGAGATTGATATAATTGATACTTTTATGTAATCAATCTCATTAATATCCCATTTATAATAAAGTTTTGTATACTTTAACTTATTCAGAAACTGGAAGCTCTCACTTTTATTATGCATTTCCACTCATCTTTACTGCTTTAGTGTTAGCTTATTCTTAACACTAAAAAGCTCATCAGAACTGCTTAACTCTTTAGGCTCATATTCTTTATTATTATATTCAGCTTTATACACTTGTCTAATTAAATCAAGTATACCTCTAAAGTCATTTGAAATAGCCCAAGACACACATGGAAACAATTGCTTAGCACAACATGAATATTCAAATTATGCAAATAATTCAACCTAATTTGCATATCTGATGCCATACTTCCAATACAGACATCATATTTGAATGTTTGTAGTTTTTGTTTTGTTTTTTCTGGTTTGACATAATTACGTAATTTTATAAAAAAAAAAAAAAAACGTTAAGAGCTTCAATGTCCTTTTGTTTGGTTGTATTTGTTGTTTAGAACCCCACTACATAGGCAAGTTATGTTATCTTAGGCCAGTGTTTGTAGTTTTAAACAACTACACAAGTTTTATTTTCCTCATGAAATCAGGATCATCACCTTTCGTGAGAAGTAAGACAGCAGGATTCAAAGCAGTTCACTTTCACAGCACCACCCAGTTCTTTAGCTAAGGACTCACTTATGTAATAACTATCTACATACAGTTCATGCCCTTTGCTAATGTATGAAGTCATCATATTCCAAGCAAGCTTATGGATGACTGATACATCATCAACATCCTTATTTGCAAAACTTTAAGTTTTACCTGAACCAAATGGCCATTCAAGAACATATCTACTTTTTGAATTGGATGATACAAAAACTTTGAAAACCTATTTATCTGTCTCTTTAGGGTTTTACTGTTTTATTGCATTTGTCATTTCATCCAATGGCAATTCCTTTTTTTGAACCAAATAGTGACATGAATTTGGTAATTATGTTAATCACTGGATGCACATTTGAGCACCTGTGGTAACTTGATCATTATTGTTTGTAAAATGCAGGAAGCTCAGTATTAATTCAAACCTATTCCTGGTAAGAATATAGCAGAAACCAGGAGTGCCAGTCAAATCGTGTCCCTTTAGTCCTCTGTCTTGGGTTTACTGACCAAACCCATTGCAAGGTGCAAAGCACAGATAGTTTTCATCTCTTGATGGTTCATGGTTACCTATTTAAACAATAATAAATGTGTTTTCAGATCTTCCTTTGTAGAAACTGATCAGCATAACAGTTTATTTCTGTGAAAATGTGAGAAAATACATCATTATCCAGCAAGAATTACAAAACATTAAGGTCTGCATAACTTAAATTCTGGTTGCCCCTGTACTCTGTATTTCTACCATCAAAGCTGAAAATCCAAAATTGAAAATTTACATGACCCATCACCAACCTCCACCTGTTATTATTTGCTGCACCAGTTCCATGCCTATCTTGGTTCCTACAAATAAGTCAGTCATGCCTTATGAGGTTGTGCATGTATAGTTGTACACCCACCTGTACTAACAATGGCAATGTGTACATTGTTATAACATCATGCACCATGTCAAGACGTCTTTTGAAATTTGGTCCTTTTAGAACTGTAAACCTCATAATTAATTGCTCCAATGAGCCCTGTTTGGCATTTCTACTATAACTATCTACATCAGTACCAGTTTTATTGTGCTTGAAATTATCAGATAATTCAGGTTCAGAGCCAGAATTATCATCAGTATTCACAGGTTCAGTTGTCTCCAAGTTTGAAAGCACTGAAGTGACTTGATGTAGTTTTGGCTCTGCTTTCTTACAAAAACCACACAATTTTCAACTGCAAATATTGCCAGTTTTTCTTTAATAGTAACATATACCATGTTGGATACTAATTGGCAGCTGAGATCACCATCTGTTCAGGTTAGGTTTTCTCTGTTGATTTTTGTGCTTGGTTTACAGTTCATTTTACATATATCTGTTTGTTCATTTATGATGTTTCAACCTGGAATATGAAATATTTTTACAAGTATGCACCTTGCCCTGCTCTTACTTATTGTACCACACATTTTTATGATATAGTATTTATATAATATATTACAGATAAGTTTTAATTTATTTAGCAGTGTGACTGTTTCTTCCTTTGTTCCAGCATCAGCAAAATATATGCACTTGTCCACTTATCATGTAGCATGCTTTTGATACGCCTGGTTATTTAAATGTTGATAAAGGTTTTATCTTCAGGCGGGAAGATCCACTCCCTCCAGGATGGGAAGTTAAGTATACAAATGATGGAAAGAAATACTTTATTGACCACAACACCCGTACCACTACTTTCCAAGATCCTAGGATGTCATTTAACTCGAGAGAGTAAGTAAAATGTGTTGTAGAAAGTTATTCAGATTATCTCTTGGAACTCCATAGTGGTAATAGTGTTTATTGTAAAACGTTTAGACCAAAGAATAAGATAAACTGTTGATAGTCCTTAATACATTTGTGTTAATAAATCTATTTTATATATTAATATTGATTGTTGGTAAGCTGTACAAGTACATGCAAAGTTTCCCAAATTGTATATACTTTTGTAGTCTTCTAAGACTTTTACAGTTTTTTTCTCCTGTTCTGAAGAAATATTTCTCATTTATTTTTTGTTTAATCTTTGGTTTTTTCTTTTAAAATTTAATTTGTTTGTCAAGATCATAAAATCATATGATGAGGAAGTTCTGTGGGTGTTAGGATATATAATTGTCACTTTTTCAAAGTGTGTGTATGTTTGTTATCTTAGAAACTGATAATTACAGAAAGTAATTTAAATTTAACTTTTGTTGGTAAGAACTAATTTTGTTCTAAATATTCTGAGTTTCTCCCTTTCTGTGGTTTCATGTGGATGTATCTTTTTTTATTATTTCTTTTCAGAGGAATTTCGGGTGGACCGGTAGCCTATGAGAGGAACTTTAAGTGGAAACTTACACAGTTTCGTTACTTGTGTCATGTTAGTAGTTGTAATATAATGTTCTCATTTTGCAGTAATAATAGCATGCAAACATTATGCAGGATTTATAAGATAAAATATCTAATTGAAAATGTGATGATGTAATTCTTGTACTTATCAGTGCGGATCAGTTGTGGGATGCACATTATAGTTGGTTCCTGAACTTGAATATTTCAGTTCTGTCTAAAATTCTAACCTGTGAAACTTTATTGTCAGTTGTTATGTAATCTTAAATAAAGGTACTTTACAGTTGGTAGTAAAACCCATGATCTACTGAAAACTGCTAATTCACAAAGTGTGTCTCATTGAGCATGGTGTTGGAGGGTAAGGAAGTATTTAAAATGCAAACTGGAGAATTGGCAAAGTGCAAGTTATTTTTGCATTCCCCACTAATAACCTTTTAATCTTCAAGTGCTGCAAATTTTAATAATTAACACACTGTGGTTGCTTTGCTTAACTGCATAATTTCAGCCTCAAACATATGGTATAAGAGGTTGTGAAGGTGGATAGGAACATTTACATCTATCACTTTTTTAATTTGTACAAAAGTTTTATTCTGGTTCTTTGGTTAGGTTAAAAAATTGACATTTTTTCTCTTTATTTCTTAAGTGTTACTCATACATATATATTCCATTTTGTGTGTGTGTAATTTTCTGAGGACCTTGATAGCTAACATTTGATTTCTTGAGCATTTTTCTGTTCGTGTTGTTTGCATCTTGTATCTGTGGAAACTAAGTGCTTTAACCCTAATCTGGGCCAGTGAGCACATTTTAGGTGCTAAATATCTGTATGTAACATTTCAAAATTTGAGTAAATAACCATAACAATCATTTTTAACTCAGAAATACCTTAGATTTGATATTTTACCTTTTTTATTGTAATTCATAAGAGTAACAAATACTTTTCTGCATGACTTGAAAGGTTCTCAGTTTAAAAACATTTACACTTGTTTTTGACTTTTTATGCCCATTTCAAAACATAGATTTTTACTTGCTAAGAGATTATCATTCTTTCAGTTGATATAATTGCTCTTGCATCCTGTTTCTTCTCTATCAATGGCTGTGTTACTGCAGCCTTACTATCATCTTTTTATGATCTTGCAACATGTGATCTGAAAAACTACTAATGTAGTTCAGGTGTGAAGATAGGCATGGAGAAAGTTTAAATACCATTGGGTAGAGTAGGTTGTAAATTATTTATATCAATGTAACTAATTCTGCTTATTTAATGTTACCAGAATCTAATAGTCAGTGTTTGTTACTTGCTCTGATGATTATGTAAAGCTTAACAATAAATGAATCATTCAAAAGCTTTTATTACTTTTTGATGAAAATCTTGAAGGTAGGTAAGAATTTTTATAAATTGTTAAAGAGAAAAAAAAATTGTATTAAATTCATAAGTATAATATATCTTAATGCTGAATGTTTACAAACATTCATTTTGTAACATGAGAAATATTTTCAGGGAAGAAAATAATTTATGGAGAAGTGCCTGATAAACAAATGCTTTAACCAGCTATATTTCCATTTTTTAAATGCCCTAAGTTTGAGATTCCACCTGTCTGTCTGTGTAAAATGGAAATTTGCAGGATACTTAAATTTTACCATTCAGAGTCAAAGCTTAGTATCTGTTTGTTATCACTTTGTTGATGTTTGCAGTATTCTTAAACCAGTTATTTTCAAGTGACACACTATTTTTGAAAAAATTAAAATAGACTTAAGTGGGATTTGAACAAATGACTACAGCATTTCAAGTTAGCAGCAGTTTTAGCATATAGTTTGAAAATACTAAAACACTGGTTATCTCTCTCAGCTGGTTTGCCAAATTTTAGGTAAATAGCTTGCTTTCAGTGATTTATTTACTGTATGAAAAAAATAGACTAACTATGTATCACACTTTTATCTTGCCTATATAAAAGTATATTTCATTAGTTTCATAATCTTTACATCTTTCAATCAATATTTTTTCTTGCTACTTTTATATCTGTTTGATTAACAGCCCTTTATTTCAACTTTTGTATTAAATTGGCTATATAAATGTGATTTAGCATGATGACAACATAGTGTTCATTTATTCATGAGTTAGGCTTAAGATACAAATGTTAAGCTTTCAAAACCTACTTTTCTCTCTACTTTCAGTGCAATGCTGTACCTAGTCATATTAAAATTGTTGTGTCACGAAGTAACATTTTTGAGGAGTCTTATGCCCAGGTAAGTGCAAGTAACAAAAAACATTATATAAATGAATAAAATAAGCATTATTGACTGAGTTAAATTTTATTAAAACCTTAGACCTGATGATAATTATGAACTTTGTTGTTTTATTTATTTTTGCTTAATTGAGTAAATATGCCCACATAGTTTTCCATCACTATCCTAGTATTTGTATACACCATCTAATAATCTTCATGACATTAAAATGTATAAGGTATAACTGTAGCTAAAGAGAATTTGATACTTGGCAATGCATGGACCAGTTAATCCTTGTGCTTTGCAATGCTCCTTTCACCATTTGGAAAATGTAGAAGTGTATTAATTTAAGATTGTAGGTGTAGACACTATAGTCTTTTGCATTTTCAAGATGTTGTACTGGGAACTTTTAACTGTGTGTAAAGAGTAAAACCGTTAATCTAAACACACAGACACACATGATTTATCTTTACCTTCCCTCTTAACAACTGATGCAGCTTACTGGACCTTGTGGCAATGCATCTTAATGGGTACATTACATTATATTCTTTTAGCCATATTTCTTTTAGATACTGCATATATGGTCATATCTTCCTTTTATGAAGTCTTAAAAATGTTTTATAGCAAGGGAATGTTTAATTGGCATGAATGTTTTTGGCTGTAACTAAGTGTAATTGATGTAAGTGTTAAGTTATACTTGTCTATTGATGGTATTTTTATCCAGCTTCATTATGCCATTCAGTTTGTTACTTTTTAGTCATATTTTATACATTGTTCTTACCACAGATATACTTCAATGTTGCTAAAGCTGCATAAGATAGTTAAATGGGAACGATTTATTTTCGTTATTTTTGATAATCTCTCTATGGCCCTCCATTTGGTTGTGATTAAATAACTATTCAATAGTTGTTGTCAAGTGATAACAGAAAAACAAATACTAAGGTAAAGACAGAAAAATTCTGTTTATAACTGTTATTTATGGTTAAATCAACACTGTTTCATCAACTTTGTTGATTTAACCATAAATAAATAAACAGAGCTCATGAAACAGTGTTTTCTATGTTAAAAATTTGTCTCTCAACTTTATGTAAGTAAACACTGTTTTACTTTAGGTTGTACAGTGTGTGTGTAAAGTTACAACTATGATAAATAGAAAAAATATTCAAGAGAAATTGTTCAAAGGTACAGTGTTTATTGAATCAGTTATGCGAATGTTGTTTTTGAGATATTTCTGAAAGGTACAGTGTTTATTGAATCAGTTGTGCAAATGTTGTTTTTGAGATATTTCTGAAAGGTACAGTGTTTATTGAATCAGTTGTGCGAATGTTGTTTTTGAGATATTTCTGAAAGGTACAGTGTTTATTGAATCAGTTGTGCGAATGTTGTTTTTGAGATATTTCTGAAAGGTACAGTGTTTATTGAATCAGTTGTGCGAATGTTGTTTTTGAGATATTTCTGAAAGGTACAGTGTTTATTGAATCAGTTGTGCGAATGTTGTTTTTGAGATATTTCTGAAAGGTACAGTGTTTATTGAATCAGTTGTGCGAATGTTGTTTTTGAGATATTTCTAAAAGGTACAGTGTTTATTGAATCAGTTGTGCAAATGTTGTTTCTGAGATATTTCTGAAAGGTACAGTGTTTATTGAATCAGTTGTGCGAATGTTGTTTTTGAGATATTTCTGAAAGGTACAGTGTTTATTGAATCAGTTGTGCGAATGTTGTTTGTGAGATATTTCTGAAAGGTACAGTGTTTATTGAATCAGTTGTGCAAATGTTGTTTTTGAGATATTTCTGAAAGGTACAGTGTTTATTGAATCAGTTGTGCAAATGTTGTTTTTGAGATATTTCTGAAAGGTACAGTGTTTATTGAATCAGTTGTGCAAATGTTGTTTTTGAGATATTTCTGAAAGGTACAGTGTTTATTGAATCAGTTGTGCAAATGTTGTTTTTGAGATATTTCTGAAAGGTACAGTGTTTATTGAATCAGTTGTGCGAATGTTGTTTTTGAGATATTTCTGAAAGGTACAGTGTTTATTGAATCAGTTGTGCGAATGTTGTTTTTGAGATATTTCTGAAAGGTACAGTGTTTATTGAATCAGTTGTGCGAATGTTGTTTTTGAGATATTTCTGAAAGGTACAGTGTTTATTGAATCAGTTGTGCGAATGTTGTTTTGAGATATCTCTGAAAGGTACAGTGTTTATTGAATCAGTTGTGCGAATGTTGTTTTTGAGATATTTCTGAAAGGTACAGTGTTTATTGAATCAGTTGTGCGAATGTTGTTTCTGAGATATTTCTGAAAGGTTCAGTGTTTATTGAATCAGTTGTGCGAATGTTGTTTCTGAGATATTTCTGAAAGGTACAGTGTTTATTGAATCAGTTGTGCGAATGTTGTTTTTGAGATATTTCTGTTGTAATCAGGTAATGAAAGTTCCTCCACATGAGCTTCGGCGACGTCTTTTTATCACCTTCAGGGGAGAAGAAGGATTAGACTACGGAGGTGTAGCAAGGTAGGAATAGAAACTCTAAGTGTGATATATAGATCTTATAACATCATTTCATCATATTGTATTTTAACGTCTTCTCTGAAGTAGCTTCATTCTCTTTCAGACGTAACTAAGTATTGTGCTAGGAATGGTATTTATTGGAGTATATGTTATTAGTTGCTACACTAGTTGTTCCTAAGAATGTTTGTCCTCAGATATTATGCAAATATGTTTTGTAGAAATATCTATATTTAAAGTGTGTTGATTATGATACTTTCTTGTAAGTAACAGAACTTAATTAGTTCTTCTTACTAGCCAGTTTTTGTAATTTCTTTTAGCATTGATTCTTATTCATTACCTGTACTGTCTGTAATTTTAAAATTGTTGTCATGTTGATGTACTGTTGAATTGTTCCTATCTTCAATTAGATTTCAGACTCATTTTAACTCATTTAAAACTGTACCATTTCTGTTAAGTCAAGTATAAAATTTCCTTTCTTAAACACTTCATTTTAGTATATCATTACTCCTAGAGAGTTGGTGAGATTATGCTGCATTTACTACAAAAATATTCACTCCCATTAAGGACTATAATAACATCATAGCTCAGATGTGGTAGAGTGTAAAACATCAGTGGATATTGTAAACGTCATTGGCATTGCATGTAATAGATGCATGTTTGTGATAAAATTTTAACATGTTAAAGAATGGAAAGTGGTTGTTGTTTTTTTTACTCTGTTTGGGCTCCAGTGCAGTCTTTGGTGTCAAGTTCACACTTGCATATCAACTTCCACAGTTTAAGTGAAAATAGTAATTCTAACTATTTCAACAATATTTTTCCTTAACTGTATGAAAATTTATATTTTTTTAACTTTGCAAAATGTTTTTGGTATAATTTACAGAGAAAAATGCAAAAAATTTGAATTTGAATTCCCTGTAAACAGTGATGTTAAAATATTTTTGTCAGTTCCAAAAGTATTAAAGTGGCCATGGCCTGTCATCTTTTACCACTAGACTTATTAATATTTCATGTTTTGCATCACTCACTTTTTCTTGGTGTTGTTAATTTCATCAGCTCTTATGTTGAGAGACTTTTATGATGTCACAGTAAGGTTGTTGGACAGTAACTGATAAATCTCATCCTTCAAATCAGATAGAACTGACAGCAAAGAATTAGTTGGTATAAAATATTCTTATTTACAAACATTAGTATTAAAGAAAGGGGGGTAAGCAGTTGTTTAAAGTTCCTGTGAAAATGTCCACTAGATGTTCTGTTATTGGAGAACAAAGAATTCTAATACAAAGTTAAGAACAAGCCACAAATCTGGGAGTTTTGTCTATAGTTTATTTTGACAATTTGTTTCATTATTATAATTTATTCATGTTATATATCTACTTTAAAGAAGATAAATGTAGTTTTTAGAAGATGTTAGGTAAAGATATTTAGGGTTAGTAAGGTTGGTAAACTAACAGTTGTGCCATGACAGACTATTCAGAAGGTTGGTAAACTAACAGTTGTGCCATGACAGACTATTCAGAAGGTTGGTAAACTAACAGTTGTGCCATGACAGACTATTCAGAAGGTTGGTAAACTAACAGTTGTGGCATGACAGACTATTCAGAAGGTTGGTAAACTAACAGTTGTGGCATGACAGACTATTCAGAAGGTTGGTAAACTAACAGTTGTGCCATGACAGACTATTCAGAAGGTTGGCAAACTAACAGTTGTGCCATGACAGACTATTCAGAAGGTTGGCAAACTAACAGTTGTGCCATGACAGACTATTCAGAAGGTTGGCAAACTAACAGTTGTGCCATGACAGACTATTCAGAAGGTTGGCAAACTAACAGTTGTGCCATGACAGACTATTCAGAAGGTTGGCAAACTAACAGTTGTGCCATGACAGACTATTCAGAAGGTTGGCAAACTAACAGTTGTGCCATGACAGACTATTCAGAAGGTTGGCAAACTAACAGTTGTGCCATGACAGACCATTCAGTAGGTTGGCAAACTAACAGTTGTGCCATGACAGACTATTCAGAAGGTTGGTAAATTAACACTTGTGCCATAACAGACTATTCAGAAGGTTGGTAAACTAACAGTTGTGCCATGACAGACTATTCAGAAGGTTGGTAAATTAACACTTGTGCCATGACAGACTATTCAGATGTCAGAAAAGCTATTTTATTTGTGTATTCTTAAAATGAGTGTTACCTTAGTTAGTGAAAACAAAATTATGACAGAGAAATTGAGCTTGACCAAAATTATTGCCTGTATTATTGTAGACCTAGGATACAAGTGCAACCTGTGTTTTTTCTGATCACATGTTCACTGTTCACCATTACTGTTTCCAGTTTTGCACTTTCCTAACTGCTGGCCTGGAATGGCCAGGTGGTTGGGGCACTCAACATGTGATCTGAGGTCCATGGGTTTGATTTCCGATCTCATCAAACATGCTTACCCTTTCAACGGTGGGGGTGTATGTACAACAAATCCCACAGTTCATTGGTAAATGAATAGCCTAAGAATTGGCAGTGGGTAGTGATGACCAGCTGCTTTCCTGCTCATCTTCCACTAATAAATTAGGGACAGCTAGTATAGAGAGCTCTCTTGTAGCTTTGATCAAAATTCAGGACAAACCAGTCCTAGCTGCTTCTCTGGATAGATGAATAAAAAAAATATAATTAACTGATAAATAAAATAAGTCAGAACTTGTTAAAAGATAGAGTGGAACTTTCTGATCAGTAGTATTATTAACTGTCCCATTTTTATTTATTTCATATTTTGTTAATAGTAACTGTCACTGTGTGTAAGCTTGCATGTACAAATGAAAAAATTATTATGCTCCCACCAGGATAAAAGTCACAACAGTTAGTTTTATTGAAAAATAGCTGTTAGATTACATTTCGTGACTTAAGGAACACAATAAGAGAACTAGGAGCTCTGGGAGTTTAAAAAAAAAAAAGGCATTAGCAATAAAATTTCCAAATATTCAGAAACTAAAATGCTATATAAATATGAAATGAAGTTATATTTATTTTTTCAAGCAAAACTGTATTATGTGAAGAGTGTACCAAATGTCATGCAATGTTTGGTTGTTTTTGTTTTTTGAATTTTTGTACAAAGGTACACCAGAGCAATCTTTGCTAACCTTCCCTAATTTAGCAGTGCAAAACTAGATGGAAAGCAACTAGGCATCACCACCAACTGACAACTCTAGGGCTACTCCTTTACCAATGAATAGTGAGATTGACTGTCACATTACAATGCTCATATGGCTGGAAGAGTAAGCATGTTTGGTAGGATGGGGATTTGAACACTTGGCCATGCTGGGTCATCATGCAATAATATTAAGCAATTTAAGTGTGAGCACAAAACAAATGGGTGATGCTGTGTTACCCTGCTAGCCAATAAAATGTTAATGATAACCATTTTTTTTTCTTTGTTAATATTTTAACTCCAGCTTTATTCTGCTAATTTTTATGTTTATCTTGTCTTGCAGAGAATGGTTTTTCACATTATCCCATGAGGTACTTAATCCAATGTACTGTTTATTTGAGTATGCTGGAAAAAATAACTACAGCCTACAAATCAACCCTGCATCCTCTGTCAATCCTGACCACGTATCTTACTTCAGGTTCATTGGACGCTTTGTTGCTATGGTGAGGAATATACAGTCATTATATAGATTGAAAATATTCTGACTTTTTAAATACCATAGATGTAATCTGTTTAAAATAGCCACATATTTCATTTTTAAGGGTTGAACTTTAAATCTTTTATTTTTACAGAATTTTTAGCTAAAGTCAATGACTGATGAATTTTCAATTGGTTAATTATTAGAAAGAAAATAATTTGAACTTATTTTGTATATCTTGAATTCTTCAAATCTATAAATTCAATTTGGTACATGAACTATTAATACTTTTAAAGAAACTATTAATACATGATGTTTTTATGCTGTTTCTCTACCAGGCTCTTTTCCATGGGAAGTTCATCTATAGTGGTTTTACTCTTCCATTCTACAAACAGATGTTAGGAAAACAACTGACAATGAAGGACATTGAATCCATTGATGTTGAGTACTATAGCTCTCTTGTATGGATCAAGTAAGTTATAGTCCCCATTATAGAGAAAGGTTTGTAAACTAAACCAATGAATAGCTGTATGATATATTCTAAATCATAATTTTTAATTGCACAGACTTTAGAATGTTGTGAAGTGGGTATAAAGAGGGAAGAATGTTCAGTTCAGTTCTTTTGAAATGTTTAAATACACAGGTAGCAAGAATACAACTTTACAGTTGATGAAATAAGAGATTATAGTAATTATTTATATCAGAATAGTGGAAGCATGGAGTTTCTTTTTTTTTCATAGTAACTCGTATTTTTTCTCACTATGATAGTGGATAACAACAAATTGGTTATACAGAAGTATGACTTCTTCACTTAATGATTGTGTATAAAATACTTGCCATATTGTTCTAACAGACCTTTTTTGAGTGCTAGTTTTATTAGTTTTGTATGTTTATTTATTGATTACAATGCATTTAAAGTGAAGCAACGTGCAACCACAAATTTACAATTTCAGATAGTTCTTGATTTGTGCGATAGTAATTGATCATGTGAATTAAAATTGTGTAAATCAAACATGAGTTTCCATAGAGTATACAAGATGTGTGCAGTCCCAGTGTGAATGCCATAAATAAAGTCTTAATTTACTGCAGGAGTGCCATCTATGCTTATGTAGTCAACATAATATATCTACTGTAAACATAAACTTCACTTTGAAGCATGATCAATTTATTTTAATGACTTTGTTGCATGACCAAACAGACCCTATGACCATCTGGCTACTGCACAGGTAATTGTAATGTTACTGTCATTGTAACATCACTTCAACTATTGTGCATCAAGAAATATTTGTATTTGATTTACAAGGTTGTATATAGAATGTGTTACGAAACCTAAGGTTCAGTAACCAATTATCCATGAACCAAGAAGAATCTGTGTACTTATTAAAATAATTTGTCATTAATGCTATAATTATCATTACAAAATTGTGCATTATTACTGCAATTAGACAATGTTGCTTTATAACTCTTATTACACATCTTTGCATTATTATTATTTTATGTTGTGTTATTACTTTCACAGTTTTACATTATTAACTGTCATTACACAATACTGCATTATTATTATTACTCAGTGTTGTGTTATTAGTAATTACACAATTTTGCATTATTGCTGTAGTTATACAAACTTGTATTATTGCTGTCGTCACACAATGTTTCTTTATTGCTGTCACTGCAGGGAGAATAATATTGATGAACTTGAGATGGAAATGTACTTCTCAGTGAACTTTGAAGTTCTTGGGGAGGTGATGTCACATGACCTGAAACCTAATGGTGGAGAAATTAAAGTTACAGAGGAAAACAAAGATGAATACCTGAGGTATATCCTTATTTGCTATGTTATTATAGGCATGATGTTCATTAATTAACCCTTTCGAGACAGGCATTCAAAATATTTTTGAACCACTGTTTTATGAAATTATCTTAAGTTTGGTGTCATACTGTAGATTATAATTCAGGTTTTCATATTCTACATTATTTAATTTCTTAATTTAAAAGTAAATATTAAACACACTTAAACATCTGTTTTTGTGTGTCAGATGGTATGATGAAAGTAGCACTGATTCAGATTAGACGTTTGTGATGTCAAAATACAAAGTTTATAGTTTTGTATGAATAAAGAAGTAAAATTACCAATACTGACAAGCTAGAATATAACATAAATACCTTTTATCTTTTCTATTTGCTGAGCTGTTACTATATTTAGTGAATCGGATAAAGTGGCTCTGCTCACCTTTTTCCACTTTTGGGAATGGTCCCTTATATACACTTACTTCTATATATCACATGTGAATAATCAACCAGAAGCTTAGAGTGTTCCCTTAGTGATTTTCTTAGCCATCCACCGAAAAATCACCCATACTGGACTACACATTCTTTGGGACTCAGCACATGAAACAAAAGAAAAACTCAACATACTAAGAAACCAAATAAACACAGCCATAAAACTGTGTTCACCAGATAAAATTAACAATGAATTAGACAAAATAAAACAATACTTCATCAACATCAATAAGTTTCCTCCACAAACCGTAGAAAACATTATACGCACACACCTAGACAGAAAGCAAAATCAACCAACTAAAGTAAATACAGCTCACGAATCAAAAAACCACAAAACCATATACTGCTGTATACCATATATTCCTGACATCAGCAAACAACCAACATTTGGCAAAATTAGTAACAAAATGACATTCCAGTTAATACCAAATTTATTCAAAAACCAGGCACAAAACTGAGGTCTATACTATGTAAAAACTACACTGACAAACACCACACCAACATTATTTATAAAATACAATGTGATAACTGCCACGACTTCTATATTGAAAACACAAGTAGAAAAATGGAAACCAGATTTAAAGAACATAAGTCACCTTCACACGTTTTCGAACACTGCAAGTCAAATAAACACAACAGTTGGAAAAAGTAAGAAAATTTGATTAAATCATTTACATATAATCATGTAAAACTTCCATGATGCATTGCTAAAAGAGAACAGTTAAGTTTTATAACAAGGTTCTTGTATTTTGGAGGGCCGTGAGTTTTTGAATCTTGTTCCTGAACACGCACTGTCAGTCACAAGGTAAAATACATATAATTTTTGAATAGTTTTATGCAGGATTGAAGTCAGATTTGTTTTGGAAATAATTTACAACTATTGCCTTATTTATAGACCTACAGCAATGTTAATTATTATAAAGCCAGGAAGTTGGAAATAGCAGTGGAGTTGAGATTTTTCCCTTTGTAATCCATTGGAGTACATGCATTTTCTAAGGGTGAAGCTGCCCCCTTGAATTGAAACAAGCATAGAAGATAAACTTTAAGCATTTTCTTGTGAATTTTGTAAAAATAATTCAGAGGTAAAATTTATTAATTGAAAGTTTTGTTTATTTAATTTTGTACATAGATATTTAAAATTTGTATTTTGGGTTGGCTTTAGTGCACTCCAAGCAAAAAAAAATTATTGCTTGTGAATTTCCTGAACTTTTCTGGGCATATATTTTCTGGGCACCATATTGGTGCTCCTAACCCCCTAGGAGAAACATGCAATTCAAACCTTGCATCTGTGATACAAGTATAGTGGTATCAGTTCTAGTCAGTCACTGTTTCTTAGCACTGTCGTAACTGAGGTTATGTAAATTTTCCACATCTCGACTTCAAGAAGCCATAACTTGTGTCTAAACACACAGTGAAAACTCTTTCTGTTCATTTCAACTGTACAAGCTTCTAGAGCATTACATAATTACGTAGAGATTGGAAGATAGTGATAGAATAGTTTGGTAATGCTGAAGAAAAAATGTTTGTGAGAAACTCTTACAGTTGGTCTTGATTATTTTTTTAAAGTTTGTATAAAGCTTAGTTTGTCATTTTGTTTTTCAGCTCAATTGGATTGAAATTGTTAGATTGTTTTACACACAGTCAAGGCTGTTTATTGGGATATTTTTTTACATTAGGCTTTAAAGAGCAAAGAATCATATAGAAAAGAAATAAAGTACATATATATGAGTATAAAATAGTTTAAAACTTGTTAAATATATTAAATACCTGATTAAGAACTAAGAAAGGTAGCTTGCTTATAAAGAAAGTTTTTATTGTACCCTGCTAATTATGAACTCAGGAAAACTACTTTTGGGTTTTTTGAATCAAAACGGTGTCAAAATTTACCAGTCTATAAAATAAAACTTTGGATGTATGTCCTTGCAATAATGTAGGAAATCAAAGCAAATCAGTAATTGAAATCTACAATAAACATAAGCATTTTATGATGCAACATAAGGACCTCACTAGTAGCAAATTGTATAAAAAGAAATTTATAGTTTGAGGCACATAAATGTGCTTTGCACTTGCAGGATTTGGGTGTAAAAGTGACAATCTATTTGATCATTGTAGCTCAGTTGTTAACAGTTGGTACTGTTGATTAGCTGCCTTCTCTCAAGTTCAGGATTAGGAATTGCTAGTGTAGATAACCCTTACATAGCTTTATATAGTTTTGGAAAGAAACATTTACAGTATTATAAAGTAAGAGTATTTCATTTTAAAATGCCCTGTTTTACATTCACTATCATAGGCTTGTCACACAGTGGAGATTTTCACGAGGACAAGAGGAACAGACTAAAGCATTTCTTGATGGCTTTAATGAAGTTTTACCTCTGGAGTGGTTGCACTACTTTGATGAAAGAGAGTTAGAGGTATTTATAGTTCTTTATAGTCTAAGGTCATGATGTAGTGTTAGATGTAACATTGTAAGAATATTAGTCAATGAAAGACACACAAGATGTTTACTGACATGAACTTATCAATGCTCATGCTGTGTACCACACATGACATAGCCTTCTTGTAGACTCCAAGGTTGCAAAAAAAAAAGTGTTTTGTACATTGTGGTTCTTGGTATTATTATACAAGAGATGGTTAAATACCATTATATATTCAGATAAGAACAGCTGAAGATTGGCAGTGTGTCCACTGGTCTTCCACTTTGCATTTAAGAATAGCTATGTGCATATGGTCATAGTGTATCTTTGTTCAGAATTCTGCAACAGACAAAATAACTGATAGATATTTAAGTGTCTTTGATGTGCTACAATATGGAAAAATTAGTATACCTAAGTTATTAACTAATTGGAAGGTAATTTAAGAGATGATAGGTATGAAAATTAAGGATATTGGTGGTAATCATCAGAGTTGAAGAGGATTTTGAAAAATAAAGTCTGAGAAAATAAAAAATAATAATTTGAAAAGCATAAAAAGCCAGAACACTTGTTGTAAAAAACAAATTCAATCAATCATGGGATGAAGAAACTGTATAATATATTAAATTGAGTCTTACTTGCATAATTGATCCAATTTGAAGCTCAGGAATATGATAGTCAGATAACATTACAAGGGTGTGTTTATTGATTATGATACATAGCCAGATAATATTAAAAGGGTATGTTTATTGAATATGATAGTCAGGTAACATTACAAGGGTGTGTTTATTGAATATGATAGTCAGATAACATTACAAGGGTGTGTTTATTTGATATGATAGTCAGATAATATTACAAGGGTGTGTTTGCTGAAAATCTTATTTTGCTTCTTTTTTTACTGTTGAGTAATATCAGGGGAAAATGTGAAGAAGAAAGATAATACTAACATAATGAGATTGTTCATAGTCAGTTATTTAATGTGTGTCAGAATGGAATAAAATCTTGTGTTTTTTCTCATGATAAATAGAATATAATGGATAGCATTAGGGGCTCTTTTTTTAATTGACAGAAGAAATGAGTAGCCTACAAGTTGATTATTAAAGTACTTTGAACAAGTTATTAGATTTTAAAATGATTCACTTACCTTTATTTATATCCTGGTAATGCCTGTACACATTATAAAACATATCTGATGTCAAGTGTGCTTGGTGTATTCTAATACTTTTAATGTTAGTCTGTTAATGTCAATTTTAGAACATCTGAAATAGGTATTTAATTGTATTAGGTATGTTTTAATATCTCTGTTAGTATGTGTAGTTGCTTAATCAAACTTAATTGTAAGAGTATTTGAAACGATTTTATAACTTGAGTGAGTTTTACCAGGATTTCCTTCTAACCCTAGAACAAGACTTAGTATTTTAAGAGGGGAAAAAAGTGGCACTCCTGGAAGGACTTATTTTTTTATTTTAGATCTGAAAATACCAATGTTAAAAACAATGTTAGTTATCCTGTGAAAATAATATTGCAGTTAGTATTTGCACATGCAACATAATGTTTTTAAATTTGCACAACTTTATTTTGTGTTTGTTTCTTACTAGTTAATGCTTTGTGGAATGCAAGAAATCGACGTAGATGATTGGCAACAAAATACTATCTATCGACACTACACTCGCACTAGCAGACAGATCGTGTGGTTTTGGCAGTTTGTGAGGAAGATGGACAATGAAAAGCGTTCACGACTACTTCAGTTTGTAACAGGCACATGCAGAGTACCAGTTGGTGGATTTGCAGAGTTAATTGGTTTGTTGTTTTTACATTAAATACTGTTAACTTATGGCAAATTTTCTTAGTTACTGTTCAAAGATAATTTTTTGATTTAACAAGGCAATATTAAAAATTCAGATTATCTATTTATTAACTTTTACAATTTATTTTGGAATGGCCATTTAAATGATATCATTCTTATGTTATTGTTATGTCTTATGGTACTTGCATAATACTATTAAATAGTGCCGTCTCTGTGTAGTGCTTTTGACTTGAATATACAAGAGGATCAGGAACTGCTTCATTCGAGGCTCAATTAGAATGTTTATCCAATGACAAATAAGGTATACTTACAGGCCAGTTGTTGATGTAATGCACCTGTCCGATGGGGCTAGCAGCTTAATTTATTGCATATCTACGTTATTTTAACTTTGACATGTGTATTTGATTTGTTGCCTTTGCATTGTGAAACTATGATTAGTTTCTTAACCTCAACATGCTCAAATTGTTATTTCTGCAAGCAGAAAATAAAATAATTTAACAATCTATCAGGAAATTATTTTCATCCTCTGCAGGTCCATATTAGTTTGTGGCTCAGTTTATTGTTTTGAAGACTGTACAGTAGAGGTAACATATCAGTTGAAAGCTTCTTTGAATACATGTACGTTATACTCACAATACTTTATTTACTGGCATGAGTTCACCCTGTAGGAGGGCTCTGAACATTTGAAGTCTTGTAATATCAAAAGATATGCACTTTAAAACTGGGTGTATTATAAGAGTAATAGTCAATCCCTTACCAGTGATGATGAGCAGTAAAGTGTTGTTGATGTGTTGCTGTCACTCTGGTCAGTAGCTTAAAATTAGGGATGGCAGCAGAGAGCCTTAATAGCTTTACCATAAATAAAAAAAAATCACTTATTAAATAGATAAATATTCATAGTAATTATTTGCTATTTATATCCTGAAAATATTAATGGTTTTATAGATATGTTTGTGACTGGAAAATTATGAAAAACAAGTGTATGCACATTGTTTTATTAGCAAAATAATTCAATGGACTATCCATGGGCTAGTGATCTATTATGGTCAGTAACCTGAATGGGCAAGTGGCTTAAAGTTAATATGGATTAATAATTAACTGTTTTGTCAATGTTCACTTAAAGGTTCATAGTGAAATTTTTACCTGGTAAGTTTGGATCATGTCATAATATGATTGTATAACCAACTTGTTTCATTGCTTAAGAGGTTATGTATAATATATGCCACAAGACACAACCAAATATTTTATTGTCATGCCAAATTGGGATGGGTAACTTGAATGCATTAACTATTTTAAATGCAAACAGATGTTGAAGGTGAGTTGGATATTAATCTATGTTGTTGAAGATATTTTAGGTATGATATACAAATGTTTTTTAGTTCACATAGTTAGTACATCAAATTTATGATTTAAATGCCAAAAGCTGGATAAGCATTGGAAATTAATAGGCCTAACATTGTTATAAGAATCATATAAACTGTATATTTGTTTTGTTTCTCGTGATTTGTTTATTTCTCCTGATCAGTGTTTGCTCCATACTGTGCAACTCTGCTGATGGGTTCTGGTATTGAATGCAAGGTCCCTTGGGCAATGTCTTGTGGGAGATAGAATTTTTTTTTTTTTTTTTTCAATACACTCATCTGACTTTCACTGTGAAATGGACATATTTTGAGATGTGTGAAAAAAAAACAATTATAGTTAACATAATTATTGATCTCTTATTTCAGAATGTACTATTATGTGGTAATTTACATCACTCTGTTACATATTTTTTCTCAACAGGAAGCAATGGGCCTCAGCGATTCTGTATTGAAAAAGTTGGAAAGGACACCTGGCTCCCACGCAGCCATACGTGTTTCAATAGGCTGGACCTGCCACCATACAAGAGTTATGATCAGTTAGTTGAAAAATTAACCTATGCTGTAGAAGAAACTGAGGGGTTTGCTCAGGAGTAGAATACATTAAAATTCACATATGGCTGGTGTAGCTGACCTGCTGGACATCAGTTATGATATTTTAATAGCTTTGCAAGGTGTCTTATGTCATCAGTTGTGATCAAGCTGCCTTGAAACCTGAAGGACATTTAAATGTGCTATGCTGATCTGAAGAGCACTGAGCAGAGACTGATTGTAAGTTAGTCTAGGTAACATTCCCCCATGACTACAAATTGAAGACACGTGTGAGAGTGTTTGATAAACACTTCTTTTACTTGGGCATCCCAAGTAAATTATTTAATTTTTTTTCAGATACTTGTAAAGATATTGAACTTGAGGTATAAGATTTGATGGCACAGTTTATGTCATAATGGAGAGTAATAGCCATAACATTATAGTTTATTAATATATATATATATATATATGAAGGCTTTTCTCTCACTGGATGATTGGAATATAATTGAAATTCTACTCATTAAAGTTTTTCATGATTGGGTTTTAAGAAAAGAAATCAAAGATTTAAGCATGGTAGTTTTATTAATGATGTCTATTACAATATCAGTTTGCATAAAACTATTCAACAAAGTAATTTGCTTTTAGTTTTTTGGAGACCACCATTCACTTAGATACAATGATTCTACTTTTAGTATGTTTAGAGTATTTTGAACCTTCTAAGAATATTTAAAATATTTCTATTTTCAACATATCCATCTTTTTAAATTTTAAATTACCTAAAACAGTAGAAAATTAGTCTCAGCATATGTTGACTTCAGTAGAAAATGTTAACTGTTAAAACAGTTAAATTAGAGACAAGAAAAAGTTCTTTGAGTTTTTAAAATTGAAATGATCTTTGTGTTAACTCATTGAAGAGACATAGGTAGATCTTAGCTTACCAATAGCCGTATATATATCAAAAAACATAAAGTAAAAAGGTATTTTTTAAAATTATATGGAAAGGAAAAGTATTACTACATATTTCTCAGGCTGAAAACAATGTGGAAGGTCGTTGCTTCAGTACACACACACACACACACACACACACACACACACACACACACACATTACTTTTCAGTTGTTATAAAGTACAAGGTTAAATTTAGCAATTCTCCAACTACTTGTCTGCAAATATTTCAAAATGGAAATTACATACTCTTATACATATGTGGTTATTAATATATCTGCTGTAATGCTAATAAGAATTTTTATTGTATTCATATGAAAGGAAATTTCCCAAAAATCCAGTGGAAGAAATGGTTTGCTTGCTTCTAGTTAGTTACACACACACACACACACACACACACACACACACACACACACACACACACACACATCTATGAAACATTAGCTTCCATTACTACTGTTGATTGAATATTTCTGTATGAACTATTCTTAAATTGTAAATTGTATTAAAAGTACAAGTCCTTCTGTGTTGAAGTTACTTTGTTTAAAAAGTGAGGCCAAATTCTGTATGATACTGCATATAATTTACCACCAGTGTGTGTGTGTGTGTGTGCTGTAGTTCGAAAGTGTAGTAAACCTCTTATGAGTGCAACAGTCCATATGTTTTTATTTTGGGTATTATCAGAGAAAATGAATGAAGAGAGGACAGTGTGAATTAGTGTTAAATAATTATTTGGGAACTGCAAGTATGCTTGTAATTAATGTTGGGTACTGTGTTAATACAGGTAAATGTATCAAGATGCAGCAATTAAGAATATATTTTTAATATAAAATGTATCCTTGAAATTAAGCAATATTTATGGATGTAGAAGCACCAAGAGGTGAACTATTCTTGTTCCAAATAACTGTTTGTAAACTTAGGTCTGTTATGCTGTTGTGAAAAAGAGAGTGACATATGTGCTAATGACAAAAAAAAAATATTTGGCCTGTATATAATTATCTTTCGTATATTTTGTGTAATTTTTGTGTTGCTTATTCTTGTGCAATGTCAGGTGCTTTACTTAGCTGGTTGCACAATCCTTGAAAATCAAGGATCGTCCAACATTTTCTTTATATTAAGTGTAATTAAAAAATATATACAAATGCTAGATGTTAAATAACCATTGGAAAGGTTGCATTAGGTACAAAACCCAGTGGTAAGATATATGAAATTGATGCTTATGATGACAGCATTAATTTTGAAACTTCCTTAAAATGGAAACTTTGTTGAAGAGCTTGATACTATTTTTTTTCCCCTTTCATTACAATCAGATGTGGAAAAGAGGAAAGCAAAATGTTTTTAGATACGTTAATACAATTTGCTAAAAAAAAGTCTTGTGTGGTAATAAAACTGTTGTATCTAAAACAAGAGGTGAGACACTTTTTTAAGTTTGATATGAACTCTGAAAATGCAGACGTGGTTTAGTGTTAACTTTGTTGGTCTAGACTCTAAAGACATTTGCTCAAATTTAACCTGTTTGTTAAGAATGGCATATTTTTTGTGATGATATAAGTATATTGGACTTTCCTGGGAATGAATGTGTTACAGATATTTAAGGAGAAAGAGAGAGCAAGTTCTGTGTTAGTGTAGAAACCAGAATAAAATAATAGAATTTATTAGGTTTCCAGTATCAAAATTAATTTTTTATTTTTCTTGGAATTGTGTAATAACCTTTGTAAGATATGGATTGTGTTTTGATGAATGGGTTAACTCTTGTCAATGTTTACTGTTTGTAAATAACAAGGACTAAACAGCTGAGAAGATTATATTGTTACAACAAAAACAATAGGAGTGAAGTGTGAACTGTATTGAGTTAATATTATTTTTTTAATGTTAACTGCAGAAGGAGGTAATTTAGAGTTAGCTTGCTGAAAAAAAATACATGGAATTTTTCAGCATGTAAAATTTAGGTGGTCAGACTTACAGAACTTGTACATGATATTTGTTATTAATTAGAACTAAATTGTTATTTTAAAACTTTATTGTGTTTTTATTACATCACTTTGTTTTCTTAAGTCATACTTACCAGTTATTTGTAGAAACATTCTTTGCAAATGTATTTTTTTTATAACTTACTGTTTAGTGTCAGTGGAATATTTAGTAAAACAAGAATGCTGTTGATTTCTAATTGAATATAAACACATTTATTCAAATGATTGATGCTCTATCTAAAGCCAAAATATTGGGAAACATTGATAACAGATGGCATAAGAAGTCAATGTTTAACAAACCATCATGCAATTATGTTGCTAGCATATCTTTGCCTAGTAGAACTTGACTATTTTGTTTTGAGCTGTTTATTGAAAATGGACATTACCAGGTTGTTCAAGACTCGCTCAGAATGCATCTTTGTGGACAGGGAAGAAGGATACCACAATCGGTACTGAAACACTGAATTTTGTTTGGCCATTTAATTGGTTCTGATATAGCACCTTTTGTTTTCACTCGGTGAAGTTCTTTAAAGCAGTCTCTGGACATTTGTAGCACTATAACACAGTTCCTAGACTTCTTGTAACCTGAGCCTAATGTAATAATATAGCAGCATTGAAACCCAGCTGGTTTCTTAGCCTTGCCACCCTGATGTGATAACATAGATGACATTAAGTTCATTGCAAAGGTTTGATCATAGAAAACAATGTTATTAATACAGTTTTATTTCAAAGCACTCAGTATTTTTGTTTGTATCTTGTACTTTATTCAATGTCATTTCAACTTAGTGTGGTGTAATAAATTACTAGCATTTTATTGTTTATTTGTTGTTTCACAAAGTCTGAGGTCTTTATCACAGGGAGAAAAATAGATGTAATCCAAGCCTCGTGTTTCTGATAAACAAAAAATTGCATGAATTTGGTACTTCACAAATGGTCTAAATATATCTTTGTTCCTTTTTCCAAGCCAAGATTCCACATGTTTAGAATCATAGGATCTTTGAAGGAAAATATTTTGAGTCTTTGAAAAAGAAAATCATTGACAATGTCAATTGTTTTTTCTTCCCCAAACAACCTGAGGTGTACACTGCTTCTGAAATGACAGAAGTGAGAACCTTGCATGTATGAAAACTTTTAAATTAATACTTTGAGAAAGGTGCCCTAAAATTTGGATTCTAAGACTACTTACAAAATTTGCTTAATCTGTTTGTTGTACAAAAATAGTCTAAATCCAAAAATAAATTACAATGTTTCCAGAATTTTTTGTCTTATTTATTTGTTGTTTATTTTAAATTAAATACTGTTTCATTAGAAAAGGAATACATAAATTGTACTTATATTTAATTCACATTTCTAAATTTATGAAACTCTTAACAATAATATAAAGTATTTTCTAAAACAATACATAATCCAATGTTTGAAGTGAAGCTTGCTTGGAGCATTTGTGTGAATTTTAAAAATGTATTAGTTAATTCAATAATTGTGATTTCATGTTGTAATCACAGGTTTTACTATTAATTATTGAGTCTCCAGTGTCAGGTAGTGTGAATGTATTGTTTTTCATTGTCTGTGTCCATGATTTTGAAGATTTTAAGCTGTGGCCTTTAGTATTTTAGAGGATGAACTGAGAAACTTTATTATGATATAAGCAAAAAGTTAATTTGGATATTAAAATCACTTGCACACTCACAGTATTCAATATTATTTTTTGATAATATTTATCCACCAAAATACATTTCACCTGTTGTATATACATCCAAATATTTTAAAACGTGAGTTTGGAATGATAGTGACATGTCAGCACAGTAATATTAAGAAAACCAAAGTTGATGTCATGACATCATAATGAAAAGTAAGCAGCATGAGGAATATCGCCATCTTATAAAAGAACAGGACTATGATTCACAAACATTTCTATGCTGTACATATTCGTGAACATGTTTTCTCCCCTTTTACTCTTTGATCTGACCAGTATTTCATCTCCCGAGATTCATTCTTTGGTGAATAACTAATACGTTTTTTCTTTCAAAATATACCAACGATCAGTGCCTAGAATTTTACCAATAAATGTCTAGATATCCGTAGCCAAATATTCCTTTACTTGGTGGTATACAAACAAAGATATTACCTAACAACTTCGATAAGTTTGTGTATATATTCATTCACTAGTTTGCCAGGCTGCATTATTTTTTGTTCAGCTAGGGTCATGATTATGGTTGAACTAAAATACACGGCCTAACTAATTAGTTGATGAATGAATATTTGCTGTAAAGTTCTTATTAATGCTGTAACTGTAGTTACCAGTTTGGTCGCCTATTTTGATTTCATTCCTTTTAAGTCGAGTTCGATTCTTTTTTGCCATACCTAATGTGTTTTGATTAGAGAGGTTTTATCATAAAATAAAGTTACTAAAACATTTAATGTTTCCACACAGGTTCATCAGAGTTTGTTAGTTGTAAAAAGGTGCTACTATTAAAAATAGTATTATTATTGCTGCTAGAGGAAGCGTCATCAGTCTTTTTTTTTTTAATTTTATATATTGAAACACTAGATGGCAGAGCCATCATAGTTTTTGGCAGCATTGGCTGATAATCATTTTATAGCTCGATCCACCATACGAAAATAATAGTACAGATAGATATTTGAAGTATTGTACACGTGTTTATAACTAGTTCTTTAGATTTAATATTTTTTTGCAACAAACACTGCCCCATTCACTTAGTACTGAAATAATAGGTTTCCTTTAAAATGTTTGTGAAAAAACAAACGCAAGAACAAAACTCGAAAAAAAGATAAAAATTAATAAAGAATCTTCATATAGATGCTACTAGACCACAAACAATAAATTTGGGAATAGTTTGTGTCGAATGTGCTGGAATAGATACAGAGCCGGACTTTGAACCTGATGGTTTAGTGTTAGTGTCCAGTTACCGTATAAAAAAATAAAAATGCCTTCCGCGAATAATAAATGTGGCGGTCAAACGATAGCCCAAAAGTTAGTGATGGACGCTACGGAGTGGGTGTCTCATCTCGAATCAGCTTAAATTTACGCAGATAGCTCTCGATTTACTTTGTATGAATATTCGAAAAGAATTTTTTTTTAATATTTTACAATTTTCATTATAAAGGGGTATTCATACGTCACTCTCTGTATGGGAATACAGAAATATTCTGTGCTACCCTATGACTCTACATGGCACAAACATTTGTAGCACTACAACTTGCTACTTTTCGTGCATTCCAGTTTGTGGTATGACTTTTAAGACCTATATCTAAAGAATAACACCGAGGTTTCACGACTTAAAAACAGCGATAAACAGACCTGTATCCAGAGGTTAACACTGAGATTCTGTTGCTTAAAAACAGAGGTAAATATACGAGGAGAAACATTAAGCAGATCTAAAGGCGATTGGTATGGATATTAAACATTTTAACTAAAAGCACAGAACAACGTTTCGACCTTTTCAGGTTGACAAAGACAGTTACTTCAAATAGGTTTCTCGTCATCAGGAGTAAGTTAAGCTATGTTTACAGTGTTAATCTGTAGGCAAATAAATAGACCTGTTTAACACCGAAATACTGTACTTTAAAACAACAACGAAAACACCTGTGTTCATAGAGTAGTATTTGAGGTTCTGGAACTTAGCAACAAAATAAATCTGGCTCCAGAATTTAACATTTACTGATGAAAATGGTGTTAATAGAGAGTGCACAAACTTAAACAGCGATGTTTTATAATAATTATAAGGCTACTTTAGAATAAAACCACAACGGGGAATTAAACCCCATATTTTAGGGTTGTAAAGTCATCAATTTATCGCTGACTTACCAGGGACAAAACTGTAAGTTATATAGGTTGAGCATAATACTTAATTTCATATTATAATTACTTCGTGTATACACACACACACACACACATCAGTTTTAATCTATGTAGGTATCTTTCTTTGATTGGAAGTTAACATTCACCAAAATATTTCAAATGAGTTGTGTGTAAGCAAGCAGATCTATATTCTTATAAAATCAACACTCCGCACTCAGTGATTATTCTAATTCTTTTATTAATAGCATATTAGACTGATGAAAATGTAGATTAATATACGATAAGTAATTCAGTTTAAGAATGATACTTTTAAAGCAATATTTACATAGATATACGTATTGTTTACTTACCTCTACAGTGTTTGTAGTAGAACAATATTTCGATTGGATGGGCGGAAAAGACAACAAAACAAGAGGGGTATCCTCAATAGCCACACCATTTGAAATTCTATTTGGCAGGATCAGAGAAAATTAACCTATAGGATTTTTTTTTTTAATTTTTATTAGTTGTATTTTTTATGCCAGCAATTCGAAGCATGAGACACGCGTATACCGGATTCAGTTTTATTACTCGTCAAGACCTCTACCGACCTATCTTCAAATTGAAATTCTTTTATGCAGGATTAGATTATGTACGTGATCAAACATACCAATTGAAAACTCTCATTGTATCCGAAACTATAATTTTATCTTAAATTGGTTAAAAAATATGGGAGATATGAGCTAAAAGTTTGTACTTGAAAAACGCAGAGACATTCTTTGAGCCACAATGCCGCGGTTAAAAATAGTTCGGTTAGTCCAAATAGAAGACGAATAATCAAGGAGAATTTCAGTAAAATCGAGTAGATGATACATGCTTGCTTTAAAGAAGAGCAAATATTTGAATGTTTTACGTTTTATTTATACAGTTGATGGGTCGGGCGTGGCCCTGTATTTGGCATGTTTCTCAATCCGGGTGTTACAAGACTATGAATTAGATATCATTTGATTAGAGATAGAAGTGAATGATATCAACTAATCTTATCACAAGTTTAACACATATATTCTGTTTCACATCCTTATGTAGTTCTTGTTTGTTATTAAGCACAGAGCTACACAACGAGTTATCTGTGCACTGCCCACCACGGGTATCGAAACCCTGTTTTTAGCGGTATAAGTTCGTAGACATATCAAGGGCTTCCTTATGCAAAACAACAACAATGAACAAGGTGTTCTAGTAATATTAATTAACTGGGATCTCCTTTCGTTCACCTAAAGTTAAACAACAACAGTGCATGACCTTCATGTTTTCAGGTACATAAAAAAAAAAGGTAAATTGAGTACATTTCTTGCTAAGACAATACAGTTTTACATAAATAATTATATTCAAGGTAAAAGTATTAAAAACTATAATACGACTTATCATTCACGAACCTAGTTAGATCGCCTTTGCGTCCTCTACTCCAAGATGTCTCCCAAACTCGCAGTTTGAACACGCATAGTTTAATAATTAGAAATTACTAGCACACATAGCTCTTGTGTAAAAAATTCAGGATACACTTTCGTACCAACTTATTTCCAAACATTCTTGCTCTTAGCAAAGCGTACAAAAAGCTTTTCACGAAGGGAATTATTGTGTTGGACAACCGATAATTTTCACTTTCAGACTGAGTAAGATCAGTGATGACGTAGTTTTATAAGCAGCTTGCACGTGAACTGGAACATTATATTCTACTAAAACGTGATTACCTTCATCATATACCAACACTAATTATTTATTTTTCGGTTTTATACATATTCCAAATACTTCTTGTAACAACATGTGCTGTTTTATTGTCGGAGGGATGAGGAAACTTCGTTTATTTCAATAACTTTAACAGACACATTTTGTTAAGATATTTTATTATTATTTCTTTTTCAACTCTGGGAGATGATTACTTCTGCTGGTTATTACATGATTTTGTGTTTAATATTACACAAAGTTTTGTGAGTAAGTTTCGGACTCGCCTTTCTACTAGTGCTGCTGGTGTTTCTCATGGAGCACGTGAATAAAACACTTATGCAGTGTGATACGTCATTAACTGAAGACAAGAGTCTCGAGAAAAAGTGCACGTTCACTTTTTTGTTGTTGTTCAGTGCTTTTTTTTAATCTGTTTATCTTAGGACTTTCCCGGCGGCTCAGCTATGAGTTCAAGGTTTAAAAGGCTGAAACTCAGGTTTCATTATTCGCGGTGGCCCATTGTAAAGATCACACTAAAACATCCTAAACGTAAATCAGCACAGGTCTGGGAGTATGTAAACATCGTTATCTTGAACTTGTACGTGTTTTAAAATATCTAAACTTGAATTAGTGTTTCCTGTGGAGTATATCAACTCCATTATTGTGAAAAAACATGTTCTAGAGTACTTGAGCTCAGTATTCAGAGGCAGAATATACTTCAGAGTACCAAATTCGTTATCTCACACTAGATAATCTTTTAGAGTTACTAAACGTCATTATCTTGAATTAATAGACATCTTGTAATATCTAAACGTCATTATCTTGAACTAATAGACGTCTTGTAGTATCTAAACTACATTATCATGAATTAATAGACACCTTATAGTATCTAAATTTCATTATTTTGAATGAATGGACGTTTTGTAGTATCTAATCTTCATTATCTTGAATTAATAGATATCTTGTAGTATCTAAACATCTTTATATTGAATTAATAGGCGTCTTGTAGTATGTATACTTCAAAATCTTAAATTTATTGACGTCTTGTAGTATCCGAACTTCATTATCTTAAATTAATAAACGTCTTATAGTATCTAAACTATATTATCTTGAATTAATAGACGTCTTGTTCTATCTAAACTACATTATGTTGTAATTAATAGACGTCTTGTAGTATCTAAACTTCATTACCTTGAACTAATAGATGTCTTGTAGTATCTAAACTTCCTTATCTGATTAAAAATCGTTTTATTACGCACACACGGCAAACTTAACTTTTCTAAAATTCCTGTGTTAAGGTTTGTAGAGCCAGCTGTGGGGTAAACTTAAACACTACTATATTCGGTAGAGAATTACAAGTGCGTTTGTGTGTTTTTCTTAGAGCAAAGCCACACCGAGCTATCTGCTCTGTACATGGAGGAGAATCGAACCTCTGATTTTAGGGTTGTAAATCCGAAGACATGCCGCTTTGAATTACAACAAGAGTTGAACAAGTCGTGATATTTGTTTCTAAGGTTAGAAATGTGCAGTGAAACAAAGGAACTATTCCTACTGACTTTGTTATTAATATTTGATATTTGTCTAACAAGACGGGATAACCTGTCCAAACCTCCTTCTGAAAGGGCATCACTGTCGTAGTGAGGTAGTAAAAAAAACTATGAAAACCCGTCGATATTCAGATGATTATAATATCATTGCACGAGCTTACTGTATATGCTACATGCATCAACTGAGAAGGCTAAAGCCAAGAACTGCAATGGATAGCTTTACTTAACTACGCCAATCCCTTCTGATTGATGGGAACCGACCGGCTTGTCTCCATTTCCGTCAGTTCCGGCCCGGTCGCCATTTCCAGTTTCCGGGAAAGCAAGCGGCGCTGCCGGCTAGTCCGAGCCTATTATTCACAGCCCAGCGGGAGCTCTTCTGTGACTAAAGCTCCGCCCGGCTTATGCGCAGAATCTTTCTTTTTCCTTCACAGCTCGAAGAAATAAAACTAAACACAGTCTATCTGTGTGCTTAAAAGGCAACTTGTTTATCGAAGAAATTTCGTCAAGAAATTTCTCTTTCACTTAGACATAATAGTTTTTAAATTTTTAGACACGATAGGACATTCCTACATGTAAAAAACAAAAGGCTGTGATACAACACCTGTTCCTATTATAGATAAAAATATTTTCTTCCATCGTTATGAAAGGGTTTGTGTTTTTTTTTGGTTTTTTTTTTTAGAATTTCGCACAAAGCTACTCGAGGGCTATCTGTGCTAGCCGTCCCTAATTTAGAAGTGTAAGACTAGAGGGAAGGCAGCTAGCCATCACCACCCACCGCCAACTCTTGGGCTACTCTTTTACCAACGAAAAGTGGGATTGACCGTCACATTATAACGCCCCCACGGCTGGGAGGGCGAGCATGTTATGAAAGGGAGAATAGGGTAAAGAGATGAGTTAAAACTTTTTTTCTTTCTGGATCCAAGTCTGCAGAATCATTAGTTTGTACGTCACAAGCATAATTGTGCTAAACACGTTGACTAACTCATACCATGATCAAAAAGCAAAAGGTTTAGAAATAACTGTAGACTGAATCACACGCTTAAACTATCGGATAATGATTATCTAGCACATTTGTTAGTTCATATTATGCCAAGAAAGATTCAGGAATAATCGTCAAATAACTGAATTACACATTTATAACATGGAAAAAATGAACTATCTAAAGACACTTACTAACTCATATTATGTCCAAAGGACGTTTAGAAATAACCATAAATAACTGAATTACGCGCTTATGAGACGAAAGAACAATAATATATATATAACGGATTTCGTATGAAAGTGTATAGATAATAGACACGATCTTAACTATCGTACTTAACATCAGCTTAACCTACCAAAGATAGTAAAGCTAAGCCTAACATGCAGAACACTTAAAGCATGTATTTAAAATAAATTGATATTACTATGTATTATAGAAGAAAGAAGCATTATGATTATTTGCTGTAATGATTTCAGAAATATGCAAATATTTATCTATCAAGTTCTTTCTTTTCCTTATTACTGGCTGTAGCAGCCTTTTCCAAGTTCATAACCAACACCCCTTTCTTTCATATTGGAAATCATTCGACACGTTTTCCACTCATTAAAGGACATTCAGACTTCTCTTTATCTTGAAAAAATCTTCTTTGAAATAGGAAGGAATATTTTTCCGTGCAAACTGTTTCCATTTAGTAATAAAAATAAGCAAACAAACACTTACGATATTTTATTTTTATCCTATAATTTAAAAGAAATTGTAAACATTATATTGAATGGTTTTTTTTTTACTTTTTATAGAGCAAGGCCACATCGGGTTTTCTAGTGTCTCCACTGCAGGAAAATTGAACCCTGTATTAACAATCATCACCCTCAAATTACTCAGAAATATTTGCATTTTTTCTAGTGGGCCAGGTGGGTTAAGGCGTTCGACTCGTAATCTGAGGGTCGCGGGTTCGCATCCCCGTCGCGCCAAACATGCTCGCCCTTCCAGCCGTGGGGGCGTTATAATGTCACAGTCAATTCCACTATTTGTTGGTAAAAGAGTAGCCCAAAAGTTGGCGGTGGGTGGTGATGACTAGTTGCTTTCTCCTTGGTCTTACACTGCTAAATTAGGGACGGCCAGCGCAGATAGCCAACGTGTAGCTTTGCGCGAAATTAAAAAAAAAAAATTCTAGTAGCAGATAGTTTTTCCTCAGTGTTATAAGAGGTTATTTTTATAATTATTATTGAAGTAATATTCCAACTTTGTTTAAACTACCAGTAGGTTTCGCCACATCTTTCTATACGATGCTTTTTTCTTCTAATCACTTTGTCTACATTGTTTATTTGAAACGCCAACTTCCTTCGTACGGTTGTAAAACTAAATTTTTTACTCCTTTGTACTCGCGAAAGTTTTCACTTAACACTAGTTAACATGGTCTATTTTTCTATTACTATTGTTTTCATTTGAACACGGAGGACAGGAAGACACGTCTATAAGTTAACACTAGCATAAAAATTGTTGTAGTAAATATTAATTGGATATCACGTTTCGAGGTGTATAATTATTCAGAGGAAATTATTGTCATTAAGGTCAGCCTACTCGAATAAGAAGTTCAATGACATAGACGGCCCGAAAGTTCCGATTTGTTTAACAACGTCTCCTATCCAGGCCTTGATTGCTTACACCGCACAGCAACGTCGCGTGTTAACGAAATACTAACGCGTATATAATTATGAATTAACTTCCTGTAAACTAGCGTAATATTTAGCGAGGCATTTAATAATTACGATAAAAACAATCCTAGAACACTGCACGTGCGAGAGGCGTGACCTGATCATGAAGCACTAACCAATAGTAAAGATTAACCCTAATAAACTGCCAGTCGAATTAAACCACGTTGTTCGGCAAATAAAAGGAGGGTAAACTTTAACATTTATATCTCCAACAGTGCACTTGCGGAACAACCAACGTTTTCTATTTATATGAAAGTACTGCGTGTGGCTACATAATTTGAAATTAGATTAAAATTGTAGAGTCGCTGATGAAAGCGAAATTTGGCAGCATATGACTAGAGTATAAAGTGTATGATTGTTACGAGGTCTATTGAAATGTCAATACAGAAATTAATTCCTGAGACACACTATCTTTATGAGGTCTCAGTAATTGTTCCTTGAACGTTGTAATTATACAACAGATCTATGAAGTCTGTTTGTTTGTTGTTGTTGTTTTTTGTTTTGAATTTGTCGCGAAGCTACACGAGGGCTATCCGTAAGACTAGAGGGAAGTCCTCACCACCTACTGCCAACTCTTGGGCTACTCTTTTACCAACGAATAGTGGGATTGACCGTAACATTATAACGCCCGCACGGCTGAAAGGGCGAGCATGTTTGGTGCGACGGGGATTCGAACCCGCGTCTCTCGGATTACGAGTGGAACGCCTTAACCCACCTGGCCATGCCGGGCTATCTATGAAGTCAGCTGTGTTTAAACATTGTTGCAACAGTGCGGAGTTTTAATAAGCCTTGAAAAAATTTAATGAAACAGATTTAAATTAAGTCATTAAAAGGCCTCGAGAAATGTCTAAAATTTCTCAGTTACATAGTTTATAATAAGAATCACATCCATGTGAAGGACATTCAGAAATACCAATGTATAGAAATCAGTAAAACATGACTTTCTGGTATGTGAGTAACTATCAGTCTAAAATCTACAAGTCTCTTGTTTATTGTTAACTTATTATTCCTTATATGACGAGGAATATCACCCAGTGTATGCTTTAATCAGTCGCAATCCTTTTTAACAACATCTCGTACCTAAAATGTCTGAACTCGAAATGTCTTATATAAAGGTATTATAAAGCAATGTACCAGAGACAAAATATCTTGTTTATGTATTGTTTACTCTGAGCACAGGTCATTATTAAGACGTCATTAAGTAGTGTAGCAGATAGAAAATATCATTTATTCAGAGCACGTCTTCCTCTGAGGATTCTTATTATTGTTTTACATAATTCAGGCACGTGTATAGTCTTATCAAAATGTTTGGATATTTTGTAACAAATAAGATCATTATTATTAATATGGAATAAAAATATACTTGATGCGGTGAAACTGAGAAATGCATGTTATATTAAACATCTACATATGTTTCTTGTATAATGAGAGGTTATATGGACAACATGAATGATTTATTAGAATATCAAACAATTTTATCAGATATCTGTAGCAAAATGTGTGATTCAACATTTCACTTATCACAACGAAAATTTACCAAAACATATATAATGACAAAATATAACACAAAATTATTATAAATAACGTCTGTAGCCCTAAATCGGTTTATATTAAACACCCAATATTTGGTTGGTTCTCCATGTACTCTAATAATATCCTCAAGACGACGTGGCATGTTGTCGATAAGGGTATTGATGTACACCACCGTGATTTATTTCGAACTTCATTAAAAAGCACCGCAACTTAGCTGCAATAGCTGGTTTAGGGTTGTGGTTAACTATTTTCCAACTCAAATCTGCCAAGAGTTTTCAGTTGCATTACAATCTTGTAATGACCTCCTGGTCTAAATAATGTGCACTATGGGTAGTGAAATTGTCATTCTGAAACATAAAAATATTACCCCACCTTACCCTAGCATATAGCAGAAATACCGTATCCATGTGTTTTCTTGTAGGGGGCGCCATTGGTGGCTTCCTGGAGGATGAAGATTAGTTTTTCCACCATGATGGATAACTGCCCAAACATGTACTGCACCACCTTTCTTGTGTTACCTGTGAAAAAGACAGTCTCCTCTTATCTATTTTACAAGCAAATGACAAACACGAATCCTGTCATCAACTTTAACAAGCCAGAAATAGGACTTTGTACTAACTATAAGTAACATGGTGACAGCAATGAATTTTGAAAAATATTTGTTTATATGTAATATATTATTCTAAAACAACCTTGTTTGGTCGTTCTCTTATTTACGATACTTGTGGATATCCTAGAATGAATTTATACATGCCATTCTTGGTGTTGCAAGACTTCTTTTGACCTTGATGTGTTAACCTAATCAAAACACGGTTATCTCGGGCAGTAGTTTTTCGTTGTCTACCAGTAGACTTTCCTGAAACAACGGTTCCTGTAGTCCAATGATATTTCATGATTATGGATACAGTGCACTGTGGGTACCCTACTGTTCCGGCAATGTCCTTTTACTTCATACCATTTCCTTAACACGCTTGGCCATGCCGGGCGTAATATAACCCAGTCAACCTCTGTATTTATGGACTTTGTAGTACACAATAAGAATTTCCTTAATTAACATTTATAGTGATTATGTTTACTTATTTGCGAGTGTTCGTGATGTGGCTTGGCATGGCCAGGTGGTTGGGGCGCTCGATTCATAATCTGAGGGTCGCGGGTTTGAATACCCGTCACATCAAACATGCTCGCCCTGTCAGCCGTGGGGGTGTTATGATATGATCGTGAACCCCACTATTCGTTGGTAAAAGAGTAACCCAGAAGTTGACGGTGAGTGGTGATGACTAGCTGCCTTCCCTCTAGTCTTACACTGCTAAATTAGGAACGACAAGCGTAGATAACCACGTGTAATCCGCGTCGCGCCAAATATGCTCGCCCTCCCAGCAGTGGGGGCGTTATAATGTGACAGTCAATCCCACTATTCGTTGGTAAATGAGTAGCCCAAGAGTTGGCGGTGGGTGGTGATCATTATTTGCCTTCCCTCTAGTCTTACACTGCTAAATTAGGGACGGGTAGCACAGATTGCCCTCGAGTAGCTTTGTGCGAAATTCCAAAACAAACAAAAACAAACAATAACCTCGTGTAGCTTTGCGCGAAATTCAAAGCAAGCAAAAAAAGTTTTGGTGAAATTAAAGTATTACGTTTCTGCCAGTAAGTTTTTGAACAAATGAAAACAAGCTTCAAGTTTCGAATTATTTAATTTAGGAAGGAAAGTCCAAGAAGGAGAGCACCAAACGTTTACATAACATGAAAAGGGTTGTTGTTGTTATTTTGAATTAAGCACAAAGCTACACATTAGGCTATCTGTGCTTTGCCCATCACGGGTATCGAAACCCGGGTTTCAGCGTTGTAAGTCCGCTGACATACCGCTGAGCCACTAGGGGGCTCATGGAAAGGGAACCAAGCTTATGTCTTATAGTGCTGCTTGTTGTAAAACGGATTTGTTAGTGGTGTTTAAACATTTTGTTTGTAAAACGGATTTGTTAGTGGTGTTTAAACATTTTGTTTTCTTTCTTCGAGAGATAACACAAGAAAGTACATTTTCTAGCATTTTAACTGCTGGTTGAAACTGTAAAAACAATTAGATTCAAACTTCTGCCACTTTGTTTATACTCTGATGTCCAAACATCCTGCTGTTTGTTCATCTTTTTCCAAAATAATATGGGTTCTGATGACGTAAAATAGATAAATTTTGTGGTTTTTATTTATCAGTCTACATTAGTCTGATTATATCGAGTAATCCTTTCTGTATTCTGTGACTTTTAGATTTGTTTCGACTTTATTTTCTGTCGATATTGATACAGGTTCTATATAAAAGCCGAAACGTTACTTTTATATGATAATAAATTTTCGGTCATTTAATATTGTCTTTCTGTGTATTGTACTGGATGACTAGGAACTGAGCTATCAATTAAATTGTAGGAGACTTGACATTGAGCTATCCATTGCATCATATGACTTATCATTGAGCTATCCATTGCATCATATGACTTATCATTGAGCTATCAATTGCATCATATCTGTTTTAAACACCGAAGTGTCCGTTACAGCTTACTAGACTAAATGTCGAATTATCTATTACATCATAAGACTAATAACTGGAATACTCACTGCAGCATACGTAATTAGTAAAGGAGAGCTATTACAGCGGTAAGTCTACGGATTTACAACGCTAAAATCAGGGGTTCAATTCCCTTCGATGGACGCAACCAGTAGCCAAATGTGGCGTTGCTATAAGAAAACACACACACACACTCGAGAGCAAACAAATTCATCATCTCGTGTTTTCCCGCTTGTGAAATATAACGAAGCAAAGTGAAAGATAATCATTTACGTTTTAAATGGTAGTTAGAAGCGTCGACGTCTAGTTTTGTTATTATTAGCAAAAAGAAGCTCGTTCGATAACTTATAATATAATTCATTCTGAAAAAGAAATAATTGTAAGTTAGTTTAAAACAAAAGAGGCAGTAAACACAAGGTCCGGCATGACCTTTATATAATATTAATTATATAAAATATAATTAAGTATTATAATTATACTTATAACATATTCAATATAATTATACTTATAACATATTCAATATAATTATACTTATAACATATTCAATATAATTACACTTATAACATATTCAATATAATTATACTTATAACATATTCAATATAATTATACTTGTAACATATTCAATGTAATTATACTTATAATATATTCAATATAATTATACTTGTAACATATTCAATGTAATTATACTTGTAACATATTCAATGTAATTACACTTATAACATATTCAATATAATTATACTTGTAACATATTCAATGTAATTACACTTATAACATATTCAATATAATTATACTTGTAACATATTCAATATAATTATACTTATAACATATTCAATATAATTATACTTGTAACATATTCAATATAATTATACTTGTAACATATTCAATATAATTACACTTATAACATATTCAATATAATTATACTTATAACATATTCAATATAATTATACTTGTAACATATTCAATGTAATTATACTTGTAACATATTCAATGTAATTACACTTCTAACATATTCAATATAATTATACTTGTAACATATTCAATATAATTATACTTATAACATATTCAATATAATTATACTTATAATATATTCAATATAATTATACTTGTAACATATTCAATATAATTATACTTATAACATATTCAATATAATTATACTTATAATATATTCAATATAATTATACTTGTAACATATTCAATGTAATTACACTTATAATATATTCAATATAATTATACTTGTAACATATTCAATATAATTATACTTATAATATATTCAATATAATTATACTTGTAACATATTCAATATAATTATACTTATAATATATTCAATATAATTATACTTATAATATATTCAATATAATTATACTTATAATATATTCAATATAATTATACTTGTAACATATTCAATATAATTATACTTATAACATATTCAATATAATTATACTTATAACATATTCAATATAATTATACTTATAACATACTCAATATAATTATACTTATAACATATTCAATATAATTATACTTATAACATATTCAATGTAATTATACTTATAACATATTCAATATAATTATACTTCATCTGAAAACAGCCAAAGTTCAAACACGAGGAGTTCGGTAAGTTTGATCAGAGCACATTTTGATGTGATATATGATCTAAAATCTAGTCAGCACTGAAATCGTAAAGAAATATTGAATTCCTTTTTTAGCAGTAAAAGCTCTTTGATATTTGTTAAAACTACTCTTCCTTGCTAACTTCGTTCAAGAGAAAGTTTTTTAGTAATAAATTATTTTCTATTAACAAATAGGTAAAAATAATATTTTACTTTTTTCATTACAATTTCATTATATTATCCTTTTTGTAACTTTAGTTGATATATGTTTTTGGTTATATTTGTTTTTCCACTCGAATTAAACCACTGGCCTATTTTATTTACTCTTTCACTTTGCTTGCTTCTGATTTATTAGTCATTCAGTGACACAGCGGTATGTCTGCGGACTCATAGAAAGCGGGTTCGATACCGGTGGTGAACAAAGCACAGATAGCCCATAATGTAGCTTTGTGCTTAATTCCAAACAAACGAACTGTTTTTTTTAATATTTCTTCTGTGGGTGAGCGGTAAACGAAAGGTTTAAAACGCTAAATTTTCAAGTTAGTTCCCTGCGGTGGGCATAAAAGATATAGCCAGCTGCGTAACATTGCATTTAATAACAAACAAACACGTGTTTCGAAAACCATTTGTGGGTATCTTATTCTTTTAGGTTTTATTTATTTTTGAATTTCGCGCCAAGTTACACGAGGGCTATCTGCGCTAGTCGACCCTAATTTAGCAGTGTAAGACTAGAAGGAAGGCAGCTAGTCATCACCACCCACCGCCAACTCTTGGGATAATCTTTTACCAATGAATAGTAGGATTGACCGTCACTTTATAACCCCCCAAGGCTGAAAGGTCAAGCATGTTTAGAGTGATGGGGATTGAACCTGCGACTGTCGGATTACGAGTCGAGTGCATTAACCACTCGACTTAACATATTTAAGTTAAGTCTTTTGATAATTATTCATCGAATAATTATAGCTCAGACAATTTTATTTTTTAAATAGGGTGGTTGTCCTATGGAATGGGTTAACTTCAGATGTTGTGAAGGCAGTAAATCTGAGTGAATGTAAAATATTGCTTGATAAATATATGAATATTAAGATATGGCTTTAATTTTTTTAATTCCTATAGTTTGGCATAGAAAATTGAACAGCTGAAATGGGTCAATAGGTTTCTTGTTATCCCTAGACCTTATGCTATGTTACGTAAAAGCGCAAAAACTTAGATGTGAGAAAACAGTTTTTTTATTACTTAAACATAAAAGTCATAATTTAACTTGAAGTAACTTTTAATTAACCATATTTTCCTGGTCTTAAATAAACTAAAAAATATGTGCATTTTCAGATGGTCCATTTATTATATACAGGCTACTCTGGCTTAGTGGTCTAACTTGTCGAAATGGGGATCGATAGACGTAGAACCACTAAACGTACTGTATACTATCACCCGTGGGTGGACTATAAACGTGACAGTCAATTACTCAGTTCCACCAGCCAGACAAATCTCTTGTTGCAGCAGGTGTTGTTGTCTGAAGTATATATACTTCACAAAATGTCCTTCTCCACCCCCACAAGTCACAACAACAGGAACTGACGTGGTTACGTAAACGCAATGTGGAAAACATTTATTTTCTGAATAAAATTATTTCTTATAAGTAACTTCTCGAAAATTTAATTCAATATCTCCTTTCTTTTTTATTTATTTTGTAAAATAAACAACATCAAACAACCTAGATCTTGAATTTTTAAAATATGGATCATGACTTAAAAAGAAAAAACAGTTATTCAATACTGCATTTATGACAAGTATCAAAACAATAAAAAAACTCAATCGCTTTAATGGCTGAGCGAAAATACGTGACTGCAGCTGTATTATATTTACTTGGTGAAAAATCATCAACTTAGTCACTTTTGTTTATCTCTTTTATCGTGCGTAAATCACGCTGATTAAATATTCATTAAAATTTCACAATATTATTAATGCAGTAATTTTCTACTTCTGAATGAAAACTTATACGACATTCTAGTACTTACGTCGGAAGATTTCTCAATCCCGACTTTCATTTGCATAGCTATTACTTCACTTTTCTTCCACCAGCAGGGTTGACTGTTCTCATAATTAAGAGGATATTATTACAACTTAAGTATTATAAAGGAAGGAAAGCAAGATTAATGAGATCAAAGGAAACGGAGGTCCGGCCTTTGAATGTCAATAGAGGGCGTTACCGGTTGTTTCAAGCATTCTTTTTCTAGAAAAGTTGTCGCTTTGATGGCCATGAATCTTCATTCATTTCAAGCTCGTGTTTAGAAGTTCAAACTGATTCTTATGGTAATTTACCCCAGGCGCGTGTCTTCCTCTTTCTGAGGACATTCACAGTATCTTCCTTCTGTGACTGCGTAGTGCCGCCTCCGTAGTGCTCGGAAGGAGAGAGACGAGGCGGCAAAGAACGTGTTAACCGGACTGGTAATTACTGTTGGTGGACAGAAAATAGAAGAGGCAATTGAACACTACAACAGCTTTAATTCATATCCATCGTGCACGCTTTAGTCGGAAACGAAATATATGGAGTTTTTGGTTCTAATTTAAGAATATCGCAGATTGCCATAGTAAAGTTACACTATCTGCAAATTGCAAATGCAAAAGAAAGACAAATGACGGTAGCTGGTGCTCCTCATTCATAATAATTATTTTTCGTTATAAATTTCTGTTTCCATAATTCCCCATTTTCTTACGACACGCGAAGTTGGACAAAATGATGATAGGCCAACTGCATGGATTACGAGATTGCAGAATTACATGCAAGAAGATTCGGTAGTCTTACATTTTGATCAGTGTAATCTAATTCTATGTTGAAATCTTTCTGTCAAGAGGAATTAAAAAAAAAAAAAAAGGCAGCGAAACACTACATACACTTTGCTTTAACTTAAAGAAGGTTGTATTATCTGGTCTGATAGCATGATTAATACACATTTGTGCCCGGCATGGCCAAGCGTGTTAAGGCGTGCGGGTCGTAATCCGAGGGTCGCGGGTTCGCATCCCGGTCGCGCCAAACATGCTCGCCCTCTCAGCCGTGGGGGCGTTATAATGTTACGGTCAATCCCACTATTCGTTGGTAAAAGAGTAGTCCAAGAGTTGGCGGTGGGTGGTGATGACTAGCTGCCTTCCCTCTAGTCTTACACTGCTAAATTAGGGACGGCTAGCACAGATAGCCCTCGAGTAGCTTTGAGCGAAATTCAAACAAACAATAATACACAATTCAGACTTCTTGGTTCTACAGATAAAGTTGTAACTCGTATGGACCACTGTCATAAAACTATTACCTTATCATTCAGTAGTCGCTAATCACATTTTTATTACCAAATATTTCTAAGATATAGAGGACGTAAGGGTGAAGCCAGTGAAAACGACAAAACGTTTGAACGTTTCTAATATATACAATAAGAGATCTTTCTTCAAACAGCTGGGATTAGAAGTAAAGGAAGGATGATGAAGTGGAAATGTTTAAGACTGGATATTTTTGATCTCAACGTGATCCATTTTTAGTTGTGTGTTACAAAGAACATTTTACTTAGAAAGAAAATATAAATTACTTATAAAAATGTAGCGTATTAAAACTCTGTTTCCATCTTTGTTTTGCTTTTCCTGATTAAACTATGATTCTTTCCATTTAACCAGTTTATTATCAGGGATAACATTAACTTGTGTCATATATTTATTTGAATTATAAGTCTCCTCTGTGCAGCTAAGGTATAAACTAGGAACCGTTATATAAAACACTGTTGCATAACTTTTATAATGAAAGTTAACAACGCCTTTTAAAAACTTTTGTTATTACTCTTATAAAGTGAAGTAAATAATCAATTGTTTTCACTTCTGTCCATAGTACAGATACTTGCCCCCCGCTAGTACAGCGGTATGTCTCCGGATTTACAACGCTAAAATCAGGGGTTCGATTCCCCTCGGTGGGCTGAGCAGATAGCCCTTTGTGGCTTTGCTATATGAAAAAACACACAAAGTACAGATGCTTTCCCAAGTGATGTAGTTTCGCAAATTTCTACTTTGGTGTAAGTGAGTCAAAGAAATAAGAATAGGAGGACAGAGAGATGGAAGCCAACGTTGTGTACAAACAACAAAATGAAGGTAACAGGAGGAAATATTGTTGACTTAACAAAGAGATGTTTTATTACAAACAAGGATATGTGTGACAAAATTTAAATTGACCAAAGAAAAAGAGGCACATATCCCACCCTTCCACTTCCACGCTCAGAGACAATCATGCTACCATTTTTATTACTCGCAGATATTCATTCCGGCGATAGAGGATAGGTACTTGAATTGGGTTTACGAAGTGAATTAAATGTGCAAGGTTAAAAATAAACATTAGTTTGTTTGCTTTTTGAAAATTTCGCGCAAAGCTACACGAGGGCTATCTGCGCTCGCCTTCCCTAATTTAGCAGCGTAAGACTAGAGGGAAGGCAGCTAGTCATCACCACCCATTGCCAACTCTTGGGATAATCTTTTACTAACGAATAGTGGGATTGACCGTCACAGTATAACGCCCCACGGCTAAAACGGCGAGCATGTTTGGTGTGACGGGGATTCGAACTCACGATTAGGAGTCGAGTGCCTTAACCACCTGGCCCAAACAGTCAGACTTGTACGTTTCTTCCAGTTTTCATTTCTAATGTGAAGTATTGAATATTCTGCTGAAACAATAACATAAAGGAGAAATATTCGACGACCAAAGGAAGACTATAAAGCTGTAAGTAATACACTAAACTCATGACAGCCGAAACTACGATTTGGATTCTAATATCGTACCTTAATTCAGCAGAACAACTGGGATTTCATTACAAAGCTCCTTATGCTTGAATTTGTTGTTTGTAAAATAAGAAAGCCACATTTGGCAATTAAATGTGTCCACCGCGGGGAATCAAACCCCGAATTTTAGCGTGGCAAGTCCGTAAGCTTATCACTGTCCCTCTGGGAGACTCACGCTTGAATTACATGTTTGTTTACCGGTTGTTTGAAATTAAGCACAAAGCTACACAACGGGCTATCTGTGCTCTGCCCACCACGGGTATCGAAAACCGGTTTTTAGCGGTGGGAGTCCGCAGACATACCGCTGTGCCACTGGGAGGAGGTTAATACATGCAAAAAAAAAAATGCTATCGTGTCGTTTTTACAAATTTTGTTGTCTGCAATGTTTAACAGAAGTCGAGATTCAGATAACTAAACTAGGCTTAGCTCTGTGGTGTGTACCTGTTCACGTTCTGTTCTGTTTAACTGAGAAGGCTTAGCTCTGTGGTGTGTACCTGTTCACGTTCTGTTCTGTTTAACTGAGAGAGTAAATGCGAGTTTAAGTATCATTTTTTATCTATCGCTAGATCAGGAAATCAATCATCTCTAAACCTGGGATCAGCACTTTTTCTCGCTCAATAAACACATCAGAACCGAGATAAGGTTGGCTGTTAAGTAGCGGGATCGATCCCTTTCCTCTCATTACAAGCTGTCCCCACTTCCTCTCATTTCAAGCTGTCCCCACTTCCTCCTACAACCTCTGCTAGGTTTATAACGTCCAAGATAAAGAGTTCAGGCTTGAGAGCTAATCAGTTAGAAGGAAGTGTTTTATCAGGAGGACTCAAGTAGTGTCAGCACGTGGTATGTTTCGGGTTGGTCAATCAAACTCGAGGCTACGGCCTAAATGTCTACTAATTTTCTGGATAAGAAGTGTTAGATATGAGCACACGTCTCCTACATGACTGATTACATGATTTCTAGAACATGAAGAAACCGTAAAACATTACACTCTTTGGTAATGTAGAATTATCAGAGAATGTATTTATTTGATAACAAGATCGTCGACACACATACATGCACAAATACACACGAGTACATATGTAAAAATACACAGAGACACATACATGCACACAGACATGTGCATACCCACAAATATACATGAATACATATATAAATACAAATACATACACGCTTTGTTTGTTTGTTTTGGAATTTCGCACAAAGCTACTCGAGGGCTATCTGTGCTAGCCGTCCCTAATTTAGCAGTGTAAGACTAGAGGGAAGGCAGCTAGTCATCACCACCCACCGCCAACTCTTGGGCTACTCTTTTACCAACGAATAGTGGGATTACATACACGCAAACATATAAAGACATATATACAAACATCTACACACACATACACCAATACAAATACACGGAGACTCATACAGACACACGAATACATACATGTATATAAATATAAAAGACACATACATAAACATACACGAATACATATATAAATACACACAAATACATACAAACACACGAATGCACAAAGACTCACAAACAACACAGACACAAATATATATATATACATGCACAAATATACATAGACACATAAACACAAATACATATGGAAAAATATACACATACGCATACATGCACACAAATACAAATAAACCTACATAAGTACAGATACACGCACAAATACACACAGACGCATATAGAAATGGTTATGTAAATTTATTACTGGCAACTGTCACTACCTTATACTCGTAATTTTGAATGTTATTTCTTCTCCAATGATATAGCAAAGGTCGAATAATCCACGCCTTTAAAAACTATAAACAGAAACTGCATGGTATAATATTAGTAATATAAGTCTCAGACATGCGTATACATATTTATATGGCCCGGCATGGCCAGGTGGGTTAAGGCGTTCGACTCTTAATCTGAGGGTCGCGGGTTCAAATCCCCGTCGCACCAAACATGCTCGCCTTTTCAACCGTGGGGGCGTTATAATGTGACGGTCAATCCCACCATTCGTTGATGAAAGAGTAGCCCAAGAGTTGGCGGTGGGTGGTGATGACTAGCTGCCTTCCCTCTTGTCTTACACTGTTAAATTAGGGATGGCTAGCGTAGATAGCCCTCGAGTAGCTTTGCGCGAAATTCTAAAACAAAACAAAAAACAAACATTTTTATATACATGTGTATATTATACATTTGCCACATAGAAACGATTTACTAAATATACAAAATGTATAGTAATTGCAGGTCTGTCCGATCTTATTAAAATGATCAGCTTACAAACGTAATTCACTACTTAATAACAAATTACAAATGTTAATTATTTCGTTATCTATGTCTCTATGAGTTCAGCTGAACAAAAGAGTAATGGGTTGATTCGTTATGTGATATTCGTCAACTTAATAAAGAAATGCCCCTAGTGGCACAGCGGTAAGTCTGCGGACTCAAAACGCTAGAATCCTGGTTTCGATACCAGTGATGTTTAGCTTTGTGCTTAACTCCAAACAACACCAACAATAAAGAAAAAAAGAGAACATTGAAGGTCCGATCTGTATCTGTTAGATTCATTTCGGTGAGAATCCGCTCGTCACCAGTAACGCAAAACTTACCCAGCAAACTTGGTAGAAGATTGAGGTATAAAAACCTGTTTTTCTCTGAAAATGGGCAGTTCCTCTTTGCCTCAACTAAACATTGTCCATAAGTGGGCAAAAGATCGAGGACCGTATTGTATTGTAAGTAATGGATTTAATTCACGCTAATGGTGTCTGGTTTATCTAGAAGGTCAAAAATATATTACTAAAAATATGCTCATTCCTTATATGTTTAATGTCACTATGGTAATATTAACATAACTGAAACACAATAACACTGGACAACGAACACAATAAAGGAAAATATAATATATTTTTACAATAAATATTCCGTCTTAATAGTAATAAATCAAGCTTAATGGAAACTGCACAATGGAGTACGAAATGAGTGATGAATGCTTTCTTCGCTCCCTTCCAGCGGTGACAGTGTGATAAGGGAAACAGACAATGTGTTTCTTTTTCTTAATTCATTTGGAAAATTGAACATTTCTGATTCACTAACATTTTCAAAATCATTCGCATTTGCGCGTGTTCGGCTCACGTACTGACTTCAGTGCGAAAATAAACCAGCTATGAAATGCTACAACCTTGTCAATGTTACACTCTGTTTTGGTTTGTTGAACTTTCTCACCGTAGATGTCGCTAGAAAAGTCTATAAACTTGTCCTAGTGTGTTCTTTAGTAACATAGGCCGTTTAGGGATTTAGAAACACCTGCCGTAGCCGACAAGAGCATTTTGGAAGAACTGGTTCTACTGTGACAGAAATATATATATACAGACGTCAGACGAAACTTTTTACCTGACTTCCATCTCAGAGAAGTACTGTGCTTTCATCCCATTGCACTGTTCTTGCTTTTGAAGAGTCAAGTATCTTGTCTTGTTTTCTTTAGACAAACAAATAAAACATTATATATTCAACGTGTTAAGCGTGGCGTAGTGGTTAGAGTGCTCAGGTAATGAGCCTAAAGATTCACGGTTCGAAGCTCATTGTCATAAAATCACGATCCACACATTAGAGCCGTGGAAATGTTATAAGAGTGACAGTTATATATCACTATTCGTTTGGGCAAGGGTAGCCCAAAAATTACGAGTGGGTGTTGTTACTTTTCCCTCTAGTCTGTTTGTTCTAAATTAGGAATAACTACCTCAGATAGGTGTTTGTGCAGAAGTTTTGAAACAAACAAACAAATTGTTCGTCTTGTTGATATACATTGTGTCTCATTTATTTTTATTCAGCTTAGTCATGTCAGAAATTCAGATTAGGCTGTCCTCCCGAACCTCCAGTTAGAGAGGTTACTATTATGCCCTGCTGGTTACCGGTGTACGTAAGCATACGCATACATACGTCACTCACATGAACAAATGTGAAACAGTGTACCATACTGAGGAAAACATTCCTAATTTTTATTTAACATCAGGTGTCTTGTGATAAAACATGCGTGATTAATGACATCTTCTTCTCTCAAAGTATTCTCACAATTGCTTTAAAAAGTTTTATTTTATTACTTATAAATTATTTTTTGCAAATCAGACACTGTTACTGTGATTGAAACGTTGATCAAGTGAGTCTGTACCAGTAGAAAATTACAGGGAAAATTTGCTAAAGTCAATTTCAAGTTACTAATTAACATGTGCACTCTGAAAATACACGTTTACATAACGTTCCCTACAGGTGGCGTCTGAATATTGGATTGTACTAAGTGATCTCATGTTTTTACTTGTCACAACACGTGATAGAAATGACTAATAGCACAGTATGAACTCACTCAAATCCTAAGTAAAATAGATCAAAGATCCTAGCAATAATTAGTGGAGTAACCGCAATATTGGCGGTTTTATGCTATATATATATATATTTACTCGTCTCATTCATAGGCAGGGACACTGTATTCAACAAATTTACAAAGTCACTAACAAGTTGGCGTATAAATGGTTTAGAAAAAATTATTTAATAAGCTGTAAGGTGTGTATGTGTGTGTATTTCTTATAACAAAGCCACATCGGGCTATCTGCTCAGCCCACCGAGGGGAATCGAACCCCTGATTTTAGCGTTGTAAATCCGGAGACATACCGCTGTACTAGCGGGGGGGCATATTTTAAAGCCCGCTGAGAGGAATCGAACCCCTGATTTTAGCGTTGTAAATCCGGAGACATACAAACTGTAGGGCTGGTTGCCATCGGTAATTCTAAGGTTAATTGAAAAACAAATCCACACGTATTAAGTCGTACAAGTACGCCAATTTGACTGCTGTAGTAACGTTTCTTTTGATGCTTCAAGAAGTTCGTGATTGTTAATATAATTACACATTACAACGCGGTGTAAACAGTGTTTGTAACAAATAATAATTCTTACTGCTACATTGTATGTGTGGTATTTTGAAACTTCTTTGTTACTATTTACTTCCTCACCACTGTATTTTTATCAGTAATCAATTGATCTCATATTTCACTATGTGGATGATCACCAGAAAACATGAATTTTACTAAAACTGATACTTAATGATACAAATAGCATGTAATCCATGTAATACACTACTTGTACGTGACAAGAAAAGAACACTTCACGTGGATAACACATCGCAACACGCTAACATTCTTTAACTAGTAGCCCCTAGTGGCACAGCGAAATATCTGAGGACTTCCAAAGCTAGAATCCGGGTTTCGATACCAGTGATGGAGAGAGCACATATATCCCATTGTATTGTTTTATGCTTAATTACAAACAGGTAAACTTAACTGGTAAAAGTCTTTATGGTTTTGCGTGACAGGAAAATAATACTCTACATGGACAGCCCAGAGAAACACACTAATATTCCTTACCCAGTAAAAGTCTTTATTATTAGAGTGACAACAAAATAATACTCTACATGGATAACATAGCACAACACGCCAATTTCTTTACCTAGTAAATGTCTTTATTATTAGAGTGACAACAAAATAATACTCTACATGGATAACATAGCACAACACGCCAATTTCTTTACCTAGTAAATGTCTTTATTATTAGAGTGACAACAAAATAATACTCTACATGGATAACTTAGTACAACACGCCAATTTCTTTACCTAGTAAAAGTCTTTATTATTAGAGTGACAACAAAATAATACTCTACATGGATAACATAGTACAACACGCCAAATTCTTTACCTAATAAAAGTCTTTATTATTAGAGTGACAACAAAATAATACTCTACATGGATAACATAGCACAACACGCCAATTTCTTTACCTAGTAAATGTCTTTATTATTAGAGTGACAACAAAATAATACTCTACATGGATAACATAGTACAACACGCCAATTTCTTTACCTAGTAAAAGTCTTTATTATTAGAGTGAAAACAAAATAATACTCTACATGGATAACATAGCACAACACGCCAATTTCTTTACCTAATAAAAGTCTTTATTATTAGAGTGACAACAAAATAATACTCTACATGGATAACATAGCACAACACGCCAATTTCTTTACCTAGTAAATGTCTTTATTATTAGAGTGACAACAAAATAATACTCTACATGGATAACATAGTACAACACGCCAATTTCTTTACCTAGTAAAAGTCTTTATTATTAGAGTGAAAACAAAATAATACTCTGCATGGATAACATAGTACAACACGCCAATATTCCTTACCTAATAAAAGTCTTTATTATATAGAGTGACAGGAAAATAATAATCTACATGGACAACACAGAAGAGCACACTAATATTCCTTACCTAGTAAAAGTCTTTATTATGTTAAAATATTATATAATATTTTACATGGATAACACAGTACAACACAACAGCATTCTTTTCTTAGTAAAAGTCTTTACTTCTCTAATTGAAACCTTGTATAAATATAGTTTTCACTTGTTTAGAATTGGTGATTCGGTACAATAATGATATAAAATCATATCAATAATGACGTAAAATGCGTTCCCAAGTTACAACACAATAAACCCTTGTGACTATTGGTTAAACTTCTGACTGATATTGTACCGACAATGAAAATAATTAAAAAAGGAATACACTAACATTAAGAAGCGCTTGATTCAAGGATGTTTTGTTGGTTTTTGTTCTTAATGTGTTGTTGTTGGGCCCGGCATGGCCAAGCGTCTTAAGGTGTGCGACTCGTAATCTGAGGGTCGTGGGTTCGCATCCCCGTCGCGCTAAAAACATGCTCGCCCTTTCAGCCGTGGGGGCGTTATAATGTGACGGTCAATCCCACTATTCGTTGGTAAAAGAGTAGCCCGAGAGTTTGCGGTGGGTGGTGATGACTAGCTGCCATCTCTCTAGTCTTACACTGCTAAATTAGGGACGGCTAGCACAGAATAGTCCTCGTGTAGCTTTGTGCGAAATTCAAAACAAACAAACAAACAATGTGTTGTTTTATAACTCGTGTGTCGATATTAGCTTTAATTTATAGTATTCTAAAATATTTCATAATATATAAAAGTACGTGTTTAGTAAGTAGTGATTAATATCTTTCGACCAACAGTGAGTGCACTATATGAATCAGAACTTAACAAAAAAACTTAGAAATTAATGGAATCAGTTCTTAGTAACAAACTTTTTATAAATTCATAATTATATATCTACAGAAACATACTATTCCTTCATTTTTCAAATGACCTCATTTTCCGGCGGATTGACATGAAATTTGATAGGATTGTACTTCGGTTTGGTTTGTTTTTTTTATTTTTGCGCAAAACTACAGGAGAGCTATGTGCAATAGCCGTCCCTAATTTAGTAATGAAAGACTAGAGAGAAGGTAGCTAGTCATCACCACCCACAACCAACTCTTGGGCTACACTTTTACCAACGAATAGTGGGACTGACCGAACATTATAACGCCCCCACAGCTGAAGGTGTGAGTGTTTTCTTATAGCAAAGCCACATCGGGCTATCTGCTGAGTCTACCTTGGGGAATCGAACCTCTGATTTTAGCGTTGTAAATTTGTAGACTTACCGCTGTACCACCGAGGGACACAGCTAAAAGAACGAGCATGTTTGGTGTGGCGGGGATTCGAACCCGCATCCCTTGGATTACGAGTCGAGTGCTTTAACTACCTGGCCATGGCCTTCGTATTTCGGTCTAATATGCTCAGGTATTTTTTCATGTTTTTGATTTAACCTTTTAAAAGATTTATTGAGTCAAAAATTAACCCCAAAATGTTTATCTGTGGCTCCTGTGTGGTCATATTTATAGCATCCAACTTCTGTGTGGTCATATTTATAGCAGTCAAGATGAAAACTGAGACACATATTAATTGTGTTAGGTCCAACACACAGACTTACAAACAACTGAATTTCCCCATTTTGAGTATTTTTACGGAGGCTAGAGCTAAAAAAATATCATAATTTGTTTTTTGTCAATTATTTGGCCATATTTTGATAAATTTTCATGATATTTGGTATTAAAACACTTTTTTACAAGTACGAGACACTGACAAACAAAAATAGTGAGCTTGCTCATTTTTAGTAATTATAGGGATATCAAGATGACACAGAAAACATAATTCTAGGGTTTTTAAAAAATAATTACTCTGCCATATTTCAGTCATTTTACATGGGATTTGGTACAAATATACTTTTGTTCTGGTCATATATATATAAATACAAAAATGTGGGATATCTCTTTTTTTGATCATTTTATGGTGGTCAAAAGATTAAATAACCTATAATTTAGGGATTTCGGAAAATTACGTAGTTTGGACCAATTTTTATGGACATTTGGTAGAAAGATACTCTTTGCTGGTTCCAAACAGCGATGTAAATAATTTTGGAATTTTTCTTTGTTTGCTCAATTTTTCAGCCAAGAAAGTACAATTATGAGTTTTCGTGAACTATTAATATCAACCAATAGATATGACATTTGGTATAAAAATACCTTCTTGCAGGTTCAAAGCAATGATACAGAAAATATTAGATTTTTTGTGTGTGTTTTACACGATTTTCTGGCGTCAAAATTTATCATGTTGGGATGACGTGGTAGGAACATGTTGCATTCGGTTGCACATGTTGGCTTTTTTAATATAACAAATAAATTCACAAGGTTAAATCGAATTAGCAGTTGTATATCCTGGTTATCAACGGTATTTTCGGCCGTAATCCCAATAATATCTTATAAGGCTCAAAGCAAAACAATCTTCAGAAGTGTTTTTATTAATAATGAATAAAACAAATTATTTACAATTGTTTTAAATTAATTAATTATTAATGTAGTTTATTAAAGAACAATTGAATATGTAATGAGAAGAAAATCACGCCTACCAAAACTACTTAAGAAGAAGAGCTGGTCGACGTCATCTGCTATTGAAAAGGAGTTTTGTAGTTCAATGTTAAATTTCATGAATTGTAAAGATTAGAATGGTATATGATTGTGTCAGCATAGTTTCGTTGTTTCTTATTCACTCGAAAAACTCGATTTTCAGACAATTTCACATGGAGTCTCATGAAGTGTCAGGGGGCTGTGACATGCTAAATAAATTCTAATAGAGAAATGATTATCAAAAAATAAACAAAAAAAGCTATTCGTTTTGAAGATGAAACCTCCAACTGGTCTTTCTCGCACCCTGGTTTGCTTGAATGCGTTGATTGGCACTGGATCGCGTGAACGAAGCGGGTGCCACGCACAAATGTAGCGTAGCGAACTGTCGTTTAAGCACGCAGAGTGGTACGCGCGCCAACACACCGGAACTGGCGCTTTGCCGACCTATACTCCACGGGTGGTCGCACTGCGGACCAAATCAGTCAGCCTTACCAAAGTTCACTAAAGTTTGGGGTTCGTTATTGCAATACACACGAGCAATGCTCATTTAGAATCCCTTCAACACTTCCGATTGGCTTCATCGTTGCCGGGCAACGCAGAAAGTTACGATGGTAGAAAATTCATTGTTAGTGTTCAGCGACGCAAATTGGGTAGATATTAATTATGCTAAGTGTAAACTAAGTCACTTTTGAAACCTCTTACTTTGGAATTTGTATTTATTTTGTCTAGTAAAGCGGTTTTAAAAGCGTGCTCTTAGTTTAGTACTAGTCAAACTATCACATTATAAGAAAGTTACGTACTGACACAAATTCTTTTATTAAGTAACTGAATCACTGTTGCAACAAAACTATGGAGAAATCCTGTAACTGATATCTTAAAGAAATATCCGTCTTCATTCTGCTATTCCAAGTAGAGTAAGTTTTAAAACAGTTGCCAGTTATACGAAAATCTTGATACTGTTTTAGGGTGTAAGTACAGCCTCGGTAGGTGGATGTTTAGAGCTCAGAGAGTTAAGCTGTTTCTGTATAATAATATTTAGAACATAGAATGTTAATACAACCTCGGTAGCTGAATGTTTAGAACTCAGAGAGTTAAACTGTTTTTGTATAATAATATTTAGAATATAGAATGTTAATACAGTCTCAGTAGGTGAATGTTTAAAACTCAGAGTTAAGCTGTTTCTGTATAATAATATCTAGAACAAAGAATGTTAATACAGCCTCGGTAGCTGGATGTTTAAAACTCAGAGTTAAGCTGTTTCTGTATGATAATATCTAGAACAAAGAATGTTAATACAGCCTCGGTAGCTGGATGTTTAGAACTCAGAGTTAAGCTGTTTCTGTATAATAATATCTAGAACAAAGAATGTTAATACAGCCTCGGTAGGTGAATGTTTAGAATTAAGAGAACCAGTGCTGTCTTTGTAGAATAATGTTTAGAACATGTGTTTCTCTACTGTCTCAGTAGGATAATACTTAAAAAGTACAGCCCTAGAAGGATCATGTTTAGAACGTAGGGTTTCAGTAGTATCTCAATTGGATAGTTATAAATATGTTTACTGTTGATAAAGCATTTTTTATATAAACTGAAAGTAATTATTTCTATACAGCCATCTCTATAGTCCAATTTAGAACTGCATGTGAAATTTCTTTATGTAAATGTCGATTCATCTTAATTAGAAAATTCTGAGATTATCATGAAATATGAACAGACTGTTTCATCACCTTTTCCTGTTCACTTCAGTTCTCGTCCCATTCACAACACATTGTGAGGTTCTGTGAAGAAAAGGAAACAATATTTTATTTGCTTAATGTGAACGCCCTCTACAAGCTAGCGAAGCATTGTTATAATTTATTGTATTTCTCATAAGACTATTACATTTTAAACTTTACTATATTTTAGTCTGTAGATTTAGAAGAGCGTATAATTAGAGTATTCCAACTACATTTTGTTTGTCACTTCCATTGCCGATGAAACGTTTCGATCAATTCAAAGACCCGGCATGGCCAGGTAGTTAAGGCACTCAATTCGTAATCTGAAGATTGCTGGTTCGAATCCCTGTCACACTAAATATGCTCGCCTTCTGAAGAGATTTGAATTAATTGGTTTGGTTTGTTTTTGAATTTCACGCAAAGCTACTCGAGGGCTATCTGCGCTAGGCGTCCCTAATTTAGCAGTGTAAGACTAGAGGGAAGGCAGCTAGTCATCATCACCCACCGCCAACTCTTGGGCTACTCTTTTACCAACGAATAATAGGATTGACTATCACATTATAACGCCCACGCGGTTGAAAGGACGAGCACGTTTGGTGTGACGGGGCAGTCTGGCTGGAATAAAACAAACACAAGAGTGGTCGGAACTATAACAATTGTTGCTGTAACAAATGGCTTATAGAGCTCTAAATTGGTCAAAACGTTTAATCAGGAATGGTGGATATGGCAAATATAGTGTGGTTAGATTTATATTATTATATATTCTTGTATTTCTCGAAGGTCCCTAAAGGACTAGATAAAAAATGTAATGTTAAAAATATAATAGACCTAATACTCATATCTCATGATAGTAATAATTACGAATATTTTATAGCGGAAAAGAAAAACATCTACATATATTAAGAGTTATTTGTGCTTGATTGAGTTCTATCTATTCATTTGATTTAAATAAGTATTTTTGTAAGAAGATAAGGCTACGTTAACTTCAGGTAACATGCATTCTCCTCACATTTAACAATATGACGAATGACTTCAGATTTTCATCGTTTTGAAAGTATTTTAATAACATATTCATGCAAGGTCTACAATATTTGCTTAATTCGACTGCAGACGACAACACGAGCTGGATAGCTAGCCATTAGGCTGTCTTCCCACCCCCTCACTCTTTACGTACAGTTCGATAGCCAGTCCCATTAATCACTGGTGTTCGTACTGTTTCGTACTTTCATGTAACGTCTAAATGACACTGAATATTTTATTCCTGTTTATAATGTTACTAACGATACGGCGAGTGATGCACTAAGCTTTGGTGGCCATTTTCGCACTTCCGGTAAGTGACTTCCGCAATTTACAGCCTTTCAGCTATTACTGACTAATGTATCATGGCAAGAGGCGGAGTAATACTACTGTTCCGCACGAAAGAATCGAGACCCGACAATCATTTCTACTGGCACGAAATCTCAAATTCGAAATCGCTATGCTAAACAATAAATATACACAGTTTCTTAGAAAGGGTTAAATATTCTGGAAACATTTAAAAAAAACCTTCTAGAATCATTTCATCAAGCTTACTAGTTGATCTGTAATTAAAATACAAAGAAAAAACCAATAAAAATGACTTTCAATGAGTGTTCTGTTAGAATAATATTCAATAAAGATAAAATATCTAAAATAAGAGTAAGCTAAAAACGAAGATAAGGAATATACAGTATCAGAAAGTCAACTCGCCACCATTAGCTACAACAAAGGTTTTAGTTTCTTTGTTTTATATCAAAGTTACACTGGGCTATCTGCTGTGTTCACCTAGGGAAATAGAATCCAAGATTTATATAGTTGTAAATACTGAGACCGCCATTTTTTATGTATTTTTATTACTACAAGAAATCTAAATATTTGCTTTGGTAGTACAGAACCAGTATGGTTTCTCTCTTATATAAACGTCTTACAACTTTTCCTAATTTAATTTTTACGTTAGTATTTATTGTGATTAGTTTGTGTGTTTTGCTTTTGAATTTCGCGCAAAGTTACACGAGGGCTGTCTGAGTTAGCCGTCCCTAATTTTACAGTGTAAAACTAGAAGGAAAGCAGGTAGACATCATCAACCAACTCTTGGGCTACTGTTTTACCAACGAATAATGGGATTGACCGTCACATTATAAGGCTCCCACGACTGAAAGGGCGAACATGTTTGGTGTGATGGGGATTGCGAGCCGAGCGCCTTAACCACCTGGCCATGCCGGGCCTTATTGTGGTTAGACAGCCTACAGATATTGTTTTCAAACATTTAGTTTTTTTAAAAAAAACGTCCACTGTTATTCCATTTTGTTAGCATTCACCAAAAAAAGAAAACCCTCCAACTTTTACGCTATAAATGCTCACAAATATATCGCGTATGACCATCTTATAAAACGTTAAATGTTGTTGTACTTTAATTTGGAAGTTATAAAAATCCATAACGTGATAAAATCTGAAAACCACTAGAGAGGGCGTTCGACTAAAACAAAATGCTGACGTCATCATTGTTTTATCTTTTCCTTCGTAGTTTTGGGATACCTTTCTCGGTTATTTCTATCCCGTGCTTAATTTCTAGGAATAAGAAATCTGGATCCATGTTTACGATTGGAGATATTTGACTTTTAGCAAGACAACAACTGAAATGTTATTTGTGATAGAACTAAAGTAATTTACGTTAGTTGACTACACGAGTCAAATTTCAATTCATTGTGCAACAGAGACGCTCCTGAGATACAGGGTTTACGGTTTTAGGTGAATAATAATCCGGCGTGAATTAACTAAAAGCCTTAATATATTCTTGTTATGAAAAAAAAAAGTTGATGTCAACCTTTATTTTTTGTGATCCTTAAGAAAGGTATGGTGTGTCAACCTTTATTTTTTGCGATCCCTGAGAAAGGTATGGTGTGTCAACCTTTATTTTCTGTGATCCTTAAGAAAGGTATGGTGTGTCAACCTTTATTTTCTGTGATCCTTAAGAAAGATATGGTGTGTCAACCTTTATTTTCTGTGATTTTTAAGAAAGGTATGGTGTGTCAACCTTTATTTTCTGTGATCCTTAAGAAAGATATGGTGTGTCAACCTTTATTTTCTGTGATTTTTAATAAAGGTATTGTGTGTCAACCTTTATTTTTTGTGATCCTTAAGAAAGGTGAACCTTTATTTTCTGTGATCCTTAAGAAAGATATGGTGTGTCAACCTTTATTTTCTGTGATCCTTAAGAAAGATATGGTGTGTCAACCTTTATTTTCTGTGATCCTTAAGAAAGATATGTCAACCTTTATTTTCTGTGAAAGGTGTGGTGTGTCAACCTTTATTTTCTGTGATCCTTAAGAAAGGTATGGTGTGTCAACCTTTATTTTCTGTGATCCTTAAGAAAGGTATGGTGTGTCAACCTTTATTTTCTGTGATCCTTAGGAAAGGTATGGTGTGTCAACCTTTATTTTCTGTGATCCTTAAGAAAGGTATGGTGTGTCAACCTTTATTTTCTGTGATTTTAAGAAAGGTATGGTGTGTCAACCTTTATTTTCTGCGATCCTTAAGAAAGGTATGGTGTGTCAACCTTTATTTTCTGCGATGTTATATGGTGTGTCAATCTTTTATTTTCTGTGATCCTTAAGAAAGATATGGTGTGTCAACCTTTATTTTCTGTGATTTTTAAGAAAGGTATGGTGTGTCAACCTTTATTTTCTGTGATGCTTAAGAAATGTATGGTGTGTCAACCTTTATTTTCTGTGATCCTTAAGAAAGATATGGTGTGTCAACCTTTATTTTCTGTGATCCTTAAGAAAGATATGGTGTGTCAACCTTTATTTTCTGTGATCCTTAAGAAAGGTATGGTGTGTCAACCTTTATTTTCTGTGATCCTTAGGAAAGGTATGGTGTGTCAACCTTTATTTTCTGTGATCCTTAAGAAAGGTATGGTGTGTCAACCTTTATTTTCTGTGATTTTTAAGAAAGGTATGGTGTGTCAATCTTTATTTTCTGCGATGCTTAAGAAATGTATGGTGTGTCAACCTTTATTTTCTGTGATCCTTAAGAAAGATATGGTGTGTCAACCTTTATTTTCTGTGATTTTTAATAAAGGTATTGTGTGTCAACCTTTATTTTCTGCGATGCTTAAGAAATGTATGGTGTGTCAACCTTTATTTTCTGTGATCCTTAAGAAAGATATGGTGTGTCAACCTTTATTTTCTGTGATTTTAATAAAGGTATGGTGTGTCAACCTTTATTTTCTGCGATGCTTAAGAAATGTATGGTGTGTCAACCTTTATTTTCTGTGATCCTTAAGAAAGATATGGTATGTCAACCTTTATTTTCTGTGATTTTTAAGAAAGGTATGGTGTGTCAATCTTTTATTTTCTGTGATCCTTAAGAAAGATATGGTGTGTCAACCTTTATTTTCTGTGATCCTTAAGAAAGGTATGGTGTGTCAACCTTTATTTTCTGTGATGCTTAAGAAATGTATGGTGTGTCAACCTTTATTTTCTGTGATCCTTAAGAAAGATATGGTGTGTCAAACTTTATTTTCTGTGATCCTTAAGAAAGATATGGTGTGTCAACCTTTATTTTCTGCGATCCTTAGGAAAGGTATGGTGTGTCAACCTTTATTTTCTGCGATCCTTAGGAAAGGTATGGTGTGTCAACCTTTATTTTCCGTGATCCTTAGGAAAGGTATGGTGTGTCAACCTTTATTTTCTGTGATCCTTAAGAAAGGTATGGTGTGTCAACCTTTATTTTCTGTGATCCTTAAGAAAGGTTTGGTGTGTCAACCTTTATTTTCTGCGATCCTTAAGAAAGGTATGGTGTGTCAACCTTTATTTTCTGTGATCCTTAAGAAAGGTATTGTGTGTCAACCTTTATTTTCTGTGATCCTTAAGAAAGGTATGGTGTGTCAACCTTTATTTTCTGTGATCCTTAAGAAAGATATGGTGTGTCAACCTTTATTTTCTGTGATCCTTAAGAAAGATATGGTGTGTCAACCTTTATTTTCTGCGATCCTTAGGAAAGGTATGGTGTGTCAACCTTTATTTTCTGCGATCCTTAGGAAAGGTATGGTGTGTCAACCTTTATTTTCTGTGATCCTTAGGAAAGGTATGGTGTGTCAACCTTTATTTTCTGTGATCCTTAAGAAAGGTATGGTGTGTCAACCTTTATTTTCTGTGATTCTTAAGAAAGGTATGGTGTGTCAACCTTTATTTTCTGCGATGCTTAAGAAAGGTATGGTGTGTCAACCTTTATTTTCTGTGATCCTTAAGAAAGATATGGTGTGTCAACCTTTATTTTCTGTGATTTTTAATAAAGGTATGGTGTGTCAACCTTTATTTTCTGCGATTCTTAAGAAATGTATGGTGTGTCAACCTTTATTTTCTGTGATCCTTAAGAAAGATATGGTGTGTCAACCTTTATTTTCTGTGATCCTTAAGAAAGGTATGGTGTGTCAACCTTTATTTTCTGTGATCCTTAAGAAAGATATGGTGTGTCAACCTTTATTTTCTGTGATCCTTAAGAAAGATATGGTGTGTCAACCTTTATTTTCTGCGATCCTTAGGAAAGGTATGGTGTGTCAACCTTTATTTTCTGTGATCCTTAAGAAAGGTATCGTGTGTCAACCTTTATTTTCTGCGATGCTTAAGAAAGGTATGGTGATTCTCACTAAATAATTTTGTTTAACAAGCTGGAAAGGTAACAAAATTAATTTATCATTAGTGACACGAAATGTAGACTGTTTATAGTTAAGGAGCTAAATGGTTAATTGACAGGGAAAATTATCAGAAGCTACTTCGTGATATCAACGTTACTCTGACATACCAGTTCGAGATCAAGTCTTTTGTTTCTTTGTTTTAGAGCAAAGCTACACAATAGGCTATCTGCGCTCTACCAACATCAGGGAACCAAACCCAAAGACCTGGCATTGAAAGTCTGTAATTTCACCGCTGACCTGCTGGGAGACAGTTGTATTAACATAAAAAAATTATTGCAATAATATTATAAAAACAAACAAACGAACATGGTATCTTGCATATTGAGTAAAGTAACATTAGAGAATAAACAAAGTAGGTTATAGTTGTTATAGAGAAAGAATACGAAACTCATCCTTCTGCATCAGGAACGTTTGTCAAAATCTCATTTGAAAAGGAAACTGTTAGTGGCAATCCTGGTTAATTAGCTAATTATCGTTACTTCTCTTAGTCTGAGAGTTAGGTGTTTCCTAGTGACCAGCATGCTAAAACGGGAAAGTCGAAAATTCATGATCCGATTCCTTTTTTGCTTCAAAAATTGTGAAGTACCAAATTATTTATTATTACTATTGCTGCTGTGTTTATCGTTTATCCATTTTTTATCTCCTTCTATCATTTAGTTTATCTACGAACTTTTAGTTGTATTAAAACGCTAACTCACTTTCTACCTAATCATTTGTATTTTGTGTAAATATGTGTGTATAACGAAACTGATACCAGTGTACAGATACTCGTAGCACAAGAAAATGTAAATTTGTGATGACATGAGGATGTACTCTCGTGACTTAATCAGTGAATAAATATTCTTGCTGGAAACTTTACTAAGAGAGAGAGAAATTACTATTATCTTTGTTTATCACTCAAAATTGTTATTGATATAGAAAAGTGTTTTTGGAGTAATGTATTTGCTTTATTTTTGTTTTTTGGAATTAGATTTTTTTTTCTTTCTGGTTCTTTATCCCGATTTAATAATTTAAATAATATTTATATTATTAATGTTTAACATACATTGTTTATTGGTGTATAGGCCTGGCCAGTTACTTGTTAATTAACTGTATTTTGATAAGTGTTGATTTTATTTCTAAGTGTTCCTATTGTTAAATAAAATGTTTTTTGTTGTTAAACCCTAATTGTAGCGGCATGTACATTTTAGACAGTTACAAAACGCCCTTCGCATTTTGCCGCCATGGATGAGGTTTAAGAGTAACAAATCTCAATATTCAATAAGTTGAGAGTAAGTAGTCAAACAGTTAGCAGTGATTACTGTCGGTTAGCTGTCTTTTCTCTAAAGATGTAGTCTGCCAGCTCAAAATAAAGGGCCCCCCAGTGGCTCAGCCGTATGTCTGCGGACTTACAACGCTAAAATCCGGGTTTCGGTACCTGTGGTGGGCAGAGCACAGATAGCTTTGTGCTTAATTCAAAACAACAACAAAATAAAGGAAGGATGCATGTACATTACTCTCTGTAACTGTGCGAAAAATTCTGAAACAAACAAGCAAATGAATTTTTTGTTTGAAATATGTGCAACATCCCTCTTTTGAGTAGTTAATAATACAATGTTACTAAAGCCTTGTTATAAACGTTAATAAATCTGATCAAAACTAGGTTCTTGAGAACTGGTTCATTATCATTGTCAGTATTCTTTATAAGAAATCAGTTGTCTGTACCTCAGATATTAATTTTTGTAGTGTGTATATATATATATATATATATATATCGTAGCTACTAATGCTATCTGGTGCAATACCTACTGTTCTACCTGTCGATCGTAAGGAAGGTGATCAATCAGCAGTACAAGGAATTGAGTTTTACTCTCATAACGCATCCATAGATTAAAGTACAGGGAATATTCTGTGGTATCAAGGGTTCCAATCAGCTCTGAAATGCAAATTTCTACTGCAAGGATAACTGGTGTTCGCCTAGACGTGACAATATGTTTAGTTTCAACTTTCGTATCCAGTCTAAGTAATTTCTTAGTTGAAGCTAATGAGAAAAAAAAAAAAAATCGTATCATAATTTCGAAGCTTAGATTTAAAAAAGAATGTATATAAACATTAAAATTTCTTGCCTTCCCTTCTATTTCTGACTGCAAAAAATAGTTAATTAATTATTAGATCTAATATGACAAATAATTATGGTTCTTATATTTAATGGGCGTTAAACATTAGGATTATTTTAAGGATAAGGAGATCTTAGTTCAATAAATTCATTCTTAATGTATGAACGTGAACGAATATTAAAAAATGTAAAATCGTGGGAAGAACGAGAAACTTCTAGTTAACAAGCAAAAACAAACTTTAGTGTTGTGAACTAGGAGATAACGACATAAACATGTGTTTGAGAAACTCGGAATGTCTTCGTTCTTTTATGAATAACATAATTCCGTTAATTGGCAAGACGTTCATTACAAGGTAAAGTAGCTTCGCTTTGCTTTTTTTTTGTGGATATATGGGTATGTTGGATTTTAGATTCCCAGAAGGGTCAGGTGCAAAAGACCTCAAAATGTGTGCTTTTCCTTGTCGAGATCGTTTCTTAGGGCCATCTAGTGCTCAAATAAAAAACTAGGTTAACAAGATTAACTGCTCAAACATTTTATTATAACATAACTAAATTCTGCAAAACTTATTCTTTTCGTCTTCATCATTAACCTAAAAAAAAAAAAAAATTTGGATTTTTCTGGACCTGTTTGTTGGAAAGTACTTTATAATTATGGTCACTCACAATAGATTTACATATACTTACCTTTAGTATGAACGAATTTGTACCCCTGGTGGGACAGCGGATTTACAACGCTACAATCTGGATTTTCACTCTCAGCTGCAGACACATTAAGTTATCAGATATATTTTGCTATAAAACACGCACATATATTTAAAGAGCTAAATATTTTTCTTGTGTTCTGTAAAACTAATTTTGATTTCGGAAACTCGTAAGATTTCTTTTCCGTTGCCATTAGCTTAATTCAGTCAAGTATAACAACGAATACAATTTATTTTACCACGAATATAGGCGGTATTTAAGACACGTAATATTTTTTATCAAAAATCTTAGTTTTTTCTTCTAGTGGAATTATTTTCTTAAAACATTTTTTTCAATGTAAAGGTAAAAAGTTGAGATAAACTGATAACATTATGTAACACAAATTTTGTTCCTGGATAGTATGTGTTATTTCTTAATTGCTTATGTTGTAAAAACACAGAAAATTGTCATTATTCCCTTTAAACTTTGCTTTTGGACATGGATAATGAAATTTAGGGCAAATTTGCACGTTTTCATTTACATAAGGTCTAAATAAAACAACATATGAATCAAGATTTACATGTATTTACACTAAAGTTATACAAAAATGTTTAGAAGTGAGTAGTTTTTCGAGATTTGCGACTGTAATGTAAATCACTTTCAAGTATCAGCCCCCAAATATAGTCTCCCATTTTCGTTATATGCTCCCAGTTCACAAAAGCAAAGTTTGAAGAGAAAAATAGGTGTTTTTTTCCATTTACTTTAGACATAAGCAATTGGGAAATAACGCTTTTTGCCCAGGAACAAGAAAAAGTAAAAAATTAGTTACATAGTGTAATGCTTTTATACTATTTGCCTCGGTGGACTCAGCAGATGTGGCTTTGCTATAAGAAAACACACACACCCATACTATTTGCCTCCTAGCAACAATTTGTGGAAATATCAATAACGTTTTCAAGTCGTAAATCAAGTTAAAAGAATCGTAACATAAATTGTTAACAACACAGCTGCAAACTTTATCAATTGTACCAATAATAGTACTTAGCGGTAAAAAAAACACCTTATGTCGAAGTAGCATTAGTTAATAGGATGTGTTAAGCTGAACTTTATTAATATGATTCTCCCAGTAAATATTTTTTATTTATACTGTATGTTTTTTTATAAACTCTCTATATTTTTTTTTGAACAACGCCTTACATTATTAAAGTTAAACGTTTCTTTTTTGTTTTAAAGAAAGAGATTTTTCATCAAATGCGTCATCTTTAAGACAAGGTAATGATGGACACTCCTTGTTGTCCCTCCCAGCTGCGCAGCGGCAAGTCTAAAGGTTTATAACAGTAAACATCGGGTTTTGATACCCGTGGTATGCACAGAAAAGATAGCCCATTGTGTAGCTTTGTGTTTAATTACAAGTATACAAAGCTTTTATTATTTGGCGCTGATCATTTTTCAGTCCGTCTGTACAAAACCGCAGTGGAGAATGAATTATATTTAACCCAAATTAACCTGATTTCAAATTATATCTTTCAAAACTAGTTTACTAAATAGTGACCTCCATACTGTTTCTTGTTCACTTTATTGGCCATCTCGGGTGCACACAAGAGATAGTAGAGAAAATTATCATTATTCTCAGCCTAAAGGGATTCGAATCCGAAATATAAGAGTTCTAAGCTCTCCAACTTGAGCCACCGGGGCACTTTGGAAAGATAAATTTGATTAACGATATTTTGACAGATATAACTTATGTACGAGGGATAATCTCACTTCACAAGAATGATTTCATTTTGCTAATATAGTAGTGTTTCATGTGGGTGTATGGTGCCATAGGCAACATATTTAGTACAAGTAAATTTGGTTTTTGACCATTCGGCATCCAATGATGCCACACGAAGACCTTCTGCTTGAGAAATGTGTCACAACTCTTTCTGAGTGAAGGACATTTGTACAGCGATATTATTAAATGCTCTAGAATCACGAGTATTTATATTTAAATACTACATTTAAAGCTATAATATTTATATATTAAAGCTACAGGTGGGCTATCTGCGCTAGCCGTCCCTGATTTAGCAGTGTAAGATTAGAGGGAAGGCAGCTAGTCATCACCACCCTCCGCCAACTCTTTGGCTACTCTTTTACCAACGAATAGTGAGACTGATTGTTACATTATAACGCCCCTACGGCTGAAAGGGAGAGCATGTTTGATGCAAAGAGGATTCGAAGCCGCGACCCTCGGATTAAGAGTCGAGTGTCTTAACCACCTGGCCATGCCAGGCTCAGAACTAAAGGAAGGAAGCTTTGACTGTTCTGCGAGGAAAGGGGAAAAAATTGCCAGTCGAACAATTAGCGCAACAGTGGGTTCTTAAACAACACCATAACACAATTCGGAACAATTATATCTATATGCTATCAAAAACACCATTTGACGTTAAGGAGATGTGTTCATCTTATCACCTTTTGTGTGGGAGGGTCAGAGTTGTCTCTCTCGTAATCATAGATTGTCCATGCGAATGATGGAATTTAACATACATTTGATATATTTCTGTGAGTTGGTCGCTCGTCGCTGCTCTCCAGTAGTACAGTGGTAAGTCCACGGATTTATAATCTCCAGTCAGGCATTCGATTCCGCACGGTGGGCTCGGCAAATAGCTCCAAGTGTTTCTTTGCTATAAAAAAACACACACACTAATAATTAAACAAATATTTATAATAAGTTACTATCTTAAATCTTTGAAATATAATTTATGTAAAATTATAACGTTTTATTCGATATGTTTTATATTTCTTACATTGTATTTTGCTGTTGTGATTAAAGGTAATTATATTACTAAAGAATGTAATATATTATAGTATGGAACTTAAGTGGAAACTTCGGTAAGGAAATATACTGATATTCTGTTGCCAGTTATCAAGTATAAGTCTCTTCTTTATACTATACGAAATTCACGGGTGAAATCCATTTAAGGCTCATTCCTTCACGCAGAACTTTGATAGGTTTTCTTGATTTTAAATAGCTACTAGCTAGGATTCATTATAAGATTGTTGGAGGAAAAAAATATTACCACAAAGAAATGATATATTTTTTCTCAAGAGTAAGGTAATCCGTTTACAGGTGTGCTTGGAGTCTTACAACTAAAATTATGGGTTCAATACCCACGGTGAACACGTCACAGCTTATTCACATTGTATTTTTATACGCTGAAACGAACGATCATTAAGCTATTTGATCTATAAAAGAATATTGAAATTATATGTTTTATCTTTTCATATTACAAACACTATAGTGTTCGAAAAAATGTATTGCTAATAATAATACAACATGGTGAAATCATAATGGGCAAACACATGGATGAGAATGTATTTTGGCAACGTGTTGTTGTAGGCTATATTTTCAATATTTTAATTTGGATGTCGAATAGGGAAGCGTGACGAAGTCTAGAAAGTTCATGAAAGTTAAAAATCAATAACTAATCAGCAAGTAATTAATAAGTTATTCAGTTCAATATTAGTAGTGAGAGTTGTTGCGTTTATTCAATTACTTGGTGAGTTAGTGTTTATCTATCGATCGGTTAGCTTTAAGAATTAATTTTAGAAATATCTTAGGCATCTCTACCAGTATTCTTAAAATTTCTGTTGAAATTGTATTTAATGTTAGGTCTATTTTAGTTTTAGAGTTTATGTTGAAAGCCGTATTAGGCTTACAAGTGCATGTGGTAGTAGCAAATATTGTTGAAGACATAAATTAATTCGTTATTATTAGGTGAACTGAACTTGGTATTATATTTTACCAAGTGTTAAAAACAAAAACGCGCAACAATATAACACGTTAAATTATTTAATGTAATAAACTTTTATGTTTTTTGTGTATAAACTCAGTTTTTTCTAATAAACTTAGCAATAAATCATCGTTTTTGACTATTTGTTGATAAAATGACTTACTGCGAAGAAGTCTAAAAGCGAAAGGTTTTCTGTGGTTACGAGTGAAACAGGAGGTAAAATGTCTAACTGGATCTTAGCTCTGACACGTGAGTGTGTTTTTTGTTTTATAGGAAAGTCACATCAGATTATCTGCCAAGTCCACCGACGGGAATCGAACCGCTGATTTATCGTTGAAAATCCATATACTTACCACGGTACCTCAGCTTTTGGAACGCAGGCCTACAAAATTGTACTAGTAGCGAAATGATAATGAATATAAGTAAACACGATAAAATGTAAACCAAGAAATGTTTGTGTTGTTACTTTTATTCAACACACAGAATGACAAGAGGAAACATGAAAAATGATTCAGCAAAGGAAATTGGGCGAAACTGACAGAGGAAGGGTGTTTGTCTTGGGTGGACATGTGTGAAGACCAAAGGTTGATGAATGGTAAAGAGATGGCAGTTGCTTGGAAAGAGTCCAAGAGGAAACCAAAACGAATATGGATGAATGACGTGAGGGCAATGGCGAGAAATACAAAAACACGAGCACATCTAGAGAACGAAGTACAGGAGGGAGCAGCACATCTAGAGAACGAAGTGCAGAAGGGGCAGCATGTTTGTTTTAAGTTAAGCACAAATCTACACAATGGGTTGTCTTGTGCTTTGCCCACCACAGGTATCGAAATCCGGATTCTAGCAGTGTAAGTCCGCAGACATGCCGCTGTGCCACTGGGATGCAGGGCAGTATGAATAAGAGCAGCAATCTCATTCAACCATAACACTAGAAAGGGTTTCTTGTTTCAGTACAAAACTGACAGCGAGCTATCTGTGCTTTGTCTGCCATCACCAAGAGTTAAATTATTTTTTAGTCTATCTATTATCGCTAATGTTAGTTTCGAAAATCCTTTATCCAGATTTCTTTATTTTACTAAAGCGTACAATGTTTAAGTATGATCCTATGTCCTCCCCTCTCTCAGTGGTAAGTTACTGAGCTTCTGACACTCAAAATCAAGTTTAGATAATTGCGATGAGCAGAGCACAGACAATCTGTCGTGTATCTTTACGCTTTATAACGAACAACAGTCTCTTTGCCTTTCCAGTTATATCATAGCTATTAAAGCTATGTTAGCCAATGAATATAGATATTTCTCCCTACACTCGTCATCAAAAGTAATGTTAAAGTTAATCAAAAGTTAAAGATAAATGAAATGCATTCAACTGCAAGATAAGGTTGAAAACCGTAATGTTATATACAATAGACCTTCCCGTCCATAGAACAGTTATAAATTACTGAACATATCCAACTGAAACCAGTTTTCTGAGTATTGCTTCTTTCGATATTTTAAGGTACTCGACACGTAACCTGAGGGTCGCGGGTTCGATGCTATCTCACACCAAACATGCTCGCTCTTTAGTAGTGGGGGCGTTAAAATGTGATGATCAATCCCACTATTCATTGGTAAAATAGTAGCCCAAGAGTTGGCGGTGGGTGGTGTGACTAGTTAACCTTCTAGTCTTATATTGCTAAATTAGGGACGGCTAGCGCAGATAACCTTCGTGTAGCTTTGCGCGAAATTAGAAAAACAAACAAATCAAATCTTTCGCTGTGTACCTGAACCATATATCGTTTATATGTAAGTGTATAGATATTGTTGAAATAAATCTGATTAAAAAAATCAGTGTTCAAGTGACATCGACAAAAAGCTAATGTTTTGTGTATTATCTAATATCGTTAAGTTTCATAGACTTTTATTCCATTTCAAGACATATTACTTAATTCACTAAAATAATAATTTGTAATGTATATGAACGTATTCTTTCAACATTATATTTAAATTACGAATATGATTTTAATTTCTAATAGTTTAAATTGTAACGAGTATCTTTGCTCGTTAACTTTAAGTTTTTACTTATAGAAGGTAAAAATTAAGTATGCACGTTTCGAAAGACTGGGACTCGGCATAGTCCGGTGGTTAAGGCGTTCGACTCTTTATATGAGGGTCGCGGGTTCGAATCGCCCTCGCACCAAACATGCTCACCCTTTCAGCCGTTGGGACTTTATAATGTAACGGTTAATCCCACTATGCGCTGTTAAAAGAGTAGTCCAAAATTTGGCGGTGGGTGATGGTGATTAGCTGCCTTTCCTCTAGTCTTACACTGCTAAATTAGGGACGGTTAATGCAGATAGCCATCGTGTAGCTTTGCGCGAAATTCACAAACAAACAAACAAACAATCGAAAGACTGTACTGTTTCCATTAGTTCGTGATAAAAAACACATCAATACTGAAATCAACAACTTGGTGTCGAAGCATAACTCTCGAAAGTCATCATCTCACCTGCTTAAAGAATGATATATTTACAGATCCACAGTTTTCCAGTTAGCAACAGTAGCTTCAATAACAGATAACAATAGTAATTTCAATAATGGGCAGGCGGCAGAAAGTGTATTATGAAGTCGAACATGAATTCTTTAAGTTTTACCGAGTTGAAGAAATAGCCAAGAGACAGCGTAAACATTAACTGAATAATTGTTTTTATCATCAATACAAATTAAAGTTACTAGGACAACTTGATGACAGACAGTGCTTATAGCTGACAGAAGAACAGGTTTTAATTTCTTTTTTTTTGTTTGTGGTTAAGCACAAAGCTACACAACATTGAAGTTTCCATTAAAGTGAAGTATTCGGTTCATCTAAGGTATAAATCGGTTTCAGCGAGAGAAAATAACGGTTTCCCAATAAACCTTTATCAGCACATATCAAACACCGCCTAGCCCTGAAAGAATTTTGATGGCCACTAAACCTTGTTTAAGAAGCTGACTGTTATGGTTCCCCAAGTTAATGGCCATACCCAACTTGTGCTTGACTGTTATGTTTCCTCAAGTCAATGGACAGACCTGACTTGTGCTTCTTTAGTTATCAGAGCTAAAGAGGCAACAACTATGATTCCTGCATCTTATGGGTAGTTGGGCAAATATTATGTGCTGTGCCAAAATACAATGGGACAAACAACCTGGGAAGCCTTGCCCATTCACTGGTACTCAGTTAGACTGTGTTACTGGCTGACCCGTCCTCAGCAGATCATAATCTCCATGTGATGCAAGCATTTCAGTTGGATATGACTGAACCAATTATATTCATCATCAAAGAGTATAGTGCCTGTCTTTCAAAGATAGGATATGCATGTTCGAATACAGCTTTTGGGGTATTTATATTCGAATACTTTGGTAGGAAAAATTAAAGCATTCGTATTAATGCTCCTGAATAAGCGAAATGTCAACTTTTATGCTCATCAAAGTTCTAGACTGCTATTATTACATCTGTAGCATATTAATGTCTTCTTTCTGTACAAGCTTTGTTCCAATGGGTAAGTTTCCCTTGGGAACGAAGTTTGTACTGAAAACGAAATTAACACTTTTCTGTACAGAATATAACACAACATAATAAGTTATTTGATAAATGTAAACGTTGGCTTCACATTGGTTATAAATAATGTAGTATTGAACATAAGGATTGACAAATCCTGAAACAAAAGATGTCATACGTGAGTGTGGCAAGAGAGACGTGATTTTGCTATTTGATGGCTATGTAACTAAACGCAGTTGAAGGCTATGTAAATAATGCTTTGCCTGGGGAATGACAACATTATAATGAGCAATTTACGTTAAATTTCGTATTTGATGGAGGGATGGTAAATAAATTAGAGAAAAAGGATTGTTTAGAGAAAAAGTCACGTTTCTCACACTAGAAGAAATACAGAATTAAAAGAAAAATATTGCTATATAAGAATGAGTGTGTGTTTTTTCTTATAGCAAAGCAACATCTGGCTACCTGCTGAACCCACCGAGGGGAATCGAACCCCTGATTTTAGCGTGGTAAATCCGAAGGCATACCGCTGTACTAGCGGGGGGCTTATTTAAAATTAAGAGCTTAAAACTTATATATATTAAAATATGGATTATTATCTACGATTTTATACTATACTAATTGATATACCATAATTACATTTTGAATGCAACTTACTAAAACCATCATGTCATGCGTAGTAAAAAATACCCATGACGAGAATGCTAAATCAGGTCAGTATTCTCCAACTGGCTTAAAATTCATTGTACTACATGGTTATAGAGCCAGTCAAGTCACTTGAGCGAATTTGAGACTGGTACTTATCTGTTTTCAGTAATACATGAATTATTCCTATTGATAGATCTAATCACATCAAGGTGAGGGGTAGATATATGCGCGTATATTTCTACTTCAGGAAAAAGAAAATCTGTTAATATATTTGGCAGCAAGGAGAAACTCACAACTGTTCGATGGATAACATTATTTTTCAGTTGGAACTAATTGTTTCACCTGATGGCAGAAAAAGCTCAAACTGCTGGACATTGTCTTCCAATAATGCCTCTCGTTTCTTTTGTCTTGTTTCAAGTGGCAATGGCTAAAGATGGAATTGGGCTATCATTGTCACAAACGTCTGGAAGCTATATAGACTATTTAATATCAGATTAATCAGACTGTACATCGCCATGATGATTCTCAGTCGATTCGATTGTTTCTCCTGTGCACCAAGATCGAACATCAGAGATGAAAATCATTTAGCTGCTCTGGAGCTTTATTTTATGGTAGTGTTCATTCCTAAGTTTGCCTTTACAGCGATATTTTTGTCACGCACTTATGGAAATTCACTGAAGAAGTCAACGTCCAGAAGAGAACTTCTCCAGGTCCTAGCTAATGTCTCAAACAGCCTTTTGTTCTCAGCAACAATTTTTATTTCTTAGTTAGAAAATCTTTATACAAAAAATCTAACTTTCTGTATCCAAGACATTTGAACTTGAAGCGTCCAAGAATAAATAAAAGCATATTAAAATGCATTTTTCAAGAGAAAAAACCCTCAAAAAACAAATCCTGGTCATGGTACCAAAGTTGTCCATGTTATCTTATTCTGTAGTACTTTAAGATATACTGTTTTCCCGTTAAAATAAAAATAGTTAACCACAATAACTAAATTAACATCAATAAAAGTGTATCACTGAGTTAAATATTAACCTTCTTAATTAGAGTAAGAGACAGAAAGAGTGGGCCTGGCATGGCCAGGTGGCTAAGGTGGTAATCTAAGGGTCGCGTGTTCGAATCCCCATCGCACTATACATACTCGCCCCTTTCAGCCGTAGGAGCGTTATAATGTGATGGTCGATCACGCTATACGTTGGTAAAAGAGTAGCCCATGAGTTAGCGGTGGGTGATGATGACTAGCTACCTTCCCTCTAGTCTTATGGCCCGGCATGGCCAGATGGGTTAAGGCGTGCGACTCGTAAACTGAGGGTCGCGTGTTCGCATTCTCATCGCACCAAACATGCTCGCCTTTTCAGCCGTGAGGGCGTTATAATATGACGGTCAATTCCACTATTTGTTGGTAAAAGAGTAACCCAAGAGTTGGCGGTGGGTGGTGATGACTAGTTGCCTTCCCTCTAGTCTTACACTGCTAAATTAGGGACGGCTAGCGCAGATATTCCTTGAGTACCTTTGCGCGAAATTCAAAAACAAACGAACAAACCAAACAGAAACAGTGTAAGAATAAACTGAACATGAATATTCGTTAATCAACAACAATAGCGAGTGCATTTCAAGAATATACAATACTTCTAGGTGACAGAATTGTTTTGTTTGTTTGTTTTGGAATTTCGCACAAAGCTACTCGAGAGCTATCTGTGCTAGCCGTCCCTAATTTAGCAGTGTAAGACTAGAGGGAAGGCAGCTAGTCATCACCACCCACCACCAACTCTTGGGCTACTCTTTTACCAACGAATACTGGGATTGACCGTCACATTATAACGCCCCCACGGCTGGGAGGGCGAGCATGTTTGTCGCGACTCGGGCGCGAACCCGCGACCCTGAGATTACGAAGCGCACACCTTAACGCGCTAGGCCATGCCAGGCTACCTAGGTGACAGAAAAGAGACATTCAAACTTTTTGTCTTATTAAGAAAAGATTATATTCTAGATTGAGATAGTGTGAACGTTATATCCTCATGCTAGTGGATATGACAGAGCATGTACCTTGGCAACAGTGCCCGAGCTTGCATGACGCATTCTCGACGTACAAAAGAAACAGTGGTACTAGCGTATTGCTGTAGGGTGGTGTGAAGTACGAAGAGGGTGAACAAGTAATCAACGAATTACACGTTAGTAAGTAATGTGTAAAACTGATTAGCAGTTTACAAAGTATCATTGTTTTGATGGGAGTCTGTACATGTATATATACATTTTTATACAAAAGAATCCGACGTAAGTGTGCTGAGATGAAGCCAGGAGTCTTTAAAGGATTGTTACAGTGTACGACACTGGTTTCTTCAAGTAAAATGAGACATTGCTAAACTTATACACGACAGTCTCACCAGAGACTGTATACACAAAATCAAAACTAAACTTATACACGACAGTCTCGCCAGAGACTGTATACACAAAATCAAAACTAAACTTATACACGACACTCTCACCAGAGACTGTATACACAAAATCAAAACTAAACTTATACACGACAGTCTCACCAGAGACTGTATACACAAAATCAAAACTAAACTTATACACGACACTCTCACCAGAGACTGTATACACAAAATCAAAACTAAACTTATACACGACACTCTCACCAGAGACTGTATACACAAAATCAAAACTAAACTTATACACGACACTCTCACCAGAGACTGTATACACAAAATCAAAACTAAACTTATACACGACAGTCTCACCAGAGACTGTATACACAAAATCAAAACTAAACTTATACACGACACTCTCACCAGAGACTGTATACACAAAATCAAAACTAAACTTATACACGACACTCTCACCAGAGACTGTATACACAAAATCAAAACTAAACTTATACACGACAGTCTCACCAGAGACTGTATACACAAAATCAAAACTAAACTTATACACGACAGTCTCACCAGAGACTGTATACACAAAATCAAAACCAAACTTATACACGACACTCTCACCAGAGACTGTATACACAAAATCAAAACTAAACTTATACACGACACTCTCACCAGAGACTGTATACACAAAATCAAAACTAAACTTATACACGACACTCTCACCAGAGACTGTATACACAAAATCAAAACTAAACTTATACACGACAGTCTCACCAGAGACTGTATACACAAAATCAAAACTAAACTTATACACGACAGTCTCACCAGAGACTGTATACACAAAATCAAAACTAAACTTATACACGACAGTCTCACCAGAGACTGTATACACAAAATCAAAACCAAACTTATACACGACAGTCTCGCAAGAGACTGTATACACAAAATCAAAACTAAACTTATACACGACAGTCTCACCAGAGCCTGTATACACAAAATCAAAACTAAACTTATACACGACACTCTCACCAGAGCCTGTATACACAAAATCAAAACTAAACTTATACACGACACTCTCACCAGAGACTGTATACACAAAATCAAAACTAAACTTATACACGACACTCTCACCAGAGACTGTATACACAAAATCAAAACTAAACTTATACACGACACTCTCACCAGAGACTGTATACACAAAATCAAAACTAAACCTATACACGACAGTCTTGCCAGAGTCTGTGTACACAAAATCAAAACTAAACTTATACACGACAGTCTCACCAGAGACTGTATACACAAAATCAAAACTAAACTTATACACGACAGTCTCACCAGAAACTGTATACACAAAATCAAAACTAGGCCTCCTCCAACATCTTCCATAGAAAAAAGACCATGAATACTTGTTTGTGGGAAATCTTTTAAACGTATATTACTAGAACGTAAAATAAGGTCACTACTACGTAATGCGGATTTCCTGTAGGCGAGATAATGTAGGTGCTCAAAAAACGTACATTTAAAGTTTCTATAAACTAAGTAGTTTCTCACTCTTAGCTAAGGAGGAAAATAAAGAATACTTAATTGCGCTTGAACAATAATAACTATGTGGAGTTTCTTGCTATCAGGTTTATAATTATACTATATTTTAAAAGGGTCTAAAGGAGAATTAGTTTTTCTGCCATGAAAACATTCCTGTATTTACCACAAGGCATAAGATATAAAAATAAGAAGGACTAAGAGACTAAACGAAGGTGACACCAAAATACTATAAAGGTATTGGTAAAGCAGTATGGTTAAAAAAAATCGAAGAAATTAATTTCTTCTTTTCATAATTAAGGACCAATGAAACCAATAATACTCAACGAATACACAGTGAAAACAAGTGCTCTGTTTGGCTAATAAAGAACAAAATTCGAAAGAACTAGATCAATTGCCTTCCAGTAGCACAATGGCAAGTCTGAAGGCATATAGCGCTAAAACCGGGTTTCAATACACGTGGTGGACACAGCACAGATAGCTCATTGTGTAGCTTTGGGTTTATCTACAAACAAACAAAAGTGGATTAATGTTACCTAAAAGAAAACATGATTGTGCTATGCAGCATCTGTTTTTCTTTATTCTGTACCATCCGATAGAAATACACCACTTATCTATCAGCGAGTTCATTAAATAGATTAAATAGCATAGACTTTACTTAGGCTTAACGATGAAGAGTTGGTTGATAACGTTATAAAAAAGTGAGTATATTAACAAACAGGAAGCCAGATTTGAACATTGCCTTGGGTTTGTATTAATTTACAAATTCACTGAGTTAAAAATAGCATATTCTTAATACAACTAACCTTACAGTAAAGCGAAATTTTTGTTTTTTTTTACTGTGACAGGTCCCAACGGAAAAGATATTTTATAACTAAAAACACTCTAACTCGAATTTGATTTAGAGAATATGATGAAGCGTGACCTTCAAATTACCGACTTTTATTTATACCGTTAACTATCAGAGAGGCTTATATATCATATCACACTGAGAAATTAATTATTTTCAGATGCTACGACATTATCGTCAGGTTTGGTTTGTTTAGAATGTTTGTGCAAAGCTACACGAGAGCTATCTGTGTTAACCGTCCCTAATTTATCAGTATCAGACTAGAAGGAAGACAACTGGTCATCACCACCTACTGCCAACTCTTGGGCTACTCTTTAACCAACGAATAGTGGGATTGACCGTAACATTATAATGCCTCCACGGCTAAAAGGGCGAGCATGTTTGGTGTAACGAAGATTCGAACCTGCGACCTTCATATTACCCGTCGAACGCCTTAACTCACCTGGCTATGCTGGGCCGCGCGAATAGGTCCAGCGTGGCATAATAATAAACGTGACGAGTTGTGGATTCGTAAGTTCATGGTTCGAATTCCGTTTACGCAAAATCGCACGCTGTTGCTATAAGAGTACCAGTGAAATCCTACTTTTTGAAAAAAAAACATACGGAAATACGGTATAATTAGTGTTAATTGTAATGGAAAAATTAAAATATGTAAAAAATGTTCTGAAAAATTAAACTGATTTTTAAATTCAAGCAACAAACCACGTGGAAAAATAAAAATTATTTAATATTTCATTGTGAAGTATGAAACATTTCAAATAAAGCATTAAGATAACTGAAAACAGTGACAAAAAGACCTAAGTTAAGCCTATTTTACATTCATTAACTCTTGTAAGATGTTTCAGAAGTATCCGTATGTTTTGCAGAATAAAGTGTTAATGCAGACATGGACTTATCAGAAAAATATCTGAAGCGTTTTTAGTCCGTTTTACTCCACCGTATGTAATATAAGTTAATCATGATATTAACTATATCGTTGAAGTCATTTCTGTTTAGGTTACTTAAAACACCTGTGTTTAACATCTTGTCATATATAGTCACGTTCAAGCAAAACTGTTTGTAACTATAAATACGGACTAATATCCCATGGTGCTGTAATTTTCACATGTCCAGTGATTTAGTGTTTCAAAAAGAGGCAGCGGAAGTGACGTCATTGTTCTTACATTTTCACTAAACATAGATCTTCCAGTATCTTGTTGAATCGTTGTTAGAGTCATAACACTCTAAATAGTTGTTAATCTTTTGCAACAACCCTAAGATATAACCTAATACTCCTGATATTTACATTGTGACCTTTCATATGGAACTAGTTAGGTTACAACATAAGTCACAACTTCTAGCTCGTAAGTTAATGCGGAAGTTAATTAAATCACTAATTTCTGTTTGCACATTTGTCGAAATTATCTCGAAGACCTAATAGTCTTACAATAATTTTTAATACGAAATAAACCATTTAATAGTTGGTTGTGTTTTTTCAGAGCAAAGCCACATTGGGCTATCTGCTGTGTGCATCGCGAGGAATAAAACCAGAGATTTTAACGTTAAAACCAAGATATTTACCGATCTCACACAATTTAGATGATTTTTATAACGCATTTTATGTTAATTGATTTCTAATGCTATGCCTGTTTTCACCCCTTAAACCGCAATATATCATACCTGGCTTAATCATAGTCAAAAGATTCAAGTATTAATTTAGGATCAGTCAATTAATTTTTTTTATTACTAGTAACTCAAAAGGTTATGTTATAACACAAGGTAGTGTTACTTTCAAAGGGTAATGTCATACCACGAGTTAGTATTTCTTTCAATAGATTATATCACACCACAAACTAGTGTTTCTCTCCATGGGTTACGTCATACCACAAGCTTATGTTTCTCTCAATGGATAATGTCATACCACAAGCTTATGTTTCTCTCAATGGATAATGTCATACCATGAGCTAGTGTTTCTCTCAAAGGGTGATGTCATAACACAGGTTAGTGGGTTTTTTCATTGAAAATTTCATATTATTTTGAATTTTCAAAAGAAAATTCTTGGTTGAAGAATGTACTTACCTTATTATTGTTGTTCACGGTAGCCTAAATCGTTTGAGGCTGGGTTTCGCTCCGTTATGAGCTTCCTCTGTAATCAAGTATTGGCAGTATTTGAGTTTGCATTATGAAAATATTTTTTATGTAGCCTTTATTATAAAGATATCAAAAATTGTTCCCTAATAAAGTTGAATATGTTTTAATATTGACGATTTGCCTTTAAAAGCCTCTTTACTGAAATTTGCACTAAATATATTTACTTATTTTTCTACCAAATCATTTCATAATTGTTATGTAATGTAGCTGAAAATGAACTTTAGCGAAATGCTAAAACAATACAAAACCCTTCTGGTTTTGGGTTGACAGCGTTACCTTTTGCGAAAAGTTCATTTTCGGTTACAACCTAGTGGGTATTTTTGACTAGTTGTCTGTCTTTCTTCGAATTGGTCACTCCAAAATTAGGATCGTGCTTTACTTAGGTAGCACTTTGTGTAGCTTTGCACAATATTTTGAAACAGTCAAACAAACCTGATATCTACACCAGTATACTTTCAATCTAATCCTTGCTTTTTTTGACTCTAGAATCGTACGTGTCAAGATATAGAAGTTGCAATACGTATATATGTGATAAGACAGAAGTGTACGCGTTAAGTTTGTTGATACTATTCATACTGTTACTCAGTCAGAGGAAGTACAGAAAGACAAGTTGAGAACTGTTATTGATGCCACCAACATACTTCTTGTACAAACAGGTGGAGTCAAGTGAAATGGAATGTTGGAAGTACCCATTCAAAGAATGTAATTTCAATCCTTCATCTGCCTGTGGCTCTGACTAAACATTTCAGATCTCCAGGTAGACTTCCAGAAAATGTATTTTTAAGAGTAGTGGTTGTTCAAAAAAAAAAGGCAGACTACACAAGAATCGTACAAGAAGAATTAACATCCAAATATGATGACCTTGGAATGTGAGAAATACATCCAAATATGATGACCTTGGAATGTGAGAGATACATCCAAATATGATGACCTTGGAATGCGAGAGATACATCCAAATATGATGACTTTGGAATGTGATAAATACATCCAAATATGATGACCTTGGAATGTGAGAGATACATCCAAATATGATGACCTTAGAATGTGAGAGATACATCCAAATATGATGACTTTGGAATGTGAGAAATACATCCAAATATGATGACTTTGGAATGGGAGAGATACACCCAAATATGATGACCTTGGAATGTGAGAGATACATCCAAATATGATGACCTTAGAATGTGAGAGATACATCCAAATATGATGACTTTGGAATGTGAGAAATACATTTGACACTCTCTTTGACCATGCTCCTGACAGATTATAAGTAGTGAAAAAGTACAAGGACACAGATTCTAATTACTATCGATGAAAAGTCACTTAACCAGTGTATAACGACACAGTTTCTATTTATTAACAGTAAAAGTCACGTAATCAGTTTACAAGAATACAGTTTGTAATTATCAAGAATAACAATGCAGTAATCAGTGTACAAGGATTGTGTACTTGATTCTTTTGACGGGTGGAGTATCTTGTTCAATTGTAAGTTTTTCAATCTGACAGATTTTGACCAGAAACTGCATAACGTTTCTTTTGAGCTGATGATGGATCCTGGTTTCGCCAAACCAAAAGCCCAGCCTGAAATTTTTGTGAATTTGGACTTAAAATCTCCGTTGCGAGTTCTCTACAACCCATTTACAAAGTATGAAAACTCCAACTAATAAACGTTATGCCTCATGTGAAAAAATGGATTTCGTTTTCTATGTTTAAACAATGTTCGTAGTCATTATGTCTAACAATGTGGAGTGTGTGTTTTTTCAAATCTGACCATATTTAATCATTGTACTGCAATCTTTATTTTCATAATTTTAAAACTTCTAACTAACTCGAGGGTTTAATATGAATTTTAATTATAATCTGAGATCTCCTTGATAAGAAATTCTTATATTTCTGTGATCACGAATAATTTTAAATCACATTGTTATTGCTTACTTCGAGAAGAATTGTAGCAAAACTAATATTTTCAGCAGCTGTGAGTACAATGTAAAGCTTGAAGCTTATTTATTAATAGTATAAGTAGTTTTACCAGTTATACTGTCTTAGCCATTACGTAGATTAATAAACATGATGGCAAAACACAGAGAAACTACCATACCAACGACGGGAGGAGAATATTTTGAACCGTTTTGATCAAACTAAGGTGAAACTAAATAAGAACTGGCAAGTTTTCATTACATTTCCCGTTTTTCATAACAACATATATATTTCAAAATGCCGTAAAGAACGAACACACATATCTTTATCTGCAAGGTTGATGGTCCGTTTGTTATCGGGGTTCTGTTCTCTGATCCATAAACAACTAAGAAATTGTCTGAAACGAGTCAACTTAAGGTTCTGCTAGAAAGAGCAGTACATCTTTTCTGTGATCAAGTGAAATGGATGAAATGAAAGAAAGACTAGCGGAAAAGAAGAAAAATTTGCTGCATGCGCGAGAGGCGACACAGCGGAAGTTCAACAGATCAAAATAACTGGTGTGTGCCGCCCCCTCTTCTTTTTGATATCATTCGGAAATAACGACCTTTTAGTTATTGCTACGTCTAGCTGAAAGCCAAGAAAAGGCCCTTATCCAACAGAGTATCAAAAGGAAGATATAAGCCAAGAGTAAGTTTCTAACTTGCATACTCGACGAGTGGGGGAGTTAGAGCTGTTGAATGAAGGAAACGGGCATTACGTTAGAATAACAAAAGCATTTATTTAGAATAGGTTGTACCGCGTGCATCTACAACATAGATGACCTGAGAGAAATAATGACAGCGTTTGAAAGATCCAGTTTTAAGTATTATGAGAAAAGAAAATACGGAATCGACTTAAGGAGACTTAATTTATAACCTTCTTGCATTCGTATTTAAAATATGGAAATAGCATAAGGCACATCTTAATTTATAAATTTCATATCAATGTTTTGCGTGTTTATTTATGTGAAATACATTAACTGTTCATAGATAATTCAGAACAGCACTACTAAACAATAATGAACCTAATAGAAAACAATAACAACATAATGAGTCTAAAATAAAAAAATATTTCATTACCATTCTTACTGTCATTCTTAAGTTGTTGTATATATATATATATATATATCACATGTAACTAAATCGGATCAGATTTTATATACTGCCTTTGTCATTCACGTGGTTTGTTTGTTTGTTTATTTTAAGGCAAAGCCATGATGGACTATCTGCTGTGTCCACAACGAAGAATCAAACCCCAGGTTTTTGCGATGTAAAATCGTAGACTTACCGTTGTCCCACCGGGAGGGAAACTCATTCATGTGGAACTAATTCCGAAAACACTTTACTTTGTACATTGACCATCCACATGGAATTAATTTAAGACTTACGTTATATTTCTCCTATCCACGTGGGTCAAATCCAGGAAAGATTTACGTTATATTTCTCCTATCCACGTGGGTCAAATCCAGGAAAGATTTACATTATATTTCTCCTATCCATGTGGGTCAAATCCAGGGAAGATTTACGTTATATTTCTCCTATCCATGTGGGTCAAATCCAGGGAAGATTTACGTTATATTTCTCCTATCCACGTGGGTCAAATCCAGGGAAGATTTACGTTATATTTCTCCTATCCACGTGGGTCAAATCCAGGAAAGATTTATGTTATATTTCTCCTATCCACGTGGGTCAAATCCAGGGAAGATTTACGTTATATATTTGCTACCCATGTGAACCGATTCCAGGGAAGAGTTGCATTCTGTTTTTATCGCCTGGGTACAGCAAATTCTCGAAATATTTACCTCATATATTTACCACCCACGTGGAACTAATTGAGGAACCCTTTCCTTTATGCATTTACCCTCACACGAATTCGATCCATATAAGGTTTTACTGTTTATAATTACCATCCACATGGAACTAATAAAGAGAAGACTTCACTTTCTAAATTGGAAGATTTTGATTTTTACCTTTTACATGGAGTTTGTCTGTGAGATAAGTCAATATCTGTCTTACGTTTTATCGAAACTAGTCCAGAAAGGCTTTCAGCTTCTGTATATACCACCTATGATTGTACATAAAAAGTAATTTAGTCACCTTAGTTCTTACTTAAGCATATAGAACTAATGTATATCGTGTTTGTGAGAAACGCATGGTACAATAACAGAAGCATTATTTTTTAAAATTAATTTATTTATATATTATGTTCACACAAGATCAGTGGAGGCTTTTTGTCAAGAGAGCAAAATCACGTGGTGTCCAGTGACGATTACAGATATGTGGTGATTATTCTAACAGCTGTAATGTGTATTTACTGTAAACCTTTTGCAATAAGTAAAATTCCTTAAATTTCCAGTTAAAACCTCCTTGTTTTTCTAATTATTGTTATAATAAACTGTATATATTTTACAAGGTCGGGCATTACACAGTATACTGATATTTTCCACTTGAACGGCACCTATTACGACATGACGACCATATCAGGATTTTTGTTATTGTAACAGATTTACCATTATACGTTTATTTGGATACCTACGACTGTTTCAGTTTGATGCATGCGACGTATATTGTTAGATGTGTATTGCGCAAGTCCCGCCTGTTCTATAAATTTGTAGAAGATTCTCCGGAGTAAGAATCAACAATATTTGTTTCACAAAAACACTAGTAAGTATTAGAACAGAGTTGAAAGTTCGAAAATTTCACCGATATATAACATCGACGTGCTGAGATGCAATTATTATTATTGGTTAGCTACAGTCAGTGTGCTATAGGCTTCGGAAGCTACAATTGTGATTAACGCCTATTAATCGGAAAACTACAGAATTTGAACAGGAACATTTGTAGATTTCAAATATTATTCACCATTTAACTTTAGTAAATTAATTTCAGACGTTAGTATTTCTACGAGGACATTAGATATTGTCGCTGGTGAAATCTTACGAGTGTTTCATACTTATCAAGCTGTCAAAAAAAGTGTACGGGTGTTTCATACTTATCAAGCTGTGAAAAGAAGTGTACGGGTGTTTCATGCTTATCAAGCTGTGAAAAGAAGTGTACGGATGTTTCATACTTATCAAGCTGTCAAAAGAAGTGTACGGGTGTTTCATACTTATCAAGCTGTCAAAAGAAGTGTGCGGGTGTTTCATACTTATCAAGCTGTCAAAAGAAGTGTGCGGGTGTTTCATACTTATCAAGCTGTCAAAAGAAGTGTACGGGTGTTTCATGCTTATCAAGCTGTCAAAAGAAGTGTACGGGTGTTTCATGCTTATCAAGCTGTCAAAAGAAGTGTACGGGTGTTTCATGCTTATCAAGCTGTCAAAAGAAGTGTACGGATGTTTCATACTTATCAAGCTGTCAAAAGAAGTGTACGGGTGTTTCATACTTATCAAGCTGTCAAAAGAAGTGTACGGGTATATCAACAAAGAATTAATTTGCTTTCCATAACCACAGATAAAAGATTCAGTTCCAGATTAGATACGACACTCAATATTGTTTGTAAGATTGTAAAATTCTTGTAAACCATCATTTTTAATAATTATTAATAATAACCGTTATTATAAATTGTATAGTTTTAGTATATTAAAATGTATTTGTGTTCACAAAGAAAGGTGTGTGTATCAACCTTGTTGACAAATACCATAAACTTGATACGTATTAACATGTAATTAACTTCTAAATTAAAATTAAAATGTCCGGTTATTTGAAATAGTAATACATAACGTACTTAACGTTATAATTAAAGTCAGAGACTAGTCTACAATAAATTATAATACGTAACAATATGGAATAACGGCTCCTGGTTTCGAACTAGGGAAATATAATGACAGCTACACTCCCCACCATAAGCACTTTGTTTGGTCTTGAAGTGAATAACAGAATTTACTCTCGTTCGTATAAATCACTCAAAACTAAAAATACGGAGCGTATTTAGTAGCATCGTAGCATGTACTCTGGGCCCTTCGATACGCAGCTCGATACACACTATATCGAAAAAGAAATGTGTAGTCCTTTGCCTACCTTAGGCTTTCATAGGCAATATCATCACCTTCTGATCACTTTCAAATTCTCAACAAGGTCTGTTCTTCGAACTAAGCTGATTAGTTGGGTGCTACTAGGAGTTTTAAAAGAAGAAAATAAGTTTTTTTAGGCTTAATTGCTTAAGAATGTTTTCACTTTTCTTAAAATGAGTTTTATACTATTAATAGTCGCTCAAAAAATGACGTATTAAAATAAGTACAATGAAAACGTGAGAAAGAGGAGAGAGAAATTCTATTTGAATTGTTATGGTAGAAACCTGTGTAAGATTGATTTCATCAGTGTTCAGAAAGTAATATAACCATGTGATTTCAAGCAACCTCGTTAGTAGAAATTCAAAAAAAAAAAATCCGTTAGCATACATCACAAAAACATTTTAATTTTAGGTCTGTGTACGTTGATTACGCGTACAGGTTTCAGAGCAGTAAAAAAATATGAAAGATAGTAACGAGTGTTGTGCCATCAGTTAAGGCCATAAAATACCCCTACCTTTAACAGAAACATATTTTAACTTGGGACTGATTAAGGCTACATAAGGCAAAATAATACTAAAAATAGTAAATTAGATATTAACCGCCATGTGCGTCATTGTTTGTTTGTTTTGAATTTCGCGCAAAGCTATCCAAGAGCTATCTGCGCTAGCCGTCCCTAATGTAGCAGTGTAAGACTAGAGGGAAGGAAGCTAGTCATCACCACCCACCGCCAACTTTTGAGCTACTCTTTTACCAACGAATAGTGGAAATGACAGTCTCATTATAATGCCCCCACGGCTGAAAGGGCGAGCATGTTTGGTGCGATGGGGATTCGAACCCGCGGCCCTCAGATTACGAGTCGAACGCCTTAACCAACGTGGCCAGGTGTGTCGTCAGTTGAAAAGAAATAGAAAGCGGTATCGTCTATATATTTAAAATACAGTACATTTAAATGCTTTCAAAATACAATAAAAATGTGACACTTAGATCAATAGGAAGAAGTCACAGAACTTATTCGTTTTTATAAACACTTGTTGTTTGGTTAAAGCTTCTTGCACTAAATTCAGTACACTTATATGTTAATAGTGGGTAAAAATACCAGTGACCAAAATGTATAAAAGTTCACAAGAAACAAATAACCTATCAGTACAATTAGATATTCATTTGGTTGCGAAGAAGAAACTGTGTTGAAAATTAATAGTTGATAATATTATGACATTATTAATTTCGTATGCGATTGGATGTGTTATGTTAACTGTGTTTCTAAAAATCTACACTTATTTGGTTTATATATATATTTATATAAATATATACATTTTCAGAATTTGGAATGACAACAGAAATCGGCGACGGAAATGTTATTATAACCAACAGGGGGCGGCACAAATCAATAGTCCCAAATTTAACACTCCTACGAAAAGTGGGGCCTAATAGGCCCCAGAGCAACTTGAAAGGTTATTAATATTAGGCTAATAAATTTGTATTTAAATGAAATTGCCATTTCATTTGATTCATTTGCCTAATATTAATAACCTTTCAAGTTGCTCTGGGGCCTATTAGGCCCTACTTTTCGTAGGAGTGTTAAAAAATAACAACAATAAACTTCATTCCAAAATGCACGACTAAACAAATTGAGCCATTAAGACTGACGAGATAATCACCCAGGATAATCTGATAATTTTAATAAAGTCAGAAAAAACTACCTTTACACTCTAGATAATTATAAGAATATCAAACAGTTTTATGTATTAGCCTTGAAAAAGCTGCAAAGGCGAAAGGCCGGCTTAAATAAAAGGTATTATAATAACCTGGTGTGTGAAAGTAGTTTTCTCTTCTAAGTGGAAATCTCTCCAGTATGTAAATTTTGAAAGACCGCAAAAGCGAAATAATTAAAACATTATGTTCAACAAATCGTATATCATACGCCCAGATTACGGTGAAATTCGGTTATTAAAAAGTGCTGCCGCAATTGTAGTCTGACTTGTCGACCCAGCATGGCCAGGTGGGTTAAGGCGTTCGACGGGTAATCTGAGGGTCGCAGGTTCGAATCCCCGTCACACCAAACATGCTTGCTCTTTCAGCTGTGGGGCATTATTATATTACGGTCAATCCCACTATTCGTTGGTTAAAGAGTAGCCCAAGAGTTGGCGGTGGGTGGTGATGACTAGTCTTCCCTCTAGTCTTACACTGCTAAATTAGGGACGGCTAGCGCAGATAGCCCTGGTGTAGCTTTGCGCGAAATTCAAAAAACAAACAAGTGTTATGACTTGATTTTTTTTATAAAAACGAACGACAAAGAACCTTGCTTTTTTGTATCTCTGAGTTTCACAATTGCCAACCTCAACTGTCTCTACCACGAGTAATCGATCCGCAGATTATAGCAAGTTAGATCTTACTTTAATAATTACAACATTTCGACTAATATTATCGTGATGGGTAGTACAAGATTGTAGATGGCGTTAAATTAAGTGTTTTAGCAAAATGGGACGGATTGTTTATAGTTAAGTACAAAGCCTCACAATAGCCTACCTGTTCTGCCAGTCACAAGTATCTAAACTCGGTTCCTAGCGGTATAATTCCGCAGACTGTGTCACTGGGGCCGGACTAATATTACACTTATTACACTTCAAAACTCTACATTATTATATCTACTTTCTTATGGCTTTTTTAGTATTCCAGACAAACTTTGTTTCTCACTTTCATTGCCGATGAAGATCTTTGGCTAGTCCAAAACTTTTAAGGCCGTCTGCGATAAAACAAACACAGTAGCGATTGGATTAACAATAATTGTTGTTGCATCAAATGGCTTACACAGGTAGTGTTCCGACCACAGCTGTGTTTTTGTATCCCATCCAGCCTGAAGAGTTCTGGAGTGAACGAAACGTTTTGTGTGCAAAGAATATGGCAAATCTAATGTGGTTAGTATACTATTATTATACACTCTTCTAATTCTTAAGAAATCTGTAAGGGATTAGATAAAATAATGTAGTGTTTGAAATTGTATTAGGCCTAATATTTAATATTTTGTAACAAGTATAATAAAAAATTGATTATAATCATTTTCACCATCTTCTAAAAGATAAATTAACTAATGATGTAATGTTACATAATCAGGAAACCAGAGCTTTTCGTAAGGATTTTTTTTCAAGTGCGCAATTATATTTTAATTTCATCATTTTTTAATACGTGACTCCTTATTGCACCTCATATATACAGGCCTAGTAAAAAGTATATAAAAAACGAAGAATGTTCTATTAAATACATATATTTATCAACTCTGCAATGGAACTTTATAATCTTAAATATTTTTTGTTTTAAATTCTTATCCACCTGAACTTACTTATATAGGTGAATTTTCAACTGCACAAATATTTTTATTGGTGCACAATTTCTGATCAACTGCCCCCTAGAATAACCCCTGAATGGAAGTGTTAAACAAACATCTATTGCTTAACATCGGGCCTGGCATGGCCGAGCGCGTAAGGCGTGCGACTCGTAATCCGAAGGTCGCGGGTTCGCGCCCGCGTCCCGTTTAACATGCTCGCTCTCCCAGCCGTGGGGGTGTATAATGTGACGGTCAATCCCACTATTCGTTGGTAAAAGAGTTGGTCAAGAGTTGACGGTGGGTGTGATGACTAGCTGCCTTCCCTCTAGTCTTACACTGCTAAATTAGGGACGGCTAGCACAGATAGCTTCGAGTAGCTTTGTGCGAAATTCCAAAACAAACAAAGCTTAACATCGTCACAACTGAAACTAACGCAAAAATGATGCGAGTTCAATACATCGTTGAAGTAAAGTCGTCACCTTAAACAATTTAAAAGAAATTAAAGTGTAGATGTGAAAGTTGTTTTTTTTAAAGTCGTTATATTTTGTATAACTCTTAAACTCCTAATTGGGTAGCAAGAAAATATTCAATTTTCTCACCAAACTGAACGAAGTTTGGTATTTAAGTTACGGTATAGAAATCTCTTTCGTGAAGTTTGTTTCGAATTTCGCAGAAAGTTACACGAGGCCTATCTGGCCTAACCGTCCCTAATTTAATAGTGTAAGACTAGAGGGAGGGCAACTAGTTATCATCACCAACCGCCAACTCTTGGGCCACTCTTTTACCAACGAATAGTGGGATTGATCTTTACACTATATCGTCCCCACGGCCGAAAGAGCGAGGATGTTTGGTGTGGCGAGGTTTCGAACCCGCGACCCTCAGACTACGAGTCGAGCACCCTAACCACCTGGTAATGCTGGGCCATCTTATTTCTGAAATACGAGTACAAGTTTACTAGCTGTCCCCCGCTGGTATAGCGGTAAGTCTACTGATTTACAATGCTAAAATCAGGGATTCGATTTCCCTCAGTGGACTCAGCAGATAGTCCGATGTGGCTTTGCTACAAGAAAAACACACAGAAACACTTACTAGTTCTATTCACGAAATCTTGTAATACTGATAAGATTCTATTGTATCTAATAAGCCGTAAGAAGTAAACGATGTAATTTATTTATACTATTAAGACAGGCAGTTATGACGAAAACAAGTTTCAAGAAACCAATTTAAACAATAACCAAAATGGCACTGTTTAATTTTGAAATCCGAAACTGTACTTTCAATAACATTTTACGTTATAACCTAAATTATTGACAACAACAACAATACACATAATCTCTAGAATTAACCTCTACTTTAAGTGACTAAAACAAACACATCAAAGTTACGCAACCAGTTTATTTTTATTTGTCTTATTTTACTCATTCAGAGTCAAACTTATTTGTTTTTTAGTAATACGCTTTCGTCAATACCGCCGCTATGCTGCACTGATTACAAAACTAAAACATCCATGTTACAAACTCAGAACGTGCTTTAAACAGGAAATGACATCATGATTCCCCCACCTGTGAGACCATATCAAGTCATCTGTTCCCATAATTGAGTATTATGCGTTTCCTTTCCACAAGTACAGTTATTTAGAACTACAAAAGAGAATTAGTCAACCAGTTGCCTAGAAAATTCGCCAAACAACATTTTCTTTAACGTGATTACCAGATTGTCTTACATAAACCTGAAAGTGTTTTAAAAAGGCTTGATTTGAACTTCTCAGAAACTACATTCAGAAAAGTAGATGAGCTTTCATTACCCGAGTTCTAATACTACAAAACCCACAACTTCTGTTCACTTGGTGCTTCAATACTTATTCACAATACCCAATTCTGGGTGTTGTTGTTCTGGGAGACTGTGAGTCAAGAGTATCGAAAAAGGTAAATTTGTGTTAATTTACGTAATTAACTGTTTTAACATTTCCGAGTTCGAGATTACAAGGTTCTTTTTCTTCTACATATTTAGGATTAACAGAACGATCTTTGGTAAATAATTAAATCTCCCTATTTCTTTTTATTGTAAACGATGAATGCTATGTGGACGTTAACAACTGTTTGTCAACAATATTATTTTTATATATCTTACACGAACCTAAAAGTAACACTGATGCCATTTACTAATGGCGTGTTCTAAATAAACCTAAAGTGCTGTCACATGTACTCTGTAGCGTTTCCTAAATGGCCCGGCATGGCCAAGCGTGTTAAGGCAGACTCGTAATCTGAGGGTCGCGAGTTCGCATCCCGGTCGCGCCAAACATGCTCGCCCTTTCAGCCGTGGGGGCGTTATTATATTTCGGTCAATCCCACTATTCGTTGGTAAAAGAGTAGCCCAAGAGTTGGCGGTGAGTGGTGATTACTAGCTGCCTTCCCTCTAGTCTTACACTGCTAAATTAGGGACGGCTAGCACAGATAGCCTTCGAGTAGCTTTGTGCGAAATTCAAAACCAAAAAAACAACAAAAGTTTCCTAAACAAAACTTGGTACCGCAATAATTTTGCCGCATGTTCTCAACCAAACTTAAATGTTTTTACGAGTACTTTGCCACAGGTCCTCAATCCTGCTTAACTGTTTTCACAAGTACTTTGTAGTATTTCCTACATCACTTGTTTTCAAAAGCAACTTGTTACATGTCCTGTATCAAACTAGGCTAATCTTAAGTATTGTCAGAAGTGTTTTGCTGCGTATCGTAAATCAAAGTTAAGTATTTCACAAGTACTTCACCGTATGTCCTAAACTAAAGTTAAGTGTTGTCATAAGATCCTTGCAACATGTCCTAACTCAAACTAAAGTGCTTTCCCAACTACGTTTACGTGTAAGTGTTTTCATTAAAACTTTGACTCATATCAGAAATTAAACTTAAGTGTGTTGTTACAATAATTTGCTACATGTCCTAAACCAAAATTTACTACTTTCAGAAGTTCCTTGTTGTATGTTCTAGACTATGTGGTTAAGGCACTTGACTCGTAATCCGAGGATCGGAGATTCGAATCCCTGTCACATCAAACATGGTCACCCTTTCAGCCATGGGGGCGTTATAATGTGACAGTCAATCTCACTATTCGTTGGTAAAAGATTAGCCCAAGAGTTGGCGATGGGTGGTGATGACTAGCTGCCTTCCCTCTAATCTTACACTGCTAAATGAGGGACGGAAAGCGCTGATAACCCTCGCGTAGCTTTGCGCGAAATTAAAAAACAATCGTATGTTCTAACCCTAAATTAAGTGCAATCACAAAAACTTTGCACTATTTTCTCAATAAATCTTAAGTGTTTTCGCAAGTACTTTTCTACATCTAATAAAGGAAACTTAATTGTTTTTCAAGAGGCAGAAGCTGTATGTCCTAAATCAAATTTAATTGTGTTGCTACAAATAATATTCTGGCTAAGATTAAGTGTGCAGTCAATTGTTCTAAGCCAAATTTAAGTCTTAATATAAATATGTCACTGCATGTTCTACTCCAGACATAACTGTCGCCAAAAGTGATTTGCCATACCTACCAAACAAACTTAAATACTATCCCAAGTGCTTTACCTTATGTCTCATATCAACCATAACTGCTTCAAGTACTTTTCCGCATATTCTAAATCATACTCGACTGTTAACATAAAAAATCATACCTCATGTCCGAAATCAAACTTAAATGTGTTGAAACTAGTACTTTACTACTTGTCTTAAGCCAAATTTAACTGTTATCGTAAGTGATTGTGTGCATATCCTAGACTATACTTATGTGTTATGAAAAATACTTTTCCGCATGTCTTAGATCAAGCTTAAGTGTGTTGTCGTAAGTACTGTATGGCATATCTTAAATGATATTTCTTTGTTATAAACGCACTACTGCATGTTCTAAACCAAACGTATCTGTAATCATAAAATGCTTTCCGTATGTCCTAAATGAAACTTAAGTGTTGTAACAAATGTTTTGTCACAAGTTCTCAATCAAACTAACCAATGCGTATATCAACACAACTAGGAATATTTCACAAGCGTATTCGTGTGTTATTTATCATAACTAAATGTATTTTTGAGCGTATTAGTATTTATTTCATAACCGAGTGTAATTTAATAGGTATATTGGTACGCGTTTCCTCATAATTTAACGTATTTCACTACAATATTCATACGTACGTCGTCATAACAGGGATATTTGTACGTATCAATGATAACCGAATGTATTTCACGAGTATTTGGAGTACGTGTTTCATCATTCTGGTCTGAATGTTAGGGCACTCGTATCATTACCTATGGGTTGGGGGTTCGAACATGCTCGTCCTTTCAGCCGCGGGGGCCTTATAATATGATAGTCAATTCCAGCATTCACCACTGAAAGAATATCCAAAAGCACTTGTAAACTGAGTTTATGGCATTATTCTGCTTAAATGGGTTGGTATTTTATTTTAGTTACACCTGAAATAATGTCACCCTTTGCACGTTTATAATAAAGCTATGCTTTTTTGTTTCTACCAGGAATAATTAATTACAAGAGTTGAGGGGTGTTAGGCTTAATATTCGTCATATATTTACAGTCTGTTATCAGTAATCAGTCTCGTAAAATAAGATTCTAGATTATTTATTTATCTAACATAATTCGATCACACACTACTCTATGAAGAATATTTAATCAAACTCCGACCAAATTAATTATTGGACAAAGTAACATCACGTTTTATGATACATTCGAGGAGTTGTTAGTTTGTAAGAAATATTTATCTATAAACTGTGTTACTGAGATAAACATGTGTCTAAAAGAAAGTACAATAACACTAAACTCCGTTTAAGTACATCACAGTTGAAACACTAAAATTATCACCATAGCGTAGAGTTCGAATTATCATGACCAGTCGTTTAACAGCTAATTTTGAGGACGACTGAAAATTGTAGTTCTGGCAATCATATAGGAAGTTGGTTTGTCAACAATAAACCAAGTAACGCACGTGCTCCGACGTGAAATTCAATTGTTAAATTCGTTTTTACTCGAGTCAAATGTATAACTGTAGTTTAAACACAAAGCTACATGCATAACGTGCTATCTGTGCTCTGTCCATCAAGGGCATCGAAACCCAGTTTATAGCGTTGTAAGTCCGCAGATATACCGCTGAGCCACTGAGGAGCATCATCTGTGTAAGTGACTGGATTTTCAGATACGTTTCAGGTGTTACGTTTTAATATTGGACTCAGCAGTGTAAACATTCTTAATACTGGACGTGATCTTTCAGTGTAGACATTTTTATTACAAGACATGATTTTGCAGTGTAGACATTCTTAATACTGGACGTTATCTTGCATTGTAGACATTCTTAATACTGGACGTTATCTTGCATTGTAGACATTCTTAATACTGGACGTTATCTTGCATTGTAGACATTCTTAATACTGGACGTTATCTTGCAGTGTAGACATTTTTAGTACTAGATGTGATCTTGCATTGCAGACATTCTTAATACTGGATGTGGTCTTTCAGTGTAGGCATTTTTAATAATACTGGGCGTGATCTTGCAGTGAAGATAATTCATTCTTGTTCAACTGATTATTATGATTTGCTTGCTTGTTTTTGAATTTCGCGCATAGCTACACGAGGGCTATTTGCGATAGTAGTGTAAGACTAGAGGGAAGGCAGCTAGTCATCACCACCCACCGCCAACTCTTGGGCTACTCTTTTACCAACGAATAGGGGGATTGACCGTCACTTTACAACGCTCCCACGGCTGGAAGGGCAAGCAAGTTTGGTGTGACGGCGATTCGAACCCGCGACCCTCAGGTAACGAATCGAGTGCCTTAATCACCTGGTCATGCCGGGCCAATTACTGTGATAAATTTATCTCGCTTAGTAATAGTTAATTTTCTAATTTTACTGCATAAAAACTAACCATTTTTATGACTCTTTATCTAATAAATCTCTATAATTCACCTCATATAATATCTTTGTCATCTTAAAAAGACAGCTAAAAACAAAACGAAAATTATCAAACTGTTGTATTTTTGACAGTTATTGTAAAATGAACCCCCACTACCTGTTGACACTGTAAGTTGACAAGTAGACAAATTTTGTAATAATTCTATAAAGAAAAATGAGTGAAACAATACAGTTTCTTGTATTAAACTTATCTAGAAAAATACTCGATGCCGTGAAAAAAAAGTGAAATAATACCTAGTACCTTGTAAAATAAAAAAAAGTGGCCAAACAATGCCTAGTTTCGTGCACGAAAACTGTGTGGAAAAACTCTGAAGAACTTTTACAAAAATTATGTAAAACAATAAATATTATGAGACACTGCTCATTGCCATGCACTAGAATTCTATACAGCAAACATTTGAATTCAATTAGTTTTAATCAAATTCAGTACAGTTTGTAACACGAAATTTATCTTAATATTCTGTGACAAAATTTAATGCCTGGTACGTTATACGCTAATAGCAACGGACACATGGTAACATATAATGATGTATGGATTATAATTGTAGCCACAGCAACTGTATTGAAAACTGTCCTCGGAATGTGTACGCATTCGACAGTATACAAAAATTCAGCCCACGATAACAACGTGCATATTTAAAAGTATGAAAGCTAGTGTTTTCTTTGTTTACCTTTCTCTTTATCAGCTGATAAGAAAACAACTGATTGCCTGCTTTATTTTATATTTTATTAGTATATATGTAATGATAGCATGAAATGCTTTGGAATTATTCAAGCTATTAATGCCAGATAACTTTATTAAAAGTACCAAATAGTAGTTTTTCATAGCTTTTTATTGCTATGTTTCATAGCTAGTTTCATAGCTGAACTATTGAATATTTCTCACCATCCTTTGGAGATCAGGCATACCGTGTTCCCAAGAACCATGGTTTTATTTGTTTTCGAATTTCGCACAAAGCTACACGAGAGCTATCTGCGCTAGCCATCCCTAATTTAGCAAGCTAATTATTATCACCCACCTCCAACTCTCGGGATACTCTTTTACCAACGAATAGTTGGATTGACCGTCACATTATAACGTCCCCACGGCTGAAAGGACGAGCATGTTTGGTGTGACGAGGATCGGAAACCATGACCCTCGGATCACGAGTCGAGTGCCTTAACCACCTGGCTATACCGGGCCGTATATTTTATTAAAGAACTGCCCTACTAACCACTTTTCATTGTATTCCGTGTGAAAAGCCTTTATCAAAGTGTGCCCATGTAGCCCCTGAAAATGGAAATAGTTCGCCATTAAAGTAAACAAGGTGTTAATGTTCAACTGAAGAGTTGGTTATTGTTGTTGTCAGAAACCCTTAAAACTGAGTTCACTCTGTTCAAACCCGAGTTTTTTTTATAGATCTGTTTATAAAAGCAAGATGGAATCCTCAGTAGTACAGCAATTGAAAATTTTTCGGCAAGGTTAGTGTAAATTAATGTATGACACTTTTTATTGTCTATATTTTTGTGTACCAGCAACACTATAGCGTGGGGTGCGTGTATACACGATTAGATGCTATTAGTCATCAGGACCTCTTCCAGCCTACTCTAAAATTGAAATTCTTTTAGGCAGAATTAAAGTGATTTAATTTATGAGGCCTTGTGCATTGTAAAATACATTAATCGAAAGAGTTTGTCCTGCTGAGTCCAAAACTGTAATTAGAGCTCAAATCAGATAATGATTCTATGAGATAAAAGTTTGTAGTTGGAAAACACACCAAAAAACTCAGACTCAGGATCATTCTATGAGCAGCTGTGTTGTTTTTGTTATTTTAACTTAAGCACAAAGCTACACAATGAGCTATCTGTGCTCTGCCCACCACGCGAATCGAAACCCGTTTTTTAGCGTTGTAAGTCCACAGACATACCGTTGAGCCACTAGGAAGCAAGCAACTCTGACGCAGCTAAAAAGAACCTTGATTTAATAAGAAAACTGTAGTTAAGAACTAGAAACTGTATGTGGTCATTATTGATTTCTATAAAATACAAAATAAAATAGTCAAATCACAAAATCTCACACAAAACATAAAAACAGTTAGTTTGTCTTCGTAGTAATGTAAGTTCGGCCTATTTTTACTTCGACTTTTGCCGTGTGTTTACAGGTTATCTTTGGAGAAACGTTTTTATATTTCACACAGTGCTCGGCGTGTTTTTGGCCGTAGATTTCTTAACTGATCAATATAACAGCTACAGAATCAGCTAACAGACTTGCCTTTTAAGGAGAGGTACAGAAGATAAGAAGGAAATAACACCAGTTATTATTATAGCAGTTTATTTGATATCCTTTATAACTGTGTTATTATGCCACCCTTCTGAATAATTGATATTCTGAAAGTTGTAATTAAAACGCGACCAAACGTTGTCAATTCTGTACTAAGCGCGCGTTTTGTGACAACTAAGTAGCCAGAAGTGGACATGACAAAGAGAAAGAAGTTGTGTATTTGTAGAGGTGAAGAAAATATTCCTGTCCTTTCTATAATTCAGTGAGATTGTAAAACTATCATCATTTCATGACAAGTGTGATTAAATAGCTTTCAGTAATAGGAACCTTTGATAGTAAAACTATCATTATTTCATGACAAGTGTGATTAAATAGCTTTCAGTAATAGGAACCTTCCGTTCGAGCACAGTTCACATTTCCTGCCCCTGTTAAGTCTGCTTTCCTGTGAAATAGCCTGTATTTGTAAGAAAGACAAGTCAGTAGGACGCATCAGATGGCAGGAAGACGCCTGTACCACCTGATGAGGTGATGCACACACCTTCATAAGACGACACATCGAGAGAATAGATTCTTATTCAACATGGCGGAAAAGTTTCCTTGGGGGGAGGGATGAAGTGTGTACGGTAAAGTTGAGAAAAGAGTGCGCGATGAGTCGCGTGCAGAGTCGTCGTGGGCCCAATAAAGTGGCGGGTGGACCTCGCGCCGCCGATCGAAGATACACTCCAGCGAACCACACAAGAGAACAAAGAAGCGAACGTAACCTTTGGCTGCCAGTCAAGGACCATTCTTTCCGCGTGCCCACCGAAACTCCTCAAATTCAAAGGGCAAGCTTTTATACCGGTTTGATTTTCACTGAAGATCGGTAACTTGTCCAGAATCAAGCAGGTGGGTAAGATCGAACCTTTAAATTCCTCCTTTTTGTTTGTTAGTTTAAGTCTTTTTCCCGGTTTATCTGACTGATCGACCTAGAACTTTTGGCATAGATAGTTGCTTTTCTCCCCACTCATCTACCCTGGGGTGGTTCGCTGAAAGAAAACCCCATGTACAGCATTAATCGCAACATAGTCACGCTAGATGGGAACCTTATCGAGGAATTTAAGGAATGATATAGCACTGTTCCAAGCGAAGCATGTAGTCTGAGACCAGATCTTTTATATCAACTCCGGCACGAACTCGTCCACCTATCAATGCGATCTGAGTACGGAAAAGGAAAGCACTAGTATGGTAGAAAAGCCGGGGCGCATGTCAATGAGAGAGATCAGCGTCGCCATCGGCGGTGAACTCGGATATCGGCGGGAAACGACTCGGACTTGGACCGGGAACGGAAGGATTGAATCACGGCTGATAGATCGAGCCTTTCCTGGCACGCCTAAAGGAACCCCGCCCGTCCACCGTTTCCTTAACCTCCGGTACTGTTAGTCAGTTACTCTATATGAAAATTATTCGATTATAAAGTATTATCTCCGCCATAATTCACAATGTCCGTTTTTTTTTATTTACGTTAACCAAACTTCGTGTGTGTGTATGTGTAAAATGTTTTCAACGTGTTACAATTTATTATTCATGCTGTTTTACAGAGGACATAATTTTTGTTTTTGGTATATTACTCTAAATATACTCCAAATATAAAATATGGAGGAAGGACTCATAGTTGTAGTTTTGATTACGATTTCAAATAGAGCAAATACGACAGTTTTGTTTGAGGGCCTCGTTATGTGTTAACATTTTTCCTGTAACATTGCGCATGCTCTGTATTCAAAGCAGGACAATAAGAGTTAATGATTCGACATAATTTATACGAAATCATAAACTTTGCATTTTAAGCCCTTCCTTTGTTGTTAAGCGCAAAGCTGTTTAATGGGCTATTTGTGTTCTATACTCCGTAAGTATTGAACCTGGGAGTTTAGCATTATAAGCTCTCAAGCTAACCACCCACCGGAGAGAGAATTATCTTATATACGTGTTAACAAATAATAACAGCACAAAATACCATGTCTGTCAATCTAATGGTTACATTGGAATTTCTGGAGAAACTCTGTATACAGTATTCTATTTTTACTTGAAATATTTCTTCAGGTATTTCTAACAAACAAATTTGTTATATATACTATAATGTTTTTTGTAGCGTAACACACACGTTATTTATGCTACACAGGAACATGATTTTTGTAATGTTACTCACGTCACTGATTTTGAATGTTACACACGTTTGGTAACATTACACATTTCACTGATTTTGTAACATGTTTTTAGCGGTACTACGTACCTCATTTTGAATGTTATACACGGGCATGCTTTATGCGAAGTTAAACATGTTCATGATTTCAGTTGTTACCGAGAAACATGTTTATGTAGCGTCACAAACATACTTGATTTTAGATGTCACACACAGGCATGTTTTTGTAGCATTACACATTCTCTTGTTTTTAACTGTTACACATGAGTTTTTGTAGCGTTTTACATGCCCCTTGTTGTACCTGTTATACACAGACATGCTTTTTCGTAGTGCTACAAACTCACCTTAGCAAATGTTACACACCGGCGTGCCTGTTATGGTGTTTTGTTGTTGTTTTTGTAGCGTTACACATGTTCCTGTTTTTATATATTTTACACAGATATATCTTGACCACAACGAACTGTCGTATATAAGTACATCAAAACGAGAGACAGCGGTTACATAGAAAACTTGTAGCAATTCATAAAATGTATTAACTGGCTTGTTACTAAATCTATTTTAATCACCCCTCCTTAATTAGAAAACAGTCACTTTAAAAATAAACAAATATAATAACCATTCAAAACACAATTCTTAACAAATGTAATAGAATTATTCTGAAATTAAAACGGTACGCTAATTGTCTAAGTTCCAAGCAGGGGCAACTGTAAGGTCTCGTTGCATTGGAAGCTGGGTAATTTGAGGCCCCTGGATGTGTTGATATTTTAAGTATCTCCAATTAGTGAAAGAACTCATCAGACAAAGAATAATATACAGCTGCGATTTTTCATGGCATAGTACTGGGTAATTTTCCATTCTTCTGTAATTTTGACTAGAGTTTGGAGATAACCTTAATATAACAAATGCTTTCCCTTGTAACGTTTCCTCACTAACTTAGTCCCTGGCTCTAGAAACCTACACCTAATTATTTTAAAGGATATAATAAAACAAATGCTTGTGTAAAATGGGAGTGATTTTGTAAATAGATTAACATTAGAGAGCTTAAAATGATAAATATGTGGAGCTACTGCATACATCGTGTTTTCTTCAAGTAACTGTAACTGACTTTCTCATGTTTTCAGATGGCCTATTTGTAAGTCAGGATCCTTGGGTTAAAATAGTGAGACAAAGTGTAATAATTTTTTTAAACAATTCTTAACAGGTGATGTCATTTGATGGCAACGTTTCAATCGTCACGTAAAATTTGTATTAATTTAAACTTTGTCTTTTTCGGTAAGAATACAAGTAGTACCATGTTTTTGACAACTTGATGAGTATTTACAACAATATAAGATTAAACGCAAGCTTAATAACTTAACACAGTGTCCACTTATCTAAGTTGGTTGCAGGTACGGTTCTAGGGTGTCATTCAGTACTTTGAGAACTCTAGGTTCGGTACATCGTTCGGTTTTCAAGAAACTTATAAACATTCAAAGATACATATGGAAAGTATGTGGACAATCAAATCGACCTTTACGTGGGTCAGATATAAGATTAAAATTATGACCGCCAGAAATATTGCAACAACAAACAAAGTGTAAGCCCAACATCAATTTCATCTGATACTATTAATTTATAACCTGTCTCTTAGACACCGCCATTAATTTGCTGTAGATACTCCAACTCCGAAAGACACATCAATGTTATACAACTTTTTTGTTGGTTTGTTTTGAATTTCGCTCAAAGCTACACGAGAGCTATCTGCGCTAGCCGTCTCTAATTTAACAGTGTAAGACTAGAGGAAAGATAGCTAGTCATCACCACTCATTGCCAGCTCTTGGGCTACTCTTTTACCAACAAATAGTGAGATTGACCGTCACATTATAACGCTCCCACGGCTGAAAGGGCGAGCATGATTGGTGTGACAGGGATTCCAACCCGCGACCGTGGGATTACGAGCCGAGTGCCTTAACCACTTGAAACAGTGAAGATAAAGTTTGGAAATAACAGTAAGTGTTTATCAGATAACGTTTTAACGTCTCTCTTGGAACTGTTTCAAGGTTAGTTAACACATAATACAAAATTATATTTTCTATATCAAAATTTAGCAATTATAAAAAACAACTAAAGACATACAATCATGCAATTACTGCGTAACAGACAAAATTATAGCAACTGAGAAATATTTACAATAACTTTGTGTTGCTTCGTTATGCTGTATGTCAGATTGGCCTCGGATGGTCAGGTGGCTAAGGTACTCCCATTGTAACCTGAGAGGCGCGGGTTCAAATTCCGTCAAACCAACCCATTCAATTTATATGCGGCCCGACATGGCCAGGTGGGTTAAGACGTTCGACTCGTAATCTGAGGGTCGCGGGTTCGAATCCCCGTCATACCAAACATGTTCCTCATTTCAGCCGTGGGTGCATTATAACGTGACGGCCAATCCCACTATTCGTTGGTAAAAGAGTAGCCCAAGAGTTGGCGGTGGGTGGTGATGACTAGCTGCCTTTTCTCTAGTCTTACACTGCTAAATTACGGACGGCTAGCGCAGATAGTCCTCGAGTAGCTTTGCGCGGAATTCTAAAACAAACAAACTAAAACAAAGCTTCGTTATGAAAAACTCAACATTAGAGATAGAATTATATGAATGTAGGAAGCGAAAGTTTGACGAATATTGAACATAAATATAAAAACAAGATTGAATTATTATTATTTATCATTAATTTACACACGAATTTCGAACAGAAGATATAGCGACGTGTTTAGAGTACTATGAACTAAAATCTAAAACAAAGCAATAACACTTTTTGAAATGTAGGCGAGAGAATTTACAATTGATGATAAGTGTCTCTATTATCATACTGTAACCATATTTTAATATGGTTCTGCAATAATTTATGGTTGGCAAACTTTCTGATGTTAAATGACTGGATGACAGAGAAATAAGAGAAAGGACATTATTGTACGCATACGATTGTGTGCAGAAAGGGGGAGGGTCCCTCACAGAAAACTCTTGTTCCAGGGCCTTTAAGACCCTTACTACACTAGTAGGTGGCTTTGAGGACTAAGTATGACAAGACAAGGTCCTTGAGTAATATGCTTTCTACAGTCCTCGAGATTCTTCGTCGCTCAGCCAACCTATTGATTTTGAAGTCGCCTTGATCAGTTGACCCGTGCGTACAAAAGATTGGAGAAATTTGTAGTGACGTGAACAGTTGTGGATAGAATGTGGAAAAAAAGCAGAGATACAAGCACATGTCTTTAACACGTTCGCTGCCATGCCCCTTACTGGCCTGTCACAACTGACTTCTAGTTATGGACATACCGGTTAGGCGCATATTGCATGTAGTTACAATGAACCAGTTAAACATGGTGTAGTTATCCATATAAATATTAGACACCTGGGTTAAGCAAAAACAAAAGTGTGGTTGGCACTATGGTATGAATACTTAACACACTAATGGCAGCGAACGTGTGATGATGTAATAAATGCAAGTGATCCTTCTTTAGGCAGGAGTTACCTGTTGTATTTATAACATTCACTAAGGTTTGGTTTACTGATAAATAATTTTATAAATATATTTACTACTGTCCAATCCAGTAATATTTATTTTTCATCTTTTATTCTTAATCAGTTGTTATTGTTACATTAGGAATCCCCTAACGATTTTACAGCCAAAACGATGTCTCATTAATACTACAAATGTCACCAAAAATGGTTGGTTTTATTTCTGTCGTATGCCCCCCGTTAGTACAGAGGTAAGTATACGGATTTACAACACTAAAATCAGGGGTTCGGTTCCCCTTCGGTGGGCTCAGCAGATAGTCCAATGTGGCTTTGCTATAAGAAAAACACACACACACACACATTTCTGTCGTAACCATGATTTGGTGACGTGTTCAGGTACATCAAGGCTCTGCATGTCACATCGAAAACACAAACTTTATATCTTGATAGTGACACGACGACAGGTGCATAATAGTACACACAATTGTTATCACTTGACACAGTACTGGTGATGGGGACTGTTTAGAGATCACTCTTATGGGTAAGGAAGGGGGAATGGTCGATTGGGTTGTATATTAAAAGGTTCCAGGTTCTTATTTCTGTTTGCTATTCGATTGAATGCCTAAACAATTGTTAAGTACTTCCGTGGTAAAACCTTCAGGTCAAGGATGTCATTGGAAGAACGAATAACGTTTCATTTAAGTATGGAGTGTAAACTTGAGTAATTTGTTAACTGAAGCCATCAAAGCTAAAGATGTTTAAACCACTTTATCTATAGAAAAATCGATTCACATCTGACTAATCTTATTTTAACAAACGAGTTTTTCCCTTTAAATATCATATAGATAACTTAAGTTCTTTGACTGTTACTACATTTTTATGGATATTTATTACTTCCCTTTTTGATCGATAGGTAGAAAGAATTAAAGTATTTCTTGATGACGAGAAACCCACTTGAAATTAACATCTCTTTGTTAACCTGAAGATGACCTAGGATGGTCGAAACGTTGTTCTCTGCTTACCAATAAAAGTGTTAATGCCTACACAAGCCGTTCTGAGATACAATTTACGTATTTAATGTTATTGTTATACCACCCTTAACTTACTAGTCGGAGACTGTTCTACATACCAAGGGCACATTTAAGAATAATCTTCAATTAGTTGTTTCACTCCACAAAACAGCTATGATCATCAGTACTTGTGACTACAATATTGATAGAGGCCAAACCAATGATCTAACAGTCACTAGTCCTGTTTGTACTCACTTATTACTAAAAATTTGTGGGCGTAAACAATCAATAAACACTTTATCTTTTATTGCGTCAAGAAACGTCGTTTTTTCCCACTCTCAATATATAATACAATATACACCAAAATAAATTATATAATATTTTGAACAATATATTCATTAGTTTCATTTCTGGTTTACAGTTGGGAAAGAGTATGTTTAAAAACTGTGATGTATAATTTAACTACTATAACACATCTCAGTCGCTAATAGGGAAAGAGGGATTTGTTTACTAAAATATCAGATCAGTGGCAGCAACACAAATAGAATGGTGGATATTAACATTTTGTCCTGAAAGAACGATGTTATATATTAAAAATATTTTTGTAATTAGAAATATAATTATTATAAAAAAAACATTTTATCATATTAGACCACTATAGGAAACATAATGTAACTTACAATTTTATTAGAAAATCTTAAGGTTTTATGGTATTATTTCTGAAAAGTAAAAGTAAAAAAAAAAAATGCCGAAATTTCATTACCATTTCCAATTATGCCAAATCCACAATTTTGGGTGTGAGAACTACTCGAATTAGTCCTTATATATTCATACAGGACTCCATGACATACCAAAATATAGCAACATAAAGTAGCCAGGAGTTGAAACACGTATCAATATAAAGAAAATTATGAAGTAAAACAGTCTGTAGTATCTTTAATATGATATATGAGATGATATGGTTTGGTTTGTTTGGAATTAAGCACAAAGCTACATACGGTGATGTAAATCTACAGCCATACCGCTATCCACTGGGGAAAGATATTTTATAACCCTCGGTTCATAGGGCGAGCATTTTTGGAAGTGACGGGTGTTCGAACCCGCAACCCTCAGATTACGAATATGAGATGAATATGGACCATTGAAAAGTGTCTTCATATGTATAGCTTTGTCTCAGTCTTGCTTATGGTTATATAAAGCATCAAATAGATTTTTATGTGGGAGACCTTTGGTGTTATTAAGGTTACCCTGAATAACCCTACACTATTCCATACACATCCAGAGGTATCTCCAGATGAAATGTGTTCAAGAGTATAATACAAAACCATATAAATGAAAACAGTTCTTACACAGTCCGTAGTTACCTCCTATATCATATCCACATTCTTATATTATTTTGCTTGCTTATTCGAAAGGTTGGCATGTTTATTTTTATTATCATTGTAAGTTTATTAAAAAATTTTGATTGATTCTATATTTATTGTCACTGTACATGTACTTTTGGACTTTGTAATACACGTAAGCACCAAAAGTAGTTAAATATCCGTTTTCAGAGAAACATGTACACGTGACTGTCTACACTCGAAGCTTTACGATGAAACATAGTTTGTACAGAATGTTTATTCTGAAACACTTCAATCTTAGATTGTCATACATAATATGTTCGGATTTAAAATTCTGATATAATTAATTTGATGTATAGTACATATAGTAATTTATAAAATGCCATATTGTTTACAGCTAAATGATTTTTGTTCTCACACTAATGTTTTACTGGACAGGAATAAAGTGAAAAAAGAAATTGAAATTGTAGCTGTTTCTCACCTACAGACATTTGTCTATAGCCTGCTATAAAAGGCCTGCTATAAAAGGCCTGCTATAAAAGCTCGGTCGTTCTGGTTTAGCTAGCAAGCAAACTTGGTTGCAAATAGTCTTTGCCCTTCACTATAACATGTGCAATTGGCCGTGCATAACAGAGTGAACAGAGCCCTAATGAAGATGCGCAGTTGAGTGGGACGGCACGTGTCGAGAAGAGGACACAGCGCGAGATGACTGATCATCTTCTAGGTTCGCGTGAGAGATGGCGGAGTGCGTCCCATACCTTGATATGGTACGAGCGCTTATTGGCCCTTCATCATATGCTTCTGTTATAGTATAATTGTGGGAAAAGTTACGATATGGAAGTGGTTGTTCAGTTGACGGCCTTTCATATGGCAAAATCTTTCTTTTATTTCATTTTATTAACATATAGACCTATTTTGTACTTGTATAATTTAATTCAATGTGGATTGACCATTTGGAGATATAACGGGAAGTGTGGGAAAAAGGCAAATACATATCTAAGAATTTAATATGGAACAGTTTTTAGAAAGATATAATCTACTACTCAGGAATTAACAGTCATTTACTAATAATATTGAACTTTCCAGACAGTCCCTGTAATCTGTGGAGCTCTAACAGACAGTGACCACGTGCTCACAACTGACTTTTTCCTTTGCTTATTTCCTGGAAGTTAAAGTGGACGGTAGTTACGACGGGAAGTTGACATTTCAGTTTGTATTTTTATCATGTTTGAAGGTCCTAACAGTAGCTGTACCTACGGACAGGTCCTTTCTACTGACCTGAACAAAGGTGGAACTAGTGGAGGGGGAGGTAGAGGGCTGATTCCACCTCCGTCTCCCTGCTCTGTGAATGTTAAGGTGGAGGCCTTTGGAACAAGGGACGATTGGCCCGGTTGTGCCTACCGCTACGGCGCAACTTCCCAAATGTCGTCTGTCCCGGTTGACAGCGTCCTCTCTTGTCGCCGCTTTTCCCCGGGTAAGACTTCGTCTATCAGCACGGAAATGACCAGCAAGTCGGCAGGCCTCGTAGCATCCGTGACTCCAACATACCGAGACAGGTACTTTTCACCGAGTGCATTTAATAACATCCCAACTGTTTCTCCTCTTCTCCTCGGCCACTACACCCCCGACAAACATACAATCAACGGTCAAATGAATGTTTCCTCCCGTTCTTCTTCCTCGGGCCGGTCTACCGTTAGAGGCCTCAGCTCCGATAAGCGGATTGTCATGCCAGCAGGTTAGTTCATAACTCTTACTATTCATTACTTAAGGGCATTTTTCATTTGGCCACGTGTTGGTAATGTATCAACATCGTAGATTTAGGTTACATTGACTGTAAAGAATCATACTGTGAAACAGCAGTTGCTTGGTTACTTTAGAAAACAATTTCAAATAACAAGTAAAGTGAAATGGAAACAAGAAAGCAACCTCTTATGTTTGCCGTCAGATTTTCTCTGGAAACTTGGTTTACGAGGCATTTATTTAAACTAGATCCTGGAACAAATTTTTATTAACCTTGTTATTTTGTAAATTAACAGAATATTCACGAGGAGGTTCTTCTTGTCTTATTCAAATTTTACTTTTACTTCACTAAATGTATTTATCATACCTCATGCACTCGTATTTAGCTCTGTATTTCTAAACAGTAATGTGTCTTTATATATTTTAAAACGGCTTGTTGTTAGGGGTCGAGAAGGTACCTCTGTTAGTGCTTTCTCTACACATACCAGCGTTTTTAAATATATAATTTTCTCTACAAGAGGGTTTTCTTGTCATCACGGAGTAATGAGTCTTTTTTTTTTTAGCGGTCTTTTATGATACGATGTAAGAAGGTTGAGTTAAATTCATGTCCGTTCTAAATATGATCAGTAATTGGAATCTTTTCTAAAACAAAATCTGAACTAAGAACTCGTTAATTATATGTTGCTACATAGGTTTTGTTTATTTATCACTTCTTAAAACTCTTTACTTACTGAAGGTTGTCAACTGTTAATACTGCGTCTTTATCATAACAATAGCTAGCAGTGGCTACATGCAATGTTAATAATATATCAGAAGGTTGTCAACTGTTTATAATGCGTCTTTATCATAACAATAGCTAGCAGTGGCTACATGCAATGTTAATAATATATCAGAAGGTTGTCAACTGTTAATACTGCGTCTTTATTATAACGATAGCTAGCAGTGGCTACAATGTAATGTTAATAATATATCAGAAGGTTGTCAACTGTTAATACTGCGTCTTTATTATAACGATAGCTAGCAGTGGCTACAATGTAATGTTAATAATATATCAGAAGGTTGTCAACTGTTAATACTGCGTCTTTATTATAACGATAGCTAGCAGTGGCTACATGCAATGTTAATAATATATCAGAAGGTTGTCAACTGTTAATACTGCGTCTTTATCATAACAATAGCTAGCAGTGGCTACAATGTAATGTTAATAATATATCAGAAGGTTGTCAACTGTTTATACTGCGTCTTTATCATAACAACAGCTAGCAGTGGCTACATGCAATGTTAATAATATATCAGAAGGTTGTCAACTGTTAATACTGCGTCTTTATTATAACGATAGCTAGCAGTGGCTACAATGTAATGTTAATAATATATCAGAAGGTTGTCAACTGTTAATACTGCGTCTTATTATAACGATAGCTAGCAGTGGCTACATGCAATGTTAATAATATATCAGAAGGTTGTCAACTGTTAATACTGCGTCTTTATTATAACGATAGCTAGCAGTGGCTACATGCAATGTTAATAATATATCAGAAGGTTGTCAACTGTTAATACTGCGTCTTTATTGTAACGATAGCTAGCAGTGGCTACATGCAATGTTAATAATATATCAGAAGGTTGTCAACTGTTAATTCTGTATCTTTATTGTAACGATAGCTAGCAGTGGCTACGTGTAATGTTAATAATATATCAGAAGGTTGTCAACTGTTAATACTGTGTCTTCACAACGGAAAAAGTACAAGGATCATAAGTCGTGGCTACAAGGTAAAGCTCAAATTAATATATCTGTGTCTTTCTTAAATCAGAAATTAGCAGAATTATTAGCCAAGCTTGGCAAGTAAGTTTATATTTATATATAACATTGACTTTAGGAAATCTTGTTCTGTTTTGGGTCAGACTTCGAAAAGAGTTTAGTCATACCTGACAGGTAATTGGCATAGTTGGACATATAAAATGCTGTTCTATTTGTAATTGGTTACCTCTTTAAAGATCTCAAATTTAGTATGATGGTCTTTTAACGCACGTTTGTCGTGAGAGGAAGGAATAACTTGTGTTCAAACATTGTGTGTCGAAATAACTTAATCTGGCTAAACTTATTATGTTATAAAATACTAGTAGATGGTGCAGTGTAGGTTTGTCCTTGATATTTGTATATATATATATATATGTGTGTGTGTGTGTGTGTGTGTGTGTGTGTGTGTGTAAAGCAGCTGGTTTCTTTCTATTTCGTTATGCTGAACATAAAAATTTAAAACGTGATAGTAAAATGTAACTCGTAACTGCTACTTTAAGCCTTATATTCCTTTGTGGACATGCTACATAATTAATACGCTGTACGCAGTGGTCTAAGAGTTAACTTATGTGGTAAATAATAATGTAAGATTTATTAATAAAATTATCTCATGACACTAGTTTGAGCCTTATAGTCATTTGCTAGACTTATTTTATATTTTAATGTACATTAAATTCGGTTTGAAAATCCCAATAACTCCTTAACCTCTGCGATAATCTAACTGATGTATGTCCTTGGACTTAACCAGGCACATCTAACTCAGTAAGTGGTGAAACCAAACTGATGTATGTGCCTAGATTGAACCAGGCACATCTAGCACAATAAGTGGTGATACCCAACTGATGTATGTCTCTGGCTTGAACCAGGTGTCTCTAGCACAATAAGTGGTGATACCTATCTGATATATGTACCTAGATTGAACCAGGCACATCTAGCACAATAAGTGGTGATATCCAACTGATGTAGGTCTCTGGCTTGAACCAGGCACATCTAGCACAATAAGTGGTGATACCCAACTGATGTATGTCTCTGGCTTGAACCAGGTGTCTCTTTGTTAACATCTAGCACAATAAGTGGTAATACCCAACTGATGTATGTCTCTGGCTTGAACCAGGCACATCTAGCACAATAAGTGGTGATACCCAACTGATGTATGTACCTAGATTGAACAGGGCACATCTAGAACAATAAGTGGTGATACCCAACTGACGTATGTACCTAGATTGAACCAGGTGTCTCTAGCACAATAAGTGTGTGCTTTATTACCTAAGCTAAGAAATTAAATCCTTAGCAACTGTTAATAAGGTAATTTTTAATCCTTATTCTTGAGTAAATATTCTATAAGAATAGCATTTTATTGTGTTAAACTAGTAAACTGTCACTTTTATTGATAAGCTCACTAAACAATTGTTTATTTTATTTTATGTTTGTTACACACGTGCAAAAAATCAGTAAAGCATTAAAACACAATATATCGAATCAAAAACAAGATAGATATTTCTCAAGTAGAACCTTACTGAACAGATAAATGTATTGTGAGAACAAACTGCGATTACTTTATATGAAATATTGTGTTAAACCATTTGTTGTATGAACAATTACAGTGCTTTGATACAGACCGTAATTAAAGTCGGATTCCCTTCCACGCTGACATGTTAACATCAATTATATTAATACATTTTACGTTTCACGACATCAAATGATAATAAGTAAAAACATACCTCTTACGTATGCACGTGTATTTCATCATAAATACATAAACAACGCTCGAGGCAGGTGCAGTGCAGGGGAACGTGTAGTGTAAGTCTCGAGGCAGGTGGGGCAAGCGCATACTAAAACGTGCATGTATTAAAGAGTGATAAATGATTAATAGAATTTTTCAACGTTTGGTCTACCAACAACTGCCTCGAGGTTAAGCTTCGCGTATTCACCATAGATTATGTTATTACGGCAAAATATTAACCTCGGCAATCCGAAATCAATTTTGCTGTCAGGTAAGTATTCAGATAAAACCTCAGCTACTGTATGTTACACGACTCAAATCGGGCTATAAATATGGATTTGTCCATGTCTGATGATCAGGTTTCTTTGTAACTGAGTTAACAGCTGTCACAGCTAAGCTTTAGTTGATGTATACGCAAAGTTACGCGCAAACCTTGGATTAGCATTGATTTTGCAAAGTCACTGTGTTCGTTTTGTTCTTCGATTTCATTAGTACAAGTTTTCCTTGTTCGTTGGGGCAGCAAAACAGTGGTATACACTTGAAATCATTAACGATGTGTTGTTTTGTAAGATATACTTGTTCAAGCTACGACCAAGTATGGAATTGTATTTCTTTTGTCACTCGGTAACCGGACTTAACCCTAGAATTATCGATATGATGAGAGGACTCTATAGGTTTTTAAACACATTTGTCTAACTTAATTATACTCCATGTTGCTTGCGGGCTCACGACTGGATTTTTTTTCGTGTTTCTTTGTTTGCAGGACTCCGAATGACAAATGAATCGCTCACATGCAGTACCGTTTATATTTCACGTAATACGGCATATTAATGCTGGAATTTTCCACGTACTTTACGGATAAAAAGATAAAATTACCTTTTATGCTCTGATATGCAAATCGTTCTGATGGTGAAAAATATCAAACCTTGAGAGTTTAAAATGTGTCACGTGAAAACATGATGAAAATGAGAATTGTTTGCTTTCAATGGGCTATTTTTGCTAGTCGTCCCTAAATGTGAACTAACAGACCAGCTGCCTTTCATATAATCTATCAGTTGAAAATTAGGGTCGGCTGGAGCGAATACATCTTGTGTTGTTTTGCACAAACATCGTAAAAAGTAAAACACTTGTTAAAGATTGCTGGGTTATCTACAATATAGCTTACCCCTATCAAAGATCGCTGTGTTATCTACAATGTATTTTACCCCTATCAAAGATCGCTGTGTTTTATTACTCCTTTTTTTTGTATCAATAAAAGAGAATAACAGGTTAACAATAAAGCAGTGTTAATATCAGTCAGAGAGCAGCCATTCTTCACCCTATACCAATACATGTAGAAATAACTGGCTTTATCAGTACATGTAGAAATTATTCCCTGTACTAAGACATGTAGAAATTAGCTGTTACACCAACACATATGAAAATTACTCTATATACCAACACGTGCAGAAATAAACCGTTATACCAACACATGTAGATATTACCCGCCATACCAACACATGTAGATATTATCCGCCACACCAATACATGTAGATATTACCCGCCATACCAACACATGTAGATATTACCCGCCATACCAACACATGTCAAAATTATCCGCCACACCAATACATTTGGAAGTTCGTCGCTAAAGCACGTATGTGACGTAACAAGTATGGACGCACAGGAAGTTTGATGTAAGTCTTTCCGTTACAATCCAAGCTTTAGCAAAGCATGCAAAGTCCGCATCATTTCCTAGAAGGCCCCACCTATACCTTCTACATATACATACGTTAGTTTTTAATTTTGGTTTCTGAAAGAACAAATTCATAATAACAATTACTTATTCATTTCAGTTCCTTTACCTACACCCTTCCCTTCCCCGATGACTCTGCAGTAAATCTGAAGGCTCATAATGCTAAAATCCAGTTTGCGATACCCGTGGTGGGTACAGCACAGATAGCCCATTGTACAGTTATATATTTAACAATAAAAACAATTCGTTTTGGTTCTGTCTCGTTATAATTAAATAGTTATTAAACGTGAGTATTGTGTTCTACGAGTATATATATTTTATTTCACCAGAACGACATATTGGTAATAAGATATTCCGTATTAACTGTTTTTTTCCTATGATATAAGTCTTTATATCTAGAAAGCGCTTGCAATATCGTTGATTTTTAACTTTGTCTTCTGAAAAATGGATATCAATTTGTCTTCAATGCGACTTATCCTACTTCTGTCACAACCTTGGTTTCTGTGCTGTGAAAAAACTGTAATTATGCTCAAGAGATTTGTATTCAGAAAAACTTAGATGCGTATGCGCATTTAACATGTTTTTTGATTCTGTAGTTCTGGACACCACCGGATAGAATTGTGATGAAATGTTCGAGTAAGTCCTATGTATAACCATTATGCTTAATATAACAGTCTCAAACTTGTAGATTTCGCGTCAGACATAATTTCTAAACCAGTAATAGTTCAGACAATGGGCTTAATAGCGTGGATTTTTTGATAACTCAGAATTATAGCTCGATAGATATAATCAACTACAGTTTCTTAATTGTATTTAAAATGTCCAAACAAAAATTTATAATAGCGGCAGAGATTAAGCATGTATCGTGTGACTACTTATTAAAGTCACAAATTAAAATAATTTTGTGTTGTAACTATTCTGAGTGGCTCGGTATGGACAGGTGGGTCAAGGTGTTTGACTCGTAAGCTGAGGGTCGGGGTTCGCATCCCGGTTGCGCCAAACATGCTCGCCCTTTCAGCCGTGGGGGCGTTATAATGTGACGGTCAATCCCACTATTCGTTGGTAAAAGAGTAGCCCAAGAATTGGCGGTGGGTGGTGATGACTAGCTGCCTTCCCTCTAGTCTTACACTGCTAAATTAGGGACGGCTAGTGCAGATAGCCCTCGTGTAGCTTTGCGCGAAATTAAAAAAACAACAAAAAACAACGAACAGTTGTAATTAGTGTGATGGATTATAATACTTATGATATTTTAGTGTTGTCAAGGTTCTATAATAGACAAAGTCATGGATGTACAAGCAACTTGATCCATATAATATGTAGTTTCAAAAATCCAAAGAAGTCTTTAATCTTATTGATTTTTTCTAGAATTAAATATAATAGAGTAGGAAACTACAATAAATGTTAGAGTTTCGGTTCGTCATCTAAACAATGTAATATCTCAAAGATCTGCTGAAGAAACATAAGTATTAGAATCGTAGCTCGTTATTGTTATTTATACTTCGGCGACTATGGGACTTTTAATCTTATGTTTTTATATGTAATGTCATTAGTAGCTTCGTACTTAAAACGCTACGTATAAAAGATAATAATACGTAACATTATCTAGTAATTGTGAATGACAACTAACAACATGTTTGCTATACGTTTATAGAGGTTTTTATTTTAACAAAACCAGCTTCAAATGTAGGAAAAACAGCAAATTATATTTGAAGAATCCACTTTTTGCAGAGTCAGCGGTTTTCGATTAGATCTATCTCAGGAGAAAAGCCTTATAACGTTAAGGCGGACACGACATGTTTAACGATCTATCCAGGCGTACAAGACCACGCCTTTATATCGATCCTGTCTTCCATTTTAAGATGATACTTTCCCCGCCTTTAGCCTGAAACTGACATTGAAATTGTCCAATAAAATCTCTAAATGAAATACGCTAGAAAATAAAAGTTAATTTAGCAGTTGGAGGATAAACATGACGTAATGAATTTCTGCTCAGTTACTATCACGTTTCACGGACTAACCTAAGACGAGTTTCCTATAATTGTGATGGGAATTTTGTGAACGTAAACCACAAAAACCTTGGCATGGCATTACTTTAGTTAAAAGAAAAACGTTTATCTTGTTCTTCCGAAGGTCCGGTAAAGCGGATGTAACGCGATTTTTGCAATACCAAATGTTTTATAGGAATGAATAAAGTGCGAGGAAGGATAGTTTTGGACAAACATCGTATAAAGCATATACAACTTTAGGCTAAAACATTACATGTAATATTTTTATTTCATTCGACACGATGTTGCATTTTTGTAAACTATAAACAAGACTACCGTTTTTGTATATCTCATTCAAAGTTTGTTCAATGTTCTGTGCATCCCACTCATTCTAGTAGTGAAGTTTGTTCTTTTCTCTTTTGTTCAGGAACAAGATTTGGTCTGAGGTTTGTTATGAATAGTGATAATGTATATTAGCCCTAAACTTTTTTTTTTCGTATATCGTTTTTTACCCTCCTATGTGTAACTGTAACCATGGAGATAATGTTGCTTGAACGTAATAAGTTATAGGTGTTTTCAAACAGCTTATAAACGTATGTCAACAGGAGCATAGCTTTTTGGTAAAACAAGCAGAAAGTTTAAGCTGGAAATGTCGTGTCAAAGATAGGTAGGTCTAATGTTGTGTGACCTCACTGTTCTTTCGAACAATGTCAGCGAAGACGAAGCTCGTGTTTTGGTTGAAACCGATCTTTTGAAAGTTATACATCATTTATATACACAAAACATAAACCTATGGCCAATCTTAACCCATATTGGGCTTTTGGGTACTAAAAACCTGTTACAAAGGGAAGTTAAGAAACAACAATAACAATGAAAAGATCATATTTAAAGTTTTACCTACTAATAACGTGTAGCTCTGCGCGAGATTCAAAACAAAAACCTACTAAAAATGGGGTTTGATTAGTAAATTTTACTTTTAAAATTGGTCATACTTGTGTGAAACTTTGTAACATTGGCCACATTTGGAATGCCACTAAAACCAAGGTATCGAAACTGTACCATCTTCGGCGAAGTCTTCACAATACTATCTGCCATTGTTGTCTCATATTAAGTAACAAGCTGCAGCAACGCCATCTGAGATTTAATTCTATTTGTTTGTTTTTTGGAGGGGGACAAGTTATATCAGAAATCTCAAAAGCTCTTAGTTGTTGTTGTTTTTTAAAGTAAAAATGTAATAATATGTGGTTTTGCATGAGGCTATACTGTAGGTTTACAGTTGGCACAGTAAAATCTGATAATTATCAGGTTGCTTTTTACTCTTCTTAATGGGAAAAAAATTGCTCTTCTTGCTTCCCACAAATTACGTCCCTGTTGCTGACTAGGATATTTCCATATAATAATTTATCGCCCCTATTCACAGGAAGTGATCAACAGGATTGATTTGTGTGTATTAATTATTCTAAACCGCACTACACAGAGTCATACACGAACTTCGATGGGAAAACTGATAATCACCCATTATGGTAAATCATTTATTTTAAAGTTGATGTTACATTTTTTTTTAAAGGCAGTTTCATATCACAAAAATAGAACTAGTTAGAACTAAATTCTTTTTAAGCAATGAGGAACGTAGAATATGCTTATAGTAAAATAACGTTAGAGGCCAAGGGATGTTTACAGTAGTTGAAAATCTGCTGTTTTCATGTTTACCATTCTGAAGATTAAAACGAACTACGTCATTACTATACGTAAAATATAGATAATCTGACACTATAATGTTTAATTTTTCCTTCTCAAAAACAGGGTGAAAACTTTTAATTTTACTGTATGTTATTTAGTGCTTATAAAGCAAAGATACTGTATTTTGCACAATGATTGATCATTAAGCAACCTCCCAAAAAAAATTAAATTGTTTAACTGTTCTGTTCACCAGCGAAGATTTTGTTTCAGAAAGTTCATGTTTTTATATTGAAACTCAGAATTGTATTGTAGCATTTGATTTTATGTTGTTTCAGAACAGTTCTGAGAAGCATAGTGTGCATGCATTTCAAACTCACCCAGTCAAACGTACAGTCCTTAAGGATGCATTAGTAATATTACTTTTTAAGTGGGTTCGCATTAAATCCCACTATTCACTCAAACCTGGGATTGGGCGACAAGTGTTGTTGACGAGCTGCCTTCCCTTAATCTACAAGATCAAACTTAGAGACAGCTTTTTGCAGATAACAGTTTTGTAGCTTTGCGTGAATTTAAGAAATAAATACTATTAGTCAGAAAACCGGATAGTTAATTTGTTTGTTATCAGACACAAAGCTACACAGTGGTCTATCTGTGACGCGCCCACCACGGATATCGAAACCTGGTTTACAGATGAGCCGCTGGGAGCGCAGGAGACCCAGAGTGCGAATTCCTTAAAAGTCAACTTATACAAACTTCTTGCTATTAAGACATGAACTCGAGAGCACTAGTGCAGAAGAATTGCTTTGGTATCGCTGAAAATCTTCCGTCTTCCTTATAAGCTTCATTAGATGCTCATAAATTCACAATACACTGTTCCATTTATTCAGATACTCACGGTCTGTGTAAAAGAAACAAGTGTTTCATTTTTGAAGCAAACACTTCTAACATGCACATGATTACGTAGTATCACGGATGAATACCATTGACGATTTTGTGGTAAAACATCAGTGTTCCAATGTATCAACAAGGTCGCTGTTCACGAGATAAGTATTGATCAATTTCACAGTCGCTGTTTGGCCTTGATTATGCTCGAGTTCTTATGGAGTAAAAAAAAAAAACAATTTCTATGTTACGAGTTATATAGAGACACGAAAGGTTTAAGCCTCGGAAATTGCAGAGGTGTGATTTTTCTATATATTACATTTTACTACAGAACCATATTACACTCACACACATTCATATGTAAGGATTTTGGGCCTATTTAATACTTCATTTAAGATATTAACAAAAGTGAAGTTTAAAAAAAGACGTACTATTTTAAAATCCATAAGCTTATTTTCCATTATCCATAAATATGTGTGCCTTAATATCCGGTTAAAGTTGTGTGATCTCTCGTTCTAAATATTGCAACAAACATATGTCCGCACACATTAAACCAATAAATAGGCTATAATTACATGTAAACTAGCAAAACTTTTTACTTATTTGGTTAACAGAATGTTGAAGAGACCTGAAATAGAGTAATTATTCAAGGATAGTTATGCCTAAAACTACTGAAATGCTCAGCTGTGTACTATAACAAAACCAAAACCAACCTTTTTATTTGTTCAGTGATGAAGTGTGCTAGACTGTTTATGTTCGCATTTGTTTTGTTTTGAAAAACGTGTAATTAGTCACGAAACAAAAAAACTTATATTGGGTGATGCACGGCATCCAAGACTGAGATGTTTTCGTTATACATTTATGCTGACAGACGCCTGGTGGCTTTTTGTTAATCAATTCAAGCCGTGCGCCCCCTGCTGGTGATGCTACAACAAGCTTTTTCCGATTGTCTGGGAGCCTAACAGAACAAACACGTCACCACACCCCGTGAGGTTCAGGGATAAATGATACAGGGAGGTGGTTTGACTCTGAATTAACTATAAGAGATTTAAAATTAGTTACAAGGGTACGGCTTTTTCAATAAAATTTTATCGAGCGTCAAAACACTGGTTGTAACATTGGCCTTAGCTCTGTACACTATGTTCCCTCTCAAGCACTCACAATAGACCACAAGATTCGGGACCGAAACACAAAACACGAAAACTCGGGTGGCGCGTGCTGCTACCCCAACCCATGCTGACACTCGTGCTCGTTACTCGTGCATGTTGATACGCGTGACCTTTGATCATGTTTTCTTCGAATAGGGAGGGAGAGAGTTCAGAGGATGATCGTTTCAATTAAGGCGTGGGGTGGAGTTCACTGATGAACTTTGGTTGTAACAAGTCATGGGCCTCTTATGGTTACCGTGGGAACAACGCTTTTTAACACACCATCTTGGGACAAAAGCGCGCGTAATGATGTAATGTGGATACCTCGTGAAAGCTCTGTCAGTTAACGTATGCTGCTTTTAACTTAACTGGTAGAATTTCTGTTAGAAAACAAGGTGATGAACAAGGTTGTCATATTTACGTCTTCCCGCGTGTTTCACGTGCGTGTTTTTACTGTATCTTGATATCTGTTTCTCAATATGTTTATTTCTCTATAGTTAAATGACTTAGTCGCCTGTGTATTTCGATGTGTATTTTGATCTCTTTACGTTTTTCGCAATAAGTGTTCTTTCTATAAATCTATACGACTTGGTCGCCCGTATATTATTATTTTTTTTCTCCTTGTTATTTTCTATTTGCTTGTGTTTCCATCAACCTTTCTATATGTATTTGCACGTCTATCACTAAGTCTTCTTTGGTGGGGGTACATAATATATATATATATATATATACACACACACATATATATATACATACACACTCACATACATATGTATATATGCTGTTGTTTTTTTTATCCGTTAACCTGTATAAATCATAAGAATGATATTAGACCGTAGGTTAATCTGTGTCTATGTTTTTGTCTGGTTTATTACCTGTGTTACTTCACTTATTTACATTTTTGCTGTGTTGGCCTATGTAATTACTGATATCTACGTTTATTTTCGTATTTCTTTGTTAATATTTATATTTGCGTGTACCAACAGTTTTCACTGTTAGTTCTTGTAAATCAGTTTGCTAATACAAATAATGTCATCTAGTCTGTTATGTCCCAGTTTGCCCGAGGATTATGTGAGGACCTCGTCACCACTGGATACAGCAGATATAACGTGGCTGACGTATTATTTATTATACCTACTCCTTTACCTTCCCTCAGACTTCCTTATTAACTTATGTGTGGTGTTTGGTTTATTTCTTAACCATTGATTTCATCTGCATGTCTTGCTTTGGCTTATCTGTTAAAGTTTGTCTGTATTTGTGTTTATTCATCTATTTCTTTACAGATGTATACATACATACAGTCCGATTGTTTACGTGTATTTGTCCATCTCTTTCTCTGTGGATATATATATACATGCAATCTGTTCACCCATGTAGTCTATTTTTTCGTAACTACTTGTCATGTTGTTGATCTTTCTGTTACTCTAACTATATCTTTGAATTTGTATGTAGTCTTTCTACTAATATGTATTTGCATGTGCTTGATTGATAGTCTCTGGTCGTGGACTGGGTCTGTATATTCGAGGGTTCATGGTACATGTCCTGTTAACACAAAATTGCACCTCACGCATCATGTTTGCGTGCGCTATAAAAATGGTAGGCAAATTCCACAATTTGAGTTGAATAGTCCAAAGGTGAGCGGTTTGTGCTGTTAGCTAACCACCTATCGTATTTTTCTGTAAGTTCCTAAGTTGGTTCGTCTTGCGCATATATTTCTTGTGTAGCTTGCCGTGAATATCTGAAAAAGCTCCCTAGCTACATGTTTGTCTGTCTTATTGCCCATAAAAGGTTTAATAATTCTAACAACAACGGTTAAATATATACTTTGGTTTCACACAACGAAGTCGACACTTTGATACCTACTTACATTCCTACTCCAGTATTCGTTTGGTCAAAAATATTTATAGCATATTTTGTATGTCAGGATTTTTACCTAATTTGCAGTAAACTGGTTCCCTAAGAACAACAGAAACTTTCAAACCTTCATAAACGTGACGTAAAATGATTAAACTTATGTTTTTTTGATAACTGTCACTATGTGAAAAGGTGGAAATTGTCTTTCGAATATTTCAATAACGCGTTTCAGTTAAAAGTAACTTGTTTTTTTGTGTTCTGTACGTTTCTTATTAAAAAGGAGAAATGTTAAATAGAACAAAAATAATATTTTATTATTTTTACTTCCAGGGAATTTTCTCATATTTGTTACAAAAGTTAAATCATTTATAAAACTCGAAACATTGTTAGGGTTGCCTAAGCATGTAAACAACATAAAATGTTGTTACAGTGAGTTGTCTAAGCATGTAAATAAATAATAAAAAATCTTTGAGTAAATTATGTGAAGTAAAAGAAAACACTATTTCGGTAAATTAAATGAGCGTATAAATAATATAAAACTTTATTACAGTGAGTTACATAAAAGAGTTTGAATGACTTTCGTGAGCGTGTAACACAAAACAATGCTATAGTGATATTTTGTTACAAGTTACAGTAAGTATGATTTTGGTTTGCCACGCGATGAATATTCAATAGTGATAGACTAGAAGGAAAGCAGCTAGTCATCTGAGAGTCGCGGACGCTCCAAACATGCTTGCCCTTTCAGGCGTGGGGGCGTTATAACGTTACGGTCAATCCCACTATTCGTCGGTAAAAGAGTAACCCAAGAGTTGACGGTGGGTGGTAATGACTAGCTGCCTTCTCTCTAGTCCTACACTGCTAAATTAGAAACAGCTAGCGCAGACAGCCCTTGTGTAGCTTTGCGCGAAAATTCAAAATCAAACAAACCAACGAACAGTGGGGATGACCGTAACGTAATAACGCCCCCACGGCTCGTACTTAGATCAGGTACGAAGTTTCTATCGCTGTTTAAATTATTCCAGACTACACAAGTTTTACTATTTAAATAAACATTCAACAATCTAATAATGCATTTAAATTCTATTATTGATAATAGTTACTTATTCACGTATGTATCAATCCGCCTGAATTGACGAATTATTTATTTATGGAAAAAATAGAGAAAAACAAACGCATGTGAATAAATATCCATGTATATAGATGTAAATATACATAATAACAACAATAAAAACTGTGGAATATAATACATAAGATTAATAATGTATGGGGAAACCACGATCAAAGATATATAGAGAAGTGTTTGTTGTTCGATTTTGTTAATGAAGCTCGTCTGATTTTTCTTCTTTTAGTGTAAGTCACATGTTTTAATTGGTTTGGTTTGTTTTAAATTTTGCGCAAAGCTACATTGGGCTATCTGCGCTAGTCATCCCTAATTTAGCAGTGTAAGAGTAGAGGGAAGGAAGCTAGTCATCACCACCCACCGCCAACTCTTGAGCTACTCTTTTATCAACGAATAGTGAAATGACCGTCACATTATAACGCCCCCACGATTGAAAAGGCGAGCATGTTTGGTGCGACGGGGATTTGAACTCGCGACCCTCAGATTACGAGTCGAACGCCTTAACCAACGTGGCCAGGTGTGTCGTCAGTTGAAAAGAAATAGAAAGCGGTATCGTCTATATATTTAAAATACAGTACATTTAAATGCTTTCAAAACACAATAAAAATGTGATACTTAGATCAATAGGAAGAAGTCTCAGAACTTATTCGTTTTTATAAACACTTGTTGTTTGGTTAAAGCTTCTTGCACTAAATTCGGTACATTTATATGTTAATAGTGGGTAAAAATACCAGTGACCAAAATGTATAAAAGTTCACAAGAAACAAATAACCTATCAGTACAATTAGATATTGATTTGGTTGCGAAGAAGAAACTGTGTTGAAAATTAATAGTTGATAATATTATGACATTATTAATTTCGTATACGATTGGATGTGTTATGTTAACTGTGTTTTTAAAAATCTAGTACTAGATGTGATCTTGCATTGTAAACATTCTTAAAACTGGATGTGATCTTTCAGTGTAGACATTTTTAATAATACTGGGCGTGATCTCGCAGTGAAGATAATTCATTCTTGTTCAACTGATTATTATGATTTGCTTGCTTGTTTTTGAATTTCGCGCAAAACTACACGAGGGCTATTTGCGATAGTAGTGTAAGACTAGAGGGAAGGCATTTAGTCAGCACCACCCACCGCCAACTCTTGGGCTACTCTTTTACCAACGAATAGTGAGATTGACCGTCACATTATAACGCCCTCTCGGCTGAAAGGACGAACATGTTCGGTGTGACTGGGATTTGAACCCGCGACCTTCGGATTACGATTCGAGTGCCTTAACCACCTAGTCATGCCGAGCCCCCATGTTTTAATACTGTAATGTTCTGTTCAGAAAAACTGTTTGTTTTCACTCATATGCTCATGAACTTGGGAAGGGTTTTTTTATGTTCGTTTAATTTGATTTTCAAGTTACGTCATGTTTCATCTGTCTAAAAGGCTGGACAAGTGTTACACAAAAGTTTGTGTTTTTATTAAACGCCTCTTGTGTGTGTTTTTTTAATTTGTTAATAACTTACATAACTACTTTCATAAAGAAGTGGTTAACATTAGTAATCGTTTGTTTGTAGTTAAGCACAAAGCTATACGTTGGGCTGTCTGTGCTCTGCCCACCATGGGTATCGAAACCCGATTTATAGCGTTGTAAGTCCGCAGACATACCGCTATACCATTTGAAGGCAACGTTAGTAAAGCATTGAGTTAAATGCACGATTTCTTTATCGATTATTTTTGTGGTGTGGTACGATATGCTAAATTTAGGAAGCTTTTTAGAGCGCTTAACTTCTGGTGGATTATGGATTACACGATTAGAAAACAAACTTAGTTAATTTCCACTGTATGTTTTTTTATGAATTTTAGTGATTAAGACTTGGGAGGGGGATGAGTTTGATGTTCAAACAACTTATTGTATAGTTGTTTTTATTTTGCGCTGTGAACTGTATGTTTTTATGTGCGTTGTCTATGTAACGGAATAACTTTGTTCGTTTCCGTGACACGTAAAGCTGCAAAAAACGTTATCTATACATTTAAGCCTAAATGCTTCATGGTTAAGTCCGTGTAACTGAAGGACGTACGAGTTTCTGTATTGAAAGCGAATAAGTGTGGCTAGTCGCAACAATTCTATTATAATAAAATCGCTGTTTAAACTATGTTATTGGTCTAGAAGGTCGGAAGTGTTTTTAATTGGTTGTTTATCTTGGAAATATAGGATTCTAAAATCCAGTTAAAATATTTACTAGCCTGTAATTTAAAAGAGTTATAATTTAATGTGAGGTTAAGGGATTTTGATAAACCGTAAATTTATGATGTTCTATATTCGTTTTTACGCAAAAAATTATAAAATTTAAAAGTATTAGTTTTTCGTATAATAATATTTTGAGCACTTTCCTCATTTTTGTTGTTGTACGTTGGGTTAAGATGACCGAGTAAACTTAAACATATAATTCAATATGTTTACCATTAAGGTTGTTTGGTTGTTAAAATCGCGATCGAGATTATATTATTGGTTCTTTAAATGACAATGTTTTCCTTATTACTAAGAATGTTTAGGCCTTCTCTTTCTGCTGTAAAAGCTGTAACTTGTGATAAAATATACTTAATCAGTGAATAAAGTCAAAACGAAACTATTAATTCTTACAGTGACTTGCGTGTGCATGTAACACAAAGCATTACATTGTTACAGTGAGTTTCATGTGCAAGTAAATAAAACAAACATTATTTGAATCCCGGGTCTATTCATGCCTAAGCCTATACGTCAACCCTGGGCTACGTCCGGCGAAATTAGTACGATGGCGAACAGAAAACACAACCCAATTAAATTAACGTCGCAACGCTTTCCAGCCCGCTTTATGAAAGGTTTTTTCTTTTGTCTTTCGTTCAAAACTTTACGTGAGAAAGCTTAAATGCTTTAAAATCCTTGCAATAACTTCACAATCGAGGTTTCTATATTACGAATGTAATTCAGTGAACATTTGTTGGAAGCTTTATATTTTTAAAATGTTCTTCATATTGTCCAGTGTCATCTAATATGATATGACTAAGATATGTTTTAGCATCGGGTCCTAATGTTGTTGTTGAAATAACGTGCACAATGTTTCTACAAATTTCATAACCTTACCTAACCGTAAAATAAAAAAAAGTTTGAACTTTCATATGATGTAGGTTATATTCTGTAGGTTGTATTCTGTTGGTTATATTCTGAGATACATGGCTACTAAAGTATCTTGCTTTCTTGTTATCAAGAAACTCGGTACAGGAATTAACTAGACGATACCAAGTTTGTGATATTACAGGAACCACTTAAAACAAGCGTTCGATTTTTCTTAAGTTCTAGGGAGATCAGAAACAGGAAACAAACACGGGTGGAATTTCCGGCCGTAAGTTTGGAACAGATAAATATTCCGGAAGTTACTGGTTTGGCCCAACTTCCGGCTAAGAAATCGTGGTTGTTATATATATTTTAAACGCATTGAACGTAGAGTGGGCCCATAAAATGCGAATATAGTGGGTTTAGAACACATGAAGAAGAGATCAAGTTTCAGCATTGCGTGAGGTATCATTAGTTACAAAAACTATAGAATTATCCACAAAAAACATTGTCCTAGAATACAAGCACGTAATCTAACACTTATATTACGATTTATTTACACTTAGTTATAAAGTTTGAATAAAAACAATACTTTTTAAAATTAAGGTACATTTTTTTCGGCTACGGTTTTGTAGTTTGTTAATGATTTCATTATTAGAGTTCTTGAAACACTGTCTCACATTATCTGAAAGTTCATGGTATCATGGCAAACATTACAGAAAATTTTAAATTTAATGAAAAAAATGGTATGTTTATGTCTATAATACAATTTGTATTATTATTTATAAGTTAACGCCTTACGTATCCTTATTGTTATAAAATTCTAGTTGTATTTCCCTATATGATATATACTAAAACCTGATATTTGAGAATAATTTTGGAAATTTCTTTAAATTCATCAAAGTTTTACAGAAGGTATGAAGTACGATATTGGTCTATTTCCTGAACTGTTAGACATTTTCGAAAAACAAACACCACACTGGTTCTTACAGTTGAAAATATGAATTTATAAATGAAAGCTCGGTCATGGCCAACTAGAGATAGTAACTTATCATATGGTTGCTCACTGGACATGGCCGAAGAATATATTTAGACTTGTTGGAGTCTTCAATACGCAAGCACATTAACCTGGATTACACTGTTAGCTCTATATTACTATAAAAACGATTCATTATGTCCGTGTTAGTATCCATCATCCAGAACTGGCTGTCTCTTTTACCATATTTTTCTATGGTTATAGAGCACAGACCAGCGATTCACAGAGGTTACTTTATTTTACCTGGGAACTCTCTGAAATAGAACACATTTTCACTTTTTAAAAGTATATATACTTTTGGTTTGTATTACCCAAACAAGACTGGGTAATAAACGTAGTATTTTATGGTTATTTTAAATTGTTCTATGTTCTACTTGGGCTTTTTTGTTTTGGGATTTTTTTTCCCGAAAAGGGGATAAAAAATATCCCCGAAATAGGGAATATTTTTCACTCTTTTGTGGAATTTGATTTTGAATTTAAACACAAAACCACTAATCACTTAAATTAGTCAATTATAACACTATGTAACACGAATTTTGTTCCTGGATAGTATGTGTTATTTCTTAATTGCTTATGTTGTAAAAATACAGAAACTGGCCATTATTCCCTTCAAACTTTGCTTTTGTGACCTGGATAATGAAATTTAGAAATTAACTTATTTTCTTTGTAAAAACGGGCAAATTCAGTAGCTAAGGGGGAGCAAGGGGGGAAATCTGTTCCCGGGCGCAGCATCGGGGGTAAGTGGCGCCAAATCGGTTTTACATAATTAGGAAAATTGTGTAACAAGGGGGCATGAAAACTGACTTTGTCCCCGGGCGCTGAAAACCCTAGCTACGCCTCTGGGCAAATTTGCACATTTTCATTTACATAAGGTCTGAATAAAACAACATATGAATCAAGATTTACATATATTTATACTAAAGTTATACAAAAATATTTAGAAGTGAGTAGTTTTTCGAGATTTGCGACTGTAATGTAAATCACTTTCACGTATGAGCCCCGGAATATAGTCTCCCATCATGTTTTCATTATACGCTTCCAGGTCACAAAAGCAAAGTTTGAAAAGTCTTTTCCATTTACTTTAGGCTTACGCAATTGGGAAATAATGATTTGTGCCCAGGAACAAGAAAAAGTAAAAGTTTTGTTACATGTGTTATCATTTCATGACACGGTATTAGCAAATTTTGATAAAATAGTTTTATGTTTTTGCATAACAGAAAATTTTCGCTTTAACAGTTGTAAGTGTCCCAATAGTTGTTTTTCCTTACAGTTTACGCTATACATACCTTAAAGTCTCTTGGCCATAACAGTTGCAATTATTCCAATAATTGTTTTCCTTCATAGTTTTACACCGTATATGCCTTAAGGGGTCTTTGCCATAATAGTTGAGTATTGCAGTAGTTGTTTTTCCTTACAGTTTGCGCTATACATACCTTAAAGTGCCTTGGCCACAACATCTATGAGTGTTCCAATAGTTGTTTTGCTTCATAGGTTTGCACCACACATACTTTAAGAGATCTTGGCCAAAATTTCTCACGCTAACACTTACTGTTGTGGATTCTCTGAATACAATGTAACCAGATTAAAATATTTAGGAGAAGGTACATTACCAAATATACTGGAATTGTTTTCAGTACATAATTGAAGATTCCATAGACAATTGAAGTCTGTGTGTTTTCTTATAGTAAAGCCACATCTGGCTATTTGCTTAGCCTACTGAGGGGAATCGAACCCCTGATTTTAGCGTTGTAAATTCCGAGACATACCGCTGTACTAGCGGGGGACCAATTGAAGTCAACTGACTAATAAAATATCTAGGACAGGATTTAATTAATGCGCGTGTTAACATCTTGTCAATCGTATGTGATATTCCTAAAGTTGATATTTTTAAAAAGAGATACTAGATGTCATTTATTTTGGCAGATTCTCTGCGTCACGTGCCTTTATTCGTGACTCAGTAAGTTACTTTTATTCGCTGCTATCACATCACGTGTCTTTACTTGAAACTACATTAGGAAACAAGTTTTATTCATTGCTATCATCTCAGGTGTATTTACTCGTGGCTAAATGACTTAGCAAGTTTTATTCATTGCTGTTGCCTTACATGTCTTTACTTGTGACTAGATACGTTAGCAAGTTTTATTTATTACTGTCGCTTTACATGTCTTTACTTGTGACTAGATACGTTAGCAAGTTTTATTTATTACTGTCGCTTTACATGTCTTTACTTGTGACTAGATACGTTAGCAAGTTTTATTCATTGCTATTGCCTTACATGTCTTTACTTGTGACTAGATACGTTAGCAAGTTTTATTTATTACTGTCGCTTTACATGTCTTTACTTGTGACTAGATACGTTAGCAAGTTTTATTTATTACTGTCGCTTTACATGTCTTTACTTGTGACTAGATACGTTAGCAAGTTTTATTCATTGCTGTCGCCTTACATGTCTTTACTTGTGACTAGATACGTTAGCAAGTTTTATTCATTGCTGTCGCCTTACATGTCTTTACTTGTGAGTAGATACGTTAGCAAGTTTTATTCATTGCTGTCGCCTTACATGTCTTTACTTGTGACTAGATACGTTAGCAAGTTTTATTTATTGCTGTTGCCTTACATGTCTTTACTTGTGACTAGATACGTTAGCAAGTTTTATTTATTACTGTCGCTTTACATGTCTTTACTTGTGACTAGATACGTTAGCAAGTTTTATTTATTACTGTCGCTTTACATGTCTTTACTTGTGACTAGATACGTTAGCAAGTTTTATTCATTGCTGTCGCCTTACATGTCTTTACTTGTGACTAGATACGTTAGCAAGTTTTATTCATTGCTGTCGCCTTACATGTCTTTACTTGTGAGTAGATACGTTAGCAAGTTTTATTCATTGCTGTCGCCTTACATGTCTTTACTTGTGACTAGATACGTTAGCAAGTTTTATTTATTGCTGTTGCCTTACATGTCTTTACTTGTGACTAGATACGTTAGCAAGTTTTATTTATTACTGTCGCTTTACATGTCTTTACTTGTGACTAGATACGTTAGCAAGTTTTATTTATTACTGTCGCTTTACATGTCTTTACTTGTGACTAGATACGTTAGCAAGTTTTATTCATTGCTGTTGCCTTACATGTCTTTACTTGTGACTAGATACGTTAGCAAGTTTTATTTATTACTGTCGCTTTACATGTCTTTACTTGTGACTAGATACGTTAGCAAGTTTTATTTATTACTGTCGCTTTACATGTCTTTACTTGTGACTAGATACGTTAGCAAATTTTATTCATTGCTGTTGCCTTACATGTCTTTACTTGTGACTAGATACGTTAGCAAATTTTATTCATTGCTGTCGCCTTACATGTCTTTACTTGTGACTAGATACGTTAGCAAGTTTTATTCATTACTGTTGCCTTACATGTCTTTACTTGTGACTAGATACGTTAGCAAGTTTTATTCATTACTGTCGCTTTACATGTCTTTACTTGTGACTAGATACGTTAGCAAGTTTTATTCATTACTGTCGCCTTACATGTCTTTACTTGTGACTAGATACGTTAGCAAGTTTTATTCATTACTATCGCCTTACATGTCTTTACTTGTGACTAGATACGTTAGCAAGTTTTATTCATTGCTGTCGCCTTACATGTCTTTACTTGTGAGTAGATACGTTGGCAAGTTTTATTCATTGCTGTCGCCTTACATGTCTTTACTTGTGAGTAGATACGTTAGCAAGTTTTATTCATTGCTGTTGCCTTACATGTCTTTACTTGTGACTAGATACGTTAGCAAGTTTTATTCATTGCTGTTGCCTTACATGTCTTTACTTGTGACTAGATACGTTAGCAAGTTTTATTCATTGCTGTCGCCTTACATGTCTTTATTTGTGACTAGATACGTTAGCAAGTTTTATTCATTGCTGTCGCAGACGAGTAATCTTATTATATACTAGGCTCAGCATGACCTGGTAAACGAGGGTTTGAACTCGAAACTTGAGGGTTGCAGATTCGAATCTCTGTCACCAGAAATATTCATCCTTTCAACCGTGAAGCTTTATAATGTTACGGTCAATCCCTTTATTCACTGGTAAAATAATGGCTTAAGAGTTGGCGGTAGCGACTAACTTCTTCCCCTCTAGTTTATCACTGCCAAATTATAAACAGATAGCGCAGAAAACCCTTGTCTAATTTTGCGCGAAATTCAAACAGACCAATCTAAATGCGGTACATTTATAATAAGAGTGTTGTTTTGCACTAATGGCTTATCCTTTCAGTTAACTACCTGTGAACAACTGTACCAAGGAAGTTTATCAGTTACCGAACAACGATTTTCTGTGATTTCAGATCCATTGTTATGGAGTCCAGAGCATGTGAAGCAGTGGGTCGAATGGGCAGTAAAAGAGTATAGTCTTCATGATCTTGACGTCTCGCGATTTCACGTGATGGGACGAGACTTGTGTCAGCTAACCAGAGAAGACTTCAGTCGCTTGACAAATCCTTACAATGGTGAAATCCTATATGCTCATTTAAACTTTCTAAGACAAAGTAAGTTACTTTTCCCATCAACAGTTAGTTTAGCATGTCAGTGTGTTACAAGAAAGGACTGCGATCACACCGTGTGTGCTATCTTTAAATGCGTTCTTATTATATAAGGTCATCCCATAAGTAAAGTCAGAAATTTTAATACAGAAAGTGCATCATCATTTCTGTCTTTGTAGAAGGCTTTAATGTAGTAGGACGTGTATAAAAATGTTCAGATAAATGAAAGAAACTAACCCAACTCCACTTTTTCAGATCATTAATCAAATAAACCCTAATGAATATGAATGCGTCTGAGGAGCACATTAGGCATATAATGCTTTTATGCGTTTGAAAAAGGCAACAGTGCAGCAGAAACTACATTAAACATTCAAGGTGTTTATGGGGCGGAATCTCTCAATGAAATAAAATGTCGAAGGTGCTTTCAGAAGTTCAGATCAGGTGATTACAACTTAAGTGATGAGCCATGTTCATGTCGTCCTGTTGAGTTTAATGATGACTTGTTGCTAGCTACACTTGATAAAGATTGTGCTGTAACAGTTGAAGAACTAGCACAGAAGCTTAATTCAACCCATTCAACTGTTCACCGTCATCTGCAACAGCTTAAAATGGTGTCAAAACTTGGAAAATGGGTCCCTCATGATTTGACAGAAGCCAACCTTAAAGCTAGAGTGGATATTTGCACTTCTTTGTACTCTCGTGAAGGTAACTCACCTTTCATAGACAGGTTAGTGATTGGAGATAAAAAATGAATATCTTATCAAAATGTTAAGCGCTGTAGACAATGGCTCAGTGCAGGTAAACTGGCTAAAGCCACCTCCACCCTAGGAATGTCTTGTTAAGCGTTTGGTGGAATATTGTTGGTGTAATCCATTTTGAGTTGCTGACACTCAATGTAACGATTACGTCAGACTTCTATTGTCAACAGTTAGAGTGCTTGAATGTTGCACTGAAAGAAAAGAGGCCTGCTTTGATCAACTGTAAAGGTGTTGTAGTACACCAGGATAATGTACGGCCCATACAGCAAGTATCACATCTGCAAAGATTGAAGAGCCTGACTGGGAATAACTTCCACATCCTCCTTATTCTCTCGACCTTGCCCCATCTGATTATCATCTGTTCTATAGCTTGTAAAACTAACTTGATGAAAAAGAGCTTGGAACACATGATTATATCAAAACTACTCTCTCTACATTGTTTTCCTTCCAAGAATTTTATAGAAGTGACATTTAGAAGCTTGTGAACCATTGGCAGGAAGTAATTAATAATAATGTAACATACATTACTGATGAAATAACAATAAAAGGATTTAAAATCCTTTCTCTTTTTCTGAACCTAAAACCGGACATTAGTTATGGGATGACCTGATATTTACAATAACGCTTGAAGAAACCTAATTTATAAAGTATTTTATGTCTGTACATTTTTGCACAAAGAAGACAACCTTATCGGTTGAAATAGGTTATGAATTATTTTAATATAATTTATGTTTATATTATATGTAGTACTCGTAAGTGACATCACATCACTTTATACTACGTCATATTAACACTTGCCAAAAAATTTTAGTGTATTAACATCACAAAGTTAGAGTATAGCGTTCTACAAGGTCAGGGTATAGAGTTCTTCAAGGTTAGAGTATAGAGTTCTAAAAGGTTAGAATATAAAATTCTTGAACGTTACAGAATTAAGTTCCTTGTGGTTAAAGTATGAATTCCGCAAATAATATTATGTTTCTGGTGGTTACAGTATAAAGCACGACAAAGTTTTAATGCTTATAAAAGGAAGTGCTTAAATGTTAGAACGCGATTCTAGATCAAGGTGAAAGTTGAAGTTCTCTGGTTAAGAATTGGTCGCGGTTATCTTATGTTACAATATTACATAGTTTGTTTTGTTTCTGATGGGTAGAGTGTCAGTTTCAAGGTAAACAAGGGCACGATAGTGTACAATGTGTCAATAACGAATGACTCACTACATTATACGTAGCACTTTCTTTAATAGTCATTCAATTTTTTTTTCTCTTGTAGACTAACACCAACCGTGTTTCTTTTCTGTGGATCAAAATTCGATATGAGAACAGAATTGTATCGATTTTAGCGCCACCTTAACACATGATTTTGTACTTTTTTCAAATTTACTACTTATGCTATTTCAGGGCACTTCCCTTTTCTACATCATTACCTCGGGCATGGATTTGATTACAGCGAAACAGTTCAAGCACACAGAAAATATGAATAATATATGTGTGAATATAAGACTTGAAAGTGAAATGTGTTTTAAAAACGAGGCTCTCTCTCTTTTAGATTTGACTTTGTGTCTCCGATCATTACTGGCTGTTTACTTCAATGTTTTCCTATTAATATTTGAATAACAATACATTTACGGATCCCATACTAAATACACACTGCGATTTATTCAAAGCTCTGTGCATGGCTTTAATAGAATGAAAAATCTCTGCTCCGAAGCTTTGCATATAAGTCTTTGTTTTACACTTATATATTAAAAATTAATCGTGTGAAACTTTGTATGTATATCTAACAGCATCGTATGATAATTGTATCTGCCAAAATATGTCAGCTAGAAATACTTTATTATTCCAGCAGATTTATACTCAGTAATACTGTTATTGCTTTGCTCATGAAGTGACAATTTTTATACAGATATATAAACCTCCAAATTTTCGAATATTACAGAATGTTAACTATCTGATACTGTCTTAACAGTTGTGTAAATTATCGAATTTTTAGAGTTTGTATATGTCTGTATGCTAGGCGTACAAAGCAGGTAACAGACTTATTGCATTCATAGACATAACAATTACGCTAAGAATGAAACAATAACCTGGTTTGGGAAAACTTCATGTGTATATAGTAGACTATTTCAAATTTCCATGAGTGTACGGAAGTGAACGGTATCTTATCCGACATATGAGCTAAATGGCAAGGTTAGAGATCCTACTAAGATTTAGGTACAACCAGCCCTAATTTGGAACTGGTGATTAGAGTAGAACGATTATTCATCAGCTCCCACCGCCTATACTGCTACTGTTATCCGAATAGTGTATATCACAATTAAAACGTTCGCAAAGCTGAAAACTTGAGGTGTATATTCAGCAGCATATCGTGGCTCGAGCCTTAGACCTTCTGTTTTGTAACTTGGCACATTAGCGGCAAGACTATACCTGACCCAACGTTAAATGTTTAGTGAAGAATAGGGACAGGCATGGTTAGATGGTTACGGCGCTTGACTCGTAATCCGAGGGTCGCGAGTTCGAATCCCTATTACACCAAACATGCTCGCTCTTTCAGCCGTGGAAGTGTTATAATGTGACAGTCAATTCCACTACTCATTGGTAAAAGAGTAGCTCAAGAGTTGACAATGGGTGGTTGTGTGACTAGCTGCCTTCCCTCTAGTCTTTCACTGCGAAATTAGGAGATAGCTAGCGCAGATAGCTCTCGTGTTGCTTTGCACGAAATTCAGAAACAAACAAACAAATTGTTATGAAGAGAAAAAACAACTTCGATCCTCTGTAGACTTAACTGGAAATCATAGTCTTTAAAATTATAATATGATGTGAACTTACCTTCAAATGTTGTCGTGTAGGAAAACATTAATACACTCAGATATACTGATGGTTTAGTTTTAATGGTAGTAGTTTCAGAATGTCAAATACTCCTAAGATTTATTCATTACAGAAACTACTGAGCCCTCTTTCAGTGAGTCCCACTTTGTAGATCTGGATATCGACTTTACAGACAGTAACGCTACACGTTGTGAGTGTGAAGAAAACAAATTGATTTGTAGCTTTTAATTGTATTCTTTTAAAATCAAATATAACAAACTACTTAAATCACTGTTTTCATAGATAATCAAAAATTGATTAGTAATTTCGGTAAGTTATTTAGTTATTTAGAGACTATGCTGGTTCCAATGAGCAATAAAGCAATATGGCAAGATGTCAATGGTTTACATTGGAATAGAACTATGCATTGGGAGTTTGATAGTCTCTGCTTAAACCATTCTTTTGAAGCGAATGCTCAACCTTTATTTTTTTATTCAAATTCCACTAATGTCATATACCTGTAATTCTAATTACCTTTTCTCGTAAACTGCCGTTTCTTTTATTCCTATCTTGGGTCTGTTTATTTGTTTGGTTTGATTTGTTTTCATTTTGCGTAAAGCTACACGACAGCTATCTGCGCTAGCCATCGCTAATTTGACAGCGAAAAACTACAGAAACTTCACCTAGTCATCACCAGCTCTTGGGCTACCCTTTTATCAACGAGTAATGGGATTGGCTGACACATCATAACGTCCCCACAGCTGAAAGAATAAGCATGTTTCGTAGGACTGGAATTCGAACCCGCAACCCTCAGATTGAGAGTCAAGGTCATTTATCAAAAGTGATATTTTAGTACTGCTACTTTTACTTCAGTAATACAGGTCACCCGCTTATTTATGTCATAACAGTTAGGACTAACAAAGTATATGTATCTTCTATTTAGAATAAAATATAACATTTTTCCTCCTTACACGTTTGCTCAATTTCGCACATAGCTACCCGAAAAATCTCTACGCTAGCCGTCACTAATTTAGCATTTATAGAGTAGTAAAAAAGAAGTTCTTCAACACCACCCACCGCCAACTCTTGGACTACTCTCTACTAATGAAAAGCGAGGATGGATGTTTTCGCATAACGCTTTCACCGCCGAAAAAGTGTGCATTTTGGTGACGAAATTTGAACCCGCGACCCACAGATTGCGAGTCGAGTTCCATAACTACCAGGCCATGCAAGAAAGGATTCCCTTTCCGCCCTACATGAAAAATATTTTTGATAGATACATCGATAGAGTATATTAATGCAGCCAATGTGGTGGTTTAACTCATTATGACATTTATCTTTCTATAACGATTTTTATTAAGTGTGTGAGAAAAACGTTCACAGTAAAGAACTCGATTAAAAAATAAACTATTTATATATTAAATATACACTTAAAGCTTTGGCGCGGTGATTTAAAACGTTTTAGCGTTTAAGTGAAATACTACCGGTGTCTCACAGGTACGTCCGAGAGTTCTATTGTGCGGATTTACAAAACAAGACAGTTAAACTTTCGGTGAAACAAAATGTAAAAACTATTTAATTGTAGTTAAAGTATCGTTTTAACTGGATTTCTACAAAATAATTTAATCTGTAAATAAATTTTGTGAAAACTAATTTTTTTTCTGAAGATATACTCAAAAATTTGAACTTATAACACACACACACACACACACATACAATCATTTTATTTAAAATTTCGTGAGTTATAAGTTAAGCCTACAAATGATCAAATGTTGTTCGCCATTACAGTAAATCAGTACTATGTCGATTAGGCTGATAATTATACGAAAGTACTTTTATACCCGAGAATTATATGTCATACAAGTCACAACAATTTATCAACGTTTCTGAGTAATTTTAGCCTAATCGGCTTAAGCTAGCCTTCCGTTACGACGAACTGAGATCGATCTCCTAACTTGTAACGCACGAACTCCTTAAACAGACAAAGGCACACATATATATACATATAAGATAACTAAGTAATAAACATACATTTCCAACATTCTGTCAGGAAAATATAATTTGTCATTTTTTACAGCGTCTGATGCCTCTCTTCCCCCTGAATCACATGATAACCTTGCGAGTGGACAAACCATAACTCCACCACTTTGTTCAGGTAAACATTGAATCCTTTCATGAAAACTTACTGTTAAAGTATGTGTTTACTGGAAGTTTACACTTTGTAGTTTTGAATTCAGATTGTTCAGATGTAATTTACTCCATGTTCTGGTTATTTCTAATAAAAAACGGTAATTTTATTCTTTAACTTTAATCATACTTACTCCATTAGTCCACATTCTGATAAGTTTTGAAAACCTGCCATTTTTTTAAAATTTAATTATGATATCTCTTGATGTCCACATCCTGGTGACGTTTAGACAGTCATTTTTTAAAATTTATTTACTTGCGGGTCTCCTTAATTTGTTCCATGTTTATTAGTGGAGTTTAGATAAAAGCTCATAATAATAACAGATTTACCCATAACGACATATTCTTCGGTCCACATTCTGGTGAGTTCCAGAACCTGTGTTGTTTTTTTTTAACTTCTGAGTAGTAACTCCTTCGGTCCACATTCTGATGAGTTATACAACCAGTCCATGTTTGGAATTTTTCCTTAATGTATATAATGCTTTCAATTTGCATTCTGATCATTTTTGGAGAAATTTTTTTTTCATTGGAGGCATAATTTACAAATACTGCCATTTGTTTGTATAGCATTTAAAGAAATTAAAAAATTAGTAAACAACACGTGTTACTTTGACACACTCCCCCCGCTAGTACAGCAGTAAGTCTACGGATTTACAACGCTAAAATCAGGGGTTCGATTCCCCTGGGCGGGCTTGGTAAATAGCCCGTTGTGGCTTTGCTAAAAGAAAAACACACACACATATTTTGTCACAATCTTTATTCTCAGAATCGAGATTGGCATTGGGTAACTTATTTACTTGAAAACTGCGTTTACTTATCTTTATCAAAACTCCAGTTATAAAACTGAAAATACTTCGGACGGCCAGGTGGTTAGGGCACTTGACTCGCAACCTGAGGATCGCGGGTTCGAATCTCTGTCCTACCAAACATGTTCGTCCTTTCGGCCGTGGGGGCGTTATAATATTTCGCTCAATCCCTTTATCTGTTAATAGAAGATCAGTTCAAGAACTAGTGATGACCAGCTGCCTCGCCTCCAGTCTTTCCTTGCTACATTACGAACGGTTATTACAGATAGCCCTCGTATAATTTTGTGCGAAATTCAAAACTAACAAATATAAACATGAATCACCGTAAGAAGTGGCCCGGCGTGACCAAGCGCGTTAAGGCGTGCGACTCGTAATCTGAGGGTCGCGGGTTCGCATCCGCGTCGCGCCAAACATGCTCGCCCTCCCAGCCGTACGGTCACGGTCAATGCCACTATTCGTTGGTAAAAGAGTAGCACAAGAGTTGGCGGTGGGTGATGAAAACTATCTGCCTTCCCTCTAGTCTTACGCTGCTAAATTAGGGACGGCTAGCACAGATAGCCCTCGAGTAGCTTTGTGCGAAATTCCAAAACAAACAAACCGTAAGAAGTGGAACTAGAAGTTTGCACCGTCAAGATATTTGACATTAGGTTTTCATTTTGGTAAAAACGATATCGTGAAAACAATCCTTTCGATCACCAAAGTACCAGAGAAATAAACGTTGACTATAACTTACGTTAGCATAAAACCAAAACTAGAGTTTACTGGGCTTCAGAGGCACCAAAACTTTAACTGCCTCCACAATAATCAAGACTACTACGTGAGTCATTAAGAAAAGCTAACATTAATCCCTTGTGATATTAGATAAACTTTTTAAAAAATCTGTAGGAAACTGAACACTATCCAGTTCAGCAAATCAACTGAAACATCTGTCGTGTGGCTTACCATTTAATTTAAAAGTTGAATAATTTTTATATCACCAAGACACGCAACATAAGGCACATTAAAGCTCATTGAGAGTTTTGAAGCTGACTCCCAGTTAGTTTTTCAAATGATATAAAACACAGTTAGCTTATGAATCGGACTTCTAAAAATTGTCTATCATTTTGACCATCATGACTTTTATATAATAACTGTCATATACATCATGGGACTTCTTTAAAAGTTAACTATTACACATAATTTTCTGGAATAAGCTACTTTTGTGCCTCGTCACGTTTGAAGTTAGCTGCAACTTAAGTGACCAGAACGACAGGTATGCTTTTTAGGCCAACATAACGCTTAAACGATTATGGCAAACACATAGTATCGTTAAAATGTCATGGAAGCATTGCTCCACTGTGAGTTAGAGCCTGGCATGTCCAGGTGGTTAGGGTGTTCCACTCCCAGTCTGAGGGTCGCGGATTCGAATCTTCGTCCCACCAAATATGCTCGCCCTTTCAGCCGTGGGAGCGTTATTATGTTACGGTCATGTCCATTATTCGTTGGCGAAAGAGTAGCCCAAAAGGTGGCGATGGGGAGTGATGACTAGCTTCCTTACCTCTGGTCTTACACTGATAAATTAGGGGCGTCTAACGCAGATACCTCTTATGTAGCTTTGCGCGAAATTCAGAACAAACAAGCTGCTTTCAGATTTGAGGTCTCGAAAAGTTAAATACGGCTTCGTTTTTAAGGATTTCCAAACTAGAATTTTCTTGTACAAGTCAATACATTTAAAACTCTTTAAATCACGAAAACCACTAAGAAACGACAAGTAATGTTACTTAATATGATGGTAACTGAAACTTTACATATCAATATATTATCGCAAAAACGTATTTTTCAAAATTGATTTAGTATTGTGAGTTTCAATGATTATAAGCAGTTTAAAATATTACATTATTGCATACTATTATTAGTTGTTGAAAAAATTACCATGTTTTAATTCTCTAATTAGTAGAATATTAGAGAATACATTAAGATCATTAGATACATATTTCAAAATGTGCAGAAATAAAGCATTTGTATTTTTCGTTCATTTTAGCGGCGCCATCTGTTGGTGTAGCTTTGCATTTGAAATACATTTTTGCTCAACACACCTGTTAGTCGAATACTGATATGTAACTTTTGCTCGTTAATTAAGTAACCAGCTATTGATATGCATAGGAAATAATGCTATAAACTCAGCTAGAGTTACCACGACATCAAACTAAAACCCTTGAATCTTCTTTTAACGATTGTTGAAATTACGATATCTATGACAATTTGCTTAAATTAATTGAGATTATTTCTTTAAATGTAAATAATACTAAAACGTAGAGTATCCCTATTTAAACACAAAACATCTTCATTTTGAAATAAATAATCTTTAGTATTGTAAGTAAGACCCAACTGGTTAGAAATAATTTACTATAAATCAAAGGTACACAGTCAATTCTACCCTTACGGGTTAATGATCTGTTGTAACTTAGGCTTAGCACGAGTGGTTAATGAATGAGCTCGGCTCGCAATCTGAGAGTCGTGAATTCGAATCTCCGTAATAAAACATACTTGCTCTTTCTGCCAGGAGCCGTTGTAATGTTATGGCTAATCCCACTATCAGTTGTCAAAAGTGTAACCCAAAACTTAGCAGTGGGTGGTGTTGACTAGCTGCCTTCCCTCTAGCCTGTCACTGTCAAATTAGGGACGGCTAACTCAGATAAACGTCGTGCAGCTTTGAGCGAAAATCGGATGAAAACAAGTCAAACCACCATCATTTAGTTTTCGTCTCAGACTCGCTTGTTTTCTCAAAGCCGATTTCTGCCTGAGCCTTACAGATCCTTTCCTCTATTGGGATGGTAATAGAAACCTCAAAATGGCGAATGAAATAACGTTAAAACTCCACACAACTTAAAATTTCAAGATATTTTGCACTATACTGGTGCAAAAGATGTACGAAACGTATTGTATTTTAAAATGCATACGATAAATAGTTCGAATAAGAACACAATACTGCAATGAACAATGAGCGCGGGAACCTTAGCCTTATCTCACAGAACTGTAGGTCAACTGACAAATCTGATAAATACGACGTGATAAAATGTGTCATATCATTTAACTAAGGCATTTTGAATACGATATAAGGTTACACATATATTATTAAGCGACTTGTGTCAACATGTCTGTTCTATTTGTTTATGTCGAATATATAACACAAGCTCACTAACTCTCTTGCCACGAAATTCAATGAAATAAACGTTGTACGATCCATGGGTACTTTTACTAGTGTTTAATAAACCAATGTTTTAGGAACCAGTATCGATTGATAACTTGTTAGGCCCGCAGACATTATATTAATCATTAGTGTTGTTCTAAACGATAAATTGTCGATCAACATTACATTTACGAACTTACAATGCTAAAATCTGGAGTTATATTCCCCACGGTGGACAGAGTATAAAAAGTCCATTATGAAGTTTCACACGTGGAAAATAATAACATGACGAGAGAATATTACAGTGAAGTCGATAAAAAAAACGAAACTTAACTACTAGTCTTTTTTTGTTTTTTTTACTTGGCCAATCAGCTTGGTTTGGTTTGTTTCGAATTTCGCGCAAAGATGCACGAGGACTATCTGCGTAGTCGTCCTTAATTTTGCATCGTAAGACTAGAGGGAAGGAAGCTAGTCATCAACACCCACCGTCAACTCTTGGCTTACTCTTTACCAACGAATAGTGGGATTTACCGTCACGTTATAGTGCCCCACGACTGAAAGGCCGAGCATGTTTAGTGTGATGGGGTTTCGAACTTACGACCCTCAGATTACGAATCGAGTGCCTTAACCACCTGGTTATTTATAAAAGTAAAATGACACATGAAATACATTAACAACGGTAACTTAACATTTCATGAATAAAATATGTAATCCCCATAACGGAACATGCTCTCCCTTTTAGGTGTGGAGACATTTTAATGTGACGATTAATCTCACTGTTCATTGGTAAAAGAGTAGTTCAAGAGTTGGTGGTGGGTGATATTGATTATCTGTCTTCTCTCTAATCTATCATTGCTACATTAGGGACGGGAAAGCGCAGAATACACTTGAGTAGCTTTGCACGTAATTCAAAGCAAAAACTAAACATAAATATAAAAAAATTCGGCCTTTGAATTTATTTTGTCGAAATTATACAAGTATTATGCGAAATATAAAGTGCAATCAAACCTACGCGATTGAAATACATAGGATTCTGTGACTGATTTAATTTTATAGGATGTGATAAACGATTACTTACTCTTTCATTTATATATGGATTTACTAATTAATTAATAAGCATAAGGCTTTTCTAAATTATCGGGTTTCAAAATTCTTTAATCGAACGGTTTACCTGGAGTCGTGTTTCTTTTCGTTGTTGTTGTTTTTTCCACTTTCACAGTTTGTGACAACTCGTCGGATTTCTCTTGACTAAACCTCATCCAAAGCATAGGAATATCGGAAATTTCATAAGTGGAGTCAGGGGTTTCAAGAATCATCGTGTGCTAGAGGGAGGAATACATTCCCCTTTCTGAAAGGGTTTTAAAATGATGATATTTACATGAATGATTGATGCTTGCTTAAAAGTTCCACATACTTTTTTTTTCTGTTCTGAAGGTCCCCCAGGTGGACAAGTGGGCCAGATGAAATATTCCCCAGCTTCCCACCCTAAGGGGAATAAAAACAAAGCCTTATTATCCAGTTGTGTTTATTACCTCATTGACTGAATGCGGGTTCGAATCCCCATCGCACCAAACATACTCGCTCTTTCAGCCGTGGGAGCGTTATAATGTGACGATCAATCCCACTATTCGTTGGTAAAAGAGCAGCGTAAGAGTTGGCGATGGATGGTGATGACTAGCTGTCTTCCCTCTAGTCTTACACTGGTAAATTAGATACTGCTAGCGCAGATAGCTCTCGAGTAACTTTGTGCAAAATTCCAAAAATCACAAAACAAACAAATACTGACTGAATGACCTAGCGGGTATCGTTTATCTCGGTTTTTGACATTCATGAACCTCACAGTGGCACAGCGGCATGTCTGCGAACTTATACTGTTAGAAACCGAGATTTGATACCCCTGTTGGGAAGAGCACAGATATCCATTTGTGTTTAATAACAAACAACAACAATGACATTCACGAAGCTTTTCGTAGCTAAATCTCATCTAGTTCTCAAGTTTTTTACTCTTTAAGTGTGGCATTTAGTGCTGACGCTAGCGAGGGAGGGGGCCTAGTCCCCCTAAAATATCGTTGCTCCTTCAAGCTTCTACCATCACTTAGTCTGATTTTAGGTACCCCCAGCCCCTCACCTGGTTAAGGAAAGCTGAAGCCGGTACTGTTTTTGTTACCAAATTTACAAACTAACATTTTCTAACGGCTATTTTTATTGTCCAGTAAATGGCTTGTCATAGCCACTTTATTATTCAGATAACAGACTTCCAAATTATTTGACATCTTTGTTTGCCAGCGGCATACGGGCATGAAATTGGCATTGCTAGCAATATGGGAAAAATATATATGTAAATAAAATGTGATAAGCTTGGATCGTTTTTATTTTAGAGCTAAACCACATTGGGCTATTTAATGTGTCAGCCATACATTCCCTAATAGGATTGTAACTATGAATTAAAGGCTTCAAATGAAGCGATAAACGGACAAAATGCGTAATAATTTTTGTCTTTTAATTCATTTTCTTTCTTTTCCAATATGGTCCTCCGATGGCACAGTCTTCTGATTTATAACGATAAAGTCAGGGTTTCGATTACCCTCAGTGGACACATCAGATAGTTCGATGCGGCTTTGCTATAATAAAAACACACAATACCCCCTCTTCATATCCACCCAAGTAACACAACGGTATGTCTGCAGACTTATACCGCTAGAGAGCGTGTTTCGATACCTCTGGTGGGCAGAGCACAAACAGCCGTTTGTGTAGCCTTGTGCTCAAAAACAAACAATAACCTTACCATATTTTCTTCGTATGTGGATTGGTTGTTGAGGTAACAACAACAAAAGAATTTACCACTCGATATACCTGTGAAATGTATCAATTTAAATACGGACCAGGTGTGGCTATTAGCTAGCGTGCCGGACTGTAAACCCGAGAACCTATCTTGGCGGTGAGTGGTGAGCATAAACGTATGGGTGTAATCTCACTATTCGGTTAGAGTAACCTATGATTTCCTGATGAGTTGCTCCCCAGCGGCTCGGCGGTATGTCTGCGGACTTACAGCGCTAAAAACCGGGTTTCGATATCCGTGGTGGGCAGAGCACAGATAGCCCATTGTGTAGCTTTGTGCTTAATTCAAAACAACAACAACGACCTGATGAGTTCTATTGACTAACAGCCTTCCATTTTGTTTATGTTTTCAAAATTATAGACAAGTGACACTGATAACCCTTGTTTAGTTTTTGTAGACATCAGAAATAGAGAATCTCTTTTAAATGTCTAGTGTCGTTGTGATCTTTTTGTTTTATTTATTTAAGATGAAGCAGTTTTTCTTGCGGAAATGACGAAAATGAACATGAAACTCGTAAACCGGAACTCTTCAAAAATTCTGAATATATCTATTATACAGATTCTATATAAATATACATATTTTAAAAACTGTTGCCAAAGTGTAAGACTGAGATATTATTGACTTTCAGAGTTCAACCTATTGTCTCAGTGGGGAAAATGATAATTTAATACACGTAGAATAATTATTAACCATTTATTTAGCGTTTTTGGAGCTGAACTTTACGAAATGCACTAAACCAGAAATATGTGCACGGTAATGGAAGAGAATTGAGCCAGCAGTAATTCTTTTTCTTAATCAAACCCACGCTCTCAGTAGCAGTAACAAGCGCATCTCGCTTGGAACCTCCCCTTCACGAGCTTTTAATTCATTAGCTTTGTAAGCGTCCAATTAATGGCTGCCACGAGACAGGCTCGTGGAATTATCTGCCAACTGGGTCGTAATTCCACGGTTAACTCACGAGAAGAAAAAAATACTTACAATGGCACGTGCTTGGTAGAAGGTTATGTGCGCATGCGTGCGTGAAAATACGTTTTTTCTAGCATATATTTAAAAATCATAATAATCAGGAGGAAAACAAACTTTTTGTGAAAAATGTGGGAAAAAAAGAAGAAACTAGGAAAATGTAACTCACTTTCCAATGAAACTTACATTAAGATCATAAAAATATTCAGTCAAAATTCTTAAACAATAACAACAAAAATATTTTGGTATTATTATTAGCCTTTAGCGTAAATTAAACCGTCTTAAATCGATATAAATTTATCATATATGCTCAAACTTTTCAAAAAACGTGGTATGCCTACGAAACATGAATATCTGTCCATCCAAAATATATATTTTGATCACCTCCTTTATAGTTATAGTGAGTATACCTTCCCTCTTGTCTATAACTCCAACATTATGGACGACTAGTTGCTATATTCAACAAACAAATAGTAGTGTTTTAATACTTAATGCATTTGTACTACAAAGATGCTATTATTATTTCCTAACGAGTTAATATTTTTTTTTTACAAAAATATATCTTGAAGTAAAAAATATATAGTAGATGTTTTGTTTTTTGTCAGGTGTCGCTACCAAGTCATGCCAGCTTAACTCAGAATCTCATCCACTTCGCCTTACTAAGACAGGTATGCTAACCCTTATTATACACGTTTATTTACGTTTGTCTTAAAGATAGTCAGTAGTTGGTAAGATACAATTGAACATAAGACCTGAGCAAGAGAAGATTAGGTTAGTACTTTTTTCTTTTATAACAACGATGTGAATAAATAAAAACATATAATAAATATGCGAAGTTTAGTTTAATAAAACTGCGTTTTTCACGTGAATTAGCTTTGTATTTGGTTTATCACCATCGTTGTGCCCTCTATCATGTCAATAATGCATTACTAAAAAAGCAAATCAATTGCGTGTTTGTTCTGAATTTCGCGCAGAGCGACACGAGGGCTATCTGTGCTAGCCATCCCAAATTTAACAGTGTAAGACTAGAGGGAAGGTAGCTAGTCTTCATCACCTACCGTCAACTCTTTGGCTACTCTTTTACCAACGAATAGTGGGATTGACCGTCACATTATAACGTTCCCACGGCTGAAAGGGTGAGCGTATTTGGTGTGATGGGGATTTGAACCAGCGACCCTCGGATTGGAAGTCGAGTGCCTTAATCAACTATCCATGCCAGATGCAAACAATACATTCCTAATAGGCCTATTACAAGGTTGAAAAACTGTTTATACATTATAAATTTCCCTCAAAAACTAAACGGGATTGAATAAGTAACATAGTGTTAAAAATATAATGGGCCTAATATACTGATGTACTGTGGCAAGTTTTAATTAATTATAATCGTGCTTTGACAGCTGAGAAAAAGTGTGTTCACGCAATATCGAAAACAGACAAGCTTGTTGCATAAAATTATACAGAGCTCTGTTCGCAGAACGTATTCTAATTTATAATATTGTATATTTTATTCATTTTACAATAACAAATAACCTCTTGATATAAATGCAAAATTTTGATTTTTTTTGTGATTGTATTATTTTAGTTACTAAGTTTTTTAGTCCCGGCATGACCAGGTAGGTTAAGATGTTCGTAACCTGAGAGTTACCGGTTCGAATCCCCGTCGCACCAAACATGCTTGCCCATTCAGCTGTGGGGGCGTTATAATGTGACGGTCAATCTCACTACTCGTTGCCTTCCCTCTAGTCTTGCACTGCTAAATTAGGGACGGCTAGCGCAGATAGTGTATTAGTATCGCGGCTGTGTCGTTTGCTCACGTTTTCCGCACTCTACGCTCATTAAACTTCTGTTAAAAACATTGTTACCTGAGGAGGACTCCCGTAAGAGGGCTGAAAACTCGCAAATAAAAAGTATTTTGAAGTAGAGGAAAGTCATATTATTTTATTATGAGTTTTAAACAACAAACTTGTGTTTTTCCAAACGTTATAGTATTAACTGTAGTTAATATTAATATCATTATAATTAAAACTATCTTGCATTGTTCTTGAGATAATTTATTATTTGTTACTGCTTAATATTTCGGCTATTGGTTTCATCGGTACATGGTCCACACATTATACCATAGGTTATTTTGATTCTAAAATTGTATGTAATATTTTTTGTTTCTGTTAAATACAAAGCTATACAATGGACTAGTTTTGCTGTGTCCGCCAAAGATAACAAAACCTAATTTTTTAATGTTCTTGCTGAAACACCAGTAAATGAAGGACACTTTCTCGAATGGAAAGTAATAAATAAACAAAACTGTTTTCTATAGATGTGTGAGAACAGTAAAGGTTTCTTGTCTTTTCGATAGTTTAATGTCATATATAAATATATCCACGACAGTATACATTTTTTTAACGTTGTTCTCTTTAATTACCTCGTGAAAATAATTAATTGTCTCGTCCACTTAGCAGTAATACAAGATTTTATTTCATCGTTAAGATTTCTTTAGAGGTTTGTACGCTTTGCAACTTGTTGTAGACTTAAGTTTAGAACCTCTAAGCTTAAGCTTTTTGCACGATACTAACGTAAAACGAAACTTAGTTGTACAAATTAATTCAACATGCGCGGTAGTTAAAACAGATCCGAAAACGTAAAAATACAGACTAATTTACCGTAACTCTAGAAAACAACGCTCTGTCTTCATTGTTTCTTTAAGAGCCTGTTTAACTCTCCCTTAATTATCTCTCAACTGTAATTGTCTTCTCGATGCTTCGTGAACCTGTTTTTAAACATACCCATATTTTAGCTACTTTGCAAAGTTACTCGTTCATTAATATTAAATATTTTAGGCCTTCTAGCTGACATCTTAATTGCAACATGAAAGATATAGTGTATAACAATATACATCCAAGTTCAAATAAAAATTTTCGAAAGAAATTGTTAGAAATACCACCTACTTAAATAATAAGCTAAAATATTATTAATTGTTTTGTATGAAACTATTTTATTTTACATTAAGTTACAGCTTTTAGTATAATTTTAATTTCGTTTTTTTGTTAAAAGCTAAGCCTAAAAATATTAATTATTTCGCTTATTTCTAACAAAAGTAGCATGAAAACTTTCAAACGCTTTTATTTTCTGAGTGTTCCACCTACAGATCTTACAAGAAAAATCATATTTTTAAGAGTTATGTTTCTTTTTTTTTAATTTCGTGCAAAGCTACTCGAGAGCTATCTGCGCTAGCTGTCTCTAGTTTAGTAGTGTAAGAACTCTTGGGCTACTCTTTTACCAACGAATAGTGGGATTGACCGTGACATTAAAATCTCCCCACCGCTGCAAGGGCGAGCATGTTTAGTGAGAGAGGGGATTTGAACCCGCGACCCTCGGATTACGACTCGAGCGCCTTAACCACTGGGCCATGCCGGACCAGTTATGTTTCTACTTTAGGTTTAAAAAAATATTTAACAACGCGGAATTTCTAACAAAAGCCACAACTGTTTTCTGTTTTAAGTTAAGACTCATATTTCTTGCTTAACTTTTATTTTGAAATATCAAATATCACACGTTTTGTTGTACTTTGATAGAGAGAGAGAAAAAATAACGAATTGAAAACTTGAGTATTGCTTTTAATCCACTAGTACGAGGTCCTAATAAGGAGCTTGCCTTTGTTATGCTTAAAACCAGAATGTCTTCACTTATATTATAACATTTGATCAGAAATAGGTATGGCCAGTCGTTACTCACAAGTAACAAAATCTGTAGTATCATTAGTCTACTATTACTACTAGTATCCTAATGTTCAGTATCCTCCAGGCACAGGGAATTAGTTGATCTCAGCATCGACAACATAGAGGGATTTAGGTTAGCTACTGTTAAAAAGTACTCAAGAACCCCTTGGAGTACAAACACTTTGATCTTGTTGCATGTAATATTAGGGTTAAATATAGCACTTGAGCCTCTTAAGCCATCATTCTTCATTAACAAGTATCGGATAGTAAACTTTCGGCTGATTATCTACTTAACAATCACTCGTGGAATTTCGTTTTAGCTCAAACTTCAGAATATCCGGCTCGCTCCTATGCCATATCATCCTTATGCTAACCCTAAGCAGAAAGATTAATTACTAGACGAAAGTTGTATTTTATGATATGACGCTACATACATAAACTATAGGTTTGTATGTTGGAAAAAATTATATATATCATTGTAAAACGTAAGAAAGAAAATAAGGTTGTTATCCATAGTGCTAAAAACGAGGGAAAAAATTAATTAATTTTTCTAATAAGAAGAACAAAATGTTATTTTTTTATAATTTAAATTTTGTTGAACACTTTTCTAAAAAAATTATATATATGATGATGTTGGTATAATTATTTTTTTAATTAACTCGAAGGTTGTCGCTACTATCAAAGATCCATTGTTGTCTTGTCCTTCTCGTTGTCAAAATGTTTAATTAATAGAACGCAGTCGCATAAGCTGTAACGAACAGAAACACAAATAATTACATTTGATGAACCTCCGTTGTAACTTAATCCTCATCGTTGTAAACGAACAACAATAAAGACCGTATCTGAGCTTCGTGTATGTTTGTACTTACCGACGATTTTCTCACGTCGGGTAAAATCGACAAGAACCGATTGACTGTATTATCGTGGATGACACCGACCTCTAACGATATCACCATAAGCTATCACGTGACAGGGCAACAAAAGACGAACATTCTACAAAGCATGGCATACCGGAAAGTGTTTTGTTTGGTGGCCTATCAGGACAGCCTTCACCTCACGTGGCACGCGGAAAAGAAGACTCCCTAACAAATCTGTGTAGCTATCTGTAGTTTAAGTGGGCCTTGAGGGTGCGTGGCTGTTATAAATGACGCCGTTAATGTCAAAAATATTTTATCTCGGACGTGATGGATACAAATTTGATTAACTATCTAGAACGAGTGAAGTAGCGGGCTCTCTGTGAAAGAAACGATAACCCGAAACAACGTGAACATTTTAACTATGAAATTCGATATTTTCTGCAATCATTCACGTATGTTATAATACATTTTAATGTTTTTGTTCTGATAGCCGAAACATCAGTTGCACTCAGTCGGCGATACAAATTTAACCTTTAACTTTCGAAGCAATTGATCAACTTGCTTTTGTTACCTGAATTTCTTAACGTTTCTTAATGTCCATCTTATGAGAAGTCTACGTAAAGTATTCATGTAGATAAAAAGTTTACAGAGTTAACCCTGTTTTTTTAATAGTTTCAAGCTTTATTACATCACATTTGTCAATCGTTGAATGATCACATGCGACCATACCAGGTCGTGGCTTAGAACTTATCATAGTCGGTTGATCTTGAGTTCGAGACGTGGTGCTTTAAAGCACGTTTCGCATTTTTCACTTGTGAGTTCGCTATGCTGACAATAGTCTATCACGTTGATTAGTAAGAGTGAATTCTTCCTACCTCGAGTTTTATTGACTAGTTAGCTTCCATTCGATGCACAGTTTAATACTAGATATGGCTAAATCTTAATCGCAGAGGTCATTGATTTGGCATTTTATAGTCCATTTGGAGCATCAACTATACCATTCAGGTGAGAAACAAAACGCATTTGCAAGAGCAGCTACTGAAACTTTTACTTCAATCGTAAAATAGCTGTAAATATCAAGTAAGTTGTCAGATATCTGTGATTTTAACGAATTCATCATAATCTTCAAACCTAAATATTTTTCAAATGAATTTCTATTCCTATCTTTTTAACTGATTACAATAGTTATTACAACCAAGTCAGGCTGTTTCTTTAACTGATTACAGTAGTTATTACAACCAAGTCAGGTTGTTTCGTTAACTGATTACAGTAGTTATTACAACCAAGTCAGGCTGTTTCGTTAACTGATTACAGTAGTTATTACAACCAAGTCAGGTTGTTTCGTTAACTGATTACAGTAGTTATTACAACCAAGTCAGGCTGTTTTGTTAACTGATTACAGTAGTTATTACAACCAAGTCAGGCTGTTTTGTTAACTGATTACAGTAGTTATTACAACCAAGTCAGGCTGTTTTGTTAACTGATTACAGTAGTTATTACAACCAAGTCAGGCTGTTTCGTTAACTGATTACAGTAGTTATTACAACCAAGTCAGGCTGTTTTCTTAACTGATTACAGTAGTTATTACAACCAAGTCAGGCTGTTTTGTTAACTGATTACAGTAGTTATTACAACCAAGTCAGGCTGTTTCGTTAACTGATTACAGTAGTTATTACAACCAAGTCAGGCTGTTTCGTTAACTGATTACAGTAGTTATTACAACCAAGTCAGACTGTTTCGTTAACTGATTACAGTAGTTATTACAACCAAGTCAGGCTGTTTCGTTAACTGATTACAGTAGTTATTACAACCAAGTCAGGCTGTTTCGTTAACTGATTACAGTAGTTATTACAACCAAGTCAGACTGTTTCGTTAACTGATTACAGTAGTTATTACAACCAAGTTAGGCTGTTTCGTTGAATACATGTGTGAACCAAAAAAGGAGAATTGTTAACTGATGTCAAAAAAATACATTGAAATTACCGAAATAGACCAAAATATCATGATCGTTTCAGAGAAGCGAAATAGCCACTAGGAGGCGTTAGGACTATTGCTGTCAATGATCTGTATAGGTGTGTGTTTAAGTTTCAAAACTGCTGTAAAAATGTACAAAGGAATATATGGAATATAAAGATGTGATCATAATTCAGTTGAACAAAAGAATTAGTATTAATTATGTCTTTCTTATGTTTCTGTATCTTTGGTTGTCCAAAGTTTTACTAAAACTGTGACAAATTTAATACCTAAATAACGATTACATGTGAAAAAGCTAAGCCTAATATTAATCGCACAGAACAGTCTAAGGCTTATCTGCAGCTCATTATAAGCCTCCGCTAGTACAGCAGTAAGTCTACGGATTTATAACGCTAAAATACGAGGTTTGAGTCCCCTCGGTGGGCTCAGCAGATAGCCCGATGTGGCTTTGCTATAAGAAAAAACACACTCACACACACAGCTCATTATAGTGGCATAAAAGAAATGCAGTTCGAAGAAGATAAATTATGCTATTTTAAAAATGAATATGTCGCTTTCTAACCTAGTCTCAATTGCATTTTACCGTTTACTCGTCGAAAAAGAAAATACATATGTTTCATGCTTATTTAATTTTACCATTCTAAGTCATTAGTTAAATATTAGTGACAACAGAGAGTGACTAAAAACACCTTGAAACTAGATGTTTTTCCGTTTGATATTAAGAAGAAGGATACACAATGAGCTATCTGTGCTCTGCTTACCACAGGTATCGAAACCCGGTTTCTAAGGTTGTAAGTCAGCAGACATATCTCTGTGCCACTGAGGGGGGCTCTGTTTGAAGAGCAAATAAAACGAAAATTAAGAGTGGCAAATATTTTTTTATTTTTTGTTTTTGAAGGTCACATATCACGATATCTTGCAGCATAATGCTTCTTGTGATTCATGACATGCACAAGTTTTACTGACTTTACGACAGTACAAATTACAACGTTAAGCGTCGTTTATGTGACGTCATTTTAGTGCTTACTAACTGACTGACGAACAACACACTACTATATAATGGTAGGAGTGGTTAAAACACTTGACCCCTTTAAGAGGTCTTTGGACCCATTTCGTTGAGAGATATAAATGTTTTGCAAGTGAAAGCTAACATAAATCTGATTTGACTTGGTAAGGTTTATTTGTAATACAATATTGTCCAGAAATAATGGTTTGGCATGGCCAGGTGGGTTAAGGCGTTCGACTCGTAATCTTAGTGTCGCGAGTTCGAATCCCCGTCGTACCAAACATGCTCGCCCTTTCAGCCGTGGGGGCGTTAAAATGTTACGGCCAATCCCACTATTCGTTGGTAAAATAGTAGCCCAATAGTTGGCGGTGGTGGTAATGACTAGTAGCCTTCCCTCTCGTCTTACACTACAAAATTAGGGACGGCTAGCGCAGATAGCCCTGGTGCAGCTTTGCGCGCAGTTCAAAAAACAAACCAGAAATAATTTGTTCATATTTCTGTTTTAACTAATTAGAATAAAATATAATATTTTAAACCTTGTTTTTGATCATTAAGAACGACAAAAAGCAAACTAGAAGAAAACAAAAGGAGAGACTTGTTTGTAATTAATCACAAAGCCACAGAATGAACTATTGATGCTCTGCCCACTACTGGTATCAAAACTGGGTTTCTAGCGGTGTGAGTCTGCAGACATACTACTTTGCTAGTGGGGTTCTTTTGTATTGTCCTACAACCAAATTACTTAAAAAAAGTAGGTGAGATGAAGAGGAAAACTAAGCTAAGTAAAATTCGTGGTAAGGATTTAGGCTTAAAATTTGACTCAATCCGGAATTTGGGGGCATGGACGGTCAGAAATATCTTTCTCTTCACGCTGCTCTAGATTGGGAAGTTGCAGTAGGCTTAATGATTACATATACATATAGTAAAATATATAAAAAAAGCAAAACGCAAACTAACGTGGCAGGGGTTTAGTTTAGAGAGAGAGAAAAATCGTAAGAATTCTCTCTCCAACTGGGGTGTTCAGGAACGTTGTGGTTCCTCTTCGTCCCCTTTCGTGAAAGGTTATTAGGTTTAGTTTTATTTATTTATTTATGAAATAATTTTTTACTCTTTTCTGGGTGAAGGAGGTCATCCTTAATGTTATCCTAGACCGAGGCAAAGGCAGCACCGGAGAGAACGGCCAGGTCCCGTCCCGAAAGGCAGAAGTCAAAGTAAATATGAACATGAACTCAAACGACCCGACTCAGGGTCTGGCAATAAAGTTGCCTGGGCTGGGATCTAAAAATCCAATGCCTAAGTTTTTGCTGTGGGGGGAAACGGGAGTGCCCCGAGAAAACCCACTTTCACAGGACAGGCGCCGAAAGGTGAGCCAGACGAAAAGCTTCGGCGGCAATTCTCTCGAAAATGTCGTTCACGAAGCTATTCATGATAAACATAGCTTTGCTGGAGATTCCAGTATCAGGATGGATGAGAACCTTGTAAATGTAAATACCGAAGTTCTCCTTTCTCCTCTTCTTCTTGTCTCCAGCTCGTACGGCATTCTGGGCCTTTCCGGCCTTCTTCACAGCTTAAAAAAAAAAAAAAAGTATGACACTAGGCTTCATATAGTAGTAGTTTATCTATTATATGTATGGTGTTTTTAAACGTATTTCACTCACATAATGACCTTCTAATTCCATTGAACTTTTGTGAATGTAGAACATGGAAGCTACTAATTAATTATTGTGTATGGTTTAGCCAATAAGTTGTAATTGTTTGTCTAACCAATTATTTTTTAAGTATGTTTTATTATATCTTTATTATTTTTAGCAAAAGAAAATGTTCATAAGTGCTTGACATGTTTAAATTTCTGTAGCACCCCTAAATTCAAAAACAATAACAGGGATTTGGTTAAGTAGTTCAGTATTACACTCATGTTTCTCAAACGGTTTGAAGTGTTTCAATCACAATACCGTTTTGCGTCGCTTCTATCGAAAATATCACGTGACTCATCATTTTGCTATATGAATGGGTTTGAGTAAACTTCATACGGGAAGGCTTAATTTCCTTAAAGGAAGTCGGTTTGGCGATGTGCGTGTATCATAATACTTTCTTATTCAGTGAGAAATGACTTAAATAAACTACCTTTACTTTTTATTCCCCCTCTTCCACCCAGTGGCTCGCCATCGTGATTTTCCTTTCCTTTTGACTTCGTTTCACTCGACGTGAGAGAAAAACATCCACACGCGCGCGACACCTAGCGAATGTATTTAACAATGCGATACAATTAGATCCCTAACCGGTACTGTCGCAGCTCACTAAAACTACTTTGTGAAAGACGACTAGCTACAACTACGAAGACAGAGAAAGATGTTGGGGAGGTAGACAAATAAAATGAAGTCATTGCCCTGTACATCATAAATTGTACTCATTCTTTAATGACAAATAAAAATAAAAGCATCATATTAATTAGTTTTTATAAGGAGAATCTTTTCGATTTCTGTATTACAATCTAATAATACATAAAGCTAAGTTTGCGTCTGCTTGTTCGCACCTTTCAGTCACCTGTTTCTCATACATTTCTTGATCAATCATCGCCAAACTTGGCACAGTGATACAAGATGAAGAAGGTCATGAGGGGGTCTAACCCCCATCTAATTTCGTATTGATAGAATTCTTGAAAAATTGTTTTTTTTTGTCAATATTGGTAACTTTATGTTTCGTTATTGCACTGCTAATGTTTATTACGCTAAAAAAAATAGATTTTCCTATCCGTTGTTACAGATGGATTTTTATTTCTCCAGCTGTAAGTAAAATAAGAAACGTGAGTTTCGGTTTGTATAGGCTCAATCACCACATTATTTCTACTTGTAAAATCAGATACATTAAACTACAATGTTAATATCAGGGGTTCGATTCTCCTCGGTGGACTCAACAGATAGCCTGATGTGGTTTTGCTATAAACACACACACACACACATACCTTAAACTAATATGTTTGGCAAAAAATGAAGTAGTTATTTGAAACTCATTTAAATTATCATTTGAACCTAGGAAAAATTCTGAAGTTAAAGGTTGGTAATTAAACCTTGAACACGATCATAATTTAGAATTTTACAAGGTTTCTGATGATACTTGTTGCTAAGAGGACACGAAGATATCATAAGGTAGAACTCGACAAAAATTTCTTGTGGTGCTTGGTTGTTAAGGAAACACGAGCGAAAGAGAAAAATGGATCCTCACAAGATTTCTGACGGCGAGTGGTTGCTATGAGACTTAAGCACATCGCAAGCTGGAACTTGGCAAGATTTCCTATTTTAGTTAGCACATCACAAACTGGAACTTGGCAAGATTTCCTATTTTAGTTAGCACGTCACAAACTGGAACTTGGCAAGATTTCCTATTTTAGTTAGCACATCACAAACTGAAACTTGGCAAGATTTCCTATTTTAGTTAGCACGTCACAAACTGGAACTTGGCAAGATTTCCTATTTTAGTTGGTTGCTATGGAAACTTAAGCGAATTCCGAACTGGGTCCTTACAAGATGCTTGATTGTATATAGTTTGTGGTAATGAAATTTGTGAAAACAGTTATTTGAAGTTTAATATTATTATTGGTGGCACCCGTTGAAAACAAAACTAACGAAAAGTACAATTTGGGTGTTACCAAGTATCTTCTGATTGTGAAAGGTGTCCATGGAAAGTTAAACAAACTCTCTTCAGTAAATGTAACAAGATTCTTGACGATCACTGATTGCTAGGAAAACTTGAAAAACAATTGATGGAAAATCGTAGTTTCTTAAATAAATTTACGGTCTCCGAACTTTATAAATAATAGTTTACAAAAATTATTTGAAAGTGTTTCAATGTGTAAATAACAGTATGCTATAATAAATAATTATATGCAAGAATTACACGGCGGTATTTATATGCATAAATAATTATAAGTAAGAACTACACGACGGTATTTACATTAATTAATATTTATATGTAACAACTACCGACGGAATTTACATTCATTAATATTTATATGTAACAACTACCGACGGAATTTACATTAATGAATAATGATATGTAAGAATTACCCCTGTGGTATTTACATTTGTAAGACAGAGGACGTAGATAATATTAGACACAAATACATGAATATACAGAATTTATTTTGACTGTTGCAGATAGTGAAGAACATACTGGTTTTCAAAATCCACAACAAAGCGTTTCTGAAATGGTAATATTTACTGAAAACATGTGACACACGAACAGAAAGAAAACACACAAATTTAAAACGTTAATTTTTTTATTACAATTTAATTAATCAAAACCTGTGAGAGGAAAACAAAACATCCTTACAACGCTAGAAAACGGGTTTCGATACTCGTGGTGGAGAAAGTACAGATAGCCTATTATGCAGTTTATACTTGATTAGAAACAAATCAGAAACAGAAGCATTCTGAATACAATAAATGAGCGACAAAGCAGCAATATCCTTTCCATTTACAGTAGGCCTAAGTTATATAGTGCATATTTGAAACACGTTTAACCCACAAATAAGAGTGTAAAATCAACAGTATTTGATACAGTTGAGATGGTAAAATACAATTACAATACAGTTATAATTTGAACACTGCTCACACAATCTGTCTTTTATCTCACATCTGGTGGTTAGGACACTCAACTGCTAATCTATGGGTCGCAGGTTTGAAAACCCTTTCACTAAACTGGCTTGTTTTTTCAACTGGAGACTGTATAATGTAACAGTCAATCCCAGTTGTCGTTGGTAAAGAACGGCTTAATGGTTGAGAGCGGGTGGTGTCCACTAGCTACCTTTTGTCTATTTTACCACTTCTAAATCAGGAACGCCTGGCACATACACCCCTCATTCTACTTTACTTTAAATTTATCAAATAAACTTTCTTATAATGGTATAGAACTGCGAAAATTAGGCCTGATTACCATTGTCAAGAAGATATATGCTGAGTGACAACTAAGCAAAACAAGTCTTTTAATTTCATAAAAACGTCATTCTTGGAAAAAAAAACAACAACTAAATCATCATCGCAGTAGCTGATGAGATGCTCCGACAGTTAAGAAAAGTATGGTATTTCTAGCTGGTTTATTTTTATTTAAGCACAATAGTACACAACGGGATACTTGCAATGTGCCCACTGTCAGCACCTAACGCATAGTTTTTAGTTTTAGCCCTTAAGTTTCTCCCTGAGCCACACGGGAGTAGAGAAGGGTGCTGGTTGATCTTTCTCTCTCTCTCTCGGGATTTGGTGATCTTATGTACCCTAGATGGTCAGGTACACTTTGACCTTTTCCTTCTTCCTTTACTTACATGATCATACAGTATGAGTTGGAATGGCTACTGCTTTAGAATCAGAGTAATTTGAGTTTACTCAGACCCTTTTCAGGGCAATGTCCATGTACTATTTTCGTACATTTATCGATATGATTTGCCCTATCAATCGGAAGTCTAGTTTGATGCTGGTCTCTTTTTTTTTTCTCCCTTTTATATATATATATATATATCCAGTTTTTTTCGAAATACGTTATTGTATTATGTAGTAGTCTATCTACTATCGTTGGTATGTGTGAATATTTGGGTATGAAGTTAGATGATGTGGTTCTGGGAACTCTGTATTCTGTTGTAAGGACTGTGTTTTGTATTGGTTGTAGCTTGGTTTTGATTATCTTGTCATTTACAGTTATCCATGCTTGAGCTGCATAGTCATTTAGTGGTCTAATGTATGTTTTGTAAATTTTTAGTATATTGTCTATTGATGTTCCACTGTATAACCCTAGAATAACCCTCAGATTACAAGTCGAGCACCCTAACCTCCTGGCCATGCTGGGCTTCTAGAACAGCAAGAGGTTGGGAAATTTTTAGAAAGTTAAAGTGTGTCTACGGCTGAATATTTTGCAGAATATCAAATAACAACATCTATATATTCGTCTCTCTGTCTATCCTTCTCGCGTTCAAACTACAGAGGTTAGAAATCATTAAAAATTCATCGTTTTTGTGCCATTTACCCGCGATGTCAAAATGTGGTCTTTCTAAACAACTCAATACAAACATGATCGGCAACTTCCAGTTAAGTTCAGGAAATCGAGTAGAATTCAACATTCAGGTATAGTTCCGGCCTGGCATAACCGTAACCACACCATCAACCAAACTGTACATAATGTACATTTCTGTAAAGACCTATTAACGATCGTGTTAGTCCGGCTAAAGGGCTATTTATACATTTGATATTATCAATTTTAAACGAACTTTATCCTTCGAAGGGAACGGTGCTTTTACTTAAAGGGAACAGGTGTCCTGTTTTCAAAAACTAGACACATTAATATAGATTTAAATTTATATCCGAAGACTGAAACCAGTTCAGTGTTATATATATTTGGTAGAGGAAGTGGTCGTGAACCGTTTCTTCCTGTCGAGGAACAACAAAACTCTCAGAACTTTTTGATTTCCGTAAATTATTAACAGACAAAATAAACCTATCATGAAACAATAATAACAAAACTTAAGGCTTACGTGGAACATTTACGTCCGTTCTTTTTCCAATTTTCACAAGCACGTGATTCCAGTGTTTCATTTCCGATACTTCCAACGGAAGAGTATTGTTGAATTTTTTACAGTAATTGGGTTATTATTATCATTTTTTTGCGTACTCATATTTTTGTCACTGGTAGTTTGTTCGTCATGGAAACATGATTTGTTAGGAAAGGGAAGAGAAATAGCAAATAAATCGATAAATATACGTAATAGTAATATTTACTTCTCTTATTGTCTTTTAAGCACTAAGTAACTTTCTGCAACATTAAAGCTGTGTCCTACTTTAAAAAATATAGTTTGTATAAGTCTTCATAGATGGCAGTACACATGATACACCGAATAAATTAATTAACCGAGTTGAATCTTGACAGAAATGACGTAGTGTACTTGTTAAGGTGTTGGATTGTGAATTCGAGAGTCAATGTTGTTTTTTTTCTCCTTCAGCAACAAATTCCATGCTTTGAAGCCCAAAATACGTTATAAAAATGACTGTCAAATCCAATTATTTGATCAGAATAGCCCAAGAATTAGAGATGAATGCTGTTGACTTGCTGTCACCTTGCCTATCTGCTCAGATTTGAGGTCAGCTAGTGCAGATAATTTCTCTATGGCTTTGCACTAATTTCCAGAACAAACAAAACACGTTCTAAGGATACGTGTGGAATCAACAGTAAACAACATCTACACAAAGTCTTTGAGTCCTTTTGTTAATCTCTGGTTGCAACCAGTTACAACCAGTTCTTAACAAACAAAATGGAATATGGAAATAACACGTTTATTAAAATTCATTAGACGTGTCAAATAAACATGAATAAATCTTGATATAAAACTTCTATAGAATTTAGACATCTTCATATTTAATGAATTTTCTTGTCTTTTTCACTCCATCTATTTTCTATAGAATTATGAAAGCTCATCACAGTTGAGGTTTTCAAAATACTTCAGTAAATGTTTACTAATTCGTCACATTATTTTGTCTTGAAAACAGTGTTTTTTGTTGTTGTTTTTTAATATTACGAGATTACTACGGACAGTGTAATATCCTCCGGAAGTGATATGGCAACCCAGAACTCAGACACTGTTTTTCTGAAAGTAATATATTCTCTGGAAGTGTCATGACAGTCTAGCATTCAGACTCTGTTTTTCTTTCGGAAGTGATATGACAGTCTAGACCTCAAACGTCGTGGCTTCTGGAAGCGATATGTCAGTCTAGTACTCAGACGCCGTTTCTTTTTCGGAAGTGATATGACAGTCTCGAGCTCAGACGTCGTTATTTCTGGAAGCGATATGTCAGTCTAGTACTTAGACGCCGTTTCTTTCAGAAGTGAGATGATAGATCACTGTGTAGATACTCTTCCTTCAGAAGTGGCGTGAGAGCCTAACATTTAGATTGTCATAGCTATAGAAGGAAATGTCACTTCTCTTTCAAATTAGGCTGATAAAAGTTGTTATAGTTAGTTGAAAATTTGGTCTTTCTGCTTCAATCCCAGCTTTGCTATTAGTTTCTTTGTGATTAAATCAGACTGTAATGAGGCAATCTTTGTGCATGTTTTATATTTTTCGTAATATAAAATTAGCGGAAGTGCTATTCCATATATAGAATTAGCAGAATCATTGTTGCTTGTATATGAACACATTGTTTTAATAACAAAATACAAGATTAGCTAAAGTATTGTTGCATGCATTTGGACAGATTGTTTTAATTAATCGTTAACTAGTTTGGACTAAACAATAGTAGTAGTAATGATAATAATAAAAGGACGGTGTTGAAAGTAATTTACATTATAGTAATAATAATAATGAAAGGACGGTGTTGAAAGTAATTTACATTATAATAGTAAATATAATAATAAAAGGACGGTGTTGAAAGTAATTGTAATTTACATTACATACGGTAATAGAAGATCGAATGTTAAAATGCCTGTATAGGACAACTATATTTTTGTTAATAATAGTCATTTGTAGGATTTTAAAGATGCGTCAAACAAAAACAAAGAACGTTTCTAAAAAAATTATAGATAGTGTTGAAGGAGGAAGTATAGTTATACATCATTATCGGTTATGAGAAACTACAGGGTGTTCGGAATGTCACTGTGCAGTTCTGTCTGTTAATAAATATATAATTGCACAGTGACTTTCCGAACACCCTGTATATTATACTGTAGGTTTGATAATCGTTATGTTTTATAATGTGTTTGTGAGTGTGTTACAATGATAGTAAACACTGAAAGAAAATTAATTAGTTTTGGTCCTGTCTCTCGTCTGATACATGGATAATGGAATGTAAAAAAAAAAAAAAAAAATTGCTGGAGGAAAAAGTCGTGTCGCTGGTGAAGGGACGGTGAGAAACAAATTAATCCGTTTATAACATATTTTTTTTTCTCAAATCGTTATTGTTCAGTGGTTCTAATGAAAATTGACTGTTGCGAATTTTCGATGGGAAGTAGAAACTTTGACGTTTTTGACTGCTGCTGCCCCCTTCTGGACATCTTGACTACTTTGTTGAATGTTATTAAATTATACGTTTTGAATTCTCATTTCATTACGAGTCATAAGGTCGCATGTCAACCACAAGTTCAGAAAAGAAACTTTTAACAATGCTACTGTTTTAAGTCTTATTTTCTATTACTTCACCTGTGCTCTGAAACCATGTAACGCTTGGTTAACAAACCCCAATCATATCAGTGTGCTCTTTCCCAGAATCTACATATGTGTTAGCAATCCCTGGTTTGGAGTTAAAGGTAGACGTCATCCAACACCAGTTCTGTCATACCGAATAACTGGATCTGATAGCCAATCCTATAACTCGTCCACAACCTTATCGTGCATAGCTGTATTTTCTGTTTTCTGCGAAGGGACACAAACCATATAACCTCAATTCCACAGCTGGCCTCCCAGTCTACTCAAAGTAGTAGTTCTCAGTTACGCTAGTATAACTTTTTTATTTGAAGCCAACATTTAGGGCATAAAATATTATCGAAATATATTTTTGAAGAATATATATTCAAGCAAACGCATAATTTCTAAAATAATTTCTTTACTTCTAATACGATAAACATTTCAAAGCATTTATGGTTAATTTATTTGTAGTTTTGCACTTTCCCAAATTTAAAAGTTATAAGATATGTCAAATTAAGTGAAGTAATATTTACGATAACTTCGTAATGTCACTAACATTTTAACACATTTATCCTGAAAATAAGCTTATATTTTCACAATATTAATTTCATATTGAAAATAAGAAATATTCACACACACACGAAAAAGAAATATATTTTAAAAACTCAGAAATAGGCCGAAAGATGGAGCCACACTATAGATAATAGTTACTATATAGTTGGAGCTGTATGATGAATTTTCACACTTATTTGGCAAATCCTTTAAGAATGACAATTAGAATAAATTAGAAAGATAATTAGAGGTGTTTGTAACAACATAAACGTCAATACTCAGTAATGTAACTTGCTAAACATTAAACAATATGTAATTATATAGAGTCAATGTAACCTAGCAACCAACAGAAAACTAAAATTTAACCCAAACTTCTTGTTTTTAATAATAAAAGCCCATTTAAAATATACTTTCCAAGCTATGCTCCGGAGAGATATGGAACTCTACTAGGGTATTATATTTTGTATTTCTGGATTATGCTTAAATAATAAAGAAATTATTATTTTAGAATATTTATATTTTCGGAAAACGATTCTTAAGTAAATGTTACATGTACGTGAATGTGAAGACTTTATTAGAATGAATACAAATTAGATGTGTAGTTATATATAATCGTAATATAATAATAATAGCTTACCATCAGTGTAGGCTATCTTCATATGTAACATGAATACCTTTTATGGATGTGATACGAATTATACGTGTTAAATTACCTACTCGGTACCAAGACACTTTAATAGCATGTATAGTTTCTTATATTAAACCCAGATTGGGCTATATGCTGTGTCCACAAAGGGGAATCAAATCCTTGATTTTATCGTGGTAAATCCGAAGACTTATCCCTGTCCCACCAGGGTATCCCTCCCCAGTGGTATGTCTGCGGATTTACGAAGCCAGAAACCGGGTTTCGATGCCCATGGTGGGCAGAGTACAGCATTCCATTGTGCAGATTTCCGATCATGCACTTGTTGGCGCCTACATCTCTAATAAGAATGTTTATTTTCCCATAGTTATTTCATTAGAGCTGAGTAATCGCTTGTACGCCTTTGATGTAATACAAATAGTGCATAAATGCACATGTGCATACACTTCCTTGATCACTCGACTTACTGTGTGATTTAGATTTTTATCATATTTTGACGGAGTCGTGACTCACGTCTTTCGTGTTTAAATAAAAAATGATATACATTAATATATTTCATTGTCTTAAAAGTTTCAAAGTATATATATATATATATATATTAGTTTGTTATAACTAAAAACAATCGAAACAAAAACTCTGCACTAATTGAAAAGGTCCTAGGGTATAAGCAATAATGTGGGATTATAAAAGTAACCCTAGGATTTGGAGATGACTGAGGTAGTGGGATCCACATTGCTGTGGGGATACACTGTCTCTCAGTTTAAATTCGATCTTGTCTTATGGAGATTCTGACTAGTATTGAAGTTTGGAACTCTTCAGTTTTCAGTCGCGTTTTGCCTACGTTGTGTTATTTAATATTGTTAGCTGATGGTGCAACAAGTGTTTCCATCACTACTGTGCCTGCGTATCCCAACTGACTTGATTAACCCGTGTGATAAGTTGATCTCGTCAGCTCTGAATATGGCAAGCACAGTGTAGTGGACATATTGTCATACGTTCCTTTAGTGCTTTCTCGAGTTCCTAAAATACCGGCAGTAGAATTTTATAATGTTCCTCTGTTTATCAGGGATGAACGTGGCGTTCTAACCAACGTTTCGTCTTTGGTGTTTCTTTATTAGGAGTAGTACATAAAACTGTTTAATATTAGAATATTTAACGAACATTCTAATATTAACAAAAAAGTGAACGATTGTTATCTGAACGTATTTTGCAAAACAGTATCAAATTTTTCTGCTGCCTTCACCTTATAATAGTGCGTTTAATATCTCATTTAAATTAATGTTTGATAAGGACAAAGCGCGAAACGTGGGAAATACACAGTAACTACATGAATGAGAAACGTAAAGTTAACAATTACCTAATTATGCTGAATACCTCCCTTGCATATTTTTTCATTGTTATTTCTTTTCTGTTGAATACGTTTTGTGGTCTTTAACCCTGCGTTTAGTTCGCATCTTTTGCGCTCGCCTAATCCCACGCTTTCGCTACTGAAGAGTCCGAGTTAAAATCGTTTTGTGCATTACTGCTTTGATGGGAACGTTGGGCGCGAGACGGCGCGTGGCACGGGGTCGCCTTGCCCATCGCTTTTACTAACAAAATTGTTAGATGAGCGCGAGCCCTTCTCTTTTTTTTTTTTTTTCCTAGTCATGTAAAAGTTCATTCTCCTCTGTTATGTGCGCAATTGTGTCTGACCATGTGAACAATACGTGTGATTAGTGGAGTGTGAGAATTTCACTACAGCGAGCACGTGATTAAACTAATTCTACGGAAACGCGGCTTCACCAACAATGCTATCTTAGCGTTTCTGTGATTTCATTTCTGTGAATAATATCTGTGTCTACGCTTTTGAATATGTACAAGTGTTTGTTTTATATATATATATATATATATATGCGAAGGCTAAAAATAGATCTCTGGACAAAAATTGTGACAGAACGCACGTACTGGAGGTTTTGTGTTCTTCGGGTTTACGTCAAAGGCAAAAGTTCCTGTTTTTTCCACTCGAAATACCCAGACATATGATTTTACGCTGAGTTAAAACCTAATCGACCACAGAGCTCTTTTGGTGAAAATGAGTCATTATTCCAACACAGGATTTTTTTTAACATCACTAATCGTTCTTTTCTACATCTGATTTAATTTTCATCTATAACTTTTCTTCCTTATTTGAATACTGTCTGTGTGTGTTAACTCTGTTTAAATTAAGGTTCATTAGTTTGCTTTGTTGTTAAGCGCAATCCTACACAGTTGGCGGGCTGTTTCCACCGCAAGCTGAGCGCTGCACTATGGGGAGATGTAGGCGTTGTCTCACATGTTTGGTGATTTATTTATCCATCTATCTGTGTATTTCTTTTTATGTATATATAAAACTCGTTTGAGTAAGATTTCTTGATTTTCATAATAATGTTCGTATGTACCTTAAGTTTAACTTATGTATTATAATATTAAATTGTCCTCCACTGGTACAGCGGTAAGTCTACGGAGTTACAACGGTAAAATCAGGGGTTTGATTCCCCTTGGTGAACTCGGCAAATAGCCCACTGTGGCTTTTCTAAACACAAACACACGCAAATATTATACTATTTATTTATATATTGTTTTTAAATTTCGCGCAAAGCTATTCAAGGATAATCTGCGCCAGCCGTTCCTAACTAAGCAGTGTAGGACTACAGGGAAGGCAGCTACTCATCACCACCCACCGCCAACTTTTGGGATACTCTTTTACCAACGAATAGTAGGATTGATCGTAACATTATAACGCCCTCACGGCTGAAAGGGCGAGGAGGTTTGGTGCGACGGGGATTCGAACCCGCGACCCTCAGATTACGAGTCGAACGCCTTATTCCACCTGGCCTACTATTTATTAATCATGATATATATACGTCAATTGCGAACTTTTCTACATTATGGCTAATTTAATATTCAATAACGGCATACCCAACTCGTGAACTGGGCCGGTGTGAACATGTGACTTGCATGCCGGACCCTGAACCCGACGGTCCATGCTCCGGGCCTTTTGCTGCAAAAAATACTTTATATTTTGGAGATGTGGGTGTGCAATATGAGTGACTGTCAGATTCTACTATTCGATTAGAATCCCGGGGTGGGTGACGTTGACTAGCTAGTGCGTTACCTTCGCTCTAGTCTATTAGTTCAAAGTAAGGGACAGTTAGCGCAGAAAACTAATTTGTAGCTTTGGGTTATTTTCCGGAACAAATATTCCAATACAATACGGGGCCGGTAACTAATTAAATACTTGATAAATTTTGATAGACTGGTTACTGATGATGAAGGGCTGAAAAGGTAAGCTGGAAAAAATAGGATAAAAATAGAAAGTCGTGCGAGTTGGCAGTTAATATATATATATATATTTTCAAATTAAATTTCGTTTGAAGGTTTTCTCTGATAACCATCATATCTCGTATTCGACTACATCAAAGTAAATCCAAACTGACCCTCTAACGGAAGTTCTTTCTTTACTAGCTCAAGTCTTTCACTACGATGGATACGTATACCATACTCTGGACCACTGCCATGGTCACACTATAGGTACATAAGCCACACTCTAGACCAATTTACCATGGTCATATATCATATTATCATTTAGTCTTGGTAATACACAGTGTTCACAACTACACTATTTTCTAAACAATGCTATATTGTTATTTAGTCTTGGTACAACACAATGTTCACAACTACACTATTTTCTAAACAATACTATATTGTGATTTAATCTTGGTACAACACAATGTTCAGAACTACACTATTTTCTAAACAATGCTATATTGTTATTTAATCTTGGTACAACACGATGTTCACAACTACACTATTTTCTAAACAATACTATATTGTTATTTAGTCTTGGTACAACACAATGTTCACAACTACACTGTTTTCTAAACAATACTATATTGTTATTTAGTCTTGGTACAACACAATGTTCACAACTACACTGTTTTCTAAACAATACTATATTGTTATTTAGTCTTGGTACAACACAATGTTCACAACTACACTATTTTCTAAACAATACTATATTGTGATTTAATCTTGGTACAACACAATGTTCAGAACTACACTATTTTCTAAACAATGCTATATTGTTATTTAATCTTGGTACAACACGATGTTCACAACTACACTATTTTCTAAACAATACTATATTGTTATTTAGTCTTGGTACAACACGATGTTCACAACTACACTGTTTTCTAAACAATACTATATTGTTATTTAGTCTTGGTACAACACGATGTTCACAACTACACTGTTTTCTAAACAATACTATATTGTTATTTAGTCTTGGTACAACACGATGTTCACAACTACACTGTTTTCTAAACAATACTATATTGTGATTTAATCTTGGTACAACACAATGTTCAGAACTACACTATTTTCTAAACAATGCTATATTGTTATTTAATCTTGGTACAACACGATGTTCACAACTACACTATTTTCTAAACAATACTATATTGTTATTTAGTCTTGGTACAACACGATGTTCACAACTACACTGTTTTCTAAACAATACTATATTGTTATTTAGTCTTGGTACAACACGATGTTCACAACTACACTGTTTTCTAAACAATACTATATTGTTATTTAGTCTTGGTACAACACGATGTTCACAACTACACTGTTTTCTAAACAATACTATATTGTTATTTAGTCTTGGTACAACACGATGTTCACAACTACACTGTTTTCTAAACAATACTATATTGTGATTTAATCTTGGTACAACACAATGTTCAGAACTACACTATTTTCTAAACAATGCTATATTGTTATTTAATCTTAATTTTAACACGATGTTCACAACTACACTATTTTCTAAACAATACTATATTGTTATTTAGTCTTGGTACAACACGATGTTCACAACTACACTGTTTTCTAAACAATACTATATTGTTATTTAGTCTTGGTACAACACGATGTTCACAACTACACTGTTTTCTAAACAATACTATATTGTTATTTAATCTTGGTACAACACAATGTTCACAATTACACTATTTTCTAAACAATACTATATTGTTATTTAGTCTTGGTACAACACGATGTTCACAACTACACTGTTTTCTAAACAATACTATATTGTTATTTAGTCTTGGTACAACACAATGTTCACAACTACACTATTTTCTAAACAATACTATATTGTTATTTAGTCTTGGTACAACACAATGTTCACAACTACACTATTTTCTAAACAATACTATATTGTTATTTAGTCTTGGTACAACACAATGTTCACAACTACACTGTTTTCTAAACAATACTATATTGTTATTTAGTCTTGGTACAACACAATGTTCACAACTACACTGTTTTCTAAACAATACTATATTGTTATTTAGTCTTGGTACAACACAATGTTCACAATTACACTATTTTCTAAACAATACTATATTGTTATTTAGTCTTGGTACAACACAGTATTCATGTTTACATTATTTTCTACTAGAAAGTCATCCACCATACTGTAACACCTACCTTAGAAAGCAAGCAAAAAGAAATGCACTGTTTATCACAGAATAAAATGAAAATATCTATTGAATGCGAAAATAAAACTTACATTTATGAATTTTGTAACTCAATCGATCCGCATTAATCTATGGTTTACATTTATTCTTCTCCTGAAAGACATTTTCTAAACACTTCGCTTGGATAATGTCAGCTTCCGGACAATGCTAAAACAAATTGTACATTACCGTTACTGAGCTAATACATTGATGCAGCGAACAAAGTGTATCATGTGGCTGTATTGTTTGAACTGAAAACAAAACCTAAAGAAGTTTTTATAAAACGTTCCTTGTTTTGGTTTTGAAGTTGAAGACCATTTATAACACAGACGTGGCCCATCAGTTTTGCGTTCCGGGCTGATTAAAAGGTCTTAAGTTCCAGCTGAACATGTTTCATATCTTCACTAGTGTGAGTGTTATAACTGATATAGTTAATTTATTATATTAAGAATGGTCTCACAGAGTGCGAGCTCTCTTAACATCGTTGTACCTCCTGTGTTGTGTTCTCTTATAGCAAAGCCACAATGGGCTAACTGCTGAGCCCTCAGAGGGGAATTGAACCCCTGATTTTAGAGTTGTAAATCCGAAGACATACCGCTGTACTAGCGGGGGCGTTGCACTTCCTCTTATAAACATCTATGTATATAGATGATATGAACAGGTGTCGCTTTGCTGAGAACATCAAATGCCTATTAATATTATAAAAAACATTTGAATGACTTTACAGCACGTGTATTTTACTACCGTATTTTCCGCGTCATAAGCCGAATTTCTGGCCCTAAATTTTGGACCTGATTTTTGGGGGTCGGCTTATTGGCCGATCACTCCTTTCGGAAATTTCTTCTTCTTAGGAAATGTTTTCCTTTTGAAAATTACCATAGGCGGTAATTTTGTCCCATCAGCAAAGCACGTTAAGACTACAGTGAAACGTTGTTTCTGGAATTTCATTGGTTACCTAATTACAGTGAGTGGAGCCAATAACGAATGACATATTGATTCCATCTCTGTCTCAATACGACACGTTCTGCTTTACTACAGAACGCCAATGATCACACACAACATGCATGCTGACGCTGAAACGAGACTAAGAAATCATTTTGAAGAAACTTGTCACTTCTTAAAAATGGCTTCGGCTTATTGGGCGGTAATAAGCAAGAACCCTCATTTTCAGAGCTGAAAATTGGCCTCGGCTTATTCGGCGATTCGGCTTATTAACCGGAAAATACGGTATTTCAATTCCTATGATTCGTTGTTCTTCTTACGTCAGTTTTAATTATTCGATCCAAAGCTTTGATTTACACGTAGTTTGTCCTCTTTCCGAATGAAAACGATCTTCGTGAAAATTGGCTACGAAGCGATTAACAAAAGATATACTATTAGAACAACAATGGATATTTCTTTCCAGATGAAATACTTAAAAACCAAATAGGCTTGAAATGGACCAAGTTACGTGCTATATTTTATCTCGGACGAGTCTCCGATTTATTGTTACGTACGTTACGTATTACGATTTCAAAGAGCCGAAAATTTTAATTTAGTAGTTAATTAAATGTTAACATGTATCAAATTTATGATAGTTGCCAACAAGATTAATACACAATTTTCCTTTTTAACACAAATATATTTTAATATACTAAAACTATACAATTTATAATAACGATTTATATATAAAATGTTTACAAACTTGCAAACAATATTCAGTCTTCTATCTGGTCTGGAACTGATTATTTTATTGACATTCCAGGTTCACGTTGAGCGAATTAATTCTGAGTTGATTAACAGGTACACTTCACTTGGTGGGAATACTGTCTAGCTCTATTCTTGTCTGGTCTCATGTGGTTTATAAGCTCACTTTTTACCGAGGAAGATATATAACGTATTTGTAGAAACACTAACGTCCGAAGTTAATTCACTGAAGTTGAATGGTTCGTAATATTCGAAATCTATAAACGTTCCATATCACATATCTGTAGTTTTACGATTATTAAACGTTTGTCACAATTATAACTTCCGAGGCTTATAGTTTACTGACTGTAGCGACCAAACAATATTCTAAAACAGTCTCTTGGCGCGTAGATTTATATTCGAAGATTTGCTAGTGCTTTCGTAAAACATATGTTGTTAAGTCTTATATTCGGGAATCTACAATTTTAGAGAACATGTGAGACTTGCGCAGTGCACTTTTAACAATACACGTTACATGCATTAAACTGAATCAAACCTAGATATTAAAATAAATGTATAACAGTAAATCTGTTAAATATTATTCCTTAGATAATTAAAAATTAGCGTTATACAGTGTTCTGAAGGACGTAGCTTGATTCACAAAAACTGTAGAACTATTTATCAGCTTTCTGAAGAAAGTAGTTTTGATTCACAAAAACTGTAGAACTGTTTCTCAGCATTCTGAAGAACGTAGTTTGATTTACAAAAACTGTGGAACTGTTTATCAGCATTATGAAGAACGTAGTTTGATTTACAAAAGCTGTAGAACTGTTTCTCAGCATCGCGAAGAAAGTAGTTTTGATTCACAAAAACTGTAGAACTGTTTCTCAGCATTCTGAAGAACGTAGTTTGATTTACAAAAACTGTAGAACTGTTTCTCAGCATTCTGAAGAACGTAGTTTGATTCACAAAAGCTGTAGAACTGTTTATCAGCATTATGAAGAACGTAGTTTTGATTCACAAAAACTGTAGAATTATTTTTAAGTATCGGAACAACGTAGTTTTCATTCTTAAAATCTGTAGAATTATTTTGGAAATTTCTGAACAACAGAATTTGAAAAGACGGGACAGTTGTGTAAGCCTCCCAAAATGTCGTCACCCACCGTTGCCTCAGTTGTTTAATGTCAGTACAGAAAACAGTTCACGTTTTAAATCAAAAGTCATTTATCAAAGTGTTTCCTAACCATACTAAAATATAAATGGCAAAAAGTATATAACTTAGGCACACTTAGTAATTTTTTTATACGAAGGAAAAGCTCCCTGATTATTTGTAATTAAAAAGAGATATTGTTTTGCTATTAAAATTGTACTGACAGTTGGTGTGACGCCTTTTCGCAAACTTGAACCATTTTATACTCACAGAAATAAGCGTATTAAAGAAAACAGTTAATTACTGTGAAAAGTAATAAGTTAAATATCCATAATATACACCCCCCCCTCCACTTTGGTATAGAGGTATGTCTGTTTCGATACCCGTGGTAGGCAGAGAGCAGATAGCTCATTGTGTAGCTTTGTACTTAACTACAAATATACAAAACCCATCATGTTATTATACTTAACGAATGTCGAATGCTGTATAGACCGTAATCACGTTTTAATACTTAAAGATTACGGAAGGCTTTACATATGGTGTTCGTGTAACTAATAAATGCCCGGTACGCCATAAAGCTTAAAGAACACCGAAACTTTATGAACAGTATTCAGGTATTGAGTATGTAGTACACCAAGGACTTGTTTTGAAGGTGGTAATTACTTTCACTTGTTTATAATATACGTAAGAAAGCTACTGAACCAGGCGTGATCTAGCGATTAGATTAATTGGTTTGGGAATCTGAGAGTTAACGGTTCGCGTCTCTTTATCGAAAAACGCGCTCCACACTTTGTATCCGTGGATAAATCCAACTTAGCCGTTGAAACAAGAGTAAGCTGTGACCACCGTTAGCTAGCCGTGTTCTGTATAGTTTATTAGGGACGGTTGTACACAGCTAACTGTTATACAGCTTTGCACGATCAACTAAATACAACAGTAAAAGTTCCAAAAATTTCTTTCTTTTTACAAAAAAAACTCTAGAATATTCAACTTCTATTCTATAGATTGATCTATATAACTGTTGTTAGTTCTTTTACAAATTTAGCTTGGTATCCGAAACGTCTGTACCTACCTAACCCACACACACACACACACAAATCTTCGGAGACGAGATTATGGTCGAATTCTGAGAACGTATTGATCTTCTGCAGAGAATCAAATAAAGTCACGTGCGTATGTTGTTCATTCTAAAGAAAGAAAGAATAAATAATGTGAAAACATTCGGTCTAAGGAAGTAGCAGTAGCTAATAAGGAGAAATCGTGAGCTTTGTGTTTCGGAAGCCGCATCTTTGAGTGAAGGGAAAATATGAAGCAATTAAATTACCGGATTGACAGAAACCCAAGACTCGATCTGAGCGTGTGTGATACAGAAGTTTTTAGTGGTCGACTTGGGTAAACAACAAATTGTGGAAATAACTCATAAAAGCTCGTTTGTGATACGTAATCATCTCCGTCAGAAGCTAGTTCCTGCTCAATTTGTGTCCAATTTAGGAGCGAGTAGAGCCCAAATTGAAGCCGCAACTGTGTCAGAGCAGAGGCCGACCAAATATTGAGCTCGAGAGTGGGAGGGTTGAAATGGTGGGAGGAGAGCTACAGTAATCAAACACGAGATAAATCACTACCAGTATAATGAATCTTGCTAACACGTGCTTGGCATTGGGAATAGGATAAAAACAATCAAAATAAATATATATAATCCGTTGTCAATGAATTGGAGCATAGGTTTAAATGAGGAAAATAAAAAGGGTAAATTTTCTCCAGAAGAACTGCAATGAATGTACAGTTTTATATCGTGTTGCTAACAGTTATTTGGGAAAAGGTGCCATGGAGCGTTTATAATATGATATTTAATAAACGTTTAAGAAGAATACTCGAGAAAGCATTATATAAGTAATTATCAGTTGATCTACGAGTGTTTTAGTGTGATAAATAACTGAATTATGAACATTATAGTTGTGGGATAAGTAGCTGAGTAATGTAGTGTGATTTGTAGTTGAACTGTTACTGTTCTAGAATGTGATATGTAGTTTTATTGTGAGTATTATAATGTGTTATATATAGTTGAACTGTTACTGTTCTAGAATGTGATATGTAGTTTCACTGTGAGTATTATAATGTGTGATATGTAGTTGAACTGTTACTGTTATAGAATGTGATATGTAGTTTTATTGTGAGTATTGTAATGTGTGATATGTAGTTGAACTGTTACTGTTATAGAATGTGATATGTAGTTTTATTGTGACTATTGTAATGTGTGATATATAGTTGAACTGTTGCTGTTCTAGAATATGATACGTAGTTTTACTGTAAGTATTATAATGTGTGATATGTAGTTTTAGTGTGAGTTGACGGTGGGTGGTGATGAATATCTGGCTTCTCCACCCACCGTCAACGCTTGCGTTACTCTTTTTCCAACGAATAGTGGGATTGACCGAAACGTTATAACGCCCCCAAGGCTGAAAGGACGTGTTTGGTATGACGGGGATTCGAACCCACGACCCAAGGATTGTGAGACGAGTTCCCTAACAACCTGGCCATGCCAAGCCTAGTCTATTTATAAACCCTTGAAGAATGGTTATGCTGGTATTTGGTGTTTTCAACCAGAACAACACATTACGCGACACGTGAACTAAATGACCGCGTCAGAAAACCCAAGGTTTAGGCACAACTGTCCTTAATTTAGACTTTTGACCAGAGAAATTAGAGCCAATCAGCAATACTTGTTCCTAATGCGAATACTTTAATTCCAATAAAGAACTGACTGTCACAGCTACAGAAGTCAAGTAGATTATTCTAAAACAATTTTGGTGATGCACCACGTTGTAGTATCCCATAATATCACGTTTGGTCAAGCTCTATCTCACCGACTCTACATCTTAACAATAGCCTGTAACGTAGTTTCAATTGCAAAAAGCTCAGTCGTAATCTGTCGTGTTAAAGCACATCATTCTTCCCTGCATGGTATCTATAATTCATCTATTGTACGAGGACGACTATTTCCCAGCTCTCGTTTCAATAACTTCCGCACACGGCAATCTGTAAGCGTTGCGTCTAGTGATTTATGCCTTTGTAAGGAATAACATTAATATCTACTTCGTTCACGAGCTGTTTAACGTATGCGACAGTTAAACGGGAAGTATGACTGGAAGGTTTATCTCGGTAAGCTCATACCTGTTGGATTCGCTTCCATCTGGAAATCCTTCTTGTATATGTTGCTTACTGTTGCTTGAGTCACATAACCGGTTTTTAGCACTAACATTTGTGTTCGTAGATTCTCACCTGACACAAGACGCCGCATTTTACTTACCACGGCTTGGGTACGACTTGCTGCAGATATCTTTCTGGATGGTTCTGGTACCCCAAGTTTATCCGTATTCCATTATATTTTAAAGCTATCAAGTATAAGATTTATCTCTACCTTGGAAATATTAAAACCTCCATTTGAACACACCTTTTTGATTTGAGTGTGTGGTTATCTTGCGATAGAACTGGCTGTCACATACCCTTCCCAGAATCGATTACGTTTTGATGGCACTACCTACAAAATGGCAAACAATGTCAAAATTTAATTATAATACATTCCGTTTACTGCGGCCTTACATCCGTTGTAGTTATCATGTTACTTTGTGAGTTGCATGTTACATACTAAACATTTTGTATAACAGCTCAAAATTCGGAGCATCTGCAATTGTATATCACGGTTCGAATTTTGGATTTCTGACTTGCACTCCGGTAGACACGATATACACTCAGGCATGCTCAGGTGAATAATTGTCGTAGTGATCAAATACTTGCTTAATTACATGTGCAATAAAAATGTTGAACATTACGTAATTTCCTAAAACGCTGAACTAAATTCGCTGACCGAGGATTAATGGACATATCTAGAAATAATTACAATTGGAAATCAATTACCAAATAGAATATTTCACAAAAATCTACTTATAGATGAAAATGAAAACGACTTTTTTCATGATTAAAATATTAAGGTTTTTCTTTAAGGACTTTGTTTTCTGTTGTTCAAAATAAAACTACACAATAGGTTTTTCTGTGCTCTAACCACTGCAGGTATCAGACCCACGATTTTTAGCGTTATAAGCCTAAGCCGCTAAGCAGAGCCTTGTGTTTACTGTGTCTAGACTGTGAATCTGAGTGTCAAGTGCCTTCAGACTGTGGCTGTATGAACACTCTCTGTAGTCTGGGCCGTGGCCGTAGGTACACTACAAGATTTGCCAAAGTAGAGTAATACAAGAGTTGGCGGTGGATGCTTTTGGCTAGCTTACTTCCACCTAATCTATCAGGTAAAAATTAGGAGCGGCTATTCACCGGTATTTCTTTGTGCAACTTTACGTGGAAATTCCAAAACAAACAAAGAAACAAACTTACCTCTAAAGGTAGTCCGTGAATACATAATATACAGCTGATCTAGGAGCGCACGAGAGGTAGGAATGTTGTCGCACCACATGGAGTTTGTCTTTCTACTATAACATTAATATATCATAGTTCTAAACTTCGTGCTTACCATTAAGCCAATATTAAACTATCATTACATACTACATATTGTTAAATATCACTGAAATGCAACGGTTTTTTGTTTCAGAATTTTGCGAAAACTATATAACGTCTACCTAAACACAGTAATCTTTCATTTTCAATTGATAAACCAGACGAAAGTTGGCTGGGCAAAATAATCCACTGCCAATTTTTCGGATACTATTATCTGACCGAGTAGTGTGATTTGATCATTCATTTCATACATATATATATAGCGCACTTATAGCCATAAAATGTGAGAAGCATTTTTGTGGAAACGGGACACAAACCCTAAATTCTTGGATTAACGATGTCTCTGTAACAGAGCCAACTTGAGTGTTTACTGTTAACGGATGTGCACGTGTTTACCGAAACATGGAAATGAAAGCAGTGCGATGATATATGAAGTAATAAAAACATAGTTGTAAAGAATTCAGATGAAAGACAGATGTTTAGATTACATAGGATAATATGTATTTATTTTCTAACTCTTTACAAGTGAAAGGGATTGTAAGCTTATTCCTTGTTACCTGCGTCAGGTATGCTTTGTAAGACACCATAAAGTTTGTAGGTGACATTATGTGTATCGTTTTTTATCAAATAACCGTTTTTGTTGTATTTATTATGCCTCTCTATTACCCCTGCTTTCACGGAATCTAATGAGCTTTCTGTAAACCCAGCAGGAGGTGATAGGAATCGAACTCCCTTTTCTAATCATGATGATCACAAAATAACAAAAACCAAAGAAACGGTAAATTTCATCATACGTATTGAAAACTGTGCAAAGCAGCTGAAATAGTCGCTGTAGAGCAAAACTTCGATGTTTAACCCCCCGTTTCTCTTCTCCCCATTTCAAACCCGTATCCGGCTCTCAGCTAACCCCCTAACGGAAGCTTCATTGCATGCAGCCGCCGTATGTACCGGTTTCCTTATCTTTAACAAGCCCGCCAAGGGAAGTGTAGGAAGGATGACGGAAAGTCGACTTCCGCAAGGCCCGAAACGTCTACGCTATCACTAATTAGAAAGATAGCTTTGCCCATCATTCTTTGAAAATCGAACCAGAAAGGTAAAAGCTCTCCTTTCTCTTCGAGGCAAGCAGCCGGATCGATGGCTTGAGACTGCAAGAGCGCGCATGCAATGACGACAGCGCTGATGCTGTGGAGAGGTTAGAGTATAATATAATAATTTTAACAGACTGGGTTCCACGACAAGAACGCGACTCGCCCCAGGCTCGCGACACCACATTCTCGAAAAGACGTTTTCTAGTTTCGTTTTTACTGCCTTCAAACTTCCTTCGCGTTAGCTACTTTTGGCTTACTATGGTTTTAGCAATAGGTTGACCCGAGGCAGTGAGGATACGACGGTATTGTTCATACACAGGCTACAGGCTTAGAGATACAACTATACATGAATATACATACATGGTACATCGTACATACTATATAAATGAATGAGTGTGCAGGCTTACGGTATGAGCAAAAAACCACTGTTGCCCGCCGGTAATCTTTATCTGTCTAAGGCGTGAAGCTGATCTGATTAGAGAGCATTGCCATTACTCGAAAAACTATTTCTTCGCGGTAGCTTCACGAGAAAGCAGAGCACCGGATACAGTCTCATCTCTTTTACTTCCCCGCTCTGTGTGGTTCACGTGACTTCTTCCACGCGTTAAGAAGGGCTGTTATCTTCGTTCTGAAACAACCTCCTTCCTGGTATCTCATCAAGTGTTGGCATTCTTTATGTAACGTGGAAACTGACAAACAAAAACACCGATAAGGCATTCCGTGCTGACGTCACCTGACGGCTTTATTTTCCACACATCGGACTCTGTTCGTTTGTATAACTTTTCTTCCTCAAGCCTTTGTAGATAACGGCATATTGAAAGTGTCTCAGCAAAGATTAAAGAACATTTCGTTAAAAAAAATAAGTCGTATCGTATCATAAACTGCTCTTATAAACCATAGCAAAAATTGCTTTTCACAAAAGAAAAACAGGAGTATAGCTAACAAAGCTTACCATGCCAATTTAAATAAGTTGTAGTTAGGCCAAACTGTTATACTGTAGATAACAACTTTCATTATAAATCTAATAAAAGTTAAATAAATAATCGAAAGGTTCGTCACATTTATCTCATAAACCGTTTTAACCTATTTTTTAATATAATCCTAAATATTTGATTATTATTTTGGTTGTATTTGCTGACTTTTGTGTTGTAAACCTAGTGTGGCCGAATAAATAATAATGAATAACTTAATTGTGATATAACCTGGTTCAATAAAACAACCTCGTTTGACACGACTCACTTTTTATTTATCCTAAAAATGTGCACGTACTTAATTTTAATGTAAACTAAAAGGTGGAGGTAATTAGTATTTTGTACAACAACACATTAAAAGTTTATCAATATTTTTAAACATGTCTAACGTTAGGTCGTAAAATAACATTATAACTTTATTTATTGCTAGTATTAAACATGGTAAAATTTAGTCCTAACTAAACTAAAGCGAAAAATGAACACGAGTGACGGTGTTAATTTATTTCTTTATATCGCATATGGGTTTAAGTAATGTTAGGTCTAACACAAGTGGACTTGCAGATTTCGGTGTCTGCTGTTAGAATTCTTTTGTATCGTGACAGAAATCCTATTTTTAAAGAAGTGCTTTGCATTATAGCGAAATAATCTTATGCTAAATAGTAAACAATATTAAAATAATATTGTTTATAATTGTAAACAATACTGAAATAATCTTATCCAGGTCATTAAACAATGGTGAAGTAATCTTATCCAGAACACTAAACAATGGTGAAGTAATCTTATCCAGGTCATTAAACAATGGTGAAGTAATCTTATCCAGAACACTAAACAATGGTGAAGTAATCTTATCCAGGTCATCAAACAATGGTGAAGTAATCTTATCCAGAACAGTAAACAATGTTGAAATAATCTAATTCAGAATAGTAAACAACAGTGAAATAATCTGATCCAGTTTGTTTGTTTGTAGTTAAACACAAAGCTACACAACGGGCTATATGTACGCTGCCCACCACGGGTATCGAAACCCGATATCTAATGTTGTAAGTACGCATCTGATCCAGTTTTCAATTCTATGGACACATGGGATCATTATTAATGTATGTTTGTGTGAGGGTGTTCTAAAGACTGTGAGTCTTTAATAATGACTTAAATTCATTAACAGTGTATGTTTCTTTGAAGGTTTGTTTGTTTGTTTTTGAATTTCGCGCAAAGCTACACGAGAGCTATCTGCGCTAGCCGTCCCTAATTTTGCAGTGTGAGACTAGAGGGAAAGCAGCTAGTCATAACCACCCACCGCCAACTCTTGGGCTACTCTTTTACCAACGAATAGTGGGATTGACCATCACATTATAACGCCTCCACGGCTGAAAAGGCGAGCATGTTTGGTGCGACGGGGATTCGGACCCGCTACCCTCAGATTACGAGTCGAACGCCTTAACCATCTGGCTATGCCGGGCCTTCTTTGAAGGCATTTTAAAAGCTGTCACAGAAGGTGCACCATAGTCAATGCACAATTTCTCATTGGCATGTTAACCCTATGATCTGTTTATTGTTCCTTGTGATATCCTACATACTGACACATTTTGTTCGCATCAACAACCTCGTATTATTGAAACAAAGAAATGAGAAGAGCACTAAACCCAATAATGATTTACAAGAAAAGCGACTGAGGTATAGAGTGTAATATTACAGGAATACTAGATATTTTATGACATGATTTTTAGTATGCCAGAACAGCAACAACAATTGTACGTTTCACAAATATTTAATTTATGACGAACTGCCCCCAGTACTACAGTGGTATGTGCGCAGGCTTGGAACGCTATAATCGAGGATTCGATAACCCGTTGTGGGCAGAGCAGAGATAGACCACTGTGTTGCTTTGTGCTTAACTTTAAACAAATGTGACAACCATGATTTCGCCACTAAAGATTTAATCAAGTACTTAGTGGCGCCATCTTTTTTAAAAATGTAAAATGTCTGGTTGATTGGCTATATTTATGGAAAATTAGTGATATTAATATGCACAAAGTAATTACTACAGATGACGTATGAGGGCATACACATGCTATGTGATTAACATTTCATGTATTTTGTAGAAACTAGGGTTCAATATTCCTCTTATCCTTCAAGATTTTACTGAAATGGTGCCATTGGAAGTACCTATGATTTCAAGTATTAATTATATAAATTTAGAAAAGGTATGACTTAATTACCTTGTAAAATAGATAATATATAATTGTGATAATTAAATTGGTTTGGTGTTTCGTTGATAAATCTATGTAACGGTTTTAGCGGTAGCATATTATGTTAGTGACAGTTTTGATCAATAACCATCGAAACATTCAACCAATCAGGGACTGGTTGGTCATATGTGTCGTTGTTACCTCATCTCCATGATGGTGTTGAAACTGATCTTTTTAGCGCATCCGAAACCAAGTTTGTCTACTCAATATTCCGAGACGCGTACAATACCATGACCTCATGCCTTTTCCCACACAAGTGACGTTTTCACCCTGACTATTTTATTTAGTGGATCTGAGCGTAAACAACTTATGACAATTGACTTTCCGGCCAAGCTGCGTCTCTTCTACAAAACCCCTCAAACAAACAATCAAACATTCTCCAATCCTGCTCGCCTCAGACACCTACCCGCCTGTGAAATAGGCCAGAAAAGGCTTAACTCGTGACATATGTAGGCTTATCTAGCTGTGGTGAAAAACATATAGTTTTTCCATCGGTTTTTCACGGCTAAATGACTTCTAACTAATATATGGTGAGTTGGTCCAGTTGTTCAAAATGGGTAGTTTCACAGCACCGTGTTCTGTACAGCACTGACTTTGTTGGCAAATATTTGTATAACCTACGTTTGCTGTGCACAAACAGGTTTATGCTCTGTGTTTTCAAGTTATGTTTTGTCACAAAGATTTATCATTATGTCGTTTCTATGGGCGTAATCAAAAGAATACGTTAAATACTTTTCTTTATATATTTGCTGAATCGCACGTTCCATAACAAAACAGTTTATGCTGTATTTAAATTCACTGTAATTTTATGGTCTATATAACTGGAAACACCTTCTTAACTGATAATATGAAATTTATCACAGAGTTAATTGTACTCACCTTTTTGAATTTTCTGTATTAATAATCTATTTCTAAAGTAGCTTACAAGTGACTTACTTTTTAATCCGTTAGATTATTAGCTGTTTTTAATGCAACTTCTCGTTCATTAGTTTCCTTTAGTTTAATAATGACCAATCATTAGACCGACCTCGTATTAAAGAAAGAACGTTGATTGTAATTCTAATTTTACTAAGTGTACCTACGCGAATTGTGGCAAGTTTCTAGTAAAAGGTACAAAAAACAGGTGAGTTTACAGAAGTATTTGTACTCAGGGTATGTCTATGAATTGATGACGTCAGTTTGATTGAGAGTGACAAGTCCGAGTGCAAGATGGAGTTCCGGTGGAGCACAAAAATACTTTTGTCCACCATACAATTTACGTATTGCATTTGCACAAACCCCAGAAATATATATCTACAGTTCTGTTCAGTACCAGTGTGTACTTTATGTGGTATTCACTCTTCTTTACCACAAACTGTTACTAAATCAACAATGTAGGACGAAATGAATAAATGATAACCCTGACATCAAATACAAAATGCCATGTTAAATGGTACTATGTAAAGGGTCATGGTACGCGATGTTTGACTTTGACCCATGTACATAAGGGTTATTTTTTTGTGTTTTCAAAATTTGAGGTAATGAGACACGAACTTGTTTTTTACGGAGTAATTTATTCACAAATGTGCTGACAAAATACATTAACGGAAGTTGAGCTGAACTACAGCCCATAATAACTGAAATAATTTATCCATTAGATACACAGAGGCATTAAAAATACTACTGAATAATAAACACATAAATAATTAAAGAATGTTTAGAATTCGTATTGTTCAGATTATGACTTCGGTCGACACTAACGTTCCTGTTGACTCGTCACTTTACTACAGTGACGTAATCCAAGTGGCAGTAAGTTCTGCAATAATATGCAAATAAATAACATCACTAAGAGTAGCCATGTAGACGGCCAGTGTTCCTAAGTGTTTCCCTTTCTTTGTCCGGTAATTCAAAACCAGAGACCGTTGTGCCTGAAATCTTGGCAGTCTCTGACCTGGTCCTTTAGTCCTTGTGCAAATAAAGTTCCATGCAAGTTGGATAGCTCCCTAGCGGCACAGCGGGATGTCTGCGGGCTCACAATGTTAGAACCCGAGTTTCGATACTAGTGTTGGGCAGAATACAAATAACTCATTGTGTAGCTTTGTGCTTAACTACAAAAAACAACATTTACGTTGAAAATATCAGTACAGGTTCTTCCTAAGAAATACCTTGTGGGCCAACAATAAAATAGCGGATTATAACACTAAAATCCAGGGTTATGTTCCCCTTGGTAGACATAGCGCGGATGGCTTGTTGTGTAGCTCTGCACTAAAACATATTAAGAAAATGTGAAAGACGTTATTAAGAAATTTAATTCAACATAGTTTTATTAAACTTTGTCAGAATGTTTCATTTTTCTTAGTTTACATTTTTATTTTCTAGTAATCTAAACCTCAAGTTAGCATCGTGCCAACTATATTACAATTTCGAAACACCTTTGTAATAAACGTTTTGATTTCTACTTTCATTTTTATTATACTTTACTTTTAAAAATCAGTAAGACATTTTATGTAACTAATTTTATTAAGCCTTATGAACTGACGTTACTTCATAGCACGAAGTGTAAAAAATAACCTAGTTAAACGTTTTATGTAATTACTTTTAGTAAGCCTAATTGACTGTACATTACTTCAGAGCATGAAGCGTAAAAACAATCACGAATACACAACAGGAATCATTGCTGATTTTAAAATTCCCTTTTCGCTGAGTTGAGTTTTGGGTAGGGTCAGATGAAGGGGTAATAAATGGACGCAAATGTCTCAGGTCCTCGGATCGAAGAGACAATCCGAGTAAGATAAAAAAAATAAAATAAATAAACGCAACCTGGGTACCCAATTAGAAAATGTGTTTGCAAGTTTCTCAATATGACAACAGCGATTTTAGTCGTTTCATATAAACCTATTATTATGTAATTATCCACAAACATATTCTTAAAAATTGTTTGAAACCTTTATTTAACAAAATAGCTGTTTGTTATTTTTTTATATTTATTATATATATATCAGAATTAGTATTTTATATATTATCCACCTATTGCTTATGATATATATTGTATATTGTAGTTAACAAACAGTGTTGATTTGTACTTGACTTGTTTATGAAGTTAAGTTCTGAGCTTCCCTCTACAAAAGTGGCTCTGGATCCTACAATTCCTCAATCCAACCCTGATTTTGGGTGTTATATTTGTCTGTCAAGACATAACTGGGTTCCTGAATCAGTAGGAAGAAGAACACACTTGAATGGTAATAGATCACATCCGGTAGATCAAAGTTACGTTTACTAACATACACCACCAAAATTCAGGGTTCGATTCCCCACAGTGGACAGAATGTTATACAGACCATTGTGTTTTGTGCTAAATCAACAGCTACATTCAAAATCTAAACATACTTTTTTGGTCTGAAGAAATACTAATTTAGCTCATGATTTATCATGTATAGTAATACAAGGGGGACAACAAGAGATTTATTTAATGTATATCACATAACTTTGTTTTAGGCTTAAGATGTAAATCAAACTATAACTGTTTGTTGCATGGGTCAGAATATCCACTGTAATGCTAAGTTATGTAAAAAAAAATTGAGACAATTAAACCTCATTATTTTATAAACAAATTTTGGCTTTTTTACAGTATATTTTAAAAATTTACAGTGTATTCCAAAACATTTGTGTCCACGAGCATAACAAAAGCGCGTAACCCTAGTGAATGCTCGTCGCCATCTTTGTGGAGTCAAAATCGAGTGTTTTAACAGTTTCTCGGAGTCACCTATTAGGCTTCTGTGATACCCAGCATGCCTCATTGTTAGAACATTTGGCCAAAGTGGAGGCGTGTAGCTGGACCCTTCGAGCGTTTGGGGTTACCAAGCTGAAGAGTCTTTGACCGTCAGTGGCTTTCAGAGCACAGACAACAGCGATACATATTTCTAATCTTCGCTGATGTAACGACCCTTGTATGTTACTTACTCTTGACGTATCATTAATTTTCCGTATTAAATGGCAAGGCTGTATATTTGTTATTTGTCATTTGTTTAGTCGTCTGTCCGCCTCTCTTTTTTTCCTTCTTCTATTTCTATTTCCGGTTGAGAATCCAAACAACGGAGCTTGAGCAAGGCGAGGGGAGGGTACAGATTGAGATTTTCTTTCTATTACCTTTCACTCCTTAACGTAACATATCATTTCTTTACTATTAGGTTGCAGTAAACAACTGTCCAAATGTTCCGTTAGGTCACTCATATGTATAATTTTACTGTGACGCTTTGCAGCTGCGACATTCGCGAATGTTGCTGTGGTAATAGAGTTTGTCCAACGATTTTTTTTTCCTACTACTTTGTTTAAACTTTTCAGAAAGTCAAATGAATGACATTAAAATGCATTGTTATAATTGGGAATAAATAAAATTACCCTAAACGAAATCTTTGGAACTGCTAAACCTCCTCTCACCTTTAAAAAAAAAAGTTTTTTGATCCATAAACTAATACATTCAGAAAATTTAAGAGATAAAATAAGTTAGACTTTGTTTGTTCTTTAAGCTCAAGCTATGAAATAGATAATCTTTGCTATTTCACCGCGAGCGTCTAACATCGATTTTTAGCATTATAGGTCCTGAATGACATTAATTGTTGGTCACATACAAAAATAATGTGAAAGCAGCAAAATATTATTCTAAAATTGTTCTTCGATTGAACGTATCTTTCTCTCTCTCTTTCATTTATCGTAGATAACACGTACGTCAAACTATTTCTCTACGTATCGAACTGGTACCATGATAAACCCCTCTCTCTTTCTACCAAAGGTGTTAGAATCTACTAATCTATCTCTCGGTGTAAAATATCAACAATCAAAATAAGATATTCGGGTCGTCGGAGTTTGGACGCCTTTTGTTTTATCACTAAAAGATAGATTTTGTCCGGCCGATCAGATGACCTCCGTCCGACTGCTAAGTGCCTTGACCACTACATCCCTTCACGAGCAGCTTCCAGCAAAACAGAGTGAACTACCTCATTGGGTTTCCTGTCCATTTCCGCTGTACTCCTTTAATGCCTTAACTCCATTCATCGGCATCAGACAAAAACCTAGTGGTGTCCATTAGCGAGTAGACTCATGGACTGGCTGAGACTATTCCCGGATCTTTATAATACCACGTAGGGTCTGAGTAATTAGTCAGAGCTCTTCTGACACAGACATCTATATGGGATTGTGATGTTCCTACAAGGAGAACAACTCGACCCTTTACACATTACTTTGTTCTCAATTATAGTACGTTTTCGGTGAAGCTGGCACATATGATTTTCTGTATTGAAAAAAAAAAAAAAGGTACACACTTTTCAGTCAACTTCCGTTTTGTTTTCTCTTCGACATTTTGTTGTATAGTGTCACGTTGTCTTACATTTTGATGACGAGGAAGTATGAGCTACCGAAAGTAACTTGGAGTTTCTGTTTTGACACAAAGTCCATCTATAGCGTCATGAATATTTAGTTCTCAGTGAATAAAACGCATGCAAAAGTACTACTAATTTTGCATTTTGCATTCCATCCTTAAAAATGAAAATGATGAAAATAGAAATGAGTGAAGTCTAAACATGACACGAGACTTTAAAAATAATCTGACCTCTGATATACATTTTGTCACCCACCGTTCAGCTCACAGATTGACACCAAGTGTCCATTGAAAAAAATGCGTTTTGAATTACAAACTTCAGTGTAAATATCACAGTTGAACTCTCCTAGAAGTGCTTATATTTACTTTAAAATAATAATCATGCTAAAATTTCACGACTGGAACATTCCGGCAAACACAATACGTGTTTTATCACTAATTTTAGGTCTGTTGGAGGTAATAAACACACGCACACACACATATTTATATAATAAACTTATTTAAACATCTTTCATGTTATATTTTCCATGTATTTAGACGTAAACTCTGGAAAGAAGTTTAAATACTATATTTGTGAATTAGTTTATTTTTATTTCTCTGTACAGTTCAACATTTTCATAGATATTTGTTGATTTGTATTTATTCTTACACTTACCTACAGTTAAATCTTTATCTCTAAAATGAAGGAAGTAAAAATAAAAGCAAAAACTGACACATAAAACAAAACGCTGGATTACATAGGAAAGTACGGATTAAGCCTACTTTGTGATTCCCATTTCTTCGTAACACAAACTCATTGTTTGTTTGTTTTTTGAATTTCGCGCAAAGCTACTCGAGGGCTATCTGCGCTAGCTGTCCCTAATTTAGTAGTGTAAAACTAGAGGGAAGGCAGCTAGTCATCACTACTCACCGCCAAATCTTGGGCTACTCTTTTACCGACGAATACTGGGATTGATAATCATATTATAACGCCCCCATGGCTGAAAGGACCGAACCCGCGACCCTCAGATTACGAGTCGAACGCCTTAGCCCACCTGGCCATACCGGGCCCAAGATTTGTTTTTCTTTTTAACTTTACCGATAATTAGTCAGTAAGAAACACCACAATATTTCTTCCACTTTGTGATATCAAGTTATGTTATATAATGTTGAGATATACCGCTGATAAGCTTTATTCTTTAAGCTTCGGGCTACAATAAATGGTTCGCTAGAAGTTCAAGAAATATATGGTGAATCTCATGGCACGAACGAAAGCAGATTATAAGTAGACTCACAAATTTATGGAAAAATGGTTTGCTGCCATATTAAGCAAATGGACTTATTTAGCAAGAGCAAGCTTCTATACTCGCAGACAAGGATAATGAATATCTATGGTTTGCAGAAACACGTTCCATCTTCTCGATTCATGGGTGTAGTATAAAAATATCGGTCAAATCAAACATCAGTGGCCCAAGAGTTGGCGGTGGACGCTCTTCACTATCCCTCTAATCTATCAGTTCAACATTATGGATGGCTGTGTGACCCGCATATTTGCGTAGAATTGCTAAACAAGCATTTTCTGCTATTACTATCTTTAACCCAGTGAGACCCAACATTATGTTATTAATAAATGAACACATACATCTATGGAACTAAAGACAAATTAGTCCCTTCACTAAGAGTAAGTTGTCCTCGAATTGCGGTTTTAATTTTTCCGCTAAAGTCTTTCGTTTACAGATTTTGGTATTTTTACAAGCAGTTTTTTTCAGTGACGTTTCAGACAAAGAAGATATTCTTCTAACTGTTGACGCTGCTTTTTGAACCATTTTCGGAATATATATACAGTTCATAATATCGTATATTTCTAAAATAACCCAAAAGAAGATATGGCAGGAAGGTGACACTTCATGTACCACGTCCATAGCGCTGAACAAGTAACAGACTTCCAATTTATTAGTGATACTCAAAGATCGAGAGTTAACTTATAATTCCTGTGTCCTGTTTGTTTTATATTTAATTCGATCCTTTTCATGAGATCCTGTTCAGAGCACGCATTCATTCATCCATACAAAAAAAAACTGTTTTTTTATTTTAGGTTTAACTACGTTTGTCAGCGAAATTAGAAAATGATGTTAAACTGGTTGTATATTTTTCAGAATTATACTGTTTTACTGATCAGCGAAAATATCGTTTACTCTGGTTTTGTATGTTAGTAAGCAAGAATACAGTTGGTAGAACACTAATTCCAGAAAATCTGAGAACTAACTTAAAAACAAAACGAAAGTGGCGTCTCGGTGTTTTGACATTCTATAATAGCACTTGAAAGCGATCCGAATACAGAGGCAAAGATACAACTGACCAATATTTTTATATAGTTCTCTGCCATTCTATAAGCTATATTTCAGAAATTAATAAACATAATATTATTTGTCATGTAAAGTTTCTCAAACTTACTTCGATTGACTTAAACAAAGACTTCGCGTGAAAAATCAGCATACTACGTTAAAATTAATTTTAGTAGTAAGTATTGGCTTACGGAAAGACGGTTCATTTTAGTGATAAGTATTGGCTTACGGAAAGACAACATCAAAGTTGAGACTTCGCGTCAAAAGAGACTCTCAAGTTTGAATCGTATAAAAGAAACGATGATTGGCTAGCGGTTTATTCTCAACTCTGTTCGTTGGAGCACTTTTCATATTTCGATGGCTTCTGAATAAAAACTGCGTACACTGAGAGCACGTGCTTTGGGTGTACCACGTGCAAAGTGTTGCGTGTCAGATATCGAGCGACATTGCGAGAAGTGGGGAGAGGCAAGGATGATGGAATAAGTGTGGATCCCCAGGACGAGGCTTAACAAATTCAATTCGGTGCTGCCCTGTACAAACAAATTAAGGAACAGATCAGCCCGTCTTCAACACTCAACATACGTGTTAATGAACGGTGATCTAATTTTGAACGCACCCTTCGGTTAATCACGTGCCCTCTCCGTGTTCAAGCTTTACATTTACAGAGCTTTAGCTAACACAAATCTATTGACAGAATGACTAAAAAATCACTGTTACACATCGTAATTATGCTGATAATATAGACATGTAACGAAACATACAGTTCGATCCACAGTTTGAAGCAGAACTAACGAACCAATCTTCCATCACACGAAAGTTTGCAAAACAAAAGATAGTGATAACTTTTGTTGAAAGACTCTTGAGGATTTATTATTTTCTTAACGATTTGAATGCCATTCAGCTACATAAGAAGGAGTTTGGGTCACGTATGCCATATAATATAGTTATTATTGTTTGACCAGATAAAAGTCAGCCTTCGATACCCGTGGTGGGCAGAACACAGATAGCCCATTGTGTAGCTTTGTGTTTAATTCAAAACAACTTAAAAAACTAATCAATTTTATTAACGCTAAAATCAGGGGTTCGATTCCCCTCGGTGGGCTGAGCAGATAGCCTTTGTGGCTTTGCTAAAAGAAAAACACCAGATAAAAGTAGCGCGTGGTTGATGGTGAATGCTATTAACTTAAATGCTTCTTTCAGTACAGAACTAGGGACGGCCGTGTTAGCACTTTGGGTATCTTTACATGAAGATTCTGAAACGAAGTAAAGAAATAAATAATAAAACAAAAATATACTTTAATACTCACTCTAGTTTCTTATCCTCCAGCGTGGCCGTGAATTTTACTTACATCGCGTTTGTTAGACATCAGAAAAATTCGCGACTTGCACCTTCTACCTCGTATTAATTGCTCGCAAACTAACTGGTTCGACGACATCTAAGTGTCGAATCCACGTGTCATGTTAAGTTGTCAACATATAAGCTTGGGGTCCACGTGTCATGTCAAGCTGTCAATATGTAAGATTGGTGTCCATGCGTCATGTTGACATCATGTATGTCTGGGGTCCACGTATCATGTTAAGTTGAATAAACATCTGCTGAAGTTTATTTCAACGAATCCTGTCACTCACAGGGGGCGCATGTGTTTTAATACAAGTCTGATTCCTGTCTGAGGTTGTGTGATAAATGTTATTTTTAAGGTTGAAAAGGAAAAAAAAAAACAGTAACTGATATTTTATCCTCAGTTAATGTAATTAACACAGAGTTATTACTTGACATATAAATATCAATATTTAGAAACAAATTGTTTGCTTTAAAATTTAGCGCGAAGATATAGATAAGTTAACTACCTGCGATATTTACCGCCGTGGTATTCACTCTCCAGATTTTAGCGTTATACGTCCCCAGTTAGCCGGCTGAGTCATATGGATATCGTATATCATTCCAAATCTATTTCCTGTTTGAACTTGTTATGACAAATGAATGAATTACGAAGGTTGAAAAATACTGACGTATTACCCTCAGTTTGATGTTTAACAACAGAGACCTATTTTACACAAGTCAAAAGCGCCGGCAGAAAATGAATAGTCTTGCTTACAGATGACTGGCTGGATGTATCACCTCCGTGGGGTTTAGGTTTGAACCTCCATCGAAATTTCTGTATGAAATATGAAAGCGTTACTCATGTGCGTTGTATTCGTAGAGGGTCGCGGTGCCATTAGCTACTGAGATTCTAATATGTCTGTAAAATTTAACAACCGTTATGCTTGCCAAGAATGATAAGGCATTATTAGCATTAAGCTATAGCACATATTTTATCGTTGTTCAACTCGGAAAAAAACACGCGGAAAGTAGGATTTCGTCTAAACAGAGCGTACGGATAATATTACCGTTTCAAACCTCTAACAATTATTTTAATCTAGGTATCTCTTTCTGAAAAGGCAATGATATATTATTCTTTGTCAAGTGACTACCACGTCGTTTTATATTCTTGATACAAACATTAGAGTTTCCGTCACTCTTGACCTCAGTTTCAACTTTACTTCCGGCATAAAAGATTTTATTTCTGCAAACACCGGAACGTAGGAAATGGAAAATCCCGCGTTCCGGTAGCGTTTCTTTCCGCTCGTCTTCTGACTCATGACCGCTACTCACTGGGCCACACGAAATGCAGCTTTCCATAGGGCGACAAAATAAGCATAATTCATTAACATGTGGCGGGAAAGGGCGCTTTAGCGCACGCTGATTGGTGCCTATAATAGTACGGAAACACACGAGCCACTTGGCACACGGTCCGGACGTCATAACTCGTTGAGAACGCTGATTGGCTGCGACCGGTTGGAGACGTGTCAGCAGCTATGTGGTTGAACGCTGATATTAAACGAGCGTTTATAAAGGATGCCGGAGCTAATCGATGAACCCATGGCGAGTGTGTTGTGTGTGTGAACGTGGTTGCTGAGATTTCGACAACCAGTGCTGCCGCAAGTCGAAGCAGGACAAAGTTTCTTGTCGACCACGTCGTCAGTGTTTTTCCATACGTCTTTCGCTGATAAACCCCTAACATATAGCACGTTGATTTTTAATCATTACAATCATTTCCCGAAGTGCTCGTGTGGCGGAGCAGGCCGAAAGCACGTGGACCTGTGGGGGCCGGTGTTTATGCTGTTCCGCGGCCTTTGAAGGGCTGGCATTGACAACCGTGGCGCGAGACGGAGAGTGTCCACATCAACTCCCGTGTCGCTACGGGACCGCGGATGTTTGTCGGTTGTGGATGCAGACTGGAAAGCCGACAGACTTTTTCCCGTGTAATAACGGTTCACCCATAGCAAACCTACCCATGCTTTTCACCGGTAATGTATTAAACGTGTTATAGTTCCTTGAAGAAAAGCTCACATTTTTATTTATAGATGAAGAATATAAAAACTGCCAGTTTCTTCTAGTTCTCTTATTTCATACCAAGAACGTCGCATTTTGCAGCGTAAACATAGCTTCTCTGGAACTGTCTCTCTTGTCTGTACTGAAAAATGTGCAACACTGAATATAATTTTTTTCTAAGTTAAATAAATACATTTGAGCACTAATATAAAAACAAAAAGAAGCACTAATTCGTTTGTGTTTTATTTTGTTTTCGGGGGGGGCGTGATTTAGTTGTTAACACACTCGAACTGTGTGTCTATAAATTTATTTTACGCAACCCGCTGGCTTAAAAAAAACAATTCGAGAATATATTTCGCTAAACACTTAATACTTTCAGATGTGGATGTGTTATAAAAGTGACTGTCAGTCTAATTATTCGGTTCAGAGTTGTAAAAGGTGTTGTTGACTGCTCACCTTTCTTATACCCATCTGTTCAAACTAAGGACGGCTACTAGTCTCTGATCTATACGAGTCGTTTAGCTTGAAAAATGATAAACCACTAATATATGACCTTCTTCATCGTATATTTAAAGAGAAATAAAAAATTAGAATGAATAAATGAAATATTTCTTCACAGTCTAATACTTGTATCGTGGTAATGTGTAACCTCTTATTTCTTATTATTATTTGGGGACGATATAAAATTTTAAAAGAGATTTGTCAAGTGTTTGTCTGGGTAAGTTGTCACCTGAAGATGTGTTTTATCAGAATAAGGGGAAAATATCAAATATGGTTTGATTAATTCTGAGACATTTTTTGTATATTTGTTTTGTGATTCTATACAATTCTTCCACGTTAAATGTAAGAATGTTTTATGTATATAATACCAATTGATAAATTATCTCATCTTGCCACATATAACCCGATAAAAATATTATTCTCATAACGATACATAGCAATAAACCTCTTTTAAACAATAAATAGACACAAGCAATTCGAAATTAGAGACAGACGTAACTTAGGTTTATTTTTCTTTTCACAGAACCGTCGTATAAAGGGGCGTGGCCTTCGCCTACTCCAACCCAACCTCAAGGTGAGTGTTTTTGTGAGAAACTCCCCGTCATGTTTGTTTCACCATAGCAACGTGAAGTCGAAAAGGAAAACTTAATATTCAGTTTAAAGAGTCAGTTTAGTTGAGTACTTCAAGATAACTTCTTTTCGTAATCTGTAGCTCAGGCGCAAATATATTAACAGAAACTTTAAAACTCTACTCTATTCGAAAACATATCATGTCTGCACATAAGGATAGGAAGATATTGTGAAAACAGAGTTCTCTCTGTAGAAATGGAAAAACAAAATGACTCGGAAACTTCTTAATAATACAGCAAGACTTGTTGGTTTCGGTTTCTGTTACGAATTGACGCGAGTCTGTTTGCAGTCTTTCAAAACTTCAAGAAATTGTTGAATTAATAATTTAGTTCATTTTGAATAGTTCGATTAGAAATTTGTCCAATCAATAAAATAGACAGATTGTTATTCTGTTTAGTGGTGAGGCCGATTTGCTGGCATACCGTTCAATATTACTGCATAGACCATGCAGTAAATGTATTTTGTTTCACCTGTTAAATTTTGTGAAAAGCGAAATCACTCGTATATATATATATCCAATAAAAATACATAACAAATCCTCAGATATTATCAGCGAAATTAATTATAATATGAATGATATTTTAGTTTGATTTGTTTCTGTGAAACTCCTGCGTTGTTAAGGACCCTGTAATAAGCATTCATTACTCTCGAATAATTTTGTGCATAGGTAATTTAGAAAAAAAAAATCTAACCCAATGAAGTCCGATCTCATCAGTAATTCTTGGATAGAGAACAATTATCTAATTTGAGAGGAATTACTCGACGCTAATCGACAACTAAGATATATCTTTTGTTATTATTACCAATATAAAACATTTGTTGTTATTTATTACTAATGACCATTAGGAAGAATATCTATAGACGATTAATAATAGATATAAGAGGTGGTAAATAAAGGTTCTTAAACAGCTTTTTAAAAATTGATTGAAGTTTATCGACTCAGTTTCATGCAGATTTGTAAAACAAAGATATCTTATGTTGTGATATTAAAATGTATTCCAGCGCGTGTTATTTTACTGAAGTTAGTTTGTTGGCTTAATATTTATAATAACGCAACTGAGGCTCTCACTAGTGGCTTACCAATTGTACCGTATTTTTGTTGTTGTTTTTCTAGTAAAATTTACATATTTTTTAGAATTACTAGACAGGTATTTATTAGAATTACTAGACAGGTATTTATTAAAATTACTAGACAGGTATTTATTAGAATTACTAGACAGGTATTTATTAGAATTACTAGACAGGTATTTCGATGTTTATTAGACTAGTTGTTATCGTTGTTTTATTATGTTAGGATAATTTAGGTTTAACGTATTTCTGTCTGCAGCTCGAATAATATATAAAACACATGAACAATGTATTTAATGGCGAGTTAAACAGTGTATGGAAAATGGTGACAATGTATCTGTTGTAGATCTCAAATACTGACATTTAAGACACAAAAACACGTGCTAATGAAATAAATAGAGGGGACCCAATTACTTTTTGTGCGGCGGGGAGTCTTTTATAATTATGCCACGGGTGCAAATTATCATTGCACAGTCTATTAAAGTGAAGATTCTCTTATTATTTTGAAACTCATTAAGTTTTCATGGTTGTCGTGGGACGGGTGTAGGTGAACACTGAATTAGAGGTGCTACAGACGGCTGATATGCATATATTTACTTAACCTTTGCTCGAAAATTTTCAAACAAACCAAACTTATCACTAATTTCATTCGCAAAACTAAAAATCTCACACTGTAGTTGTTTTCTTAATTCGTTATATTTCTTTAGTTGTTACTTTTACTAATCACTAGTAATATTATTAAACTGTATCGAACTGATTTCAAGTTTTGTTATTTATCATTTTTTGTTATTTTAATGGGTTGATTTGAGCCTTTAACAGCAGATTTATGGTTAAATTATGAAAACAACTATAGCAACATTATAATTCAGGTATTTAAATGAGAAAACATAAGGTCTGAATTAATCCGCATAACATAAAAGTACTGTTGTAAAAATACAATAAAGTAATGAGAGAAAACCACGAATTTTAAACATCTGTCAAACTCGGAATTTATTTAAGCCAATTTTATTAAGAACATAATTTTTCCCTTGAACCATGTGTAGGTTTTGAAGTTATCTAGTTAGTGTTTTATGTCTGTTTGTCCGTCTGTCTGTTTTTTTAATTTTGCGCAAAGCTACACGAGGGCTATCTGCGCTAGCCGTCTCTAATTTAGTGGGAAGACAGCTAGACACTACCAACCACCGCCAGCTCTTGGGCTACTCCTTTACCAGCAAATAGTGGGATTGACCGTTATATTATAACGCCCACACAGCTGAATGGGCTAGCATGTTTGATGTAACGGAAATTCGAACCCGCGACCCTTGGATTAGGAGTCGAACATCTTAACCACCTGGTCATGCTGGGCTAGCGTATTAACACTGAAAAATGTTTGAGACAAAACTCTTAGTAGCGACTTCACGTCTGATTTTCATTGTGGAACCAGTTAAGTATTGAAGGAAGATTTATCTTGGCTCAGCTCTGGTAGAAGTATGTAATTATATGTTACCCAACAAATTCCTAAAGAAATTCCAGTGATCATGTTCTTCAATTTGAACATGCTACAATAAAAGGTAGTGTATGTACTTGAAATATCGACAATCTTGCGTATTGTATTTTGTGCAATAAATAATAACAATAATAAAATATCGTATATATATTACTGGTGGATTAAACAATTACTCGATGATTATAGACTATACCTTTATTTCTGGAGACGGATATAACAAATCAATTGGTGAGCCCGATCTGCAATCCGAGAATTCTTGTATCGAGACCCGTTGCTTCAAAAACGTTCTCCGCACATTAAATTCATGTGTGTGCCTCGAGAATGACGGTTAATTCCCAGACATTGACACTGGATATTGTTGACTAGCTGCTTTCTTTCGAATCTGTAAGCTCAAAATTAGGGACGGCTTCACGCAGGTTGCCCTCCTTAGCTTTGCGCTAAATTCTGAAGAAATTATTTTTCTGTTTTTGAGTTGTATATTCTGAAAGAAATAAAAACAGCAAAAAAGGTATTTATCGAGAGATGAATCAATAAAGTTAAATTAAACAATCACGAGCTCTGTCACGTGTTGGCGCGGCGTCGCTAGATAGTTAAGACACCCGACTCGTAATCTGAGGATCACGGGTTCGAATCCACGTCACATCAAACATGCTCGCCTTTTCAGCCGTGGAGGCGTTATAATGTGACGGTCAATCCCACTGGTTGTTGGTAAAAGAGTAGCCCAAGAGTTGCCTTCCCTCTAGTCTTACACTGCAAAATTAGGGACGGCTAGCGCAGATAGCCCTCGTATAGCTTTGCGTAAAATTCAAAACAAACCAAACCCAAACTGTCACGTATTAATATGTCAGCATAGAACGATAGCTAAAAATGATTTGGTGTTATGAACTATTCGGTTATTTTATGTTTCCAGTGTTAAGAACTGCGTGAGATTCTGATAAGTAAGACCTGAATTAAGTGATGTATGAGACATTAGGTGTTAAAACAACAAGTTATTATTGAGAATAGTGGTCACCGAGCGAATTCTCATGTGATATTAATTGTAATTATGTTTTATTCATGACTATCCCTGAAAGAAAGTAAGTGTTCCCTAAAGACATGTTCAAACTGTGTATTCAAAGATTATTGGATTAAATCACACATCTTCTTGGATCTCATGTTATGATAATAAAACACACACACACACGTGGGGTATGGGGACAACATTGGAAATGAATAAAGCTATAAATAGCATACCAAGCGGAAAGTAGGGGGATAAAGAGCAAGTTCCTCGGTAAAACTTTTCATATAAGTAGCAAATTAGGCGTATTTGGTTGTAGTGACAGCCAAGTTATGATGGAAATCACATAGTGGGGAACAGAACTGAAAATCATGTGAGAATAGAGCAATATAATTATATGATATTATATGATATAATTACAAAATTATATAATCTTTTTCTTAAGCTCATAATTATCTTTCGACTATTTCCGATCTTAATCGGTTAGGCTCGGCATTGCCAGGCGGTTAAGGCATTCGACTCGTAATCTGAGAGTCGCGGGTTCGAATCCCGTCACACAAAACTTACTCGTCCTTTCAGCCGTTGGGGCGTTATAATGTGACGGTTAATCCCACTATTCTTTGGTAAAAAGTAACCCAAGAGTTGGCGGTGGGTGGTGATGACTAGCTGCCTTTCCTCTAGTCTTACACTGCTAAATTAGGGACGGCTAGCGCAGATAGCCCTTGTGTAGCTTAGTGCGAAATTAAAAACAAACTAAACTAAACTTTATCGGTTTACAGTAAGTCGTTATTTTTGACCGAAAATCTCATTTAATTTGAAAAAAAAAAAAAAATATATTGTCGGAACAGGGTGCTTTTTAACAACGTGTTCATAGATGACAACAATCTTGATTCAGATTTATACATGACGAAACAAATCATGAGGTGCTGACTCACAAATTATGTGGCGTTATTACTGATCACGTGACAGTTTCATGACCGCAGTTACTATTATTCAACAATATATTAATACAATTTCTAGAAAACTCACGAGGAAGTATTAGTTTTTGAACCATTAATTATTTAATGAGTCCCAAAATGGAACAAACACAAACAAACTGTGCATCAAATGATAATTATAACTCGATTTTTTTTCAAACAATAAAACCACGAGAAGTTATTTGACTTCATTCACACAGTTATTTATAGTTCTACATATTTAACGGGATTATAAAAGTAAATTACACTATTTCTAGCTCAAACTCAAAATAATCACTCACGTTTCTGTAATATGACATCCTGTATGAGGTTCCAACATTTTACGTCATTTCCGAACTCGAATATTAATGACTTCCTGTTGTAGCCCAACCCTCTGTTTCAGCCGATGTAACTACATGGATGTGTATGTTAAGAAATAACACGAATGCAAGTTACAGCCAATGCTTCATGTTAGTGCAAAAGTAAGGCAGTTTACTTGTACTTAATTGCAATGTTTCTAAAATTGGTTTGTGATATTTATGAAAGAGCGTTAAACTGTATTATATAAACAGACATAATAAAAAAAAGAATGTCAAAACAGTAAATGCACGATGGTTACGAAGATACAGGAGAAAAGGAGATTTCTGGTTCTTTTTTTTTTTACATTTTCAATTGTGTACACGTAAGATTTGTTTGTTTGTTTTGTATTTCACGCAAAGCTACTCGAGGGCTATCTGTGCTAGCAGTCCCTAATTTAGGAGTGTAAGACTAGAGGGAAGGCAGCTAATCATCACCACCCACCATCAAGTTTTGGGTTACTCTTTTACCAACGAATAGTGGGATTGACCATCACATTATAACGCCCCCACGTCAGAAAGGACGAGGACGTTTGGCGCGACCGGGATTCGAACCCGTGACCCTCGGATTACGAGTCGAATGTCTTAACACGGTTGGCCAGGCCGTATACGTAAGAGATAAAGGTATATTAAAACGCCACAGTAGTTTTTCGTTGATGATATTTCAGAGTTTACTTTATAAACATATTTTACTACTAAGAACAAGAACAGAAAATAAGGAAATCTCCGAGACTGAAGCAAATCTTTTTCATTATTATTATTATTTTTATTTCATCGTATTAACCCTCGGACGCTCCGAAAATTAACCCTAACTTCAAGTTTGTGTGCAGAGAGTCTGTTTTTCTGTGGGTCTGTCTGTTTAGCTGTATTATTGTTGCTTCTTTCTTTGTTTTTATGTTTATTGTTTTCCGCCAGGACAGCAGTAAGTCGACGGAGTTACAGCGCTAAAATCAGGGGTTCGATTCTCCTCGGTGGACAGAGCAGATAACCCGAAGTGATTTTCCTATAATATAACACAAAAACATACAGTTAGAACTTTAAAAATGAGATCACATTCGAAATTTTACACTAAGTTAGTTCCTTTTGTTATGAATATTACGAAATTAATAAGAATATAAAAAAGGCACAAACACTTTCCGTTTATCAATTCGCGAAAACTTGCACACAATTCATTTTAATTATTTACTTATTAAACAAGCATAAGTAATTTACTTGCTCTGATCCAACAGAACATCATACTCAATAATCAAGTGAATTACGTGTCGAATGAGATATGTAATTTGATTTATGGGTAACCACCAGTTTTGGACTAGAACCCATTTACGGAGTTTAGCATGTTGGGATGTAGGTCGGAAGGTCTAAGGCTAGAGCCGCGATATGCTGATGAACATGCTCGGTATTGTCAGTTGTGTGGACGTTATAGCTATGACAGTGTTATCTGGCGATTCAGTTGTTTCATCATTGGCCATCAATATAAAATAGCAATAAATCTGCGACCCTTGTAGGTTCTTCGTGTGTTCGTGTTGAAAAGACCAAGTACCAGCACAGTTGTGAGTGGATCACTTACATAAAAGAGACAGAAAAATGCACAATTACTAAAGGTTAACCATGGGGAATTTACCGCCTGAGGGCTAGAGAACTAATTCATTTTTTATCCAAGCTGTTACTAATTTACAGCGTTATTCATAAAGTAGCACAAAAACAGATCTCTTATTTACTGTATTTCACACCCCAGGGCGTTGGAAACTACAAAGGGGAACTGTAATTATAGTATTTGTGCAGTTCCGGGTTCTATTTTTCACACGTGATTTTTTAGTTCAATCCTAACGTGTGTTTGCTTTTCTTCTTTTTTTAATCAAATCAAAATTGTGGTAATAAAAATGGATTATCTGTTGGACTACTATTGCTGTCACACAAGGTAAGCTTTATAAAAATACTTGGGGGTGATAATTACATAGGAGGCATTAATTAGGGGCAATACGGTAATTCTGTCGAATTTCATCTCCGCCTCCGCTTTCAGAACATCAAGAACCTGTGGTACAGAATCGTAATTATTTCAGCCTTGGGCCTGGCATGGCCAGGTGGGTTAAGGCATTCGACTTGTAATCTGAGGGTCTCTGGTTCGAATCCCCGTCACACCAAACATACTCACTCGTTCAGCCGTGGTGATGTTATAATGTTTCGGCCAATCCCACTATTCGTTAGTAAAAGAGTAGCCCAAGAGTTGGCGGTGGGTAGCGATGACTAACTTCCTTCTCTCTAGTTTTACACTGTTAAACTACGGACGGCTAGCATAGATAGCCCTTGTGTAGCTTTGTGCGAAATTCAAAACCAAACCAAACCATACTTCAGCCTTAGAAAGTTTCAGATTTATATAGGGTGAGTCAACTACCTTTCGGATGCACTGAGTTGTTTTATTGAATGAAGTACAAGGGATAATTCTGCACTGTTTGGCTCGTAAGGCTCATGAACGACTTTTCAAATTCTAAGAATCTTTAATGGGGCGGAACTTTTTAAAGGATGTTTCCACTTAGATTCTCGAGGTGGGTTGTCAGTAGAGTTCAAAAGTGGCTCACTAGATTTTAATGTAAGTTTACATAAACAGAGTGAAAGGTGTGACAGATCGATTATGATATATCCTTTTCACTAACGTGTACGGATATTTAAATGAAACAAACAAACGAATCGAAGATCAATCGGCTGCTACGTGCATCAACTCGAAGGGTGATAAATGCGTACAATTACGTTATCATATCTCCCTATGATCATCTATGTGACAAAATATCGATGTATTTACCTTTCATGATATTAATGTACCACAGAGCGTTATTTACTCACGTGTGTAAATTTCACCAGTAGAATCTATCAGTTCTCATTATATACTTATATCAAACACCCGGTGTTTGGATGATGTTGGAATTACAGACCCTGTAAATCACATGCAATATGAACACGGTACCTTCACTGTTTTTGCCTCTGGAAGTGTCCCATATTGGATGAACAACTTACGCTGTGCTATAGAAGGAATAGCTCTTCGAATTGTTGGAAGATCAATTTTTCTGAATCCCAAGGTGTTGAAACTTGCCACAGACAATAACGTTTCGATATACACAACAATATTCTAATATAATTGGGTGACGGGTTTGGCCTAGTAGTAAGCATACCGAGCTATGAATCCGTGGCTCCATGGTTAGCGCCCCATTTTCATAAAATCGCGACTCCGCGCTTTGGGGTCAATGGGTGCATTATGAGAGTGTTGGTCAAGTTTCATTAATTCGGTTGCAATATCATAAAAGATGGCAGTGGATGCTCTTGACTTTCTGCCTTTCTTCTACTCTATGAGTTTAACATTGAGGACGGCTATCACAGATAACTCTTGTGTAGCTTTGCGCGAATATCCGACACAAACAAACGTTTCACAAAGTTCAGTTATAATATTTTGATCGTTTAAATTTTGAGATTGCTTCTTTTCGTAAAATATACCATCTGCATGACATTTTTTGGTGCTCGAGTAAGATTTGCTGTGTTATTTTGATGGAATTATTACGACCGTTAGCTTTTATTACCAGTTTACATAAATCTTAATAAATGAAAACTAATCAATTTCTAAACAAACAAAACATTCTCTTAAAATCCAAAATATCCAAATTCATCGACTTCAAGACCAAGTACTGAATAACCTACGCTAGTCTTGTGTTTTCAGTACTTTTCTATGTAACAGTCAAATGTGGGTATTTTTATTTCGAGTTAATTTTTTAAAACATGATCCAGGGTTTGTGATATGTCCTACGTTGGTCAAAGTTATTTTCAAGAAAGTGAAAAGAGAAAACTAGCTAAAACCAAGATAATCCAGGCTCAGAGCGAGAATCATCGTCAGATTGCACGAGCTCAATGGTGTCTTTAAATGCGATAAGGCTTAAGTGACTTGATTCCACTTTGGATTCGTCTTCTCAATTTTCCAGTTCTAAAGATTATCGATGTTTTGAATAGTTACATACGCCATGTTGGATATTTGTCTACTGTAAACATTACCTTACTACGCAGTGGGCTGTCTGCGCTTTGTCCATCACGAGTATTGAAACCAAGTTTCTAGCGTTGCAAGTCTGCATACGTACCAATGTGCCCCGGGGGGCTCGATTTGTCGACTAGCAACATACTCCATGCCGGTTACCAATCGACGGCTTTAACACTTTTCATAGAAACAGCTAAACAGCACCTTATACCTGTAATTTCAAACATCATACACCTATCTTTAAGCCTATGTATCACACGATCAATTAACAACACCAAGTTAAAAAATAAAAATCACTCAATCCCAGAGTTTCATCTACGTAAGCCATAGAATAACCTTTATAGACATTGTACTGTAAAGGGAAGAATAAATAGAAATTAAAATAACAAAAAATTAGAAGCCTCAATTTAAAGAAGAGTCCAGGAGGAAGGAAAAGGTCAAATATGCACATGACCTCCCAGGATTACAAAAACTTAAAGACTAATGTCGAAACGATGACAATCGAGAGTCGTACCTTGAGAGTTAAGAAACCTAAAAGGTTGAGCATTGTTTGTTTTGGAATTTCGCACAAAGCTACTCGAGAGCTATCTGTGCTAGCCGTCCCTAATTTAGTAGTGTAAGACTAGAGGGAAGGCAGCTAGTCATCACCACTCACCGCCAACTCTTGAGCTACTCTTTTACCAACGAATAGTGGGATTGACCGTCACATTATAACGCCCCCACGGCTGGGAGGGCGAGCATGTTTGGCGCGACTCGGGCGCGAACCCGCGACCCTCAGATTACGAAGCGCACGCCTTAACGCGCTAGGCCATGCCAGGCCCCAAGGTTGAGCAAGAATAAGTATAGAAACTAGGTTTACTGAAACTACTATGATACCTAGTAGTCTAACTCAAACATGGGCAGCTACCCCAGAAACTAGGTTGGATTTTGTGACCCACTCTTGACCTCGTTCAACTTTAATCTTAAGTTGTAGTCTGATTACAATTCTCTGCTATGACATACCCTTAGGACAGTTTAAGTTAATAGAAAGTTGTTTTAAGTGAGGAATGAGGAAAAAAAAAGGGTGTTTGTGACAACTGTAAATAATAAACCATTTGATAAAATGTGAACTTACAAAAGTGTGTTCTCATAAAGAATTAGAGAATCAAATGCAAACATTCCAAGGTTGCTGATGTTTACAGGTGGGCTCATTCTCTATCCGATGTTCTTTTCCTGCTGACTTTAAAGCTTAAGTGATTTAATCTTTACGACAAAAGGTTAATTTTGCGTAAGTTTATTTACTTCAGTTTGTTTATAGTTAGGTAAAAAGCTACACAATGGGCTGTCTGTGCTCTGTTCACCAGAAGGCATCCATGCTTGGTTTCTAGCGTTGTAAGTCTGCCAGACATACCGCTGTGGTACTGGGGAGGGGAGGGGTATTTACTGTAGTTTGGTTTATTTTGAATTTCGGGCAAAGCTATACAGGGTTATCTGCGCTAGCCGTCCCTAATTTTGCAGTGCAAGACTAGAGAGAAGGCAGCTAGTCATCACCACCTACTGCCAATTCTTGGGCTACTCTTTTACCAACGAATAGTGAGATTGACTGTCACATTATAACATCCCCACGGCTGAGAGGGCGAGCATGTATGGTGTGACGGGGATTCGAACCCGTGACCCTCGGATTACGAGCCGAGTGCCTTAACCACCTGGCCATGCCGGGCCATTTACTATAGTTCTTCGCGTTTGTATTCTAGATGTTACTATAGGTTATTTTCGGTAGACTGGTAATATTGTGTAAAAACGTAAACCTAATAGCGATACTATATAGACGACTGGACAATTTCTTTTTTTTTTAAATATGATTGACAACTTTTGCACACGTGGATTAAAAAGTCAGATAGAGTTTAGGTATGGTTATTTCTATTTTTGAACAACTGACCAAAGAGAAGAAAACTAGCAGCATGTGCCTCCATATCAGGCTTGTCCACCTCTTTCAACCGAATAATGTAATTGACTGTCGTGTGTGTAACGCATTAATCACCATAAGTGTTAAAAATATCTCTAATGCCGGACTTTTTGTTCCGCAGCCTGACATGTTAACTATCAGACTACGTCTAGTCCTGCGATTTAGAATAATATGAGTGTGTGTTTTCTTATAGCAAAGCCACATACTGAGCCTACCGAGGGGAATCGAACCCCTGATTTTAGTGTTGTAAATCCAGAGACTTACCGCTGTACCAGCGGTGGGCAGAATAATACGCGCAGGTTACTGGAATAAATGTATTAACGGTCCTGTATAAAATACTAATATGATATAGACTAACATGGTAAAACTGAACCCGTCAATTTAGGGGTAATATGTCGTTGACTTTCTGCGTTTCTTTAAGGGTACTATAGGGCTCGTACCTACAATTTTAACGTCATAAACTATTCCTCAATCTTACCAATGGAGTACATTTACGAAAACTCGATTTCATGTATTCTGTGCAAAGAATATAAAATTATTTGAAAAGGAAAATATTTTTTACGCCTTTTCCGTTTTCTTCTATAGAATAGTAATCCTCTCTTTGAGACTTTAGCGGCTAATTAATCTAATGACTTTTTGACCAAACAACTTTAATTACGTTTGAAGCCAGAAAAAGTTGGAGCTTAACATGTCATAAACGTGTCTTAAGAAGTCACGGTTCTATAGTAATTGTTTCATCCAGTTTCATCTCACAAGTTTCATTATGTTGTAATTAGTTCATGCTCGTGTGAGAACTTAACTTCTCTGTTAGGTAGTGGATATTTGCATAATGCTAAGATACGTTTTCCTTTGACTCGCTATATATATAATATATATACATTGACTAACTTGGTAAATATGTCTTTAAGAACTCACATTTCCTGTTAGTAATAATTTACATTGTGCTAGACTGCGGATGGGAAATTCCAAGGCTCAAGAATACGGTAAAGAATATTAGTTACAAAAGTGATGGTAATGAAACCCTTTATTAATTTCAAAACCCTTTCAGTGTCGAGTGGTACTGCCTGCCTGCTTTCTTTCTTTTGAGTAGTTCGAAACAAAGACAACGTTCGATGGTTCAGAGATAAGTTTACGGAATTATAACGCTTAGTCAGGGCTTAGATTCCTCGCGAAGGACAGAATACACATAACCCATTGTGAAACTTTGAGCAAAAAAACAAACAAACAAAGCCCCTCCTCCAAGGGGCATAGCGGTATATCTGCAGATTTACAACAATAGCCTATTGTGTATATTTGTGCATAATTACAAACAACTAACCAATCAAAAGAACGATCGTTATAACTAAACCAAAAGGGCTTTGGCTTGGTGGTTTAACCCGCGCCCACATAAGGCGCTGTTCAAATTGAAATTCTAATTTGTATTTGTACTTATTACACACATACAAGCTCATGCGATTTTGTTTCATATTTTAATTCTCTTATTATTATATGATAACATCTGTCCATGTGTCCTTTTTTTTTTCAATGCTGTTGTGTTATATTCTTCTCACCACTGGATTTCGCTGTATACTGGAAAAATTGAAAACAAAGAAATTAAAACTACTTATTACTACGTGCAATTTTTAGAAGTGTACTTTTCCATAGGAAGTGAGGATTCGAATAGTGTCCTCCCATCTATTTATTTATTTATATCAGTAAAGAAAAACTCACTTTGACAACAGTAACTGAATGATCTTACAGCAATTTCCGTTTAAAAACTCCTACAGTTATATGTATTTTCCGTATAATAATTTTTGGAGTGTATGAAATACACCTCCTTTCTTTTACCTAACAAACGTCAGTTAGGCCTAACCGTTTAAAAATACACAGTTTGCGCATTAACAGCTGATACCATTTCGGATCTAACAACGTATCCATGTGCCGCTGCTGTGGGTGTTTAAACATGACCATGTAGGCAGTTAAGGCTCCTGAAGATTCATAAGTTACTGTTAGATACGTGAAAATGTTATATTTGAATATTCTATTAACGAATATGCTTTTTGTAACGCGTTTTTTACGTTGTTCTTAACGTGTTACTTTTGATATAAACGAGTAACGTTCGTTAAATGGACTAGACTTTCCAGGCCTGTGAAAAAACGCTCATCTTTATAAAGTAAAATGAAAGACAAAAGCAAGGCAGGTAGTGTAATTAGGTAGGTGATTTTCAGCTAATTTCATTGACGATGTTCGAAGTGAGACTGAAAGTCCATTGTGATATCTTCCATTTGATGGCGGACTGCTGGTTAGATATTTTTTCCCCCTGCCGATTCGTTGTTTTAGTGAACAAATGCAATTTCCGATTGCTCATAGTTCGACTCTCCCTTTTTTAATATATCTCCCAGAAGCTCATGTGGGTCGAGTCGTTCGTTCCCTTTGTACTCTTAATTGGATCTAAACTATTCATTATTTGGAATCTGTCTGAATTTGCTTGTAGCCATTCATAAGTCTGTTTAATAAGCAAATTCGTGAAAAAGTGTTTTATAAACGATTACGTATCGCTGCTGAAAATGTTATCAGATGTTGAGACGACGGTCTCTCAGATGTTTGCGACTATAAAAACAATAGAAAACATATGTAATTCTGCATTAAGTTTTTCTTGATGTAATTACAGCCAATCTACTTTAAAACTTTTGCAACTCAAATTTCCTTCAAACAATAACTCTTCAATATGCTGATATTCACTTATGAAAATACGGTAATGAAACGTGTATAACGTTTAAAACGTAAGATTTTCAAAGGGAAAAAGGATTTGTTTGTTTTGAATTTCGCACAAAGCTACTCGAGGGCTATCTGTGCTAGCCGTCCCTAATTTAGCAGTGTAAGACTAGAGGGAAGGCAACTGGTCATCACCACCGCCAACTCCTGAGCTACTCTTTTACCAAAGAATAGTGGGATTGACCGTCACATTATAACGCCCACACGCTGAAAGGGCGAGCATGTTTGGTGTGATCGAGATTCGAACCCGCGACCCTCGGATGATGAGTCGAACGCCTTAACACGCTTGGCCATGCCGGGCCAACGGAAAAAAGGAAGTAAAAAAAACGTCAATATTTCTTTTTATAAACACCATCGCTTATTCTAAATTTAAAACGAAGTTAACGTTTCTGACATTCTACATCTGTGCCGTGAGCAATGTTTTATTTGGAACAGCTGAATGCTCTCGGAATATGCTTTATTTAAGACACCCAAAAAACAGATACACCGCTGAATAAGGATGTATTAATATTCAGGTTTACAACAATTATAACGTGAGCTATGAATATCTTTCGGAATCCCCATCTAAATGGCCCGGCATGACCGAGCGCGTAAGGCGTGCGACTCGTAATCCGAGGGTCGCGGGTTCGCGCCCGCGTCGCGCTAAACATGCTCGCCCTCCCAGCCGTGGGGGTGTATAATGTGACAGTCAATTCCACTATTCGTTGGTAAAAGAGTTGGCGGTTGGTGGTGATGACTAGCTGCCTTCCCTCTATTCTTACACTGCTAAATTAGGGACGGCTAGCACAGATAGCCCTCGAGTAGCTTTGTGCGAAATTACAAAACAAACAAACAAACAAAACCCCATCTAAATACATTTCGACAGGAGGTAGTATATCTCCGGTTTTCAAGCTGTCGAGTCACGTGTATTGAAAAGGGCGGGAGTTCAAGTTTTAGTACAAAGTGCGTGTTACCCACTATGAGGAAAAGGTCAAAAGTGAACCTCACTCCTCTCTAAAGGTTTCGACTTAAAAAATCGGCCCGGATTGATTGAATGATTGATTATCCAGTATTGTGACGTCCTTATTAAATAAATTTAAATCTTGTTAAAACGCCTTCTAGATTTTGAAGATATTGGTTTTTAACAGTTTTGCCGTACAAGACTGAGTTATTTGTTAGCTATGTCGTGTTAATGAGTTTATCAAAACGCATTACAACGATGTTCCTCTATAATAAGTGCTGTACATTAAGTTTGTTTAATTTGTTTGTTTTGTAATTTCGCACAAGGCTATACGAGGGCTGTCTGCGCTATCCGTTCCTAATTTTGCAGTGTAAGACTAGAGAAAAGGCAGCTAGTCATCACCACCCACTGCCAACTCTTGGGCTACTCTTTTACCAACGAATTTTACCGTCACATTATAACGCTTCCACGGTTAAAGGGCGAGCATGTTTGGTGTGACAGAGACCTGAACCCGCGACCCTCGGATTACGAGTCGATTGCCTTAACCACCTGGCCGTGCCAGGCCTTTACTTGAAGTATCGTGAAATGAGAGATACTCTCGAAACACTGACTGTATACTCAGGATGAAAGTGCTGTAACCTAACAGTAGGTTTATTTAGCTATTTCAGCACATATTCTTCTGTTTTCTAAGCTTGTTTGCAGCCGTTGTTCTGTTAAAAGATGGATGAAAGTTATTTTCTAGATTTGCCTCCCGTTGTCTTATTAGAAAACGGCCGAAATAAATTTCTTAACGCCTGCTTAATATAGTCTTGTTAGAAGATAGATGAAATTCATTTTCTACGTTTAACCCCGTCGTCTTGTAAGAAGATACTTGAAATATATTTTCTATACTTGTCTCCTATCGTTTGCGATTCTATCGTCTGAGATTCTCTGTTTTAACGTTAGAATTAAAAATTGTTTATGTATCACATTACTTGTGAGCTCATGACTTTGATAGTTAAAGGTTTCATCCCAGACAACTTTGCTGCTGTGGTCCCCTGTGTGTTTTATTCAGAAGTTGAGTGATTTCGTCCAAATTTTTTTAGCCAGTTCCTTATGCAATGCGTTCTTGCTATATGTTGCAATGTGTAGTCGCTCCCCGTTAGCGCAGTGACAGGTCTAAGGGCTTATAATGTTAAAATTCTTGGCACAGTACACATAGCAAATTTTTTACTTTGTACTTAAGAACAAACAGACAAACAATATGCAGAGATACAAGTATAAAATGAAGTCAGGATTTGTGTGTTAAAAGTTATATATTTTTTTACATTAAACACCTTCAGATGATCTAGAGTCCTTTGGGTGCCACCTTTATATTATTTGAGATATGGATTCAAGTTATCTTCTTTTTCTTTCTGAATAGCTTGTTACCTTATTGGGGTATATTATCCTGGTTACCAGTGAAGGAAGGGTACAACGTTTTAATTAAATGAATTCGCATACCTCCAGGAACAGGTTAGGGTTAACAAGGACTGGAATATAGGATGTAATTTGTTTGTTTGTATTTGTTCATCGGTTTTAAGTTTTGATTTTCACCACTCCTTTGTAACACCTTTAACATTCATATTACTGACTTATTTTGATACTGTTTAGTACAAGTGTTACAACACTAGGTGTAAATAACTGACCAAAATAACCACGTAAAATATGTCAGAAAACACCTTCAGAATAATTCGTAGAATTAATCGACAATGATTATATTTTTATTTAATCTTTCTTTTGGTACCTGTACGTTATTAGGAAAATTCCATAACCTATGCAGTAATGGACCCAGAAAAAGAAATTGGTGCATAAATAGCTATGAAAAGGCCCGGCATGGCCAGGTGGTTAGGAGTTTTGACACGTAAGCCGAGGGCCGTGGGTTCGAATTACCGTCACACCAAATATGCTTGCCCTTTTAGCTGTGGGGGTGTTATATGTGATGGTCAATCACACTATTCGTTGGTAAAAGAGTAGCCAAAAAAGTTGGCGGTGGGTGATGATGACTAGCTGTCTTCCCTTTAGTCTAACAATGCTATATAAATTAGGTACGACTAGCGCAGATAGTCCTCGTGTAGCTATGTGCGAAATTCAAAAAAATAAATAAACAAACAAAACTTCGAAATATGTGTATTTAAAAGTCCGTGGATCAGGCTTCATTGGTAGTTTTAGGGTTGAATATTTTGAATGAAGCATTTAGCTAAGAAAATAATAATATTTATTCTATATTAAAACCTTTTGAGACAGACGGTCCTCGAGTAAAGTTCTAAGCAAAATAACGTTGTCGTTAGGTCTATGTTTTACTTCGAACAACAAATTCGTTTGTTCGTAATTCGCCATCTGTCGACACATTTTTTAATTACTATCATATTAATATTATTGTTAGGCTTCCGATAAACTGCTTTACTCAAATTAGTTTCATTGAATGTTGTTTGTTCTTCATAAACTGACGTTTCGTTTTTTAAACAAATATAGCCAGCATGGACGTTGCAAGGGGTGTAGGTTTTTGAGATGGATGAAGTTTCGATCATTTGTCTCTGAAACGTCCACATCCATAAGCATAAAGATATCTCTAGTTATTAAGTACAACGAATTTGAACGTTGAGTCATAAATAATACTGTTATTTACTCATATTTAATGGATAGAATTAAGCTTTTAGTAACCTGATAGTGTGTGTGTCCCTTGTCCTCTCAGCTTCTCTCAAGAACTTGCAGAAATATTCATAATTCTCTTGCGATATGACGCAAGATAAAAACGTAAGCAATCTTTTCAACAAACAGTGAAATAGAAGAATAATATGTGAACATTGAAAAAACAAACTCTCTGTATAAACTAACTTCGAAATCGAAGAAGATATAGAAAAAATACCCAGCTATCTTGATGACGGGAAATCTATACAACAGACAGAAACACTTACAATGGCGTCTTGTCATATATTTCATTTCTATTGTCTTTTTTCTTAATAGGAAATACCGTTATGTTCGGTATCGCTGAAGTGCTTTGTTTAAATTACATGTTAACATGTTATGTGAATCACAATATTATAAACAACAATGAACTAAGTCAGATTGGAATTAAGTCACATTGTGCGTAGAGTACCTTGGTGTCTTAACAATTAGCTTACAGTACTTAAAAACGCTTAAATCCAAGGTTTTATTCTTACACCATTGTGTGGCTATGCGTTAACAAAACAGAGTGACAGTCACAGTAAGCGTACTTGTTTTTTGACCACTGTTACGTTAACCTTCTTATTTTTTAAAACATCATTTAACTGGCGACCATCTTAATTAGAATGTTACTTGCCAGGCTATATGTATCGCACGTCCTAACCCGGCTCACAATATTGTGCGAATAAATCGGTGCAAAGCTTTCATTTCAGAATTTCATGCAAAGCTACATACATTAAAGGCTATCCGCGCACAGCCGTCCCTACTGTTTAATTGTTAGGTTAAAGGGAACCTAAGCTTGTCAGCAGCACCAACCGCCAACGTTTGCGCTACTACTGTCTGATTAGCAGAGGGATTTGATGTTGTTATTATTTCACATCTACGGCCTCAAAGCGCAGAGCAAGTTCTTTCAGCAACGGGTTCATAATCTGGACTCGCTGGACCCAGTATGAAATTACAAGTATGTAAAAAATGGAACGTTTAAGTTAAATGGATACACTGCCATATTTCGTCATAATTCATTACAGTACGACGAAGGCACTGAGCCATTGATAGATGACGTAATTTCTTTATGTTTGGAACTAAGCACAAAGCTACACAATGAGCTATCTGTGCTCTGCCCACCACAGGTATCGAAACCTGGTTTTCAGCGGTGCGAGTTCGTAGACATACTGCTCGGGGACAATTTGTTTATGCATGGAGTTTGCTAATTAACCATGCGTACAATCGGACCATGAGTAGACATGTTCAGCGCCACCTGCTTGTGTAATGGAATAATATCACTTAGTGGAAGGCTCTCCAAAGTTGATATGACTTATTAATTGGTCTTAATAAAATCCTATTAATATTTGACCAATATTTTTTGTTGTTGTTATTAATTTTGCTACGATGTTATTTGCAGCTAAGCCATTGAAAAGTCGAAGGTCAGATTCATAAATACTGTACAATACTATCACCATTTTGCACATGCGAAAATTATGAAACTTTCCAGCAGTTAAAACAACCAACTTTAATTATGTGAACGTACAAGTCATTGATTATTTCTATACAAAAGTAAGTATATATTTCATAGTTTCATGTATCGTTTACAAAATATTTTAATAATTATCACTGTTAACGTGTACACGTAGCTTTTGATGTGAGATTCAGGTCTAGCTTAGTGTTGTTATTTTATTTTTGCTGGATTATGATTCAAAGGGGTCTAAGGTTCGTACCACGATTTTGTGAACAATTAGCCCACTTTAAACATTTGGTTCTTTAGGGAAGTGAAAGTTTCGATGTAAAATATTTGTGGTCAGCAGGTGTTCCTGGTCAGTAACTCAAATTTAAAAACAGCTCCTCAACTGTAGTGAGCTCTGACCTGGCCATTTAGCTAATGTGTTCTATAAGTTGCCTCACAAGTTGCAAAAAACAAACAAACAACAAACAAAAAAAAAATCTTGATGTGGGTTTTAGTTGCACTGTAGCTTACAAAATGTAGACTTCAAGATCTGGCAAATGGATATGTTTGCATCAATTTCAGTCATCTGGATCACAGTCAATTATTGTTCTCCTTCGTGTAAACATCAGCCATACAAATCTTAGGTCTGCTTGTTTTAACACCATTCACTACAGGTGTAGCTCATATATTATAACATATTTAGTAATTTTTATGTTGTACATCTCAGAAGACTGGATGCAAAGAACTGGCTTCAAATACGTCATCTTCCATGTTAAACACCCAGGAAGTGATTGCTGTTTACACAGAGGTATTAATTGTAATAATAATTGGGATCCCCTGGTGAGACAGCTGTAAGTTTATTGGATTACAATGTTAAAATTTGGGGGTCGATTCCCCGAGATGTACGCAGCAAATAGTCAAATGTGGTTTTGTTGTAAAACAGAAAAGCGATATTAGTGTTATTTTTGTGTGACTTTAATTTCACTAAGAACTTTATAACCAGAAAAATCATAGACCCACAAGCTATTTTGCACATAATTAGTTATAAAATACGTTTATAAAGCCAATGGGTCCCATCGCTAGTTCCAGGGTTAATATATTGTTAAGTATTACGATTTATCTGTGGTGAACCTCCAGTTTATTATGTTACTTACTACACTTTGAAATAACCTGAAACTAAGTGAAATTGTAATTTAAATATAGGAGTTAATTTAATGCTGAAATGAATCACATTTATATTTGCCAACGAGATTGAAACAGAAATTTTCCTTCTTAATACTGATATATTTTAATATGCAAATAATAATACAATATATAATTGTGGTTGTTACGAAAAATGATTTATATACAAAATTTTAAAACATACAAACAATACTAAGTCTTCTATGTGGCCTGGAACTGGATATTTTATCAACGTTTCACAATGAGCGAATTAATTTCGAATTGATATAAGTAGTACATAGTTAGCAGGACGGCTAGCTCGCTCTTTGCTGATCACACGTGAATTTTTCACTGCTGAAGTTATATAATGTATTCATAAAAATACTAGCGTCAGATGTTAATCAACTGAAGTTAAATTGTTGTAATGTTCGAAATCTATAAACGTTCCTCGTAAAATGTCTGTAGTTTCCCGATTAATAAACGTTAATCACAGTTATAGCTTCTGAGATTTATAGTAAACCAACTGTAGCAAACCAACAATATATTCTGCCTCTTCGCGTTGTGTTGTTTATAAGCTTGAGAAAAGAATTTCTAGAAATTTCAGCTGAGGCAGCAATACTATCAATCATTAGTATTTTACATACACACATACTACATTGTTGATTCTTACACTCGAGAATTTTCTATAATTTTAGTGAATAGGTAGGAATTTCGTAATACAGATCTAAACATATATTAAACTATATCAAATATTGATATTAAAATAAATACACAACGTAAATTCGTCATAATATACACTAATTTCTGGCCTTATTTATACACATTGAATTATTTCAGTGACGTAGTGGCGGTGATGATTTTTTTTGTTTCTCTGTAGTAAAGCACAAAATCTTTCAAGAAGCTGTTTTGATTCACAATTTTGTTGAAAAATGCAGCAGGTACAAATGACGACATCACAAAACTTTAATTTTTCAAACCAGAAATAACATCTGTTCCATTAGAGTTAAAGCTATTCTTTTCAAAGTTAATAGTGAACAGAACACTATTAATGAATTTGTGTGACTATATTACCAACAAGTTCAAAACCGAACTTTTACTATTATACAATAATTAACTATTTAAATATCATCTACCTTTTAAATATTCAAATTACTGTAGTTTTTTTCATTTTATATCTTTTACCATACAAAAGCAGATTTTGAATCCTTTAAATCCAAACAAAATAAAATTACATTCCTAAAACAAATAAAATAACTGACTGGCAGGTATAAGATTACAGTTTATATATATATATTAAGACTTTAGTTGCAATATTTCTTTTAACTTACGAGCTGTAAAGGCCGGGCAAGAACAAGTGGTTAAGGCACTCGACTCGTAATCTGAGGGTCGCGGGTTCGAATCTCTGTCACATCAAACATGCTCGCCCTTTCAGTCATGGGGGCGTTATAATGTGACGGTCAATTCCACTATTCGTTGGTAAAAGAGTAGCCCAAGAGTTGGCGGTGGGTGGTGATGATTAGCTGCCTTCCCTTTAGTCTTACACTGCTAAATTAGGGACGCCTAGCACAGATAGCCCTCGAGTAGCTTTGCGGGAAATAAAAACAAACAAACAAACGAGGTGTAAGCTGCTTTTTTCAGCACTTCGGGATATGCATGTTTTGGGTTCTGCTTTCATTTTCAATGCAAATGACCCAGCGGTGTGCAACAGGAGAAAACTCGACCAAGTTTCAGTTCACAGAAGTGTATACGTTCTCCTACACTTAACTGAAGTGTATACGTTCTCCTACACTTAACTTAAGTGTATACGTTCTCCTACACTTTTCATCACATATGTCAACCTTATTCACACCACGTTCTACACTCTAAATTCTACGTTTTGTTTACACTTTAAATAATTAAATTGTTTTTTTTTATTCTAGCCTCATGGAACAAAAATTTCTTTGTGCGCAAACCTTCAATAGATGAAGTCAACTGATCCGACGAAAGAGTGTTAAATAATTATGCTGAAAACACTTCTGTTTGAGTACAGCACGTCACTTCACTCGTTTAAGTGACTTGTTACTTCACAGGTTTCAGTTGTGGTTAAATAAGTCATTTAACTTTGGTTTCATTTTAATTTTTTAAATAGTTGATTTTGTTAAAGTTGTTGTTTCATCGCTTCGTCTTAAAGTACCAGACTCAAAATATTTAACATGCTAGAAAATCCTAGTCCACAGAGGTTTAAAATGTGCTAAAAAAGGTTTGTTTGTTCTTAGTGCAAAGCTATAAAAAACGATGTACACGCTGCATCCTAACCAGAATGGAATCCTGAAATATAACATTATAATCTCTGGACGTTTACAGCCCGGCATGACCAAGCGTGTTAAGGCGTGCGACTCATAATCTGAGGGTCGCGGGTTCGCATCGCCGTCGCGCCAAACATGCTCGCCCTTTCAGTCATGGGGGCGTTATAATGTGACGGTCAATCCCACTATTCGTTGGTAAAAGAGTAGCCCAAGAGTTGGCGGTGGGTGGTGATAACTAGCTGTCTTCCCTCTAGTCTTACACTGCAAAATTAGGGACGCCTAGCACAGATAGCCCTCGAGTAGCTTTGTGAGAAATTCAAAAACAAACAAAAACAAACTCTGCACGTTCCCGCCGATCTACTGTGGGAACTATTAAAAATTAAAGACATCCTATTCAAATCTCAAACATATTTCTTTGTAATGACATTTTGAGTTAACTTAAAAAAAAAAAAAATCTGTCAGTGTGCCGGACACTAGGGCTATGGCTGTGTTATAAGAATAACGATCAGATCCCACTTTTCTGTCTGATAAGAATAGTTTAAATGTTGACAGCAGTGTGGTGCTGATTTAGTTGTCTTGCTTCTAGTATATCGCTTTAAAATTAGAAACTGCTAGCACAGGCAGCCATCGTATAGCTTTGCCTGAAATTCAACAAAAATAAGCAAATCCATAAAGACTGCTAGTTTATCATCACAATCCGTGGCTCTTAGAGGTAACCTATAGTAAAGATAAAAGTATAGAATTATATGGGAAGTACTAACGTCCTGATTGTACCTGTGCAGCAAGCCTACTGGCGTATAGCACTTTATAATAAGAAAATGGTGTAGACAGTTATGTAACGACTCGGCAGTAGGCTAACCAGACACCGCTAAGGCCATAATGACTTCGATAAATTATATACAAGTAAAGATCATTTTGTTCTCGGTGAGAAACGACTCACGGAAAGCTTAGAACACATTTTAATAGCAAATGTTGAACAAGCTACGGTGTTGTGCGTGAGCCATACGTCTGAGTAGATAAGAAGGCTTTGAACAAAAACCATCCTAGCACGACTGTTAGACTTTAATGGGTTTTCATCGGAAGCAGAAAGCAGTAGTTTACTATTATATACTAGCGTAAAAAGTGCTTTAACCTTATGTACTGAGTAAATATTACATACATGTAAAAAACAAATTCACATAAACCACCTTCCTTAAGCCGTTCTCTTTCTATCAATCTATCCATCATTTTCACTGTGTGTGTGCGCCTATCTTTAAAAACCTACAAGGGAGCTAAAAACATATATCTTATTTGTAATTTATAACAACTTCAGAAGGTCTAACTGAACAATCTCCGGTGTTTCAGCGGAAAGTTTACGCAACGTCAGGGGCTCCATTCCCCGCGGTGGACAGAGCACCCATGGCTCATTGTGTAGCTTTGCGCTGAAAAAAAACAACCTTCTCACTAAGTTCAGGGAACTTGTTATTCTAACTTTATTTTGATTAATTAATATCTTCTAGATGTATACAATATTATTACGTCCTTAACTGGGGAAGCATTATGTATTGTATAACGATATTGTTTTTGTTACTCTTCTAAGCATGTAGATGACGAAACAGTGACGTAACTACAAAACTACCCTTTCAGTATCCAAAAATAATTGGGCCCATACATTTATTTCCTTATAATTGTACTTACGATTCAGGTCTCCTTTGGGATCCTCATCTCCAGTAATTTCAGGAGAACACCTACGCATACATTTCTGAAGAAGTCACAAGTACTTAGCAAAAAAATGTATTAATTTCAAATGAACATTATCGTTAAAGAGTCAGTCAAGCAACGTCCTGAATTTAAAATAATTGTTTGAAGTTTCTAGATTCTACTTACGATTATTGTTGAAATTAGTTTGGAATTATTTTGATAAAAGCAGCACAAAAAGTGTATTTTTTTCGAAATATAGTGAATTTTAGACAATAGCTGTAGCGAGGTTGGTGGTTAATATAAAGTATTCGATCTATATTTTAAAATCACATATTGAAGTCAATGTCACGCTCTTAGAGCAGATATTTGGAATGTTAGCTACATCATCTATGGTATCTTTTAGGTTACCATCACAACGCTCTCCCTGGTATGACAAAACCTTCTAGTCTTGAAGCTCACACTCACCCACATCTGCGGAACATGCAAGGTACGTTATGTTTTATAAGTACCACACTTACATACAAGGTACCTTATGTTTTATAAGTATCACATCTACATACAAGGTACCTTATGTTTTATAAGTATCACATCTACATACAAGGTTCCTTATGTTTTATAAGTATCACACTTACATAAAAAGTACCTTATGTTTTATAAGTATCACACTTACATAAAAAGTACCTTATGTTTTATAAGTATCATACCTACATACAAGGTACCTTATGTTTTATAAGTATCACACTTACATAAAAAGTACCTTATGTTTTATAAGTATCATACCTACATACAAGGTACCTTATGTTTTATAAGTATCATACAAGGTACCTTATGTTTTATAAGTATCACACTTACATACAAGGTTCGTTATGTTTTATAAGTATCACACTTATATGCAAGGTACGTTATGTTTGAACTGCAATTCAGGAAATATTACACAACCTGAAAACAAACAGATCTATGAAGAAATGAAATATATTTTCTGGTTTAAGATAAGTGAAAATTCACTTATTACTTCATTGTATAATTTTGAATTATCGAAAGGATTAAATTCATAAAGTTTACTTACTTTACCATCATAAATATATTAAAATATTTAGATATCAATTTAACAGAGCGAAATTTTGTTTGCGGTTAAAAAAATCATGATCTTGAAAATCATCGTATGTGAAACTATATTATCAGATGGAGTTCAATTACGAAGCTAAAGTATCAAGTATATAGAAAATTATATTTTAGAACAATCAGTTTTTCAATAGTTTTAAGTAGTGGAATACATATTTTATTTCGGGACAGACGTTCTTATCCTACTCTGTGTGAATTCTCCAGTGCCTCAGCCTGAGGGCTTATAAAGCTAAAAAATATGGTTTTGATACTCACGGTGGGTACAGAATATATAATCAAAAGGTAGCTTTGTAATTCTCAACAATCAAACGAATGAAAAAACACTCAACGTATTATAAGGCGTTACAATAAACGAAGAGATGTGACTGAATAACTTGTTTTCCTGGAAGTCTTTAACATAATTTAATATCGATCAGAAGTCTGTTTTCTTTGCCGATAGTGTAAACTTCCATAAGTTAGTTCTCGAAGTACGATAAAAGAAAATAACTGAAAAGGTAAAAATCTCATAGTTTTTTTTCAAGCCAAGTGGAGTTCAATTCTTCAGGTTAAGACCATGCCGAGCAAGTTTAAGTTATTCGTATGTAGTTTGAGAATGCTCTAAAAAAACCTAATTCTTATTTCATAAATATTCGTTTTCAAAATGCTTCCCAATGGAACTATGGTATATCAGCGAATTTACAACGTTAGATACCGCGATTCGATACCCGCGATTGGCAGAGCACAGATTGCCCGTTGTGTAGCTTTGTGCTTAAACTACAAACAAACACTTCCAAAGTAATGGCTGGAAATTGTTCCACAAAAAACACACCCTATAATTAACTTACGTGCCTTATAAATTATTGAAAATGATTTATAGGCGTTGTTAGTTTTACATCGCAATGTATACTAGTTTTCTGACTTTGAAAATAAACCTATTAAACTGATCACTCGGCCTCACACAGCTGACTAGTGGTGAACTAGCTTAAGTGTGTGTGTTTTTTGTATAGCAAAGCCACAAAGGGCTATCTGCTCAGCCCACCGAGGGGAATCGAACCCCTGATTTTAGCATTGTAAATCCGGAGACATACCGCTGTACTAGCGGGGAGTGAACTAGCTTAAGAAAAGTAAATATAATTTTTTTCTCGTCCTGGGTCTGACGATACCTAGCGATTAACGTGCTCGAACTGTTTAATTCTACAGTTCATGGTTTGATTTTCGTTCCCTTCATTTTGTGGCAGTGATGGCGCTATAAAAATGAATATTTTATTCCAGTCACATGAGAGTAGTCCAAGAGTTAGCGGTGGGTGTTTTTGAATAGCTGCCTTCTCTTTATGACAAAAATTAAAAATTGGGGACAGTTATGCACAGTAGTTTTTCGAAAACATATACATGACAGAGTTTCCTCATCCAGTTTCCACAAATTTTGAATTTGACCAAGGTTGTCAGTTTACAGACCATAATCAAAGTATGTGTTCGCATATCAAGTACCGATTGTAAACGTTCTATTTCACCGCGAAACTTGATGCAATAAAAATCTACTATTAACGTAAATCATTAATTTTTTGATGAAGGTTCGTAATTGGTTTGCGCTATGCAATTTCTTTCTCTGCCAATATTTATACCTAAGCCTATTATTAGAATTCAGGAATGTACATGGGCCCTCAGAGTACTAATTTGAAACACGCAGGCGCACAGAAGTGGATGAACACATTCTTCGGTTTTTCTCACTTTGTGAAAACAAAGCGTTTGTCAGTGTTCACGTCACTGTGAAGAAGTTCCTTCTGTATTAGTGCTGCATTTATCATTACTAGTTTTTTTTTCTTGTTATTCAACAAAAAACCTTTCTAAAGTAAGGAACAATAGATCTGCTAAAATTAATTAAAAAGCATATCTTTTACTCGTTGAAGGTAATTTCTCCGAGGCTATCACGTTTAAATATTTTTGGGTTTTTTTCAGTATGACACTATGGCTATACTAAAAGATTAGTTCTTCTACCATATTCATGACTTCATTTTTAAACTTTTCTTGAACGGAAATTGCACCATTAACAGTTGAATTGGTATTTTATTCATCGGAGACCACAGAAAATGCATGTACCTTCAGTACGTTACCAGCCAAGCATCACGATAGGCTATGCACCACTTCCATGTAAGTCGGGTATAAAAACGATCGAGGTCTCTCGTCAATTCAAATAGAAGGCAGTCAATTGTTATGTGATACGTAGTAAGTAGTAAGACGTAACCTGGCGCACATCTCAAAAATTGTTATTTTTATTTTTGTTAAGCAACGTTGATAATTACGACTCAAATAATCAGTCTTGGTTTTACGTCATGAATACAATAACTTTAACGCAAATTCTTCCAGCTACCATTCTATAAGTAAGTCTTTCTGTTTATACAGTTATGTCTCTGGTCTTTTCAATGGTAGAAGTCGAAGATGCTATTTTTAAATATCTTCTGTTAAGATGAATTTGTTGGCATCTTTCGCGTTTTGATGTTGTGCGTTAAATGAAACTGTAAGTAACTACAGTCAAACGAACTCGATGTTACAGAAGTTTCAGTGAGGAATAAAACTGGTTGTTCTGAAAGAAGGTGAGGACAGGTTCTGCCTAGAAAACGTCATGGTACTTTTAGTAATAACTTATTGGAGTTGTTATGTTTATATCAGTAGAGCTGAGAAGAGATAATTATGAAATTTGGTGCTATGGACCATCAGGTGTGAATGTAGTGACATGACATGTGGTTCTACCACTGGAACTTTGGACGAGGTTCTGGCAGTATAACATTGGACATGGTTTTACTTGTGAAACTGCAGTCATGGTTCTGGTGGGGTAACATTGAACGTGGTTTTACTAGTGAAACTACAGCTATGGTTGTGGTTTTGTAATATTGAACGTGGTGCTACTAGTGGAACTGAAGATATGGTTCTGGCGGTGTAACATTGAACGTGGTTTTATTAGTGGAACTGCAGGCATGGTTCTGGTGGTGTAATATTGAACGTGGTTTTATTAGTGGGACTTCAGGCATGGTTCTGGAGATGTAACATTGAACGTGGTTTTATTAGTGGAACTGCAGGCATCGTTCTGGTGGTGTAACATTAAACGTGGTTTTAATAGTGGAACTGCAGACATGGTTCTGCTGGTGTAACATTGAACGTGGTGCTACTAGTTGAACTGAAGACATGGTTCTGGTGATACAACATTGACCATGGTTCTCTTACCCAAACATGTAGTCTAATATTGCTGATGAAGTAACACACGTTAGTTGTTTGTTCGTTAAAAGTCAACTGTCTTTTCATCCAAGTCTTGATTTAGATGTGCTTCAGTATACAATAAATAATGTTATTCAGAATATTGTTATTCGCAGTCGCTTGTACACAGGATTATGCATAAGTGACTAAATGGGTCGAAACCACTGAATGTATTTTATATACAACCAAGACACTATACAAGTCAAAATAACAATACAGTTGTTACAAGGAACACGCTGGTTAATAGAATCATAAGGACCTAACGAATCGTGAAATGCTCTTTACTCACCACGGAAACTGAAATGTCAGTATTCATGCAGTAAGTACCATCCAGGCTCGCCCTCAGTGGACAACAAAGGCAACAGACAGTCTAAGACTAGCTTACGTCAGTAAATTCCAGTTGTTTCATGACTAACGAAAGGAGGTCCACAAGAAGCTTAGTTCTCAGTCACTTTCCACTTTACTGCCTCTGAAGGGAAGACTCTTTACTGAAAGAATAAGTGAACAAGAGGTCTTTGAAAAGTATCTTTTCTACGTATTCCGTTTTCCGTTGTCAAATACTTGTCCATATATATACAACATATTGAACACAAACAACATTTCAATGTGGATAACATTAATAAACCGAATTAATGAGCTGTTGTTTTCGTCAAACGTTTTTAGGTCATTGAGAAGAATCCTTGGTTCTCAGTTTCATTTCACAACTCGAAATGAGCACACCACAAACAGCCCATTGTGGAGTTGTGTACTTAATAACAAATCTTTAATTCATAGTGTTTTTAGTTATTTCTTTTCATGCGTTCGACATGAAACTGTAGAATTCTTTTAAATGTCTGGTAACAAGCATTAACAACTTAAAATAAAAACGCTTGAAGAAAACTGATATTCCATCAGGATGTGAAGAGTCTAAAAAAATGAGTGGCTACCAACATAGGCATTTGGTTAAGAAAGTGGGGGACCATGCGTATTCTCTCCCATTGGATTGCATAAAAAGGGAATACCTGATACTTTGGTAATTAATGTATGAAATTAAAATGCAGCTTAATTATAGGAAGTGTATCAGTAGACTGAGTTAGGGTAAAAATATGATTTAGAAAATATTTGCCACGACTTGATCGAAAGTATTTTTTTTTATAGTTGTCATCATTTAACTGTTGGTCTGAGAAATATTTGAGTGGAAAAGAAAATATGTCCGACGAGAATAGCTAATTACTTTTATAACTCTTTTAATAACAATGAGAATATTAACTGTAATTTCCCGCCTCACAATCTGTGCGGCTTGTTTTTACTTTTCTTTACATATTTACTTTGATACATAATTCTTGACAATTACTAAATTTTTCGTCTTGGAAACCTGTTTTAACTTCTGCATTTTCCTGAAATGTGTTTATAAGTTTATTTTTATTTTGTTTCGAGTTACTGAGAGTTAATCTTGCTTTGTAAGAATAAAGATTCTGGTGCGTGCTGTCCTCTGAAGTTGGATTTTTTTTTCTTCCAACATCAACTGTATTCAACCTGTTGACCATCAATATGCACTACTGTCCGCCTCCATAACAAGTTTTGAAAGGATTTACATGAACCCTTCACTGTACCAAAATATCGTCTTCCAAAGCCATGTTTGAGAAAAACCAAAGACCAAAGTCCATTAGAACTGGATTGAAGGATTTGACAAGTATATGGTCAGATGTAAATGCTATGGTTCCGCATACTTTTTTGTTTTAAGGTGTGGCTGATCGCGTGTGAACTTTCGTCAGTTTCAAACCCTTATATACTGTACTGTTAAAAGTATCAGGAGAACCTTTTGGGTCACAGGTTATCTTTTGTAACATCATTCTTCACGTTATGAATGGAGGTGCTTGGGATTTGAGCTGGCGCCCACTACTACTCTAAACACTATTTTACTAATTTTGTGTTTTCACGAAAAACATTGAAGGTTCTTATTTCTTTAAAATGTTATCTATTTATGGTTTTATTTATTTAATAAATCGCAATGGGAACACCTTTCTTAAATTATCTGGCATGTTACTTCAACCATACAAATTAGCTTGGGAGTATTGCAGTGTTGAATGGTCAGAGTGTATCATCACCTTTAAATAGGTAATTCTTATTATACGAGAATGTATAATAGTTTCAGCTTTGTCAGTTAAATTTAGCGAAAGACGTCAAGCTGGTAATTTGGATCCTTGCATTTGATTCTATACAATGGTTTGTTTTGTTTCGAATTTCGTGAAAAGCTACACGAGGGCTATTTGTGCTAGCCATCTCTAATTTAGCAGTGTAAGACTAGAGGGAAGGCAGCTAGTCATCACCATCCACTGCCAACTCTTGGGCTACTCTTTTACCACCTAATAATGGAATTGACCATCACATTATAATGCCCCCACGGCTGAAAGGGCGAGTATGTTTGGTGCGACCGGGATTCGAACCCGCGAACCTCAGATTACGAGTCGAACGCCTTAACCAACCTGGCCATGCCGAGCCCTAGCTCACGCAGGCACACATTTTAATCACTTATGAATGAGGTTAAATGCGAGTTTCATTTCAGTACAAAAGTTTTGTTTGTCCATGTATGTGAAGAGATACAAATACCCATGGAACATATAGCAGTTATTTCTACTTTTGTCTAACTTCTAGTGCGCACATTTATAAATGAATTTTCGGGGCGTAGTTAATTAAACGGAATTGAAATATCATGTACGTGCTGTGTCACATATTCACAATTTTTTTAACTTAACCTTTTAAAAGATACAACATCAAGTTTATGATTAAGAAATTATTTGAAGAAAGGGGGAGATGGCGGAGGAAACTACACCCGAGGGTCTAATAGTTTACAAGAGGATTGAATTCGAATCCATTTCGCTTTCTGAGATTCATGGCCCGGCATGGCCAGGTGGGTTAAGGCGTTTGACTCGTAATCTGAGGGTCATGGGTTCGAATCCCCGTCGCACCAAACATGCTCGCCCTTTCAACCGTGAAGGCGTTATAATGTTACGGTCAATCCCACTATTTGTTGGTAAAAGAGTAGCCCAAGAGTTGGCGCTGGGTAGTGATGACTAGCTGCTTCCCCTGCAGTCTTACACTGCTAAATTAGGGACGGCTAGCGCAGATAGCCGTCGTGTAGCTTTGCGCGAAATTCAAACAAAACCGAGACTCATCATACACTTGAAGTTGAAATAGAAACGGAGATCATGAGTGAGGAAGTTTTACAACATCAGTCGTATTATAGTTTTTGTTCTTGTTGCGAGATTGACTTTTAATACACCCACTCTCACATTTCACGTTTGACTTGAACATTGTGGAATATCACCTGGAAACTGGAACTTTATGTACCTAAGGACGCGAGAACCATGTTGTTAGCATTCACCAGCGCGCTTTATAAACTTATGTAAATAATCTAGAGTTTAATGATCTGTTACATTTTACTGTGGCACATAGAATGTCACATTGAAGATAAGTGAAGAGTGTTTGTTGTATGAAGTAACTCACTGTGATATACAGAATTCACGTAAAGATCAGTGAAGGGTGTTTGTTGTATAAAGTAACTCATTGTCATATATGGAATGTTACATTAAAGATAAGTGAAGAGTGTTTGTTGTATGAAGTAACTCACTGTGATATACAGAATGTCACGTAAAGATCAGTGAAGGATGTTTGTTGTATAAAGTAACTCATTGTCATATATAGAATGTCACATTAAAGATAAGTGAAGAGTGTTTGTTGGATGAAGTAACTCACTGTGATATACAGAATGTCACGTAAAGATCAGTGAAGGATGTTTGTTGTATAAAGTAACTCATTGTCATATATAGAATGTCACATTAAAGATAAGTGAAGAGTGTTTGTTGTATGAAGTAACTCGCTGTGATATACAGAATGTCACGTAAAGATCAGTGAAGAGTGTTTGTTGTATAACTCATTGTCAGTAACTCACATGTGATATGAAGTAACAGAATGTCACGTAAAGATGTCACGTAGTGAAGGTGATATACAGAATGTCACGTAAAGATTGAAGGATGTTGTATAAAGTAACTCATTGTCATACATAGAATGTCACATTAAAGAATGTCACATTAAAGATAAGTGAAGGATGTTTGTTGTATGAAGTAACTCACTGTGATATACAGAATGTCACGTAAAGATCAGTGAAGGATGTTTGTTGTATAAAGTAACTCATTGCCATATGTAGAATGTCACGTTAAAGATAAGTGAAGGATGTTTGTTGTGTGAAGTAACTCATTGCCATATGTAGAATGTCACGTCATAGATCAGTGAAGGGTATTTATTATATCAAATAATTTATTACAACTCATTCCTACATATAGAACGTCACATTAAAAATCCGTGAAGGATACTGGTTGTGTCATTCATACCATTTGTATCAGCCAGAGTTTAACTTTTTCACCAGGTCAGTTACAGGTTCATATCCATGTTCTTACTGTATAATTAAAATATTAATAGGTTATATTGTCATGATGTTTAGCCGTAGTGACTCATAAAATAACTGTTTTTCAAATACAAGCATTTAGTTGTAACTTCGCCATCTATTGACTCATCTAATTACAGTTTTAGACTCAGAAGGTCAAACGTTTTATATTGATATATTTGATTAATTTACTCTAATTCTGCAGAAAATAATTTCAACTTGAGGATAGGCTGATACAGATCTCAATGAGTAATAAAATCGAATTGGGTGTACGCGCATCCCATATTGGTATTTCTGGCGACAAAAAGAGAGAGAGAAAAGGTTTCATACATTAATCTACTTTAATCCTACCTAAAAATAATTTCAAGTGTTGCGGCTATTGAGTATTCCCTCTTGTTCAGTTGTATATGGTAATGCAATCCAGCATTAATCTTTGAGGATTCATATTTTCATGTTTATGTTTACTCAACAGAATGTACATCTCATGGATTCATGACTGTGATATTTGCATTTTGAAATATCTATATATTCTGACAGTGTGGTCTTATAGGCGATTACTTTTGATACTAAAGACCGATCGCTAACGTCATTGTTAACAGCGGTCGTCACTTGAAGACCAGTGGAAATACTGACACTCACCAGACGAGTATTAAAATCATCTCGTGAGGGGTCATGACGTACTGTTTGTATATGTTCATTCAAAGTCCTCAAAGGTGTCGCCCGCAGCCTTTCAAACTTCGGGGAAGGGTCGAAAATAAGATGGAAAATTGTACTCATAACGCAGCAACACGTGGATTCACAGTTTGGCTATTCTTGAGTAAGCGCTTGAGGCAGAAGTCTGTTTATATAGAACAACCCTAACTTGGTGATTTAATACATTCCAATGTTGATACCTATCTATAAAAAAAAAAACAGTTTTTTTTTTCTGATTTTGTTTTAATTTTCACCAGTATTTGGTTTTGAGGATTATCCAACTATGTCTCTTGAATGCAAATGCTGAAATATCACATATATCAGGGAGAAGCACAGTAATGATGAGGCCACTTATGATAATATCAGGGATTGAAGCACAGTAATAAAGGGATCACTTATGATAATATCAGGGATTGAAGCACAGTAATAATGAGGCCACTTATGACAATATCAGGGATTGAAGCACAGTAATAAAGGGATCACTTATGATAATATCAGGGATTGAATCACAGTAATAAAGGGATCACTTATGATAATATCAGGGATTGAAGCACAGTAATAAAGGGACCACTTGTGATAATATTAGGGATTGAATCACAGTAATAAAGGGGCCACTTATGAGAATATCAGGGATTGAATCACAGTAATAAAGGGGCCACTTATGACAATATCAGGGATTGAATCACAGTAATAAAGGGATCACTTATGATAATATCAGGGATTGAAGCACAGTAATAAAGGGACCACTTATGATAATATCAGGGATTGAATCACAGTAATAAAGGGATCACTTATGATAATATCAGGGATTGAAGCACAGTAATAAAGGGACCACTTATGATAATATTAGGGATTGAATCACAGTAATAAAGGGGCCACTTATGAGAATATCAGGGATTGAATCACAGTAATAAAGGGGCCACTTATGACAATATCAGGGATTGAATCACAGTAATAAAGGGATCACTTATGATAATATCAGGATTGAATAATAAAGGGACCACATGATAATATTAATTGAATCACAGTAATAAAGGGGCCACTTATGAGAATATCAGGGATTGAATCACAGTAATAAAGGGGCCACTTATGAGAATATCAGGGATTGAATCACAGTAATAAAGGGGCCACTTACGAGAATATCAGGGATTGAATCGCAGTAATAATGGGGCCACATATGAGAATATCAGTGATTGAATCACAGTAATAAAGGGACCGCTTATGATAATATCAGGGATTGAATCACAGTAATATAGGGGCCACTTATGAGAATATCAGGGATTGAAGTACAGTAATAAAGGGACCACTTATGAGAATATCAGTGATTGAAGCACAGTAATAATGGGGCCACTTATGAGAATATCAGTGATTGAATCACAGTAATAAAGGGACCACTTATGAGAATATCAGGGATTGAATCACAGTAATAATGGGGCCACTTATGAGAATATCAGTGATTGAATCACAGTAATAATGGGACCGCTTATGAGAATATCAGGGATTGAATCACAGTAATAAAGGGGCCGCTTATGAGAATATCAGGGATTGAAGCACAGTAATAATGGGGCCACTTATCATAACTACGAAGTATTATATTGACGAATGATATCAGTTTAAATGTTGTTGTTTTTTACTAGTTTTAATATGAGTTTGTTTTTTGCATAAAACTGTCTGAGATAAGATAATATTAACATAAGCATTTTAAAAGGTAATATTATTGAATATGATTTTGTGTTTGAAACCGTTATACGAAAACGAATCATACTTGGATTTAAATTCTAAATTAACAATTAACGGGTAAGTCTGGGGCTTAAAACGCTAAATATCTGGCTTCGATACTCACCATAAGCGAGAGCACAGGCGACCTATTGTGTAACTTTATGTGTTTAACAATGAGCGATTTACCTCTTTGCTTCGTATCTGACAAACTATATTTTATCTTAAAACACGTAATGGGCGCGAGTTTTGCGTCCCTATAGTACAACACTCTCTCCATATCACGTATTTTAACACTGGGAAAGCACTGTATATCACGTCACGTGCTTTTTTGTTTGATATTGATATACGTAAGCCATTCTGAAACATAAAGTGAACGTTCAAACATATTGCTAGTAAATAGAACAGGATCGAGAAAACAACAACATGCAAGAGTAAATGGAAAAGTGCGGTGAAACAGATACAGAGAACCAGTTGTTCGATTGCAGATTCTCTCACTGATTTTAACAGTTGCCAGAAAACCTAGTGTTATACAGATATTCACTTGGTTGTAAACATAGTAGTCATTTTTTGGAAGGTTCTTCATATTTGTCTCTATCTTATATCGTGAAACGTGACATATATTTCGATACTTTGTTTTGCAGATCCGTATCAAGTTTTCGGACCAACCAGCAGTAGACTGGCAAGCTCAGGTACGTTCGCATGTCAATCATTCTTTGCTTACGTTATGCACTTTTAACTTGTTTACTCAATAATTGCTACGTAAGTAACTGCAGTGCGGTTGAGTAGCGAAGGGACACTTATTCATATTACACACTGTATTTGCGTTAAAAGCTAATGACGTGAATTTCTTTTCAGTGATTAGTTATGAGAGCTGTGATGTTTACAGGAAGTGCTTAGTGACGTCATGCACGTGAGCTAACGAGGGTCATGAGATAAGCGACGAGTCTTTATTCGGAGAAAACATTTAAATTACATTGTGGCATGAATTGGAGACAGGGAGAGAAACACGCCTAGACCACGAGTGCTGTATTTGTTGCTGTTGTTCTTAAACAAAGCAAAAACCACAGTAAAGTTTGAAACCGTACCTATAACGTGTTTCTCATAAACAAACTTACGAGTCATAAACGAGGGGAAAAGTGGTATTTATACATAACATGACTGAAGCTGTTTCTCTCTCTCTTGTGGGCCCAGCATGGCTAGGTGGGTTAAGATGCTCGACTCATAGAGTAGCCCAAGAGTTGGCGGTGGGTGGTGATGACTAGCTGCCTTACCTCTAGTCTTACGCTGCTAAATTAGGAAGGGCTAGCGCAGATAGCCCTCGTGTAGCTTTGCGCGAAATTCAAAAATAAACAAACTGTGCAACCATTAGCGGTTTCACAGAACCAAATTATACCCTATGGTCGTCGCAAACCTTATACAGGTAAAATGTTACTTAAAAGAAAGATAGAAAAATAAACTTTTAGGCTTACGGTTTGTAAATACTCTTTTTCATATCTATAATAACTTTTTTCTGAAGATTTACGAAAACGTAAGCAATTTTTTAGAAACATCAGTCAATGCGTAAAAGACATGTCGGGTAAAGTGAAGATTTTGGGTTTATCTCTTCACGCTTTCTTTTGACGTCTGAATTTAATAGTGTAATAAAGATGGTTTGGAGACCCGGTGTCGTACTTTTGATTTATATAGCTTCTGGGAATTGGTAAAAGAAACGTTTTGGGACTCTTGTCATAAATAACTAGACTCCAAGTTTTCGTTATGTCGTGGTATAGATTGTTTTGAATAAACTGAAATGGTTGGTATTTTTCACATGTAATAAAATGTAGTTAGAAGAGAACACCGTTTCGACCTTCCCAGGTCATCTTCAGGTTATTAATAAAAGTGTTAATACCAATACCAGCCGTTCTGAGGTACATTTTTATTTCAAGTGAGTTTCTCGTCATAAAGAAAATGAAGTTAGATTTTATAACCTGCAAAAAATTAGGACTCTGCTTTCAACTGAAAAAGAACAACCGAATACAACCATATAAACGGTTAAAACTATATCTAAGAACACAATAATACACTTTTTTACCATTTAAAGTCGAAACTAATACATACATTTATATGACTATCTCTACATTCCTGTACAAGAGTTTCGCTCGTGTTATCGTCCTATTGTGGTTCTGTTTTCATCAGCTCCTACATTTTGATTTTGCTTTTAAGTGTTACAGCCGGAAACAACGAATCCGTGCCTGGGTATGACGTGAACGTGGAAAGAAAGCATTACGGAAACTGGCTGTTTGCGAAAAGAACTCCCAGAGTGATTTTCTACAAGGTTGTTAGAAATGAGATAAAGAAAAGGTTTACTGTTACTAAATGTCGACAGAACGGCAACATAGAAGCGCGCACCTTGATGGCTTGTTGCCGTGACTGTCACTATATCTGTTATCCCTTGTCACTGTGTAGGACAGAAGAGTCGTGACTGTGACAGTAATGTCTTCTTCAAATATAAGTTTTTGCTTTCATCATCCTGGGCCAGACACTCTTGTCAGTGTTACAGCTTAGTAAAGTATTTCATGGTCACTGTAGGGATAAAACATTACTATAAACTTTTGAGCCTTGCAAAAAGAAAAGATAAATGATATGAACAACTTTCTCTCACATGTGTGTTTGCATTGCCATTCTAGTTTAGTTATTTAAATAACATAAAAGGTTAGCGAGACATTTGTAGCACCTACTGACGTAAACGGTTTTACGGAACCTTTACATCCAATACGTTTTTCTCTCTGTTTAAAACTTACCTGAAACACAGAAGAAAACAACACGATCGGTTTCAGGGTGTTTGTGTCGAGCATAATACCTTAGACTAAAATCTTTAGAGAAGGTTGAGTACCTTATACTGAAACGACTTAGAATGTGCAAATAAGTAAGTCACGTGACCTCTTCAGCCAAATTAAAGAAAGGAAATATATCAGAACTATATTTTGACACTGTTTAACGTTTTAGGTGATGTTATTAATAATAGCTCTTTTCGACATGAAATATTCATATTCATATCATAAAAATGTTTTCATATCAAGAATGAGCAAAATTCAGGGACAACCTTTTGCTTAATTTATTTATAAAAGAAGAATATGGATTAACCTTGGGTATCCGGACCATTAAGAAAGAGACTTGCAACAAAATTATATCTCAGAAGCAAAATTCGGCGTCTTGCAGTAGGTGAGAATCGTCAAACACAAAGGTCAGGGACAAACAAGATATCCATTTAGAAAAGTGACACATGTGTATCCAGTTTACCTTCACCACAAATCCAGGAAAGTAAGACTAAGCGTATGATTGTTTTCTCTTCGGAAAGGGATAGAAGAGTGTGGTTAAACTCGAAGAAACCAAATTATTGGGCCATATTCTACCGGTAAATGTATGAAAAATATTTCCAAAAGTGATGCGTCACATGTTGCGAAACTTTTTCGAAGAGATTCGTAATATTCGCTAGAAACTGCCCCAGGATCAAGTTGGGAATAAGAAGGGTAGATACAAAAATCACATCATGGTGGGCTTTGTTCACTGTTGCACCAATGTTGTGGACCCCTTTATACCACGCAGAAATGCCCAGTTGTACGGAAAGGGAGCAATAGGGCATGGTTTTGTTGGTGTAACATTGAACATGGTTTTACTAGTGGAACTGCAGGCATGGTTCTGGTGGTGTAACATTGAACGTGGTTTCACTAGTGGAACTGCAAGCATGATTCTGGTGATGTAACATTGAACGTGGTTTTACTAGTGAAACTGCAGGCATGGTTCTGATGGTGTAACATTGAACGTGGTTTTACTAGTGGAACTGCAGGCATGGTTCTGGTGGTGTACATTGAACGTGTTTTACTAGTGGAACTGCAGGCATGGTTCTGGTGATGTAACATTGAACGTGGTTTTACTAGTGGAACTGCAGGCATGGTTCTGATGGTGTAACATTGAACGTGGTTTTACTAGTGGAACTGCAGGCATGGTTCTGGTAGTGCAACATTAAACGTGTTTTACTAGTGGAACTGCAGGCATGGTTCTGGTGGTGTAACATTGAACGTGGATTTACCAGCGGAACTGCAAGCGTGGTTCTGGTGGTGTACATTGAATGTGGTTTTACTAGTGGAACTGCAGGCATGGTTCTGGTGGTGTAACATTGAACGTGGATTTACCAGCGGAACTGCAAGCGTGGTTCTGGTGGTGTAACATTGAACGTGGTTTTACTAGTGGAACTGCAGGCATGGTTCTGGTGGTGTAACATTGAACGTGGCTTTACTAGTGGAACTGCAGGCATGGTTCTGGTGGTGTAACATTGAACGTGGATTTACCAGCGGAACTGCAAGCGTGGTTCTGGTGGTGTAACATTGAACGTGGTTTTACTAGTGGAACTGCAGGCATGGTTCTGGTGGTGTAACATTGAACGTGGCTTTACTAGTGGAACTGCAGGCATGGTTCTGGTGGTGTAACATTGAACTTGATGCTACTAGTTTTCAGTCATATCTTCCGTTCAAGCACAAAATATCTCAAGCAGATGAAGAACGAACGGGTATTAATCCTATTCCGCATGAAGATGTACAGGTCACGTTGCTGGACATAGCGCCTGCGAAGTTCTGTGCAGTTGGACTCTTGAAACGGGCACCGGGCAACTATCATCCTCGTACATTAGTTGGTTTACGGAACGTTTACAGAGAGAAGTGGTGTGCTTTGGATATCCTGTCCTTACGACGAAACCTTTTGCAATAGAAACTGCGCTGCAAAGCAACTGACAGTAATTATGATCATCAGAAGGAGAATAATCACACGTAGCGACACGAACTGTAACGACTGTGTGGCTCCAAAAACGTTTTACTTTGACCTTCCCAACCTCTGTATGTCTTACAGTATCTCACATTGACCTCAGAGTTCTAGTATAATAACACAATAATGAGACATGTAAGGCATCATTAAAGGACTTCACATGTATCATTATGTTATCCAGATCTACAGTGTCACCTTCATAGAATTTATTTTTAACAGCTTCGTGAACATACATATTTCACTACTATAGTACACGGCACCACTCGAAAACAGAAACGAATAAACAGTGTAGGTCTTAAATGTGTAATATATTCACAATCGTTTCGTCCTTGAATACTTCATTCATGGACAATATGGATGACTCTAGTATAGCTTTGCATATTAGCTATCAGTGAAGTTTAGTTTGAGTAACAGCAACGAAGAAATTTCAAAATATTTTAGTCCTTAATATCTTTAAGCCTTATTAAAGCATACTTACGTACTTTTGTTTGACGACAGCTAATCGGGCTTAAAGATGCTATAAAGAAAAATTGAACTTCAGTTGTTTACACGTTTTTTTTCATTTTCCAATTCATCTGATTTAACTCTCTTTTTTTATATACAAAACTCTAAGCACACTTTCCTTACGTAATCAGAGAGTCACGGGGATTCGAATCCCCGTCACACCAAACATGCTGGCCATTGCAACCGTGGGGTTGTTATAAAGTTACGGTCAATCCCACTCTTCGTTGGTAAAAGAGTAGCCCAAAAATTGGCGGTGGGCGGTGGTGACTAGCTGCCTTCTCTCTAGTCTTACACTGCTAAATTAGGGACGGCTAGCGCAGATAGCCCTTGTGTAGTTTTGGGCGAAATTAAAAACAAACCTTACATGCAGGTTATTTTGAACATAAAATCTTTCGACGATTTAACTTCGCTACAGGAAAGGCCTTGTGGGACAAAGAGTAAACTAGTATCAGCACAGTAAAAAATTATGTCTTAATTTTTGTCTTAGTTTATATTTAACGAACATTTTATTTACACATGTTTATGATTTACGTAAGTCATTTTCTGAAGACATTGTCCGCAGTAAATCTACAAACTGATTTGGTTCTTCGTGGTGGACACAGCAGATAGCTCAATGGGTTTTGCTCTAAAATAAAAACAAAACAAAACTGAAAACTACAATTTTCATGCGGTCTCTGGCGAGAACTTTTTATTTTTAGCTTCGAGTAACTACTGTTTCATGTTCTTTTTGATAATTCTTTTCTCTTTCATAAACGTTTGTACTTATTATTTTTCAGACGAAGCATTGTCTAAAGTGGAATGATACCAATTCCAAGTGGTGGTTTTTGTTAGGTTTTTTTGGCGTGTTCATCCGCTTCAGTAAGTAATTATGGCTTTCATTAATAAAATGCAATGATTTGGGTTAATCGAATAGGGTCTTAGCTACGAATAAAGCTAATGAGTATATAGTTTGCATCACATCTCCACGCCATTACTTCAGACTAATGAATAGATAATATTAATCAGCCATCCTACAAAACACATTAGACACGCGAGTGACATCACGTGATCAACGAAGAATAGAATCCTAAAAAAATAACAAGTTAGTTGCTTTCTAAGATATGATCATCGACTTTTAAAAACAATGAGAGTTCCGACTCTTTTACGAAATGCGTGAAAAGGTTATTCATCTCTGTCTCTTATGATGAACTGTTATAATTAGAATTTCTGTATGAACACATCACATGATCTTTTTTATTTTGTTTTTAAGTCGGTGAGGCAATACGTGTAAAATATGTTCAAATATTCAGAAATTAAAGGGAAAAGCGTAGTGTTTTACTGGGACTAATAGAGCGTTTTATAGAAAATAGACGCTTCACGAGAACAACAGCGGTAGAGCGTGATTAGAAACTAACGACATTAAAAATCTATTGTAGTAGTGATTAATGTTTAAACAGCATACGTATTACCGAACTACAATCATATCAGCAATGACGGTTTCAAATATGTAAATATATACAGCAAGCGTTCATTAGCAATTTTTGATACTTTCCAACGCTCACGAGTCATACAAAAAATATGTACACAGTTGCTTATTAGAAAGAGTGACGTATTAGGCATCTCCATAAGAGTTTAGGCTTACAACTTTAGTTCTTCATTTTCAAAGTTTTACTCGTATCTTCTCATTAGTTTTTGTTCATAAACTTTTATTAACAAATCGGCAATTTCTGTAACTAGAGTGCCGGGATGCGGATCTAAAAGTCCAAGGTTCGAGTACGCGATGTGCTACCGGACATGCACAGCACTTTCAACTGTGATGATGTTATAAAGGTGACAGTCAAATACGCTGTTCTATTAAAATTGACCGTAAAGGTATCGGGTACTGCTCATCTCTGGTCAGCAGTTGTTATTAGGAACGACTTCGTTTAAATTTTTGGCGTCTTAGATTTAACCGCTTAGACCACGTGCCGTATAAAGTATCGTTCAAGATTAAATATCAGATATTTGTAAAATAGAATTTTTTTCACCAAAATAAAAAATAAGTAATTCGCAGCCATTAGATAAATGAATCGATGCTGGGATGTTAGAAAAAGTAACCTCACTGTTAGATGTCGTTTGTTTTTTGTTTTGTTTTTTATCTTAATTTTTGAAAGTTGTATATCTCATCGCTGTGGTTTGCTGTTCACTGTAGTGTAAACGCTATAATTCTATTAATACAGTTTCTCATTTGAATTTCGTAGCTCAAAGAAGTTGTTCAGAAACAAATGTATAAGCCACGCAGAAGTGGAAGTGAGTACATTTAAGAACCATCTATCATTTTCTAAATGATAGAAAACTGCATATCATTTAATTTTCTTATGACCTACTTTGGTTCTTGCTTTTGCTGTGAAGTTTGTCCAGCGGAAACACGTGAACTTTTAAAGGAAGTATTATCATTCGAAATCAGTTCCTCTACAGAACACCAGAGTGCTAAATGAAACCAGTTTGATTAGTGACACTATTATGGGTAACGGAATAAGATAAAAAATTAACAATGAAGTATGGTTAGCACATTCTTTGACATCTATAATACGTAAAGTCCCTACAGCTGTTCAATTACAATACTTTTACTTCAGTATGATAACAGAAGTAAAATGTAAGTTTTCAATGTGTATTAAAAACACAAGTCTGTGTGAAAAGTAAATTACCTGACGTCAAAATATTAATATATCTAATAATTTGTAAATTCATTACTATTGTTATAATATGTATACATTATAAATAAATTTTAGAACTCAGTACTACCTTTACTTTTTAAATGAAACCAAAGTTGTTTATCTTTATTATTTTCTATCTAGACAAATAATTTTTTATCATTTTACGCCCTTTATAGGAAGCGGCCAGATTCAACTTTGGCAGTTCCTACTGGAACTTCTCTCGGATAGCAGCAACGCCAATTGTATCACTTGGGAAGGAACCAATGGCGAGTTCAAATTGACAGACCCTGATGAAGTTGCTCGCCGTTGGGGGGAGCGCAAGTCAAAACCCAACATGAACTACGATAAGCTCAGTAGGGCACTACGCTACTATTACGATAAGAACATAATGACAAAGGTTCACGGGAAGCGTTATGCCTACAAGTTCGACTTTCAGGGCCTAGCCCAAGCCACTCAGCCCACAGCCGCAGACCCGACTTCTTACAAGTACCAGTCAGATCTCTTCATGTCGGGATACCACCACAGCCCTAAGCTGAACTTTGCAATGGGTGCTCACACTGGAATACCTTCCACTACAGGAACCATATTTCCGTCACCGACGCCATATTGGACCAGTCCGAGTGCCAACTTGTACTCCAACATAGCAGCAGCATCCACGCATACCATGCCCCACCACCCAAGTCACGTTACCTCACACATTGGCTCGTACCCACATTACGCATGACCTTTGTACATAGAAACGAATAAGTGTTATTACTTCTGTTGAAGCTAGATTTTATAATACTTGGAGAGATTAGCGTGAAAGTGGATATAACTTTATTGTGCATTTCGCGAGTGATGTAAGCTTCACTTAACTACGGTGGGATATGACGTAAAGATAATTTTACGTCCAGCACGTCTGTTGAGAAAAACACGCCAACAATAGAACTTGTAAATCTAATAAAAGTTGACGTGTACAAATACTACATCATTTCGTTATTTTGGGGAAACATATCCTTAAGCGAGGATAACGTCTTTAAACATGTAATGCCGTATATTTATATATGTATAATAATTGCACGTGTTTTCCAAAACACATTCCTTGCAGAGAAGTTACGTCTGAGAGTCACCAGCTCATGGACTATCATTCCCACACCATTTCTGTCTGTTAGTATCTCCCCCACCTACCAGGGTACATTGTTAAACACATTCAAGATGAAAGAGTTATTTCAATTGAATTATCCCAGTTTATTCATTTTTCAATAAGATTCTTCAAGCTTTGCTATTTTGCAGTTATAAGTTTATTTTTAGTATTACGTGTCTATATATATATATATGTATATTCATATAATAATCAGTTTGTTATAATATTTTAACTTAAGTCGTAACGAACAATATTGTCCCACCTTCTTCGCTTACGATATATCAGATAAAAATCTAGTCTTATTAAACTAAGGAAAGATATACGACAACAATGACTTTTGATAGGGTTAATATTTTTTATTTATATTTGAATCTATGGGACACATTAGGATTAATATAATCGTTTACCCAGGTGAAGCCAGCGTAGTAGTTTTTGTTTTTTTTTTTTTTTTTTTGCCACAAAGCTTAACCGTATCTTAAACCGATATTACAATTTTGTGCGCAAGGAGTGGTAACATTTATGTAGCACGAGGTTTGTTAAGTGACAATGGTAAGTAGAAAATAGACCATTCTCTTAAAATAGTGGGTATTATGACCAAAGAGGAAAATACAACTAGAGCTGATAAAAAATGAACCTCGGGAAATGTAGCTCTATCATTTTGTAGCTGTTCATTTTACACGCGAACGAATATGATACAAAAATCTGAGTTACTCATTAGGAGAACCATGTTCTTTAATGAAATGTTATTTGCTTCAAGAACTGCCTTAGGTATTTGGCGTTGATTCACGAGATATATCAGATATGTCGTAGCCGAAACGAACGTCTCGTATGTCCTAGTTCCACAGAAACCGGGTGTGATGAATCTCAGAACAAACAACTCACGCTTTTAATTTAATTGTTATTGAAGTGAAATACTTTCGCGTAACCAAGTGTGGTAACGTTAATGTCCTAATAAGCTATCAACAATATGTTTTAAAGATGAAATTAACTACTTTATTTCTTACGTTACTAACTACCCCATCATGTTATATCTAATTATTTTCATATTTCAATAATTGTTCATAGTACGCTGCTGGTTTATAACGAAGTATGATATCATTTGATACGTGTGTGTGTGTTTTTTTACTATTTTTGAGACCCATTTTTTATACTAGTTTTTTTCAGTTATTTATATTCACGATAAATGTTAATTAATATATCCACCCAATCTAGTCGGAATCTAGTCGTAAAAACTAAAACATTGTTACGCTTGTTTTACTTCTTGTGGTTTGTTTATAGCACATGGTTGTTCGTACGACTTCCCTCATACGGATTCAATAGATCTTGCTGTGATGTTGTTATGTACCGCTAGGGTTTATTGTGTGCAAGTTAAAATTAATCAAAATGCCCTAAACACATGACAAATTTGTTGGCATATTTCGTGACGTAGGTTTCGTATACTGTATATTCCTTCTAATCAACTTTCAGTAGCACGTGGCATGCTAGTGAATAAAATATACCATAAAAACTACTTTGATGGCCTCCGTAGACTCAAATACAAACGGGGTAAAACTCAGGTTAAAAAGTTGACTTAATTGTTTCAAGACGTATTATTCCAAATACTCCCTTGTATAAAAATACCCTATACAACTTAGATATTGTTGCAAGTTATAATGTACATTCACATATACTGCTACATATGATACAGGTACTACTAATTGTTAATTAAAATGGTTTCAGATCTATAAAAGGTATGTGTGTTAATATATATAATTTACATTTTCTTTATTTTTCCCGCATTTTTGTTTTGTTGTTTTCTGCACTAATACAGTGTTCATTTGTGCTAACTCTGTTTAATGTAAGATAAAACACGATATTTGTGAATTATTTGCCAAACAAGAAAACACGTTTGGTTATCGTTAGGTCACATTGTCCTCTAGTACCTGTAAAGGTTTAGATCACTGGAATAATTTCACATTCACCAATGTTGAGGTAAGGGGTGAATCTAGGGTATGATCCTGATTTGAAGTTTTCAGTGATTTTTGAATAATATCATTTTGATACATATAACTTGTCTCCAAACTTTGATAGTTTCTTCCGTTTTTTTTATTATTATTTCAAAACGTGTTTTTCGTTAGTAATTTAATTCTCTCCAAGTACACTTCTCACAACAAACTATTTATTTATTTACATATTAATTGGATGTAGTGTGCTTATTACGCATTTCACAAATACACATGAAAACAATGTGGAAATGTTTATCTTTATTTTTGATAAGAGCAAAAAATGTGATAAAAAAGAGAAATTGAAACAACGGGCAACATTTGGATGGAACTGATTAGTCCATCAGGGTCAAAGAGAGTTTCACCTGAGATGGCAAAGTACTATTACTTGTAACACAGGACAGTTATGACAAAACTACGTGATTTTAGTCTAATTTGTTTTCCCTAAACGTGGCCACATTTTCGATCGCTTTTGTACAAGTTTATCCTTGCACCAGTTTATAAATCGAAACGGACAAAAATAACTTAAACCTAAACTACCTACAAATAAATGGCCTAAGTATGGGGAATCCCGTGTCACCAGTGCTAGCCAACACTTTTATGACACAGATTGAATCTCAAGCGATCAATTCAGTCTTACACTCACCACTATACTGGTACAGGTATGTAGACAATGTACTACATAACACCAGAAAGTAAATACTACTGTATCTCGACTCCTCATAACTAAGTTAAATACGCACTATTTTGTTAAGTGTATACTTCCTCAGTCGATACGTATACAGACTCATGAAAATAATACATTACAAAGTAGAAGCAAACTACACCTAGCGATAAATCCATTCAATAAACATAAATCTAAATAAGAACATGCTTTTTGTCACATATGCTAATTAGCTGAAACTGTAGTTAGAAAAGGTCACGTGCATTATTTTATTTTGACGATTTTGGTTATTACGTAGCCATATTTAGGATATTTTATTTGCTTTTCTAGTCGCCATATTTTTCGTATATTAGGTCCACGAGTCTAGTCAAGAAGGTATTTGTCAATTGCGAAGAAACCATCACTCAAAACTGTAAAGTATAACACTATATTTAAGGTCTGTTGACTGTGTTTAATATTCAAGAATAACCATAATATTTAACACATTATACTTAAAAATGTTCTAAGATTTGTGAGCTAAATACCAAACTGTGATTGGATAATTAAGAAGTTGTGACTGGCTAAACTAACACTACTGTACATAAGGTATAAAGTTGATGTTTGTTTTTTTATAATAAAAGTATGATTTCCCCACAAAGTCAAGTTTTTGTTATTCGATGTGATTTATATAACTTTATTTACACGTCACGTAAAATGATATTTAGAGATATTACACACAACATTAAGTACGTGCAAAGAAAGTTATTTCTGTTAAAAAAATCACAAGATTAATACGTAGAAAATACTTATATAAGGTGATGGTTGAATCCTTAGATTCACCGAGTTATTCCTGGGTCAGTTGACTCTTCTCACCTTAAATTCATCCCAGTTACACACTATCTTTAAAACTTAACTGTAATACGTCGATCAGATTCCACTTGCGATGTTAACCCTCGAGTGTCTTTTATAAACAAAACTAATCTGTTAATCGTATTCTATCTTGTCATGAATGAATGACTTCTGAGTCATTACATCCCAAGACCTTAGCACGTAACTGTGACCTTTGACCACGTTATGTCAATAGAATACCACCTGTGACTCTGACCTTTCACATACACTGAGTAGCATCAGTTATCCTATAATTTTTACTAATTTCACAATTTTATAGGCCGAGCAATCATAGCGGAGTATGGATTCCATGTTTTAGTAATTTCAAATGACTGGTTTTAGAGGAAGAACTAGTTGTTTTAATAGCTTACAAGCACAGATTTTTCATGTGAAACCACGGGCAGGATGCTACCCCAAACACTGATTGCACTTTTCTTCAGAAGGAAAAATCAGAAATATTATCGTTCTATCAATTCAATAAAACATTCAATACATTATCCAGTGGAATGTTTACTGTTCACTCACACATAGATGTGAAGATAGCTTTAAAACGAAAAAAAAAAAAAAGCCAGTTTATTTTATTTATGTTTTTCTTAGGATGGAACTTCCTTAGTTTTGAATAGATATTTTTACGTAATGTTACTTAAATACATTTGTCGTGACATTTTTAAGTGATAAAATTATTTATCAAAGCGTTATATATTGAAAACAATATTCAACCTTAATTCTTGACACAATACAGTATCTTGTTGTTTTTTTCGTATTCAGTTAATTTATCATATAATGTTTAAGGAAAAACTGAAAATCTAAATATTGTTACTGTTATCTAGCGATGAAAGTATGGGCATATCATTAAGATATTGCTTTGGTAGTAAGATATGTAAAGCCATTTATAAATCTTGTTCCTTTAGTGTTAAAAGTCAAAATATGTCACATACAAATATCCTGCCTCTAGTGGTGAACATGCTGTGTATACAAATATAGTGCCTTCATTAACGAAAGCTCCCAGAGGATCAGCGGCAAGTATACAAACTTAGAACGCTAAAATTCTAGTTTCGATACTCATAGTGGGCAAAGCATAGATAGCCTACTGTATAGATTTTTGTTTAATAAAAAAAATACCAATGAAAATGATGGTATTTCATGTACAAGTATAGTGCTACTAGCTATGGAAAGCTTATATGTCTTCTACGAATATTATGCCTCTAGTGGTAAGAAAGGATATAGTTTACGTTGTCAATAACGTAAATCGTGTCTCTAGTGGTGAAATATGTAAAAATGCCTGCTATAAATATAACATTTTTATAATATAGTGAAAATGTTTGAGGAAAAAAAACAACAACACACGTTCTGTTATAACAATGCAATTGTTTTACGCGAAGCAGAATAAACAAAGAATCTTTTGATGTAAGTATAAAGTTAACTGAATTGGTTCTCAAACTTGTTCTTAGGTTTATTTATAGTTTTCATAACAAGGTTGTTTTTTTCTACAGAAGAACGAAACTAAGCAATCAACTGTGTCCATCGCAGGGAATCGAGCACCGAATTATAGCGTTGTATATCCGTTGACTTATCGCTGTCTCACTGTGAAAAACAAATAAATAAAAGAAATGGATTTAAATAAGAACCGTGGTAGCACCGCTAGGTGGCGTCTATGAATAAACCACGTAAAATGTATATACGCTTATGTATATACAAAATGAAATTTAAATATGTTGTGATAACTAACATATGATTTATTTAACTTTTATTGTGCCGTATCAGATACGCATATGGCGTTAGAAACCAAGCTGAGATCAAAGTTTTATAGTTAAACATATATATACATACACTGCTGGCCAAAATCTTAAGACCAATGAACATAAAGGAAAAATATGCATTTTGCGTTGTTAGACTCAACCACTTATTTGAGCAGAGCTTCGAAAGATGAAAATAAAAAAAGGGAAAATAAAAATAAACAACTTTTTTAGCATTTAATAGGGAAAATATGAACACTGTGAAACTAGCCTAAATATTAGCTGATCAAAAGTTTAAGACCATACTGAAACGAAGCGTTAAACGGTAAACACGTAACAAAATGTAGTCATTTGTGTTCAAGAATAAGCGTTGTCAACATTTCTAACTGACATTTCTTGTGTTACATTGGGTAGAAACATGGCAAAGGCTAAAACGTTGACAGAGTTTTAACGTGACAGAATTGTCGAGCTGCAAAAGCATGGTCTCTCTCAACGTGCCATCGCTAGTGAGATTGGGCGTAGTAAAACTGCTGTTACAAATTTCTTAAAAGACCCTGAGGGATACGGAACGACAATTTCAAGTGGTCGGCCAAAGAAAATTTCGCTGGCGTTGAGCAGGAGGATTTGACGGGTTGTCCGGCAAGACACCAGCCGATCGTCGAACCAGATTAAGGCCCTTACGAACGCAGAATGCAGCTCAAGAACAATAAGACGGCATCTACGAGAGAAAGGCTTTAAAAACTGCAAATGTCTTCAAAGGCCACGCCTCCTTCTACACCACGAAACAGCTCGGTTAAACTTTGCTGAGAAGCACCAAACATAGAACGTAGAAAAGTGAACGAAGGTTTTGTTCTTTTATGACAAAAAATTAAACCTGGATGGTCTAGATGGCTTCCAACGTTATTGGCACGATAAAGCTATCCCACCGGAGACAATTTCTACAAGACACAGTGGAGGAGGTTCCATCATGATCTGGGGTGCTTTCTCCTTCCATGGAACAATGGAGCTTCAAGCTATACAGGGGCGTCAAACAGCGGCTGACTACATTGGCATGTTGGAGAGAGCATCCTTATTCACTGAAGGCCCTCGCTTGTGTGGAAATGACTGGATCTTTCAGCAGGACAACGCTGCAATCCACAATGCCCGCAGAACAAAGGCCTTTTTCATGGCGAATAACGTGATTCTTTTGGACCATCCAGCGTGTTCGCCCGAAATGATTCCCATTGAAAATGTTTAGGTGTGGATAGCAAGAGAAGTCTGTAGAAATGGGCGTCAATTCCAAACAGTGCATCATCTTTGTGAAGCCATCTTCCACACTTGGAATAACATTCCAGCCAGCCTTCTGCAAACACTTATATCGACAATGCAAAGCGAATGTTTGAAGTTATTCGCAATGACGGCAGTGCAACTCACTACTGAGACCTCTTGTTGGGCATTTCCTACCCTGTTTAGGACTTCTTTTTGGTATGGTCTTAAACTTTTGACCAGCTTGTATTTAGACTAATTTCATAGTGTTTACATTTTCCCTATTAAATGCTATAAACGTTTTTTATTTTTATTTTCCCTTTTCTTATTTTCATCTTTCGAAGCTCTACTCAAATAAGTGGTTGAGTCTATCAACACAAAATGCATATTTTTTCTTTATGCTCATTGGCCTTAAAATTTTGGCCAGCAGTGTATGTCAATATTTGCACATACATTACACGTCGTGTAGAAAATTTTCGATTGTTTTCAAACAATTAGTGAATTATGTAACCAAACATTACCATAAGCAAGCACGTTATGTCTTCCTCTACTAAATAAAACAATATATTTTTATAAAGGTTACACTGCACAAGAAAGTTTTTGCTTCTTGAACACTGTTGGGTGTTCCTTATAAGGTTTTGGCTGCTGATCACGAAAATCACTTCTAAATTTGCCCATTGCGTACCGTTTCATCGAAATCTTCAGTTTTGTCATGTTTTTTCTTGTGCTTGTGTCCAAATATTTTCGTTTTTGTAAGAGACCTATGAACAATGTTTTGTGCAGTCTGGACATATCCAGGCATGAAATCAGACAAGGTTGGAAGCTGTTCTGTGGAAGTATGTAGCCCGGGCATGCCTGGGCAGGCCGGAGCCAGCTTGACACTGTCTCAGCAGGCTATAAAAGTGGCTTGCATACATGGATGCTGTTCATTGGATTAATATAGACCTTATAGTGTGTACGTATTGTTTCAGAATATAGCATTGCCTCAGTAACACTGTAACAAGTAAGTTAGATGTTGTAAACGTTTTACAGAACGATTGGTGTCGGTCAATATGTCTCGTCAATGTAGTAACAGCCGCGATACATTCTGCTATATTTGTGGCGAGTATACGCTTGTTCATCAGAGACGCTCAATGACTGCTCTTGTGAAGAAAGCATATCATCTGTACTTCGGCTGTAAAATTGGTGATCAAGACCAGGAATGAGCGCCTCACATTTGTTGTGCGACATGTGCTGTCTGTCTGAGAGCTTGGCTCAGAGGCACTCGAAAGACAATGCCGTTTGCTGTCCGGATGATATGGAGAGAACAGAAAGACCATGTGATGGACTGTTACTTCTGTTTGACTAATGTGTTGGTTTCTCCGCCAAAAACAAGAAGTCAATTGAATACCCTAATCTGCCTTCAGCAATAAGACTCGTACCACATGACGACAGTCTTCCAATTCCGACACCACCAGAGGAGTGGACCTCAGACGAACTAGATGAAGAAACTGCAATGCAGGGAAGTGACACTGATTCGGATTTTGAACCGTGCTCCTCAGGCGATCTACATCTCATAACACAGTCAGAATTAAACGATCTGGTCAGAGATTTGGGTCTGTCAAAAGCAAAAGTCGAATTGCTGGGTTCCAGACTGCAGGAATGGTGTTTGCTGTCACAAGGTACGAAAATTTTGTTTTTTGAAACCGCCAAAATGATATAACCAAATTCTTTGCACAAGTTGACAGTCTCTGTTTCTGTGTTGACATCGAAGGATTATTCTCTGCTTTGGGTTGTGACCATGACCCGCAAGTGGCGTCTCTTTATTGATTCTTCAATGTTAAGCTTCAAAGCTGTTCTGACAACGTTCACCCTTCAATGCCTGTTGGTTATGCAACACATATGAAAGAAACCTATGAGAACACGGAAATGTTGCTAAAGCACATCCAGTACTGGAATATCTGTAAAGATCTGAAAGTCGTTGCTCTGTTACTGGGACAGCAGCTCGGCTATACAAACTACTGTTGTATCATCTGTGAATGGGATAGTCGTGCCAACGAGTCACATTATTCTAGACAGAGGTGGTCACTCCGTAAAACGTTAGTTCCAGGACAGAAAAATGTGGCGCATGAACCGCTTGTCGACCCGGCAAATATTTTTTTGCCTCCTCTTCACATAAAATTGGGGACTTATGAAGAATTTCGTGAAAGCAATGAACAAAGAAGACGAAGGTTTTCGTTATTTAAGACAGATGTTCCTAAGAATAACTGAGGCCAAGATCAAAGAGGGCATTTTTGTTGGCCCTCAGATCAGACATGTTATGAGTGACAAGCTGTTCGAAGATCTGTTAGTTGGGCCAGAAAACATTGCCTGGAAAGCCTTCAAAGACGTTGTTGACAATTTTCTTGGCAATTACAGAGCCCCACATTACATTCAGCTGGTAGACAAACTTATCAAAGCATACAAAACAATGAAGTGCAACATCTAGATTCATTTCCTCCACTCACACTTGGACTTCTTTCACGCAAATCTCAGTGCTGTCAGTGACAAACACGGTGAAAGGTTTCACCAGGACATTGCAAGAATGGAAAAACGATGTCAGGACAACTGGAATCCGTCAACGCTTGCTGACTACTGTTGGACACTGCAACGTGATACACCGGACATTGAATACAAACGAAAATCAGGAGCAAAATACTTTTAATTATGTTGAACTTAATAGCGTATTAGAAACATAAATGCAATTAAATACGCTATTGCCGGTAAACAATTAATTGTCTATTTCTCAGAGTTCCTACATGATGAGGCAAAACCAAAATTATATTTGTGCATACCCACCAGGTACCTGTCACAATCAGCAAAACCTTTTTAGGAAGCAAAACTTTTCAAAAAAATTGCTGCGCAGTGTTATTAGCTGTAATTTCAAGTAGTTACATTTTAATTTTAATAAAGTAGAATAACTCCTTAATCATATAGAATTACCATTCATTACAAGTTAGACTGATACGTCTGATAAAAACACAATATTACAGCGTGCTAAAAGCTTCATGTCACTCGAAAGAGCGCATTCATGAAATTTGCTGAACGGCTTAAAATAAACATGTACATATATTGATCTATAAAGAATTGTGAGTTACAAAAAACGAGCCTAATTGATTTCATACGACCTAACTGTCACGGTGAGCCGAACTCGATTTTCTCTAGGCCTATCTCATAAATCACAAATTATTGAACAAATACATGTTAACAGTTTCTTCATTCAGGATTAATATATCAAGAAATTATCAATGTCCACTTGATTGCTTGCGTAATGCTTAACGATACCTACAAGATGCATTTTTATAAATATCAATCGAGGAGAATTGTTTATTTAATGATAGTTCATACCTGAGCCAAGTGGTGCTGCTGTAGTAATAAAGTGAAGGAGATGACAAATCAAAATCTAATTAAGTCATGAACAGTGATCAATTTAGTAGTAAAACATAATGAAACTGAATGTGTACGTTTTAAATACAAAACGTTGGCAACAAAACTTGCTGAGTATATTTGATACATCGGACATTGACGTAGTAATAAAATTAATAAGAGGGTACAGATCATATTAAAACTCTAACATACACTACTCTTTACAATGATGTCCCCACTTAGAACACAACATTACTCCTAGTAATGACCCACTCAGTATCCAGGTGATTCCTACACTACGTCTTGTAAAGACAGCTCAGTAATCAGGTGATTCCTACACTACGTCTTGTAAGTACAGCTCAGTAATCAGGTGATTCCTACTCTATTGCTTGTAATGACCCACTCAGTATCCAAGTGATTCTTGCACTACTTCTTGTAATGACCCACTCACTACCCAAGTGACCCCTACACTATTTGTAATGACCACTCAGTATCCAGGTGATTCCTACATTACTTCTCGTAACGACCCACTTAGTATCCATGTGACTCCTACACTACTTCTTGTAATGACCACTAAGTATCCAGGTGATTCCTACACTACTTCTTGTAACGACCCACTTAGTATCCATGTGACGTCTATATTACTTCTTGTAATGACCCACTAGTATCCAGGGGACCTCTACACTACTTCTTGTAATGACCACTCTGTATCCATGACTCCTAAACTTCTTCTTGTAACGACCCACTTATTATCCGGGTGACACCTACACTACTTCTTGTAATGACCCTACACTACATCTTGTATTCACTATCTATGTGACTCCTACACTACATCTTGTAATGATTCACTCAGTATCCAAGTGATTCTTATACTATTTGTAGTGCTCCACTCTGTATCCAGGTGATTCCTACACTACATCTTGTAATGACCCACTCACTATCTATGTGATTCCTACACTACATCTTGTAATGATTCACTCAGTATCCAAGTGATTCTTATACTATTTGTTGCTCCACTCAGTATCCAGGTGATTGTTTCACCACTTCTTATAATTCCCCACTCAGTATGCAGGTGATTCCTACTCTACTTCTTGTAATGTCATTGCCAATAATCCAGGTGACTCCTACGCTACTCCTCGTAATGTCCCACTAATAATCCATGTGACAAAGTTCTGGAATATTCCAAGTAGTGGTGCACCGCGTAGGATCCCGACGACAAAGTAGTTGTTTTTTTGGTGTAAAACCGCACAATAGAATATAAATATATTATATTCACCACATGGAATAGAATTCAGTATTTTAGCGTTATAAGTTTGTAACATCGACCAATCGAGAGACAGATGACAAAGTCCTGGAGTGTCTTCTATTCAGTTTCTCAATTTTACTGTAGTAAGTGTTATGCCTAGGTCACATTTAAGTATATCACGAATAATCAGATATAACTGGTTTGATGGAGAAATGTCTTGTGTTAGTTTGAATAATAATAGTTATGCAAACTGTGCGAAAATCGGAACTTGGTTTCAGACTAGTTATGATTATTAGACAAATAAACAATATTCTGATTATAGTCTTAAGTAGAACTGAATGTGCCTTAATCAAAAAAGTCAATAAGTTATAAAATTTATATTATTAGGGTTATCTAATCCAATGAAGGATTTATAAAAATATTAATATTAGTTAATGAAAGAATACTAGTTAATTCTTCCGATTGATTTAAAGACTGCTTAAATATTATCTGTTACGTTATCTGTTACATTACATTCAATATTTGGTTTTTATTATTTTATAAATGTCAGGATTATGTAAGCTAAAATCAGAGGTAATTATACCACATAATGTTAAAGGCAGTAAGTAGATACTGTAAGACAGCTTACAAAAATAATACTGTTATTCTCTGACACAGCAGAGTTCTAAACATTACAACAAGATCTCAGGAAATCTAGCTTGGAGTAAGATCTTTTGAGATATCTATCACTAAATCTTCAAATCTCCTTTGTTATCAGTGAAAAGTTAAGAAAAAACGACTTTTACACTACAGATAAATATTTAAAAAAATCTTCTTATCTGAACCAACGTTTCGCATTTGCGACTTCTTCAGGGTTAATATAATTAAGTTAAGTATCCATTTTAAAGTTTTTTGTTTTAAATAAAGATTGTTTATTGTAACTGTTTATTTCTCTTTAGTCTTCATTTATTTATCGCAACTCAGAGGACATACTACTACATTCGCAGTAAACATCTTGTCGAATCTTCTGTTATTGAACGGATCTTTCTTGTGGTTCTGAGTGGAATCAATTTTACATGGAAGTACCCCACAGTGTACACGTTGGAATTTAACCTTTGTTTTAGTGTTTTGAATATGTTCAGATCTTCTCGTCAGTTATATATGTAGATCAATTGCAATAACTAGGGTAACATTTTAAACTGGCTTTGAAGGTTATATATGCATCCTGATGTCTACGTTTAGATTCACTCGCCAGTTGTTTATGTAGATCAACTATAATAGCCATGGGATGACATTTTAACTTTGTTCTGATTGTTGAATATGGATTCCAATGTGTTGATTCACTGCTATAAAATTTATGTTCGTATCTACACATTATTCCGTCTTGAATAACAACAATGATGTTGACTTAAGGTTCTCTACTAATTGTTTATATAACATCTACACCGACATTCCCACATCTTGAACACCTACATCGTATGATTATTTAACGTTCTCTCTTCAGCATGCGCACATATTCTACAATTTATACGTTAATGTTTTCCATGCAATTCTGTATTTTAAATATCTAAATATCTTCTTCTGGTTCTTTCTAGTCGACCATACGGTTATAATATCTGTTATGGGATACTGACGCGGTCCAATATATCAGACTCCTAGTGTCTCTTTTTAGAAATATTCATTTATTCTAACTTTTGATCGTATAAAGATTCATTTTAAATTTGTTTCAAGGTAATAGTTGAATTCGTAAAGCTCAAAAAAATATTAAAAAATTACATCAAACATTTTTAGACTTAAAGGACAAGCTCGTGTCTCATGAAAGTCATTAATAGGCATACTTTACTAAATATATCAGTTGATGATATTATATTTGTTTATCTGGCAGCGCACCTCTGCTGAACCGAGCAGAGTGTTGTAGAGGGGAAAATAACGTTTAGTAGAATTCAGTTTGACAGCAACATTCATAACATATTAACTAAACAAAGGTAAATCACTTGCCTTAGTTGATTTTGTAATGAAGAGAACTAACGCTTCACATCATTTCAGCTGGACACAATATTCTCTGTAAGCTGTAAAATTACAGCATTAAGCCAAACAAACTAGAAATCAGTTGTGATGCGTTAGTATAGTTAATGTTTAGAGGACTAACGCTTCAAAACGCTTCAACATTTCAGCTGGACACAATATTCTCTGTAAGCTGTAAAATTACAGCATTAAGCCAAACAAACTAGAAATCAGTTGTGATGCGTTAGTATAGTTAATGTTTAGAGGACTAACGCTTCAAAACACTTCAACATTTCAGCTGAAAACAATATTCTCTGTAAGCTGCAAAATTATAGCATTAAGCCAAACAAACTAAAAATCAGTTGTGATGCGTTAGTATAATTAATTTTTAGAAGACTAACGCTTCAAAACACTTCAACTGGTGTTCCTAGCACGTTGCAGAATTACAACATTAAATAAACAAACATAAATTAGTTGTGTTACGTTTGTGTTGCTTATTTTGTTTAATAAGCTTATTAAATTTGACAATATTTATACAAATCAGGCCACGTCGTAAATAAGTTTGCTAGTATGTGATATAAATTCCTAGATCCTTGTGTAAGTTTTGCTATGTAATTAATTCGTGTTATAAATTTGGATTATTTTTTGATAAAACGATAAAATGTGGTGTAGAATTTACATATTACGCCCTCACTAAATTTTACTATTTGTCTAAAAATTTGGTTATATCGTAAGTTTTGTAAATCTTTTTTTACACAATGTCTGAACTAGAGGGATTGGATATATTTTACGAATTTTACGTACATGTTAGATTTTTTACCAAATTTACCTCGGAGAATGAACGTCATATATACTCCCGAAAGGTTTTATTTCTTATCTTTTAGTTGGCAGTTGTTTTCATAAGTGGGTTTGAAAAATGATTAGATAAACTAATGATCTACAACGTTACTCTCTTCCAAAAACATTACGTATTAAAAGATAATCAATAGAGATAAACAAGCATTAAAAACCTAAGCCTTAAAGTCAAATACATTAAAAATCAAGCTTCATTTTCAAGCTGTATATCTCTGGTTAGTGGTTGACGAAGCGGATGCATCTCGCAGATCGCCACTTGGGCAATTTGTTGTTGTTATTTGTGTACAGTCCTGTACAATGGGGACTAGAACCCTCTATTTCAGCGTTGTAAGCATGTAAACGTACCACTGAAACATAAAAGAACTAGAGAAACACAGATCTAGGTAATTTGTTTAATTTAGCCATAATTGTCTGACTTAGACATTGGTTAAAAAATCACTTGAGTTCTGGTTTAATGCTCTGAGAAACATACACGTAAACAATTTCATAATTTTAAGAATGATAACTACACACAACAAAAAGATCAATGACGTCAGTATTTATACCAACCAATAGAAAATGACGTAATACTAAGAACGAGGTAAGGTTGGATTTTCAAAGCATCTTCACACAAAATATAAGCTCCCAGAAACCTTTCTCTTTATCACTTCTAGAACAAAAATGAACAACACATAAAACTCACTCACTTTATCTACATTAAACTGTACAGTTAACTACAGTTCTCAAACTCCATCAGATGGATAGATTATCAACAAACCCGCACGTGTATTAGAATTAATCTGCCAGGACACTAAATCAGAAGATTTATGGCTCACAACTCTTTACCGAAAATTTCGAAGTTCGGGACTGCGTGTGAACTATTAGAGTGATGGCAAAATCCTACTATTCGATAAGACAAAAGTAATCAAAGGGTTGGCAGCGGTTGTTGTTAACTAGCTGCCTTTCCCACAGTCTGTCAATTAAAAATTAGGAACGGCTCAGCGAAAACAGTTCTTATTTTCTTTTTGCTGGGAATTATAAATAAACAAACGAAACCAACTTTCGTAGTACACCTTCATCATAATAGCGAATGGAATAAACTAGTTGGTCAAGGTTTTTATAGCCTATAAAAGTGAAAAACACAATTGAAGGTCACATAGAGTCTCGTTAATAAAACAGAAATTACTTCGTACATATACACATATATTGATAATTACTGAAAAAAAAAGAGAAAATATTGTATGTGTGCGTGTGTGTTCGTATAAAACTGGATATTACTTCGTATTGGAAAATGTTTTCCATTACTTTGTTGAAACGTATAAGAATAGGTTGATTAGCAACTACCGCAACAAACATTGCCGAATACAGCGGACACATTGTGTGAGTGATTAATAAACTCTAAGTTAAGAGTCGTGACTAAGGCATTTAAACAAAGAAGTCAAATGCTTCTAGGGACTTGGTGAGAGTTACATTATTCTCCTAGAGTTAGCTGCTAGCTCACTTCCGGTCTTACTTATATTGTCTTCGCTTCCCCTTCAGCTTCTACTATTTTGCATTGCTAATAGCCCATTCAACCGAACCACATTTTAACTATTGGTGCAGAGAGATAGAAACTCATCGTTGTGTCGTCAGCTTGCATAGAACCAGGCTGTTAAGTGGGTTTATGTTGTCTCCCAAACAGAGTAGTAATACCATTCCTCGTATCGTAGAGCACAGGCTACGTTGCTAGGTTACCAAGAGGGTTGACGCACGTAAGCCCGTGTTGCACTTAAACAGTCGTCACGCGGATTCAAAAGGGGGTGGGCGTCTATTTGGAATTGATGTAACAAATAATTTTCAGCCAGAGAAGAGAGGAAGGGGGCAACATACTAAAGGAAATCTGATAAGAGCAACGATCAGCTGCTCACAACACTTGTAGTCAGTTTTCTGCCACATTTAAATCTTCCACGAAACGGTAGAGGGCTCAAATTATTGATGTGGCTACAGAATTCTTCTCGAAATATTTGGGAACTGTTGATGAGCTATCGATGTATGAGATGATTAAAAACACAGTTTTTGTTTACGATTGATACTGTGTATTTAATTTTAGATTGTCACAAATTACTCGCCCTTCAAGTACTTTGTGCTAACTTCTATTGCGAATATTAACATATGCACTCCGCTTGAGACAGCTGATGTCAGTTTTTCTAAAGAAATTGACTTTCAGATAAAACACGCTTTTATAATAAAAATTACTTTGGGTAATTGTGTATTAGTAGATACCCGTAAAATATTTGTGGTCAAATTAGTATGTTTAATGTAACAGTACTTCTTTAAACACAATATTTCTAGAGTAATACAAAATAATTATAATCGCAGACACCGAAATAAATAAGTCCACTTGTCTTAGGCCTAACATTAATTAAACCTTTATTACGTTTGTTTGTTTGTTTTTGAATTTCGTGCAAAGCTACACGAGGAATATCTGCGCTAGCCGTCCTTAATTTAACAGTGTAAGACTAGAGAGAAGGCAGCTAGTCATCACTACCCATCACCAACTCTTGGGCTACTCTTTTACCAACGAATAGTGGGATTCACCATCACATTTTAACACCCCCACGCCTGAAAGTGCGAGCATTTTTGATGCGACAGGAATTCGGACCCGCGACCCTCAGACTACGATTCGAGTGCCTTAACCAACTGGCCATGCCAGGCCTCTCTTTATTATGTACGGCCTACATTCGATAAAGATGTAAATAAAAAACTGTAGTTTGTGTATGTTTTGTTTTTGCTCTAAGTTAGTTAGGGCTAAACTTTACCGTATCTAAGATTATCAATAAATAAGCTAATAGTATTATTCTACGACCTAATGTTAGGCCTTAAAAACTTTCATAAGCTTTAAATATGTTGTTGTATAACATGCTAATTTAATCATATGAACATCTGCTTTTTGTTTAATGAACTGCGCATACATGCGCATTTAGATAGTAAGGTGCGCACGCATTTTCATAAAATAGAAAATCGAGTATTAAAATAATAGATTTTACACAGCTAATGTTTCTGTAGTAAACGCTTTTAGCTTGTTTAAAATTTTCTCGCAAAGCTACACAAGTTGTTCCTAATTTTCAACTGATAGACTAGATGGAAGGCAACTAATCAGCAACATCCTCCACCAACTCTTTCACTACTGATATAAGTATGAATAGTGGAACTTCTTGCAATATTTCTGTTATTGTTATAACGCACCCACAACCCGAAAGTGATAATCACGTTTTTGTTGTTATTTTTTTTGCGTTTTCTAGATGCGACAGGGCGCGAACTAAGGAACTTTGAATTAAAACTCCGGAACGCTATCCTCTGGGCTGCGCTCTGCTTATATCAGAAGAAACCAGCATAGGAGATTACAATTACAGAGAAATAAAAAGAACATGTATCAGTCTAACACCGTACTGATAGTCAGTAGTAGAAAGAAACAATAAAAACTGTATCAGTCTAACACCGTACTGATAGTCAGTAGTAGAAAGAAATGATTAAAAACTGTATCAGTCTAACACCGTACTGATAGTCAGTAGTAGAAAGAAATGATTAAAAACTGTATCAGTCTAACACCGTACTGATAGTCAGTAGTAGAAAGAAATGATTAAAAACTGTATCAGTCTAACACCGTACTGATAGTCAGTAGTAGAAAGAAACAATAAAAACTGTATCAGTCTAACACCGTACTGATAGTCAGTAGTAGAAAGAAATGATTAAAAACTGTATCAGTCTAACACCGTACTGATAGTCAGTAGTAGAAAGAAATGATTAAAAACTGTATCAGTCTAACACCGTACTGATAGTCAGTAGTAGAAAGAAACAATAAAAACTGTATCAGTCTAACACCGTACTAATAGTCAGTAGTAGAAAGAAACAATAAAAACTGTATCAGTCTAACACCGTACTGACAGTCAGTAGTAGAAAGAAACAATAAAAACTGTATCAGTCTAACACCGTACTGATAGTCAGTAGTAGAAAGAAATGATTAAAAACTGTATCAGTCTAACACCGTACTGACAGTCAGTAGTAGAAAGAAACAATAAAACTGTATCAGTCTAACACCGTACTGATAGTCAGTAGTAGAAAGAAATGATTAAAAACTGTATCAGTCTAACACCGTACTGATAGTCAGTAGTAGAAAGAAACAATAAAAACTGTATCAGTCTAACACCGTACTGATAGTCAGTAGTAGAAAGAAATGATTAAAAACTGTATCGGTCTAACACCGTACTGATAGTCAGTAGTAGAAAGAAACAATAAAAACTGTATCAGTCTAACACCGTACTAATAGTGAGTAGTAGAAAGAAATGATTAAAAACTGTATCAGTCTAACACCGTACTGATAGTCAATAGCAGAAAGAAATGATTAAAAACTGTATCAGTCTAACACCGTACTGATAGTCAATAGTAGAAAGAAATGATTAAAAACTGTATCAGTCTAACACCGTACTGATAGTCAGTAGTAGAAAGAAACAATAAAAACTGTATCAGTCTAACACCGTACTGATAGTTAGTAGTAGAAAGAAATGATAAACACTGTATAAATCTAAGACCACCTTGCACAATGATTAGTTGGAGTCAGAAAAATATAACCACACGTAGCAATTTGATACCATTCTGGTTGTTTTCTTTTCAAACATATAGAATAATTCCGATATTAGGTGGTTAGGTGGAGAAGAGGTGGAGGTTATATTGCTTATATAATATTTCTGTGATAGGAATGATTGTCAAATCGTTTTTATTCCGGAACGTTTGTTTAAACAAAATCTGGGCCTTGAGTATTTTATAGAGGTGAACGAACCAGATCTTGAATCAAAAGATCCAAATATTGATATACCAAATCTTCGGGTTTGGTAATCAAGAAAGTTAATCATGCTATTTAGTAAACACTAGTACGCGGTTGGCGTTACTTACTGGTTGCTTTTATTTTCGTCGGCATTTTAAAATTAGGGATTGATATATATCTTAGGGTCTTTGAACTAGCGATTTATTTCATGTTTTGCGAAAGGAGCTAGGCCTGGCATGGCCAGGTGGGTTAAGACGTTCCACTCGTAATCTGAGGGTCGCGGGTTCGAATCCCGGTCGCACTAAATATGCTCACCCTTTCAGCAGTAGGGGCGTTATAATGTACGGTCAATCCCTCTATTCGTTGGTAAAAGAGTAGCCCAAGAGTTGGCGGTGGGTGGTGATAACTAGCTGCCTTCTCTCTAGTCTTACACTCCTAAATTAGAGACGGCTAGTGCAGAGCCCTTGAGTAGCTTTGCGCGAAACTAAAACAAACAAATAAACAAAACAAGCGAAAGGAGCTATGCAATTTGAAAGATACCAAATACCTAACACAATGATATTTTACCACAACACATTTCAAATTTCTTGCTCAGCGACTGTTTTCATTAAAACATTAACCTGTACCGTATAATACTGCAATTTAAGCAGTACTGATGCACAGTTATTTGTTTTCCAGCGCGAAAACAGGCACCTTTCTCTGAGGCTTATAAACACGGAAAATAATTTTATTTTCTATTGATATATATCGAAGGTTTTGAACAGTTGTACGTTACTAAATATTCTAGCGTATAACATATTTATTATTGTGGCTCAGTAGTGTCTTACAGCTTACAACGCAAAATTCGGGTTTGGTGGTGGTGCACAGATAGCCTGTTGTGTAGCCTTGTACTCAGTAACAAAACAAATGTTACACGTAAAATTAATCACCTTTTAGGTTGTGTATTACGTATACTCTCTATCATTTAGACCCATCATGGGTGGGCCCCTCCAGCGTATTGTGAAGTTTTCTTTTTAGACAATATTCTGAGGGACAGATTTTAAAAAGAAACAAGACCCAACTTGCTAATTCTGTATAATAACAACCCGTAAACAGGGTTATTCTTAACTTATATCAGGAAGTGTTTGTACAATATTAGGACATCTTTCACGTGCTAGTTACTAAAACAAACAAACTGCCGTTATACATACTCATCGGTCACCCTGGTGATCTGTGTTTAGTCTGACCCCCCCCTACCCATCTACCACCAGTTCTCTTCGGCGTCATTTACAAGCTCGAGGATCGCTCTTCATGTTTGCGGCTTGCTTCGCTGTGCACCATATTTACTCAAGTTTTTAAGAGGCTGGACTTTCTGCGTGGATAGTTTGTCATTGTAAACCTACCAGCAACGGTGTTCAATTAGATAGGGTCATCTTCCATCAGCTGTAGCGAGCTTATATCGTCGACGTTGTGTGCATTAGTAGGTTATATACGAAAGAAAAAAAAAATAACGGTCAGGTCTCTTTACCTCGATCGCATACGAAGACACGTGCTTTGTAAATTTGCCCCACTGCTTACAGCACGCAAGACTAGTCATACAAACCCTATAGTAGAAGTGGACGGGCACTAAACAACGCTTGCTTCCTGAAGCACGTGAGATGTCACGTGAATAATGCAATACATTATATCATGGGTAAAAGTCTGGAACCAATTAGAAGGTAGAATTTCACGAGGCAGAGATTCGATCACTTTTTCCGTAAGAATTATTCGATACGAAATACGATCGTTGTTTGGCTTATCTTTGTTTGGAAAGAGTTGTGACTTTACGCGAGTGCAGTCCACAAAGTACCCTATAACGTATTCGGAGAGCTTAAAGTATACTGAGTACTGTCAACATTTTTTAAACTTATCAGCAGCACCTTACAAATCTGTTATTGTTCTCCTAGCTTTGAAGATGTATAAATACGTCAAGAGGCATCTGATAAAAGAAAATACACATAATTCTTGTATAAATTATACGTCCGTTAGGTATATGCTAATGTATATAATTTAAACTTGGGTTTTACCGAGAACTGAATTTTCTAATATGGTAACATAGAGAATAATGTTCTATCTAATTTTTTTCAAAACATGCACGGAAGTGCGCTACCGATTTAATGTTAGAGAGAGGGGTTATTTTTCGACCATCGACCCTATTGTATCATTAGGATTAGCCATAAAAATCTAACAATATTTTGTTTTAGTTTTTGTTCTTCTGTTTAAGCAAGTCTCTTATACAATGTTCTGAACTTAACATAGGCCTATCATGGGCAGTTCTTATCCGTTTGAAACGGAAATGACACCTCAGTGCAACACACGAAGCAACAAGTCCACATGACGCTGTGTTATTCGAAAATTCGTCTAGTACTAACTGACTGCGAAACTGAATGGGTCTTATTTCTCCTGAAGCCGCCTGGAGGAATTATCTATTTTAACCAGTTCTACTCACTGTACATTAGTAGCTACACAACTGGCTATCTGTGCTCTGTCCACCACCACCAAACCCGAATTTTAGTGTTGTAGGCTGTAAGACACTACTGAGCCACCGGGTGACAATATTAAATATGTTATACGTTAGAATATTTAGTAATGTACAACTATCCAAAATCTTCGATATATATTAACAGAAAATGAAATTATAATCAGTGATGACGAGAAACCCACTTGTTGAGAAATTTATATGCAAAAACGGCTCGTTTGGGCTGAGAAAACACTTTTACATAGAAGAGCGAACAACGTTTCGACCTTCTTCGGTCATCGTCAGGTTCATATCTCACTAGCTGGCAGCGAGAGTTGCTCTCTCTTGTCTATCAGATCAAAATTACGAAAGGTTATGCCGAGACAGCTCTTGTCTAGTAATGCGCAACAATTTGAAACAAACAGTAAACAAAAAGGCAATTCTTTGTAGCATTTTAGGATGTTTGGTGAAAGAATTATTATTGTACGTATGCAGGGCTCTTTTCAGTCATATGGAGATTATTTAGGTAGTGCTTAGAGAACAATGAAAGGATACACATCTTGTGTGCTTGATGTAATTCTATGAACTGTTTCTATGACAGAATATTTTGTGTGTGCAAAGTTTAGCCCTTATGCTTATACGCACAAAAAGATGCCCACAAATGGAATTCAACAAAGGCCATTAACTTTGTTATCATAGATTAAAATGTAAGAAATTTAAAGGAACGTTTCTCTTCCGCAGATATTAGAGTGGTCATTAGCGCCTGAGACCTGAAGCTATAAAGAGTTTTAACCGCACTTTATTAGGAATGGTAGAAAAGTGTTAATAAAGTGTCTTGCCGCTGCAAACTAAAGCTTCAACGCCGCAGACTAGATGCTCAGGATTTAGATATTTGGTTCACGGCGAATTTCTGTCCATTTAATACCGCTGAGAGTAGATTTATGTCTGGATGATTTTTTTCACAGCCTTTCAAAGGAAAGATATTCATATAATGAGATCATTAGCGAAAAATCCCGCATTTCAGAGAAAGAAGACTTCAACGTTTATTCACACACACACAGAGAAAAAAATATCAAATAGCGTATGGTTTAAATCAGCTTTTGGCTTGGAAACCACACCACGACAACGCTAGAGATGTTCCCACCTGCAGATTATAAGAGTATCTTCTGATCCCCCCCCAAAGAAAAGCTTGTTTGTTTTGGTTTTTGAATTTCGCGCAAAGCTACTCGAGGGCTATCTGCGCTAGCCGTCTCTAATTTAGCACTGTGAGACTAGAGGGAAGGCAGCTAGTCATCACCACCCACCGCCAACTCCTGGGCTACTCTTTTACAAACGAATAGTGGGATTGACCGTCACATTATAATGCTCCCACGACTGAAAGGGGCGAGCATGTTTGGTGCGACGGGGATACGAGTCGAACGCCCTAATACACCTGGCCATGCCGGGGGAAAAAAAGTAATGAAGATGGGCACACAACCTGTTGTGGTTAATAAGAAAGTATTTGAATAGAAGGAGATTAATGGAGAATCAAACGCCAAAATTCCACAAGCTTTTAAAAATATATCAATATTAACTATTGTATAATAGAGATAGCCGAGGAAACTGGATTCATAGGAATCTCATTCGATTACAAGTTCTTCAAATGGACTTTTGTGCATTTTAATCTGATTAAATATAGTCTTGGAAGTCGACGTCCACTTTTAATAAAGGGTCGGTCAGCTGAAAGCTTGTTCAGATAACTAACTGGTCGAGGACCAAACTTTTGTCATTCACATAAGCACCAATGACGATGAAGGAAATAATTCCGAAGGCAGCACAAGGCCTAGAACATTCTTCTTGAAAACGATATTGACCCTCAGTATACATTATTGACCACATTTGGAAAACTCGGTTTCTCAACGTTTTTATTGTAAGTAAAACCAACTAACTACGGTTGCAAAAAGTAGTGGAAAATCTCAAACCGAGTCTTTCGTGTGGTGACCATATCTTACTTTTCAGAGCGTTCGTTTTTTGCGTATATAAAAGCTTTCAGTAATAAAGATATAAATGCTTTCTATGGAAGTTTATATATATATATATATATGATATACATTGAGTAAAGGGGGAGACACTAAACTAATGTAATTTTTCCAGTTTCACGGGCACTTATTCTCATATTTCGATGTTTATCTTATTTTAACGTTTTATTTTGACAATGATTTCGCTATCGAACAAATAATTCTCAAACAATCAAGTCATGAAAGGAGTCATTACTTTGGTTCGAGGAACTGTTCCTTTGCTGTTTTAGTTTTTTACTAGAGTTGACGTAAAATTTGAAAAATACTCATCACACTTTATTTAAGCACAGACCTGGCATGGCCAGGTGGTTAAGGCAGTAGACTCATAATCCGGGGGTTGCGGGTTCGAATTCCCGTCACACCAAACATGCTCGCCTTTTCAGCTGTGGGGGCGTTATAATGTAACAGTCAATCCTACTATTCGTCGATAAGAGAGTAAACCAGGAATTGGCGGTGAGTGGTTAGTGATAACTAGATGCATTCCCTCTAGTCTTACACTGCCAAATTATGGACGGCTAGCGCAGATAGCCCTCGAGTAGCTTTGTGCAAAATTCAAAAACAAACAAACCTCTCTCTTTTGAACACTAAACCAGTAAATGAATGAACCCTATACATATTTACATCTTTGTTTATCCGAAAAGAATAATGTTAACTTTTTTTTTCTTCTCTTTAGCCTGAAATTATATTAATGGTCATTATAATAAGAATACGATTGGCTCAAGATTAGAACCAAGCGTGGCCCAATAGTTAGTGTGCCCGTACAGTGAATCCAATGATTTCATGTTTGTAGAATTTCGCTCCACACTTCGGAATCGTGGATGCAACATAACAGTTCCGGGCAAATTTAACTATGCAGTTAGCGGTAGATGCTATTGACTGAAAACAAAAGAGATAACTCGCTACAGCTACTTTTGCTTCTTCTGGGTTCATCAGGAAGACTGTTCTCTGAAAGTGAATGTTTGGTAATAAAAAAATAAAATAACAAAAGGCTTCGAACGACTCTGGATAAGAGAAGCATGACCTGCATAGGTTTTAACTTTTCAGTCGAATTCTATGTTTAGAATAACTGCAGTGAAAGGACCTGTCAAGAAACCTTGAATTTGAAACTGTTCTCTTAAATATATCAGGAAAGGAAAAGCATTTTTAACAATGTTTTGCGCCAACTTTCGACAAGTAATCACATGGATTCTTTGTTTACGTGCAAAATTACACAATAAACTACCTACGCTGTGTTCTTCGAGAGGATCAAGCCCCGACTTCTAGTGTTATAACTTTCAAAGCTATTGCTGAACCACCAGAGTATAGTTGCACTGATAAAAATAAACATAATTCCTGTAACAAGATAATTCAAAAATGACAGTAATATTACGAGAAAGAGCAGTTTCTAAAGAAAAAGAAGAGGGAACCATCATCAGCCGCGGTATTTGAAATTATTACAGGTAGAATTAAAGTATATTCAGTTATGATAATTTTTTGTTAACTATACTTTTGTACTCCACCAATATCAAGCGAGGGGCATCCCAATCGCACAGCGATATGTCTGCGGACTCATACTGTTATAAATCGGGTTTCAATACCCGTGATGTGCAGAGCACAGATAGTCAGTTGTGTAGCTTTGTGCTTAATTCTGAACAAACAAAGCGTGGAACTCGCGTGTACAACATTCAATTTTATTATTCATCAGGATTTCTACCAGCCCACCCTAAAATTGAAAGTATTTTAGACAGGATCAAAGTAAATTCAACTGTGAGATCTCAGGCGTGACCAAATCCATTAATATAAAAGGTCTGACCTCCTAATTAAAAATAAATAATTAAATCTCAAATCGGAGCTATGACGGAGCTATGAGGTAAAAGTTTGTATTTGAGAAACAAAATAAAAAACTCGGTGCCATTTTATGAGCCACTATACCACGGCTAATATAACATAAATTAATTTAAGATTTAGTACGCAACGCAGACCGGGAGATATCTTTCAAAAAAAAAAAAATCAAAGGCAACTTGACTCCTGAAAAAGTATACGATCTATCCACCAGGATTAAAACTATTCATTGTACCTAGAGGCGAAACGACGAAAAAAAAATTTATTGTAGTTAAGTCAAATATATATATATATATACATTTTAGGGCAAAGAAAGAACCGCATTAGTTCTTAACAAATATACAATGGGGAGTAAAATGCCCATTACAAGGAACTGAACCCCCTGTTTCTACTATTGTAAATCGTAATTACGACTTACTGCTGTCCCACGAAATGACATAAAAAAGAATAAAACTGAATGAAGAAATTAGCGATTACAACAAAATATATTTATAGATCATGAGAACATTTTAAGAGATTCGCCCTGGAAGACTGACGATGAGTAGCATTTGATCTGAACATTTAAATAACCACGAGCTGTGGCATTGGCCGAAAGGCCTCATTGGCAGCGACATATAAAAACAAATTATTGTTGAAATGTTGAGAAACAATTTTATACTGTTGTTAATGGAAATCCACACTGAGCCAGAAAACAACAATATTATTAAAATTACTAACACTTTTACCGTTGTGTTACACAACTAATGAATCGTGCTCCACTAACTGCGGCGTTATGCACAATACGGGTTGAAAATCTTGTTGAAGATGTAGCGTAAACTATAGTTTATAACAGCTTGCAGTTTACAAGAATGTTAAATAATAAAAAAATGCTTAGAAATTAAAATCAACAGCAGCATGAAAATATATATGTAATATATATATATGTATTACTTTTTTCTTAAAAAGTTTCCATTTATAGTTTCCCCACTGGCACGCAGTGTGTCAGCAGAGGTATAACACTAGATACCGGGTTTCATGTAACCGTGGTGGGCAAATCACAGATAGCCTAGTGTGTTGCGTTTTGCTTAATTACAAAGAAGCAAAATTCATTTTTACCTTTGTCGTCCCCCACTGAGACAAGGGGAAGTCTAGCGACGTACAACGCTAAAATTCGGGGCTCGCTTCCCCATGATAGACACAGCAATAGCCCACTGTGGCTTTGTTCTAAAGACAAACAATAAGAAAATGTCATCCACATCTGGTATATATGTATATATAAATGACAGTAAGCTGTGAGAGGGCTTACGAATCGTTAATAAATAGGCTACAAATAGAATATATATATTGGCAATAGTGTTTCAAAGAAATTGCGAACTTATGTTATTATACTCAGCGAAAGATTTATTTTCGGTTTATTTTTGCTAATGCGTTACAAGGAGTATAAATCTCAAGGAAATAAAAAAATAAGTGTGCCATATGACTAGATTGTCTTTACAATGTTTAAAACATCGCACACTTTTACGGCTGCGCTCAGCAACACGCTACTTCTTTGTTCGCTGATATATATATATACACGCATACGTGTGTGTGTGATATAAGCGATTGTGGTATTCACAGTTTATAGAATAAAATTATAGACTTTGAAACACGGAGCAGGGGCGTAAGCAAGAATTTTTAAGGGGAGCGTATGCTACTTTTCGGCTCTAAACGAAACGAGCAGCAACGCAAAACCTGAGGAGATGGGGTCCTGGTTATGCCTATTTGGAAATTTGTTTTAATTGTCGCTGAAAGTATTGCATTCTAATGATATCTGAGGCTGTTTTTAATTTTATGTCTATACACGTATAAGTGAAGTGTACTAGGGAGCCCTTATTCATGATTCCCATTGAAAACTCGTTTCAATTTAGAGATTAATAGTTTAAAATTATTATCGGATTTACCGTAATCCACAGTGTCACGGCAGGGTTTGTACCCTGTGTTTAGTGTTATAAATTTGTCGCTAATCCACCGGAGACACTTCTTCATGATAAACTATTCTTCAATCAAAGCGCTTCTGTGTCAAATATTACATAATTAACTTTTTTACGTTTCATTTTGGTCGCTTATTCTACATTCGCTAAGCCTTAATGTCATTTCAAATGTATTACTTTAAAATGAAGAAATTATTAAAACTTCTTGAAACTTAAAAGATCAGGGTAGTCCTGGTTTTCCATAGGAATGCAGAAGTCCTCCAGTGGCACAGCGGTATATTTGCGGATTTACATTGTTAGAAATCGGGTTTCGATACCAGTTGTGTGCAAAGCAGTCTGTTGTGTAGTTTTGTGCTTAACTTTTAACAAACCTATGCAGAAATAAAGTTATTACCTAACGTCATACGCACACACCAAAGTTGATACTTTGTGTAATATATATTGATCTTGAACCAAGCAAATACAACTTCTTGCAATAACTTTGAGCGATCTGATATTAAATAGGCGTTTAACACTCAGCGTAAGTTACGTCTATATTTACTTTATAAGAAAAACTGGTACAATTGTACATAGGAGCCTTCGTTCTTCTATTCATTTTAAAACATGAGCCCATCACCAAACGTAGGTTGACAGTTCAAGGTTTGAAGTGTATTTATTTCTCCCATGATTAGTGCAGATTTCGTGACACCACCAAAAAGAAAAATAATAAAAAAAGATAACTCTTTCCCCTAGGAAATGATTCCCGCCCTCATCACTTTACCATTAACTGCAGAATTAGCCGTCGTATCTGTTGGTGGTGGTGAGGCCCCTGTCGACAAAGACGGTAAACGACTTTTTCATATTCATATGCTAGCTGACAAGGCCGGTGAAGACTGTCTACGCTTACACGTGAAACCATCAACAAGGCAACTCATGCTGTAAGGAATATTTACATAGATATTGTCGTTGTCTGCTCTTCAAACATCCCTGTTGGCGCGTGACAATAACGTATTAACTGCGCGTACTTAAAAAGCTCGCGCTAGAAGCAGGAGCCACGAAGACTACGTGCGAGCACGAAGCGTGCAATGAGGAGGGGAGAGAGCTGACTGTTTAACTAGACTTAGTCAAATCATCGATTAAGCATTTCATTCTAAATGTAAATAAAACTCAATCGCTATTTATTTACCTGCCCAGAGAGGGTCACGCGCTGGTTTGTTCGTGACCATGAGAAAATCAGTCACAAGACATATTCAGAGGGAACATTTACGGAGTGTACTTACAGAAAAACTTGCTTAACATAAATAGATATCTCCGAGCACTCGCTGACATTGTCTTATGTTCAAAGTAAAATGTTATTAATTAATTTTCTGATTATTGAATGTACAATGGATTTAACAATGACGAGAAAATTATTAATTATTTCACTTTTCAACTTTAAATACAAATGTAACAGACTTCCGCAGCTTTCAGGTTTGTTTTGTTTTTTCTCCACCGCGAGGTTTGATCAGATAGTACAATAAATGTTATTTTAGTGCAAAACCACACAATGGGGTATTTGAATTTTATGAACCCCAGGGAAATGAACCTCGAATTTTATGGTCGTGAACTCTTACACTTACCGCTGATCTACAGGGAGGACGTTTCAATAAATATCATACATTTCAAATTACAAAATAATTCAAATATTTTCAAATACATTTCAAGTCATATTATGATAATTGTAAACAGATGATGGCTGTATGTTATGAATATTTTAACCAACACATTGAACTATTGACTTACGTATAAATTTCTATGAGGTGGATTAATTTTAAACCTAAACTGAAAGAAAAGTGTATTGTTATGACTTATATTCTAGTAACTGCAATATCATATCTGATAATTAAGTATCTTTCAATACAAAATATTTTAAGCTTGTGTTTATCTCGATGAAGTTGGAGGTTCAGTATTCTAAATTAGATTCTGTTTTCTATGAAAAAAAAAACATATTTGTGAGGACTATTAATCCATGTTTGTCTATAAACCCAAAGATCGCGGTGGGACAGCGGTAAATTTATTGACTTATAACTCAAAAATGGACGTTCTATTCCTCTTGATGGACGCAGCAAATAGCACAACGTGGTTTTGTTTTAAAACAAATAAATAAAATACAAACTTCAACATCTGAAGATAACACAGCAGGTTTTTTAAACGATCTAAATTAAAATGCTGCTTTAATTATAAGTTATAATCTAATAAAACAGTGTGTGTTAGCGCAATGTCTCCAAGATGGAAGTATCTGGAGAGCTAAAACGTTTCAACCATCCTAAGGGAATTCCAAGAGTGTACAGAACCTGGGCTTAATTTTTCTCAAGACAATTTTGGCCAATTTTTCTGGTCTAAACTTTTCCATGTAATTTTTAAGCCATAAAAAGAGAGAGGTTATATGCTGCCATCTGTCGCTTGGCAAATTGTTATTGAATAAGTGTTTAATAACAACTATGGTAACAACAGTTTTGTAAAAACAGGTTTAAGAAATGCTGTAATACGGGTAATAACGACTGTTTAAAAACAAAAATACAAAAACTGAAGGAGGTAGAAATGATGCAAAACTGAATGATACGTGCAGCTGTGAGGTGGGAAACACCTACTTTCCATCATGCTTAGCTAGTATCTAATAAATGTTATTTAAAACTCATAACGTAGGTTAGTTAATATGTAGAATTATACCCGGACTTTTATCTAGGTTAAAACACTTTTATTTGCGTGTTTTCGGCCCTCTTACTGGGCGATAAAAATTTGTTAATTATGAAGCTCTGTTTCAAAATGTCTTCCAGTGGCACAGCGGTCTTAAAAGGTTAGAACCCGAATTTCTATACCCGTGGTGGGTACAGTACAGATAGCCCATTGTGTAGCTTTGTGCTTAGCTTCAAACAAACAAAGAAACTTTTAAAATAGGTATCTAGGCTATATTCATAACAATATCTAACGTCTGGTATTAAAATGATTAAATATATAGTATTGCGATGAATATACAATGTAAATCTTTTGTTTTGATACAATAAATACAAGGAAAATACGGTTGTAGGTATTACGTACAGAGGAAAATAAAGTTTTTGTACTTCAAATAACACACTGTAAAATTAAAGGTTTAATTCTACATCGAAACCACGTACTCTCTGTGTTTGTGTAAGTGTCTAAATATTGTATTTGATTTTAAACTACAAAGTAAATTATGTAGTTTGGCTAACTTAAAGATTGATTGATTATACTAATTAAATAGAGGGTTGAACATGAGTTTTGCTTTTATTCTGTACAACGGTTTTTAAAAACGTGTTGTCACAAACTGTTATTGTTTTATAATTTGTTAAAAGAAACCATGCATAAGTGTTAGAATTTATATTATTGGTGTGTGTATGTTTTCTTATAGCAAAGCCATATCGGGCTATCTGCTGAGGCCACCGAGGGGAATTGAATCCCTGATTTGAACGTTGTAAATCCGTAAACTTACCGCTGTAGTAGCGGGGGGGCGTCATATTATTGGCAGAAATATTAAATTTAAATGTTTATTCGTATTAGTGAAAAGAGTGTGTCTTTCTTCTCAGTATTAGAACCTTTATACATTTGGAAAAGAGAAATTTCGATCTTTTCAGTTTAAAAATAACTAAACATTGGCCTTTTGTACAAGTAATACCCGGGCAACACTGGGTAAGGACTGTTACTATCTAACAGTTACTGATGCTGTTGGATATCCAGTCTATGATGTTAAAATAAGATCCCATAAATCATTTTACTGAAGCCTAAATTTATTCTAAAAGAACGATGTTTAGATAAAACGGGGGAATGCAATTTAGAATGTAGGCTGTTAAAATGTGGGCTGATGTAGGCTGTTAAAATGTATGCTGTTAAAATACGGTTTTTAAATATAACATTTCCAGTAATCTTAGTTTGATACACAATAACAACAAAACATTAATACGGTTTTATATATACAATTAGACTTTGGAACTTCTCAATCCGATGTCTAAACGTTCGCTGTTTTTCATAAGCGTAAGAACCTCGAGGCAGGTTACATATTGGTGCGCTCACACTTTTTTTAAAATATATTAATAGTTGGATAATTTATATTTCAAGATTTAGTAGTTTCTGTATATTCGTTACAGGTTTTTTTTTCTATGCAACCTTAAAGGTCATCGTATTTCTTTGTTAATATGGTTATCTAGATACATCGGATTTTTGTTGTTCTTGGGGCCCGGCATGGCCAAGCGTGTTAAGGCGTGCGACTCGTAATCTGAGGGTCGCAGGTTCGAATCCCGGTCGCATTAAACATGCTCGCCCTTTCAACCGTGGGGGCGTTATAATGTTACGGTCAATCCCACTATTCGTTGGTAAAAGAGTAGCCCAAGAGTTGGCGGTGATGACTAGCTTCCTTCCCTCTAGTCTTACACTGCTAACTTAGGGACGGCTAGCACAGATAGCCCTCGAGTAGCTTTGTGCGAAATTCCAAAACAAACAAACAAAACAAATAAAATTTATTATCATTACAATGTATAAAGTCAGTTATCATACCAAGTAATCGTCTGTCCATAGTTGAACATAAAAAATATTGGAAATTTAAAAACCTGCAAACAAGAAAAGTTAGTAAACACGACTGGAGACATTGTTTACTTAATGGAGATAACATTGTTCACTTAAATTACAAACCCCTATTTGTGATTCCTCCAAATGTAACTCCAGGTAACATCATGGGACCAAAATAGGACTTTGCAGGTTTTCAAATTCCCATTTTCTTATTTATCTCGTCATCAACAAATGTTATTATCTGATTTAGATCTACGCTTATTGCTACAAGTGCTTCCAATATGCTCTATACTAAATCTTCTTCAAAAATATCTTTGTTCCCACTATTCTTTGAAGTGCTGTATAGATTTGTGCTTACAATATCTTTCAAGTGTATTCTATAGCAAAACTTATTCGTAAAAAAAAAAGTTTCTCTTCTTTCAAGTAAAAACCTTGTTCAATATTTTATTTCCTTCATAAAGCAATAGAATCGTTTCTTCCCTTTTTCCAAGTCCATTCTACAGGAAAACTTGTTTAGAACAAGTTTTTATTCTCTTATTTGATTACAAATATATAAATATATAGGTGACATGATGTATCAGTTTGTACTTGCAAACCTTACTCTGAACCTATAGTTAATCTTGCACAACTGTATATATTGAAATGCCAAAAATTTTTCCAGATTTATACCTTTTTGTGTTCTAATATAAAAATGTTATTAAGTACAAGTTTTATGGAGTAATGCGCCCGAAATTAAAACATAAATATACAACAGATTTACTGACAGTGTTTATCGGGCCTGGCATGGCCAAGCGCGTAAGGCGTGCGACTCGTAATCCGAGGGTCGCGGGTTCGTGCCCGCGTCGCGCTAAACATGCTCGCCCTCCCAGCCGTGGGTGCGTTATAATGTGACGGTCAATCCTACTATTCGTTGGTAAAAGAGTAGCCCAAGAGTTGGCGGTGGGTGGTGATGACTAGCTGCCTTCCCTCTAGTCTTACACTGCTAAATTAGGGACGGCTAGCACAGATAGCCCTCGAGTAGCTTTGTGCGAAATTCCAAAAAACAAACAAACAGTGTTTATCTCCTATTCTCATCTTTGTGTATGATGTACAAAGAATACGTTCTCTGGCATCTGTTACTACTGACCTCCATCCAACCTTTTGACCTACAAACACACTGGTCAATAGTATGCAAACCCTTTCACTGCTTTCTATAAATCAGGTAACCTATACAATGAGCCGGAAAATCAGGCGCGACTGCTCTGGTGCTCCGGGAACAAGGTTTGTCACGGCGAATGTCAGCGGTTTTTATTTGCTTAGCTGAGCAGCTGTGGTTCTCCCTAAGCCTTTTCACGTGCTTCTGATAATCCTGGGATTTGCTCATTTAAAGTTTCATCATGACTGAAAGGAGATTGGAGTAGGGACTTGGTCATATAGATCTACGTTCTTTTAACCGTTGCCGTCTATAGATGACAACAGTAGACTGTGTTATGGCTATTGATACTCCAAAAGAATGACGCCAGCAAAGTTTCATTGACATTCAAGATGGCCTTCCCGCCTCCCTACTGTTCAACATAGATTTGAAACGGTTTGTTACGAGATGACCTGTTTTCTGACCCGATACACGGTGAGCTTAATAGGGAGTAATCAGTAAATTAAGTTTGATAGAGTGGGGTGCACAGTCGATCCTACGGCTATGTGACCAATTCCACTTTAATAAGGTTAACTAGAAACATGACTGTTCTCCGAGATTGCACGTTGTAAAAAAATCTTTATAATTCATTTCAATTTGGAGGAAAAAACACGTGAAAAGCTAATTTACAAATATGGTAATTCGGAATTGAGATAGTTTGGATTTGTGGAAACACATACGATGGAAATGTTTGCTTTCCTTTTTATTTTAGGTGTTTTATATAAATCATACAATAACTATTTACTCTCCATGATAAAAAAAAGTTAACTGTTTAGACTCCAGATTGTTTATTTGTTTTTGTCTTGTCTCATAAGTTTTCTGGTCTTGATGAGATTGCCGGTGAATTCTGATGCTTTGAAACTGAAGTATTTATGATTATCGTTAGAGTTGTTTAAATAAATGATAACATAAGAGTTATATCTTGCCTTTGGGACACGGAATATTAACAAGAAGAAGTTGCCAATATTAATATTTGGTTAATCACAACTGTGTTCTTGGGGGAAATGCGAAAATCTTTTTTCAATGTACTTCCTTGAAAACCATTTAGGTCTAGTAGTTTCACTATTTTGAATTTTATTTCGTGAACCTCGTGTAGTCTTCCTAATGTCATGGTTAGCCTGGAAAGCACATAGTCTCAAGCAAGCAAAACGCCCCTTATAGAGCTTAGTGTTGTCAGGTCACAGTAAAACCTAACAAAAGGGTACAGAATAAAGCTGCAGAGAGCACTAATGCGCTAAGCCTAACTTCACACACAGTTCGAACGCAGCATGTAACGTATTGTTAGGACTAATGATCCTCACACAGTGGCAGTCCACCATAACCCACAGACTGCAGACACCCCACCAACTCCCTGTCTATTCCTCATCTTATGTCAGTCCTAATGGTTGTATCGCAGGCAGCGGTGAACATGTTTAACCTATGGTTGTAGTAACATTATTGAACCTATTGTGTAGTCACTGAATATGTAAACTTCAGATAACACAAGTAGAGTAATTACTAAACGCTAGAGTGTGACGGTTCGAGTTTCAGTCTAACAGTGTTACTATTCAACCTATTCGAACCAGGAACGTGTACGCGTTGTCACAGAAAAATTACTTTTAAGTTCTCTCTACAGTGGAACTCCATATGAACCATCGTCATAAACAAACGATAAAAAAATGGTTCGACAGTATGATTCTTGATCTAACACAAAATGTCATGGTGAACACACAAAAGTACAACTTTATTTATTAATTTTACAAACGCAAATTTCAAAGGAAAGAAACAATTGAAATGAAGATTTTTGTCTCTGAACAAAAATTCATTATGATACTCGAAGTCTTTCTTTTTCTGTATCATATTGCGAAGTTTTCCTTCTCTATTACGCTAATCAAACATTATAAGTTTTTCTTCTCTAGTACACTAATCAAACATTATAAGTTTTCCTTCTCTATTACGCTAATCAAACATTATAAGTTTTTCTTCTGTATTACACTGATCAAACATTATAAGTTTTCCTTCTCTATTACGCTAATAAAACATTATAAGTTTTTCATTATTACACTAACACATTATAAGTTTTTCTTCTCTAGTACACTAATCAAACATTATAAGTTTTCCTTCTCTATTACGCTAATCAAACATTATAAGTTTTTCTTCTGTATTACACTGATCAAACATTATAAGTTTTCCTTCTCTATTACGCTAATAAAACATTATAAGTTTTTCTTCTCTATTACACTAATCACACATTATAAGTTTTCCTTCTCTATTACACTAATCAAACATTATAAGTTTTTCTTCTCTATTACACTGATCAAACATTATAAGTTTTCCTTCTCTATCACGCTAATAAAACATTATAAGTTTTTCTTCTCTATTACACTAATCACACGTTATAAGTTTTCCTTCTCTATTACACTAATCAAACATAATAAGTTTTTCTTCTCTATTACACTAATCAAACATTATAAGTTTTTCTTCTCTATTACACTAATCAAACATTATAAGTTTTTCTTCTCTATTACACTAATCAAACATTGTGATGTTTTATTTTGTGTTACGCTAATCTAACTTCGTAAAGATTTCTTTCTGTGTTACTCTAATCTAACATTATAGGTTTTCTTCTTTATTACACTAATCTAAACGTGTGAAGGTTTTTTTATGTATTACACTAATCTATTCTTATAGATTATCTTTTTTATTACACTTATCTAGTAATATAAGCTTTCTTCTGTATTACACTAATCTAATATTATAGGTTTTCTTCTGTACTACACTATTCTAACATTGTGATTTTCTTCTTTTTTACACTAATCTATCCTGGTGTAGTTCTCCTTCATTGTGACACTGATATTAATATAGAATGTTAAGCACAAAGATACCATTTGGGTGTTTATCCACAACGTGTATCGAATCCCAAGTTTTAGCATTAGAAACCTTCAGACTTACCGCTGACATTATTTTCCTGTTGTATCAGAATGACTCAACGCTTCTGTTTCTGGTCATTCTGACATTATCACATTCCTCATCTTTATTCTAACAGTATCACCCATTTATGCTAAACGTTTATATAATGATACTGTATTTGAGTATCACACTAACCCGCTATTCACGGTCCTCTACATTTGAGCACGTTGTTAAAATGATTTCTGAGTTTCGTCGCATTGTTACCGTCCATGCCATCACTCTTACATGGGTGTGAAATACTAATATACATCCAAAACATATGAACGCACATAATTTGTGAAAAAGTGTGATTTACACCCTATAATAAGATACGCGATCGTAATTTCTTTGTTTATATACAGAAGGAAGGCTTTAAAGTGTCAGATAAATAAACTAAAGAACAAAAGATATATATATATGTAGTAGTATTAGGTGGTCTTTATTTATACAGAGAGTTGAGTAGCCTATATTAAGTTGTGTTTGAACATACAAACCAGAAAGCCATCAGACAACTATAATCGATATTGAGATAGAATGGAATTTTAATCTAATTTGGCGATCGTTTGTAAGTAGTGTTACGCGAGATTTTCATATTTTCAGATAATTAAGATATGTTCATATCGAGGATTTAAAGTTTTCAAGGCCGCGATATCTCTTGCAATTAATGGCTTTAGTAAACAATGAAAATGTATCACCTTGTGGTACAAGGACCATACAAAAAAAGACCGCTAGTGAGTCTTCCCCCAGCTGCGGAAAGCAGAGATCGGTGGCTTATAAAAGTGGGAATCCACGAACATCATAGGAATAACTTGTGTAACCCAGACAATAATATACAACATAATTAAGAAGGATGCTCGTCTGGAAACGCGACTCAACCACGTGTACAACTACTTCCACAATGTATCTGTATAGCCGCTGGAAACTCCAAGCAGCTAGAGAAGTCGCTAGACGTTTTGTTTGTTTGTTAAACATAAAACTACGTTATGGGCAATCTATACTCTGCTCATCACAAGTATCTAAACCCAGTTTCTAGTCCCCAGACATACTACTGTGCCACAGAAGGGAAGGCCTTGTAACGAAAATCCTGTATATTTTAGATGCAGTCTTAAAGTAATAAATTCATCAAGATAAGATTTTAAATGTTGTATCTCTAGCTATGGACATCAGCGGGAGTGAGGGAGGCTTATGAGATTTATCTATAAAAACTTGTCTTGGTTTTCTGTTATTTATCTATCTATATATCTATATATGTATATAATTAAATAGCTTTTTGTTGACAAGAGGTTGCTACAGTATATCAAACATGTTAATATTTAAAGATATACATAATAAAAAATATTTATTGGCCCTGCATGGCCAGGTGAATAAGGCACTCGACTCGTAATCTGAGAATCGCGGGTTCGATTTCCTATCACACCAAACATGCTCGCCCTTTCAGCCGTGGGGGCGTTATAATGTAACTAGCAATTCCACTATTCGTTGGTAAAAAAGTAGCCCAAGAGTTGGCGGTGGGTGGTGATGACTAGCTGCCTTCCCTCTAGTCTTACACTGCTAAATTAGGGACGGCTAGCGCAGATAGCCCTCGTGTAGCTTTGCTCGAAATTCAAAACAAACAAATATTTATTACCTGGATTTTAAACAACATAATGTAGTGTTCTTTTTATCTTGTTACTAAGTCATACATACATTACACATGTTTTAAAACTAGTTCCTCTTCTTTCAGTTGAGAGCGCATACACTGTTTTTTGTTGACTGACAACAGCTCCTACAATGGTGTTATATATAGCCTGCTCTTCTTTTAGAAGTTAATACCCCGAGATTTTTCCTACTTCTGTTTACCGAGTGAAATGTCTAGTACGGAACAATATCTTATAATTATTCCCTACGGTACACAGTTACAATAAGATTTAATCAGCCATTTGCAATAAGCCCTAACCATCCTCATTACTCCACCCCCTATGGCTGTGTACTGACAATTACGGTTTCTATAGGGTGCTTCTGCTGTGATTAATATAGTCTAGATATCAAGCAGCATCTGACTTTATTACAAAGTCAGTATTCCAGTGAAACTTAAGTGTTTTCTGCCTGTAAACCCCCCCAGGCCTCGTGTGTATAGGTTGAAAGCCTTGCAGTAGTTGTAGTAGTAGTGGTGTCAAGTTTCGACTGATAGAACTCTTCATTTTGCAAGCTTTAACTTCTGAGTCATGCGACGCAATTCTCGAATTCCATTAAATGTCCTATGGAACAATAAAGAAAAAAACAAAAACAAATTAACTGTATTGAAGATTAAATATATTAAATATCTATCTGCTTAGTAGAGTCGTAGGGTTGATTCCATCCAACTATCAAAATGTAGTCTGCTCGAGTAACACATTTAAATTTAACCATGAAAGTTCTAACTCCACAAAATTCACAAGAAAGTGAGTTTTTCCTTAAAACGTTTTGTAGTGTAGTCCAATAGTACCATTAGCTTTGGAGTTATGATGGAGCAAACTTATGAAACTAAGTTCTGGTGAGTTCTACACTTACGGAAGTTGGCCCGGCATGGCCAAGCGTGTTAAGGCGTGCGACTCGTAATCGGGTTCGCATCCCGGTCGCGCCAAACATGCTCGCCCTTTCAGCCGTGGGGGCGTTTTAATGTGACTGTCAATCCCACTATTCGTTGGTAAAAGAGTAGCCCAAGAGTTGGCGGTGGGTGGTGATGACTAGCTGCCTTCCCTCTAGTCTTACACTGCTAAATTAGGGAATGGCTAGCACAGATAGCCCTCGAGCAACTTTGTGCAAAATTCCAAAACAAACAAACTTACGGAAGTGGTTCAGTAACAAATTGATAAGCGTAACAGTTGAAGCCCTTGTAAAACTTAAAATAGAATAAAGTCTTGAAATTAACACTCAAGTAGCTTTGGTTGTGATACAGGTAGGTCGCTCAGGTTGTGAGTTTAAAATGTAAAGAACTGAATCCTAGTGGTACATATTCGTTCAGGTTCTGCATTTCGAGTGTAATGTATAACAAAATGGTAAAGCTAACAGTATTAGACATAGGTGTATTAGACATAGGTCTTGACATTTCTGATAGAAAATAGGCGTTGACATTTCTGATAGAAATCACGTAAAGTACACGTTTTTTTTTTTTTTAATGTCGCACTCCTCTTAATGGTTTTATTTGTTGGACTTTTCTACCATCACTGCTATATCAAGCCAGAACTCCAGCGTTGTAAGAATTTATATTGCTGGTTTCTTAATCCATGGCTACACAACGGGCTATCTTCACTCTGTCCTTCCCGGGTAATCGAACTGCAGATCGTGGAACAAGTATTTATGAAACTAGCGATTAAATAACCTTACTGAACGTTAAGATTTAGGGATAGTGTAAATAATTTGTAAGACCAACGGCTAAAGTATTTCAACTTGTTTATTGGACGAGGTTCTCATTAAAGTGATGTTTTCCGGTGGTTGGTGGATTTTTAGCGCTAAAAAAAATCAGGGTTTGCTACCCGAAATGGGCACATATAAGATACCCTATCGTGTAATTTTGAGGTCAAACAGAAACAAATAAACACTAAAACACTAATATCTGTTTATATAAAATAATTCAGATTTATTGAATCATTCAGACAATGGGAATTGTTTACCCTTACGACTTTCTTTGATTGAATTCAGCATGAAGCTATACAATGGGCTATCTGTGCGCTGCCCACCACTGGTATGGAAACCCGGTTTCTAGCGTTGTAATTTCGCAGACATATCGCTGTGCTACTTGGGAGGCTACACTTAAGAAATAAAGGATATTGTTATTTCGCATTATTGTCAGTTCGAGAAATTAGTTGTCCTGCTTCCAATCCCGTTCAGTGTAATTTATGCATATAAAACAGGTATAATTTTATAATATGCCTTACGTATTATAGTAAAGAACGAGATTCTTGTAAGTCCCGGTCTAGGACCAAGATTTACAATAACTGATATTATTTACCACAACGAGGGAATACTTGATAATTTTATCAGCATTTTTATCATCGCCCTTTAAACAAATTTTGTATTTTAAACTACTTAGCACAAAGGGTCATTTTCTCCGAAATATAACAATATATAAATTACATTAGAAGCTTTCTAGAGACTTTTGATTCATTAGCACTAACACCGAATTCTGAAATCAAAACATTGTCCTAGTGGATGCTGTCCTAAACCTCCTAACGTTACGATATTTTTCTGTACAAAATAAATTTTGTATATTTGTTTATGAATAAGATTAATTTCCTCTTATTTTTACGTCCATTTCAAGGTAAAACGTTGCTTTGTTTTTTGTTGTTCCTCTTTTTTTAATTTCATACAAAGCCACACGAGGGCTATCTGTGCTAGCCGTACCTAATTTAGCAGTGTAAGACTAGAGGGAAGACAACTAGTCATCGCCACCCACAGCCAATGCTTGGGTTACTATTGTATCAACGAACAGTGGGATTGACCATAACCTTATAACGATTTAACGGCTGAAACGGCGAGCATGTTTTGTGTGATAGGATTGGATCTCGCGACCCTCAGATGACGAGTCGAACGCCTTAACCACGTGGCCATGCCAGGCCATAAAGTAAAATATCACAAACTTTGCAGTAATCCTAAAAAATGATACACTTGAAGTTTTGTGTTTCTCGATTTCCAGTTTGGAAGTTTACCTATCGTAAAGTCTACAGATTTACAACGCTAAAATCAGGGGCTCGATTTCCCTCGGTGGACTCAGCAGATAGTCTGATGTAGCTTTGCTATAAAAAAACAACACATAAACAGTTTACCTATCACGATAGTAACAAATGTTCCAGGATCGTAAATAATATTAGTGTAACTTAGCAGATAAGTTGTTTTTTTTTTTTGGAATTTCGCACAAAGCTACTCGAGGGCTATCTGTGCTAGCCGTCCCTAATTTAGCAGTGTAAGACTAGAGGGAAGGCAGCTAGTCATCACCACCCACCGCCAACTCTTGGGCTACTCTTTTACCAACGAAAAGTGGGATTGACCGTCACATTATAACGCCCCCACGGCTGGGAGGGCGAGCATGTTTGGCGCGACTCGGGCGCGAACCCGCGACCCTCATATTACGAAGCCCACGCCTTAACGCGCTAGGCCATGCCAGACCCAGCAGATAAGTATGTGTCTCTGATTTGTTGTTAACCTCAAAGCTAGCAGTAGGTTATTTGTACTATGCTCATCACAAGTATCGAAACTCACTTTTTAGCTTTGTAAGCCTTCACACATACTGCTGAACCACCGGCGGCTAGCATATAAAGCGAGAATAATCGCACTATCTTTCAAGTCATGTTGTTTGAAGGCGCCATCGTTTAGTAAAATACAGCGAACGTATGATTAACGTTTGCACGATTTCTGTCTCGCTCTCTGCTAGAATTTGTTTACTATGGGAGAGACATAAACAGTAAGCGAGTTATTCAGGAGAAGCATTTCACTGGAAATCTGTATCGATTTTTTTCCTGATCAAGTTCACTCTCAATATGTATCGTGGGGTTTCAAGATCCCCTCTCTTTTTTTTATCTTATCAAAAATAGTGATATAAAAATCGCTTGTCTGTACTTTTTGCCACCGAAGCTGGAAAATTCGAAACATCAGTTGCAAAACAGTTGTATAATATCCGTATCTCTCTAGCTAAATAATTACGCATCTATTCTTAAAATTCTGATGTCACTTGACTATATGCAGTCCATACGAGTATTATAATAAACGAGTCACATACATATATATATACAAATTAATTCAATTAAAATAGCTCAATTCGTCGATAAAAAGCCGTGTGCTAATATAAGGAACCTAAAAATTATTCATATATAGAACGCAAATGTTACTTAAAGAACACTTTTATATTAGTGTCTGTAAATGAAGATCCAGAAATCAATGATGGATAATGGAACTTTTTGATGACCCCCCAGCAACGTGTAAATTCACTTAAAAACCTCTTTGTACAGTCGATGCTAGAAATGCATTCTGACGTTTGAATAACCTAATTGAATTACCTGAATTAATTTTTAGTACAGTTTCAAAATCCGGTGGTCCGGTGCCTTTTATATCATCACTGATTGGTCCGGTGCCTTGCACAAGGTGCACGTTGTCTTCATTAGCACATGGGGTAAGAACTAATTATACTAATTACGCTTTACACTTCCTTCTGAGCATGAAATGGTTCGTCACGCCGGTTAAGTAATGAGTAGAAATCAATCAGTAAATAACTCAATCTGCCGATATTGTAGACTGCAGTGAACCTATAATCTACATAGTACTGAAAGGTATGTTTTCCATAACGGTTGTAAAATGACATTTTTTTTTTCTTCCATTCGTGGATTGGACTAGACGTGGCAAGTTACACGCACGTATCCGTTAAGTTCTCATAACTGGTAATTAGGCTTAAACAAAACACACCCCTTCTGATGAATCACGGGTTATTAGTGGTGACCGTGGCTGTATCACATCTCAACACATCAAATGGTTTTCGGATTTAGGTTTATTGAAGCATTATATCCATACTTCCTGATTCTAAAGTAATACTGTATGCTAGACAACTTGTAATATAAAAAAATACCTAAATCTCAGCTTTACACTGTTCTAAAGTTATTTTTGTCTTTGTATAGTTGTAATAAATCATAGACTTATACTTTTTCTAACCTTTTGCGTCTCAGCCGTACACTGTTTTAGATTTGTTTGTGTCTTTGTGTAGCATTAATAACTTTCACACAAAATGTGCTTTAACTTTTACAATCTGAGCTCTGTCGTTTATTATTAATATTTAATTTCTATAACTACACATTTTTTTTACGTCTAAGACATCGAGTTGAATGTCATTCTTATTTGGCAAAGAAACAACAAAAAACCAGAGGTTAAAGATATGTTAGGAAGTAAAGAACAGTCTGGAATAAGGTGAAAACAATAAGCTTTTTAACTTAAAACATTTTAACTCATCCTTGAATAATATTAACCAGGAGAGGAGAGTTTCATGGAACAACGAGAGATTCGCATTCAATACCAAACCATTATAGTGGCAGCTAACACATGGTTAACCGTCAAACGAATTTGTAACCGAATGTGCGTGTTCCTTGTGAACTAGGTGTTAAGCTTGTCTCTTTATAATACTGGAATTCGAAGCTAGATACAGTTTTGATTTACAGGCCCAATATCAAAATTGTAGGAAAACACGAATGCAACAAACTGTCAGAATGGTGAACAGTCATAACCATTCTTCGGGGGTGGAAGTGCCTAGGGAAGTAAATAAGGAAGAAAATCTATAGGTGGGTGGAGAGGTGGACAAGAAATCGTTTGTATACAACTGTTAAACTAAAAATATAGTTTGAAACAGGAAGAAAGATTATCTACCCACGGTAAAGAAGGTGAGGCTTAGATGTTAATTTGTTGATTAACCCATAATAATTACCACATGAAGTATACTACATTATAAGTGTAGGAGTTTTGAGGGTTAACAACGTAGCTGGTGCCTTCTTTTTGTTCTTTTTCGAGTAATAATCTTATATAGAGTCGGCGATAGATGAAGTGGTTTGTACCCTAGTCTCACTGGATTCTTGGCCCGGCATGGCTAGGTAGGTTAAGGCATTCGACCCGAGGGTCGCGGGTTCGAATCCCCATCGTACCAAACATGCTCGCCCTTTCAGCCGTGAGGGCGTTATAATGTGACGGTCAATCCCACTATTCGTTGGAAAAGAGTAGTTCAAGAGTTGGCGGTGGATGGTGATGACTAACTGCCTTCCCTCTAGCCTTACACTGCTAGGGATGGCAGGCGTAGATAGCTCTCGTATAGCTTTGCGCGAAATTAAAAAAATCAAACAAACACTGGATTTTCGGAGAATTTGACGCCCAACGGAGCTGCCTCTTGTTAATGCCGGTCCTGGACTTAGCACCATTACAACAGATTGGGTCCAAGTATTGACTTATGTTAAGTAAATTTATGTTTTAGCCTGTTACAGATCTTTATATAAAGGACTGACCAAACGTATTGGGTGAAACCAACTCTTTTTTCTTTTTGTCTTTGTTACTGGACAAAGTAATAAACTTTGAACTGATGGACAAAATATATCTTCAAAATATATTTTGAAGATTCCATATTTCTAACAAAATGTTAGAAGGATCACGTTCTATTCCGTGACACTGTGGACACCCGTAATAATTATTGAGATTAACTGTATTAATTATTTTTATTTAATTTTTTTTTATTACGAACCAACAAACTATCTTGCATTTCACGCACAGTTAGCTTAGAAAAATGTGTTAGAAATGAATTGTCACCATCGGGGTGATTACACTTTACGTTTGAATATCTGAGAGCTAGCTATCTGCACTGGTCATCCCTTTACACTTTACGTTTGAATATCTGAGAGCTAGCTATCTGCACTGGTCATCCCTTTACACCTTACGTTTGAATATCTGAGAGCTAGCTATCTGCACTGGTCATCCCTTTACACTTTACGTTTGAATATCTGAGAGCTAGCTATCTGCACTGGTCATCCTTTACACTTTACGTTTGAATATCTGAGAGCTAGCTATCTGCACTGGTCATCCCTTTACACTTTACGTTTGAATATCTGAGAGCTAGCTATCTGCACTGGTCATCCCTTTACACTTTACGTTTGAATATCTGAGAGCTAGCTATCTGCACTGGTCATCCCTTTACACTTTACGTTTGAATATCTGAGAGCTAGCTATCTGCACTGGTCATCCCTAATTTAGCAGTAATACACTGTAGGTAAGACAGCAGCTAGTCAACACCACCCACCGACAACTCTTGAACCATTCTTTTAACAACTTCACATCATTATGAAAAAGTGCGAACATGTTTCGTATGACGGGGATTCAAACCCATGACGAGACGAGTGCTCGAAGTACCAGACCATGCCAGGCCGATTTAAACTTTTAAATACGAACACTATGACCACACTGCTATATAAAAATAAAAATAACGGGACATCCACGAGAGGAGATCTTAACAAGTGTTCTATCTAACTTTACAGTTCAACTAAGTTTATCGGGAGAAAGTTTTGTAATTCGTGCTTTTTTTTCTTTTCCATTGATAAAAAGTCTTGCCAATAAGTCAGTTTTTAGGTATCACACACTGTATGAGCAGGTATAAACACTTTTTCCACAAGTGCGTCCTCACAACGGATATAACTGTACGGCAATTTCCGCCCTTGTCTTGGACAGAAGAGCCTGAAGCTGCCCATCACGTGTGTGAAGATGACGTAACAAAAAGGACCAATATTTTCTTGCTAACGTTGAAAATGTAAGAATAACACGAAAGTAGCGCAAAATAATATATATTGAAATACACTGTAAGTTTTACAACGGAACGAGCGTAAAATATCTTTTGTTTTATGAAATAAATATTCTATCTTTGAACAATTTATAATTATTCATAATCTAATGCTTTTAATAACAGTGTAAAGTAATGACTGAAATTTGAAACTTAGCCCTAATGTTCTACCTCTGCCCTAAATTCCTTGCGAAGAAGATTCCAATAAAAATCAACGAATAAAGCCTTTAAATGTTTCACGTTGCAATATAAAAGTGATTGTTTTTAAAATACCGAATATTGTAGAATAACAAGCTGTATTCCCTCCCATATCCTATCACTCAATCCATACTAATGTGTTCGTATTTTGAAGATTATATTACGTTTATATCAGTAACTCAGATACAAGATAATTTTTAATGAATTATAATTAGTCTTGTCCGTTAGTATTAACAAAACTTTTGTTTTTTTGGAACAGCTAAGAATAAGTGGGAGTTCTAGAGTTCTGGATGAGGGGGGTTACAAGGCTTTAGGGAAGATGGGTCATACATGTGTGAATAAAAAGGGTCAAATAGCTCTGAATAAGAGTAGTTACATGGTTGTAGAAGTAATCATAGGGCTGTATATACATAAGAAGGGTCACAGAAGTATGTGGAGCTGTATATACATAAGAAGGATCACAGAAGTGTGTGGAGCTATATATTCATAAGAAGGATCACAGAAGTGTGGGAGCTGTATAAGAAGGGTCACAGAAGTGTTTGGAGCTGTATATACATAAGAGGATCACAGAAGTATGTGGAGCTGTATATACATAATAAGGGTCACAGAAGTGTGTGGAGGTGTATATTCATAAGAAGGGTCACAGAAGTGTGTGGAGCTGTATATACATAAGAAGGGTCACAGAAGTGTGTGGAGCTGTATATTCATAAGAAGGATCACAGAAGTGTGTGGAGCTGTATATACATAAGAAGGGTCACAGAAGTATGTGGAGCTGTATATTCATAAGAAGGATCACAGAAGTGTGGGAGCTATATATTCATAAGAAGGATCACAGAAGTGTGTGGAGCTGTATATACATAAGAAGGATCACAGAAGTATGTGGAGCTGTATATTCATAAGAAGGATCACAGAAGTATGTGGAGCTGTATATTCATAAGAAGGATCACAGAAGTGTGTGGATGAAAGACGTCTTGTAGCTGTGGATAAGAAAAAGTTTCAAAATTGTGGGTAGAAAAGGATTATGTGTTTGTTTGCTATTTTGAATTCCGCATAAAGCAAAACTAGAGGGAAGGCAGTTAGTCACCACCACCCATCGCCAACTCTTGGGTTACTCTTTTACCAACGAATAGTGGGATTGACCGTCACATTATAACGCACCCACGACTGAAAGGACGACCATGTTTGGTGTGACGGGATTGGTACTCGCCACCCTCAAAATACGAGTCGAGCGCTCTAGCCACCTAACCTTGTAGAAAAGGTCTAATTTTGAAGGATTGTGGATATTTATAACTTCAAGTAGTGTTAGAAAATCAATGAAAAGTAAGAAAGCATAGAGTTGACCACGTGACTTTTCTTTTTAATATTGTGTTAAATCTTTTCCAAAGCAATAATTTAGATAAGTTGAAATGTTTTAATGTGTTTTGGTGCCAAGCGAGGGCGTTATTCATAATTGTGTTTTTTTCACCTAATATTTAAAATAAAGAGAAAAAATGTATTTTAAAAATCTCTTTAAACATTATTGTGAATGGCATATTTTAATTTTGTTTATAACACGCACTAATATTTTAATTCGTAACAAATGCAACATGATTTACAAGATTTTTTAGCAAGAAGTGATGTTTTTTTATATTCTTTGAAATCACTGCAATCCAAAATGTGTTCTGATATTCTTTGAAATAATTCCTATCTAAAATGTCATCTTGATATTCTTTGAAATATTGTAGTATACGGTGCCATTTTGATACTTTTTGAAATCACTGCAATTCAAAATGCCATCTTGATATTCTTTGAAATCATTCCAACCTAAAATATTATTTTGATATTTTTTGAAATCACTTAATTTAACATGTCCCTTTGTTATTTTATAAAATCACTGCAACCCAAAGTGTCAACTTAATATTATTGAAATCACTCCAATCCAAAATACCGTCTTGATATTTTCTGAAAGCATTCCAATCAAAAATGTCATCTTATTATTCTTTGAAAGCATTCCAATCCAAAGTGTCATCTTGATATTCTTTGAAATCATCCCAATCCAAAATGTCATCTTGATATTCTCTGAAAGCATTCCAATCCAAAATGTCATCTTGATATTCTCTGAAAGCATTCCAATCCAAAATGTCATCTTGATATTCTTTGAAATCATTCCAATCCAAAATGTCATTTTGATATTCCTTGAAATCATTGCAATATACAATGTCTTGTTGATATTCTTTGAAATCATTGAAATATATAATGTCATTTTAATATTCTTTTAAATCATTGGAAGTAGTGATGATTCTTGAAATCACTGCAATCCAAAATGTCATCTTGATGTTCTTTGAAATCATTCCAATCTAAAATAGCATTCAGCAACGAATGCCACCATTAACATTCGATAGTACTCTATGTTATGTGCGATCTTATGTAATTATACACGACATATTCTCTAAACTTAGAATTATCAATTGTATCGATGATTTATTGTGCTTTTAAACTGATTTTTCTAAACTATATGTGCACCAAATTACTTGTGAGTCCGTGGCTATTTTGGTTACAAGGTCTTTAATAACAGCTGAGTCGCGCAAAAAATTAAATAAAGATATATATATATACATATATATATTAACATTACATTTAACACCACACATTGCTGCTTAGGCCCTTTACATATTTTATACAGAAAATAGGTTAATTCACCAAATATCGCTTGGTTAGTTATTCCCCCAGTGGCTCAACGGCATGTCTATGGACTTACAATACTATAAACCGGGTTTCGATACCAGTGGTGGGCAGAGTACAGATAGGCCCTTGTGTAGTTTTGTACTCAACTTCAAAAACGCACACGCTTTCTTTGATCTTTAAAATCTGAGTGTTTTAACAAGCAAAGACGTGAAATAAATCAGTGTGATGCAATAAGAGGATACTTCTGACAGTGAACAGTATAAGAACATGTCGGTAACTCGTGTTCAAATTACTGGTGTGACATTTTATCGTTAAACAGACCTAGTGAAAGTTTGTGTGATGTTACATCACCATAAGATTGATGATGATTTTCATCAAATCTTTCTTTATTAGTTTTATACACGGGTTTATGATAAAAAAAAATACACAATAGCATTTCAACAGCATATTTTGCGCACTGCACCCCACTGCCAGAAAGGCTATTCGTACAGAACTGGGACGCACCAGGTCGAAAGGATTTGAGTTGTATTTTGTGTTTAATGCAAAGTTGCTATATATTAGAATGTTTTACTACTAACCAGAAGAAAGACAGACAGTCACAATCCACCCTAAGAGGTTAATTGTTACTCCTATAACACCGGCACATTTTAAAGTTTGTTTTGAACTTCGCGCATAGCTACACGAAGGCTATTTGCGCTAGCCGTCCCTAATTTAGCAATGTAAAACTAGAGGGAAGGCAGCTAGTCATCACCACCCATCGCCAACTCTTGGTAAATAATGAGATTGACCGGCACATTATAACGCCCTCACGGCTGAAAGGACGTGCATGTTTGTTGTGATGGGAATTCGAACCCGCAACCCTCAGATTACAAGTCGAGTGCCTTAGCCACCTGGACATACAGGGCCTACATTTTAAAGTGGAGAGAGAGGAACGTTTTGTGTTGTCTCTCAGAATCTAGTCTGCCTCTAGCTCTACAATAGGATAAACACGAGCCCCGGCTGCACAACACATATAGCTCGCTCAAAACGTTACTTATTATTAAATATAAATATATGTAATAGTATATGTATTATATGTAAATACATATGTGTATATATATACATATATTTATTTATATTACAAATTTGTTTGGTTTTTGTATCTATACTAGCTGTTTCCATTTTTCAACTAAGTAATTTAGTATTTTTTTAAAAAGTGATTTGATAAATTGAATTATTGGATCCGCGCGATCTTTTTCAGGACGAAACGTTTCCGTATGAAGAATCAACGGTAAATTGGCATTGTATGAAATAAATCCGTAATCTGATGGTATATTCTTCAGATTAAAAGGAGTAGGTCAGCGCGTGTAATATAAAGTTTATGTGTTCTCAGCAAAATTCTAGAACCTTCTTCCATGATGAACCTTCGGCTCACTTGGTTGTCTCTAAATTGCATCTACTTTCTGAAGCGCGTTACAAGATAACCCTGTTTTTCATTGGTTGAACCAAGAAATGCAGGGAAGCAGCCCACTAACACTACAGTCGTAATGTTGCCCTCCTATCCCGACCTATTCATGACCATCGAAGCGTCTGGATCTTTTATGGGCGCGCTCGTCGCGAGAGTATTTCCACATGTTATAATACATGAGTGAAGATATAAGACAGAGAAAGAGACACTCGCCTGCTGCTTAGAACTCGCGTGCCATTCTGGTCAGCGAGTATGAGAACTAGAACGTCACTCTTAGTCTTCAAGCTGCTCTCATGACCTTTCCATTTAACACTGTGGCCAGTCTTCGAGACGTTGAATAGCTCAAAATTTGATATATTTTTATCATCAATCTCTCATCTTCACAGACTCGTTTGTCTTCAATCGAACGTAAAAAAATTCACCGATCGGGACATAAAAGCCTGTTATTCCAAAGATAAGAATTCCTGAACTGGTCATATTCACTGGGCGTTCATTACGAAAAAAAAACACTAAAAGCTTTGGTACTTTTTAGGGTGTCTCACAAAAATGTCTCCAGACGTATTCAATTGATTCCTGTCTGGTTACTACAATAGGTTGAATAGAGAACGTGCTTTTTCTTTCTTTTTTTTAGCAGATGTGTTAAGAACGCTCCATCTGAGATACGACTCAAAAAACTGCAAGAGTGAGAAAAGTTATGGATAGCATGAAAGGTAACTTTTCCTTTGAACAAAATCGTCAAATTTTGAAGTCCATTCTTAATATTAAGTCCATCGAGCAACAAGACAGAAAACTGATAGGAAGCAGAATTGCCAGAATTTTGTCATTTTCGCAAAATTGCACGAGAGCCATCTGCATCAACTGTTTATAATTCTGAACTAGGCTGTGGAAGATAGTTATTAATAAACACCCGTCGCCATTTTGTGAGCCATTTTAATCGAATATTGGGAGTTAACGATCACTCTTTTAAAACACCCGTGTCTTCAAAATGAAGAAAGTGAATTTACGGCAACGGTACACGAATCGTAGACTTGCAGTAGGGTACACTTATCAGTGTGCCTCGTGCGCTCCCCCACTAGTACAATGGTAAGTCTATGGATTTACAACGCTAAAATCAGCGGTTCGATTCCCATCGGTAGACTCAGTAGATAGCCCAATATGGTTTTACTGTAAGGAAACACACACACTGCCTCGTCTTATTCCACCACTTTGTAATTTATTTTCATTTATAAGAAAACCTTTTTTTCTGTATTAAAAAATAATTGTAACTAATTGTATTTCTACAAATTTTTATTACATTTACTCATCGAAGTCAAACGAAAGCGTTATTATTTATAATTATCACATTAGCTATTAAAAAAAAACACTTTGACAAGTTTCCTTGTAGTATATATATATACACACACACTGAAGATTATAGGTAGAATACCATCCACTTGTTAACAATGTTTTGCAGTTTCTGGAACTGTTTCCACAGAAGATGTATATCTAATTAATTGTTTAACTATGTTCAAATTGTAATTCTTTGCTTGCTACGAATGTTAAATATTTTGCCACTTACATTTAAAAATCCTCTCCGTGATTAAGTTTATAAGGAGAGTTTAGTACATCATATCAAAACGATTTTAAATAAGTAAGTTGCCTAACAATTATAGTAGATATAAAGTCATGATGGAACAGGATGTATAATAACAACATTTAAACATTGTTTGACTTTGTGATACCATCGAAAATTCATCGCTTTTGGGGAAGGTATGTAACAGCTGTTTCCAAAGTAAATTATGCAAACTCTCAGATAATAATGATGTACTCAGATCGAGGATTTAGAATTTCTTAGACGGGATATGTACCGCCTTTGGGACCCACTGTCATCCAGAAATAGTTCTGCAATAAGTCATTTCCCAGTTCTGGTAAGTAAAGTGTGATTGATGTCTTGTAACAGAATCCGCGAACGAAAAGATCAGTGACAAAATCTGTCCCCATGCCCAAAGCAACAGTAGACAACATGACTAAGAAATATCTCACCTTAGAAACAAGGGGAAACAAAGTATGGGTTAACCGAGATAAAGCTCCTTGTCATACTTCCCGTACAAATGTCGCATACCTGAAATATTTGGAATATGAAAGGGGTATCCATATCACGTTTCTGGACGCAGCGCATATGAACTTGTGTACGATCTGATTGTTTAAACGGGAACTAGGAAACCGTCATTCACGTACACCAAATGGATTATGAAAAGCGCGCAGAGAGATGAAGTGTGCTTCGGACGTGACAACAGTGGAGTATCTTGCAATGCTGTGGTCGAGACGTACGGTCGTCAAATAGAGTATAACCTGACGTGGCAATATGGACTGTAACGATGTAGTTGGACTCCCAGGTTACTTCAATATAACGTGTCCAACCTTTCTAGAAGTATTTTGACGAACAACTTCATGTTGGCATCTTTCACAGTTCCAACTTTACAGATTACTAAATTTGTTAAGAATAATCCACCAAATCGATTAATTCCTTCATATAAGCTTCCGCAGCAGTAGCCTTACAATCGTTATAGATTATTTAAAAGCTTTTAAATTTATTTTTTGTACCTTAGGCGGACAAATCCATTAATAACAGCTAAGCAGTTTATATTACATATACATACTTAGGACGCTTCTCTTTGGACAGTTGGGTCTTCTGGAGACCTTCAGCCATATGCTTGAGAGCTCATGAGGCTAAAATTTGGGGTTCAATCTTTCCGGTGAGTTGTTCATCTTTGTGTTTAAGAGCAACCAAATCTTCTCTGTTTCACTTTCTGTTTCATCAAGCTATGTTTTGCTTCTAAAACACATTTAATCTCAGAAGTTAACAGAAGTTTCAGTTTTCATTTTCTTAGATAAACGTCTTTGTCAATCATATTACATATTTTACAGATACACCGATAATGCTGCCTTTACAGTTATTACACATTTTACTGACAGAATTCCAATTTTTTTAGGCTCATAATTTTACTTAACTCTTTAACAACAACTAATTTTTTAACATGGTACCTCTTATTTTTATTTAATTTTTGAATCCTGTAGCTTGCGTAGGATTAAGAATTTCCAATAATCTTGTGTAAGAAAGCCACTCAGTCTTTCTTTGCTACTGAATATAGACAGTTACATATAACGGGCAATACACTCTGAGTGTGAAGTTAATTACTGACCTACCACGAATTCCAAAATTTTCTAATTGTTCCATGGGTAAACCGAAAAGTATCTTATTTCGTCAAAAAATTTCTCGCCACATCTTGAATAGCTATAAGTATTGTTGTTATCTTTTTTGCCCCCCAATGGTTATCAGTAGTGGGTAGAACACAGATAGCCTATTGTGTAGCTTTGTGCATAATTCCAAATGAACAAAAAACCTCATCTTTTTATTCTTATTAATAATTACAACTTAATTTAGCTTCGCTCTGTCACATTTTTATGACAATTTGAAGTTTTTTGTTGTGTGAGAACGTAACCATCTTCTGTCTTATTTCTTTCCATAAATACGTTTTATTTCACTGTTATTCCGTGCATTATTGGCCCGGCATGGCCAAGCGCGTTAAGGCGTGCGACTCGTAATCTGAGGGTCGCGGGTTCGCATCCCGGTCGCGCCAAACATGCTCGCCCTTTCAGCCGTGGGGGCGTTATAATGTGACGGTCAATCCCACTATTCGTTGGTAAAAGAGTAGCCCAAGAGTTGGCGGTGGGTGGTGATGACTAGCCGCCTTCCCTCTAGTCTTACACTGCTAAATTAAGGACGGCTAGCACAGATAGGCCTCGAGTAGCTTTGTGCGAAATTCAAAAACAAACAAACAATCCGTGTATTAGTATATATGTGTTTGTATGTGTGTTTATTTACACCTCAATTAATAACAGTATACTCTATAATCTCAGATTATAACAGCAGAATAAGATTTTTAATTTTTAATTATCATTAACCAATTACGGATGTTAAAAGGGAGAAAAAATGTACTTTTGCGACCTGTTCCTCCCTAACCACATTTTTACTAATTCATGGCGAGTGTCGATTCCAATCTCCCAACCCTAACATAACCTCCTCTCTGTTCATTTTCTTTTTAACACAAATTTTTACAATGTTATTTGAATCGACATGGGCGCTACTGTTACTAGTGACAGGCAATTCATTACCTAGAAAATATTGATCACAGATCGTGACGTTTTTGTATACAGTTGCAGCTTTTAAAGCATTCTGCTGTAGATTAATGTCTGCTAAGAATTTTGTCAAAGGGCGTTGCGTGAGTCAAGCGTTGGAACATAGTTTTTTTTCAAACTCCATTTTCCCTATACGTACATGACTATTCGTATTTTAAGGTACATTGTTAGAGTCGCAGCCTATAGAAACATCATAAATTTTCCTACTTGTCAACAATGCGTTCTTTTCGTGCTCTTAGTGATCAACCTTAACGCCACGTGTGGCGGAAAGACTTTATGTCGTTTCCGGTTTCCGGGGCTGCTCTACCAAATTCAGAAATTCCGGAATTGGACAAAAAAGACTTAGGCAACCTTTTCGAAACGTTTCAGCTGTCTTCGTTAAAGACTAGTGTATACCGGAAACTTGTAAGTTCACTTTAAAGTAATACCCTTCCGAGATTTAAGTACTCTAATCTGTTAACCTTTTCCTTTGTCGAAAATCATCCCGTCATCTTTATCATCGATAGCAGAAAATGCGTCCTTGTAAATATGAAATATGAAGCCCTCTGAAGACGTCAAATAGAAACACTTAGACGTGTTGGATAATTCTGTAATTACGTAATTCTGTAGATTGGAATAAAACGATTTATTCAAGGAGATACCTCAATATTATACTCACTACTCTCACTGCTTGTGCTGTTTTCCTTCCTTACATCCATCCACAAGAATTAATCAGTTATTTACAACAGTCTTGGATGTTGACTATGAAATCAATACTTAATTTATCTTCGCATCTTATCACAAGTTGGGCCCAGCATGGCCAAGCGTGTTAAGGCGTGCGACTCGTAATCTGAGGGTCGCGGATTCGCATCCCTGTCGCGCCAAACATGCTCGCCCTCTCAGCCGTGGTGGCGTTATAATGTGACGGTCAATCCCACTATTCGTTGGTAAAAGAGTAACCCAAGAGTTGGCGGCGGGTGATGATGACTAGCTGCCTTCCCTCTAGTCTTACACTGCTAAATTAGGGACGGCTAGGACAGATAGCCATCGAAATTAATAAAAACAAACACAACAAAAATCTCAAGTTGTGCTGTAGTATAGATAAAAACAAACACTGTTTTAATTTTTCCTGTTTTCTTTAGATATTTTTTTAATCTATTAGTTCTTACTGTTTATTCCATTATCAAATACAGTGGCTAAAATGTTGGACCTCGAAGCTTGGTCCAAGGTTCAATCGATCCCGCGATATTCAAGATAAACACTTTAATCTACAAAGTATTAACCAATTCCGCTATCAAAATTAACCATGATGGTGGCGGATGGTGCTTATTAGTAAATTAGGGATGGTTACATTTGAACATTGGGCTCCCTTGGTCTGGTTTGGTTTGAATTTCGCGCAAAGCTACACAGGACTATCTGCGCTAGTTGTATCTAATTTAGCAGTATAAGACTAGAGGGAAGTAAATAGTCATCACCACCCACCGCCAACTTTTGGGCTACTCTTTTACTAACAAATAGTGGGATTGACCTACCCTTATAACGCTCTCCACGACTGAAAGGCGAGCATGTTTGATGTGACGGGGTAATGAACCCGCGACCCTCGGATTACGAGTCGAGTGCCTTAACTACCTAGCCATTCCGGGACCCTTGGGTCTGACTGTTTAGCCGACGTGTTAGGTAATATAACTATTTGGGTTGAAAATATCACGCACTATGTACTACTGTGCTTCTGTATTATTTTTAGAAATCTATTGCATGACTAATAATAACATTCGTTACTAATACTTTATATTTATACTGTTCACTAGTAAAAGGGTTCAGACACTGTCGCGCACTGAATAATACATATTTTTTTATCTTTTCCAGTACTAAGTGTAAAGAACTAAATTAAAACAGTTGGGGAGAAATCACCCACTTTCTATGGAAAATACACATAAGATACCGATAGTTAGTAGTGAATGAAGTGCAACAGAGAAGGTTGTTTTGTTTACATTACTTTAACTGGTACTTTATTATAGACTCGTTAATCCACAAACAGTTTGGTATATAAACAACTTGGAACAATCTGTTTAAAAAAAAAAGCCAATAAATTTCATATCAGCCACATATGGCAAATAGAAAAATTGAAACCGTGGTAGGTGTTTTGGTTTAAAATTATCTGACCCCAAGCCGGAGTACAGAAATTGTCTTCGCTCAGCTCATGGTGGCAAATAAAGAAATGTATGACCGTCACTTATAAAGATAAGTTACAATATTTCAGTGCCATACTCCCGCCAACTATATAGCAGTTTTCGTATTCTTACATTTTGCAACGCTAGCGCCACCTGAAGAATCCCGTTTTCCTCAAATGTTAACCACTATTCATAAATAAGAAAACTTAATGCAAACTTGGTTCGTTACCTCAGAATAGTTTGATATTTAAGTTAGAACCTGAATTTTAACAGTGAAAATAAATAACCCATGATTAAGGTATCAAGTATTTTTAACACGTGATAAACCTACGAAAAGATTTACTTAAACTTTCATTTCCAGTAACTCGAGTCAGTACGTTGAAACTTGATATATATATATTAACGGTTATACCAAAAAATAAAATATTATATATACGAAAAATTCATCCCATATAAGTAGAAGAGAAGTCAAACTTGCTTAAGGTATTCAATTTTATTCTTTTTAGATAAGTTTAATGTTTTCATACATATATATATTATATGTATATGAATTATATCATTATGCATAATACTGAAATATGTGGTCTCATGTTACATTTTTAACAGCATCCTCTAACGGTAACTAAGTGTAACTAACGATATTTTTCTAATTGTTCGTTTTTAACATTTTTAAATATAATAATATGTTTAACTACCGGATACATACTGTAACATGCAATTATAGTTAACTTGTGATACATTTTAAAAAGTTTTTAAAACTAAACGCATCGTTTACTTCCTGATGAAAAAGGACGTACGTAGTAACCATGGACACTGTCCAACTGCTTGAATACGTTGTTAACAATAAACACTCGTATCAAATGAACATTTTGTACAACTCATTAAATAATAACTAAAACAAAAAAAAAAATAATTAAATGTTACCATTTACCCTGAGAAACAAATATTATATTACATGCAATAAACTTCTATATTTTTCACACCTTAAACCAGGACAACTGTTTTCTAAATTAACAGGCATATAAACTAGAGATGGATAGATGTTGACTCGTTGGATTTCTGAAATAGAACAATTGGATTTGTGCAGTACACAGAAACATTGTTAACTTCTTATTGGACTTCTGAAGTAAACAACTGGATTTGTGTCGGTTACATAGACATTGTTAACTTCTTATCAGATTTCTGAAATAAAACAATTGGATTTGTGCAGTACACAGAAACATTGTTAACTTCTTATTGGACTTCTGAAATAAAACAGTTGGATTTGTGCAGGATATACAGATCTTGTTAACTTCTTATTAGATTTCTGAAATAAAACAGTTGGATTTGTGCAGGATACATAGATGTTGTCATATTTCTGTCAGGTTTTTGAAATAAAACAATTCAATTTCTTCTAGATGTTTAATATATTTATAACAATCTGGTGGTTTATTAGTTTGGAAGGTGTGTGTTTAATACATTTATAATAATCCAGTGGTTTGTTACTCTAGGACGCGTGTTTAATTAAAGTGCAAAAACATTTCAAAAGCTTCTCTGAGAAAGGTACATGATACAAACGAACACACACATGCATAATTGCGACACCCAATTCCTGGACTTTCGCAACCAAATTCCTCTTTCGATTTTTCTTGAACATGCTAGATGAAAACACGTTTCTTTTTTTATTTAACAGCAGCAACATAAAAAATCACGTTAGATTCTTGTGAATATATACGAGTTCTTATTCCCAGATATCAGAGCTGCCGTTTCACTCAACGTAAAGATCTATACACGAAATATGTATTACACACAGAGACGGCTTCAGCTATCCCTGCGAACACTATGACTTCGCGTACCTCCTACCAAATACATGTTTCACGAAGTAATTACTGACTTATAATGTAGTCTGCACCCCCCAGACTATTAAGTAAAAATCAATAGGCTAACGTTTAGGCAATTATAGGCCTACGTTAAGGCTTTTAACATACAAATCCCAGTAACTATACCGATCTTTTGGAAACTTCCTCGTGCACAATGATTTGCTTCGTTTTATGGCTAGAATCGATTAATAGGCACATATACATTAAAACAGAGTTATATATATATATATGATTGTAGACCTATACTTACAGGTTTGTAGATGGGTGCAACAATGTATGTATATAGCTGAAAATTTTGATATACACGCATTAGTTTTGTTTCTAGATGTTTCGAATACTGCATATTAGACCACAGTATAGGGCAGTTATATTGTATTTCTCGTTTATTCTCTTTCTTTCTATGGAAAGGGAGGATATATTAATAAATTTAATAGTTGCAATTTTCTCTTAATAACCTCTAGAAATGAATATCACGTTAATTTATTTTAACTCAGCAACACGTTTCTTTGTTGTTGTTTTTTTTTCAGAATAAAATATAAACAGTGAAATACAGACGAGAATGACCACGTTCTTATTTCAGCTAGCTTACCGAGTTCATTAAAATGTTGTGCGCCCCCTAGTGGCACAGCGGCAAGTCTGCGGACTTATAACTCTAAAAACTGAGTTTCGATAGCAGTGGCGAGTGCAGCACAAGATAGCCCATGGTGTAATTTTGTGTCTAACATCAGCAAACAAATAAAATGTAGCGAGTGCAGGAATATTTAAAAAAACACCTTTCATTAAAAATAATGATCGTAAATGTGAACCAATAAAAATTATACTAAACAATCAATCGAACTATGTTATGACACATTTTGTCAAGACAAAATTCAGTTTACACTGAAAATTGATTTCAAAAATTTTCTCCAATCATTACGACGTAAATGGAAAAGTCCGTTTTCTTGCAGTTACAAAAGTTTTGTTTTTTTTAAGTTTACTTTCAATGGTGTTACATCTGCTGTTTCGGTTATGTATATATACTTTTACAGAAAATAGTACTCAGTTTTACAATGACTCGGGATGTCCTGAATAAATGAATTACGAGCAAGCTAATGTGGCACGGCCAGGTGGTTGAGGCACTCGACTCGTAATATGAAGGTCGCAGGTTCGAATCCCCGTCATACCAAACATGCTTGCCCTTTCAGCCATGAGGGTGTTATAATGTGACGGTTAATCCCAATATTCGTTACTAAAAGAGCAGCCCAAACGTTGGCGGTGGGTGGTGATGACTAGCTGTCTTCTTTCTGGTCTTACAATGATAAATTAGAGACGGCTAGCGCAGATAGCCCTCGTGTAGCTTTGCGTGAAATTCAAACTAACTAAGCTATAGTAATATTATTAATTAATAAATTAATTTCTACGTTAGCTATTAGCAGTGACCGTCCATATACAAAACTCCACTTTTGTGTAATAAGATCAGTTTATTTAGAAAATATTACTCAACTGTAGCAGCACTGAGCAATATATATTTTTTCTTCTAGACTTTAACAATAGTATGTGAGTTCACACTCGTATACTGAATAAAACACAGGATAATTATCTTAGACGCACAATTTGATAGCACTGCCTGGTTATAAGCATAACTTTAATCACATGCACATGCGATATAGTTTTCAAGTGTAATTCATCCATATGTCTTCACACATTTGTAATAGTGGTAAATCATTCATATAATTTCACATATTTGTCGTAGTTGTAAATCATTCATATAACTTCACACACTTGGAGACGTAATAAATATATTTTCACACATTTGTATCAGTGGTAAATTATCCATATATTTTCACAAATTTGTAGTAATGGTAAATTACCCACATAACTTTGCATAGTTGGAACATTAGTTAGGACAGAGTTACACATATGAAACTAATGTTTGGAACCAACATTCATGTGTTTCTCAGGGTATGTGGTATCTAAGCAAACAGAGAATTAATTAAAAATAAAAACTACAGCTGATAAATAGTGTTATAGCTATGGGAAAAATCGAGATGGTGGTTACGGGCTGTATCATTGTAAACGTATTTAAAGCAAAAAAGAACAAAACTAGAAAAAGGTTTTTCTCTTAAATTTTGGTGGTGGGAGAGAAAGAACTAAAGTCCGGTAACCTCCCCTTCAAACATGCTCGCCTTTTCGGCCGTGGGGGTGTTATAATTGACGATTAATCCCACTATTCGTTGGTAAAAGAGTAGCCCAAGAGTTGGCGGTGGGTGGTGATGACTATCTGCCTTCCCTCTAGCCTTACACTGCTAAATTAGGGACGGCTAGCGCAGATAGCCCTCGAGTAGCTTTGCGCGAAATTCAAAACAAACAAACAAACTAACAAACCTCCCCTCCCTCCAACTACGTCAATGTTGAGAAATCTGCTACATAAAATAGAAGATAAATAAGTTTTGAACTAATACGTTTTTAAATATTGCACTTCATGTGTTGTAAATTATTATACATTTTCTTATAATAGTAAAGTATAGTGTTATTAAAATATAAAAAATCATATGTTATTTTGTACAGTGGCACTTAACTGCACCTATTAGGACAATCCGTGATGGTCCTTTGTAACAACAAATATTTTTCATAATAATCTTGTGTTTTATATTTGTAAGTAAATCGTTCATTCTTCCTTCTTTATTTACATTTTACTCACAACGTCAGACTCTGAATAAACGATTAATGTTGCATGAGAAATGTTCTCCTCTGTTACCAAAATTGATCGTTCGATATTTCACCAACGCTGAATCTCACATTTCAACAACCTGTTCTCGGTTTAGTCCTAACACTAGCCTCAGGCATTTGTCGAGCAAACAACAAAAAAAAAGTTCAAAATAAAGTTCTGTTTTCAGCTAAAGGCTATTTGTCTGGACAAACATCCTCAAGGTCTTTAACACAAGAAGAAACAAAAGTACAACTAGATATTAGAATTGAACTGCAAATTGGTTATATTATTGAGGATGGATAGATAAATTTTCTAAGGTCTTACAAAAAAGAAAAAGAGAACACGTAGACCTTAACCTCACTTATAAAAGTAAGTTAATATCTACAATTTTACAAAACAAAACAGATTTTGATCTATAACAGTGCAAATTTGAAAATTTTGGTCTATTCTAAATGACAACAAACTATGCACGATTTGCTCACAGGTAAACATGAATAGCATATTATTAAGTTTCCAAAAAGCAAGAACAATTATCTTTATCTTCGTGAATCAAGCAAAACTGGCAAAACAATTATCTTCACGTTCACGAAACGAGCGAAACCGGCACTTAAAATTTAATTTCAAGCTTCATTACAATTTTGGATTTCTAATTTAATTATATTTTAGAAAAGTAATATTATACCACATAAACAGCTCGTTTTAAATTTCATGTATTACTTTAATTCACAAGAAAGAGAAATGATTCAAACATTAGGTAGAGAATTCTAAAACATAATTTCACCATTGGAATCTCTTAGGAAACGGTGTGGGGGAACTTAGAGTTACAAAGGGCACTTTGAGGGTCAAGTTTTATTCAGGAAAATTTTAATATGGCACAGGTCACAGTATATCAAGCCTCTTCCTTAAAATAACTTATTTCAACTGTAATTTGATTTGAACATTTTTCATTAACACTTGAAATCTTGTGTTCTAATGATAAAGCTGCAGGAAACACACGTGGTTTGTTGTACGTGAAAAAAATGTCTTTTAACGTTCCTTGTAGCATACAATAACAATAGTTTAACATGAGAAACCCGAAGCCCAGTCTACACAATATTTTGCCAACGCCTCCTAGTTGCACAGCAGTATGTCTGCAGACATGAAACCGGGTTTCGATACTCGTGGTGAGTAGAGCACAGATATCCCATTGTGTAGATTTGTGTTTAACTACAAACTCCTGCAGGAGTTTTCTTCGATACTTTGAATCAATTCGTCCTTATTCTCCCTCTGGTATAGTAGTAATTCTATGGAGTTAAAACACTAAAATCAGGGTTTCGATTCCTCTCGATTCCCAATGTGGCTTTGCTATAAGAAAACACACACATACACACACACACTCGTTCTTATTCTTATTGTTACCGGCGTGAACCATGCCATTTATGAAGTCTCATAGAAAAAATAACAAAAGAACATAGGTGTAATAGCTAATCATGCCTCCCCTCTCAATACACCAACATGGGAATGTTTCATCAAGTGTGCTGCCTATGTAGGATGCTTCCTGTCATCTGAAGTTGGATCTTATTGATACATTACCGAATTCCTTTTACAACTGTGTAGAAAATTCGAACTCAGCAAACCACAACACACATTTTACTTTCTACTTTGTAATCGTTATTTTGCTTCGAAATGAAATCTCGCAGGTCTTTAGACACTTAATGTTTACATATTGGTTTTTGATCGATAAGCAAAAAGTTGCTGTTATTCTTGTACGTGCAATAAAAACTATTTGTTTCTGTGATTAAACAGTTTTCCGATATGTATGAGTTTCCAAAAGTGTTTCTAAAATCCTAGGACACCCTGTACTCTAATGAAAACAAAGGTAGATTAGTATTCGAACACTATTTTCTCTACCCACATTAGCTTAAACTACAATAGTAAGCATTAGCGGAACTAGATTAGTCAACTGGAGCTCCGTCAGGACTAGGTCAGGCAATTTGTGCAACTCCTGTGAGCCTGTTAAAGTTAGGGGTTTACAACCAAACCCCTAGAAACGGCGCTATTTTAAAGAAGATATTTAAGTACTGAGACGTATTACATTTCTGTAATAATAATGGGGTAAACACATAATATTGTCAAAAAATAGAAAGTTTCTAAGTTAAATGTATTTGTACTTTGTCCCCAGTGGCAGGCATTTCCTAACTGCGCCAGTGAATTTTAAAATTAAATATCTAGTTTCGTTGCTTCCATGATATTCGTTGTCACCAGCAATTTTAAAACAAAACCACGTGCTTCATATAACTGAAAACTGAAATAATTCACCTGTCTTTTACTTTTATCTCTATAGTAGTTATAACTTTTAAATATATGCGCTCGAGAGTCCGAAGTTGATCATTTCGACAAATAGGCGTCTGTACGTCTTTATTAAGTTGGGATGAAAACAAAGACTAGGATTTTATAATGTTTTCTGGGAAAGCTAAATATTAGTATGAATACAGACATCAAATACTATTTGCTGAATGCAGGTGTTAGGATGCCAATATATTTTGATGAAGAAAGACTCGCATATCAATACATTCTGATGAAGACAGACGGATGTCAATACCTTTTGATGATGGTTAATATTAGGACGTTCATACTTTCTGAGGAAACCTGACATTTGTGTGTACAGTATAAAGATAGACATCAAACGCCAATACCATTTGAAGAATGCAGGTGTCAGGATGCTAATACGTTCTGATGAAGGGATACATGAGGATGACAATACATTCTGATGAAGACATACATGAGGATGACAATACATTCTGATGGATAAAGATATTAGAATAGTAATGCTTTTCTTTTTTTATACCATAGTGTTGTATTAGGATGCTTGTGCTTTCTGATGAGGTAAACACTAGGACGTTGACAATGTGTCCAGACAATTTGCTTGTTGAAACTTCCTTCAATATGAAGTCGTTCCTATTCTCTAGGTTACAGCTAAAGAACAATAATTTAACCTATTATCATCTGGATGATTCATTAATTCATTTGGAGATGTAAGGTAAGAGAATCTGAGATTCAAAGTATTTTGTAAATTCTTGAAGATTTTTGTTTATATTGGAAAAAACCACTATATTAAAGGTCTTGTTTGTTTGTTTGTTTGTTTTGAATTTCGCGCAAAGCTACTCGAGGGCTATCTGCGCTAGCCGTCCCTAATTTAGCCGTGTAAGACTAGAGGGAAGGCAGCTAGTCATCACCACCCACCACCAACTCTTGGGCTACTCTTTTATCAACGAATAGTTGGATTGACCGTCATATTATAACGCCCCCACGGGTGGGAGGGAGAGCATGTTTGGTTCGACCGGGATTCGAACCCGCGACTCTCGGATTACGAGTCGAACGCCTTAACACGCTTTGCCATGCCGGGCCCTCTTGTTTGTGTCTTTGTTGTTAAGTCCCACAAAGCTACACAATGGACTAATTGTGCTGTACTAATAACGGGTATCGAAACCAGGTTTCTAGTGTTATAAGCCTTCACACTTACTGCTGAGCCACTTGGGGCTGTAGTAATGGATTTTGTGGAATATAAAATAATGAATCAATCTAATAACTTGTCCAATTATTAGCTAACGGTCAGTACAAAAGTTTTTGATTTTTCACAGCAGCAAGTATGTTAAGAGGTCAAAGTGTGTGCATGTGTGTTTTCTTATAGCTATCTGCTGAGTCCACCGAGAGAAATCGAACCCCTGATTTTAGCGTTGTGAACCCGTAGACTTACCGCTGTACTAGCAGAGGACGTTGACAAGTCACCATTTATAAAATTTACCAATTCTACCTATTTATATGTCGGATGTTAACAGTATGTTAGCAGTATTGCGTTTCATAGTTTGAAATATTACCTTAGCTCCTGTTAGCTGACGATAAAACAATTAAGTTTATGGTTAAACGGAAGTTGGTAGATACAGCTAACGATAAATAAAATTTAGATAAGGTAGTCGTGATCGAATAAATTCAACTGGATACAACTGGTCTTAATCCATACGAGTTGGAACATTTTTGAAAATCATACTTCTAACAAAACCTTTTAACTAAACCAGGATAACAACACATAACCACAACAATCGTTGCGGATGGAAGCTTGCTTTACGAACACGCTCTGCATACGCTAATTGTAGTGTGTATCTGAAAATATGAGCCGTTGCTTAACAACTGAAAAATATATTTCACGGAGAAGTCCTAACGTTTCAAGAGCGTAATGCTATAGATATATAGACCTGTGGTTGACACCTTTTGTCATTTCCCAACAAGAATATCAGCGAAACGAAACGGTAAAGAGATGCAACGTCCAGCACACATCAATTTTGAAAGCGACTGTCCATACCATATGAACGACAATAAGGGAAGACTGCGTTTCGTCTGTCTGACGAGATATTGCTATACAAACAACACTCTACCACACTGACACGAAAGTTCATAAACTGATCGTCCAATAACTTCACCCCTTCCACCTCGGAAGTGATAGCAAACGACATGTACCTACATCCCAGGTAACATGCACAAAATAAGTTGCAAGTAACTTGTACTTGTAAAAAAACAGATGTGGCTTCCTAGAGATATTAGTGAAGCAAAGACGAGCTGTTAAAAGAAACAGAGGATGAAATAAATAAGGTCTGTATGTGTTCAAACGATTGCTAAAGAAACAGTCGGCTGACCACGAGGCGATGAGGACTCTCCAATACGTTTCTCGAATAATACAACAAAAAAACTTATATTCTACAAAGTGCAAAGTACAGAAATGGTTTTGTTTTGTTTTGAATTTTGAGCAAAGCTACACCAGGGCTATCTGCGTTAAAACGGTAATCTTTAATTACTATCAGAAGAATGCAGACACCAATTATTTGTGAAGAAATTCCTGTAGGGCGTCAAGAAAGTAAGGCTACTTATGATAAAACGACAACCACACATTTAAATCCACGGCAGAATGTCATAAAACATGGAAATAAAACAACGGTGTTGGTATCTTCACCGACTGCAAATCCACGACGTCTGTGAACTCCGTCTGTTTATACAGAATCAGGGAAATGAATTTTTATGTACAGAGGAAGGTATGTTGAATTGTTTGATTGTTTCTGAATTTCGTGTAAAGCTACACGAGGGCTATCTGCGCTAGCCGGCCCTAATTTAGTAGTGTAAGACTAGAGGGAAGGCAGCTAGTCGTCACCATCTACCACCAACTCTTGGGCTACTCTTTTACCAACGAATTGTGGGATTCACCGTCACAATTATAACGTCCCCACGGCTGAAATGGCGAGCATATTTGGTGCGACGGGGATTCGAATCCGCGACCTTCAGATTACGAGTCGAGTGCCTTAACCACCTGGTCACGCCGAGCTCCAGGTGTATTTAAACTGTGAAAATGAACATCGTTGCTACGAAACGTAAAGAACCTACTGGGAAGAGAGAAAAGAACTTGTATCAATAACATTTACAACATCAACAACAGAACGTCTTTCTGATTGAGACACTGTGTAGAGAAAGATATGTTTCATCAGAAAGCTGCAGAGAAAAATGTTTCGCATGTATGTTTATTTTCCTTTGAAATGACAAGTGGTTTGACAAAAAGTTCACTTTAATCAAGGTTCGTTCTCTACATGCCAAAATGAAAAGTCAAGGATCTCTAAGATATATGTAAACGTATGTGCTACAATTGTTTGTAAACAATTAAGGTAATGGCGTAGTAAATGAAATAGATGATTCATTTGGATAAAAATGTTTTTGACATACACACTTAAAAGAATTTCAAGTAAGTATACTAAACGAGTTTTATAATATAATATTGAAAACAATATTCGGTTGAATCCACCTGGTCTAAAGGAATTTGTCTAATACACAATATTTAAAAGGAATTTATTGAATATACTAGCTTCAAATAGGTTTGCTCAATGTACAAGACTTTAAGGCTATAATAAACACACAAAGTTCTGTAATACCGATCATTTCACAATATCTCATAAAATTAACGGGGTACATACAACAAAACTGAACGACACCAAAGTCTATCATACAGTCGGTAGACTCTATATATAGGAATGGCGAAAGTATTGAGAAAGCATGATACAAATACGCTAAAAATCAACAGTGACAGAAAGCCTTGTTTGAAATGGTGGTTGCCACTCACTTTAATTTGCTTCTATACCAACAAGCCAAGCAACAAGGCAAGAAACCTTTTCTAAGATACCAAACCAGAAATAAACCTTTCTTCTTGTTGTTTAAGTCGAGACAACTACATTGTCACTAATGTCAGTTCACACCTAATGTCAGTTCACACCTAAATCCACAACATGTGTTTCCTGGCAGTGCACTGTGTCATCGCGTAGTCGTAATATTTTAAAGAAATCATAATTCTAGTTATCGTTACTTCTTAACATTAGCTTTTTAACAGAAATCTAGTGTTACTGAAAAAAATTATACAAAGTAAAGGGCGAGAGGAATTACCAGCCAGTCAATGATTTGTACACTGTACAATCAATGTCTTTAGGGAGCCAACCCTTCTATTATGTATAAAGCGAAGGAGTAAAAAAATCAATACACGTAATATTAGATTTTACTTAACACATTAATGGAATACACAAACTTGTAATCACGTAAAAATAAACGGCACGAAATAAGTAATAAAAATACTTTGTACATGTAAAACTAATTGGGACAGAAGTGCCAAAGAGAATGCAAGTGATAAAATAGTAAAGATGCAGCTGTACATAGCTGATCCCTACATGACTTTTAATATTAAAATTTAACGTTCCTCTGTACACTTGACTTTATTATTGCTGTAGTTGGATGTTATATTTTCCTAACTGTTGGTATGCAGTTTGTTTGTCATAACATCCTAGTCATGCCTAGGTAAGCATCAACACAGTGCAACTAACAGCCTAGGACTTAGGCAGAAGGAAAACCAAGTTGAGGCAAAAGATGTCTTGATCATTACAATCTCTCGATAGTCGTGCATTTCGTGGTGTAACATTAAACTTCAATAGTGAAGATCTATACTTTTGTTTGCATTCTATTAACACTGCCATCTCCACAATATTTTACTTTTATGGAGTGTTTTTATTACGCGTGTAATAAGATTCAATGTCTCTCTCTTTCCGTGTGTGTGTACCACATAACTACTCCAAAATTGCTGACCTACCGACTTCTAATGGCACCAAAGGAATTGTCTTGGCTCTAAGGTTTGCACAAAGGTAAATGTTTCATCTTACTTTCTGGTTAACACGAAAATTTCTATAAAACTTTTATTCCTAAACAGATGAACTCACTAACTTTTAAATGGTGCCAAATAAGTCGCCTCAACCCCGAGGTTTGCAAAAAGGTGAAACTTTTCACCGAACATGGCAGTGATTTGCATAAGAACACGTAAATAATTAGGCCAACGAATTACCGTTCGTAACCTGGTTAAAGAAATTAAATATATGTTACAGCAGCAATGATTATTAAACTGAAAAAATTACAGAACAGTAGTTCAACTATTAAATTTGTATTATAGCGACCCTGTATATGTGGGCTATAGGTCTACGGGCTTACTGGTAATAGAATACGAATCAAACACATAAAAGAAATATGAAAAAGCCTCCTACATCCACACAACACTGATAACACAGTCAACCTAGCATGAAGTCACCAAAGCTTGGATACCACTTCTGAAAGAATTCAACTAGTTGATTGAAGTTATAATGGAAGAAACCGCGGATGAGTGGATGTAAACACACCAACCACCTTATCAACAAAACCCGGGATCGAATCTATGCTAAACCCAGCTCAAAAATAGCCCTTCTTCTGCAACCTTCTTCTGTACGATTTTAATTAAATTAGTATCTGGTAATTAAAACAACTAATTAGTGATTAAACTTCGACAGTTGTAAAAGCTACTAACATAAGAAAGAATGGCATAACACCAACGTAAACAATTGGTTTTCTACAATTTATTTGTATGCTGACAGTAAACCAAGAAGAAAATTAAAGTTTGTAATGAGTAATGTTTGTAATCTTGAACTTTGATCTTTACAAGCAAGCTGTTACTGCACATTATTCGGACAGTACGACTATTAAGTTTAAATATAGTTTTAAATAAAGTAATGACCAGCCTTTGATCTTTTGACCTTACAAAGGTATCCACAAATGAATTATCTGTTTAGTGATTTTATCTCTTCTTAAACAAACAAGTCTCCAACAGTGACCTTCCTAATTTTAAACAGATCAACTTTGCAGTGATTAATGGTAAAATACTAATAAGAAATAGAATTATTCAAGTTTTTCACACTTAACTGAACCTAGAATTCTCAGATTATTCACGTTGTAAGCAAACTGTAGCAGTTATACATACTTGTTGAAAACGTATCTTTGAGACTTAAGACTGACCATCAACTGAATTATAACATAATGAAAAAAAACACATTATTAAATGGAATGTATACTTAACTACAGCCCTTTTAGCATATGCAAAATAGTACAACGTTTGTTTTTCCAAGTTTTATTATCAGAGCTCTTTTATTTTAACAACAAAATACTGTCTTTTAAACTTTCTCGCCTCGTAACTTTCGTTCGAGTGGTTACAACTTGAAAACCCCGCGAGATATCCACGGCTGTGTTGAGTCCCGTTTTTTTTTTTTTTCTTGTCCATGGACAAATCTCTTCACGCTGAAAGCCAACCCAAGGGATAAGGCTGAGATTTAAGCTAACACAACAGTCAATTAAATAAATGAACAATGCTCTAACTCATCGGTCTTTTTAAGTCACGTGCGCGTCTAAGAATGCGGCATGTGATTGATTCGTGCTACCACGTGCGACGTATTGAATGTGAAATAAGGAAATACGTCAGTTTCACATCCTAAGGGATTGCCGATATGTTAAACAAATTGACCCACAATAATACGAAGAACAAATCAAACAAATGAACATAAACATGAACTTCGTTTTCTTCTCTGAAACATTTTCATAAGGTATTTATCTGATAAGTCAAAAATACTTTCATAACATTCCGAGGTAAAGTTTGTGAGAAAGGATAAAAGTCAATAATTTATACAGAAATAAATGCGCGGGAGAAACTATCACAGCATTAATACTAAACTGATAGCTAGTGCCCAGTACACCTGCCTGTTTCTAGTGGATCAGCGATAAATGTAAGGACTTACCACGCTAAACATCGAGTTTGAATACCCATGGTCGGCACAACATAGATAGTCCATTGTATAGCTTTGGGCTTAATCCAAAGCAAAAACAACAAACAAATAAATAAACATGTGAAAATATATCGTTTAACCAACGTCTTTATTAACATTTACTTAAAGTTTTCCGTTCCACTCTCAACATTGGACAACAAACATGTAAAACATGATTTTACTTGTTTTTTTGTGCCACTCATATTCTGTTTAATAACGGCCCGGCATGGCCAAGCGTGTTAAGGCGTGCGACTCGTAATCTGAGGGTCGCGGGTTCGCATCCCCGTCGCGCCAAACAGGCTCGCCCTTTCAGCCGTGGAGGCGTTATAATGTGACGGTCAATCCCACTATTCGTTGGTAAAAGAGTAGCCCAAGAGTTGGCGGTGGGTGGTGATGACTAGCTGCCTTCCCAAAGTATTTGAAATATTTATAACTTATGCTTAAAATTGATAGTGTGGAACTTGTTAATGGTTAACATTTGAGTATTTTTTTACAAACTCTTCCAAGAAGAACTTTTTAAACTATCAAGGTTTACATTTATGCCTAAAAACTTAGACCTAAAATGAATACAAGTATATGTTGTTTTATTTCTTTGTGATGAAACTTCAAGATTTGTTGTTGTTCCTGGTTACTTCCTAAATTTAATTGCCCTTTGTTAACAATAATCTTTCTCAGTATAGGCTTAGTGTAAGATTTTACTTTTTAAAAAGGAGAATTTCTCTCTCACGTTACTGATTATTACTAAGCACAGATATTAGTGGTTTTAGATTTGATACATATTGATTAAATATTAGCTTTAAATTACAAATGATTTCACTTACCAGACTGTCTTACACTGCTAAATTAGAGACGGCTAGCACAGATAGCCCTCGAGTAGCTCTGTGCGAAATTCAAAAACAAATAAACAAACTGTTTAATAAACATGTAGTGTTCAGCTTTGTGCACGGTTTTACGACAAACTTTAGCGTCTTGGAGCCACAAAAGCTACATTTAAAATATTAGATATCTGTCTTAAAGACAATCATGAAGTTTAAAAAATACTTACGTTTAACAAATCAATTTAACTCAAAAATACGAAACCCAAAAATTCGAGAGCTTTCGAAAGTCATCTTTTTTTTCCAGGAACAATCTTAAAGACAACGTACCATGAAAAATGTTTTACTGTCTTTTTCCACTTTTAAGTAGTTTGCTACACTCCAGAAATTCACTGCCATTCAGTGTTCCCAATAAATATCTGAGCTGTCTTTTTTTAATAGAAATCACCAGACAAAATAACAGTCAACAACCGTTTCTCCGAATTTATCAGTAACGCTACTATCTTCATAAGTTGTGAATCAACAGGGAGAATGGCGGCCTACCGTTTCGTTAAGCCTACTCAGACATCTTTCTAACTTCACTTTAGTGTGAACCATCAGAGAAAATAGCAGTACACCGTTTCTTTACCTTTGCTCGGTCGTCTCACTAAATTTATTTTGGGGTGAATCACTAGAAAAAGTAGAAGTCTGCAGTTTCGTTAAGCCTACTCAGTCTTATCACTAACTTTACCTAAGTGTGAATGACAAGGAAGTAACTGCTCATCGTTTCGTTAAGCCTACTTAACCATCTCTTTGATGCTATGACGTTGTAATTCACAGGCACACATGGGAAATTTTGGATCTGGCTGTTTCCTAGAATTTAAACAATATGATACATTGTTGATACGTTACTTCCAGGAGCCAATGACAATATGTTCATGAATTAAATTACTTCAACCTAGTTTGTTTGTTTTTAGTATTATTGAAATATCAAAGTACAAAGAGTTAGTTGTTTGTGTGTAAAATTAAAATATATAAAATTATGTTTGTATGGTAGGTTATTTATTTGTTATAATTAATTAAAATGTTTGTAATTAAATCTTACTTAATAAAACTAAATATGAATCCCTACATCAGTAACTATGTTTTTTGTAATAATGTAGCACAGTAGTTTCGAAAGTCTTTCAGTATAATTTTTTTTTTAATTTCGCGCAAAGCGACACGAGGGATATCTGCGCTAGCCGTCCCCAATTTAGCAGTGTAAAACTAGTCAGCTAGTCATCACCACCTACCGCCAACTCTAGGGCTAATCTTTTACCAAGGAATAGTGGGCTTGACTGTAACATTATAACGCCCCCACGGCTGAAAGAGCCTTTCAGTATGAAGCTCCGTTGAATAAAAAACTATGTGAATAAAAGGTTTGAGCCCCACGTGTTATAACTTTAGGATGGTCATTGAAAAACAGTACCTAATAAAAACAATAACATCGTTCGACACACTGTATCATTTAATTAATTAAACATAAGTTTATCTGTTTATTGCTTATTTAGAGTTAAACTTAATTAAGTATCTTTATTTTTCGACTCATTTTTGGCGGCCCTCCAGAAAAAGCTTCATAGCTCCCACTTTGGGAAACACCGGTGTGATATATATTATATATTAACAGCTCACATTGGTCAGTTGTGAAGAACCATCAGATTGCAAGAAAATAGTAATTCTTGGGTCCATGCTCGAAGCCGAATAACAATTTCGCTCGAAGATGACATAGAACACACCAATCCAATATGTTCCTAAGAATGGTTACAGGTCAATATAATATGTTTCAAAGTGGTGTTTTATTCTTTTGTTAGAAATTCTGTGTTTACAATAACTGTCGATAGATATCCTGTTTTGAGTCACACTTAAACACTAATCGTTTGGTATTATAGACTAACAAACTTTACTTATTAAAAGTTTAGAAAAATTGTAAGATCATACAAACAAGCGACTTAAACAAAACATATTTCAGGCTATGAGCTTCGTATGACCAAACCGTACGACGTTGGAGATACATTTAATTTTCTTAAAGTTACCAACTCACGTGCAGTGTGAAGCGCTAGTTACACATGGTTCTTGGGAACTTTAAGAGCACTTATTACTGTCAATCACGCCCCCTGGTGTGTTTGTAAACTGGTGTGAGAGCACTTGCGGATCTCTTCACGTGCAGGATCTCCTGTTTAACCACTATAGCAGCTACCAGAGCTCGTGCTTCTCGCGTTTTACAGCGTGGCTGTTATTGGACATCCTAAGGTTGAAGATTTGACGTTTCAATTGTGAAGCTTAGTGGTTTGATTTCCGTTGTATCTGCTTACCTGAAATGCTTAAGAACAAGACTGGTGTATGATGTATAAAAAACTAGCTCGGTATTCTATTAGTTAGTTTCGTGATTCAACAGATTTAGGTTTAAATTAGTTTTTATTCTGTAAAACTATTCAGAATTTTCCCGCTCTCAACATAAGCAAAAAGTCACTGTATGTTTACACACCTTTTTATCTTCTTGAGTTCATAGAAATCGTTTGTGTGTTACTGTATTTTATAACATATTACGTTATTAATATTAAAATCTACATAACAGACATGCTCGTATCTCGTCTAATGAGATGAATATTTGGACTGAAACTTGAAGTTGTTTAACGCAGTTTGAAGTGCATTTTTTTTTACCAACAAAAAAAAGTTACAAGAGTCATATAGCTAAACAAGAGCAACAATGTTTCTTCTTTATTTGTTTGAATTTCACACAAAGCTACATCTGCGTTAAGCCTCTCTATGTTTGAAATGATAGAAGGTATCTAGTCAACATCCGGGCTACTCTTGTCAGATTGCGTAGTAAAATTTTGGCCGTCACTCTTATAACGCATTGAAAACCCGAAATAATGGAGCATTATTTCTTCTTCTTCTCTCTTTCTCTCTTTTCTTTTTCGGTGAAGAAACCCAAATTATGTAATCAAAACCTCACAGTCCAATACTCTAACCCTCGGCCCAAATATCAAAATATTCTTTTTTTGCGTTTACTAACAAAAACTGATTTGAACTGAAACTTATAACCATCATATTATATTTCTAAACAACTGGTAACATTTTTAATCTAAGTTTGAAGTGTGATATATATTTGAATTTATACGAAACGTCTCTCACTTACCAGCACTGATGATGGTTTTTTTTTCCCCCATTTTAGTATTTTGCGGTTTCGTCTTTTTATGTGGTTTGCTTGTTTGTTTTTGAACTTCGCACAAAGCTACTCGAGGGCTATCTGTGCTAGCCTTCCCTAATTTAGCAGTGTAAGACTAGAGGGAAGGCAGCTAGTCATCACCACCCACCGCCAACTCTTGGGCTACTCTTTTACCAACGAATAGTGGGATTCATTGTACATTATAACGCCCCCACAGCTGAAAGGGCGAGCATGTTTGGCGCGACGGGGATGCAAACCCGCGACCCTCAGATTACGAGTCGCACGCCGTAACACGCTTGGCCATGCCGGGTCCATTTTGTATGTGGTAATTAGTGGCTTAATTTTACACACCAGGATTTTATTTCCTTGATCTCAACTTGCTTACGTCACACTTTCATTTTAAGAAGTTGATCTACTTTTACAAGTGAACATTCTAAGTTTAATTTTATTTTAATCGTTTTTTTTGTTCCGTTCTTAAAACAACGAGTTTTACTTTATTCTTAAATTTAAAGTTTAACGATGAGTGTGTGTTTTTTTTTTTATGGCAAAGCCACATCGGGTATCTGCTGAGTCCACCGAGGGGAAATCGAACCCCTGATTTTAGCTTTGCAAATCCGTAGGGTTACTGCTGCACTAGATGGGTCCTTAACGACCTATGTCAGTTGGATAATTTGGTGGTGTTTCAATGATAACAAGTAAACTCCTGAATTAGTCCTAGTTGTTTTTAATGTGGACTTTGAAAATAATTCCATGAATATTACACAAGAATTATTACACATATCAACGAATGCAAAATATGTTTAATTAATGTTAGGTCTACTTGTCTCAATCTAGTCTATTGACACTTTTTTTGTATTATCGGTTAATTTAACTTATATTTGAGTCTGTAGGCTTACTCTGAAGATTCCGAGTGGCACAACGATATGTCTGCGGACTCAAACCATTAGAAACCGCGTTTCGATACCACTATGGGCAGAGTACAGATAGTCCAGTATGTAGCTTTGTGGTTAATTTCAAACAATCAGTCAACTTACCATGAAATATCTGAATATTACAATGATAAATATTTCCCGTGGTAAGACAGCAGTAAAGTCTGTGGTCTGGAGTTAGAGCGCTAAAATACGTGGTTCGATTCCCCACGGTGGAGGCAGAGGATGGTACAAAGGAGCTTTGTCTCAAAGACAGAAGTATAAGACAGTATTTAGTTTAAACTTGTAATAATGTTGCTAAAACCGTTAACAGTTATTTTGATCACACGTAGTTGAGTTTTGACAATAATAAAACATACAGTCACAAGGGCATTTTTATTTTCAACATTGAAAGTCTAATAAATACTCTTGTTTATTGTAATTGAAAAAACGATACTTAGATGTAATTGTGCAATATAAGATAGAATTAAATGCTCTTCTCCTGATAAAGCTAAAAATCGGTTTTTAATACCCACAGTGTTTAACAACAAAATATCAGTTACTTATTATTATCAGTTAAACGTAGCAAAAGTCAAACACACTTGAATGTTCCACATACACAAAAAGCTGCATTTTAAAATATTGTGTATCATGTATGATACAGCCAAATGGATTTGTTTGTTTCTTATCAGATTTATGGCAAATGTGTAAAACGGGCCTGCGTTATATTACAAAAAATAACGATACATTCAACATATATTAGGGACAAATGTAGCCTAGTCACTGGGATAAGCGCGATGGGCAGTGAATCCGTAGATCCACAGTTCGTGTCTTGTTACCACAGAATTATCTTCCTCACTTTGGGCCGCGTGTGCGTTATAACCATGACACTCAAATCCAAGCATTCGGAGTAGTCCGAGAGCTGGCGCTGTGTACTATTAACCGAGTGCCTTCCTTCAGTTCTAGACAAGAGACGGTTTGTTTATTTGAAATTAAGCACAATGAGTTATCTGTGCTTTGTCCGCCACAAGTATCGAAACCAGTTCTCAAGTGTTGTATAACTGTGCCACCGGTGGCATAAGGGACGGCTAACGCAGAAAACGTTATATGTAGTTTTGTGGGAATATCTAAACAAACAGGAACATCAAGAAAATATTCACTGAATTTTTAAACATCCTTAGGTTCGGATATACAATACTTTTCACTGACAGTTAGTTGACCCGGCATGACCAAGCGTGTTAAGGCGTGCGACTCGTAATCTGAGGGTTCGCATCTCCGTCGCGCCAAACATGCTCGCCTTTTCAGCCGTGGGGGCGTTATAATGTGACGGTCAATCTCACTATTCGTTGGTAAAAGAGTAGCCCAAGAGTTGGCGGTGGGTGGTGATGACTAGCTGCCTTCCCTCTAGTCTTACACTGCTAAATTAGGGACGGCTAGCACAGATAGCCCTCGAGTAGCTTTGTACGAAATTCAAACAAACAAGACAATCAGGAACTTAACGATATTCTTATGCTTGCAAAAACAAAATTATCTTATTCTTTCGACTTTAACGAGAGATTAAAACAACAGGTACCTGCTGGAAGAGGTGGATTTAATTTTGCAAGTCAATACCTTAAGGAAGATTTATCCACTTATAATAAGTTTAATACATGCCTAAACAGTTTAGAGATGACAGAAATGTTGTAGGGTAATGACATCTCCTACGTTTTCTCATAATCTGAGGGCCGCGGGTTCGAATCCCTGTCACACCAAACATCCTTGCCCTTTCAGCCGTGGGGGCGTTATTATGTGACGGTCAATCCTATTATTCGTTGGTAAAAGAGTAACCCTAGAGTTGGCGGTGGGTGGTGATTACTAGCTTACTTGTCTTACACTGCTAAATTAGGGACGGCTAGCGCAGATAGCCGTCGTGTAGCTTTGCGCAAAATTCAAAAAACAAACTTTAAGCAGCTCATAATTAGGGTCGGCTATACCTGAACGTTTGCAATTTAACATATTTCGTTTTCGTAGAGTGTGTGTTTGAGGTGACTGCGTATAATTTCCGGCAATAACAAAGCAATAAAAACGTTCACCAACTCCTGCTGAACTTGAAAGTATATTTTTCATTCACTTTGTTAGCTACAAAGTTGCTTGTGTATGTGACCACGTATCAAGCTGCTTAAGCCCTCCATCTATATTACCAATGTGTGGTTGATAATGAACCAGTTCTTTTCTAGCTAATCAAATACAATTATTTTTTCCAGACTTTCAAGTAATTATCTCTATCCCTTCACGTAAACATATCCGTGCTAAATATAACCAAAAAAACTTGTCCCACGGTATGGATGGCATTGTTATGTAATAAGGATAAATGATCTCGAAGTAAGTAACATCGTAATCAGCCATCTTGTAATTGTGGAAACTGAAAGGCCCATATTGGCTTACAGACTAAATTTAAATCATAGAGCCAGATGTTAAAGATATCAGAGCTGGCTCAATGTTGTTTTAGTGTTGCTCTGTTCGAGGCCTTGAAACTAAATCAAACTTTCATTAACGTATCTCTCCAGGCAAGAGTCACGTGACAAGAGAAAACAAAAGTCATCAGGTCTAGCTCTATGTATGCTTAAAGCAAACTAACCTAAATGCTTCTCGCGTCCCACTGCAACGAGAGCTGCTAATGGAGGAACTTCCGGTAACACATGATTACCGGAAGTGGACAGAGCAAAGCTCTCCGACGTGGCCGTCAATTCGATCAAGTTGTCTGGACAAAGGCTGTATCCCCCATTTTGACCCCTACCCCACTTCCAATCGACTTTCCACCACAATATTTATGTGATCAAGATCTGTGATGTAGGGGAAGTTTGCATTTCAGAGAAAATGAAATAACGGGAAAGATGGACAAACTAGTTTGCTGTTATCACTTCCCATTACGTTTCAAGTTGCTTGCTTTCCTTGATAAAACCTTAACAATGTCAAATTACCCTTCGCAAACAAGTAAAAGGCTCAACGACGTTTATTTTGTTCTGCATAGAAATTTAAAGACAACCATGAAAATTCAAAATATTTTATTTGAGAATTTGGATGCTTATTCAAACACAAAAACACATAAATCTGAAGTTTTCTGAAGACTTGAATATCTTTACGTAACAGAACTTTTCAAACCTCATCTATTTAGTAAAGATTTATAAACTTTCAAATATTTTTTCCAGTCTAATTTGCTTTTTTCCTACAAGTAATGCCAGTACCAAAAGGGTTAGAGACAATCTCTTTGGTTTTGACAATGGCGGATTTTCACTTTATTCAATCAACAGGGAACGCTGATACATATTTAGAATTTCTTAGCCAATCATCTGAAAACAATGGTAATATATTACAGATTATTCTCATTTATAACCTTGTTAGGAATATTGATATAAAACTTTCCTTGCATTGCAGAGGGTGGTTAAGGGTCAACAGCTGATATTAAATAAAGATACGTTTCGTGGACGTGATTTCGATCCAAATAAATATATTTTTTTTTTAGTTTGCGTCTCTATTAAGCCAGATGTTAGCAGAAGTTACACATAATTCACCTCAGATAATCTAAGCTGAATTTTAGTGTTGTGAGTTCGTAAACTTACCGCTAATATACCGGGGTACGTACAGTTTGTAAAAGTAACAATCCACAAGAGATATTAAGCACCGCTTTATACTTAATGTTAAGCTGTTTAAACTTAATCGTAAAATTGTAACTAAAGAAACAGTTTTCAAATAAAAGTTGAACATTTGTTTTTAATCGACGGCTTTACTTGATCTTACGGTTAGTTTAGAAAATCAGAAGGTCCAAGATTCGAGTCGCTAACAATACTTTTTCTGTGGTCACATTATAACTGTAACATTTAATTTTGCTGTAAGCGGCAGGTGCTGCTAACTCGTTACCATTCCTTTGTTCGGTAGTTCTAAGTTAAGGATAGTAAGACAAACCTTGGGATCTCGGTTTTGGTTTGGTTTGCTTTTTATTAGTTGTTCGAAAAATAATGGTGGATTTTAAATTTTAACTTTAATCAGATTTTTAATCAAAAGCAACTTTATTAATTAAAATAGGAACTTAGTGAATGTACACAACGAGAAACAATATTGTCATAGTGAATGTACACAACGAGAAACAATATTGTCATAGTGAACGTACACAACGAGAAACAATATTGTCATAGTGAACGTACACAACGAGAAACAATATTGTCATAGTGAATGTACACAACGAGAAACAATATTGTCATAGTGAATGTACACAACGAGAAACAATATTGTCATAGTGAATGTACACAACGAGAAACAATATTGTCATAGTGAACGTACACAACGAGAAACAATATTTTCATAGTGAACGTTTGTCACAACGATTCAAAAAATATTTTCATAGTGAACGTTACACAACGAGAAACAATATTTTCATAGTGAACGTACACAGTTTGGTGCACGAGAAACAATATTTTCATAGTGAACGTACTTCAAGACTAACGAGAAACAATATTGTCATAGTGAATGTACACAACGAGAAACAATATTGTCAATGCCACGACGATAAAACTATGAAGTCCTAGAAATAAAAAAAAATCCCTTCAAGTTATTCTCTGCTACTGCTCTGTTGTTGAATCGTTTGTCCTGTAAAAAGTTGTCCATATGTTTGAGAAAGTGGTAGTTGGTGGGTGATAGGTCTTGTAGAGCTTTATCACTTTTAAGTTTGCTCGAAATGATCCGAAATTGTAAAAATTCCAAAATCAAATTCTTGTGCCGTTTCTCGAACAGTTTGGTGCAGTTTTCTTTCCACTAAAATTACTGGCTTTCTTTGAGATTAAGAAATTAATGGAGTTAAAAACAATTTTGATGACGTTTTTTTTTTCCTACAACGTTTTGTGTGAGTGACGTGTTTTGTGCAACCACGAGCAGTTTGGTGCACGGATAGTTTTAATAAAACAACTTTGAAACCTCAATCAAATCAATCGATAATTTTAGGGTTAGGATGAAATTTTCAGTTTAATACAAGTGACCATGGTACTTGTACCTGTCGATGGTTTACAGAAAGTGTATTGTAAGACAAACTATTGTATTTTATTGTAGTTCTTTGTAAAAATCGGATGCAAACACCCGTATAGATATATATATGTGTTTGTTCCGAATAACCATAATGATACTTCAACGTTACCCACAATATACTCAAGGTACGTCCCCCAGAATGAAAGGTGACTCGGTAATTGCTGTAATCGGCGTTTGTGATCTCTGACCTTTATTGGAAGATTATAAGTGTTATTCCGGCTTAGATCATTTTAAGCTTTCAAGCGCCCTCTTTCTTCTACCGTCTTATACATAGTTTGTGTTTTCTAACATCTATTTCATTAAATAATATCGTTGAATAATTTAGTCTCAAGATAGCACACTCAAGGTTGTGCATCTGAAGCCACATTATGATAACTTTTTTTTAAGTAACACGCATGGGTGATGCCTTTCTTACAAGTTGCTTGCCTGGCTACCAAAGACTTCATAACTGGGTTAGGTAGTATATATCATTGGTTTTGGTTTTTACTGGATTGGTAAAGTTTTTCATGATAGTGATTGCTTAATTGTTGTGTATGACACTGGGTGTTGTCACAAAGTGTTACCTGATATTTCTGTTTTCTCATTTCTATATAGTTGCTGGTTAAAATACAGATGTTCTCCAGTGGGCCAGCGGAAGACTTATGGTTTCAAAATTCTAAAATGTGAGGTTCAATTCTCAGGAATGGATTGTACGCAAATAGCCCATTGTGTAGCTTTACACTAACCACAACAGATTGCTGGTTTTATTGGTCATTTATTCGGATGTAGGTTTAAACAGGTGGTTCTTCTGTCGCTGAAGGTTAGCTTAATGATCCGTTTCTTGTTGTTTCGGAGTTTAAATAGGTAGTTCTCTGGTTGTTGAGGATTATGTTAATGATCCATGATGACAAGAAACCCATTTAAAATAAAAATGTTAAAAAAAACCGGCTGATATGGGTATTAAAACTTTATTATAATTAAAGTCTTTAAAGAGTGGAATCGTTGTTATGCACTTTATTGTAATTAAAGTTTTTAAAGAGTGGAATCGTTGTTATGCACTTTATTGTAATTAAAGTTTTAATATCCATCCCAGCCATCTTTAGAATACAAGTTATGATTCGTTTCTTGTCGTTAACTTTGATTTGCCGGAATATTCTGAACGTCATTTAATCAAATATTTTCTTACACAGTCGTTTCTTTTATTATCACGATTTTAAATGTGTAATACATCAGAGATGTAGGGTTAAAACAGGCTTATGTTAGTGAGAGATAATTTGTTTTTGTTACTGTGGCAGGTTAAGTTTGATTCGGTTTATTTGATCTCCTGCCAACAATGTGAAACTTATACCATGTAAGAAAGACGGGTATGAATCATCAAAAAGCAAAATAAACAATATAACATAAATTAATAATGATCTAAGAATGAAATATTTTTTATGAATATTTTGTGTGTGATTAGTTTATTTGTAGATTCATGAACAAAACTACTCGAGATATGTCTGTGTTAGTCGTTCCTAATTATGACAAAATGAAAATCGGTAGGAGAAAGATTTGGAGAATAAAGTGGATGAGGTAGAATCTCAATTCCAAATTCATTCAATTTTTGGAGCGTCATCCTTGACAGGTCCTATAACGCCGATTTTGTTGATCTTCAGTCAGCTCATGCAGAACCCACTTGTCCAACTTTTTCATCTTTTAATCGCACTCAGCCGGTTGATAATGCTTGATTTACTTGTGCCTAGCTTTTCTACAAGCTCCCGTACTGTTGTGCGATGGCCTGTCTCAACTGCTTTCCTTAATATGTTTTGATCTAAGGATGGCTTCCTTCCACGATCTTCGTGGTCTTCAAGACTTTCATCTCTATGTCGAAACCTTTAGAACCAATGCTGAACTGTACATTTAGTGACAGATCCGTGTACGAATGCCTGGTTGACGTTCCGTGTAGTTTCGGTAGCTTTTCACCCAAGTTTGAAGTCGTAGAGGAAAATCTGACGAAAGTCCTTTTTGTCCATGTTGTCTTGGGGGCTACGAAAATTACTCTGCGTAGAGTTGAAACAGAAGAAAATTAAGACACCTTGTAAGCGACAAACGTTGGATTAAGCCAACCAACCAATGATAAGTGACTCAGTATTCAGCTTCTCAATGTTATCGTGAGGATTCTAGCATTTATCTTTGGATGACAACTTAACATAATGTATCACTTTTCATCAGTCCAACTAATTCAATGGGAAAGATTATAATTATATCCTTGTGGAGGTGAAGACAATATCTGTTGCGTAAAGTTTGCTTTGGTTTGTTTTGAGTTTCTCGCAAAGCTACTCGAGGACTATCTGCGCTAGCCGTCCCTAATTTAGCAGAGTAAGACTAGAAGGAAAGCAGCTAGTCACCACTACCCACCGCCAACTCTTGGGCTACTCTTTCTGTGCTACCAACGAATAGTGACCACTACCCACCGCCAACTTGAATAGTTGGACCGTCACCTTATAATACCCCCAAGGCTGAAAGGACAAACATGCTTGGCGTGACGGGGATTCGAACCCGCGACCCTCGGATTACGAGTCGAGTGCTTAAACCATCTGGCCATGTCGGGCCTACATGTAAAGAAATTTCATACTTTCTGAATTTTATTTTATATTACAATAGCGTAAAATCAAATCATGAATATAATTGTGTGTGTGTGTGTGTGTGTGTGTGTTTTGTTTTTCTTATAGCAAAGCCACATAGGACTATCTGCTCAGCCCACCGAGGGAAATCGAACCTCTGATATTAGCGTTGTAAATCCGGAGACATACCGCTGTACTAGCAGGGGGCGTACGAATATAATAATTAGTTTTTCAAGTCAACTCAGTTGCAACCATATCCGTCCCCCACTAGTACAGCGGTAAGTCTACGGATTTACAACGCTCAAATCAAGGGTTCGATTGCCATCAGTGGGCTCAGCATGTAGCCTGATATGGCTTTGCTATAAGAAAAACACACACACGCAACCATATGCAGATAGGTTTTTATCATCACTGCCCTGCCATCTGTTGGTTAAAATATTCATTTCTCGAAAAATATCAGGACTGACAGGATTTGGTTTTTATTAATTTTTTAAACCTTATTTTTAGTTTTAAATATATATATATATATGCTTGTATTTAGGTTTACTAAACACAAAATTAAATTAATATAAAATCAGGTTTTGAATTGTTTTTGATGACTGAACTCTCATCTATACTCTATTTATCATACAAAGTTTGGCCCGGCATGGCCAGGTGGTTAAGGCACTAAACTTCTCGTCCGAGGGTCACGGGTTCGAATTCTCGTCACACCAAACATGCTTGCCCCTTCAACTGTGGGGGCGTTATAGTGTGACGGTCAATTCCACTATTTGTTGGTAAAAGAGTAGATCAAGATTTGGTGGTGGGTGATGATGACTAGCTGCCTTACCTCTAGTCTTACACTGCTAAATTAGGGACGGCTAGCAGAGATAGCCCTTTTATTCCACGAGAGGGAGTTATCTTTATGTTGATGGCCGAACGAACACACCGGTGGTGTTATCTTGATATTCCTCTGGAAGAGATCCCGACAGAAATCCTGGGTTTCTTAAGCAGGCTGATTTTCCAAAGATAAAATACAATCTGGAGTAACTAACGTTTTCTCACTGACGTACTTTCAAAGACCAAGCCTTTGGCTTGGACTACCTGTCCTTCTGGACTCTTTCAATAAAACCATGGATCCTTTTCAGTACAACATTTGGCTCTTCCCAATACATACTTAAATTTGGAGTTTGTCTTCTCTTGTGGAGGGTATTATGAATGTCATCTCGATAAAATCCAGTCTTATAAGCACTAACATCATAGTGAATTTTCGTTTTTTCACTAGACGATTTATGTCCTTCCTGATTAAGGTCATGTGTAACACTGATGGTGTTCCTTAATCTGTCTATATATTCTGTGTAACACTCTGTTGACAGAATATCCTTAGGATGTGAATATAGAAAGTCTGACATTGTTTTGAGATCTTTTCTAAACATTTGTGATAATGGTATACAAGCCTCTTGTAGGTATAATTAGTTTTAATATGTCAGTTCATCTCTGTGTTTTGGCTGTGTGTATTATCTGTTGTCACGAGGGTTCCATACAAGTTTAAAACATGTATATTTATATTTCCTTCTTTCGTTTGAGTATTGAACTTCATGAGTTCTCCATTATCACTTGCGGATGTCTCATCTTGGACTATACTCTGATTTACTTCAAGTTAGCCGTCTTTACTGTCTTGACAATTTTCAGTGTTTACTTTCTTCGTTAACACATAGTACTTGGGATAATGCTTCAGCATTTCCATGTTTCCGTCCAGAATGATACACAATGTCAGAGTTCAATTCCTGAAGTTTCTGGAGCCATTTTGCTACCTGACTTTCTGGATTATGAAAATTCATCATTCACCTCAATGCTGCACGATTTTCTCGAGTGTATTTTTTTTTTCACATAGCTGATGACAGAAGTAAATTAAGTCTTGAACAACATTTAATAACTTAGTTTTACAATAATACCTTCCTGCAGCAGTCACTGTTATTTCTTAGTTTTACAATAATACCTTTCTGCAGCAGTCACTGCTCTTTCTTAGTTTTACAATAATACCTTTTTGCAGCGGTCACTGTTCTTTCTTAGTTTTACAATAATACCTTTCTACAGCAGTCACTGTTCTTTCTTAGTTTTACAATAATACCTTTCTACAGCAGTCACTGCTCTTTCTTAGTTTTACAATAATACCTTTCTGCAGCAGTCACTGTTCTTTCTTAGTTTTACAATAATACCTTTCTGCAACAGTCACTGCTCTTTCTTAGTTTTACAATAATACCTTTCTGCAACAGTCACGGTTCTTTCTTAGTTTTACAATAATACCTTTCTACAGCAGTCACTGTTCTTTCTTAGTTTTACAATAATACCTTTCTACAGCAGTCCCTGCTCTTTCTTAGTTTTACAATAATACCTTTCTGGAGCAGTCACTGTTCTTTCTTAGTTTTACAATAATACCTTTCTGCAACAGTCACTGCTCTTTCTTAGTTTTACAATAATATCTTTCTGCAACAGTCACTGCTCTTTCTTAGTTTTACAATAATACCTTTCTGCAGCAGTCACTGTTCTTTCTTAGTTTTACAATAATACCTTTCTGCAACAGTCACTGTTCTTTCTTAGTTTTGCAATAATACCTTTCTACAGCAGTCACTGCTCTTTCTTAGTTTTACAATAATACCTTTCTGCAACAGTCACTGTTCTTTCTTAGTTTTACAATAATACCTTTCTGCAACAGTCACTGTTCTTTCTTAGTTTTACAATAATACCTTTCTGCAACAGTCACTGCTTTTTCTTAGTTTTACAATAATACCTTTCTACAGCAGTCACTGTTCTTTCTTAGTTTTACAATAATACCTTTCTGCAGCAGTCACTGTTCTTTCTTAGTTTTACAATAATACCTTTCTGCAACAGTCACTGCTTTTTCTTAGTTTTACAATAATACCTTTCTGCAGCAGTCACTGTTCTTTCTTAGTTTTACAATAATACCTTTCTGCAACAGTCACTGCTTTTTCTTAGTTTTACAATAATACCTTTCTGCAACAGTCACTGTTCTTTCTTAGTTTTACAATAATACCTTTCTGCAGCAGTCACTGTTCTTTCTTAGTTTTACAATAATATCTTTCTACAGCAGTCACTGCTCTTTCTTAGTTTTACAATAATACCTTTCTGCAGCAGTCACTGCTCTTTCTTAGTTTTACAATAATACCTTTCTGCAGCAGTCACTGCTCTTTCTTAGTTTTACAATAATGCCTTTCTGCAACAGTCACTGTTCTTTCTTAGTTTTACAATAATACCTTTCTGCAGTAGTCACTGCTTTTTCTTAGTTTTACAATAATACCTTTCTGCAACAGTCACTGCTCTTTCTTAGTTTTACAATAATACCTTTCTGCAGTAGTCACTGCTTTTCCTTAGTTTTACAATAATACCTTTCTGCAGCAGTCACTGTTTTGATACACTAGGGAGTCACATCTTACTTTCCACATTGCACTTGTGATAAAATTGATACACTGCAGAATATATGATATCTGTACGTAATACGAGTGGATATTCAAAAGCTGGGTATACTAAACACAGGAAAGGGGCTAATTATTTTTCATATTTTTTTAATGATTGTTTACAGTCACCAGCCTAACAAAACTTATTCGGTTTTTCAAAAATTTTGTAGAGGACAAGTTATGCCAAATAATTATTTTACAAAACAGCCATGGTAAGAGCCCATTTAAAGGAATCCTTTTACTTCGTATAGGTTCTTTGGTGTTGGCCAAATCTAAACAGATTCGATGCCAAATGATTTTTTTAGGTGTTCCATCTCTGCTGACTATATATGCCAACAAAACTGAACAATAGATAGTTACCAGGATTCATCTTAAAGTTTTCTTACTTCAGTCGATCCAAAATAAAACCATTCTAGGCCTATCACAAGCATTATTAAAGATATTTGCATACATGATTATGTTAAACAAGCAAACGATTACGATATCTCAAGATAGTATGGAGAGAGTACACACTATTAATTATTGAAATGTAACAACTGCATTGCTTAAATAAATTAAATGATAAACATGATACAATCCAGTTCCTTCAAGAAAGGTCGTCTTCTTATTACTTGTTTTGTTGGTTTTCACTTGTCAATATCCACTCTTCACCTCAAATATTGAAAACTATTCTTTTGATCCAGATAAATCGTCCAAAGTAGAGTCAATTTTTGGTAGCGTGTAGTCATCCTTCTTTGTGATTTCATTTGCTGTTAGTAGTTCATGCTGAACCTTGTAGATCTATCTTCTTCACAAGTACAATAGGTAATGCCCAAGGACTAGTACTTGGTTCAATTACTTCTTTGTGGATTTCGTCTCTTTGAAACCATTCTCATGTTCTGTAAGAGAGAGTCGTTTGGCCGACTGAAGTATTGGGGCTGCATCTCCAGCGTCAAATAAGGGAGATGTTTTCTATCTTTGACCAAACTCACGGGGTTCATAGAAGACGACATATTGATATTTGGTGAGTAAGTCGTACAATATACAGCGCTGTTATATTGTAAAACCTCCACAGCTTCAGTCACATAGATTTTGTGGTAATACAATAATCTGTCATTATTTAAGGATTTGACATCTGACTTCCTACCTTTTGCTTTAACGGTAACTACTTCTAATTTTATTTGATGTGTAATTACTATTTTACAGCTTCACAGCTTGCAGTGTTCCATCCAAACTTGACTCGAATATTATGGTTTGTTGTACTCAGAGGGCTAATGACTACATCTTTATTCTTTACATTTACAATAGTTCTTCCAAACACTGACTTCTCTGTACAGGCTGGAATGTTTGACTTTACTGTGATGAAGTCACTAGATGTAAGTTTATTCCTGATAACTCCTGGTTCAAAAATTTCACTTCTAGGTGGTGCAATGACTGCCCTTCTTTTTGTCACTGAAAGTTCAATCTATGGAGTATTAATTGTCTTATAGTGAGCAGGGATTTTGTGATCATAGATTGAAGCTATATGAAGCCTAATCTCACACCCATCTCTTCACATAAAGTCACTCAATACGCACTCTTTCTTGATGTCAGTTAGACACACACACGTCATAAGGTGTGAAAAACTTCGCACAATAAAAGTGTGTGTGTGTTTATAGCAAAGCTATATCGGGTAAACTACTGTATCCACTAAGGGGTGTCGAATATCGAAACTTGATTTTAGTATTGGAAACCTGTAGATATATTACTCTTTCATCGATGAACTGGTTAGCTCTGTTGTTCCTCTGTTGTCCTGACGTCACAGAAGTAGACAAAATATGTTCTACGATTCCACATAGATAGCCCATTGTGTAGCTTTGTGCATAATTCTAAACAAAATAATAATCGAAACTCCTACACTTCATATACTTATTACAACATTAAAATCTCGCTCTAGTGTACAAAACATTAAAATAGAGCCGACAAGAAAGCGGGTTTTAACGTTGTTGGTTATTGAGGTTTCTAACTGATACACTTCCTACTTAATTATATGATATATTTATATATCCAACCGAGTATAAAATGCTTTATGTGGACTCTTTCAGTCGTATCAGAAATGACTTATTGAGATAAATAAGTTTTGGTTTTATCTTATTTTGTTATTTTTTGTAATAATTCTGTTAACCTAATGATTTTTCTCTCTCCAACGACATTTTTAATACAAAGTTCACAGTTATAACAAACTCACAGGGAAAAACAACAAACACAATATGTGTTTAAGGCGTTTATTCTTTTTAACTGCATTAGTAGTACATGGTTAAACAAGAATTTACATGTGAAAAAGAAAAAAACCTGCCTACGTTGTGGATTAGTTAAAAAGTTTGTTAAACCTCCAAGAAATATACCTAAATCCTTTGCTTCTGTATGGAATTAATGAAACAAGTGACATGATTTGACAAATCATCTGGTGTGAACAGGGACTTGTGTGCGTGTGTGTCAGCACTTCCCCCTTGCCCTAGGTAATAAACACCAAATACATATTTTTATTAATTAATCACTTTGGTACGTTATATCACTGTCAGACAGAGCTCAACCACCGTTACCCCTAAGAAAGATTACAGCGAAAACATTTGTTGAAACTTTTCTTGTCATAACACGCTAAAATATTGATCAAATTAAATTGATTATTATGATACTCGTCAGGATATCTACTATGAACTTTTAAAACAAGATGTAATAATATTTATTATTAGAGGAGCGAACAATTATCAAGGGCACTGAAAGCCAAAGTATATAAGACTGTTATTAAACCAATGCTCCTCTACAGATTTGAGACCTAGACCCTCAAGAAGAAAGTAGAAGGTTGATTGACAAGAGCAGAAATTATTATTAACTACTGAGACGACTGTTGGGAGTGTCGCTAAAAGAGAAAGTAACGAATACAAAAGTTAACGAAATTTCAAAAGTCTGTGGAATAGAAGAGAAGCCAATAGAAACAAGAGTGAAGTGTTTCGGTCACGTGAATACAACAGACAACAAATAAAAATAACATTACAGCTGCCGGTAGCCTGTAGGAAATAAATAGTGAGAAAAGGACGTCAGAAGACTTTGTAATGGATAAAAATGATTGGAGGAAAACAACACGTGCGAAGGAAGACAACTGCTAGAAGATAAAGCTGTGAAAATTAAAAATAGATCAGATAACATAATGAATATGAATTTAAACTTAACCAGCGTTGCATTTATGTTTTAAACAGAGATAACAGTCTTCTATATTTGTTTTAAATAAAAATTTAAACACTGGTTAGCTCCGAAGAAGACATTTTACTAAGTGAACTGGGATTGGATAACTTAACTGCCATCTGCAGAGCATTTCGTACACTACGGAGTAGATTTATAAAAAAGAAGCACGCTTTACCAATAAATGTATAAAACACACAAAGAATAAAAACTAATAAAATTGGTTACGTACATAACAACGACAATAAATTCAAAAGGAAAAACAACAACAACAAAACCAGTTGTTGAATTAAGCAGTGTTCTTAAGAGTAGCCATATATCTAGCTTGCTAAATATTTTATTAAAATATGCAAAACTTGATTATTTTATATTGAGAACAAAAACTTTAAGGTTATTATTTAGTGAAGCAGAAGCTAGAGAACACAAAATGGTTTTAGTCGGTGATGCCGAGAAAACCCACTTGTAGAGAAAAATGTATATGTAAAAACGGCTCGTTTGGGTTGAGAAATTTTTTTACGTATAGGAGCGAACAACGTTTCGACCTACTTCGGTCGTCGTCAGGTTTACCGATAACCGAAGAATGTCATAACTTTGTCGCTCCTATACGTAAAACATTTTCTCAACCGAAACGAGCCGTTTTTACACATACAAAATGATTTTAGCGCACATCTATGTTTAAGACAATAGATAAGAGAGGGCGTTACTGTCGAAAGCAATAGCATAAACCACAGTGTAATCAGATTCATACGATATAAAAGATTGAAATTTAATTTGACACAAACTGGAAGCAGTTTGTGGGCGTCAAATTAAAGAGAACTGAATATTTTGCATAACATAATATACTTTCTTCCAGCATAAATATATATATATTTATATATGCTGTACACACTTAAGAAAATTTTAAGACGAACTAAGAAAGTGGTATAAAAGAAGAGTAAGTTATAACGCAATGTTCCACAATCGTAACGCAGCATCATTTGGCAGAAGGCCTCAATACTACTCAACACCGCTATATCCATCTACCAGTGGCGCCACATAAAGTTCATCTTAAGATACAGATAAACCTACACATCCTTTATTTCAGTCCGGCATGGCCAGGTGGCTAAGGCACTCAACTGATAATCAGAGGGTCACAGGTTCGAATTCCTGTCATACCAAAGATGCTCGCCCTTTCAGGCGTAGGGGCGTTCTAATGTGACCGTCAATCCCACTATTCGTTGGTAAAAGAGTAACACAAAAGTTGGGTTACCCCTAACATTACCCCTAACAAGATTCTAAGTCTTGTATCAGCTCCTTGAGCTTAAAGTGCAAAAATACTGGAAATAAGACCGTTCTAATGTGACGGTCAATCCCACTATTCGTTGGTAAAAGAGTAACCCAAAAGTTGGCGGTGGGTGGTGATGACTAGCTGCATTCTCTCTAGTCTTACACTACTAAATTAGGGACGGCTAGCGCAGACTGCCCTTGTGTGGCTTTGTGCGAAATTCAAAACACATATTTTCTAAATACATTTCTTGGTTTATTACAAACGCTTCTTTCATTTTACTTTTGTTGACACCAGGTTCCGACATATAGTCTTTTTTATACTTTTAAATACTTTGTTGCTGAATATCTTTACAGGTATACCTTCTTCCATTCTTTCATGTCCATTCCACTCAATTTCCTCTGTATAATGTAAAACAAAAATCTTCATTGTAACATCGTCCAGTAGTTAACGTGTTGGATTGTGTATCTGAAACCCACGGTTCGCGTATCGTCGCTACAAAACAGCACCTTCCACTTTGGGACCGGGGTGAGTGTTGTGAAACTTATGCTAGAATTCCACTTTTGATTAAAGCTGAGGGGGTCTGGCACTGCCTAGTGGTTAGAGTGCTAGTCTCGCAATCTGCTGGTTACAAGTTCGGGTAGCCCAAGATGTGATTGTGGATGGTGTTGACTAGCTGTCTATAACTACTAAACTAGGGACAGATAGCGCATATATCCCTTTAATGGTTTTGCACATATTTCAAAACAAATACATTTGATGGTATCATTGAGTAGTTGTCTTCCTTTTGATCTTCAAACTGGGGACGGTTGTTTAGATTTGAGTGTATATGTGAAATAAATAAATAAGGGACGTTTGTTTAGATTTGAGTGTGTATCTGAAATAAATAAATAAGGGACGGTTGTTTAGATTTGAGTGTGTATCTGAAATAAATAAATAAGGGACGGTTGTTTAGATTTGAGTGTGTATCTGAAATAAATAAATAAGGGACGGTTGTTTAGATTTGAGTGTATATCTGAAATAAATAAATAAGGGACGGTTGTTTAGATTTGAGTGTGTATCTGAAATAAATAAATAAGGACGGTTGTTTAGATTTGAGTGTGTATCTGAAATAAATAAATAAGGGACGGTTGTTTAGATTTGAGTGTGTATCTGAAATAAATAAATAAGGGACGGTTGTTTAGATTTGAGTGTGTATCTGAAATAAATAAATAAGGGACGGTTGTTTAGATTTGAGTTGAGATTTGAGTGCGTATCTGTGTATCTGAAATAAATAAATAAGGACGGTTGTTTAGATTTGAGTGTGTATCTGAAATAAATAAATAAGGGACTGTTTAGATTTGAGTGTGTATCTGAAATAAATAAATAAGGACGGTTGTTTAGATTTGAGTGTGTACGGTTGTTTAGAGTTGAGTGTGTATCTGAAATAAATAAATAAGGGACGGTTGTTTAGATTTGAGTGTGTATCTGAAATAAATAAATAAGGGACGGTTGTTTAGATTTGAGTGTGTATCTGAAATAAATAAATAAGGGACGGTTGTTTAGATTTGAGTGTGTATCTGAAATAAATAAATAAGGGACGGTTGTTTAGATTTGAGTGTGTATCTGAAATAAATAAATAAGGGACGGTTGTTTAGATTTGAGTGTGTATCTGAAATAAATAAATAAGGGACGGTTGTTTAGATTTGAGTGTATATCTGAAATAAATAAATAAGGGACGGTGTGTTTAGATTTGAGTGTATATCTGAAATAAATAAATAAGCTTCTTTATGCATCAAAAACGCAATCAATTTGCAACGAAATAATTTCTTCTCTTTTGTGCAATCTTAAATATGTGACACTTCACGACATTACCCTGTAATGTTTCAAAATTACTGACAATGTTTAAAGGAAAATTTTGTATACGCCGATCCTAATACTTGTATCAGCTCCTTGTGCTTAAAGTGCAAAAATACTGGAAATAAATACTGGGAAAGGGTATCTATTTTCAAAAATAGCTTGAAATAAGTTGAATATATTGTAAGTTAGAGAAGTTAACGAACAAAACACCTTAATTTTTACTTATTATTTTTATGACCAAGAGGTGAAAGTTACCTTTTCTTTATATCATCTATATCTCTCACGGTTGGACAGTGATATATCTATAGCTTACAACGCTAAAATTTGAAGTTCGATTCCACAACGTGGTTTTACTCTAAAACAGAGTTTATTGCATATAAACTATTTACATATCAAAATACCTATGTTTTATTAACTTTATTGTGAAAGTGTCCCTAACAGAATTGGAATCACACATACAGATAAATATAAACAACATAATACCATTAATATTACAGTGAATCCCACTAATTCATGTTGTTGCTCCTTATTTATTTTACATAGAAATTTAAATACTGCAAATTTTGCTTCGGTTAGTTCTTTAAAAATTGAATTTTTTCAACTGAAACATTAAATAACTCAGTATGATGTAATATATGGACCCCAGTGTAGTGAGCAGTGTAAAAACGAGTCTTACAGTTCAATTATCAAGAACAATTCGAAAGTAAAAGTGAAGTTAAGCTTTGTGATTGCTAGTAAAAACATTCATAACGCTTAAGCTAAGAAGTTCGTAAAAGTGAAAAAAGCCGATATCTTTTGTCCCACGTTGTTTGAGTATAACATAAACAAAAGGCAACATGTTACAATGATTAGTTTATCGATTAGGAGTTTCTCTGGTTATGTGTTAGATGTAGACAGAACAGTTTTCTGAATATTGTTATTTCGTTATATCCATGTTGATTTTCTAAAACCATGAATTAATATATATTTTCAGTTATTTCAACTCTGTTATTCTTTATGGTGTTGTTTATACAGTCTTGACCAAAATGTTTACATACTGTTCTGTATTAATGTTATTGTTAGTTTACATACTGTTCTGTATTAATGTTATTGTTAGTTTACATACTGTTCTGTATTAATGTTATTGTTAGTTTACATACTGTTCTGTATTAATGTTATTGTTAGTTTGCATACTGTTCTGTATTAATGTTATTGTTAGTTTACATACTGTTCTGTATTAATGTTATTGTTAGTTTACATACTGTTCTGTATTAATGTTATTGTTAGTTTGCATACTGTTCTGTATTAATGTTATTGTTAGTTTACATACTGTTCTGTATTAATGTTATTGTTAGTTTACATACTGTTCTGTATTAATGTTATTGTTAGTTTACATACTGTTCTGTATTAATGTTATTGTTAGTTTACATACTGTTCTATATTAATGTTATTGTTAGTTTACATACTGTTCTATATTAATGTTATTGTTAGTTTACATACTGTTCTATATTAATGTTATTGTTAGTTTACATACTGTTCTGTATTAATGTTATTGTTAGTTTGCATACTGTTCTGTATTAATGTTATTGTTAGTTTACATACTGTTCTGTATTAATGTTATTGTTAGTTTACATACTGTTCTGTATTAATGTTATTGTTAGTTTACATACTGTTCTGTATTAATGTTATTGTTAGTTTACATACTGTTCTGTATTAATGTTATTGTTAGTTTACATACTGTTCTGTATTAATGTTATTGTTAGTTTGCATACTGTTCTGTATTAATGGTATTGTTAGTTTACATACTGTTCTATATTAATGTTATTGTTAGTTTACATACTGTTCTGTATTAATGTTATTGTTAGTTTACATACTGTTCTGTATTAATGTTATTGTTAGTTTACATACTGTTCTATATTAATGTTATTGTTAGTTTCCATAATGTTATTGTTAGTTTACATACTGTTCTGTATTAATGTTATTGTTAGTTTGCATACTGTTCTGTATTAATGGTATTGTTAGTTTACATACTGTTCTATATTAATGTTATTGTTAGTTTACATACTGTTCTGTATTAATGTTATTGTTAGTTTACATACTGTTCTGTATTAATGTTATTGTTAGTTTACATACTGTTCTATATTAATGTTATTGTTAGTTTCCATAATGTTATTGTTAGTTTACATACTGTTCTGTATTAATGTTATTGTTAGTTTACATACTGTTCTATATTAATGTTATTGTTAGTTTCCATAATGTTATTGTTAGTTTACATACTGTTCTGTATTAATGTTATTGTTAGTTTACATACTGTTCTGTATTAATGTTATTGTTAGTTTACATACTGTTCTGTATTAATGTTATTGTTAGTTTACATACTGTTCTATATTAATGTTATTGTTAGTTTACATACTGTTCTGTATTAATGTTATTGTTAGTTTACATACTATTCTGTATTAATGTTATTGTTAGATGCGTGAAATAGTTATTGAGTAAATACCTGAGCAGTAACAGAGAAAGTAGCATCGGACAAACATTCTGGTTTGTATAAGTTGTTCTGGGCATTGTTTTGTCAAAACACACGCACTCAACAGTTTTGTATAATTGAGAGTGCTTATGGTATAATATTTTTCGAAACATATAAATGTTTTGTTCAGACAGTTTATTTGAGATACTTGGTCATGCGCCAAAAGTTATCGGACGTCAAACAGTTCAACTGTCCAAAGATGGCATAATGCATACGAACATTGACTGAACAGTATGTCACTCCAATTTACTGTATCCAGAATCCTAAAATGTCAATGGATTACAGAATACTTTGTTCCGGGAGAGTCTACTGACATAGGCCAAAAAAAACTACTGCCCGAGATGACTATGTTTTGATCAGGTAAACACATCAAGGCCTATAGAGGACTTGCAACACCTTAGGACAAGAATGGCATGTACACATTCATTCTAGGGTATCCATAAGAACAGTGAATAGGAGACTGACCAAACGAGGTTATTTTGCAAGAATGCCTATCTGCAAAATGATGTTAACCAGAATTCACTGCCGTCACTGTGTTACTTGGGCAAGACAGTATGTCAATTTATAGTTAGGACACTGGCAATATGTCATCTTTTCGTGTGAATCTTGTTTCCTTGCTTGTTAAAGCTAATGGCAGGATTTGAGTTCATCATTTGTCTGGAGAATGAAGGAAGACTATCTTACAGGGAACACACAGAAAGTGGTGGATGTTTGGGCAGCTATTCAACATGGCGAAAAACTGCTTTTCATATCTTCTAGGGAAACGTCAATAGCGCCTCCTACATGCGTTGTATGGAGACGATAATTCAGCCATACGCTAGGGTAAGGTTTGGCAATAACTTTTTGTTACAGGCTGACAATACCACTGTCCACTGCATGTATTGCACAGTACTATCTTGACCAGGAGGACGTTACAAGATTTCCACAGCCAGCAAAGCATGCAGCTTGTAATCTTATTGAGAACTGTTGAGCAGAACTGAGACGGAGAAACTGATAACCATGGCTCGACACCTGCTACTTTAGTTGAGTTGCAGCACCTTCTCATAACAACTTAGGATTAAATCAAGATGGATTGCATTGTTTGAGTTTGTTTGAATTTCGCGCAAAGCTACACGAGAACTATCTGCGCTAGCTGTCCCTAATTTAGCAGTATAAGACTAGAGAGAAGGCAGCTAGTCATCACCACCCACCGCCAACTCTTGGGCTACTTTTGTACCACCGAATAGTGGAATTGACTATCATCTCATAACGCCTTCATGGCTGAAAGGGCGAGAATGTTTGGTGGATTCGAACCCGCCTACCTCGGATTACAAGTGGAGCCCCTTAACCCCCTAGCTTGTCAGGCCTACTGGATTGCACCAGTAACGTTATACCACGTCACTTTGCGGAGATTATTACAATACGAGGAGGTCCAATCAAGTACTGAATGTTTAATATGAACTGGTATAAGGTTACAGGCGCTATTTATAATAATTTGATGTTATATTTTATCATTATATATGTTTCGGTAAAGTTTTGTTATGATAGATAAAATGCTGAATTATACGTCTTTTATTTTTCTACGGGTGTCTAGTAAAATATTTTGCTGTTCAAATAAATGATCCATAATGTCCATGTGAAAAGGTTAGGACACCCTATGAAAGCCTGTGTATATATGTAACAAGTTTGGATAAATGGATATGTAATCTCAATTGTAACAATACCGAGAGATTAAAGTAATATAACTAAACAATGAAACCTGAAGAAAAGATTTTTCAAGATCTTCTGTAAAATGTAATTATACAAAAATGCATATTCTAACTGAGGAAAAAGTTAGGACATCCCCACATTTATTCCCACTTAAAATGGGTCAACTCACACACAGGTGTATCACACCAGGTGCACATGAGTAGAATATCGTTACATAGCATTTTGAATGAGGCTTTCCCTATTTAAACCTCAGACATTCAGTTTGGTGTGTTGAAGTGAGAGTGAGCACCACGGTGAGAGCAAAAGAGCTGTCTGAGGCCTTCGGAAAGAAAATTGTAGCAGCTTATGAGTCTGGTAAGGGATTTAAAAAGATTCCAAAAGATTTTGAAATCAGCCATTCCACTGTCTGGAAAATATTCAACATGTGGAGGGCTTTTAAAACAACTGCCAACATGCCCAGGTCTGGTCGTCCAAGCAAGTTCACCCCGAGAGCAGGCCGCAAGATGCTAAAAGAGGTCTCCAAACACCCTAACATGTCATCACGGGACCTACAGCAGGCTCTGGCTACTGTTGATGTGAAAGTGCATGCCTCTACAATCAGATAGAGACTGCACAAGTTTAACTTGCATGGGAGGTGTGCAAGGAGGAAACCTTTGCTCTTTGAGAGAAACATCAAGGTCGGGCTGAAGTTTGCCAGAGAGAATGTAGACAAAGACCAGGACTTTTGGAATAATATTCTTGGGACAGATGAGTCCAAAATTGAATTATTTGGGCATCAGAACAGAGGACATGTTTGGCGTGAACCAAATACAGCATTCCAGGAAAAGAACCTCATTCCAGCTGTGAAGCATGGAGGTGGAAGTGTCATGGTTTTGGACTACTTTGCTGCAGCAGGACCTGGACAGCTCACAATCATAGAATCCACCATGAATTCTACTGTGTATCAGAGGGTGTTTGAGGATCATGTGAAACTATCTGTAAGAAAATTAAAGCTGAAGCAGAAGTGGACCCTGTAATACGACAATGACCCAAAACATACCAGTAAATCCACCAAGGAATGCCTGAAAACTAAAAAATGGAGAGACCTGGAATCCCACTGAGATGCTGTGGGGTGACTTGAAACAGGCTATACATGCAAGAAACCCCTCAAACATCTCACAGCTGAGAGAATTCTGCATTGAGGAGTGGGGCAAACTTTCTTCAGACCGATGTCAGAGACTGGTAGATAGCTACAAGAAGCGTCTCACTGCAGTTATTTCAGCCAAAGGGAGTAACAGTAGCTATTAGGGGGTAGGGTGTCCTAACTTTTTCCTCAGTTAGAATATGAATTTTTGGAGAATTACATTTGCAGAAGATCTTGAAAAGTCTTTTCTTCAGTTTTAATTGTTTAGTCATATTTCTATAATCTCTCAGTATTGTTGAAATTGAGATTAAATATATATATATATCCAAACATGTTACAAAAATACACAGGCTTTCATAGGATGTCCTAACTTTTTCACATGACTGTATGATTATATTTAATGTAACATGTGCTTCTCAGTTTGGCATCGCTAATTGTATTTATATTCTATTTCAGTTATAACGATTTTATTTGTTACAATACATGCAAACATTTTGGCCAAGACTGTAGCTACAAATGACCTTCTGTGATTTTAAAAGTTGTGCAGAACGTGTTTATGTTTTTTTTATCATATATAAGCTATAAAATGTATATTTTTTTATAATTTATACTTTTATGCCATCTGGCGGAGTTTTAAATTATGACACCGTTTTGCTTTGCAACAGAATATTAACCTGATGCGTCTGTTTCTTGTTTTAAATACATTCAATATTTACTAAATAGTGTAGTTAGGTGCTGAATCAGCGAGCGTTATTTCACTGAGAATAATACTAAACCAGTTATATTAAATTAAATTTATTTATTTCCCAGCAACCACACTAGATGGCACGTTAGTAGAGAACGTTTTCTGCTTTCGTTTTTTGAATTTCGCGCAAAGCTGTAGCTATCTGCGCTGGCTGTCTCTAATTTAGCAACGTAATACTAGAGGAAAGGCAGCTAGTCATCACCACCCACCGCCAACTCTTGGGCTACTCTTTTACCAACGAATAGTAGTATTGACCGTCACATTATAACGCACGTACGGCTGAAAGGGCAGGCATGTTTGGTGTGATGGGGGTTTCGAATCCGCGACCCTCAGATTACGAGTCGATCGCCCTAGACATGTGCCCATGCCGGACCTGAAGAAATAATAGAATTTAAAATGATCAAGTAAATTTGGTCGTGTTTTAGGATATAAAATAAACCTTTATGTGTACTGTGAAAACTAACATTGGGCTTAATATCATATGATTCATTTGTGTCAGTTATTTAATGCAGTGTGTTAACATTCGATAAATTACAAATATATTTCTCATTCTTACTGACGGTTTTAATACTTTTCCAAATTGTTAGTATTATTATTACACTTTATGATCCGAATTGTCAGTATTATTAGTACACTTTATGATCCGAATTGTTAGTATTATTATTACACTTTATGATCCGAATTGTCAGTATTATTAGTACACTTTATGATCCGAATTGTCAGTATTATCAGTACACTTTATGATCCGAATTGTCAGTATTATTAGTACACTTTATGATCCGAATTGTCAGTATTATTAGTACACTTTATGATCCGAATTGTCAGTATTATTAGTACACTTTATGATCCGAATTGTTAGTATTATTAGTACACTTTATGATCCGAATTGTCAGTATTATTAGTACACTTTATGATCCGAATTGTATTATTATTACACTTTATGATCCGAATTGTCAGTATTATTATTACACTTTATGATCCGAATTGTCAGTATTATTATTACACTTTATGATCCGAATTGTCAGTATTATTACTCCACTATATTGGTGACACCTGTATATATGTTGTTGTTTTGCTACTTTGCGAAATGCTCAGTAACCATATTTGACGTCTTAATACAGAAATATCCAGTCATCTAGATTTTAACACTATATTATACACACACACAGACTATTCCGTGTAACCTTTTCACACAATTGATTTAAATAGAACTACAAAAGGCTGGAAATTTAAAATAAGAATAGAATAACTTGGCATTCTGTTCAGTTAGTTTCTGAAATATTGCGACAAAACTAGCGAACCATGATTGATTTGGGGAAAACTAGCAAGACATTCTGGTTTCTAGCAACCAGAAAACGTGAAAGCAATAATGGTGTTATAAATTAAATAACCTAACAGTTCGTAAGTGACAGGTATAAATAATTACCTGGATGATTGGTGAACTTGAGTATTGGGCTAGAAGCTACTCAGGTAGAATTTCATAACACAAACTGTGGTTTATATTCTGTTCTTGCTGGAAGCGTGAATTGGGCTGGTTAGAAATTATTTTCACGCTTAGTTGGATATTTCAACTCTCTTGATACAGCGAGTAGCAGAATTTTTCAACACCTTTGACATTAACCATCTTTCAGCTACATATATTAATATCACACACTTCGAAAGTTACGAGTTCTTAACATTTTTGAAAGTTTTGGCGTTGCCTGGTGGTTAAGACGTTCGACTCGTCACTTGTGGGTTCGAATTCCCGTTACCAAACATGCTCGCTCTTCAAGCCATGGGGAAGTTATAATGAGAGGGTGAATCCTACTCTTTATTGGTCATAGGGTTGTCCAAAACTTGGCGGTAGATAATATTGACCAGCTGCTTTCCTTCTTGTCTATAACTGCTAAACTGGGAAAAACTAGTGTTGGGAATCCTCGTGTAGATTTGAGCGAAATTCAAAACGAGAAGGCTCGGCATGGCCAGGTGGTTAAGGCACTCGACTCATAATCCGAGGGTCGCAGGTTCGAATTCCGGTCGCACCAAACATGCACGCCCTTTCAGCCGTGGGAGCGTTATAATGTGACGGTCAATCCCACTATTCGTTGGTAAAAGAGTACCCCAAGAGTTGGCGATGGGTGGTGATGACTAGCTGCCTTCCCTCTAGTCTTACACTGTTAAATCAGGGACAGCTAGCGCAGATAGCCCTCGTGTTGCTTTGCACAAAATTCAAAAACAAACAAAATAAAACAAAACGAGAAAACTTTTAAAACGTGGAATGGCCATCAGAACTGTAGTTTAAGTTAATGAAAAACAGGTTAACAGACATCGTAAAAATGTTGCACGTATGATATTTAATACTTTACTTAGTATTAATAAGGACTGAATACTATAGTCGATCTAAGCCTGAAATACAGTGGCAGAAATCCTGATGCGACCCCTGTAGAGTTAACTCACAATCTTTGTTATCAGTGATGAATTACGTATATTAACTTTCACAATATCGATCTTCAAAAGGTTAACCCTTGTTACTCTGTCTTTGACAAGAAAAGCTGAGTCTCTGTATAAATCTAACAATTATTTTTATAGTAATACATTACTATATATTACACATTGGATCTTGCACTACTGGTGCTAACAAAGTCGCAAAGTCATAACTAACCCTGAAGTGAAAAGTTTTAACTATTTGCTGAAGAGTAAAAGTAGGATTTCTCTCTAACTTTATTACCAAATGATCAAGTTGGTATTTCTGCTTAGCGTTCGCGTTAATGTAAAACGTGCTTCAAGCCTTCATAAATCCCACTAACACGTATCTTTTCCATTATACACTGTTATATCAATTTTAAGAAACTGTTTTCCTGAAAACTGATATTTACTCGCTGGGATCATGTACGTTGAAATTATACTGTTGCTTTTTGGTTCTGTCGAGCGCCCGAACCACTTGATCGTGAATCTATCGAGCGCCCGAACCACTTGATCGTGCCGCACCTCTCGCGGGATAGAAGCTGAATTTTTAATCAAACCATTGTTATGATACTCTTCCACATGTTTTATGTTTAAAATATGTCCATGTGGTTTGTTAATTTATTAATAGCTAAAAATTCACTAGTTATTACTTCCCTAAAGAAATACAAATATATGATGTTTCAATGAAAATGTTTTGGTTTCATAGTCAAAAGAAAGAGGATAAAAATATATTTTTGCTTTGAAACAAAGTGCTTTACTTTATTGTTGGCCCGGCGTGGCTAGATGGTTAGTGCTCTCGATTCGTAATCTGAGGGTCGTGGGTCGAATCCCCGTCACACCAAACATGCTCTAGAGGGAAGGCAGCTAGTCATCACTACTCACCGCCAACTCTTGTGCTACTCTTTTATCAAAGAATAGTGGGATTGACTATAACATTATAACGCTCCCACCGCTGAAAGGGCGAGCATATTTGGTATGACAGGGATTCGAACCCGCAACCCTCAGATTACGAGTCGAGTGCCTTAACCACCTGGCTATGCCGGGCCTAATTGGATTGAAGAGCTGGACAATGTCTTTATGGTGCGCACACTATTGGTTAGTTACTTTCATTCTGGTCAGTAGTTCAAAATTAATGACGTGTACACCTGAACCATAAAGGTCTTTGACCTTAATGTGTAGTCTCCACGTGCGCATAAGGCGTCCTTCAGGTCCAAAATTCCATTTTAGATCGTAATAGAGATCTCAATGTCTGTTGTTTTGTTTTTATCATTTCCACTTACAGTGGATGCACGACTGGTAGGGAATATAAAAGGTCACAAGCTCACTACACAGAGAAGTATATTAAATATAGCGTATAGAAGGAAAACTTTAGCTGATGCTGACAAAGGGAGACAGAAAAGAATAATGTTTTATTGCAGTATTCAGTAAGTACAAAACCCTATACACGCGATATATCGTGAAACTAAAGCGTTAACTTTAACTCAACTGATATTACCAGTTTTATGTTTTTATAGTTTTCATGCGCGGCAACGATAGTTGGCTTACACATATCTACAAGATATAACCAATATTTCTAATGGTGTCTTCATGTCATGAAAAATACAATACATAGTACCTTGGATAACAGTCAGTTTTATTAAATTCTGAAAGTAAAGTAAAGTAAAGTAACAAATAGTGACGTCAGAAGCTGGAAAGACTCCATGTTGTTACAGAAAGACAAAAGAAATTTGAAAAGCGGCAATATTATTGGTTTGATTTGACTTTAGCGCGAAGCTACATGAGGGTTATGTGTGATAGCCGTCCCTCACGATATGACTATGCAAGGGCTCGCGATGTTATTAAAATAATAATCTTTATGGTGAAATGATATGCCCATATTCCTATCGCTAACGCCGTTTGTTTTTGTTCGTTTATCCAACACAACTGAGACGTACTATTCTAGTTTCAGGTAAAAATATTTGGTGACGAGAAACCCACGTTTATTAAATTAATTTTTAGTTTGGAGATAAACGGTTTGTGAAAAAAACTTTGTTATGAAATTTCAATGTTTTTGACAATTTTATGTCATGATCAGATAAAAGTTACAACGCACCTGATGATGATATAAATTCGTTAAAACGTTGTATATTTGTAATAGCAGCATATCTGTAATCCGTAAAAATCGAAAAACAAACAGAAGGTTTCTAAACTCCAACCACGTCAACTTTGATTCTCCTATTCTTAATACGGGCACTTATTTTCTTATACCCTAGACTAATTACATAATTGTGACGACAAACATTTTTTTGGCTTCGTTCTTGATGCATTTATTAGTTTTCTACTTCTTTCTGCGCAATCTCAGTAGCAGGTGTATAAAAGTACGAACTTGTTGTTGTTGTTTTTTAGACGCAATACCAGAAATCGTGTCTTAACTCTTAAGAGCTCAGATAAATTTATATGAAGTATTTCTCTTGAATACAAACACTTCGTTGTGTAAATAAAAAAAGAGACAAATCAATCATATCATTGAACGTTTAGCGAAACTTCTTTTAGACGAAACAGTTTTATTTACGTGGGCATTGACGTCAGAAATCGTTCAATCACAGCTCGAGACACCTTTCACACTCACACAAAACTGATTGCTAAGTGCTCACCAAAGATGATTACTTCACGTCATTGCTAATGCAGAAATGAAAGGGGTAGGATATTATAAAATGTTGTGATCTACTAACGTTAAAGAGTTGCTGTGTTTTCCTTTTGTAGATTGAGATTCACTCGAAAATGGCACATTGATCCTGTAGTGACCAGATAATGTTGATTAGCATATTTGATGTTTCATAAGTTGGGCATACAAAACCAATTAAATTAAATACACGCGTTATATGTTTGTTTTTTTGAATTTCGCGCAAAGCTACTCGAGGGCTATCTGTGCTAGCCGTCCCTAATTTAGCAGTGTAAGACTAGAGGGAAGGCAGCTAGTCATCAACCACCCACCGCCAACTCTTGGGCTACTCTTTTACCAACGAATAGTGGGATTGACCGTCACGTTATAACACCCTCATGGCTGAAATGGCGAGCATGTTTGGCGCGACTGGGATACGAACCCGCGACCCTTAGATTACGAGTCGCACGCCTTAACACGCTTGGCCATGCCGGGCCAGCTGCTGTGTTATATAAACAATTGCATTTTCCTAAAATAACAGCTAACAAAGAATAACTATATTTTTACGTTTGACATTTCGTATTGACAGAAAACCATAGCTTAATCTGTAGTTGCATTTAAGCTACATTACTGTTTGAGATCAACATCTTACTTTGTTTACCTGTACTGTAGCCTCACTGACTTTGAAGTTACAGCTACGAAGTAACAACTGTTTCAAACATTGCTTCCAGCTTAAGGCACGTGAAATTATCACATAACCTGTAATTTTGTAAGAAAATAGTTTAGCCTAACACCATTCTTCATCGATGTACAACGAATCGTCTCAAAGCTGGAGAACTAAGAATTGTCCCTCACATTTTTTGTGATAATTTGTGAGATAATAATTAATTAATTCGCACCTTCAAGCGAAATAGTATTTTACCGCAAATATGCTGTCGTCGTCTCTTCTATTCTAATTACTAATTTTCTTTAAAGTCATTATTTTCGAGCATAACACAAAGTTAAACTTTCAACAAATGAACGCAGATTTAACGGATACCAACAGCTTTTCCTACTGAACCAAATTAAATTCTACAAATAAAGATGGAAACGTAAAAAGCACATTAACTAAATAACCTTAAATTTTACGTGACTGAAATAACTCGTTAAAAAATAACTTTGGATGCTCATTTCTCAAAGTCGATCATAACTCACTCGCTATGTAACAAAATAACTGTACTGGAAACAATATGAACATAACAAGTAAAGATGCGTATAATCATTATTCGATATGTACGCTTTTGTTTCAAATCAACACACAAATGTAATATCAATGGAAGTCGTAACAATTCATTTCGAAGTTGCCTTAGTTACGATTCAAAAAAGACGTCGCCACGGGCTAATTCAGACGTAGACTAATAAATATTCAAATATAACATTAAGAGAGTACTGCTTGTTTCAGAGCAAAGACATGCTGGGCTCTCTACGGGGTATCGAACCTAGAAATGTAGCATTGGAAACCCGCAGAATTATCGTTGTTCTACTGGGGGACGTATCAGTTTATTATCATAAATAGGCCCCCATGGCCAGGTGGTTAAGGCACTCGACTCGTAATCCGAGGGTCACAGGTTTGAATCCATATCACACCAAACATGCTCGTCCTTTCAGCCGTGGGTGGTTATAATGTCTCAGTCAATCCCACTATTCGTTGGTAAAAGAGTAGCCCAAGAGTTGGCGGCGGGTGGTGATAACTAGCTGTCTTCCCTCTAATTTTACACTGCTAAATCAGGAAGGGCTAGCGCAGATAGTCCTCCTGTAGCTTTGCGCGAAATTCAAAACAAATAAACAAACAAACCTCATAAATATAGATTTTGTTTTATGACTATGCATAATTCTAATTAGTTTGGCATGTTAATAATTACTGGGTTAATATTTTAGTTCTTATATATGTAGGCCTAACTTCAAATGCAGTGTTCGAACAGAAATTTTGAGATTAATGGTTGCTTAATTTATTTATAAAATTACTTGTATTATTCGTCGTTTAATTGAACGAGCGACTGTATAAACGAGATAACTCATACCTCTGACATTAAACTGAATCACTCCTTCTTATCCTCTTGTTATTCACCGATAACTCACAAAACTAAATCAAAACTTTGAAACATAAATTACAACATTTCCCATTCTAGATATGTATAGTTTCTTGAACAATTTAATACCTGAATATACCAGTACGCTAACCAGCTCATTTATTAAGTACAAGTAGTTTCCTAGGGTAACAATATCCAAATGGTATTGATTTCTTTCTCTTCTTGTCAATTGCTTTCTTCTCACTGGATAGGTTTTGCATTAGACATTAGGCTGGTCTTCAGTAGCTCTGAAGTTATCCAATCCACCATCTTCTCACTGACGTTCTTCCAAACACGATCCTGATGAGTGGTCAGTGATTTTCGCTACCTATCCTTCTGGATTATTTAAACTACACTGTTAATTCTTTTCAGAAGAACATATAACATTTTGCAACATCTGCTTATTTTTTCCTTTCACGTGGCAAGGACTGTATAAGAATATCGTTTTACTTTGATGGAATTTGGCCTTTTCAGCATACGCAACAGCACATTTCATGTTATCCTTTATTAGTTTAAGTATTTTTATATAAAGTGATAGACGTCCTTAATATTGTTCCTTAATCTCTTTGTATATTTGATGAAGACTAGTGATAGGATGTTCTTAGGATGCAAGCATGAAAGGTTCAACGGTAATTTAAGTTCTCATAAATATGAGTCAGCATTGATGGTGATGTATCAGCCTTTTATTATAATTGTTTCTACATATATCAAAAAAATATTTAGTTCAATCATAACGTTTGAAGCTACAAAAACACATTTCTGATAAGAACTAGTTCAAGCTGGTGAGTTGTATTATATTTGTTATGATTTTTTTTTAATCCTACATTATAGAAAAACTACACAATAATTAGTTTATAAGGATTAAAAACACAATATATTTAGCAGAGGACATAAGCCTTTGTATATCTCAATATTTTTGCATGTTATCAATATATTATGCTACGCATTATTATTTATTACGGACGAATCTCCGATTTATTATGTTATGTATTACGATATGAAATAGGTTATTATTTTAACTTCAGTTTAGAAGTTAATTAAGTGTCGATATGTGTTAAATTTATGACATTTGTCAAGAAGATTATTACACGCATTTTTATTTCTTTACACAAATATATTTTAATATACAAATAATAACATATAATAACCGTTATTACAAATAATAACTTATATATATAAGCTTTATAAACTTACTATAAACAACATTAAATCTACTATTGGGCCTAGAACTAAATATTGTATCGACGGTTCACGATGAACGAATTAATTTCGAGATAATACCGATATAATTTAATTAATTGCTCGCAAGCCAGCCCTCGCCGACCGCACGAGTTTTTTTTTTTACAGCCAAAGTTATACAATGGCCTTTGTAGGAGCACTAATGTCCGATGGTAATATACTGAAGTTACACGGTTTGTAATGCTCAAAATCTTAAAACATTCCTGGTCAAATATCTATAGTTTCCGATTATTAAGCGTTATTCACAGTTATAGCTTCCGAGGTAGATATAGTATACCACCTGTAGCATATCAAAGATATAAAACTGTCCTTCTGCGTTGTGTTGATAAGCTTTGATAAGCTTCAGAGTAGATTTACTAGAAATTTCAGCTAAGGCAACAATACTGGTATTTTAAATAAGCAGATAGTACATTGTTCATTCTTTCTCTCGAGAATCTTTTACATACTTAGGATTTAGGAAATAGGTGGGAATTTCGCAGTACACATCTAACAATATAAGCTACATGCCTTTCTCAATATAAATTTAACTTACACATATGTCGATAAAGAATAAATGTATAACAGTGAATCCGTTACAGTTGGTATTGATGATATGTTGCCTATAGCTTTATAAAGTAGCAGTGAATCCGTTACAATTGGTATTGATTATGTGTTGTCTGTAGCTTTATAAGGTAGCAGTGAATCCGTTACAATTGGTATTGATTATGTGTTGCCTGTAGCTTTATAAAGTAGCAGTGAATCCGTTACAATTGGTATTGATTATGTGTTGTCTGTAGCTTTATAAAGTAGCAGTGAATCCGTTACAATTGGTATTGATTATGTGTTGTCTGTAGCTTTATAAAGTAGCAGTGAATCCGTTACAGTTGGTATTGATGATATGTTGCCTGTAGCTTTATAAAGTAGCAGTGAATCCGTTACAATTTGTATTGATTATGTGTTGTCTGTAGCTTTATAAGGTAGCAGTGGAATATTTTGATTATATGATGTTCAGTTACATAAACTATTTTTAAGTTAAAAATGCATTGTTGTACGTCACCAATATGTCATCAGGATGATGATAAAGTGTTGTTGTCCTGATCTTTTACATTCGAGGATCTTGACGCATTTCTTTACATGCTGACTCAAAATTTCATTACTGGTCTCAGTCAAACTCCATGGACTCCCAAATATTCCAAAGAATTCGTAGATGAGTTTCCTTGCTAGAGTTTTTACTTATTGATTAGGAATAGAACATGTTCTCGGCCATTTTGTGAAATAGTCCACCTCACCGTGATGTATTTATTTCTATTATTACTTTGTGGTTTAGGGCAAAACATACCAACAACAGCTCTCTTAAGTGATGCTCAAACACAATACCTTTGTAGCTACCTTGCTGTTTGTTCCATGAAAATAATTTGTGTAGAGGAGCATCTCAAAAATCCTCTTATTTCACACAAAATTCCTTGGTTTTTCTGATGCTAAAAGGGTTCATTTGCATATGGGTCTGCAGATACTTTCTCTTTATTGACAACGTGACCTAAAACACTTACCTATTGACAGGATAATTCACACTTTTTATGGTTACGATTAAAGTTCTCTTCAACCAATACAATCTTCTTAGCCAATCAAAGCATTATCAACGATTATCTATGTGGGATTATTTCATCCTAGTACAACATTCCCGGATAGTTCAAAGGGAACACACTTCCCTAGTCACTCATTTGTAGCAAATGTATTATATAATGCAAATGGCAACACAGTAAATTGCTACAACTCATTTCCTGCACAAAAGGAAGTCTTCTCTCTCTTTGCTTCATCAGTGTGTACTTTTCAATATCTGTCCTTTAGCTTCAATGTTGAAAACCGTTTTGATCCAGACAAAATTTCGAAAGTAGAGACAATTAATAACAGTGGGTAGGTGCATTTCTTGTGACTTCATTCCTTATTTATTAACCCACAGGAAACCTTGTGAGTTTCTCTTCCTCTTAAGAAGCACAGCAGATGATGCCTAAGTGGTACTACTCAGTTCTGTCTCTTCTTGCTCTTTCGTGGATTCTATTTCTTTGAGAGCCAGAGTAGGTTTTCAAAGAGAGAGTTGTCTAATTAATTGATGTATTGGAACTAAGTTTCTAGCATCAATCTCAATAGATGTTTTATTTTTTCCTCATATATTTTGAGGGGCACTGCAGAAGTTACTTTGACATTCCATGATTAAGTCATATAAATATTGAGCATTCATCTGCTGCAAGACCTGTATGGCATCAGTATACAATTTTTGTAAGTGAAGTGATAAGCTGTCGTTATGTGAAACTTTGAAATCAACCAACATACATTTTGATTCAAATGCGAACACTTTTGTTCTATACAGCTTTAGATTTTACAGTACACCATTCAGCCTCGGGTCATAATTTATTGTTTGATGGGCTCATAGCCCTAATGATGACAGCTTTATTCTTCAAATCTACGAGAGTTCTTCCAACCATTAATTCTCAGGACATACTGGAATATTTACTTCTACCACACTATAGTCGCTAAATATAAATATATTCCTAATACATTTCAGGACATACTGGAATATTTACTTCTACCACACTATAGTCGCTAAATATAAATATATTTCTAATACATCTCAGGACATACTGGAATATTTAGTTCTACCACACTATAGTCGCTAAATATAAATATATTTCTCATACATCTCAGGACATACTGGAATATTTACTTCTACCACACTATAGTCGCTAAATATAAATATATTCCTAATACATCTCAGGACATGCTGGAATATTTACTTCTCAACTATAGTCGCTAAATATAAATATATTTCTAATGCATCTCAGGACATGCTGGAATATTTAGTTCTACCACACTATAGTCGCTAAATATAAATATATTTCTAATACATCTCAGGACATGCTGGAATATTTAGTTCTACCACACTATAGTCGCTAAATATAAACATATTCTTAATACATCTCAGGACATGCTGGAATATTTACTTCTACCACACTATAGTCGCTAAATATAAATATATTCCTAATACATCTCAGAACGTAGTGGAATATTTAGTTCTACCACACTATAGTCGCTAAATATAAATATATTTCTAATACAGCTCAGGACATGCTGGAATATTTACTTCTACCACACTATAGTCGCTAAATATAAATATATTCCTAATACATCTCAGGACATGCTGGAATATTTACTTCTACCACACTATAGTCGCTAAATATAAATATATTTCTAATACATCTCAGGACATACTGGAATATTTACTTCTACCACACTATAGTCGCTAAATATAAATATATTCCTAATATATCTCAGAACGTAGTGGAATATTTACTTCTACCACACTATAGTCGCTAAATATAAATATATTCCTAATACATCTCAGAACGTAGTGGAATATTTAGTTCTACCACACTATAGTCGCTAAATATAAATATATTTCTTATACAGCTCAGGACATGCTGGAATATTTAGTTCTACCACACTATAGTCGCTAAATATAAATATATTTCTAATACATCTCAGGACATACTGGAATATTTAGTTCTACCACACTATAGTCGCTAAATATAAATATATTTCTCATACATCTCAGGACATACTGGAATATTTACTTCTACCACACTATCGTCGCTAAATATAAATATATTCCTAATACATCTCAGGACATGCTGGAATATTTACTTCTCAACTATAGTCGCTAAATATAAATATATTTCTAATACATCTCAGAACGTACTGGAATATTTAGTTCTACCACACTATAGTCGCTAAATATAAATATATTCCTAATACATTTCAGAACGTAGTGGAATATTTAGTTCTACCACACTATAGTCGCTAAATATAAATATATTCCTAATACATCTCAGAACGTAGTGGAATATTTAGTTCTACCACACTATAGTCGCTAAATATAAATATATTTCTAATACAGCTCAAGACATGCTGGAATATTTAGTTCTACCACACTATAGTCGCTAAATATAAATATATTCCTAATACATCTCAGGACATGCTGGAATATTTACTTCTACCACACTATAGTCGCTAAATATAAATATATTCCTAATACATCTCAGGACATGCTGGAATATTTACTTCTACCACACTATAGTCGCTAAATATAAATATATTTCTAATACATCTCAGGACATACTGGAATATTTAGTTCTACCACACTATAGTCGCTAAATATAAATATATTTCTAATACATCTCAGGACATACTGGAATATTTACTTCTACCACACTATAGTCGCTAAATAGAAATATATTCCTAATACATCTCAGGACATGCTGGAATATTTACTTCTACCACACAATAGTCGCTAAATATAAATATATTCCTAATACATTTCAGAACGTAGTGGAATATTTAGTTCTACCACACTATAGTCGCTAAATATAAATATATTTCTAATACAGCTCAGGACATGCTGGAATATTTAGTTCTACCACACTATAGTCGCTAAATATAAATATATTCCTAATACATTTCAGAACGTAGTGGAATATTTACTTCTACCACACTATAGTCGCTAAATATAAATATATTCCTAATACATCTCAGAACGTAGTGGAATATTTAGTTCTACCACACTATAGTCGCTAAATATAAATATATTTCTAATACAGCTCAGGACATGCTGGAATATTTAGTTCTACCACACTATAGTCGCTAAATATAAATATATTCCTAATACATTTCAGAACGTAGTGGAATATTTAGTTCTACCACACTATAGTCGCTAAATATAAATATATTCCTAATACATCTCAGGACATACTGGAATATTTACTTCTACCACACTATAGTCGCTAAATATAAATATATTCCTAATACATCTCAGGACATGCTGGAATATTTAGTTCTACCACACTATAGTCGCTAAATATAAATATATTCCTAATACTGCTTAACATAAATATTTTAATTCTTGCTCTCCTTGCTGTTTCCGGAAACTCTACCTCTGGTGTAGAAATTGTTTTTAAGTGCACCGGAAACTCTACCTCTGATGTAGTAATTGTTTTTAAGTGCACCGGAAACTCTACCTCTGGTGTAGTAATTGTTTTTAAGTGCACCGGAAACTCTACCTCTGGTGTAGTAATTGTTTTTAAATGCACCCAAAACTCTACCTCTGGTGTAGTAATTGTTTTTAAGTGCACCGGAATTTTCTTTCATCGACTGTGAATCTATTAAGCTACTTTAATCTCACATCCATGTCTCTAGATAAAACAGTCAGTAAGAAAGTTATGCTCTAGAGACATTTTGATGGAAACATCTTCACTATAACACACTGAACTCCTGATCTGAAAGAACATTAGGAGTATACCCATCGAGGTCACTCTACAGCTACCCTAAATTCATCAAATGGAGTTATTATTGAGAAGGTCTTGTAATGTATTCTATTTATTGTAGATACACCCGTCCATGAACAACAAAACAAATGATTATTAGAAAACGACCACGTATGGACGACTCTGTTATAAAGTCACCGTCAAAGTCGGACTCAACACATCGACTTTTCATTCTGCTTTCATTGTCTGAGAAAGCTTTAAGGCAGATGTCCCTCTTTTTCATTCAAAATGGATAATTCAAGCTTGATGACTCCCCCAAGTCAGTAGGAAAGCTATACTCAGGAGACACTTTGGTGGAAACATCTTCATCACAACACACCAAACTCTTCTTGAAGTCAAAGGCCATGGAGGATATACCCGTCGAGGTTACTTACCACGTAAGTTTAAGATTTACCAGAACAGTTATAGTTGAGAGGAATTTAAAGAACATTCCCGAGTCAGAGATCCTCGTTGGTTTCTCCAACGTTTCTACAGTGTGCCATATCTTCACTCGGAAGGACAGTGTAATCACTCGGAAGGACAGTGTAATCACTCGGAAGGACAGTGTAATGCTACCTACAAATGTACTTATTTTGACGTTTACATCGTCATGTCCACTTGCCACTATGAAAGCAGGACAATTAAATTGTAAAGTACAGCCATATATTCCCAACCGTCTCCAATGTTTCGAGCGACAGCAGTTCAAACATTCAAAGACCTATTGTCGTGGATCTTTAACGAGTGCTCGTTGTGGTGGCAAAGACCACGACGCTTATGAATGCGAACTAGAACCACACTGTGTTAACTGTGGTAGTTCAGACCCTTCGTGCTTTCAATCTTTCCCTAAATGTATGGAAGAAAACGAAGTGCAACGTTCAGAAACTGTAAACAATATTTCATATCCCAAATCTAGGAAGTTACTGTCGCCTACTCCATCTGGAACATATGCTGCTACACTCTGCTTTACCGATACAATGGAAGTGCAAACAGATCTTTTCATGCTTCCAGTCGCCTACTCCATCTGGAACATATGCTGCTACACTCTGCTTTACCGATACAATGGAAGTGCAAACAGATCTTTTCATGCTTCCAGTCGCCTACTCCATCTGGAACATATGCTGCTACACTCTGCTTTACCGTTACAATGGAAGTGCAAACAGATCTTTTCATGCTTCCAACAGAGTCGTTCTCCAACTTTGTGAAGATTCTTTTATTCTCCGTGGTTAATGGAGTAGACGAGTCAGCAACTGCTCCAATCTCCGTAGCCACCAAAACTGCTCGTGTCCACTTCCTTCAGCCCTGGCTTCTGACGTATGCTCAGCCTCATCTTCTCTGGCTCCAAGATGTCAGACGATTATTCTCTCACGACCTCAGTTGCTGGACTCTCTATCTACTAACAAAGATCTACCAACGCGATTCAGGATAGAATCCATAGAGGTAGAAATACCTCCTTTTAATAAAGACAAATGACGTGGTAGTGAGCCAAAACGTTCTCCACCTAAATAAAAATGGCTTCATTGATACAATGGGACTGTCGAGGTTTCTGTTCGAATACAGATGATATTAAGGATTTATTATTATCATCCGGTGTGTCTCTCCTTACAGGAAACGATTCTGAAATCTGCTGATGCAATCACCTTTCAGCAGTTTTTTTGTACAGAAATGACAGGCTGTGTGATGGACGAGTGCATGGAGGGGCAGCAATACTGCTGGTCGACCAGCATGCGCCTGCCCTGTCTTTGCCACTCGATACACCCTTGGAGGCCGTAGCCATCCGTGTTTCCTTGGGTCATACCGTAACTGTTTGTTCTCTCTACCTGACTCCAGAAGAAATCTATGATCAGTCAGACCTTGATGCTCTCATCAAACAATTGCCATCTCTCTTTTTAATTATGGGGAATTTTAATGAACATAATCCCCTTTAGAGTGGTGCTGACATTAATGGGAGTGATCGTTTCATGAAGTGTATGCTCTCGGGTCACAACCTTTCTCTTCAGTTCTGGTTATTATATTTATTTTCATGCATCTTGTCATTCTTTTAATGCTACTGATTTCTCTATCTGCTCTCCTTCACTTTTCTCTCATTTTTCTTGGACATTAACAGTGACCCACGGGGCAGTGATAATGTTCCTATCATTTAGATGGAGACTGGCCGTGGTCCATGCTGGACCAGACCTATATTTTATCTCTGTCTTTACTGTGCATTTCGAAACTTTGATCCTTGCCACAGCACCCACCTGGGGTTGTGTTTTTCTTTCTCTGTGAGCCATGCTTTTTCATAATAGATGATCTACTATTGCTCCGTTTAACATTTATATTTTGATGCAGCTACCTGAATTATGCTTGACCTTGGATGACGCTGCTTTTTCCACTAGTCATCTCATCCAACAATGGATTATTATCATTGTTAAATGTGATCTTTCTTTGAATTATCTGAGGAAGGCAGATACTTCCGATTGAAAGTACCATTTTCTATTTGCTGAGCATTTTTCGGACCATACTTTCATTTCCATTTTTAAGGAAGGCTCAAAATCAAATGAGTTTGTGAGCTGTGACATGGCATATTGTGGTTTGGTGATTGCACACAGGATTCCTTATACAATTTCTGTGTTCACTGCCGAAATGTACGCCATTTCACTTGTCCTGGGTCATGTAGAAGCTGTACAGTACACGAAATATACTGTTTATACCGACTCACTTAACTCTCTACTGGACCTGGAATCACTTCACGTTAGTTCTCACCCTATTCTCGTTAATATTCAAATCCAATTGGCCCATTTTACTTTATCATCAATTTCTATCCATTTTTCATGGCTAGGTAGTTAGGGCGCTCAACTTGTAATCTGAGGTTTGCGGGATCGGATTCCCGTTATACCAAAACCATGTTCGCCCTTACAGCCATAGAGATGTTATAATGTAACAGTCGATCTCACTATTCTTTGGTAAAAGAGTAGCCCAAGAGTTGTGTAGGTGGTGATCACTACCTGCCTTTCATCTAGTCTTACATTGCTAAATTATGGATGGCTAGCATAGATAACTCTGGTGTAGCTTTGTGCAAACGAATAAACCAACCAATTCTTCTGGATACCAGGTCACGTCGGTATTTGGAGGAAAGAACTCACTGACACTGCAGCTAAGTCCGTCTGCTCTGGTGCTATCATGGCCGGCCGTGCCTGTCCCATACATGGACTATGTTCCTGTATTCAAGGCTCGGCTCCGCGCCATTTAGCAGTCAACTTGGATTGAGCAACGTGCAACAAGCTTTTCGAGATCAAACCTTCTGTTGCTCTTTGGTCATCTTGCTTCCAATAGGATCGGAAGGAGGAATTTGTCGTGGGTAGGCTTCATGTTGATCACAGTGTTGTAACTCATAATTTTATTTTATCGGGGACTAATGCACAAATGTGTGGTCTGTATGACACTCAAGTCACAATAGCCCATATTTTACTGTCGTGCCGTCGCTACGACCGTGAGCAAGGGCTCCACTCCATTTTAGACATTTTTACCATGGGTTAACCCTTGACGTTGGACAATGACATTGGGGATGGTGACACTATCCACCTCAGTTATGATTTTACATTTTAAAGATCATTGGCCTTTTTAATTCTATTTTATTTTTCAATTCTAAAATTGACCTTTGTTTTGTTTTAACATTATTTCTTTTTACTTTTATTTTTAATTTTTCAGCCGTTGTTTGGTACAGATAACTTAGTTGCTTTGCACCAATAAACGCCAACCAACCAACCTAATATCCCTGTTAATTATGGCATGTATAAATTGATTACGTGTTAATGAATCTGTTATTTCGCATGGAGCATCCAAGTGAGGTAACTGAGTAAGATTTTCTAAATTTTCTGAAAGTTCATTTGTGATCTTTTTATCTCTGTTGTCTGCTCCAAAATTTCGCTTTGGATACTTCTTTCTTGAATGTCACTCCAAACCTGATGGATAAGGCACTACACCAGTGCTTGAAATTGTATGGCTTCCTAATTTAACAGCGATAGACTAGACGAGGGCAGCTAGTCAACACTACCCACCGCCAACTCTTAGGCTACTTTTAACATCAGATGAATAACTTATTCACTACTCCATCCATTTACTTTGGAATTGATCCTGAAGCGAGTTTTATATACTTCCTATTGTTTCTTTTATTTTTTGTTTAGTCAATATTGAACTAATAAGCTAAAGACTGGAACTTAATTTGGTATTATCATGGCTGAACTAGTTCAGAAAAGACGTGTCGTAACAGATCACATACCAATATTGGTGATAGGTATAAACCAAACAACTTTTCATATTTCGTATTTTGTAGTTGATGTTTTTAGGCTGGAAATTTTTAACCAATTTTAATTTTCATGAATACAATTTCACTTTTGACTTTAGCATCTTTGTGCAGGTTCCTTTGGAATATTTTATAAATTTCAGTCCACGTAGGAATTTGATGTTTCCTTCAATTAAGTTGGCTACAGACTAGTTCATTTGTTGGATTAACTTCAAATATACAAAATTTGAACAAATTCTAAGATAATTGGTAAGCTTAACTTACTTATAAACTCACTTGTATAATCCCTTGGCTAATCAATTTAATAACTGAACATAAGCGATAATTATCAACACTGACACTGAACTGGATCACTCACTAATTACTTACTGAATACTTCACTCCTCTTTCACTAATTGTTTATATTTATATGGTCCCCTTGCTTTTACATACAACAAAAAACTTCTAGAGGATTACATCATCATGATTATTTCTTTTTAGCAAACAAACTAAATCAAAACTTTTAAAAGATATTTTACAAGAACATTACCACTAATATTATCTAACGTTCTTCTAGGTGTCAACAGTTAATTTACAATACTTAAACTAAACGTTACATTAAAAGTACCTATCAGGAACTTAGATGTCACCCAAGGTAAACTTAGGTAGTCAAAATATTATCTAAATTATAGTTAAAATGAAGCAACCTAGTGAATGTTTTGCTTCAGCTTTGATGTTACCCAAATAGTTATCCACGCTTTATATAATATAAATCTACAGATGATAAAGGAGACACAAAATGCCTTTCTACGAATAATCTAAAATATTAAAATATGCTTTAAATAGAATAATACAGAAGTCACTAAGTGCTATTAACACGTTAACTGGCAGTAATCAAGTTAATATCTGACTTTTCTCCTAAATGGGTTAATATTATCACAGAGATGGCTTTAGAGATGTCCTAGCAATATTCAGTGTAAATGGCCTAAAATGACCATAGTGATGACTTAGGTATCGTCAAACACTATGCAATGAATGGTTTAACACCAAAGCTGTATTTTGAGATCATTTAACCTTAAATTAAAAATGGCCTTATTTTAAAGATGACCACACGCTATTCTAGCGACAGCCCAACACTGATAACAATACTTCGGAGACTTTGTGTTGGCTCTTTGAAGTCAACTAACTTTTTACATCTTGTTAAGTACGAGTCAAACACATTGTAAACGTCATTTTTGATCCACGAACCACATGAGTGGATCGCTTGGAATCTAAGAATGCTTTTAGTCTTATTATGCCACACGACCGACCCGTGGATCATACGAGAATTTCAGAAACACAAACCTTTTTGACATATGAATTATGAACCTTCTAGTAACGAAACCTCCGACTCAGAAGATGAAAAAGGAATCTCATCTGAAAATTTTGAAAATACAGAGTCTGAAACTGAAGCTTAAACTAATGGTAATGCTTAGCAGCAAACTCCATCTTATGGACGGCGCTAAGTGAACAGTTTCATTCAAAAACTCTTATTTTACTTATTGCTCCAAGTTTCTGATCATCTACAAATGTTATAGTAACGTCTTTCAACGTGTTGGAGCTAAAGGTCTATGATGATATTTATTGCCTTATAGTTCACAAATAAATCTTAATTATCGCCAGACTAAGGTAGTTGGTACCATGTGGAAAGATGCTAACTGTGATGAAACAAAAAATTTTTTGGAATTATTATGTGTATAGTACTTGTAAGATACGCAAATATCGTCTACTACTGGCAGAAAGATCTCTTCTGCAGGAACTCTTGCATACCACAAATAATGTCAAGAAATAGATTTCAACCACTCCTACATTTTGTTCATTTTGCAGATAATCAAACAACTGGGGGAGATCGTTTAAGAAAAATTAGAAGGGTACTTGAGATTCTTGAAAACAATTTTACAGGAACTAAAACAATGGTGCCATGGCGAGGTCACCTAGTGTTTCATCAATTTAATCCTGGTAAGGCACATAAATAAGGTTTTAAAATATATAAACCATGTGATCCCCAAGGTTACACCTATACCACCCCTGTACTTAGATGATACACAGCAACAGTGAGGACGTCCCTAGATGGATTCACTCATATAACTCAAATAGTCCTTGACCTTGCTAAAGATTATTTAGATGCAGGGAGAGCAATTGCTACAAATAATTTCTATACATCAATTGAGTTAGCAAAGGAGCTGCGAAAGCATCAACCCACCTTATAGGAACCTTACGAAAGGGGTAACAAAACAAAGGAGATTATAAGTGCAAAACTAAAGGAGGGAGAAATTGTAGGTTGCCAGCAAGATGATGGAATTGTAATGGAAGGACAAACGTGATGTTATTATGCTGTCAACGAAACATGATGTGAGCTTCAAGGAATCTAGACGGGGAATCAGAAATGGTTCTCAATTGCAATGTCATAAAAAAGTAACAGACATATCTGATGAAATGTCCAGTTATTTCTCACCACTTAGGAAGATTATTAGATAGTATAATAACATTGCCTTTGAGTTTTTGCTAAACACAACAGTGGTAAATGCTTTGGTAGTGTTTAATAAAGCACACCAAAAAAATACAAATGCATGAGTTTCGAAAATCAATCATTGAATTACTGTGTCAAGTAAATGGTCAAGAAGCAGTAATACAACAGTAGGAAGACCAACACACGGTACCTTATGAAAACTTAAACTGAAAGATACAACTCTATCAGAATAATTCGTAAAAGATGCATTGATTGCTACAGTGAAATAAGAAAGACAATGACTGCAATAGAAGCGGACAGAAAGACAAAAAGTTTGCACGTGCTGTGATGAACGTGAGAATAGTCCTGTTCTATGCATTACTTGTTTCAATAAAAGACATTAGGTTATAAACTTTAAATTACATCTATAATAATGACCGCCATTTTGTACTGCTTTCTGACTATTCATCATTTTTATTTTTATAGTAAACTGATTTATTTATTTTCTAATCACTTTTGAAAACAGTATTTTGGAAAACCTACATAACATTTCGCAAAAACAAATCTTTCTAATGATTTTTATATTCACGATGTCAAAATCACAATTTTGTTGCAAAATTCATTTTTTGTTGTATCGATCTATGTTTAAATAAAGTTATTTCCTTTGTCTATTTTTATATACCATATACAACTGTTAGGTTAATAAAACATAAAAAATTAAGAAAAATAGATGGACTTAGAAAAGAAACGTTTTACTGATGTCCCTCTTTCATTTATATACGTAGCCATTGTGTCCCAGGCAATAAGTGGTCCTTTAAAAAGAATTTGTTTGTTTGTTTGTTTTGGAATTTCGCACAAAGCTACTCGAGGGCTATCTGTGCTAGCTGTCCCTAATTTAGCAGTGTAAGACTAGAGGGAAGGCAGCTAGTCATCACCACCCACCGCCAACTCTTGGGCTTTTCTTTTACCAACGAAAAGTTGGGTTGACCGTAACATTATAACGCCCACACGGCTGGGAGGGCGAGCATGTTTAGCGCGACTCGGGCGCGAACCCGCGACTCTCAGATTACGAAGCGCACGCCTTAACGCGCTAGGCCATGCCAGGCCCTTTAAAAACAAAATAGAGCACGACTCACCGGTGAGTCGTGTGGGAGCCAATGTGTTAATTTCGCGACAGTCGGGAACGGATCAGTTCCAGAAAGATCCTACAGACTGATCCAGTTATTGACAACTAACATTACAACCAGACTAACGTAGCTTTATTAAATTAAATTTTCTGCTACAGTAACTTCGACATTCTCGTTTCCATGGTAGCAGCCACTCGTCAAGCTGCTGGAATGTTTAACGAGGAAACCCTAAAACCAAAATCAGGTGTTATAAAGAATCCGCTATCAAAGTACGTAATTGTTTTGTTTCTTATAAGGTTTACTATGCAATTATTTATTAACCCTAAAACCGTCTTTACTGATTTTTTTTGCGTGATTAAAATATAGTTATTATTTATGATATTAATTTTTACAGTGTATATTGTACTCACTCAATAAGTTATTTTTAAATATTCACTTATAATGTATTATTCGAAAACCTTTAATTAACGTACACGTGTCTGGAAATTACTTCGGCCTTTAATTCCAAATTAACTTTTATTAACTATTTGCTTCGTAAACTAATTACTTATTTCATATCTCGTCTTCAACGTAACAAGATGAAATTGTTTCAGAAGTTTTATTTACATAAATGTGATACAAATAACATTTTAAAACTTAAAGTAACAAAGACAGGTAAATAAACTGAGACAGTTAGATAGGTTTCGTTTGAAATACACACAAAGCTACTAGAACACCATTTTCGCTAGATGTACCTACTTTAACAGTGATAGGAAAGACTGAGAGCAGTTAGTCAGCATTCCCCACCGCCTTGTACTACTTTCTTACCAAGAAATAGTGGATTGATCGTGATATCATAACGATACCATAGTTGAAAGGGCGAGCAAGTTCGATGAGGGAGATTCGAACGCACTACCTACAGATTACGCCTTAATACTGCACCCCACCATTTAAATAGACAGATAAAAGTTTGCTTTATACGGCCATATGGTTATGGCACTCTACTCGTGTCTGAGGGTCATAGGTTCGAATCCCCATAACACCATATATTTTCACCCTTTCAGCTGTGGGTCAATTCCATTATTCGTTGGTAAAAGATTAGCCCAATAGATGGCAATAGGTGGTGATGAAAAACTACTGCATTATCTCAAGTTTAACACTGCTAAATTAGGGACAGCTAGCGCAGAGAACTCTCGTGCAGCTTTGCGTGAAATTCAAACCAAACAAACTTTATAATGTTCTCCGATGTGTTGGTGGATGGTACATGGACATTGCCCTGATAGGGGCCTGAGTAGGTGCGGGTTACTCAGGCCCTCACGTAATATTTATTTATACATTTAACCATTGTGATAAATAAAGTAAAGAAAAGAGGAAGAGGTCAAAGCGCACCAGACCCTCTCGGGTATACAAATATACCCAGACGATGAGAGAGAGAGAGCTGTGTTCAAACCAGAGGTTCCAAGTCTAATTTTCTAATTACGAGATGTTTTTTTATATTTTTTTAAAAATTGGAGTGTTTCTAACGAAAGATCTTAAATTATTTCGAGTATCCGTGTTTTTAACTTCTAATCATGTGAAATGAAGTCATCACATTCATAACAACACAGTTGTAACTCAGAAATCGTAATTAATGTAAAGTGTATAGAATATTGGTATTGCTTCATTATTTTTCTATATTATAATAGTAATACAGTTACCATAGTAACTATATAGCTATACTAACATATGTCACGAATTACCTATATAAAGTAAAGCAAAAGTACCCGTCCCCAGTGTTGGGAAAAGTTTAAGTTACTCCATGAATTTTAATTATTTCATGGACTTTAAAAAGGTCAATTGTGTGACACTCTTGATTTCATTTAAAGCCAAGGCTCTGAGCTACTGACACCACTGCAAAAAGTAATTATTGAGTATTTCAGGTATGCTAAGAACCGCTCGACAATAAATCGTTATTTTTATTACATAAATTAAGTCAGATTTTGAAATGTGAATGATAGTGTGGTTAATTCCTAATAGTTTAGTGTAGAATATCTTGCTACCTAAATAACATTTGGCATCAACCATATTCAAGTCTGTTCTCCCATCATTTCATGATCCATCATGGCCAGGTGGTTAAGGCACTCGACTTGCAATCTGAGAGTTGCGGGTTCGCCTCCCGTTCACATCAAACATGCTTGCACTTTCAGCCATGAGGGTGTTATAATGTGACGGTCAATCCCACTATCCGTTGGTAAAAGAGCAGCTCAAAAGTTGGCGGTGGGTGGTGATGATTAGCTGCCTTCCCTCTAATCTTACACTGCTAAATTAGGGATGGCTAGCGCAGATAGCCCTCGAGTAGCTTTGTGCGAAATTCAAACAAACAAAACAAAACAAACTGTTCCATTCCATCTAGCAGAAGGGATATGAACAGTACTTCATAACACTGTTTTAAAACAAAGTTATTCTTTAACCTACTGTAAATATGATTTTTTTTTCGAATTTCTTGGTCAATGATATTTGATGTTAAACTGACTGCAATGAATGGAAGGTAAAGCATTCTAGTTATCCTAATATAATGTAGGTGAGGCTCAGCTCAACAGTGGTCAATCTGTGCTGGGCCAACTGCAAGTATCATAACCCAATTTTAAGATAATAAACTTTCAAACTTACTGCTGTATAATAACATGATTAAATAAGTAAATAAACAAGATCCTGGCATTGCAATAAATAAATCATTTAAAAGTTCAGGCAGTGCTATGTTACTAGTAGTAAAGTTAATAGGGTTTCATAGAAACATTTAAATTATAGGATAAGTGATCACAACATAAGCCAAAAGAGATCATTACATCTTGCTACAAATCACTAGTTAAGCCTCACCTAGAATATTATGTACAATTTGATTATCCAGCTCGGTATAGTGTTTGTTTTCTTCTGATCAAAACATAATATGCATGATTAGATGATTTAGTGACCATATAGATCATTTTAGGTTACATAAAGTTTGTAATTTTAATTTTGTCAGCATTCTGTAACTATCAGCTTTATTGTACGTGCCGATTTTTACAGTTGGTATCTGTGATTTGTTGGAGATAAATGCTAACAATATAAATAAATAAAAACAACAACAAAAAACAGAACCACGGTTTGCAACAGGTATAAAAATAACAATAAAGATAGTGACAAAATGTTTCATGTTTAGCTACAAAAATAAATAGATGCAAAAATAGAAAAAAAATCTTAAGAAACAAAATTTAAAGTTGGAAGGATACAAAGTTTATTAATAGTGTTAGAAACAAAATATACGACCGTGTGATACGCCAAATAATACTAGTGTTAAATGTACTGATATGATATGATATTTTTTAAATGGCAGTTTAGTTATTTGTACCATCCATTCTCTCTGTTCATTTTTGATTTTTTTTTCGTTAATGATTATAGCGTCTATCAATTTCCTCTCTTTAAAATATTTTTTCTTGTAAGATAGAATCCTTAACTGGTTTTTGATTTTCCGCTGGGGCGGTCTTGTGTTGGTCATAACGTATATAATGCACTGATGTTCTCTGAGATGCGCTTGTGCAAAGGTCTTACGCCTGTTTTTTTTTAATGGTAATTTAGTTATTTGTACCATCCATTGTCTGTTCATTTTTGGATTTCTTTTCTTTAATCAGTATAGCTTTTTTTCCCTCTTTTATATATTTGTTTTTCTTGTACTTTTAACCGGGTTTTGATTTTCTGTGTCCTATTCTATTCTTGTTTGTGTAGAAAGTTTTCCGCTGCGGCGGTTTTGTGTTGGTCTTAATGTATATAATGCACTGATGTTGTCTCTAATGCGCGTGTGCGAAAGCCTTCCGCTTTATTCTATACATTCTCCACATATATCCCATATGATTTGATAAACTAGGTTTTTGAAGTGGCATCTTTGTTTTGGTCAGATTTTTCTGACGTTGTTTTTTGGCACATTTTGTTTCTCTGTAAAGAATAAATGTAGTTCTCTCACTGTTATTTGTTTTTTTGCGTTATGTTGATTGTCATCAGGAATTGTTTAATGGTTCTACAAATGTTGGTAGCGATCGGGTTTATGAAAGGAATGTTCATTGTTAGTGTTTTCGTTCATTGCTTTGTTTTCTTCTCGTTTTTGATTCTCTATTGTAATAAGTTATTTTGTTATTTGGAAACATTGTCGATATAATTTTCCGGTCATCCATTCGGTAATAAAGTGGATATCAAAGTAGTTTTTTTTTTTTTTTTGCTGTTTAAATGACATTCGGAGTAAAATGGTTTCGATTTTTGTCTTTAATTCTAATATTATACACCTTTTGCAACATCAAACAGTTTTATGTTCTAGCCCTGAAAAAGGATGCAAAGGCTAAACGCCAGCTAAAACAAAGTTTCTCTTACAGTTATCTGTATTTTTCTTCTAGCTTGATTATCTTGAGATACAGACACGTCTTTAGAAGTTAATTAGATTACAGTACTTAATCACATTGTCATAAGTTTTGTATAAATAAACTATTTATGAATATTATATTAGGTTGTTTCATGGAGAAAATCTTTGATTGTTTCTTTGTTTATTTTGACTTTTGCGCAAAGCTACACGAGAGCTATCTACGTTAGCCCAGCAGAGTAAGACTAGAGTGCTCGCCGTTTTAGCTGTGGGGGCTTTATAATGTGACGGCCAATCCCATTATTCCTTGGTAAAAGAGTAGCCCAAGAATTGGCGGTGATGACAAGTTGCTTTCCCTCTAGTCTTACACTGCTAAATTAGGACGGCTAGCGCAGATAGTCCTCGTGCAGCTTTGCGTGAAATTCAAAAACAAACAAACATCATCTAGTTGTCATATGAATTTCAATAAAACATTGTATTCTTGCTTTCCATGTATTGATCTTCAGAAAACGATCCACGTGCTGTAAACAAGGTAAACTGTGAAAATGCCCTATCTCTCCATTATAGAAAAAAATGTTTCAAAGTGATTCAAAATACGCATCCAGATTTGGTTCTGAACCATATTTGGAGAAAGTTATCATTTAATAAGTTTCCATCGTATATGAAATTTCCGTTTACATCGGTGAATTAGTTTTTGAGATATACGTGCGGAAACAAAGACATACACACACGCAGACCTGATTGTAATACCTTTGCCTCCTATCCGGGAGAGAGGATAAACATGTCCTAAACTGTCTGGACAAGAACAATAAAATATAATTTCTTATTCGTAGTATCAATCAATAAATTACACCTTTCTCATGTTATATTTTTCACGCTGATTTGTAATTCATCCATTTCAGAATAGCTGGTATGGGTATTAGTAAAAGTTTTAATTTATATTTCGTTTGAATTCACGCAAAGCTACACGAGGGCTATCTGCACTAGTTGTTCCTAATTTAGCAGTGTAAGACTAGGGGGAAAGCAACTAGTCATCGCCATCCACTGTCAACTCTTGGGCTACTTTTTACCAACGAATAGTGGGATTGACCGTAACATTATGATGTTCCCACGGCTGAAAGAGCGAGCATGTTTGGTGTGACGGGAATTCGAACCCGTGACCCTCCGATTACGAGTCGAGTGCTTTTACCACCTAGCCATGCTGGGCCGAAAGTTTTAGTATCCATACCAGCCGTTCTGAGATACCATTTTACTTCAGGTGGATTTCTCGTAATCAAGAATTACTTCACCCATTTCTTGTCAAATATTTTGTAATGATATAGTCTAAAATATTACGTTCTTCAACAGAGAGGGTTAGGCTTGAACAAGATACTTTGAAGCTCACACTGAAACCAAACCGATAAACATATTTCGAATGTATAAAGATTATTTTCAGACGATATATTATTCAGTGATATGATTATTTTAGTTATCATAAAAATGAATTCATAGGATAAACATATAACATTTTTTGTCAATTAAATTCGAGGTTTAATGCGGAAAAAACAAGTAATTTATTGTGTAATATATTTACTTACCTTTTTGTTAGTTTTATGAGTTTTATTTTTTATTTTTATGATAATAGTGAATAAAACCTGATTTTATCATTCAATTTTGTTCAGTTAGATTAAGGAATTTTAAAAATTTAAGATATTTTCCAAACCCATATATAAGTTGTAATTATCGTCTTTCAAAAACATTTCCAGAGAGTGTGTGTGTTTTTCTTTTAGCAAAGTTACAAAGGCTATCTGCTCAGCCCACTTTCCAGAGAGAAACGTTTGTGGTTATTTTTTGAAAGTAATTTTTTACATTTTGTGTAACTGAAACTGTTAACTGAATAACACCCATGAATATGATAAAAATAACATTATTAGTTTTCTTCTTGTCACGTCGATATTTTAAAAAACAAACGAAAAATTTTGAGATAATAACATGGCTTCAGTGTCTGGAGCCGTTGCCATGACATTATTGAGACAATTCCCATCTACTGACGTCTGTTTATCGAAAACATCCTTTACATTTCTACAGTATCTTCCCGTATACGAGCTGCTTCATACAGGCACAGCTTTTTAGTTGTATCGTCATTTTGTAACAAACAAAACGAAACAAGGCAGTTGTAAAAACCAAAGAATTTGGCTATAAATTTAAGTTTTTTCTCAACGAACATGTGGTGGTCCATAAAATCAGCTGTACTGACTGTTTTTCAGTTTTCATAAAATAGGAAGACCGTTAAACATTTGGCTAAATAAGTATCTGAAGGTTTGTTCTCATCTTTATGAACATTTAAGACGTATTGGACACTTTCTTTGTAAAGAAATTTCGTACATATGTACTGTATCATGAATCAGATAACAAAAAAGACGCTAAAACTAATGATTAAAAAATAGTCCTAACATTAACAAATATTCTGATATACTCTTATATATTTTTGAAAACACAGCTTATTTCAACTTAATGTTTCTTTTTCTTCTACTAGAGTATTATAACTTTTATTCTCTTGACTGCTATTGTAAACTTAATAATGATTCACCGCTGAGTTTGTTTGAAGTTAGGCTCAAAGCTACACAAGGGTCTATCTGTGCTCCGTTCACCTCGGATATCGAAACCCAGTTTGTAGTGTTGCAAGTCCGCAGACATTCCGCTGTGCCATTGGTGGCGATCCACTGCTGAATGGATGTTGTCGTGTAGTGAAGCATGGGTTTGATTCATTGTTTGAAATTAAGCTCAAAACTACAAAAAGAGTTATTTGTGTTTTGCCCATCACGGATATCGAAACCCGGTTTCTAGCGGTGTGAGTCCGCAGACATACAGCTGTGCCACTAGGAGGTTGTAATATCGGTAAAATAGGATATTTTGCCACCTAAATTCATGACAAGTTATTATTTATTTTTAATTACAAAATTCTATTTTAAGCGTTGTTTTGCATGAGACATGAAACATATTAATTGTACTAATGAGTATTCATTATTCTATCATTTGAATGTTCGAAATCTAATGGATTCTTGGAGGAACCCCAGATTTCAAATTGTTTCTTTAGAAGCCCTCAAATCCAGTATGGTCAATCAGAAGGTCGTCAGAAAAACTTGAAAAATTGTTAAATGTTGCTAGTTAAAAAGTTTAAAGCTGTCAAAATTGTCATTAAACCAAACCTCTATAGAATTCCATAGAGAATACAAAAATCTCAAAATGATTCAATAGAAATTTTATATATGTGCATGTTATAAACCATGATAATGGTTAATAATAGGATTGCCCAAGAATTTTACAAGCGTTCTAATAGAACATGAGAGCAAAAACCATTTAAAAAGGCAAGCTTGCTCTGTGAAAACATTGAAGATTTTTAATTTCAATGACTAAAGCTCCTAAAATATTGATCATGGCAAAAAACATTAACTTTCATTCATTTGTTCCTCATATTACTGTTACTTGTATTATTCTTGTTTCTCAAGCCTAGAGAAAAACCCCCTATAAATATTTTGTTCAAACGTGGACAACTCTACTAAAAAAAGAAGGAGAGATTTTATAAGTTATCGTTGCTTCTGGCCAAATTTTCCTTGGAGCCATTCAAGCACCGAAGCTTACAGTAAAAACTACAAAGAGTAATGCGCCAAAATTTATGCACAGCTACTGAACAAACTTCTGCAAAGGTTGTAAGGCTATTTTTAAGCTGATTCTTTATAATTTTCCCCTTAATAAGAATATTTTGTTTCTTTAAAATCACAGTTTAATTCTGCCTTCGTACCTGTAAATTACGCTTGGAACACGAAATTTTATTTTGAATTTCAGTTTCCATTTTTTTCTCTCTTTATGCACACACAACAAATCATGGTCTTTAGACAACGGTTTGTACACGTAACTTAGATTCTAACGTTCTCATTGCTTGCACTACACATAGAGCAAAGAGATTTTTCGAACAGATTTAGATACTTTTTCTGTAAGTATATTTTAAAAAAAACGAGATTTCAAGGAGCATAGCGTCGATTCAGTGGTGAAGCTCCTCTGGTTTACGTTATGAGAGGACATTCTGTTAGTCAGTAAGAAAATTGATATTTGTCAGAAAACACATACAAGTAGCTAGATAAAAAACAACAACATAAAGAAGTGGAAAGTCCATCCTGTTCTTATAAGCGGACGACTACTGTCTTTGAAACATTACACGTAGTAGAAGAAGACATTAAATGTCCTAATAAAAACTTGTCACCTGTCGTGAAGGAAAAATGGCTTTGTATTTCTTTCACTGCAAACAAAAGTATCAAGAGACAATAAAAACTTAAGTTAATCTATAAATTTAAATTAATTCATCAACTTTAAAAAAGAAATATTGGTTTTATTGAGAACTAAAGCTCTGACCTACTTATATCATCAACCACGAAAAGTAATTGTTGAATATTTCAGCTAAATGTCACTCAACAATAATATACACAAATGTATATTTTTATTCTTTAAGTTACGTTACTTTTTAGGAATATGAATCACAGTTTGATTAATTTCTAACAGTTTAGTGTAGAATATTCTGCTTACAAAATAAAATTTGGCATCAGCACTATTCATGTCTGTCCTCCCGTCATTTCAAAAGTGAATGTGGAGCTTTGTCTGCGTGCGCAGCTTTTCAAACTGGAGACAGACAAACGCTTGAACTGACACCGCGAGTCGCAATATAGGATAAAAGATTATCAACAGGTATAGAGCTTCAATTTGACAAAATCACTTCTACGGAGATACTAATGTAACAAGTTGTGTACTTATGTTTGTCAAGAGGGATGACATTTATTTAAGTTTCTTTAGTCCAATAACACTAAACTCCAAAGTTATCAATCAATGTGAAAGAAAAGATGTTTAATGTATCTTTTATTTGAAAGTCAATTCCTAAGAGAGCAGAGAAATTTATTATGGCAATACATACTCTTTCTCTTGAGATTCTGTTCCATTTTGTCTTCTGTAGAAAAACATAAGCTCAGATGGTATCGAAACGTTTCTAGACACACATACCAGCTCACTAATGGGATCTTGTGCTTCTTTTGCAGCCATTTACGATTGTATTAAAAACAAAACACACAAAATAAATGTACCTTAAAACTTTCAGGTATTGGTGTGAAACACCAATTGTTAGTCTTTGTTGTTTTTTTTTTTAATTTTGCGCAAAACTACACGATAGCTGTTTGCGCTAGTACCTAATTTACCAGTGTAAGACTAGAGGGAAGGCAGCTAGTCATCACCGCCCACCGCCAACCCTTGGGCTACTCTTTTACCAACGAATAGTGGTATCGACAATCGCATTATGGTGCTCCCGCGGCTGAAAGGGCGAGCATGTTTGGTGTGAGGGGGTTCAAACCAGCAACCCTCGGATTACGAGTCGAGTGCCTTAACCACCTGGCCATGCCGGGCCTTGTCGGTTTTTCGTCTAGAACAAAGACTGTCGTACAATGAACATAGTATTTTAGTTTTATAAAATCAAAGGAACAGATATAAATTGATCAACTACTTTACAGGTTTATAGCACCATTTTGTTTATATATTTTTTCCAGGTTACTAAACTTTGTTGAAACACACATCATGCATTTTGATAAATTTTGATGCGTAGAATATCTTTATTTGTGTGATATAATCTATTGCAATCGGGAAATAAATGAGAAATTGGAGGCTGTTATCTAATTACTTGTGGAATATTGATTATTCCCCAGCTCAACTGTAATAGATCGCAACGTTGTTTCGTTTCGTATTGAGTAACGGAGGTTTACTGCTACTCGTGGTCTTGGGGAGTGAGTTTTAGCAACTAAAAAACGCGAACCATGAACCCAGAGATTCACTGACCGGCACACTACCTTTAGTGCTACAACAGACACAATCTGCTTATTAAATTATACACTCGTTTGTAGTTACAATAGTATATATAATACTGAAACATCTCAGTCTTGACGAAGACAAGAATATTATATAACTTATTAACATTATTCATATATTTTCTAGGGTACTTTTGGTTATAATACTTTAAACATTTATAGCTCAGTATTCCATTGTATGGTAGGAAAACGTCTGTTGCTTGAATTAGCATGTCAAGGAATGAAATGGCATTTTCCCCCCAGCTGTCTTGTGGTACAGTTCAAATACAACCGACAGCAATGTCTTCTTCGAATAATCTCATAAGACCAGAATGTTTAAAATGCGATACTATATGTGATGGAGAAATAGAAGAAATTGACTGGCTGCCTTATTGGACTTCTCTCTATGTCTGTCAGTAAAGATCGCTTATTTTAACTGGTCATTAACCGTCCTCCTTCCTGTACACCCTTTTAAGCCAGTATTGTATTATCAGAATTGACAGATCAAAGATTTGACGTCAGTAGGCAGTGCAATGAAACTGTTGTTACCCTTTGGAAATGTGGACAAATGTGATTTGAATGTCTGAGCTGATTACCATGGCAACTAAAAGACATAAAGAGCGGAACCTGTCATCATTAATCGATAGAGCTATGGCATAAATTGTGCCCATTTTACATGGTTGAATGAGGCTTTTCGTCTATAAAGAAAACGAGTGTATTGGTAACATGTCGAGAAGCGTCATTACATTTTATGATCCTTGATGAATATGGGTTAGATGAATAATAATATAGGTTTAAAGCAATATGGTTTATAAACTCTCTGTAATGCATTTAATATTTTCACTAGTTAAAGCCAATGTCAGAAGAGGGCTATAACTGTAATGCTGCATTCTAATTGGGTAACATTTATTTGAAATTGTTTGTTGTTGTTGTTTGCATTTTCTAAAAGTCTGAAATCTCGACAGTCATTTTGTTTCTTATTTCGCGTTTATATTTAATTGGTTTGCTTGTTTTCTAATTTCGCGCAAAGCTACACGAAGGCTTTATTTCTGCGCTAGCCGTCCCTAATTTTGCATGTAACACCAGATGGAAGGCAGCCAGTCATCTACCACCCACCACCAACTCTTGGGTTACTCTTTTACCAACGTAAAGTTGGATTGACCGTCACAAAATAACGTGAACCACGACAAGCGTATTTACTGTGATGGAGATTCGAACCAGTAATCCTCACATTACTAGTTGAGCACCTTAATCACCTGGCCATACCGCGTGTGTTTTAGGGTACAACAAAAGATATGAATAAGCAAGTCAACTTACCCTAGAAATTGTGGCATAAAATTGACGACACGTGCTTTCACAACTTCTTTTTAAGAGTAAAGATTAATAATAATAATTATTATTTCTGTTTTTGCTTCTTAATACATTCCTATTCAAATAGTAATTCTAAAATTGTTTGTTTGTTTTGGAATTTCGCACAAAGCTACTCGAGGGCTATCTGTGCTAGCCGTCCCTAATTTAGCAGTGTAAGACTAGAGGGAAGGCAGCTAGTCATCACCACCCACCGGCAACTATTAGGCTACTCTTTTACGAACGAATAGTGGGATTGATAGTCACATTATAACGCCCCCACGGCTGAAAGGGCCAGCATGTTTGGCGCGACCGGCATGCGACCCCGCGACCCTCAGATTACGAGTCGCACGCCTTAACACGCTTGGCCATGCCGGGCCAGTATTTCTAAAAACAGATTATTTGATGGGTTAAATATCACTGATTTAAATTTATACTGTTCTTTTTAACTGGTTGTAACATAATTTCTCTTTTAGACTGTGAATTAGGTATTATCTTTTTTTATTCCCCCAGTGGCACAACGATATATCTGCGAACTTACAACACTATAAATCGTGTTTCGATACCCGTGGTGAGAAGAGCATAGCTAGCCCGTTGTGTAGCTTTGTGCTTAATTATAAACAAATGATAACTCATATGTCTCGATCTGTTCATTAGAGTTGTAGCATTATTTACTATAATGCTATTTTTGCTCGGAAAGAATGAATTTATAATTCCTTTAGAAAAATTAAAATTAATTATATACAGCAAAATTACTCCTAAACTCATAAATCTTGATCTGTATGCTATAGTTATAAAAATAGCATATTATAACATTATTTTTACTCAGGAAATATGAATTCACCACTAAAGATAGAATAAGGTTACTGGTTATAATTTCATACATATTCCTATTTACAAAAGTCTGGGATAACCATAGGAAACGTTCCGAACCTCGATATCTTTGTTATTGTTTGCTTATTTCGTTATTAGCTAGATAAATCCGAGACAGAGACTAACAGCATAGCATAATATCATAAAATGAAAAGTGACAAATGCACATAAGCTCTAAAAGACGCCCTTGTTCAGTTTGATGTGATAACTGAACATAAATGTAAAAACACACACTTCTTCAGTTGATTGTGATGACTGAACATAAAATAAAAAACACACCCTTGTTCAGTTGAATGTGATGGCTATTTGTTTTGTTTTTTGAATTTTGCGCAAAGCTATATGAGTACTATCTGCCCTAGCCGTTCCTAATTTTGCAGTGTAAGACTAGAGAGAAGGCAGCTAGTTATCACCACCCACCGCCAACTCTTGGGCTACTCTTTTACCCACAAATAGTGGGATTGACCGTCACATTATAACGCCCCCATGGCTGCAAGAGCAAGCATGTTTGGTGTGAGGGGGATTCGAACCCGCTACCCTCAGATTACGAGTCGAACGCCTCAACCCACCTGGCCATGCTGAGCCTGTTATGGCTGAACATAAAATAAGAGCACGCCCTTTATCAGTTGAATGCGATGACTGAACATAAAATAAAAATACACACTTGTTCAGTTGAATGTTATGACTGAACATAACCTGGTTACTGTGTCAATGGGGGAAGACACTGTAACAGAAATCCTGCATATTTTAGATTCAGTCTTAAATTCAGCAAGATGAGATTTTAGACGTTGTATCTCCAGCTACGGACATCAGCGCTACTATATGTCTGCGGTATTGCGACAAACTAATTTTATGCAACACAATATCAGATTTATACTCTAACTGCACTTAAGTGTTCACAATAATTAACAATGTGGCAGTCGACGAAGAAAAACTGTTAGAAATAAGAAGGTATTTGAGATTTCGTGTTAATTATAATTACTATATTTATTCATTCCAGCGCTAGTATACAAGTATTACTTATATATGATTACTAGGAATTTTATAAACACGACCATTTTTCTAGGAATCTGATGAAAAATTATAATTCTGGTATTCAGGTTTGTAAAGATCCTAGCGTATGTAAAAGATACGTGGCTCGCTCTTCTTTTACACTGTCACGTTATTGCTTTCTCGGAGTTTACAAGATGGCTTAAATGGCTATCTCCTTGTCAGTTTCCAGTTATAATCGCAGGCGACACTCGGTGATATTTGAAACACTGAAACTGTATTTAGAGACTAAAGACATGCTCACGTTTCGAAAAACTGCGTGAACTTCGCGCAGCGGTGGTTCAACCTAAGGATCGAAATATCGATCGAATCGTGCAGCGCAGGAAACTGTTAGAAGTGCCATAGCAAATACACAATGATGCTAAGGAGTTCGTTATATATATAGATATATTCTGTGGGAGCCTCAGTTGGTATACGAAATGTTTAGGAAACTCCTGGTGTAGAATAACTGAATTAAGATATTTTATTAGTTTTGTCATTTTCTTTGCAAACAATTTATTCTTCATTGAATAAATAAATAAAGCACAAATTTTCTTCGCTCCTTTAGATTAAAACAATCTACGTATGGCTACCCAAAATGAGCACTAAAAGACGTTATAGTAAAAAAGATATCGTTAGAACTAAACAGGTTGTAGGTAGCATTGTGTTAATATCCTAACAGTAAAATATATCGTTAGAACTAATCAGGTTGTAGGTAGCATTGTGTTAATACCCTAACAGTAAAAGAATTCCACCACCGAATTTTTACAGTATTACCTACAGTACTACGTTTTATGCTATGTATTCTCGATAAAAGGTATATATAGTACACTGATATTGTACCGTTAATATATATATGCTCTCCACCAGTTTCTAGTCAACTTCTTAGCCAGGCTATTCGATGTGTTATTTGAATAAGATAATTTTAGAGTTACCTGTCTTATTTGATACGAGAGTCTTAAGAAAAAAGATCTGACAAATTTGATAGTAATTCTCTTTAATAATGCAGTCATATTATGGTTAATCTAGAAGACTACATGGTAACATGGTAGCGTTGTAAGTCCGCAGACATACCGCTGTGCCACATGGGGGCTAACGAGAGTCACTGTAAAGCTAAACACGCTAAGAACAGTTTTCGGTACTACTAAATAATTCCAGTTAGAATTATGTGCAAACATAATATAAAATAGTAAGATATGAGATTTAAAATATTAATTCTTTCATCCTCGACTGACAACAACAAAAGCTCTTAATATTGTACCAAAGAAGTTACTTAAGTAGAGATTTTATCATTCTAGATACCGAAGCGCTAAAACACGTGCTGTGGTATATATTTTAATATTTTTTAGCTTCAACAAGTTCGGCTAAAACGGTGTTAGCTACCTTCAGCAAATTAAAATTCAAATTTCTACAGACAAAATAAGTTTTTATTCTAATTTAAGAGGAAAGCCATGCTAGTAGAAATGATTAAGTTATCTTTCTGTAAGTATTCCGAAGTTGTATTGTTTGTTTGTAGAATTTCATGCCAAGCTGATTGGGTATATCTGCACTAGCCGTCCCTAATTTTAAGCGATACACTAGACTGACTAGAGGGAAGGTATATAGTCAATATTACCTATGCCAACTCTTGGACACTGGTTTTATCTACGAAAAATGGGACTGACCTTGAGATTGTAATACATCCATTGTTGAGAGGGCGAGCTTATTCAGCGACAGGATTCGAAAGTTTAATGTTACACTGTAAATAGCACACAATATTTTAAAATTACAACTTCAAGAGGAGTTACAAATTCCTGACTGTCAGTTTATCATAATATCGTGGTCATGTCAGGGTAGGCATAAATGTAATATAACTAAAAGACTAAAACTTATGTACAAGGAAAACCAAGAGTCACAATTGTCTTGATCATTACAGACTCTCACTACGATGTTGGTCGATTTAACCAACCCGCAGATCATGAATCAGTTGCCCTAACTATCAGGTGATAATAAAGTTCTAATAACAGAGTTTATTTATTATAACGTAACGAGATTATTCCTCGACATTTTAATCACTATCACATGTTTGCAGAGTGTTACATATTTTCTATTCAGAAACAAATTACCTGTTTTTGCTCAGTTAATCTTCGTGATACAATGAGTATGGTACATGAAAAAATAATGCAATTGTCATCACTTGACACCTGGCTTTAATTTTAGTTTTAGTTTTTTGTTTGCAAAACAAACAACATTTAACCAGCCTGTAATTTCCTTTAAAAATATTACGTTAAATACAATTTCCATGGACTTTCCCGATTTATTTATGTTTAAAATACTAATACACAGTTCGTTTAAAACCATAAGCTTATCAGTTTGTGAACGTTCATTCCGACATTTCTGTATTATCAGATAAGTTTACCTTTATTAATTTAGTTCCAGCTCGTTCCTTTCAGCTCCTTTTTTCTTTATTATGGATTTTGGCCCAACATAGCCAGTTGATTAAGGTGCTCGAGTCGTAATCTGAGAGCCACAGGTTCGAATCCCCGTCGTGCCAAACATGCTTGCCCTTTCAGCCGTGGGGGTGTTATAATGTGACGGTCAATCCCACTATTCGTTGGTAAAGCTACTCGAGGATTATCTGCGCTTGTCGTCCGTAATTTAGCAGTGTAAGACTAGAGGGAAGGCAGCTAGTCATCATCACCCACCGCCAACTCTTGAGCTACTCTTTTACCAACGAATAGTTGGATTGACCGCCAGATTATAACGTCCCCACGGCTGAAAGGACGAGCATGTTTGGTACGACGGGGATTTGAATCTGCTACCCTCAGATTATGAGTAATCATTATCACATGTTTGCAAAGTGTTATATATTTTCCGACTTTATTTAATTTACGTCACTGTTGCATTGCTTTTATTCTCCTTTATTAAAATTGTATCCGTAAGATTGTACGTTATAATTTTGTATTCGCTCCCTATGGTAGGTGCAGCACAGATAACCTATTATGCAACTCTGTATTTAAAAACAAAACAATCAAACACGTGTTTTGTTTTAAATTTCGTTAAAATAAATCACTCGATTTCTGATTGCGGCAGATCATTAGAAAGACATATTTGTAACTGACTTTCTTGTAGAATGTCACTGTAACCGTGGAAAAGATATTAAGTAAAAGAAAAACTGGTCCCAAATTTTCACTGTTTGACAGAACAATGACCACAATAGGAAGTTATCCAAAAGAATCGTTGTTTTATTTTAGTTTGTTTTAAATCAAAATATAAAAACTTTTGAAGCATCGAATGCATTACCTACACTTATAATTTTACTTTTAAACGCACTCTTGTTCTGTTAAATATAGAATTTCCAACGAGTATATTTTACTAATATGTCTTGAAACCTCCATGGCCAACAAAACTTCGTCAATTATGACAAAAAAAAAGTCGGTGCTATGTTCTTGTCACGTTTGTCGACCAGGCGTGGAGTTGTTAAAGGTAGGTAACACAGGTACAATTTGTTTTTTTGTTAATTTCGCACAAAACTACTCGAGAGCTATCTGTGCTAGCCGTCCCTAATTTAGCAGTGAAGGCAGCTAGTCATCACAACCCACCGCCAACTCTTGGGCTACTCTTTTACCAACGAATAGTGGGATTGACCGTCACATTATAACGCACCCACGGCTGGTAGGGCGAGCATGTTTGGCGCGACGGCGATGCGAACCCGTGACCCTCAGATTACGAGTCGCACGCCTTAACACGCTTGGCCATGCCAGACCACCACAGGTATGATACTGGATTTAGAGTAAATACAATTAATGAAGTTGCATCGACGTCTCGAGGCCCAAAAAAGGGTGCCTCGATTTTGAATTGCCCTAGGAAACGAGCTTTCAGCATCGCAATATTACATCGGAGCCTCAAAGGGTTTAAATCTGGCCTTGCCTAGGCGTCAGTTAAGCTATCACCGTCTCTGTTATTAAGCTATAAAACGATATTTGCATTAATAATCAATAAGTAAATGAATTTTACTCAAATATATGTATAACCATTATAAACTTTATTCACAGTGACAGTGAAAACTTGAAGTAGCATAAGAACAGTAAAAACACATTGGAGATTAATATTTCCATTGTCTTCAAGAAATGAGTCAGTTTACTTCATTTTCTCTGTATAGCTTCGTTCTCAGTAAGTTGTTTGTTTTTTAAAAGAGCAAATCAAAATTTAACTTACTATTAATTAGTTATAATACGTACAGAAGAGGATGCCCACTTTGAATCTTTGTAACCTCAGTGAAACTGATTAAACCATTGTTTTGATTTTTAAGTTATCATGTAATAAAAATAAATAAGAAGAAAGAAGGACAAGACAATCAAACATTTTGTCGTAATATTAAAAGACATTCAAACTTTAAATGTTCTCTAGTTCTTTAGTGGTTACATAAACTAACCGATTACCGGTGACGTCAGTGAATTAGATCCGCGTGTGACGTATTCATGACGTCATATCTGCACCTTGAGGATGAATAAAAATAAAGTTTTCCATGACAAGAAACGGAGGCGAAACAGAAAAATCGTAACCTTATTGCAAATCTACTTTCACTCAGGATAAAGTTTCCGCAAAGTTGAGGGTTGCACATAATAAAACGTTTTTCCAGTATCATATAAGCAAGAGTTCCATTATAGTATGATATTGTTATACAAGGAAATAATATATATTATTGTAAAGTTCTGGTGACTCATTGAAGAGATATTTAAAATACCAACTCATCAACAATTCGAACCATCTTCACCAAGCCTGTGCTACCGCTAGCCCGATAAAATCAAACTTGTACTAAGATTCATATATGTCATCTGGAAGATACACGTCTAGTCAAACACGCACAATGTCTACTGGAAGATACACGTCTAGTCACACACGCACACAATCATCAAAATTTACTCTTGTCCTTACAGTCTCTACTTGATTTAAACACAGCATCTTGATGCTTTCATTATTGAAAGGTAACAGTAATGTTTGTTACCCGTGGTCCTACAATGCTGTTTGACAGCTGTTACATTAAGATTTTTTCTATGGTACATATTGTTTATAAAGCTTCATGAAATTAATGTCAATCACCTACCGACCTATCGGTTTTTTATATGAATTAGTAGAAACTCATAGTAAATATTAGCAAAAAATTGAAAACCATATAAAATACAACTAAAACCTTTGGCAAATACGTCGACTTTACTTTGACATAAGAGTCGTTTCCAGAAGACTTGATGTGTTTTGAATCTTTATTCTCTTCAATTTTTCAGTAAAACCGAGTAAATGATGACGTAACAGACTGTGAGGACAGTTAATGAACATTTATGACCTTTGACATTAAAATAACTTTAAAGAGACAGATTTGATTCGAATCACAACTACGCAGATTTATGTAAACTTAGGCAATACACAGTAGAGACACAAGTACGCTTCGTCTTTCCGTGAGGTTATAAACAGTATAATAATTATGAAACTTGCTTACACTGAAAGTACAACTTTATAGCAGTAAAATGACCCAACTGATAAACTAATCAAACTGAAAATCAAATCTAATTTGTTCTTAAAGATTTTAATGTGACTCTAGATTTAAATACATTTTAAACTACAGTGTGGCCGGTAAGTCCCTATCCATCCATATATCTTATGTATCCAGTGTATCTGTGTGCTGTCCCTCATTCTCGCTGCATAATATTATGCGACGCCATGTTCTGTGAGACATTTTCCTCAACATAGCAGGGGTTATTATTCCAAATTCCGCGGTAACAGCTGCCTTCAACTCATCATTAGTATTATAACGTTGTTTAGACACAATGTGGATGGGTGGGGACTTAGGGGCCACCCTGTATATTAATATCTAGACATAAATAAAATATTTTAGTGATTTTGTATCAATATTTGGAATTATGTATATCAGAGATTATCAGTGTATAGAATATTTATCAAGTGAATCACAAACAAATTTTATCTGTGGCAGGACGTGGCCTCTTCGTTCGTGTGTCATTGCCCTTACAAATGCGCTCCGCATTTTGTGACGCGAACCAGAGAACCTTAGATTTATAGTCCGGACCATTCTTATCAGTTAAAAATTAGGGATTACTATATAAAGCGCTTTTTATGTGACTTTTCGCAAAAATTATAAACAAACAGAAAAACACAACCATCTTATTTTAGAAACCAAATATTATGTAACACGGTATATCGTATTTTTTAACTTCCAAATTTGTTAATTGTTTAAGAAAATAGAAAAGAACACTATTTACTCAGATATTCTTATCTTTTGTCTGTGTTAAAAGGATGTGAGAAACGAACACTAAGAATATAATTAAAAACAACAAAAACAATTAGAAACAAATAAAATAAATGAACAAAATAAGAACTAATTACGATTTAGTCCACTGACCCGATAGTGGGCAGAAGCATAATTGAGTATACTTGATTTATGATAGTCTTGTAACGTAGCATTATTACAGTTAGATATTTGCAGAATCGGCTCACAAGACCGGATAGCAATAGGTGACGTCCACAAGAGAACACAAGAGAATACTATGTAATTGGATAAATAAAAAAAGAACCCATTAAGCCTACAAGTCTATTATCTGAAGCCTAGAAACTGGAAGATTGATTGGAAGGTTTATATTTGTCGTGTCCTTTGTACTAAATAAACCTTCTATTCTTGCTGATAGTAAACAAATTGTAGTGCGTGGGTGTCTTTTCGAAAGTTACTTCGTAGCTGAACTTAAAAATCAAACTCTCTAAATAATAGGGTGATTTTACCTCACCCCACTCCAAAAAAAACATCTTTAAAAAATGTCAGCCTAAACTTCTTTAAACAACTGTGTTTATCCATTGGTCTTGAAACTGCAAATATAAATAAAATTGTAATCACATGGTATTAAAAAGTGCTATTTATCTACTTCATGGAGGAAAAGTTGCATTAAATATATAGTTATTTTTCAAGACGTTAAAATTTATTTGAGTATCAGTCTATGGTTGCAGTAAAAGGGAGTCTAACTCGACACCAGATGAGAGAGATGGGGTTTTAAGAAAGTGCTAATTAGTGTATATGTTTGTTTATTTGTTTACGGTCAAGGTATTAAGGCTACCTGTGTCCGTCACTAACTTAAACTGCCAACCACAGGGAAGGCAACTCGCCGACAGTACCCACCGCCAACGGCTGGGCTACTCATTCCAACAAATAGTGAAGTTTATCGATACATAATAATGTTCCTATGGCTGAAAGGGTGAGCATTTTCGGCTCCACGTTTCGATCCCGTGATCTGTAAACTGCGACTCCAGAATGTATATGTATACATGCAAAACAATTATATTATTATACAGGGTGGTTAGTGTTATTTGGGCGGTTGTTTCTGATATTTCTGCCAAACTGCCAAAGCTTGATGTACGCTAACCATCCCTAATTTTGAAAGGAAGGCAGTTTGGGTTGCTGTAATCGAATAGAGAGATTTGACCGTCGATCGTATAATGCACGTTTAGCCCCAGAGTGTAAAGAGTGATTTTGCGGAAATGGGGCACACAAAACGTAGACTATTGGATTCACATTTCGGCGAACTAGAAGATACAGCTTGGTTCAAAACGTTTTGCGGTGGATCATTATCCTAACACCTTTAATTTTTTATCTATTTTATACTGGAACACAAGTATACACTTGATGCACAGAACGACAAAGGATTAACGTTTTTTTTGTAATTTCGCACAAAGCTACTCGAGGGCTATCTGTGCTAGCCGTCCCTAATTTAGCAGTGTAAGACTAGAGGGAAGGCAGCTAGTCACCACCACCCACCGCCAACTCTTGGGCTACTCTTTTACCAACGAATAGTAGGATTGACCGTAACATTATAACGCCCCCATGGCTGAAAGGGCGAGCATGTTTGGCGCTTGGCCATGCCGGGCCAAGGATTAACGAATTTCTGGTGCTGCAAGTCATACGGCCTCCCTCTGTCTTCCATTACGTCAATGATAAGTCTAAAGGCTTGTAGTGGTAAAATTTAGGCTTAGATATTCACCCGTAGTTGGCACAGAATAACATTCTCACTTTGAAGCTTTACGCACAACAATAGACAAAATAAACAAGTCGTATAATATACATGACAAAGGAAACTAACTTTGTGTGAAATTTCAAATATGATCTCGTTTTAAAGTTCTAAGTGTATGTGTTTGTGTTATATTATAGGAAATCCACATTGAGCTATCGTTTTTGTCCAACAAAGGAAATCTAACATCTGATTTTAGCGTTTTAAATCCGTAGACTTACTACTGTCCCCCTGGGGAACTTAATTGACTAAGAAAGAGACCTGGTAACAGATAATTATTCTTATTGAACCAGTTAAAGAAGCCTATTAAATAACTTAGCAACTTAGTTGTACACTTTTTATACAGTAATAAGTGGCAACGTTCTTTTTGTAATGTCATCCACAATGTACAGAATTATTTGTATGTAATATTTTGTAATATTTCATTTTATATGTAATATTTTGTAATATTTCATTTCATATGTAATATTTTGTAATATTTTATTTTATATGTAATATTTCATTTCATATGTAATATTTTGTAAATATATAACGTTGATCATTTAGATTCCACTACATACCTGGCTTGTTGTTCCTGTTGATAATTTAGATTCCACTACATACCTGGCTTGTTGTTCCTGTTGATAATTTAGATTCCATTACATACTTGGCTTGTTGTTCATGTTGATAAATTAGATTCCATTACATACCTTGAAACAAAGGGAGAGCGGGGGACAACAAAAACCATCTTTAAAATAGTTTTCATCATTTAGACATGCGCTTTAAGTATTTCACACCTGTAATTAGCAAGTCATTCTTATATACTGTTCTGATCTAATTAAATTTAAAAAAATCTACTAAACGTCTCTAAAGACTGATCGAATTCAAGTCTTAATTTATTTTTTAACCAGAAGGACACTTTAAGCGCACGAGCTATTTTCAGGTTTAGCCTTCTCTAATTTTGTTTGTTTGTTTTTTTCAATTTCGCGCAAAGATTCACAAAGGCTATCTGCATTAGCCGTTCCTAATTTAGCAGTGTAAGACTAGAGATAATGCAGCTAGCTAGTCATCACAACCCACCGCCAAATCTTGGGCCACTCTTTTATCAACGAATAGTTGGATTGACCGCAACATTATAACGCCCTTACGGCTGAAAGAACGAGCATGTTTGGTGTTAGGGGGATTCGAAAACGCGACCCTCAGATGACGAGTCGAGTGCCTTAACTACTTGACCATGTCGGGCACTCTAATTTTATACTTCGGGTCAAAGGAAAGGCAACAACCGAAAACATCCATCATCTAAGCAGCTACTCGTAAATGATTAGTGAGAATGACTGGTAGTCTTACAACATATCTCCGAGATGCTAACGACGTGGTTATATACCATTACAATTTCAATCTGGGCTAAAAATAATACACAATATTTATACGTGCATTATTTTTTAAACTCCCAAATGTTTGGAAATAATTAATAAGAAAGTTTTCTATTACTTCCACATCACTGAGAAGAAACCAGAGTTGATATTTATGTAAGTTTCTAATTATCTGCTCCCCGGTAGTACAGCGGTATGTCTTCGCATTTTCAATGTAAAATCAGGGGTTCGATTCACGTCGGTGGGCTCAGCAGATAGCTCGATGTGGCTTTTCTATAAGAAAACACACCACCTAATTATCTGAATCTTTATAGTGTTTTTGGGCTTGAGAGTGATAGTATAGTTAAGAAAAAACCACCTGGACTTCAATGAAATGTTAAGCATTGTTTATATGTATAAGTTGTTTTTTTCGTACACATTTAAATGAACAATCATTGCAAATTAAATGAATCCAGCCATATACGGTTAATGACTTGATTTTGAATGGATTTTTTATCTTTCTGATTTCATTTAGAAATCGACTAACAGCTATAACAAAATTATTGTCTGTTAAAGTGCAAATATCAAGTTTCAATTCACAACAATGATGAATTATTTTATTGTAAAAACTAAGCAGTACGAAAAAAAAAAGCTAAACAATACACATATTAGAAAAGTTGAATAAACTGACGGATCAGCTGATTAACGTCTAGATATTATTAGGTATGAACACCAACTGCAGTAATAATAGATGGTCTCTACATGACATTACAGTCACAATATATCATAGTGTGATTCGTTCGATTGTAGCCCATTAATTAATATTGTAGCGTAGGCCTGGTCTACAAACAGTGACCTAAGAATTATGGTGGTGTGAATGAGGTAGGAACTCGACTTAAAGAGATTCGGTGACTGCACTAGCTGGAGAAGATGACTGGAGTGTTATTGTTGCATGATAGTTTTAACAAAGTTCTTGTCTATCAAGGTAGGAATTCAGCATTTGGGGTGTACAATTTTCAAGTAACAACTTTTAAGTACATTATCACCTTTATATTTCATTGAAAATTGGTAAATACAATAGCCCACCCTGTATCGGGTGAATTTTACCCACACCATTATTCCACTTCAGCATTTCGGTCTGTCGGAATACAACAAGCTAGGTATGGTGCTCACATAGTTACCTCTATATGATTATTATATTGTCAGCACTAAAGAGGGAGAAATGCAACTCGTCAGATTCCATCATACGGTTTCAAACATTCAAGTTTACATTATAAAAGCTTTTGTGGTTGTGCTTTTAGTCCAGAAAACACGATTCTGAAATTCAATTTTTTTTTCAACCTGAAAGCTCAAAAGTTTCTTATTAGGCCATGATGTAGGTTACATCTGAAGATCTTTAAAAAAGGCCTGAGGTCGATATCACATTGGTGCAGTTTTTTCCTTTTTTCATAATGCACTCATCAAATCATCAAGATTGCTGTTTTAATATGTTTCTCTTTAATACGTTATTTATTACTCAATAAAAGTTCAATGTCTGATTGTGTCATTGTCAAAAAACAAACAAAATAAATGCTCTGAGTTGCACCATATTTATTTTAATCAATCATATATGTGTGTGTTTTTCTTATAGCAAAGCCACATCGGGCTATCTGCTGAGCCCACCGAGGGGAATCGAACCTCTGATTTTAGCGTTGTAAATCCGTAGACTTACCGCTGTGCTAACGGGGGGCATCAATCATATAAGCTTAGGTGTCATAAAGTTTCCAATATTTCAACCCCCTTACCCGTAGTCCAGTAGCAAAACTGGTTGACGGACGGTACATCATATAGTTTTGCTCTTAACAACAGATAAAATCTAATATTTCGAGGAATTCAAATCGTCTTAAATAGAATGATAAAAGTACATTTCTTGAAGAAAAATATTTGTCAGTGCTTTTTATCACAAATATTCTTTTCTGCATATAAATCATTACTGTGACATTCTAAATAAAATTCTATAAGTTATCCTGAACCGAAAACTTCTTACGCAACTGACTACCCTGTGTAATTCATGTTTGTTATGACAAAGGTTTAAGTTATATCTAGATATAATTTTTCAAACTACGATCTCTTTAGCTGTCACTATGATTCTTAGCTGTGGGATTGTTAGGGAAAACACGATTTTTGCATGAGTCCTCACGAAAGACTGACATATGAAGAAACGTCATAGCTACATTTACACACCCTACTTCAGCAGACAGCTTTGTATCATGTACATGCCAGTACAATAACTGGTGTAGGTGAGTTGGTAATGTGAATTGGAATAAGGGTGTCTTGTTTAACCTGTAATTTTCTCGTGGTGATGGTAGCGTTTGCAAGAAGTGTACTTGAGAATGAAGCCAAATGAAACATTGGTAGTTTACCATTTTCAGATGTTGATGAAAGGCGTCTACAATTAGAAGAAGATTTTTCCATGGTGAATTTTTTTCTTTGAAAACAGTTTACGCCACAAGAAATTCTACATGATTGCATTATTTCTGTTACAATTAAAGAAGGATGCTTTCCATTCTTTTCACTTCCCTTGTGAGTTTCAGAGAAGTCTTTATCAACTTTGTTTTCCCCTAACAGAATTGTTTGAATTGTAGCTCTCACGCCATATGGCGAATATTAGAAACATTTCATGAAATATGGGGAAGGTTAGAGACATTTAATAATTTATCTCCTCGTCAGCATGGTAAAAAAGTGTGTGTTTTTTCTAATTTACTCTTGTTTTCAAGCAGAAATCATGAACACCGTTCTGTAAAAGATTCGTGACTTTTCTCCATTCAAGCAACATGGGAACTTGTTGGTCCTCATTTACAGCAATGGAATTTATTAGCTCCAAGAACAAGAGTTTTTATTTACCGAAGTCACCATAACAGTCTTGCTTCTCACTACATCACGATAAATAATTTGTGTTTCTATTCAACTGTTGATGCAGTAATGGAAGAATTAGGTACTCAACATCATCTTCAAGAATGGAGGCTTTTTATCAATTCATCTGAAATTAGTCAGAAAGATGTATTTTTGTACAGTGGGAACACTAAGCCATCCATTCCTGTTCATGCTGTGAACATGAAAGAAACTTATGATGTCATGAAGATCATACTTGAAGTCATCATATATAATCATCATAGGTGGAAAATATGTGATGATCTAAAAGTTGTTGCACTTCTACCAGGCCTACAGAGTGGGTATATCAAACATTTTTGCTTTTTGTGCCTGTGGAACAGTTGAAATGATAAAAATAATTTCATATGTAGGAATGACTAGTGAGAGACAATTACAAGGGAAACAGAATATATAGTATCGACCTTTAGTGAATCCTCAAAATGTGTTTCTGCTTCACTTCATATTAGACTTGAAATAATGAAGAATTTTGTGAATGGAATAAACAAAAATAGTAATGGTTTTAGACATCTGTCTGATAAGTTTCCAAAAATTGGTAAAGCAAACACCGAAGGAGGTATCTTTTTTGAGCTACAGATTTGGGAAGTGCTGATGGAAAATTATTTTGAAACAGTATTCAATCAGAAAAAAAAACTTGCTGTCTGGAATCATCCAAGCTATACTGTGAGGATTGATGAACTACAGAAAAGTTGTCTAGAATGTCACTAAAGATTTAATTCTTACACTCCCTCCCATTTAGATTTCTTTCCAAATGAATTAAGTGTAGTGAACATGGCGATTCTACCAAGATATTTCTATAAAGGAACGGCGATATCAAGGACGATGAAATCCTGCGATGATGGTAGATTACTGTTGGTTCTTACAGCGTGAAACTGAGAACATACACAAAAGGTACAACATGTCAAACAGATATTTTGTAATAAAAACTAATACCTTGATGAAAGATTTGAACGTAGTTTGAACATATTTTCGCAAAATTATCTTATTGTATTCATTGTTCTTCTTAAACCGGTATTGCTATTACGTATTGTTTTTGGACATTCATAAATGCAATTTTCAATGAATAAATAAAATTATTAAAGAAAAAGTTATTTCACGATATGTAAGAATATTTTGAACAAATCTGCCATAACTCGAGAGCAACTTCTGATAACTAATTTTCAATATGCTTTTTATAATCAGCATCTTCATATTACTCAAAACAGTTACGTTTTTCTAGTAGCAGATAATTGTAACAGAACAATTTTAAAACGATTAGAATAAAATACACACTATATCTCACGCGCTGATAAAGTGAATAAATACATTTTACCTATTTAAAAGGAATAAAATAAAGGCACACAAATTATTAATAAATAAGTAAATGAATATATATATTCATATAAAATATACCTATTTATTATTATTCATAATTATATATACATATACGTATAATTAATGTACACTGCCAGTTTATATATGTAAAGTATAGCTATTCGTGTTTCGATTTACTTAAGTTAATAAGTACATTGCAACTAATGTTGCCCATGCTTTATAAAATAAATATAGTTAAGGTGCTGTTCAGATAAAATATCAGTTATGCTTTACAACTCTGTTCAACCACAGTTTTCGAAGTCTCAGACGTGTTTTCTTTATGTTCCTAGGCCCAGCATGGCCAGGTGGTTAAGGCACTCAACTCATAATCTGAGGGTCGTGGGTTCGAATCCTCATCACATCAAACATGCTCGCCCATTCAGCCGTGGGGGCACCATAATGTTACGGTCAATTCCACTATTCTTTGGTAAAATAGTAGTCCAAGAGTTGACGGTGGGTGGTGGTGAGTAGCTGCCTTCCTCCTTGTTTTACACTGCTAAATTAAGGACGGCTAGGGCAGATAGTCCTTGAGTAGCTTTGCGCGAAATTCAAAACAAACCAAACTGAACTTTATGCTCCCTCTGTTTCTAGGCTGAAAATAAACTGTTCCTTCACAAAGGTGGTCGTACGACGAAAGACTACTTTCACACTCCTTTCAAACTTCGAGACGTTAATGTTTTTAACCATTGTTGTTTATTTTAGTCGTATGACCTTGATAATGTTACGTTTTCTATTTTCTTATTATTGATATATTATGTAATCCATAGCTGTTTCACAAGGTATGTCAGTGAAACTACGTTCAACTAAAGACAATCAGTAATTGTCGTCATCACCATTAGATTTTGAAAATCATGTTGTTAACGTTGCAGTTAAAAATACTTTTCAACATCAGTCAATCTGTGGATTTGTTATATATACGACACATTTATATGTAAGAATTTTTTTTAAGAATCAAATTACCATCTTGTTCTAATACTGTTCACTGCCATAGATTTTTTTTGTCTACCTCTGTCTCACCAGGGAACCATTTTATATAAGATGTATATAAATATATATACGTACTTACTGAGGTAGCAGGTTCGAATTCCTGTCGCACCAAATACGTTCTTCCTTTCAGCCGTGAAGGTGTTGTAATGTGACGGTCAATTTCACTATTCGTTGATAAAAGAGTAGCCCAAGAGTTGGCGGCGGGTGGTGGTGACTAGCTACCTTTCCTCTGGTCTTACACAGCTAAATTAGGGACGGCCAGCGCAGATAGCCCTCGTGTAGCTTTGAGCGAAATTCAAAAAAACAAAAAACAAACAAACGTAGTTATTGGATTCATTACCAATTCGTATCTTTTTTGTTTCATACATATACACTTTCATTATATTCCACATAACGGGTTTTCTAGTAGGTCAGCAGTAAATCTATCGATTTTCAATGCTATAATTAGGGGTTCGATTCCCGTCGGTGCACACAGCAAATAGTCCGACGTGGTTTTGTTGTAAAACATATATCTACACTCCACGAAGCAGAATATGATCTTTATTCTATTACTAGATTAGTGACTAACATTCTTCCATTTTTGTTAATTGTATCAATTATGTACGACTTGACAAAGGTTCCATCGAAAGAAAAGCCGAAACGGCAAAAACGAAAAATATTTTTGTCTGAAACGCATCACACAAAGAGGGCAACGAATTTCATATCTACAGTCTCGTATAGCGGAGAACTCACATCGAGTCACTATTGCCATAAATAATTTAGGTTTTGTTGTTACAATTACGAAATAACCGTTGTAAGTTTTGTTTAAAACTGACTTTCAGAACACCGACTCAATGCTACTATTACATGGAAATTCAGTAAGTATATGTGTATATCTTATAATTTTACCATTACAAGAGTTTGTTTGTTTTGGAATTAAGCACAAAGCTACCCAATGGGCTATCTGTGCTCTGCCCACCACAGGTATCGAAACCCGGTTTTTAGCGGCGTGTGTCCGTAAAGATACCGCTTTGCCACTGAATTAGCCATTACAAGCGTGTTCAGTAAGTAGCTGTTTATCTGTACAAATAATACATTTGCGTTTGTCCGTTCGGAACCTTTTTCGCATATTTCTATATCAAACGCTATAAATCTCATATCGTTAGAAAGGCCTTTGTCCGAGGAGTCCAGCTTGCATATTGACTTTTCACATTACCTGTTTTTGCTTGGTAAACATTCTTTATGCAACGAATATGCTACATGATGTAATGAAATTGTCAACACTTGACAGCTGGCTTATATTTTAGTTTTAGTTTTTTTGTTTCCGAAACAAACAACATTCAACCAGCCTGTAATTTCCTTTAAAATATTACGTTAATATTTATGTTTAAAATACTAATACACAGTTTGTTTAAAACCATATGTTTATCACTTTGTGGACGTACATTCCGACATTTCTGTATTATCAGATAAGTTTACCTTTATTAATTTAGTTCCAGATCGTTCCATATACTACTATACCTTTTAGCTACTTTTTTCTTTTTTATGAATTTTAGGCCGGCGTAACCAGCTGATTAAGGTGCTCGACTCGTAAGCTGAAAGCCGCAGGTTCGAATCCCCGTCGTACCAAACATGCTCGCCCTTTCAGCGGTGGGGGGTGTTATAAGGTGACGGTCAATCCCACTATTCGTTGGTAAAGCTACTTGAGGACTATCTGTGCTAGCCGTCCCTAATTTAGCAGTGTAAGACTAGAGGTAAGGAGCTAGTCATCACCACCCATCACCAACTCTTGAGCTATTCTTTTACCAACGAATAGTGGGAATAACCGCCAAATTGAAAGGCCACACGATTGAGAGGGCGAGCATGTTTGGTGCGACGGGGATTCGAACCCGCGACCATCGGATTACGAGTCGAATGCCTTAACCGGGCCAAAAGGTTTAGCACATGCAATTTCATTAAATAATGTTATTACGATTGTTTGTCTAAGAGCGTATTTAAAAAAAAAAAAGTGACCTAACACATGATGTTTGTAAGAAAGCGTAGTTTAATGTCGGACATGGAAATAAGAGAATGAGGACAATTCAACGACGGGTATAAAAACTACTGCAAACCTTTTAAGAGTCGCGGATATTAATTTATAATTTTAAAACTTTTGATATAAAACTAATAATAATTTTGGTGATGGAGAAAAGAGGGGGAAAGGATTTAACGAGTCGTGAACCATAAACATTCAGTTCCACAGTCTGACACTTCTACTGACCCACGTTTGACCCCTATGAACTACCTCAGGACTTTGGTTTTTTACAGAATATTAAATATACTTTGAGGTTACTACACCTGTGTTAAATAATTTCTCAATACAACGGGAATTTGTCTTTTCAGATCTCTCATATCAAGTTAACTTTGTGCGGGTATGTGTGATATTACTTAGTTGTACGCTTTTGAAGTGCCATATAATTAATTTATATATAAGCATTACAAGGCTGTACACCTGGCGGGATAGTGTTCTCTAACGAGTGCTCGCCTACATGAAACAGTGAGATAAACAGATATGTCTGCGACTTTATAGACTCGTATACAATAAACACTGATTTCTCGACAACTTCTCCAGAAATAACACAAAACCCAATTAATTTTAAGGAATTCTACCAACCTTTCATTATAGTGACATTATCAAATTCTTATGCGCCAAATAACACGAGTTTATATTTGTAGAAACACATCAATGTATAGTCACGAATAAATCTTCTTCTAGAGAATATACTACAATTATCATTGTTGTAATTATCCGGTTGTTTTACCGTCATATATTATAAAATTTCACATTATCTTGCTGCCTATTAGACTGGCTAAATATCTAATTATTCCAAAAACATAAATTGATTTCAATGATTGTGGAAACACATAGATGATACATACAAAGAAGTAAAAAGTAATGAGTAATTACAACTAATTTGTCATTAGTACAATACATATATATAGAAAATACGAAAAAAAAAGTACAGTGATACACTAGTATATGGAATTTACTTTAAACAGAAGATTAAACCTTGGGGCCCGGCATGGCCAGGTGTTTAAGACACTGGACTCGTAATCTGAGGGTCGCGTGTTTGAATCCCCGTCGCAACAAATATGCTCGCCTTTTCAGCCGTAGGAGCGTTATAATGTTATGGTCAATCCCACTATTCGTTGGTAAAAAAATAGCCCAAGAGTTGGCGGTGGGTGGTGATGACTAGCTACCTTTCCTCTGGTCTTACACAGCTAAATTAGGGACGGCTAGCGCAGATAGCCCTCGATTTGCACGAAATTCAAAATGAAACAATACACCTTGTATCTCAGGACGACCGGTATTGGTATTAACACTTTTATTGATAAGCAGAGAACAACGTTTCGACCTTCCAGGATCATCTTCAGGTTAACATAGTGACTTTCTCGTCATCAAGAAGTAATACACCTTGTTTCATGCTACCATAATTTTATCAATGGATGATTGTTTGTTCTAATGTTTAGTTTTTTTTCCCTAAAATTCAACCAAGTTGTCTGATTTTCATTTGAATTCCTCAGTTGCCATACAAACCTATAAATCATTTATATTTTTTCATATTGAAATTTTGTACAAGCCAAACCATTGTTGGGAGAGTTCGGTCGACTTCTTCTTGTTCTATGTTTCGTAACAGTGGAAGATAAATCCCTGCCCAATAAAAGCAGATTTTATTTCTCAGAAAATCGTTTGTTGAATAGGAACGTCTTACACCTATCAGCAGTCTCCAACACTATTGGCTTTTATTGTTCACCCAGCTGCTTCATTTTAAATGTAGTGCTTTGATTGTGATACCTTTCTCCTTTTAGTCTTTGAAGAAATTATTGAAGATTGTTGCAAAACTAACGTGAATTAGGATTCATCTATAAAGAAAACCTTGTTTTAGCTTCGCTTATCTCATTGTTAGAAGATTGCCGCCCATTTCAGCTTTTCACTAACGCCTGCGTCGTGACTTTTCAACAGTTACACTTTGTGTTAATGTGTAATATACTGTTTTGGAGAAAAGTTACACCCCTCGACTTACAAGTACGTTGTTAGCAACACATGCGCTGGTTTCTCGTGTGTCACATACACAACATATTCTAAGTTGCTTAACATCACTTTTGAAGAATGTAGGTTTTCTGCTTCAACTTATTCCGTTATCAGCGGTGCCAATTGTAGCTACCATTTTCGAAGTTTCTGTAACAGTTCCAGTAAAACTGTTTCAATATTTCGCCAGCCAAGACCTTTATTTCTCCACGTTTGTCCTGTGGAATTTCTGCTCTTGGAGCGATGAGTGCATTCATCACAGTACTGCTGGAAACAGTACGATTACATGCGCTTTTAAAAATATTATACTAGTGTGGCACTGTATGATCAGTTGAATGACATCTAGCCACAGCGTTAGCTATCAATATCTGATTGCACTCAGGAGCAGTTCATGTTTGTACATTATAGAGTAAAGATTCCGCGGTATTTTATCCCTCTTTGATACCTAGTTTCTATAACATGTACATACAAATATAACGCTTATGAATTATAAGAAATTGAGAACCTAAGTTTTTTATGTTTACGTGAAATTACATGAAAGCTTTGCATTGTTGCTAACACTACTTGTAAAAGATTAATTCAGTGAATCTTCTACTTATACAGAGTTATACAGGTATAGAGAAATCCTGCAATTTACAGCGACTACACATTAAAACTAAATTACCTGGAGGATTTTGTTTTGTTTTTTTCTATTTCGCGCATAGCTACTCGAGGGCTACCTGCACTAGCCGTCCCTAATTTTGCAGTGCAAGACTAGACGAAAGACAGCTAGTCATCACCACCCACCGCCAACTCTTGGGCTACTCTTTTACCAACGAATAGTGGGATTGACCGTCACATTATAACGTCCCCGCGGTTGATAGGGCGAGCATCTTTGGTGCGACGGGGATTATAATTATATTTCAGTAAGGCCACTGAATGATCTCTCAGTCTATTTCCCAATAGATTGCTCAGATTCCAAACAATGGAAAAAAAAATTCATATCAGTTAATTATTTACTTTCGTTTTAAGACATTTTAATAATATCTTATGTGTATATCTGTAGCATAGATAGATTTATTTTGCATTATGTATAATCCTAAAACACATTCGAAAGAAAACATGCCAGAGAAAGATCAAGACACGCGTAAGGTCATTCAGAGTAAACTTCATGTCTCCTCAGCTTGTAGTGCTTAGATATGTCATGGAGATATTTTACTGTTACAAAAAATAAGTTCAACACTGAAAATTGTTTGTTTGGTATTGCGGTAAATGATGAAAAATTTGTCGTTGTTTTGTTCACCTGTAGAATATTTCATTTTTTGTTTCCAAAATCAATACTGTAAAACGTCAATATAATAAAATAAGATCAAAACATTACTAATATTATCTTACAGGTAGAGTGGTCAAGTAGGGTAAAATGATAATCTTATTTGCACACAGCAAAAATATTTTCTGTGCGTAACAGCAAACGTTAAAAGAAAATGTGTGTCCGCCATTTTGTTTTAATTGGTTCCCGTTGACCTGAAACTGGTGTCATAATATGAACTTTTAATGTATTTCATTGTAAAATACCACTTGATTGCTTGCTCTGTTGTTGAATATTGGTCATCACTGATCTTGTCATTCGTTTATTCCAGAAAGTTTGGACATGGTGATAGATATTTTTAAAAGCATGTTATACAGAATGTTTATCTCTTTGTTTTTGCAGCAAGATAACTTCAAAAACGAACATTTGTTCAGAATATATGATATTTCAAATAGAAATAATTTTAATATCTTGAATTACAATAATCGAAAATGTGTTGAGTCCTTCTGCTACTGTTTTTAAAACACCTTTTTATCATGATTCTCAACATGAAATTTTGCTCCCTTACACTAAGTATTTCTTTTTAACATGAAGGGGATTCTTTATAGTCATTTTATCAGCATAACAAATTTGGGAAATAGTAAGATGTTATGTGGCCGTAAAACTGTTTGTTTTTGAATTTCGCACAAAGCTACTCGAGGGCTATCTGTGCTAGCCGTCCCTAATTTAGCAGTGTAAGACTAGAGGGAAGGCAGCTAGTCATCACCACCCACCGTCAACTCTTTCTTTTACCAACGAATAGTAGGATTGACCGTAACATTATAACGCCCCCACGGCTGAAAGGGCGAGCATGTTTGGCGCGAAGGGGATGCGAACCCGCGACCCTCAGATTACGAGTCGCACGCCTTAACACGCTAGGCCAGGCCGTAAAACTAAGATAAACTTTGAAACAACTTTTACATAATAGTTGTAAAATAAATATCAGTTTAAAGCTTCATAGAAAATAATAAATGAACTAATGTGCAGGACGTATATGGTTTAACCGTGTGTGTTTCTGTGTGATAATTTTAAGTACTAATTTCAAAAAAATTATTAAAAACAGCCATGAAAATGACATCACTGAAATTAGGCTTACTACACGTATTACTTAACTATTGGCTCATTAGTCAAGCGTAGCCAAATAGTTAGCGTGTCGGGCTGCCAATTAGAAAGTCCGAGGTTTCTGCCTCGATGTATCTGAACTTGTACTTTCAGTTGTGGTCCGTCGTAAGAATGAAATCGAATCTCTAATTTAGTTTGAAGCTACGAAAACCATTTTGGCAGCAGGTGCTAACAGGCAGTCTTCCTTTCCACGTGGGCATAACGCGCCCAACATATTGACTTATAAATGTAACCAGGAGAAGTGATGTAAAGATATCTTTGTTTTGTTGAATTTATCTTGTTGTTTGTAGTTACTGTGTAACCTGGAGGAGTGATGTAAAGCTACATTTGTTTTGTTGAATTTATCTTGTTGTTTGTAGTGACTGTGTAACCCAGGAGGAGTGATGTAAAGCTATATTTGTTTTGTTGAATTTATCTTGTTGTTTGTAGTGACTGTGTAACTAGGAGGAGTGATGTAAAGATATCTTTGTTTTGTTGAATCTTGTTGTTTGTAGTGACTGTGTAACTAGAAGGAGTGATGTAAAGATATCTTTGTTTTGTTGAATTTATCTTGTTGTTTGTAGTGACTGTGTAACCAGGAGGAGTGGTGTAAAGATATCTTTGTTTTGTTGAATTTATCTTGTTGTTTTTAGTGACTGTGTAACCAGGAGGAGTGATGTAAAGATATCTTTGTTTTGTTGAATTTATCTTGTTGTTTGTAGTGACTGTGTAACCAGGAGGAGTGATGTAAAGATATCTTTGTTTTGTTGAATTTATCTTGTTGTTTGTAGTGACTGTGTAACCAGGAGGAGTGATGTAAAGATATCTTTGTTTTGTTGAATTTATCTTGTTGTTTGTAGTGACTGTGTAACTAGAAGGAGTGATGTAAAGATATCTTTGTTTTGTTGAATTTATCTTGTTGTTTGTAGTGACTGTGTAACCAGGAGGAGTGATGTAAAGATATCTTTGTTTTGTTGAATTTATCTTGTTGTTTGTAGTTACTGTGTAACTAGGAGGAGTGATGTAAAGATATTTTTGTTTTGTTGAATTTATCTTGTTGTTTGTAGTGACTGTGTAACCAGAAGGAGTGATGTAAAGATATCTTTGTTTTGTTGAATTTATCTTGTTGTTTTTAGTGACTGTGTAACCAGGAGGAGTGATGTAAAGATATCTTTGTTTTGTTGAATTTATCTTGTTGTTTGTAGTGACTGTGTAACCAGAAGGAGTGATGTAAAGATATCTTTGTTTTGTTGAATTTATCTTGTTGTTTTTAGTGACTGTGTAACCAGGAGGAGTGATGTAAAGATATCTTTGTTTTGTTGAATTTATCTTGTTGTTTGTAGTGACTGTGTAACCAGGAGGAGTGATGTAAAGATATCTTTGTTTTGTTGAATTTATCTTGTTGTTTGTAGTGACTGTGTAACCAGAAGGAGTGATGTAAAGATATCTTTGTTTTGTTGAATTTATCTTGTTGTTTGTAGTGACTGTGTAACCAGAAGGAGTGATGTAAAGATATCTTTGTTTTGTTGAATTTATCTTGTTGTTTGTAGTGACTGTGTAACTAGAAGGAGTGATGTAAAGATATCTTTGTTTTGTTGAATTTATCTTGTTGTTTTTAGTGACTGTGTAACCAGGAGGAGTGATGTAAAGATATCTTTGTTTTGTTGAATTTATCTTGTTGTTTGTAGTTACTGTGTAACCAGGAGGAGTGATGTAAAGCTATATTTGTTTTGTTGAATTTATCTTGTTGTTTGTAGTTACTGTGTAACCAGGAGGAGTGATGTAAAGCTATATTTGTTTTGTTGAATTTATCTTGTTCTTTGTAGTTACTGTGTAACTAGGAGGAGTGATGTAAAGCTATATTTGTTTTGTTGAATTTATCTTGTTGTTTGTAGTGACTGTGTAACCAGGAGGAGTGATGTAAAGCTATAGTTGTTTTGTTGAATTTATTTTGTTGTTTGTAGTGACTGTGTAACTAGAATGAGTGATGTAAAGATATCTTTGTTTTGTTGAATCGTGTTGTTTACTTGGTTTCGATAATAATTATTCATATCTGGAACATGTTGCGTCTGAATATTCTTTATTATAGTTAAATTTTATTATTGGTTTCTTTTGGTGGGGGGCGAGATCAAAATTACACCATGTCGTTAAAGGAAAAAAACCGGAAAACTTCGGATTCTACCGCTGAAACTCGACCAAATAAAAATCTAAAATAGAAACAGAAATCCATTAAACATCCACTGTTAGTTTGAAAACACAAGTGTTTTCTTGTGTTCTCCACTTTTAAATGTTATTTTTACAATTCCAATAATTCGGAAGCGACATAGGTTATGATATGCTCACAACCCATTCGTTTAGGACTTGGGTATCGTGAGGCTTAACAGCAGAAACCTTTCCCAAAGTAAAAAGACGTTTTCACGTTTATGCACTGCTTCAGTTTATAATTTCCATGTACATTTTTTCGCTAAAATGTTTATAAAATACCCCCAATTTGGGGGTTACTCTTAGTACGCGTGATTTGTGACTTATATCATTGAACGAGATAAAACAGTTTATCAAAAAAAAGCAAACTCGAAGCGAAGTCAAACCTGTGACCAATGAGTAATTTAACTTGAAGGGTTAGGATTTGACAAAGCCACTATACCATAAAACTGAGATGGAGAATGTGTTAAAGATTCTTTTAATTCTGAGGTTCGTCTTTCTTTTTTTTTCATATCTCTTTTCTCTTCGTCCACTTTGTAAGGAATATCCACTTTAAATATTTCTGGGGGTTTTGAGTTCGTTTTATTTCACCATATAGTATGTTCACTAGTTCTCTTTTGAGTTTCTCCTCTGTTAAAGAGAAAATAAAAGAAATATTCAACATATATACAGTAATTCTTTTTAAATTATCGTAACTGCCCTCGGTGATATATAGACTACTTTACGGCGAAGCACGTGTGACGTAAATGTTCTGAAGTTACCTTAAAAATGTTTACTTCCTTCGGGGATAAATATAGATATTTTACGGAACAGATACTCGTGTTTCTCAAATGATATAAATATCTGTACGAAGTATCATTATATCAATCTCTATAAGATGATCGATTAGATATTTCTTTTTTTTTAATTCTCTTAGCTGTCTTTAAAATGTTCTCGACTACATGACGGTTATATTCTAACAAATCTTCTGCAGTGTAAACATTTGTGGCTACCTAATAAAGTGTTAGAACCATCGACGGATACTACATCTAGCTCCAATGTAGAAAAAGAGTTATCGCTGATGAACGTCCTGTCTTGACCAGTTGAAGACAATCTCCTAATTTAGTGAAATTACACTGCACAACAATTTTTTTGAAAAGTTTCACTGATTGTGAGAGGTACCTGGTGGATACGCACAAATATAGTTTTGGTTTTGCTTCATTACGTATGAACTCTGAGAAATAGACAGTTAACTGTTTACCGGCAATAACGTATTTAATTGCGTTTATGTTTCTAATACGCTGTTAAATTCAACTTAATTAAAAGTGTTTTGCTCCTGATTTTTGTTTGTATTCAATGTCCGGTGTATCACGTTGCAGTGTCCAACAGTAGTCAGCAAGCGTTGACGGATTCCAGTTGCCCTGACATCGTTTTTTCATTGTAGCAATGTCCTGGTGAAACCTTTCACCGTATTTGTCACTGACAACACCGAGATGTGCGTGAAAGAAGTCCAAGTGTGAGTGGAGAAAATGAATCTAGAGTGACATGTTGCACTTCATTATTTTGTATGCTTTGATAAGTTTGTCTACCAGCTGAATGTAATGTGGGGCTCTGTAATTGCCAAGAGAATTGTCAACAACGTCTTTGAAGGCTTACCAGGCAACCTTTTCTGGCCCAACTAACAGATCTTCGAACAGCTTGTCACTCATAACATGTCTGATCTGAGGGCCAACAAAAATGCCCTCTTTGATCTTGGCCTCTTAGGATATAGATCTTAGGAACATCTGTCTTAAATAACGAAAACCTTCGCCTTCTTTGTTCACTGCTATCACGAAATTCTTCATAAGTCCCCAATTTTATGTGAAGAGAAGGCAAAAAAAATATTTGCCGGGTCGACAAGCGGTTCATGCGCCACATTTTTCTGTCCTGGAACTAACGTTTTACAGAGTGACCACCTCTGTCTAGAATAATGTGAATCTTTGGCATGACTATCCCATTCACAGATGATACAACAGTAGTTTGTATAGCCGAGCTGCAGTCCCAGTAACAGAGCAATGACTTTCAGATCTCCACAGATATTCCAGTTGTACTTGCTGTACTGGATGTGCTTCAGCGACATTTCCATGTTCTCGTAGGTTTCTTTCATGTGTGCTGCATAGTCAACAGGTATTGAAGAGTGAACGTTGTCGTTGTATAACAGAACAGCTTTGAGGCTTAACATTGATGAATCAATAATGAATCAATAATCAATAACAAACTTTGGCTTTTACTACATATGAAAAGGCCCGGCATGACCAGGTGGTTAATTTTCTCGACTCGTAATGTGAGGGGCGCGGGTTCGAGTCCCCGTCACAGCCGTAGGTGCGTTATAATGTGAGGATCAATTCCACTATTCGTTAGTAAAAGAGTAGCTCAAGAGATATTGATGGGTGGTAATGACTAGCTGCATTTCCTCTAGTCTTACACTACTAAATTAGGGACGGCTAGCGCAGATAGCCCTTGTGTAGCTTTGCGCGAAATTCAAAACTAACCAAACCGCATATAAAAATGTTTTATAATTTGTTATATTGCATTATGTTTTGCGATATGATATTACATACCGTGTTATGTTTCGTGATATTGTGCTACCTATTATGTTTCATAATATTGTGTTACATGTTGTACGAGGTTTCGTGATATGAAATTCCATATTTTATGTATTATTTTTGAAAAGTGTATAAAAACAGGAATAATAACTCTTAAATGTTATAGCTTTAAAATAAAAACAAAAGTTTTTGTTTTGTCACGTGTTTAGTTTTAACGAAATAAAGAAAATGACAGGTAAGTTTGACAAGTAATCTATAGCGTAAAAAATGAAATTTATGACACAATGAGTTTACTTATATTTTCCGACCAATTCCTTAAAATGACTGAGTATTCCCTCCTAACTCATGTTCAACGTTTAATGCGTGAACGTATTTTAAGCCATCACAAGAAAGCCGGATAGGTCAGCTGTCTCAAAATTCAAGTTTAACCATCCGTTTTTAAAACTACTGACCAATAAAAGCTAACCAATCAGCAACACTATACGCCCTTATAGTTACTCTTAACCGAATAGCGAGATCAACTACCACAATTCTGATTCTTCTAGGTCTGAAAGTACAAAGCGTGTTCAGCTGTATATCATGGCTCGAACCCTGGATCAGCAGCTCAAAATATTAACCACTAGTCCTAATCTGACTCAATGTGAAAGTTTATGTCATTAGTTTTATGGCGATTTACACTCACTAAAAAAGCGTTAAACGAAATATAGGTCCAACGTCAGGTGTATAAACTTATTTGCTTGTAGTTAGGCATAATGTTACACAAAAGGCTATCATTGCTATGCCCACTACTGGTATCAAAACTCAATTTCTAGCGGTGTTAGTCCGCGGTCATACCGCTGTGCCACTGAGTGGTATAAACTTAATTAACTAATCTATTTGTCACTTAAACGCACCACACGCATACCTTTCTAGTTTTGATTTTTTTTTCTAACTCAAAGACAAAACGAGATATAATTTCTAACATGAGAGGTTTTGAGGTTTTCTTTTATGTTCTTCCATAGCCACTTCAATCAAACACTTCTGGTCAGGTATTACCTCAAAAACAAACTTTGGAACTCTTTCAGTGTAAACTACATGGTTTGTTCACTAATATCTACTTTCATCTTTTTTTTTATTATCGAACTTTCAATATTACGTTATTTAAAAAAAAAATAATCATATTCCTCTTCTAATTATCCCCAGTGGCTCAGCGGTATGTCCGCGGACATACAACGCTAAAAACCGGGTTTCGATACCCGTGGTGGGCAGAGCACAGATAGCTCATTGTGTAGCTTTGTGCTCAATTCAAAACAACAACATCCTCTTCAAATAGGCTGCGCAGTTTAGGTAATCTAATTTCTATATCTTTCTATAATACAACTGAATGACATATCTCTTTGTATGCTACTTTCTGTAACAAACAGCACGTTCCTTAAAAGTTACTGTTCGTTTAACACGAAACCTGATTCCAACAAGTAAAATAATGAGATTTGGCGAAGCAATTTTTTTGTCTCTTTTTGAACTGATGAATCAAAACAAATAATAGTAATTGTGTACCAATAGCACTCTCAACACCTCACGGAAAGTTAAAGGCTTATAACGCTAAAAATCGGGTTTTGATACCCGCGATGGGCACAGCGCAGTACAATAAACAAATCAATGGTATTTGTGCTGGGCATATTCCAAGCTGCTCAATAATAGAATGGACGCAAATTACGAATACTAATAGATTCATTTAAAGAATATAGATTCAAAACACACATATTTTAATTATACACTAAAAAACGTTCACAATTTTGAAAACTAATATTATCTCACAGATAATACATGGTTTGTTTTGAATTTCACGCAAGCTACAGGAGAGCTGTCTGAGCTAGCCGTTCCTAATTAAGCAGAAAACTAGAGGATTGACAGCTAGTCATCATCACCCACCGCCAAGTCTTGGGTTACCCTTTTACCAACGAATAGTGGGATTGATCGTGACTTTATAACACCCCCAACGCTGAAAGGGCGAGTAAGTTTGGTGGAAAGTGGATTCGAACCTGCGACTCTCGAATTACGAGACAATATATGGCAGTTAAGTTTTAGGGAAATATTGGTCACAAGAGTTTTTCCTCGTTCATCTATTTGTTTACTAGTGTAGACCTCTCAAAAATGACGGGTATTGAGAAACTTAGCCAACAACAATTTTAATTCCCATTAAAAAAATGAGTTCTTGTTTCATAATATTTCTTTATCCACAATAATGACAGTGATAACATCGACAGTGTTGTTCAGTTGGGTCCGGCATTCGAAGGTGTTAAGGCGTTCGACTCGTAATTCGAGGTTTGCGGGTTTGAATCCTGGTCGCACCAAAACATGATCGCCCTTTCAGCCGTGGGGGCGTTATAATGTGACGGTCAATCCCACTATTCGTTGGTAAAAGAGTAGCCCAAGAGTTGGCGGTGGTTGGTGATGACTAGCTGCCTTCCCTCTAGTTTTACACTGCTAAATTAGGGACGGCTAGCGCAGATAGCCCCCGAGTAGCTTTGCGCGAAATTCAAAATTCGTGTTTTTCAGTTTTCCTTGGAACTGTAAATTAATAATTTACCTTAATTTTTCTTTCAACGTGCATCTTGAAGAGATCGCGTAAAGATGACCGTTTCTAAAGATATGATCTGGAACAAATAGAACAACTTCTTCTACATTAGCTCTAGTTCTTAGTAATTGTAAGTGCTAAAATTATGGTAAATTGTCGTCATTTCAACCTGAATATCACTGGAATCAATATCACTTCTGGGAATGAGGACTCTATCTCCTTGGTTCGTGCCCTATAATATTTCTTCATCAATAAAGTGTTCTTATAAATAGGCCCGGCATGGCCATGTGGGTTTAAGGAGTGCGACTCGTAGTCCGAGGGCCGCGGGTTCGAATCCCGGTCGCACCAAACATGCTCGCCCTTTCAGCCGTGGGAGCGTTATATGTGACGGTCAATTCCACTATTCGTTGGTAAAAGAGTACCCCAAGGCGGTGGATGGTGATGACTGGCTGCCTTCCCTCTAGTCTTACACTGCTAAATTACAGATAGCTATCGCAGATAGCCCTCTAGTAGCTTTGTGTGAAATTCAAAAAACAAACAAAGAATCTTATAAATATGTTGTTATTAGAGAGAATACCGTTACACAATAGTTTTTTTTACGATTCAGGTTTCTTAGGAGCAGAATGATGCATCCAGCTTTTAAAACCAGTTTTTGACGAAACATTCCTGATAAAACCTCTACTGGATAACTGGTTAAATCTTCAGCATTTTCCGTTACGAAAGAATTGGCACTCTATAAGCCTTACAATATAAGTAGTACTTTTAACAAATCAAATCAACGCTAAACTAATTATCTGATAACACTGCACAACAATTGTTTTGAAAAGTTTTATTTTCTGAAAAGTGTTCACTGATTGTGAGAGGTACCTGGTGGGTGTGTACAAATATAGTTTTGGTTTTGCTTCATCACGTAGGAACTCTGAGAAATAGACAGTTAACTGTTTACCGGTAATAACGTATTTAATTGCGTTTATGTTTCTAATACGCTATTAAGTTCAACATAATTAAAAGCATTTTGCTCCTGATTTTTGTTTGTATTCAATGTCCGGTGCATCACGTTGCAGTGTCCAACAGTAGTCAGCAAGCATTGACGGATTCCAGTTGCCCTGATATCGTTTTTCCATTTTAGAATGTCCTGGTGAAACCTTTCACCGTGTTCGTCACTGACAGCACCGAGATTTGCGGGGAAGAAGTCCAAGTGTGAGTGGAGGAAATGAATCTTGAGTGACATATTGCCTGATTTCATGCCTCGACATGCCCAGACTGCATAAAACATTGTTCTCAGGTCTCTTACAGAAACGAAAGTTTTTGGATACAAATATAAGAAAAAAACATGACAAAACTGAAGATTTTGATGAAACGGTACGCGATGGGCAAATTTGGATGTGATTGTCGTGATCAGCAGCCAACAATCTATAAGGAACACCAAACAGTGTTCAAGAAGTAAAAACTTTGTTGTGCAGTGTTATGAGCGTTTAACGAAATTTATAGGAAGAAGGATTCGTACGCTATAATTCAGAACTTAATAACAACAGGCCAGTTTTAGTGAAGAGCTGTTGTTTGAAATTAGGCATAAAGCTGCACATCATGTAACGCAGTTCATCAAGTGTCTCAGAACGGTTGGTATGAGTACTAACACGTTTATTGATAAGGAAAGAACAATGTGTCGACCTTCCCCGGCCATCTTCAGGTGAGTTTCTCGTCATTAAGAATGGGCCATCTGTGCTCAGTACACCACTGGTATCGAAACCCGATTTCCAGAGTTAAAAGTCCACAGGCATACCACTGTGACACTTCGGCGTGTGTAGAGAGAAGGGTGGACTTCGTAATGATTTTCGGAGATTATATCATTCGAAAAACGCAAGTAAGTTTTTAAATAGTTTCCAATTTTAATAGTTTTAAATATATTTGAAAGTTAAAATTCACCATTAATGTCGATGAATATTTGTTCTTGCTACTTACGACCTCTTAGCTATTCTCATTAGTTTTAGAGCTCCCTTCAGAATACGCTGATGACAGCGTGACACGAAGACAGAAACTGTTTATAATTTAGGTAGTTTCTGATGAGGGTAGGAGAAGATAAAGCTTTGTAACTCAAGTGTTTCTGTGTCACTAGAGTGTAGTTGTTTCTTATTCTGAACCGACATAGAAAAAAGTACATTTATTATTAGCTTCGGTTATTCCTCATATAGTCTTAACGTATGCACTCAATCAATTCTCGCTTTATCACCTAGTTTGTTATTAGAATACGTTTTTCAATGGATAAAGAAAAGCGTAATTAAACGTAACGGTATGAATTTACGATTCTCAACAGACCAGAGAGAGAGAACGGTAAGTAGCGTGACTTAACTCCATATGGTTGTTATTGTGTGCACTCCATATGGTTGTTATTGTGTGTAATTATCATTATTTTTTCGCGTTTCAGAGTCGTACTATGTGAAATAAGTTGGAAATTTCTTGTGCACTTATCTAGAAACATTAGCACCAGAGCTGTGACTGTTTTATCTTCTGTGAATTATTACGTTAACCATGCTATAAGAACTTTATATAATGTCTAATGTCTCAACAAACCCTGATATTATCATTTCGTTTAAATTTAGTGATTTATAATATTTAAAAAAAATGTTTGCAATTTAATAGATCTTCAAAACTGATTTCTTCTGATGCCAAACTGAGGGCGTTTATTCTAAACATAAGTTTTTCGGTTAATCTAACGAACTTAAGGTTTAAACATTTATTCGTTTACCTTTGAATATTTATGCTATTTTATTTGACAAAATACCGATATTTATCCCTGTAGTAAATACATATTTTAAGGAATGCGTTCTCAATTTTATAGAAGATACATATTATAAGAAACACTTCTTTAATTTTACGGTAAGAGTATGAAGGAACGAATGCTTCTGTAAACTTAGAATAAATATACAGAGGTTTAGTACATTATATTAAAACTATCTTGGACCACACCACCAATCCTGCACGCTCTAGCTGACGGCCGTGTATTCTGACAATAGTGCTGCAGCGTTGTTTCTATTGTAAAAGGTTCCTTCGCAGGACTTGCATGCAGAAAACACATTAATGCTCCCTGCATGCTTTCCATGATATATCTAATATATGAATCTGATGGTTTCTCAGCGTCTGTTTCAACAGCTTAGTCATATAGGAATCCATAGTTGCTACTTCTGATGACTTGATTAGTATGCCTTCTTATTGAATAACATATGAGACGGTTGAATGGATATGTCGTGGAATAGGCTTGTGTACACGTGACTTGTGACGCTTTTACAAACTGAAATCCTCGTTCTTTATTATGTTGCATGTTATTACCTGAAGTACAAAGACGCCACACGTTTTCACCACAGATATGGAACCATTTGTCACAGGTTTGTTTGTTTTTTTTTCCTGGTGATCCAAGATGATTTGTATTTTTTAGTCTATCAGTGTCATTACGTACAAGAAATATTTTCAACCTATGAATTTTAATTCTCCTAATCTGAACAGAGCTTTATGACGTGAGTGTCTGAATATTTGTGTCAAAAAGAGCTATAGGCTGTTACGCACCTATCACAAAAGCCATCAATTTTCAATGGCATCGCGTTACTTAGGAACAGCCATCTGATGTCAAATTGTAGTTCTGTTGCATACAACTCAACTCAAGTATTTGTATCAGCTGTAACTGTTCAGATACATGTTATGTAACGCTCTCATTTTTCTCTATAATCAAGGGAAAGTTGTTTTGTTTAGTCCTAGAATAGATATACAATGTGAGGGATGTTTCTTTAATTTTAGGGTAAGCATATGAAGTAAGAAAAGCCACAGTAATCCTGTAGCAAGGATATAACTTACAAAATGCTCTTTTATTGTGACTGTTTCTTTGAGGTAATAACATTAGCTCAGAATTGTCACACTTGACTTCATCTCCCGTGTTAAACGTTTAACTTAAGGAATACAAATTCCGTACCTATACTGACCTGCATAAGCTCCATAAGATGACGGAATTTTTCTGAAGTCTCACAATTTTCGCGTTAGTTAAACTAATCATATTTCGCTCAGAACGCATCAAAGAGAACTTGATTAACTGAACACACAAAAAATAAACGTAACGCAGTTCATCAAGTATAAATATTGACATTACTGTTGTGGTGAAGCACATCATGTATAAATTTTGGCATTACTGTTGTGGTGAAGCACATCATGTAACGCAGTTCATCAAGTATAAATATTGACATTACTGTTGTGGTGAAGCACATCATGTATAAATTTTGGCATTACTGTTGTGATGAAGCACATCACGTAACGCAGTTCATCATGTATAAATATTGACATTACTGTTGTGGTGAAGCACATCATGTATAAATATTGACTTACTGTTATGGTGAAGCACATCATGTATAAATTTTGGCATTACTGTTGTGGTGAAGCACATCATGTATAAATTTTGGCATTACTGTTATGGTGAAGCACAGCAAGTATAAATTCTGGCATTACTGTTATGGTGAAGCACATCATGTATAAATTTTGGCATTACTGTTGTGGTGAAGCACATCATGTATAAATTTTGGCATTATTATAGTGGTGAAGCACATCATGATGAGAGCTCATCTAATTAAAGTCAGAAATTACTTCGTATTCTTCCACAGTGACTAATAACTGTAAATACTACAATATTATCAAGTCAAAATCAAGAATTTTTCTTCTTTCAGGACAATTAATATATTTGAACACAATAACATCATCAAGTCAAAATTATAAATTTCTTATATTTTTTTCAGACTAACTGTCACATCTAAAAAACGTGACATCATCATGTTAAAATTATGAATTACTTTTAATCGCCACAAGATCATCAAAACAGAATTATAAATTACTTCCTTCTTGGTTGCCACAACATCATGAAGTCAGGATAAATAATTATTTTCTTTCTCACTGTGATTAATATGTTTCAATAATACAACATAATCAATCATAACACTATGCAACAAAAATTGTGTTCCTGGATAGTATGTGTTATTTCTTAATTGCTTATGCTGTAAAAGTACAGAAAACGGCCATTATTCCCTTCAAATTTTGTTTTTGTGACCTGGATAATGAAATTTAGAAATTAACCTATTTTCTATGTAAAAACGGGCAAATTTTCACATTTTTATTTACATAAGGTCTGGATAAAACAACATATGAATCAAGATTTACACAAAAATGTTTATAAGTAAGTAATTTTTCGAGATTTGCGACTGTCATGTAAATCACTTTCACGTATCAGCCCCCAAATATAGTCTCCAATCATGTTTTCGTTATACGTTTCCAGGTCACAAAAGCAAAGTTTGAAGAGAAAAGTGTTTTTCATTTACTTTAGGCATAAGCAATTGGGAAATAACACTTTCTGTCCAGAAACAAGAAAAAGTAAAAATATTGTTACAAAGTGTAATTATGTAAATTTAATAATTGTAAACTGTTTCCTCTTCTTCCATGTGTTTAAACATCACAAATTTAATTAGAAATTTTTTCTTTCAGGGAAATTACTATATTTAAACATAATGACGTCAGAATTAACAGTACAATTTACTTCCTTCAGGCGATTGGTGTATTAAGACACTATAATACCATAAAGTCAAAATTAGTATCTATTTCTTTTATTTTAGGTTGATTAGTGATTTTAAATATATAATAACCCGACAAAAACCCTGGCAATAAATATAATAATACTATTCTTGGTTGATCCAGTATGCGTTTCACTTTTACTTCACTGATTATTATGTCCCAACAGAGGCGTAGCTAGGTTTTTCAGCGCCCGAGGACAAAGTCAGTTTTCGCGCCTCCTCGTTACACAATTTTCGTAATTATGTAACATCAATTTGGCGCCCCCCACTCACGACGCTGCGCCCAGGGACAGGTGTCCCCCTTGTCTCCTAGCTACGCCACTGTGTCCCAATAATAGTATTAAAAAATAAAAAAAAGCCGACAACACTCTATTTCTTCTGAACCCGTGCAAGTTCAAGGAGTGTTCCAGAGAAACTAATCTACTGTAAGGCCTTAATTAACAAAATGATAATTCTGAGAATGAGACTAGATAATTATATTTCAGAAAAATTCAAATGTGGTTATAACGTAATTAGTAAGCAGAACTTACTTGGTTAACTTCTGTCTTTAGTTTATGTATAAGCAAGCTATCTTCCATAAGATGTCCCCCAGTGACACATCAGTATGTTTGCGGGCTTATACTGCTAGAAGTCAGGTTTCAATACTTGTAGTGGGCAGAGCACAGATAGCCCTTTGTGTAGCTTCGTGCTTAATACAAAACAAAGAAACAAATCTCTTCTATAAGGAGCCTTCTCCGTTGACCCTTGTTCGGAACTTAAAGTGGACGAATACTTCGCACTAATCCAGGTCGTGTTGCCAGCATAACTGATCTTTTTGAAAGACCTGCAATTTTTGTGTTTCTTCACAAAAGTCAAAAGTTTTTCATGTAAAATCAATGTAATATTACTTACAGTAAGGATGGATATGCAGATAATCAGCATTTGACGACAATTTTGGTTAAAAATATGGTCTTTAATCTAAATTGAATTATGAAAGCGACACTCAAACTTACAAATGCCTCTTAACTGTAGTAGAGAGTATGCCATACGAAGTATGTTTCTGAACTTTTTTTTTTTAAAACTCAGAGAATATTTTACCCTCAACTAGTTAATGAGTGAGTGAGGGCTTAGTTGGTTGAGTTACACGTGCTCGTGTGTGTATTCGAAACTTAGCGTCAGTATCAATGAATTACTTATTAGCCATGAAGATAAGAGACTATCACATGGCGATTCTATCTTAGCCTGAACTCTTGGCATTTCTTCAGCCATGATCACAAAATGACAATAAATAATACCAATATTCCTTTAGTCATGAATAGAAGGTGGCAGTAAATAATACTAATATTCCTTTAATCATGATCAGGGGGCAGCAGTAAATAGTACTAATATTCCTTTGGTCATGGTCAGGGGTGCCACTAAATAATACTAGTGTTTCTTTAGTTGTGGTCAGGGGCGGCAGTAAATAATACACTAATGAATGTTGATGATATAGATCCTCTGTTTGAGTTCCATCTCCTGACACTTCTTCAGTAATGACCGCGTGACAGCGATAAATAATACTCTTTATTGAATATTCTTCTCATGGTGCTTCTATATGCATTGGATGTCAGCCAATCAGAGCTCACCCTTTCAACATCTTAACCAATCAAAACTCGTCAAACAGGCATTGTTTCACTTTGTAATACAACTAATAAATAAGCAAACATGGAAGGGCACCAGAATGTGTGAGCGATTTTAATCTTATAAACTGAAGATTTGCGTTTCTTGTGCAGTAGAATGTAATTTTTTCCAAGAGGGCACATGGTGTTGGCCAACGTTATGAATCATAAGAAATGTTATGCTCTGTGACAGTAGGTGCATGTACCATATCCTATTTTCAATCATTTTGTGTTAGCCCTCGGTTTTTGTTGGTTTATTTCCAACCTATTTTGGCATTTTTCTTGGGCCAACACATGACCGGTAGTGTCTAAGCGCGTGGCTAGAATAAATATTCCATGAGTTGCCATAGTATGAGAGTGAATTTTTGTCAGTAACAGTCTGTATTGAGCCAATATAGCTAAAGTCCTTGAGTATGTTAATAATATTTTTATTGTCTATGAAAAGTAAATAGCATCTGTGAATATTTCAAATAGGTTAGGAAATTTGGAAACAAATCATAGTAATATGACGCTTATCGAAATACAATTTTTCTATATGATTATATAAAAAATGGTTTTTATTCGTGGAAGCACATTATATTAATGTAATAGCGAACTGACAAACAACGATTTATAAACACAGTGAAATGGTCTTATGGGGAACTTTCTATATGCTTCGACATAACATTGGTCTCTCTTCTTCTGTCTTCTTCAAAACCATACCACTTTATAATGCTTATAAATCGTTGTTTGTCAATTTATTATGATAAACATTGAAGTTCAAAATTTCAGTATTTTTTCAAAAACACTCTTATCCATGTTTTTAAATTAGAGATTTATTACGTTTTACTAAAAGCGATTTTGAAGCCTAACCACGTTGTTATAGTCCATGTCTCCACGTTCTATCATACCATATCTGACACTAGTGCATCTTGATAAAATCTTGCACTGTACTTTTCGTTACATCAGGTTCTGCTGTAAGACTGTCATATCCACATCAAATAGTTCTCCTGTCATAATCCATGTAGTGTACGAAGACGACGATTTCCCAGGGATTATTTTGCCAATCCTATCACTCAGAAATTCGTAATTTCGACGATTGAACAGTGAGCTTGATTGGCAGAATTATTTTGGTGATTCTAAACTTCGTTGGTCTCATTTCCAGATTGAGATTCTTGTTATTCATGGTGCACACTATTGTTATCTGGAGCATTTGGACGGATTTTACCGCTAAACATTGTATTTGTGTGTTTTTGTGCTTGTTATCTCAACTGAGACGCAACTTCTTATAGGTTTCTTTCATGATAGTGCTGATACCTCAAGCTGATCCATATTTATTTCTTTTCTCAATAGGTGCAATAGATATTCTCATTTTGGAAATTCTAAATTCTCGATCTAAAGATATCTTTTTAGTTTTAATGTATTGTTATGTCCATGATTTTCTCAATAATTGTTGTTTCATGGCATCACACTACCTGTGAAACACCAAGCAATATCAGAATATAATTTTCACACATTTCATTCCAACTCAACTTTATATCGACTTTGGCTGATATATTTGTTCAAAATCATTTTAAAGTAACGTATAAGTTCTCTGTAGTTAATCTAGTACAAAATAATTACTGAAAAATTTAAGATTGTATAGCTTAAACGCTTTATGAGGAAAATATAATCAAAATTCACTATTCGGACACGACCAGAATGGACATTTTCTTGAAACACTTTCTACTTTTATATACTAATTAAGTAAAGTGATAACAAGAACAACAGTAAAGCTTTCAGATTTCGGTGATGCCCTATGAACAACTCGTCTCGATCATCAGGTTTTTTTTGCTTTGGTCATAATTTCATGTCTGGCATGGCCAAGTGGTCAGGGCATTCGACTCGTAATCTGAGGGTCGAGGGTTAGAATCTTCGTCACACCAAACATGCTCGCCCTTTCAGCCGTGGAAGCGATAAAATGTGACGATCAATTCCATCAGTAGTTGGTAAAAGAGTAGCCCAAGAGTTGGCGGTGGTTTTTACATTACTAAATTAGGGACGACTAGTGCAGATAGCCATCGTGTAAATTTGCACAAAATTCAAAACAAAAACGAAATACAAGTTCATGAATCACAAGTTCCAGATATAAAGATTTTAGTTTATTTTAGTGCGTTACCCACTCCGTTAAAATAACAGTCTACAGCCACAAGAATGTCTAAGATTCTTTATTAAATCAAAGTAACAGTCTGGATTCATTTGAAAAGAGATAAAAGTTTGAACAGTAAATTTTAACTTCATTCTCTCAAAATGTCAACATTCTATAAAAAGACAGAGAAGCACAAGAAATTCCCAGTTAAAACTAATTTAACTTCATACCACTGAATTATACTGTTATTTCACCGAAAATGTACAGTTCTGTTTGTAATAAATAAATCACGAATGCTACCGTTTTAAATAAATACTTGACCACGTGAATACGAAGACGTTTATTTTTGATACACAATTCTTTTGCATTTAAGCAGAACCGGATTTAGAGGTGGCTCAACCCATGCAGTTTCATAGAGGTCTTCATTTTGAATCACAAGAGGAAAAGGACCTCCAGTATCTCGTTATTGCGTCGGTGGGCCTCAAGGGTTCTAAACCGGGCTCTGCATCTATCTAAAGCCACCAAAACTTGAGTACACAACAGAATCAAGTGTAGTTACCGGTAGGTATATCGCTTCTTTACATTGATTCTAAAAATAATTAAAATTATATATATATATATATGTACTAAGAATTAATACTGTGTTTCATTCCGGGTTCTGGAGAATGGACGCAATGCTAGTTGGAAATCACGTGACATGCTTTAAAATTACTTTTACGAGTAACTTGGTTTTGTTTAATACTGAAATGTTTGACGTAAACACATACGTTTTTAATTAGTCAATATCTATTAATTATAGTAATAAGTCATTTTCTATACATACACAGTCATTTTAATCTGATTGTAGATATTCTAAATGGTACACTAATTTCAACATAATACCTTTTTACTAATCTTTTGTTTTATTGTTTTACTAATAATACACCACCGAACAATAATCACGCGAACTAAATCTAAGTACATATTATTTTGAAACTGCCTAGAAATAGACTTTAAGAACGACCACGTGACTCGTACCTGTTTTTTTTTTTTTAATATGAAGAAATCTTCTCACCACAAGAAAGTATAGCAACTGGAATTTTTTCTAAAACTGGTTTTGTAATTGATCTATAATGTAAGTATATTTCATGTCACACGACTTTTTAGAAATCTCTACAGTTCAGAAACTTATCTAGAATGAGTCGTTTTTTTTAATCGAGTGATGACACGTTGTAGGAATATTGAAACGAAATACCTTGAGTGGCTTATAATCTATTATTGTTACGACCTTCAATTTTTGGCAACCGTTATTAATGCTTCAAATTATTCCGTATTTTGTAGTTTCAGCAGAGATTTCCGTCACTTTCACGTCGTTTACACGGATCTCTCTCCGTCTCGGTTTTAAGATCGTGTTTGCGTTAAATAAAATAAAAAAAGTATTTTAAATATCGTGATAATTCGTAAATACATTTAATTTATTATCAACGTGGTGGGTAGTGATTGAGACGTCTTAAAATATATAATGTTTTATCGCCTGTTATTTTATTTGTATTATGGACAAGAATCAAGTTTTATCTTCTATTGTCTTTTCCAGACGTTTCTTTCTGTATTTTCTGATAAACAGATACGGTACTTATTTGGATATTGAATGTGACGATATGCACTATACGATACAACGTGAGAAAATAAATATTACAGTAAATGGGAAGACTCTTACTGGCTAGACTCTTACTCTCGGAACCAGTTTAACAATTTCTCTTCTCTCTCTCTCTCTTGTTTTTTTTTTTAAACTTTCATCATATTTTTTATCTGTTGCGTGACACAGTACAGTCTGAAGAGTTACAATTTTACAAGATGGAGATTTCTTTTTTTTATGACGATGGAAATAAATACGCCACCTAGTGAAACACATTTCCACTACTGTCACGTAGAAGACACTAATGCAAAACAATAGGGAATGTTGGACGCCAGCAACGACAGAACACCAATCTTCTTCCTATAAGGTAAAAAGCATAAAGATATTATAAGCAGAAATCGATCGTTTAGCTGAAGGAATATTAAATGTGTATAACGTACAGAAGTTTGATGTGCTTCTCAGGTTAATGAGAAATATATTTTTAGTTGGGTGCTGAATGTTTCCCTTTTAAATGGGAATTAGTTAGCTTTAGATTAACAAACGTGGAAGTATTATGATTAAAATGCTAAACAGAAAACAAACAAAGTACATAGTATGTTTAAATGTAATAAACAGTTACATTTACAACAATAAACAGCGAAACCTGAATAACTAAATAGATCAACATTAATTTTTATGATTGTTGTAAAAGATTGTTCTGAATATATATATATATATATTTGGGGTTGTTTACATGGTTACTTTAACAACAGAGAGCAGTTGTCCTGGTTATAGTGGTTGGCAGGCGTGATAAACATAATTCGTCACGTTAACGACAAAAAACCAGTTGTACTGGCTTCAGTGGTTATCAAGTGTGGTGAGCTTACATGGTTACTTTATTAATGGAGAGCAGTCGACTTGTCTATATTGGTTTTTCAGTACCCAAATGGTTAATTTAGTGACATAAAGCAGTAGTACTGGATTTGGTGGTTAACAGGCATATTAATCTAGCAGGGGTTACTTTGGAAATGGAAAACAGTGGTCCTGGATATAGTCCTTAACGAGTGGATGAGGTTAATTTGATAACACAAGTCATTGGTTCAACACAAAATGATTATCAAATGGGGTATGCCAGCTCGGTTTAACTTTATTCAGACAATATTGTTGCTGAAAGAAAATAGTTCGACACTAAGAGGGAAGGATGACCTAACAATACTAGACAAGAGACAACTCCCAAATCCACTTGGGTCATTCCACGCCAACTCACCTAGGACTTACCAGTTCATGTCATAGATTTCCTTGAAAAAAATTAAGCAAAAGCTTCGTTTTGATTTTATTTAGCCATGCAGTACAGCTTTAGAATTTTGCATGGCTGAATAATTGTTTGTTTGTTTTGAATTTCGCGCAAAGCTACTCGAGGACTATCTGCGCTAGCCGTCCCTAATTTAACAGTGTAAGACGAGAGGGGAGGCAGCTAGTCATCACCACCCACCGCCAACTCTTGGGCTACTCTTTTACCAACGAATAGTGGGATTGACCGTAACTTTATAACGCCCCCACGGCTGAAAGGGCGAGAATGTTTGGTGCGACCGGGATTCGAACCCGCGACCCTCGGTTTACGAGTCGAACGCCTTAACACACTTGGCCATGGCTGAATAAATCAAAATGAAGATTTTGCTTGACTTTTTTCAAGAAAATCTATGATATGAACTGGAAAAAGTTCTGTTTTTTCCAGGTGAGTTGGCATAGAATGATTCATTTGCTAAAGTGTCTGATGAAAGTTTTCACTTGCTCACTTTTCTCAAAAAAAAATAAGTAGTGCCAGTATTGTTTCTTGAATATACGAATGTTTTACAAAAACCTATTTTAGAGTATCTTTAAAAATGTATCTCTCCGCTAAGGATATCACGTAAAAGTGATATAGGAGCCAATGCTGTACAGTTGCAAATAATATTTTAATTTTAAGAAACTATGAATTCTGGGATCGAGAATACAACATTCATGGTGGTTCATTTTTAAATTGTTCAAGGTTTCGTTGTTTAAAATAAAAGCAAACAAAACTTCAATACGTAAACATTTATGTATGCTGTATTTTATTCTTTATTCTTTATTTGTGTAATGTAATTTTTTGCTGCCAATGTCTGCACGGGCGCAGATACTTTTCTTAGACTGAGGACAGTGAAGTTAGACATACACGCTATGCACCAATAGAATTCTTGTTTGTATCGACCGTAAGCTTGGCTGCTGAAATGAGAAGCTACGAGGTCCTTGAGTTGCTTCACCTATATATAAACTGAGAGCTTCCTTTCTTGGCAAGTTGATAAGAAGACAGGTCCATTGAATAGATGGGCAATAGTAAAAGTTAAGGCTGCACATATATATTACTGAAGAATAAACGGGTGTATGAACAGGCGGAAAACAGGCTGTGTTTAGAAAAAGAAAGCAGTTATTGATACAGTCATACATGTTAACATTTATAATCATTGTAGATAAAGTAAACCTGTTCGGAAAAACAACAAAAAACATAAAAAAGTTTGACAGAACTTTGAAACAATTTTTGTTGTTTAATAGATCGAAAATATTGAAATATTTGTTACTAGCAGCGAAACTTCTTCGATCAATAGTGGGAACGTTAGTAACGTAGTGTTATCATTTGGAAAAGCTACAGATATAATTAGATATGTTTGTTCACTCTAAAGTACTTTTCTTTGCTGAACAATAATCCCATAACAGTTATTTTGTAACTAATGTTGTTGTTTCTTATTATTTTAACATTAAACACTGAATTATTTGTTATAACCAGGTAGTTAGGACGCTTGCCTCGTTATCTGAGGGTCGCGGGTTCGAATCCCTGTCCCACCAAACGTTCTCGCCCTATCAGCCGTTGAGACGTTATAATATTACGGTCCATATTGCTATTCGTTGGTAAAAGAGTATCCCAAAAGTTGGTTGTAGGTTGTGATGACTAGTTGCCTTCCCTCTAGTCTCACACCGCTAAATTAGGGACGACTAGCGCAGGTAGCCCTCATGTAGCTTTGCGCGAAGTACAAAACAAACAAATAAGTTCTAACATGTTTTTGATAATAACAATATAATTCCACAAACTCCAGTTCCATGAGTTACCAAACACAAGCTCCTGATGACAAACAGAACATGTAAATTGTGTGTATAACTAATAATTTTTCGCACGTCTTTTCTGTTCCAACAAGGCAGGAAATACGTCTTTTCAATCTGGTACTTGCGTCAAGGATGTCTGGCAAGTATGTGCTTTGGCTTTTCATCACATTCTAATTAGCTTCATGTTTTTTCAGCACATTCGAGTTTCTCGACGGTTCCTTAAACAAGTTTGAGTGGCTCCTCTGACGCACAGAATTTTCAAAAGCAATTTTGCTACTAAACCAAATGACTGTAAGTTTCTATTACGATTTTATGATCGATAATGTTCGAGAAAGTAATGTATATGTTATAACAATCTATAGAATGCAAAAATACGAATGTCGAACGAATATTAAATAAAAAGAATATCCATTATCTAGAGTTCTTCGTCAGAAGCGTCTGGTTTGTTTGTTTTTTGAATTTCGCGCAAAGCTAGTCAAAGGCTATCTGCGCTAGCCGTCCATAATTTAGCAGTGTAAGACTAGAGGGAGGGCAGCTAGTCATCATCTCTCACCGCCAACTCTTGGGCTACTCTATTACCAACGAATAGTGGGATTGACCATCACATTATAATGCCCCCACGACTGAAGTGGCAAGCATATTTGGTGCAACGGGGATTCAAACCCGCGACCCTCGGATTACGAGTCGAACGCATCAACCCACCTGACCATGCCGAGCTTGTCTGTTTGTTTGTAAATGCGTAACTGCATACGTTCTGAAGAAAATGGCGGTTAAAGGTCCTTCAATTTTTAACACATATCCATTCATTATTAACTAACAATATGGACTTTCCCAATTTTTACTGTCAACATGAATATAATGGCCATCAAACAGTATCATTTTCTGTTGTAAGGGTGAAAAACAAAGAAACAAAAAGAAACTATACCTCAGAGCAAAAGTTAAAAAAAATCACAAGTATTTACGCCTCAGTGTCGCCTCACAGTGGCTCAGCGTTATGTCTGCGGACACACAACGCTAAAATCCGGGTTTCGATACCCGTGGTGGGAAGAGCACAGATAGCCCAATGTGAACCTTTGTGGTTAATTCAAAACAACAGCCTAAATGTCTTTAAAGGATATATAAAAATGCTTAAATGGATCTCCTACATGAACTGAAATATATTGATTTTTAGCTTAGAATTATAATTTATATTAAAATTAAAATATATTTGTTTCACATCCCAAATGAGGGTTACGTTTTAAACATAGTTACGTTTTATTTCTAGTTGCCTTAGATGCCCAAGCGAAGAAGAAACTTGTTATATTAATTACAGGTTTGGCTTGAATTTCGTGCAAGGGTACAAGAGAGCTATCTGCGTTAGCCGTCCATAATTTAGCAGTGTAAGACTAGAGGGAAGGCAGCTAGTCATCACCACCCACCGCCAACTCTTGGGCTACTCTTTTACCGACGAATAGTGAGATTGTTCGTGACATTATAACGCCCTTATGGCTGAAAGGATGAGCATATTTGGTGTGACAGGGAATTAATTAAAGGTAATTTTATCATTTTATATATCTTTTTATAGTTAGCTGCTGATGCCACCTCTCGTGAGTCAGCGGTAGTTTACGGACTTCCAGTGCTAAAATCCGGAATTCGATTCCCCGTGATAGACAGAGCGCTGAAAACTTATCTTCTGAAACAAATAAATCGTTGCCATATTTATATAAATATACCATTTTAAACAACTGGCTTTTAAATGATCGGATTAAAATGGCTGTCGTTCGCAGTTTCGCTCGCATTTCATTCGAGCAACCCAGATATGCATTTATAAATCCCTCAAACAACAGATATGCAACATTACACGAGCTTAAAAAAAAAACAAAAGAAAACATTGACATACTTTTGTGTATCTATTAAATTATCGTGGCATATCTTTGCATATGCAGAAAACAACCAAGACATATTTTTGTGCATGTCTCGAATAACAGTGTTACACTCTTATATAATTATTAAATAACTGTTCTACACTTTTATACAGTTATTAATAATTGTGGCTCACTTTCATATCATTGTTAAATCGCCCCCCAATGGTACAGCGGTAATTATGCGGGCTTACAACGTTAGAAACTGGGTTTCGATACCCATGGTGGGCAGATCACAGATAACTCATTGTCTACCTTTGTGTTTAATTTTAAACAAACGAAAAAATACTTTAGTTTTAATTTTTAGTCAATCGAGATACTTTTGAATTAAATAAACAAAGAAAGCATTAGAGTATATTTTATAAGCCACACATATTAAGTGAATATAATTAATAAACAAGTCTTGTTAGCAATAAACCCCTGTTGTTCCAGTGATGTGAACACTAGCAAGTTCAAAATGATCTTAGATGTTGCCTCACTGAATGTACTAACCTGAGAAAAACGTATTCATGTGGTTACGGTAGTAACGGTATTGGTTTAGTTTCTACTTCTGTGAAGCATGTTTTTAAGTACGCGGTGGATAATGTCATGGGGAGTGCTCTTATCTCATTCAATCTTTCTGATGTAGCTTGTTGAGTTAGAGTTATGATCTACGTGACGTCCAAACAAGACTCAAATGTTTTATAGGGTAGTTGCATCAAGGCTTCTTGCTGGACAATCCCAACAGCATGACGACAGGCATTATTACACATTGTGATAAAGTTTGGTTGAATTACGTCCACAAAAGTTCAAATAACTGGATTCAATACTTCGCCAAATACCGAGTGTAAACCTTAGAAATACAACAAAATCGGTTCGTCCATTTTTCTGATGCCTCTAGATAATCGAAGCAGCCATCTTGAATGATGTTATATGTCGTTCAGATCTTGTCCTAGAAATACGAACGTGTCCATCAATAGTTGAAACTCATCTGTGAAGAATAAAAGTACTCAATGAAGTTTCTGCCAATATTATATAAAAATACAAACAACCTGTGAGGTCAATTGTAGGGTCTGGGTCAGATATCCTAGCCTTCAAGCTGGACTCATGAATTTTTTCGTCACAGATTATTGCTTCAGTTGTTGTCCAGAAGTCTATGTTGAGTCATTGGACAACAATGGGCTTGCAATTTCTAACTGACGCGTTGTGTGAATAACGATACTTATTTTGATGTAGATGACCTTGTCCATGCAGTCTTGTGTCCAGAATAATTATTTCGTAGCGTGTTCACAACCTTCCCAATAGGAATGTAAATCACTAGCTCTTCTATGTTTTCGATAGTCTTTGTTTATGTTATAAACCTCAGTCCCTGACATGGCATGGTGAATAGGGTTGCGAATTCGAATCCCCTTCACAGAGCATACTTGTCCTATGTGATAGAGCCAGCCATCTTGGTGTAAAAAGTATTGGCTTTCAAAAATACCAGCCAACCTAGAATTAAGGTTGAAAAGAAGTAAAAACAACGCAAGAAACTTCTGATCTTCGCCAGTAGGTGGCGCTTATTGCTAAGTGATCAACTCTGCAGAAGAAATTGGAGTATTGTCTTAATAGGACGCGTTTGACGAATAAATTTGCTAGCACTTTTATAAACCATTCAAACATCGTAACGCACATATATACATATGTACACAAAATATTGACATCAAATACCAAGAAATATGTTTTTATACATGGAAACGTATTTTCACATACTCTACACACCGTATCATGTACTTCTATACAAATTCCATCAAGCTGGCATCCGTGTTTTATACAAAAACGTCCTCCCCTGTGAGTTAGCGATAATTTTTGCACTTACAAAGCTAAAATTTGGCATCTTATACTCTGTGGTGGACAGAGCGCAAATGGACCTTTGTGTATCTTGGTACTACAAAATAACAAAAAACAAAATATAAAAGCGTAATTTCACATACAGAACTGTGCGTACTGCCGCTGTGTTACCAGGAAAGACTAATGGATCGACGCTACATTTGAGCATTCATAGCGATTGCACGCAGATTCGCTCCATTTTTTACTCAATGCAAAGTGATACTAGCTACATTTACAAATGTAAGCATATGTATATTGTATATACTTATATTTTTATCATTGTATAGTTAAATAAATTTGTATATATATATATTGTTTCGGACTTAATTAGGCTTACCTATGTCATCTGACGTATTCAGCTGATTCGATATGCAGCGATCTGGGACGTAATACTACGTAATATACATATAAGAAGCGATCTTTATATTTGTTTACAATAATATTATGTTAGATATTTACAATTTAAATTATCAATTTAATGTTAAATTATTTTAAGACGTTTATTAATTTAGTTTAGAAGTATAGTTAAATGTTTTATTAAATACCTGAACTGAATAATTCAAGCAATTTTCTCGGTTAATACATCTCAATGTATAATAGAATATAATCATATGAACCAGCTAGTTTATATTTCATGTCAGGTAATTAGTTAAGGAAATCCCAGACATGTATATCATCCTATAATGGAACTCTTGCTTATATGATACTGGAAAAACCTTTTTATTACGCAGTGCGCAACCTCCAACTTCGCGAATTTTTTATCCTGTGTGCATGTAGGTTTCAATAGAGGTCACGATTTTCCCGTAAGGAAAAACTCTATTTTTTTTCTACATTCTCAGAGTGTAGATATGACGTCATGAATACGTCATACGCGGATCTAATGCATTGGCGTCATCTATATAAATATGATAGTACTGTCTGTTGTATGTCCATATACATACTTCGCAGAGTGTGGATAGATCTTCACCAAAATTGGCATGGAGGATCATTATGTCCATGGGAAAATACACACAAATTTTCAATTTTGCGTTTTGCGATTTTTATGAGTGTTTTTTAACACTTCTTCGTCTCTGTTGATGAATCTTTACTAAATTTGGCATGAAGGTTTGTTGGGTCCATGAGGAGATACATTCAAATTTACGGTTTTACACTAAGTGTTTTGCTGTTTTTATGGGCGTCTTTTTTTAATTATATACAAATGAAACAACTTTTCATGTCGTACGATAACCTTTCATTAATAATGATTCTACATAGCTCCCGTCCAGGGTACGGGTACCAGAACTAGTTATTACAAATGTGATTTATAATATATATATTATTACTAATAAAATAACATATATTGTTTTGAATTTTGCGCAAAACTACTCGAGGGCTATCTGCGCTACCCGTCCATAATTTATCAGTGTAAGACTAGAGGGAAGGCAACTAGTCATCACCACCCACTGCCAACTCTTGGACTATTGTTTTACCAACGAATAGTGGGATTGGCCGTCACATTATAACGCCTCCATGGCTGAAGGGTCGAGAATGTTTGGTGTGACGGAGATTCAAACCCACAACCCTTAGATTGCGATTCGAGTGCTTTAACCACCTGCCCATGCCGGGCCATGTTGCAGTGTAAGTTATGTTTGTCCCAAATGAATACTTGCAGTGTTAACAACAAAAATCACTCTTTAGTCTGAAGAACACATTGCTTACAAATATTCCCATAAACTCAAGAATTTTGAATCGTTCATGAGGAGAGGAAGGAAAGTAAACAGGTCAAGCTATAGGTCAGTTGAAGCAACATTCATTGCTGCCAGTTAGTACTGAGAGGGCTAACTAATGCAAAATAAACTAGTTACTACGTAAGTATGTTTGTCTGACCTCGTTTGTTGTTGTTTTTCAAACCGAATAGGTTTTATTAATCTGACATCTAATGCCTTCAAGAAAGCATAACAGAATAATGAAAATTTAAGAGAGCCTAAAAGCTACCACACATATTTTATAGGTCCACATTCATACCAGTACTGTTTCTCTCTCTCTTTGGTGATCGTGTTTATCTCTGTCTTTGTTCTTAAGTTTTATAGCTCGCTTCCTTTCGAGTTGCAATACGCAAACCATTTCAGGTTTTATAAAAGTTTTTGAAGTCATGGCTCTTATACCTAGTGTTCGACTAGAGACTGACAGGTGAACTGAATAGCTGGCTATGACTAGTAGAACTCTATATAAGACATTGAATTGCTATTATTAAAAACCATTGCCATTGTGCCATGCTAATGTGGTAGTACCATACAAGATGGTCCTACTAATTTATGCCACAAATTATGTACACATCGCGTTTTATATTTTGTTTTCTTTTTTTTCTGCAAGAGTTTCTCTGCTGAGTCGAGAGTTGAATCTGTAAGTATTGATGCTGGTGAATCCAAAGTACGCTCGAGTCAAGTGGTGAAAACCAATAAAAAACGAGGCTGTTTGTTTGATTATTTGGCGTTTTATGGCGCAAAACAATTAGGCTATCTGCGCTACAACGAGGTTAGCTTCCACAGCATATCTGATATCAATAACAACGGGATAGAGCACAGTGATGTTTGCTTTCTTTTCGAGCATCTTTGATGAGTGGTACATGGACACAACGTTGTAGTAACCAGTGATGCAAAAGAGGCTTGGAGCTACGGTAAATTCAAGAAAGAGTCCCGATCGACATTTACGCTGACCCAGAGGCTTTGGGCAAACAGAACTGTAGCACCATGGCAGCTGAACTTATACAAAAATAACCGGATGAACACTTTGTTATTCCATGTACTACACAGTAGAATTCGGTATACGATACATTCGTTCGTACCGAGAGTGATATAACGAAGAAAGAAGGTTCGGTCAATAAAGAGTGTGATCAGCTGGCCGTCGGTTATTTAAACACTTCGGACAAAAATTTCTTCAAAAAACGTGTAGTCGTCGTGCGACTTGTAGCACACGTACTTGGTTCACCATAAAGTGAAGCTAAGTTCTGTAGAGGGTTACTGGTACCAACACTTCCCGAATGTTTGACAAAGTCGAGAAACCTTGATGATAGCCTCGGTAGTTCAAACTCGTTTTGACTAACTCGAACGAGGGGAGAGAAACTGTAAAACAAATGATGATTTAAATAAATTACAGAAGATGGAAGGTGGTGGTAAGGAAGGCTCAGTAAGTGTTTATTTAAGTGATTTTTCTACGTCATTTTTGAGCATCGCAAGAAGTGACAAAGAGTACTTTTTCACACGCTTTAAACAACAAGCAAAATCCGCAAGTAATACTTTCAAAACTACCAAGTATCAAAAGGAATCTGTTCCTGAAGAGAGAACCGTCTACTTCAAAAGATGTGGAACCGAGTTTGTTTCCTTCACCAGCTTTCAACTCTCTCTTCATTCACTTCAATGCGTCAGTTCCACCGAATGTAACTACAGAGGTCCCCCGCTAGTACAGCGGTATGTCTTTGGATTTTCAACGCAAAATCAGGGGTTCGATTCCCCTCGGTGGGCTCAGCAGATAGTCCGACGTGGCTTTGCTATAAGAAAACACACACGCGTAACTACATAGTGAATTTTCTCAAAAGACACCTTAAAGCATAAAAAAATAATTAAACTGACGGATCGAGAAGCTGATGCTACTGAAATGGAATAGTAAATTAAAACAGTAATAAAATTCAACAAAGAATAACGGATGCAATGTCTTCCAATACGAGATATTTATTATTTTATAGCGTCTTGATCGTCCGTGGCATAACAGAATGTTTTTGGACTTACAACGCTAGAAACCGAGTTTCGATATCCTTGGTGGGCAGAGCACAGATAGCCCATTGTGTAGCTTTGTGCTTAACTACAAACAACAACATATCGCCTTATTAGCTCTTTTATTATTGTTATTATTACTGTCATCATATTCATTTATTTTTTGACGCTGTATTTTTTCAGTGCTGTCATTGGGTGTATCGAAGGCTGATGGTTTGTTTGTTTTGAATTTCGCGCAAAACCACCCGAGGGCTATCTAATCTAGCCGTCTCTAATTTAGCAGTGTAAGACTAGAGGGAAGGCAGCTAGTCATCGTCACCCACTGCCAACTCGTAGGCTTCTCTTTTCCAATGAATAGTGGGATTGACCATCATTTTATAGCGCTCCCACGGCTGAAAATGCGAGCATGTTTGGTGTTATGAGAATTCGAACCCGCGACCCTCGGATTAAGAGTCCAATGTCTTAACCACCTAATCATGCCGGGCCATCGAAGTTTGTATGGCTAGGCTGTTCTGAAAAGTCAGTATTATGTTATAGTATAGGTATTTCTGTTACTCTAGTAAATTTGCGTTTTTCATTTTTACATTATCCATTGACAAAAACATTACCGTTAAAAATGTCATTTTCAAAAGTAGCAGTAGCAGTAGCGCCACTATATTTATAAAGACGTAGCGACCTGGGGAATGGACATTTTAAAATACGAATTGCCATTATTCGTTAGTTGATTTATCTGCAATGGTCACCTTATCTCTTGGGCCCGGCATGGCCAAGTGTGTTGAGGCGTGCGACTCTTAATTTGAGGGTCGCGGGTTCATATCCCTGTCGCACCAAGCATGCTCGCCCTTTCAGCCGTGGGGGCGTTATAATGTTACGATCAATCCCACTATTCGTTACGTTAGTAAAAGAGTAGCCTAAGAGTTGGCGGGGGATGGTGATGACTAGCTGCCTTCCCTCTAGTCTTACACTGTTAAATTAGGGACGGCTAGCGCAAATATCCTTCGTGTAGCTTTGCGCGAAATTCAGAAATAAATACATAGCGACCACAGTAGCGCCATATTTTCTTTGTCCATTGAAGAAGTAGCGCACACACAACTACGTTCGTATACTTTTTAAACAACCTAACACACAGTGTCATCTAACGAACATACAGATTAAATATTTCAGTAGAACTTTTTAATAATATCAAGTATCCACCAGAGTACAACGAAGAAATGTTCCACAAATATTTGTTATCATCTTTATTCCCATTAGACGTATCGAATGATGCATTTAAATAGCGCTATTTAAAGGAACGATGTAAATGTTCTGCCCTGCAGGTATGCGTGAGAATGTCACAACTTCGGTTGTGCAACTTATATCGACGGTTTGAATTTGTTACTCACCGCTGGGCATCTATAACATAGAGACGTCTAGCTACATTACGTAAAAAGGCCTAAAACAAAATTTAGTTTTCGTTTTTTGCAGGATTTGATTGATTAGATATGCAATTATGAAAAAAATATCTGTTCAATATTCAGTGTTTTAAATAACAAGTAAATTGGGCTATAGCATTATCACGTTTTCTGACAGGAAATTCAGTTTGCCCTATTATTTATATGCAAAAACGGCTCGTTTGGGCTGAGAAAACACTTTTACATAGAAGAGCGAACAACGTTTCGACCTTCTTCGGTCATCGTCAGGTTCACAAAGAAAGAGGTAACTGACCGGAAGCTGACCACATGTTTGAAAGGGGTTGTGTAACTGTGTGTCGAAATGTAGAGGGCGGTATTAGATGTTTGAATATATAATTTTATTTATTTTATTTTATTAATATAGGTATAAAGGCGTTCCTTTATATTGGTTTATTTTGGGTTTAAGTTGTTGTATAAGTAAGGCTTCTTTAATTTTGCGTTTGTTTATGTTTGTTTCTTTATTTAGTATTTGAGTGTTTTCTATGGTTATTTTGTGTTTATTTGACTTGCAGTGTTCGAAAACGTGTGAAGGTGACTTTTTATGTTCTTTGAATCTGGTTTCCATTTTCTACTTGTTTCTCAATATAGAAGTCGTGGCAGTTATCACATTGTATTTTATAAATAATGTTGGTGTGGTGTTTGTCAGTGTAGTTTTACATAGTATAGACCTCAGTTTTGTGCCGGGTTTTGAATAAATTTGGTATTAATTGGAATGTCATATTTTGTTACTAATTTTGCCAAATGTTGGTTATTTGTTTGCTGATGTCAGGAATATATGGTATACAGCAGTATATGGTTTCGTGGTTTTTTGATTCGTGAGCTGTATTTACTTTAGTTGGTTGATTTTGCTTTCTGTCTAGGTGGGTGCGTATAATGTTTTCTACGGTTTGTGGAGGAAACTTATTGATGTTGATGAAGTATTGTTTTATTTTGTCTAATTCATCATTAATTTTATCTGGTGAGCATAGTTTTATGGCTGTGTTTATTTGGTTTCTTAGTATGTTGAGTTTTTGTTTTGTTTCATGTGCTGAGTCCCAAGAAATGTATAGTCCAGTATGGGTGATTTTCGGTGGATTTCTGTTTGAAATTGTGTATCAGTTCTTGTAATTTTGAGGTTAAGAAATGATATTTGATTGTTTTCTTCCTGTTCATATGTGAAGTTGATGTTGGGATGTATAGAGTTAATGTGATTGAAAAAATTAAGTATGTGTTCTGTAGATTTGAATCCCGCAACCGTGTCATCTACATATCTGTACCAGTACAGTGGTGGATGTAATGCTGTGTTAATTGCTTGTGTTTCAACTTGTGTCATAAAAATATTGGCTAGAACTGGTGATACTGGGTTGCCCATGCTTAGGCCATTTGTTTGTATATAGTTTTGGTTGTTGAACATGAAGTTTGTCTTTATCGTGGTGAATTCTATGAGGGTTGCTAACTGGTTACTGGGAATTTCTATAGTTGGGTTAGGGTCTCGGATATAGAGTTCTAAGGCTATCTTGCAGGCTTCAGTGGTTGGAACTTCTGTAAAGAGGGATATAACATCGAAACTGGCCATTAAGGCTTTATGATTAAGTTGATTTAGATTAGACTTGAAATTAAAAGAGTCTTTGATAAATGAGCTGGCTGATGTTACATATTTGGAGAATGCCCATGCTATGTATTTACCAAGGTTGTAATTAAACGATTCATATGTGGACATTATTGGTCGTAATGGACAATCTGGTTTATGAGGTTTGGGGATGCCGTATATTTGCGGTGTGCGTGAGTCGGTTTTACGTAGGTAGGAATAAAGTGTTTGTGAAATTGTGTTGGCTTTTTTTCATTTGTAGTAGTAATTTGTTCAGTTGCGTCTCGTGTGTCTTTGTTGGATTTGTGTGTATTGGTTTAAATTTGTTCGTGTCTGATAGGATGTTATTCATTTTGGATGTATTCATTCGTGTTCATTATGACTATAGCGTTACCTTTATCTGCTTTTAGAATTTTATGTTTTGTCTTGTTTTAGGTTTTAATGGAATTAATGTCTCTTTTTGTAAGGTTGTTTTTCAGTTTTCTGTTTTGTGAAATTATGTTGATGGTTTTGTGAGAAAATTCTTTGAAAAAATCGTTTAAGATGTTGTTTTTAGGTGTTTCTGGAAAATATAAATTTGTAATTTTACCTGGGAAGTTTGGCTGTTGGATGTCAATAAAATTATCTAAGTTGTCTTCTTTCTGTTGGTTGTTTTGGTTGTTTCCTTGTTTTTGTTCTCTGTAGAAAGTATCACAAGTCTCCTGGCTAGGTCTTCTAAACATGTTTTGATTTCTATGGTTGGAATGTACCTAGGTGCTATAGCGAAGTTGAGTCCTTTGTTAAGTAGTTGTTTCTCGTCTGTGTTTAATTGACGGTCGGATCTGTTAATTATGAGGTTAGTCAACGGTTTGTCGTTTTGTGTCTTTTCTGTTGTTTGCATCTTAGTTTTTCTAGTTTTTTGTTGTGGCAGATCTTTTTTGTCTCTGTCGTTTTAGTATTGATTTGGTTTATGTTTCGTTGTATAAGTCCGTAAATCTCTGGTTTAATGCAGCATGCCAGTTGATGGTCTAGATTCATTTTTTGTTTTTTGTAAGTCATGTAGTTCTTTGTATTTTGTGTTCAACATGGCTTTCAGTAGTTTTCTGTAAATTTTGGATAATGTTTGTGTATGTATTAAAATTTTTTGAAAGTTTTACCTTTACAAAATTAGGGGTTAGTTGTTCTTTTCTACATTGTTGAATAAAATAAATGTCATTTCTTCTATTAATAATTCGTTGGTTTAAATTCCTTAGTTTCTTAACGATCGTGTGAGCGTGTACTGTTATTAGTGGTGTACGGTATGCTAGTTCAGACATAATGGTAACAGATAAGTACAAATACACTAAGAAAAACACAAAAACTTACACTTCTCGTACAGTCGCCGTGATGAAATAATAATCAGTGATGACGAGAAACCCACTTGTTGGGAAATTTATATGCAAAAACGGCTCGTTTGGGCTGAGAAAACACTTTTACATGGAAGAGCGAACAACGTTTCGACCTTCTTCGGTCATCGTCAGGTTCTAGCCAATATTTTTATGACACAAGTTGAAACACAAGCAATTAACACAGCATTACATCCACCACTATACTGGTACAGATATGTAGATGACACGGTTGCGGGATTCAAATCTACAGAACACATACTTAATTTTTTTCAATCACATTAACTCTATACATCCCAACATCAACTTCACATATGAACAGGAAGAAAACAATCAAATATCATTTCTTAACCTCAAAATTACAAGAACTGATACACAATTTCAAACAGAAATCCACCGAAAAATCACCCATACTGGACTATACACTCCTTGGGACTCAGCACATGAAACAAAACAAAAACTCAACATACTAAGAAACCAAATAAACACAGCCATAAAACTATGCTCACCAGATAAAATTAACGATGAATTAGACAAAATAAAACAATACTTCACCAACATCAATAAGTTTCCTCCACAAACCGTAGAAGACATTATACGCACCCACCTAGACAGAAAGCAAAATCAACCAACTAAAGTAAATACAGCTCACGAATCAAAAAACCACGAAACCATATACTGCTGTATACCATATATTCCTGACATCAGCAAACAAATAACCAACATTTGGCAAAAATTAGTAACAAAATATGACATTCCAATTAATACCAAATTTATTCAAAAACCCGGCACAAAACTGAGGTCTATACTATGTAAAAACTACACTGACAAACACCACACCAACATTATTTATAAAATACAATGTGATAACTGCCACGACTTCTATATTGGAGAAACAAGTAGAAAAATGGAAACCAGATTCAAAGAACATAAAAAGTCACCTTCACGCGTTTTCGAACACTGCAAGTCAAATAAACACAACATAACCATAGAAAACACTCAAATACTAAATAAAGAAACAAACATAAACAAACGCAAAATTAAAGAAGCCTTACTTATACAACAACTTAAACCCAAAATAAAGGAACGCCTTTATACCTATATTAATAAAATAAAATAAATAAAATTATATATTCAAACATCTAATACCGCCCTCTACATTTCGACACACAGTTACACAACCCCTTTCAAACATGTGGTCAGCTTCCGGTCAGTTACCTCTTTCTTTGTGAACCTGACGATGACCGAAGAAGGTCGAAACGTTGTTCGCTCTTCTATGTAAAAGTGTTTTCTCAGCCCAAACGAGCCGTTTTTGCATATAAATTTCTCAACAAGTGGGTTTCTCGTCATCACTGATTATTGCCCTATTATTGTTCTTTGCTGAACATTCTTCCATCGACTGTTTACATTTCATGATTCACTTAAATATATTGACTATTTACACAGTCAATCTTCACTTCAATACATTGTTTCCTTCATAAGGTTCTAAAATATTAATATATACGAAGCTTTCCCATCCGCTTCTTTAAGTTATCCGCAAGAGTCTCGTAGATATATGTAAACTACACTTAAATAAGTCACTCATGGGTGTACTGTCATTGCCATGGCAACATTTCCAAGAGCACATCGCTCTTGTTCTTATTTTCACCTATTCGTTACTATAATCTGCTTGATTATATTAGCTAAAACGTTTTGCTTAATACGTAGTTCACATGGCTACCAAGGGGTTCCAGTGCAATGGCATTTGTTCAGGTATTCAAGTATCTATTACTACAATGCTCTATTTGCTTTTTTATTAGTTAAAACTTTGTATTCAATACTTGATTAACTTGGCTGCCAAGATGTACGGTGCTAGATGTTTATTTCCAAGTATCCATTACCACAATGATTTATTTACCGTTTTATATTTATTGAAACTATACACTCAGTGCGCGACGAGTGTGCGAGGCAGTAGCTTATAATACTGAACCGAGTACAATATTTTATCAACATTTCCTTTCGAATTTTCTTAGAATATTGATAAGTCGAAGAGATTCTAAACTAGCAGTAGACAAGAAGCAAGTGAAATAATATAGATTATTTCAATATATGTCACAGAATAGATACAGTTTTAATTTCAGCCCTTAGTTCTCAAGTAACTTAAACGAACCTTACCTAAAATTATATATATATATATGAATTTGATTGTTGTCTTCTTATATCGTAAAAACACTTAGTTTCGCAAACTTAGTCAATGTGCTCGGAATTCGCTCTGGTGTATACGTAATACACGAAGAGGTAAAAATGTAAGCAGTTAGTAACGTGTTTGGTATAGCTTACCCGTATGTCTCTAAAAAATGACACGTCAGAAGTGACAACTGTTTCAAATACTGGTGAAAGTAATTTTAGTTTTTTACTGGTACAGATGTACAGTTTCTATTTACCCCCTCCATCTAGTCATACACATTTTATATAAATTTGCAACTGCTAGTTTATGAAAAACGAAACTACAACATTGAAATATATATCTTTTGATAGAAACAACTAGTACAGTTAATATGAATAAAAAAGTAAATGTTTTAAGTTTGATTTCCAACCATTTTATGCAGATTGAAAGGGCCACTAAACTCTGTGAATATCTGTAACAAACAAGAAATTTCACCTCAAAACTTTAAAACGTAAACTAACATTTTGAAATACGTGTAAAAACTAAAACAAAATTTTTTCAACGTTGTACAAAGTGTAGTGCAAAAAAAGTTACTTTTGAAGAGTTGTTATTTATGTAGTAATATGCAACATATATAAATATACTAGCAGTCTGTTGCCTGTCCATGCAACTACTTTCCAAGGTGTTAATAGATATTCACCAAAATCGGTATGAAGGTACGTCAGGTTCATGCAGAGGTACACGCAAATTTTCAGTTCTGAGATTCTTTTTTGTGGGTGTTTTTTACCACCACTTTGCTTCGTGTAGATGGACTGCCACCAAATTTTGTTGGTATGTTCAATGAATCCATGGGGAGACAGACGCAAATAATATGAGACGCAGTTAATATGAATAAAAAAGTAGATATTTTAAGTTTGATATCCAACCATTTTATGTAGATTAAGGGAGAATCAAGAAGCGCCCCACTGACTGGCGGTAGAGCCTGAATAGCATAACGCCAGACAATAAAGATAAAAATTGTCACGATAAGTGAAACACAAAATGATCTTGACAAAGCTATTTGTTAGAACTCCGTACTGGACAATGCTGTCTTAATTTTACGACAGCTTTAAATATCATTCATACATGTATATTAAATAGGAAAAGTAATCTTGTCATGGCCATGTTTCACGTTATATTTTCTACTCATGATTTTTAAGCAACAAATTATTCTTTGCTATGTTAAACATTTCTGAAGAAATATCGTATCATAGTACCCCTTAGTAATCAAGTATTGAATACAAGTTTTAACGAAATAACAAAGTAAATGAAGCATTGTAGTCATGGATACTTGAAAACCTGAACAAACATCGTAGCATCGTAACCCTTGGCAGCCAAGTTAATCAAGTATTAAATTCAAGTTTTAACGAAATAACAAAGTAAATGAAGCATTGTAGTCATGGATACTTGAAAACCTAAACAAACATCGCAGCATCGTAACCCTTGGCAGCCAAGTTAATCAGCTACTGGGTACAAAACCTTATAATGTGTTAACGAGATGTCCACAATATGCCACTCTGCCGCTTTTGTAGACTTACAACACTGGAATCCGGTTTTCAATACCCGTGATGGTCAGAACACAGATAGCCCATCGTGTAGCCTTGTGCTCAATTACAAACAAACGTGTTCATATAAATATATACATTTGTGGAGAAGAGATTATATGACTGTACTTGTAACGGCTGTATAATTCCGCCGAGCAAATGATTATTCTAAGATACACTTACAGTAAGGTAGAAAATTTTAATTATATAAATCTATGTTGGGCATCTATATAACAGAAATTCACAAGATATATCGGCTTAACTTCAAAGCTGAAAACACCAAGGAACTTATGTGTTGAGCGTTTGTGTTTATTATTTTTAACCTCAAGTGATTTCAGCGATAAGTCTGTTGGCTTTCGAGATTAAAACTCGATTTCGATAACTGCAGTGGGCATAGCACAGGTATCCCATTCTGTATTTATGCGCTTAGCAACAAACGAACCAATTTATATTCTTAAAATATCGCTTCCCTCACCATGCAGTATGAGAAAATATCTTAAAACCATTAATAGGGCGTAAATCCGATTTGTTGCACTTTAACTAATAATAATAAATTGGAACCTAATTACAATAAGGTGTAATAAAAAAACTGACCAAAGCTATGTGCCTCTCAAGAAGATGAGAAGCTTTCTAATCTTAGCATCTTGACCCTTGTATCTCCACCGATGGGTTAGCGGTAATATAATGTTTAGGAACAACAAGGGACCTGTTGGTCTATCTCGGCTTTCCCATCATCTCAGCCAAGCTAAAACTATTAAATAAATACATTTAAAAAATTAAAGCTAAACCTCATCATTTACATATTCATCAAGCAATCTTTTAAACTAATTCAAATTTACTGCCTCCACAACATCTGAAGTTAACCCATTCCATAGCCCAACTACCCTATTTGAAACATAATTAACAGCGAAAATTATAGAACGCAAATACAGATTTGGACAAGATAGATGAAGCCATCTTCAGCTAAGACGATATTATGAAAAATGTTGATGCATCAATTCATTTCACAAACTTAAACTCTTTGTTTCAAAAGAAAACAATTTTCAGGATCTCAATCTCTCATCATATGACAAACCCTCTAGCCCAGGTACCATTTTATTAACCCTCCTCTAAATCCTTTCCAACAATTCAGTGTGTCTCTTAAGGTGAGGAGCCAAAGACTGAACTCAATATTCCAAATGTGGCCTGAACAGTGACCTATACAATGCAATTATAACCTCTTTAAACCTCTATTCAATATTTTCTGTAGATACAACCTGAAATCCTATTTGTACTACCACTAGCAACTTTGAAAGTAAAAAGCTTAACCTCCTCTTGTATTTCTGCTGTAATTTCCCACAATTTATAACTCTGTTTGTCTATTTCTTCAACTTCAGTTAGGATAGCCTCCAGCTTTTGCTCCAACCTGCAAACTCTACATATAAAATGAAGATTCTCACTACTAGCTTCTTTAAAAGTACATACTAGTCTAGAGTTCCAACAAAAAACCCATTCATTGCATCTATCGCGCCAAACAAACTGGGAAAGCTTTAATTCTCCCAATTAGTCTTAACAATTCTATTATTTGCAGAATTAAAATAAACACTCGCTACTATGATTAAATGCCAGTAGCCTGTGGTTAACACTGTTAGGCCTACGTTTGACAATTGACTAGTTTGAAGACTGTAATTATTAAATAAAACAATATATTAAATTTATTTTATAGTCTCACTGCAAGTTTAATTATAACTAAGTCTAATCTAACGTTATACGATACGTTACAATCTTACTAAATCTAGTTGTTATTTTGTCATTCAATTCTGCTTTGAAAAGATAACAATAATAAAGTAAAATAACATTCAAAAATCAACAATATTATAATAACTTAGCTTTTCAATTAGCCCCTTATAACACTACATCCAGGATTCAATTCCCCGTGGTTGACAAAAGCGCAGATAGCATATTATATAGCTTCGCACTAAAACAAATGAGTCTTGTAAATATACCATTTGCAAATTTTTTATGATCATATATCTCACTGCCTTTTAACAATTAAAACTGGTAATTCTAATTTTCCTATTAAAATATCTAAAAGTAATACCAGTTAACTAAACTATTTTGAAACTGCGAGATAAAAACGATGTCAAAACTGTAAACACTTATCTTTATCCATAGTTTTATTTTTGTTATCACCCTAAATGCTGTATCTAATGCTTCTAACCTTGGAAATTTACTTTTTAAAGTCAGATCATACCACTGTCAATATCTTTGTTTCGTATTTCAAACATAGCAGCATATTACATGCTAATGGTTAAGGCGTTCAATTCGCAGGATTGAAACCTTTTTCGACCACATTAGCCTTTTCAGCCTTAGACGCGTTATAATATATCTGTCAATTCTACTATTCTATGGTTAAGAGTGGGCGGCTGGTAAGTGTTGACTCTAACCTTTAAACTTAGAGGCGCTAGTGCAGACAGCCTTGCACGGAAATTCAACAAACAGCAGTACAACAATAGACAAACTCTCTATTGGACCTACTTGACAGTGCCCGTGACCCAAAGTGACCTGGAAAGATATATATGGAACTTCTGTTTTCACGTTTTTGCATAAGTGCCTTCAACGAAAATGTTTTAGTCATTTTAAATGAACTGGGCAAGAATTGAGTTGTATTCATTAAAAATTACACCGTTGATAGTTTTCAGTTTTTTACAGTGTGATTAACTTTCATTATTTTGGTTAACTTTAAATAATTTTGTGATTTAAAAAAAACTTTTGTTCTCTTTGAAGAAAAGTTTAATAGAACATCATTTTCTGGTATTTGGTAATTACCTCCTCTTCGGCCCGGCATGGCCAAGCGTGTTAAGGCGTGCGACTCGTAATCTGAGGGTCGCAGGTTCGCATCCCCGTCACGCAAAAATGCTCGCCCTTTCAGCCGTGGAGGCGTTATAATGTGACCGTCAATCCCACTATTCGTTGGTAAAAGAGTAGCCCAAGAGTTGGCGGAGGATGGTGATATCTAACTGCCTTCCCTCTAGTCTTACACTGCTAAATTAGGGACGGCTAGCACAGATAGCCCTCGAGTAGCTTTGTGCGAAATTAAAAGAAAAACAAAACAAATCTCCTCTTCCCTATATCGTTAGCCCTTACGTGCACAGCAAAAACTGCATCATTGCCAGTTCCCTTCATTATATCTCTCAGTTTTGTCTTCTACCTGTGCCCCAGGTGAATATTTTTAATTAAACTTCATTTCTTGAGTATTCATGGGTTTAGTGAGATGTATTTCTTCTTTTTTAACAGATTTGTTGTTTTTACTTAGATGGGATTTGTTATGAATTTTATAGTTCGTAGTTTAGAAATTACTTGGTTGGATTAGAGGCCCTTTGTTTTTTCTAGCCTAGGAACCAATCTTTAATTAATACGGTACTGATTAAAACACAAAATGAAAGTTTTACAAACTAAATTAGTTGCCTTTAGTAGGACTATTAACCAGAGGGGATACATTCAGCAAACACCAACGAAATCAATAAATGTTTCAAGAAAATACCCTATTTTCAACATAATCCAAATCTGCTATTTACGCAGAAGAAATAAAATTCCGCACCAAATTGTTTGCCATGAAAGCAGTGCATTATATATATTGACATCAGAACAAAGATGTCTGAAAAAATCACCAGGCTCGGAAAAGCTTTTATAAAAAACGGCTCTTTCGGGTAAAACTTCCCTGTAAAATATTTACAGTGCAAGGTTTACACATTATGTTCAGCTATTAAAGCGTAGAGTTAATATTTAGACACGTACGTATATACAGCTAAGCCTTTCGCAAATGTGTTACGGTATGTACTTAATATGACGATTTATTCCTTTGTCTTGTGGAACGATGCTTTATAGCATTCTAGCTAATCCCACTAGAATTTTTTAATCCATAGAAAACATAGGTAAGTGTCATCTTTCGATATCAAATGTTGTGAGAAACGCTCATAACATGAAAAGAAAGATTCTGAAAGTTTACGTTTTGAAGTTCCGAGAAGTTATTGTTTTTGTTGGTATATTGTTTGATAATATCGTAGCACGTTTCTTATAAAAAAGAAAGTGAATTCATTTCTCTCTAGGCACAATTCTTCAATGTCAAAGTTTGAGCAAAATCTCCTAATAGTGTTTGTATGATATCATAACTGTCCACTTTATTAAATAATCTCACTGGTCAGTCACTTAAAATGCATCACAATTTGAAGTCGGTAACCTGCAGATAACAGTTATGAAGCCGAACCTAACATTTATTAATCCATTTATAAAATATAGTTTACTTTCATGGGCTACTCTTTGTCAATGAAAGTGGGATTGAGCCTCACAGTATAACGCCCCCACACCTGAAAGAGCGAGCATATTTAGTGTGACATGGATTCGAACCCGCGACCCACTGATTATAAGTCGAGCGCTCCAACTACCTGACCATTCCGAGCCTCACTAAATGAAATTTGGCAAAACACCTTTGATATTTATATTCCTCGTTTGTTTGTTTGTTTTTGGATTTCGCACAAAGCTACACGAGGGCTATCTGCGCCAGCCATCTCTAATTTAGCAGTGTAAGACTATAGGGAAGGCAGCTAGTCATCAACACCCACCGCCAACTCTTGGGTTGCTTTTTTACCAACGAATAGTAGGATTGACCGTCCCTTTATAACGCCCCCACGGTTGAAAGGACGAGCATGTTTGGTGGGACGGGGATTCAGACTCGCGACCCTTGGACTACGAGTCGAGTGCCTTAATCACCTGGCCATGCTAGGCCTATATTCTTCGTAACAGATGTTAAAGAAACTTGTGGTTCATTAATGTGTTTTTGAGTAGTTTGGTCGCCATTTTGAAACCTTGTCTTTAAACATATTTGCTCTTTCAGCTTTGGGGTGTTATAATGTGACGATTAATCTCAGTATTCGTTAACAGATAGTAGTCGAAGGGTTGGCGGAGGGCGATGTTGACTAGCTATCTTCCCTCTAACTTACCACATGAAAATTAAAACGACTACTCGAGAATTTTTGCGCGAAATTCTACAAACAAACAAAGCATCTGAATCTTGTTCATAGTGAGTAGGAACACTTGTGAAACTCAAGTATAAGACTTACTGGACCATAAAACAAAATTGTTTTGTGGGTAAGTAGAAAATTAGTTTCTAAAAAAACAGAAAAATTTATTTCATAAGAAAATAATCAGTCTGATATTTTCATTAAGAACAAACATATGAACTTTTCGTTCAGTAGAATAATTCATTTCTTTATAACCATATAATATCCTCAAGCGCACGTGATTGATACTTAACTCTGAGTTATTTTATGACTTGTTTGTAAGGCATAGCTTCTTCTCAACCCAGCTGAGCCTCCTTTAGCTAAAACAAATTCTTAAATATACTGTTTACAAACTTTCTTCCCAACCACAATAGTCAGCGTCTGAATCAATTATTTATCCTAACCTGATTGTAAACAAACTTTCTTCCCAACCACAATAGTCAGCGTCTGAATCAATTATTTATCCTAACCTGATTGTAAACAAACTTTATTCCTAACCACAATAGTCAGCCACACATGTCTGAATCAATTATTTATCCTAACCTGATTGTAAACAAACTTTATTCCTAACGAAATCATCCCCCAGTACCACACCAATATGTCTGCGGATTCTCACTGCTAACAACCGGGTTTCGATACCTGCTGTGGGCAGAATACAGATATCCTTTTATGTAGCGTTGTGCTTTTCGACCTCAAACATGAAAAAAAACAACAACACAAAAACCCTTACCACGTTGTGGGACGAATTTCTTCCTACCCGTCTGACATAGGAGGTGTGACCCAACCGTACTTGTCGTGAGTTTTTACGAGACTACGAAAGGACGCTTCCGCTAATTTTCGACTAAACTCTTTCCCACTCTTACACTTCCGAGGAATTCGTCCTTGACCTTTCACTAAACTGGCGGCAAACTGCATGACCACGGCCTCCACAGTGTAAGCGCTAGCCCATCCCCGTGGGGTCAGGAGTTCCATACATATTGCTCCGCCGTCCATCACGAACCCCTTCTCTATGAGAGGAGAAATAACGCGCATAAAAGGCGGGGCGAAGGGAAAAGTATCTGGAAACGTGACATTGAGAAGAACGTACGATGTCCCTGTCTCTTGCATGTCTTTATAGAACGCAGACTCTGGATCAATCTGGAATAGCTTTATGTTCCATTCGTACAAGTTGTCGTCCACTAACTCAGCAGAAAACGGGGGTTCTTTAACGCTTTGTGAAGCTTTGCAGATCTCGTGGAATTCTTTCATAAGCCTCCGCGTTCTGATAGCGTGACTATTTTGCGTTACAGTTTCAGTGATAATGCTGCTGGTGTCTTTGGCACTAGTACTGGAAGACGACTTGGACTTAAAGAAACCATTAGTCGAATGGCTGCGATGTCCTTTGCTAGCTGCAGATCCACCATCTGCCGGACTGACTTTGGAATCACGGCGAGAACTTCGTGGACTCGTACAATGATTCAGGAATCTTCGAGTGGACGTTGGGTGAGTTGGGGAGCCACTTTCGTGACGAGTTCTTTCTTGGTCGTCTCCATCTCTTTCCGACGAACGAAAAGGTTTTTTCAAAGCAGTGGCCATATTAAATTTTGCAGCTCAGGTCAGCACATGCTCAAGAGTAAGATTTCAGTGTCACTTGGTCACACAGCTAGATTTGCTTTCTTTGTTTTTTTCACGGAGGCGTATCTGTTAACCAGGGAAAAAACAGTGTTTTGTATTTAAAATAAATTAAAAATAACACAAACGAACAACTCGAAAACATTTTGTAAATGAATATTTTATCTTACAAACTTACAATATTTTCAGAAGTTAGTCAAACCTGTTATCTCAAACTCTTAACTTTGATCCATTATTTGGAAAAACAAAACAAAAACTGTGTTAAGAAATACTTATAGCAACTTTGTTTTCTGTTTACATAAATCTTCCGAAGAACGACTGAAGTAGAGGTGGATCGTTATACTAATAATGAAATACACACTTCATTTGTAGATCGTAATACTGATAATGAAATACTCACTTCATTTGTAGATCGTGATACTGATAATGAAATACACACTTCATTTGTGGATCGTCATACTGATAATGAAATACACACTTCATTTGTGGATCGTCATACTGATAATGAAATACACACTTCATTTGTGGATCGTCATACTGATAATGAAATACACACTTCATTTGTGGATCGTCATACTGATAATGAAATACACACTTCATTTGTGGATCGTCATACTGATAATGAAATACATACTTCATTTGTGGATCGTCATACTGATAATGAAATACATACTTCATTTGTGGATCGTCATACTGATAATGAAATACACACTTCATTTGTGGATCGTGATACTGATAATGAAATACACACTTCATTTGTGGATCGTCATACTGATAATGAAATACACACTTCATTTGTGGATCGTGATACTGATAATGAAATACACACTTCATTTGTGGATCGTCATACTGATAATGAAATACACACTTCATTTGTGGATCGTGATACTGATAATGAAATACACACTTCATTTGTGGATCGTGATACTGATAATGAAATACACACTTCATTTGTGGATCGTCATACTGATAATAAAATACACACTTCATTTGTAGATCGTCATACTGATAATGAAATACACACTTCATTTGTGGATCGTGATACTGATAATGAAATACACACTTCATTTGTGGATCGTCATACTGATAATGAAATACACACTTCATTTGTGGATCGTGATACTGATAATGAAATACACACTTCATTTGTGGATCGTCATACTGATAATGAAATACACACTTCATTTGTGGATCGTGATACTGATAATGAAATACACACTTCATTTGTGGATCGTGATACTGATAATGAAATACACACTTCATTTGTGGATCGTGATACTGATAATGAAATACACACTTCATTTGTGGATCGTCATACTGATAATGAAATACACACTTCATTTGTGGATCGTCATACTGATAATGAAATACACACTTCATTTGTGGATCGTCATACTGATAATGAAATACATACTTCATTTGTAGATCGTGATACTGATAATGAAATACACACTTCATTTGTAGATCGTGATACTGATAATGAAATACACACTTCATTTGTGGATCGTCATACTGATAATGAAATACACACTTCATTTGTGGATCGTCATACTGATAATGAAATACACACTTCATTTGTAGATCGTGATACTGATAATGAAATACACACTTCATTTGTGGATCGTCATACTGATAATGAAATACATACTTCATTTGTAGATCGTGATACTGATAATGAAATACACACTTCATTTGTGGATCGTGATACTGATAATAAAATATACACTTCATTTGTAGATCGTGATACTGATAATGAAATACACACTTCATTTGTGGATCGTCATACTGATAATGAAATACACACTTCATTTGTGGATCGTCATACTGATAATGAAATACATACTTCATTTGTAGATCGTGATACTGATAATGAAATACACACTTCATTTGTGGATCGTGATACTGATAATAAAATATACACTTCATTTGTAGATCGTGATACTGATAATAAAATACACACTTCATTTGTAGATCGTGATACTGATAATAAAATACACACTTCTTTTCGACATTAAACACCAGTTTTTTTCTTTCTATTTACTTGTGTAGGCCTTAATAATACATCTTAACCTAGTTTCACGGGTATGGATAGAACCTGATTTATCCAACTGCACTAAAAGATTAAAACTACTCCAATATGAAAACAGTTCATACTCATGACGGAAGCGCTGGAGTTACTAGTGTTACCATACGTCACGATACTTCATTGTGCATCAACCTAATTTTGTGTATTTTGTTTCCACAAAGTCCAACTACAGGATAATCGAAACAGATACGTCTATCTTCTAATACGTCTGTCAACCAAAAGTTATAAACTTGTCTCATCTCTTTGTACGCTCTATTTATGTTACTTTAAAAGGTTTTCCAAACATGTCAATTACTTCTCTCTCGTGGTTTTCGACTAAATTTACTTTCAACTGACATTAAAACCAATCTTTTCCAGTTTGACTAATTTTATAATACAATTCACTCAGGTATAAATGGAGCCGCAGTGTATGACGACTGGACTATTCGTGTTACAGCAGTACTATAACAAATGTACATTTCAGTTTCTTCAGGAGTATCGAACACCTCACGTTCACCTCACGTTAGGTATCTAATAAATAATCGATTTGTGCAATCTTACTAATAAAACCAAATCAATATGTAATGAATTTTCAGTGTTATGAAAGACGTCTGATTTTGAATAAGTAAGACGAATCATAAACTGGACACAATCCATTAGTGCAAGAAAAAGATAAATATAACTCGTAAGAAAACGGAAACTGTTATTTTTTAATATAAACGTAACCGCAGAAAGTTTGTGTGTGTGTTTTCTTATAACAAAGCCACATTTGGCTATCTGCTGAGCACCCTGAGGGAAATCGAAACCCTGATTTTAGCGTTGTAAATCCGTAGACTTACCGCTGGACTGGCGGTGTGCCAACAGAAAGTTAAATAGCGTTGAGGCTGAAAAGTCGCGTGCATTGTTAGTGTGTTTAGAAGGATTTGCATCCAAACAAAAAGCACGCCGAAATTCACATAGTACACATAGAGTATAAAATAAAGCGTGCAAAACATTAAAGAATATAAAACTGAAGGCAAATTTCTGGTATTTTTATCTTAAGACAAAGTTATTAAAGTTGTCTACTACCGTTTGTAATTTTGAACAACTGAACAGAAGGAGGATGACCAGACAACAGCATCCATCAACAACATCCACTCTAACACATTACAGGTTAAAGTGAAAAGATACTTTTTGTAACGAATGAATTCAAATTCCAGAGCTCTGCGACAGAACCAACCCGTACCATGAAATTTATAAGATGACGAAAGCCAACAAATCGAACATGTTAGTTCTGAGTATTACTTACTTATCACACTGTGAACAATTAGTAAACAATTCTAATTTTATCTGATAAATATAAATATGAAATAGGAATAATAGGTACAAATACGATAAGAGTATATAATTGTAGTGAACTGTAGTGATTGTCGATAGTCTCACAAACACAACGGTGTTTGCTGCCCTCTAGTGGACGTATCCGTGGTTATATCTAAAATATTCTCTGAAACTAACGACATTGGCAAAAGCACATTTTGGAAGCTCGTAAAGACGGGTAAAGGACAGACTATGTAATTTTATCAACATAGGTGGTTACCTGTTTGTGGATTGATGTTAGCAAATAAACTTATAACAGAAAAGCATGCCTTTGAAAAACTATCGGCTATGTTGTTATATTTTAAACATATGTACTTCTGTATGTGTTTTTTATAGCAAAGCCACACTGGGTAATCTGCTGAGTCCACCGAGAGGAATTGAGTCCCTGATTTTAGCGTTGTAAATCCATAGACTTACCGCTGTACCAGCGGAGGATGTATACTTCTCTCCATAAATTTATAAATATACCTATAAGGATCATACACGCTTTTGATCTAATATCATAAGTAACTAATATTACTTAAGTTCCAAATATTACTTTCCATTTTTCACGTCTTTAGTTCTCCTAGTCTTTTATCTAAATTAGAAAAGCCTTCCTACACAATGGTTTATTTTTCTTTTAAAAACTTAGAAATGCAATATCCGAATAATAATTTTTAATTACATTGCTTTTACATAGTTTTGAAAAATATGCGTTTTTTTTCTTAATATTTGCTCTGCACAAGAATTATTTCTCTACCCAAGCCCTAAGAGTGAATAAATTCTAAAATAGGTTATCTGATTTTTGTTCTCCACAAAGTGCAAATTCTGGATTTTAACATTGTAAGTTTTAACATATTAGAAGACTAATTTTGAAATAATATAAATATATTTTTATCTGTTTTTCTTTAAACTTTTCACAAACCTACTCGAGCGCTACGTGCGTTAGCCGTTCTCAATTTTTAAGTTAAAGACTGAAAAGAGGCAGATAGAAAGCACCTTCCACAATCAACTATTGAGATACTCTAACCAATGAATAGTGGATATGACCAATAAATTATAACGCCTCACGACTTCACGGATGAGAATGCACAGATGACGTTTATAAAACAGGGCTTATAAACCCGGTTTCATTCGTAGTTGAGCGATTGTATGAAAAGTTAATTTTTGAAACATACAATGATAGTAGTAATGATTACATAGCAGTTGTCCTTTGTTATTTGAGATTAAAAAGCACAAAGCTACTCAATAGGCTATCTGTGGTCTGCCCACCACGAGTATTGAAACCTAGTTTCTTTCGTGTAAGTCCCCAGAAATACCGCTATGCCGCTGGAGGGCTACATAGCAGAAACTATTGAAAAGCTATTGATAATTTTGTATAAATTAGCAATGTTTTGTTGAAAATGAATTTTATTAAGTTACACGTGAGCCGGACTGAATAAATTCGACAATCAAATATAAGATAAGCTGAAAATGAGTTTTACTAACAGACATATAACACACAATAGTTTTGTAAGAAATACAAAGCTTTGTTGTATAGTGATAAGTTCGATAGAAATAGCTATTAGACAAAGCACGCCTATTCAGAGCTTTCGTTTCCAATTATGTCCAGATACAAAAGTTTAAAAATTTTCTAAAGAACGCATGAATCGACGAATCAAAGAGGAATAAAAGATAGAATTTGTTTTGTTTTTTTAAATTTCGCGCTAAGCTACACGAGGTATGTCTGTGCTAGCCGTTCTTAATTTAGCAGTATAAAACAAGAGGAAATGCAGCTAGTCATCACCATCCACTCCTAACTCTTGAGCTACTCTTTTGACAAAGAATAGTGGGATTGACCGTCACATTATAACATCTTCACGGCTGAAAGGGCGAGCACGTTTGGTGCGACGTGGGTTCGAACCCGCAACCCTCAGATTATGAGACTAACACCTTAACACACGGCTAGAAAGTAGTCCCTCCCAGTGGCACAGCTAAATGTCTGCGGACTTACAACACTAGAATCCACGTTTTGATATCCGTGGTGGGCAAAGCACAGATAGCCAATTGTATGGCTTTGTGCTAAATTACTCAACAACATCTAAAAAGTGAATACTATAAGTATAAAACACAATCTGATTGGACACAGAAGAAGTTAAAACCTGCAAGCTCAACAAAGAAGGAAAGTACAAAAGAAAAAGTGCTACTTTGAAATTGACAAAATCTCATCCTTCTGAGAACTGGATCTACCATTACTACACATCAACCACTGATCATAGGGCAAATATAATTCGAATTTAAATCTTTATTACACTATACAAACGTAAGGAGACAGGAAATAACATAATTCCGGTATCATGGCTTGAATTTGGACCACTTGTTTTCATTGTAGTTCCTGACGTTATGTAACATAGGATAGGTTAGTATAAAAATACTGTATATGTTGGAATTAATTGGGACTGATTAAATGTTAATCCAAGTTATCGTTCCGCTGTCACGTATAACGTGGTAAGTACTTACGAGCCATTCTCAGATACACGTGAGATCTTTTTCCACACATCGCTAGCGATTTTTACGCCTACGTTTTTTCATTATCTCAGCTATGCGGGCAGAGAGTGTACTTGACGTATTGAACTGGTGCCCTCTTTACCCATATTATTTTGCTACAATAACAAGTAATTTAGTGTTTCCTCGTATGGCACACACACGTGGCAGATAGATAAAGAATTGCTGTTTATTTCTTTTTCATGAAAAAAAAGATAAGTGTCTTATCTAGTTGGAAATTCCAGAGGTACTTTCTACCAATAATGATGACCACAAGTAGAAAACGTTATAATTAAGTCATCTTCAAAAAATATAATGTAAAAATGACATATTAAGGTTCTTTGTTTTAAGATTTAGGCTACTTCTTATATAACTAAGAAAAACAATAAGCAATAGACTATGAGTTGCAGAATTCAATACACAAAATAAACAACTTATAGCACACTGCTTAAACCATATGTGTTGGAGATTAATGTGTGTATCGAAATGATAGGAGATAAACTCAATTTTTCACCCGAATCTTGGCACACTGTTACAAATTATTTAGTCTTACTGGTGAACAGTTAATACGTGACATCACAATTTCACCATGTTTTATTGGCGAATAGTTATCAAGTGACATCACAGTTTCACCTTGTGTTACTGGCAAACAATCATCACGTGACATCACAGTTTCATCTTGTTTTACTGGCGAACAGTTATCACGTGACATCATAGTTTCATCTTGTTTTACTGGCGAACAGTTATCATGTGACATCACAGTTTCACTTTGTTTTACTGACGAATAGTTATCACGTAACATCACAGTTTCACCTTGTTTTACTGGCGAACAATTATCACGTGACATCACAGTTTCATCTTGTTTTACTGGCGAACAGTTATCACGTGACATCATAGTTTCACCTTGTTTTATTGACGAATAGTTATCACGTAACATCACAGTTTCATCTTGTTTTACTGGTGAACAGTTTTCACGTAACATCACAGTTTCACCTTGTTTTATTGACGAATAGTTATCACGTAACATCACAGTTTCACCTTGTTTTACTGGCGAACAATTATCACGTGACATCACAGTTTCATCTTGTTTTACTGGCGAACAGTTATCACGTGACATCATAGTTTCATCTTGTTTTACTGGCGAACAGTTATCATGTGACATCACAGTTTCACTTCGTTTTAATGACGAACAGTCATCACGTAACATTATAGTTTCGCTTTATTTTACTGATCACAGTTTCGTCATAATTTTGACACACTGTTACACATTATTTAGTCTTACTGCTGAACAGCTATTGCATAACATCATGATTTCGTCTCGTTTTATTGCTGAATAGTTCTAGCGAATATCACAATTTCACTTCACTTTAATCATGTTGAATATGGTTGTTGCAGATTTAAGGAATGTCTTGATGAGGGCTGTTTTATTTGTGTTTATAATGCCGTTTTCGTTTTAGGTTATTGGATGGGATGGCTAAAATGGGATAATAGTTATTTCGTTGTCCTTAAATTTTATCTTATGTTACGTGTAGCTTTGCACGAAAAACTACACAAAGGGCTACCTGTATGCTGTTCACCGCAGAAAGCCTCACCTAGGGTTTTAGTGTTATATGAGCTGTTGACCCACTGGGAAACATTTGGTGTTACAAATCTGTAACCTTGTGGCCGGTTTGCCAGGTTATATGAAGCTGCCTATTAATATCTTAACGAAAAACTAAACTAAGAATGAGCAAAGCAATTCAATTATATCACTCTTGAGCCCAGAGTTACACAAATCTAATGATAAATTGTTTCAGCAGATAGGAACTCTCACTGTTGATGCTATTTTTGGCTGTAAACCCGTTAATATCGCGTTATGTTAGGCCAGTTTAAGAGACTTAGATTACTCCTAAGTCCGTACATATTCTAAGGTATCAGTGCAAAGTAAGATTTGTAATAAACGTACAATAATGATTAAGAATTACTAATATACATCGAACATTACAATTGAGAATTTTAAAGAAATAATAGAGTAAACTTCACTTGCCAGTCATAACAATAACGGAATTCAGTGTATCTATAACTTAACGTCCAAGTAACAGAGTATTGTGTCTTTGTTTGTTTTATAAACTTCTCGAGCTAAACGAGGGTTATCTGCGCTAGCCGTCCCTAATTTAGCAGTATAAGACTAGCACCCACCGCTACTCTTTTACCAACCAATTGTTGGATTGACTGTCTGTGGGGGCGAGCATGTTTGGTGTGACGGGGATTCGAACTCGCGACTCTCAGATTACGAGTCGAGTGTCTTAACCACCTAGTCATGCCGGGTCAATAACAGAGTAAACTTCATTTGGCAATCATATCAACAATAACATTTACTGTATCTAGAAAATAAGTTACTGGGCTGACTTCATTTACTTTGGATCCCGGCTAGAGCAGCTGTAAGTCTTCGGACTTAGAACGTTAAAATCAGGGGCTCGATTCCCCTTGGTAAACGCAGCAGATAGCCCGATATGGCTTTGTTATAAGAAAACAAATAAACACATATACTTACTTACTTAAGAATTGAAAGGCAGGCAAACTGCCTAGTAGATTCTTGAATAGATAGATAAATTATGTGATCTACCATAATAAACAAACACTGATAGTGGAAAACTATGCATCTTCTGTATAATTATCTAAGAAAAGTGCACGTGCTGTGGTACAATTAATCTTCTAGTTTCTTATAGTTCTGTAGCTCATTAACTTTAATCTGTTAAGAACGACGTGTTTCATACCCTCGACTTTACTTGGTATCTTGATGTCTATAACTTATGAGATCCTTTAAGTCTTCGTTGACACTGGATTTAAGACCTGTAAATGAACAATAGCAGTTACTGATTTGGAAGACTTGTTAGATTTATAAACTACACTGTATAGGATGGAACCCAGGAAAGGCTTCCAGTTTTATATTGTGCTAAAAAAAAAAGAGAGAGAGAAAGGAGGTAATACCAAACTGTTTTTCATTCAATGGGTTCATTATTCAAACAAGGGTCCAATTTCTGCTTGTTTTGAATTTCCCGTAAAGCTATAGGAGAGCTATCTGCTATCTAATTGATTGTTTAGTTTTATGTCTTTAAATTTTTATAAGACCAACTGAATAGGAATGGTTTGATTGTTTTTACTTTTTCCGTCCCTAATTTAGTAGTGTAAGACTAGAGGGAAGACAGTTAGTCATCACCATCCACCGCTAACTCTTGAGCTATTCATTTACTAAAGAAGAGAGGGATTGATGGTAACATTATAATGCTACAATAGCTGAAAAGGCGAGCATGTTTGGTGCGCATTGTTTGGAAATCAAATACACTTGGTCTGTACTTGGGTGTGATATTGTGTTATAGAAATCACACTCGTTCTGTGTTTAACAGTTCTACAGGTACGACATGGATTCGAACCCTCGATCCTCATATTACGAGTCGAACGCCCTAACCACCTGGTCATGTCGGGCCTATTTTATGTTCATCTAAAAACTAATAGTATCTACAGGTACTGTTGAAACAAAGTATTATTTAGTTATAAAACTCATCGCAAAGGAAATTATCTTACTTTGAATATTGCCTTGACTGAGATAAAAACAATAATATTATGTTGCTTTATAGATGCGTGTTTTCTTATAACAAAGTCACCGGGCAATCTGCTGTGTCTATCGAGGGAAATCGAACCCCTGAATTTAGCGTTGTAAACTTGCCGCTGTTCCAACTAGGGAAAGTTTTATAGGTCTCCTCAACTGCTAACTTCCTTAAAAACAACCACGAAAAACCTGCACGAGATTTTGCGTTTTTCTTATTGCAAAATAGTAGAGTACAAAAAACATATACGTTCCAGAATATTCTTCAGCAATCATAATGTTTTTGTTGTTCTCGATTTTTACCAATAAAATATAAAATTTCGTAGCTGGTGCTCAAACACAAGAGAAAAAAGGTATTTTCGAAATTTTGTTCATCGGCTCTGAGAATATTCTATATAAAACAAAAAAGGAAAATTTACGTTTGAGAGTCATCGGAATAAATATATTGATCAATTCTTAAGTATATTATTAAGATGCAAAGTGTATATTTTACAAAAATACATATATATGTATATGTGTGTGTTTGTTCTGTTGATTATCCAAAACCATCGGTTTGGTTTGTTTTGAATTTCACGTAAAGCTACACGAGGGCTATCTGCGCTAGCCTTCTCTAATTTAGCAGTGTAAGACTAGTCATTACCACCCACCGCCAACTCCTGGGTTACTCTTTTACCAACGAATAGTGGAATTGACCGTAGCATTATAACGTCCCCACAGCCAAAAGGGCAAGCATGTTTGGTGTGACGGAGATTCGAACCCGCGGCCCTAAGATTACAAGTCGTGTGCCTTAACCACCTGGCCATACCGGGCCCAAACCCGTCGCACGAAATGTACTCTTTACTAGATTCTGTGGAACATAGTAAAGATTATACATAAAAGAAAAAAACAAGCTTTAATACATAAAAATATTATTTTGATAAAACAGGACCAGTTTCCCACGATTCGCTGTAATTACTTTCAAGCACTGTCTAATTTACATATGCTTTGTTGGTATATTTATTTACAACCACTTTTACTTTGCTGTTATATATAACATAAAATCCAATCAAGATGTGCCAAGCTGTCCGTTTTTTTACCCTTTGTAAAGCATAACAATCGTCTCATTAAACCACACCACAACTATGGATGTAATGCCTGCCGTACGCAATCTTACAAGCCACGCAACTGCGATTCCAAATGTGTTATAAGCGCCCTGAGAAACGAATTGATCGCCATTTCGAAACGAAGTTTTATTCTAATTATATTCAATAGGATTTTTTTTCGTTATCATACACCAACTGTTTTATTTGTTTCCTTCGTGATTCACGCAGACCTGTTAATAAGCATTTTTTCAGTCCTTCAAGCCCCCCTCCCTCAGTGACTCAATGGTAAAACTTTGACTTGTAATGCTTAAAATTCGCGTTTATATACACCTGGTGAGGAGAGAAAAAATAGTTCGACGTATAATTTTGTGCTTAACAGAAACTAAAACAGACCTTTTCTTCTCTAACATTTATAATGTTTCGTTATTACTAACCAATTTTGTCGCATCTGAAGTCTTTATAATATATATATAAATTACATTTTGATTACGAGTAAATAGTAATAGCTGTAGGGTGTATCAAATTCATTTAAAAAACACAAATTTACAGTCGCAGTTAACTTTAAATTTGGAGTTTTGTTAAAATTGGGAAAAAAAAAGCCCTTCCAAATGAAACTAAATAATATTTCTAAATTATACTTTAATAAGTAAAATATTTGAATTTTCTTTTCTTTTTTGGATATAGAACTATTTTGTGTGTCCGGCATGACCGGATGGTTAAGGCACTCGATCGTAATCCGCGGGTTCGAATCTTCGCCGCACCAAACATGATGCTCGCTCTTTCAGCCATGGGGGCGTTATAATGTGCGGTTAATACCACTATTCGTTGGTAAAAGAGTGGCTCAAGAGTTGGCGGTGGGTGGTGATGACTAGCTGCATTCCTTCTGGTCTTACACTACTAAATTAGGAACAGCTAGTGCAGATAGCCTTCGTAGCTTTGTGCGAAATTCAAAGCCAAACCAAACTATTTTGTAGCATTTACCGGTACGCTGCAATAAATAAAAGGTTTTCAACTAACAACTTGGATAAATCAAGTAAAATAACATTATGGTTGCTACGGAAACAAGATAAATGTAACCAAGATTAATGTAGCAGCAATCTGTTAAAAAAACGCATTTGCAGTAGCGTGTGTTGACCATGGACTAAAACAAAAACTACACGCAGCGTTAGGCAATGATGGAATATTTATATCATATTTCAAATGGTTGTCAAAGACAGATATTTTTGCTTATTAATCGCTGAGAATTCGTAATTCTGGTTAACCCTTAAATAGCGGGAATGTTGTGGTAGCAGCGTCAATTGATGATAACCGCCGTTTAAGGGGTAATGGACTCTTTTATGTTAAGTCAGTTCGACCAACGTATTCAAATACCTGTAAATGATAAAGTATAGATATGCCGTCTCCTTGAATTTTAGCCCTTAGGTGGCGAAGAAGTAAGTCTGAGAACTTGGAACGATAGAAAATGTTTCATGATGGGCACAGCACAGATAATCCATTGCTTAGCTTTGTACTTAACTACAAACAAACGAATTCTTCGATTTCGTAGCTGAGCCTAATTATTTACTATCGCTTGAGTCACTAAAGTTCTGGTCCGGGATGGCCAAGCGTGTTAAGGCTTGCGACTCGTAATCTGAGGGTCGCGGGTTCGCATCCCCGTCGCGCCCAACATGCTCGCCCTTTCAGCCGTGGGTGCGTTATAATGTGACGGTCAATCCCACTATTCGTTGGTAAAAGAGTAGCCCAAGAGTTAGCAGTGGGCGGTGATGACTAGCTTCCTTCCTTCTAGTCTTACACTGCTACATTACGGAAGGCTAGCACATATAGCCCTCGGGTTTGTTCAAAAACAAACAAACAAACACTAAAGTTCTAAAGTTACAAGACTGCCAGAGATTAAAAATGGGACTATTTTTCACATACGGAGTAACACTGTAACAGCTTGGAAACAGCTTAAATCACAATAACCCTTCCTCTTACACTTATTAAATAATGTTATGCTTATTGCATTACGTTTTAAAATGACAAACAAAAACGTTCTTAAAAATTTATATAGTTAAAAAAATAAAAAACGCGCTAAATTGAGCTGAACCAACCCAAACAAATTGCTTCCTTGTTTCATTTTCGCTGCACGGGAGGTTTTCAATTTTTAATTTCTGCAGTTGCCTTGTGACAGGTTAAGCTAAGATAACTTAGTATAGAGAGATGGAACGCTGTACTGTGTGATTTATCGTTGTCAATTAGTTGTCCAAGTAAAATTTAAAGGATCAGTAAAAAATGACAGACGGTTCATATTGAAACTACACTGAGGTATAGAGAAACTGAGCCAATTTAATATTTTTTTCTCTTCCCTATTGGAACAAATAAAACAAGAAAATTGGAATATCTATTAACTCCACTTGTGTGGCAAATTTCCGGTTTCAAAAGGAATCGTGCTTTTCTGAAATATATACGTTTTACTGCTGCAAAAACCTACACAGTTGTTTGAATATAACGATACTGACAGTGTGTTACTGGAAGGTCAATAAATATTATATTCAACACTAAATTAGGGTTAGTTATATTCAAAATAAAGATTTTTAATATTTTAGTGATAATTTAGTATCAAATCAAACTTCAATTCATAAAAGAAGCCATACCGCATTGATAGTCACAAATTAGATCCTTGTCTCATATCTAAGTAACTAAAGAAAGTTTGGTTTGTTTTGAATTTCGTGCAAAACTACACGAGGGCTATCTGCGCGAGCCGTCCCTAAATTAGCAGTGTAAGACTAGAGGGAAGGCAGCTAGTCATCACTATCTACCGCCAACTCTAGGGCTGCTCTTTCACCAACAAATAGTGGGATTGACGGTCACATTTTATAACGCCCCAACGTCTGAAAGGGCGAGCATGTTTTGTGGGATGGGGGTTCGAACCCGCAACCCTCGGATTACGAGTCGTGTGCCTTAACCACCCGGTCATAAGACTAGAGGGAAGGCAGCTAGTCATCCCACCCACTGCCAACTCTTGGGCTACTTTTTTACCAATGAATAGTGGGATTGACGATCACATTATAACGCCCCCACGTCTGAAAGGGGGAACATGTTTGGTGTGACGGGGAGATTAAAGAAGGGAACAAAGTCCTAATAAAACCAAAAAGTTATTTTTCCATGCTACGAAAAACATTTTGCATTATAATAATTTTTGTGACATAGTTGAACTCATAACTATTGTTTTTTTCTGCTACTTCTTAAGGTACTATATTTTTATAGAAGCGTTATTAAAAAAACACCAAGGTCATAAAATATCAACTCATAAAAGTTAAATTAATTGTACAGTTGAATTTTTATTTGTAATTAAGCTTAAAATTATATAATGGGCTATCTATGCCCATCATGTGTATTGAAACCAGATTTCTAACGTTGCAAGTCCGAAAATATAGCGCTGTGCCCCAAGATAGCATTGTACAATATAGAATTTAATTAAAAAATCACAAAACAGTCATGTCACATGATCGTAACAAAACTCACACATGTTTATATTTCTTTCTTATAATTACAAGCTTCAAGTCAGATATAGCTAAGTCCCCCGCTAGTACAGCGGTATGTCTCCGGATTTATAACGCCAACATCAGCGGTTCGATTCCGCTTGGTGGGCTGAGCGGATAGCCTTTGTGGCTTTGTTAAAAGAAAACAAACACACTGATATAGGTAAAAATAGCACTTCACGTCTACTTATTGCACTTTATACTAATAACATTTCAGACAGATTTTTCACTGCCTCCGGCATAACATGAAAGACCTCCCAACCAGGAGGCTTACAAAAGATAAAACTAAAATGCCAATTTTACAATTTTATGGTTAGAATTCCGTAATAGGTTCATTAACAGGAAAACTTAAAAAACACAAAATAAATATGCAGTGAATCATTATATTTGACACGAATAACTAATCTATTAGTTTCGCCAGTTTTCTGGATAAAACTTGCACTAAAAGAAAAATATTGCAATGTCATTGTAAGGCTAATGCGAAAATAATACTAACGTAAATATCAAACTGTTTATATCTGTTTTAGTAAAATAAAATGTATAACTTCCTTTATGTTTGTATCGGTAGTAACTAGTAAATAAACAGTTTCTTATTTAGAATCATGTAATCTATTAATTCAATGTAATTCAAGTTACTTACTGACTGATTATTTGTTATTAAGCACAAAGCCACACAATGGACTATCTGTGCTCTGCCCACCACTGGTATCGAAACTCGGTTTCTAGCAGTGTGAGTTTGCCACTAGGGGGCTCAATTTAATTAACACAGTTTTTCTGTTACTGTTGTAATAATTAATTTTGAAGACTTGCGTTCACTAAATACTTATCCTTTCTATTGGTATCGATCTTTAAAACTCATTGTTTAACAAAATACGACCTTCACAGTAACACAGCGGTGTGTTTGTGGACTTATTACTGTCGAAACCGGGTTTCGATAATCTTGGTGGGCGAAGCCCAGATATCCCATTTTATAGCTTTGTGTTTTAACTTATAAATAAACAAAATAGAAAATGCTTATAAAAGTTAATAGATTTATCTTAAAGATGGGCTAAATAAACAATCTAACGTCCTGCCCAAAACTGAATTAATATATATTTAGGTTTTCCGTTTTGAATGGAGTGGTTGATAAAGAATGGACGATAATGCTTCATTTAGGTGAAAATTATGCTTCTTATAAGGCTTAAATAGGTACAAAATTTAACTGACATATATCGTGCTTAAGAGAGTAGATAATCACACACCTAACGTGTGTTCATAGATCTATTTTCGTTTTCGTTTTTCCCGTAACGATTTCAGAATAAATGCAATAATATTTACTTCAGTTTTCTAACCACATCATCAATATCATGCCAGGTAAATAACTGTCACCTGTCAACGTAATAATAACCAACACCTACTTTCAAGCAATATCTCGTGACATTTATAGGGTATTACTTATTTCTCTAACCTTTATACATCTAACAATCACGTCTGTATATATATATACTTCTTACTGAAATATTCCTGTCTGCCTTTGTTTTTTCGAAAGAAATCACTCAGTGATCCGCGGTTATTGTAGGTTGGTTTCTAGTGTTTCATTCTTCATCCTTTAGATATGTTACTACACTACAGGGATTAAGATGGTAGTGTGTCTAATAATTACTTCTTCTGTATTCTAAGAGCATTACTATTTCTAAAACCTGCTAAAATAAAAAAAAAAAAAAAACTGCCTTTATTTAATTGTGCTTTACAGAACGCACGTGATGCTTCTTTCACCAGAAGAAATCGCCAGGAAACCTTATTTTCTGTTGTCGTTAAACGATTGTATATTTAAAAAAACAAGTTGAATATTGTTTGTTTGTTGTTTTGGATACCGTCATAACTTAACAAAACAAACCTAAAGTGCAGATGATTAGAAACTCAGACATTCCCAAATATCTATTTTCATTACATTAAGTGTATTAAGAAAACTTTAACATCTCGTTTAAATATTTATAAATAGAAAAACAACAAACTATATCAAATCATTCATATTAATAATGTTTTGGTGTGTATATTTTGACAATCTAGAATAAGATGAAATCCTTTTCAACCAACAAGCTGGTTTCTTAGTGGGTTTTATTCCCTCGAAGAAGAATTCTCTCAGCGTCGATAGATTATTTTAAAAAATGTAGACTAACACAATCAGTCGGGTTATTGCTAGATTTTAATAGCCGAAAATTAAATCCTTCTACCTGTATAGGAAGGTTAAAGTGCGTTTGTTAAAACTAGAACTCAGTTCTATGCTAATAAAGAGAATTTTCCCGTTAACAGAGGATTAATCTGTACGATGTGTCTAGTTATCCATAGACCATTCTTCAAATACCTCATTTTCATGGTTAAGGCAATCTACTCGTAATCTGAGGGTCGCAGGCTCAAATCCCCGTCGCACCAAACATGCTCGCCCTTTCACCCGTGGGGGCGTTATAATGTGATAGTCAATTCCACTATTCGTTGGTAAAGGAGTAGCCCAAGAGTTGGCGGTGAGAGGTGATGACTAGCTGCCCTCCCTCTAGTCTTACACTGTTAAATTAGAGATGGCTAGTGTAGACAGCCCTCGTGTAGCTTTGCGCGAAATTAAAAAAAAAACAAACTCATATTCATCTATACTTACCCTTATTCTGTTCTTGCTTATAAGTTATAATCTGCACCAGATAAACCTCGATTTTTATGATTTTCTGTTTATTGATCAGGTATATATTATACAAGGAAGAAGCTGTACAGTGGTTAAAAAGATACGTCAGACATGCAGTATTCGGTAAACATACACACACGCACTGATTACCATGTGCTCTTGTTGATACAACATCTCAGAAGAAGATACGTGCTTTTTACAAAACTTAAAAATATAATCAAAAAGGCTTTTGTTGTCACTTTGAAAGACTCAGAAATTACATACATAGAGAACACTGTAGCATATATTATTCTATACTTTAGAATTCAACAAACGAGGACAAAACCCAATTATATTCAACTTTAATGTTTCCCAATCATGTCCGCTAGGTGTCTGTAATATTGCATACAGCAGAAGGTCTGGAAGCAAATTAATATTTTTCTTCATATATTTTTCTTAAGCAATGTTTGATAGACGATTTCAGTATTGACAACAATAATAGTTCTAAAAGCAAACTAGTTTTTCTTTCATAAAGTTCCTTAAACACCATATAATATTTTTTTGGTCAAGCAACATTGAAATTCAATACATAAAACCGTTAGGTCAGATAAATCCCTTTTTACCGCATGAAAAGTCTCGCTTTTTTGTTTTTATTTCAGAAGAGTGTTTGATAACAGCTGTTGTTAGACTCTTCTTTTATTAAGTCATATGTTAGACCATTTCTTGGGTAGTTCCACACGTTTCTTCCAATAATTGCAGAATTTTTTTATTCTAATTACATTTTAATGGCAGTTGTTCATCCGGAAGTAATACTGCTTGTGACAGTGCGTGCCTTCTCGTGAGTTCACACACGAATAATTTATAGGATTAGAGAAAAAAACAGTATTAAAAGAGAGGAAATTAGAAATAAATTGTACATTGTTTAAAAAAACCCGATAATTTATGACCTTTTTTTATAAAACAGTGAAACGAATACATTCGTTATAAAAACGATAATACAAATCTGGATAGTTATTTCTCAACAGACTTTCACTAATTTTTCTCATTTGTTTCACTAGTTTTGAACAAGAATTGTTTTTACTGAACAAAAAAGACTTGAACCACAATACTGAAGAAGCAATAGAGTAAAATCGATGAATTGCTAGAATTTTAACGATAGAACTCTTTCACACATTAACTAGTTTGTCCAACTTCGTTTGTTTGTTTGTTTGTTTTGGAATTTCGCACAAAGCTCTTTCTTCACCACCCACCGCCAACTCTTGGGCTACTTTTTACCAACGAATAGTGGGATTGACCGTCACAATATACACCCCACGCTGTTTTTCGGATTTCGCACGCCTTACAAAATTTACAAGGTCCGACATGGCCAGGTGGGTTAAGGCGAGCGACTCGTAATCTGAGATTTGCGGGTTCGAATCCCGGTCGCACCAAACATGCTCGCCTTTTCAGCCGTGGGGGCGTTATAATGTTACGGTCAATCCCACTATTCGTTGGTAAAAGAGTAGCGGTGGATGGTGATGATTAGCTGCCTTCCCTCTACTCTTACACTGCTAAATTAGGGACGGTTAGCGCAGATAACCCTCGAGTAGCTTTACGCGAAATTAAAAAAAACAAACAATCAAAATTTATTATAGGATTTTGTTTTATGTTTTATAAACCTATTGTATATTCAGTTAGCAGATGCTAGGTTCAGAACTATATTCTTTGACAACGTTAAGTAACATTCATGGGAAATTATCCATCGAATGAATCCAAGCAACAATGAATGGAAGTAACTTGGCATTAAATAACTGTGAAATATTTATAAAATACTACCATAAGAAACTTGTGTTGATCAGGTAACAACTACTGAAATGATTATGGAACAAACGAATATCTTATTTTTATAAGTTTAAAATTTGTTGTATTTTTAAGCCTAACGCTACCATCAGGCCTATCTATTTAACAAACGTCTTGTACAAGATATTTTGTTACTGCTTGCTTAATTCAGTTTTCACTAGTTGTAAGCAATTAATTATTCCATTTTCGAAAAAGCTGTTTATTGTTTATATTTGGTAACAATATATATATATATATAAAATTGTACTCAAACGTTTAATAAACATATTTTGTATTCTGTTTCAAACCTGGTTCTTCATCCCATCTAGCGTGAAGTTTAAAAAAAGATAAACGTATACTCTAACAAATGTTACAATTTATTCTTATATTAACAAAACATTAAAGATGAAGACACGGGGATGATCTAAGTAAGAATTTCTTTGTTTGATAAGGTTGGTTTTGTTTGTTTTTGAATTTCGCATAAAGCTACACGAGGGCTATCTGCACTAGCCGTCCCTAATTTAGCAGTGTAAGACTAGAGGGAAGGCAGCTAGTCATCACCATCCACCATCAACTATTGAGATACTCTTTTACCAACGATAGTGGGATTGACCGTCACATTATAATGCCTCCAGGAGTGAAAGGCGAACATTTTTGGTGTGACTGGGATTCGAACCCACGACCCACGAGCCGAGTGCTTTAACCAGCTTTGCCTTAACGCAAATGAGTCCAGTATTAGCGTCTTACGTTTCGAGTGTGTTTCATTATTAATCATATAAGGAATATTATTTATGATTTATTAATATTTTGCTCATAATGTTACCAGTAGTATTATTTACAATTACTAACATTTTCTTTATAATATCATATGTGAGTAATATATTATAAATGTTTATTAATATTTTTCTGAATTTAATTTTTATTATAACTTAATATTTCCCAGACTTTTATTAAAATATAGAAGAATCAAAGTGAAAACATAAAACTAACTATTTCAAAAGGCCCGACTTGGCCAGGTGGTTAAGACATTTGAGTTGTAATCTCAGGGTCGTGGGTTTGAATCCCGTCACATGCTCGCGCTTTTAACTGTGAGGGCGTTATAATATTACAGCCAATCCCACTATTCATTAGTACAATAGTAGCCCAAGAGTTGGCGGTGGATGGTGATGACTAGCTGCCTTCCCTCTAGTCTTACACTGCTAAATTAGGGACGACTAGTGCAGATAGCCTTCGTGTAGCTTTGTGCGAAATTCAAAATATTTTAAAACAATACAAAATGACATATTTTTTAAAGTGCACCAAGCTGTACAAAAACATTGCACAAAATTTTAGATTTAATTGTTATGTTCAAGGAAGACGTTTTTCAGATAACATGTCTAGTTTATGTCTTAGTTGTTTTGTGTTGTTTTTTTTCCAACCCGTAAGTAACGGCAAGTGTTTGTTGGATAAGTTTTAATTTTGTTTTCTCTTTGTATTGAATTTTTTTCCAAACAGGAAGATACTCTACACTCGTTTTTAAATACTCATCTTCGCTGTTAACTTTGTTTCTTTTAAGTTATATATTCCTTGGCTTGGTGAACTAACTTATTGTACGCTGTTATAACTTACATTTTGTTTATTAGAATCATGAACAATAAAGTGGAACCGTTTACCAAAAGCTATTCATTGTAAAACAATTGACGTTATGCAGAATCAGTGAATGTAAACTATTTATTCCTTATTGCGTATTTGATTGTCTATAACTCCTCATTATCTTGAATCAACAAAGTGAGAATCCCTTAAATTCCAACTTTATAATCATATAAAAGTGAAAGTGCTTATATTCGATAAAAGTTGTTGAAAAACAAAAAAGAAAGACGCACTTTGATCATTTATATTCGTGACTAGTATCTTTAGGCACAGAAACATGTGAACAACAGTGACATATAATTTACTCTATATGGTAGCACGCTAAACTAATAATGTACGAAGATGATCATTCACCGAAGGGTCCGTCTTACCTCACATTATCCTAGTTACCGTGTAACTTTACGCAAAAATTATATAAAAAAAATAACTTTCAAAGCAGACATTCATGACAGTTGTCACAATCTATCGAAATACCAAATATATTTAATCTTTTTTTTTTTTTGCTGAGGTAAAGCACCTGAAATTTTTCTAATCACCTACGAGGCATTCAACAGTAGAACTAAGTAACGAAATGTGAACATCTGTACACCACCATTACCATGAACAACTCCCATTACAAAATAGTTGTTTATTTCAAAATACAAAATAAGGCACATAAAGATGAAAAATTAACTCGGTTTTCATTTATATATTCTATAAAATTTTTATGCAAAATATTGAAAGATATATCTCACGTTAATTATAAAAAGTTGTTATTGATTAATTTTATAAAATATATAATATTTCGTAAACGAGACGTTGTGGCTCGCACACTTATCCATACATTTTGTCTAGTGATATCAATACAAATATGTACTCACTCTATAATAACAGACCAAACTAAGTATCTAGGATTGTAATCTACACAGTTGGGTACCAACAAGCTCACAGAGTCAGCACAACTGGATATCAGTGAACCAATTCTAAGAATCTAGTGTTGTACTCCACAAACGTGGATACCAAAATCTAGATATTTGGGTACCACCAGGCTCTTACAGTCAGCTCAGCTACTTACTGATTCTAAGTACCTAGTATTGTAATCTACATATTTGGGAACAACCAGACTCTTACAGTCAAGCACAGTTACTTATTAATAAACCAATTCTAAGTATTGAGCGTTGTGATCTACATACTTGGGTACCGCCAGACTTTTACAATTAGCATGGCTGCTTATTAATAAACTAATTCTTAGTACCTAGTGTTGTGATCTACATATTTGGGTACCACCAGACTCTTACAATTAGCATGGCTGCTTATTAATAAAGTAATTTCAAGTATCTAATGTTGTACTCCACACACTTAGACACCAACAAACGACCTCTTAATGTCACATGAGCTTAAACTTTAATCAATCTTAATTCATCCACAAGAAGAAATATTAGGGTCAAAATGAATAAGATACCGTTGTGTCATTTTTTGACCTTTATTATTTACAAGTTTTCTACATCAGAAGGTCTGTCCCTATGCAGAACGTACTATTTTACCTATAAGAGTAGTTACGTTCATATAAAAACTGAGTCATGGCTGACTTTTTACTAGGATAAAATCAGACTACCAAACAAATGTGTATTTCGTCGTTGAAACTGAAATCTTGTATACACCTCCTAACTATTAGCGTTGCCTCGAGATGTTCAGATGCTTTAGCTGTAGTTAAGAAAGATGAGCGAATTAATGAAACTCAATTAATAACACGAGATAATAATCAGTGCCTGGTTTCTTTCCATTAGCGGAAAACATTTGATACAAGATAATTTCTATTTTAGTTACACAAAGTTCGTTGAACAAGTGCATTATACCAACAATGTGAAGGGAAAGTCCCTTAAGAAGTCTGTGTACGCAGAGCACCTTTCGACTTAAGTAACATGAAGTCACTTAGAAATGAGACGTACGTAAAGCTACTCTCGACTTAAGTAACACAAAGTCACTATGCAATATTATGTATCTATCTATACCAACACAAATACACACACATGCAAAGATACAATACAAACACACACATACATACAGTACGAACACAATAGTGTACATACAATGCGAAAACATACACATACATGCATAAAATACAACTTACACATGTGTACATAAAATACAAACACATGTATATACATAGATAAAATGAACCCCACATACAAGCACGTCATACAGGTGCAGACGACAGCGTATTGATTTAAAAGATGGCTTAATTCATTAGGCTTATGCATCTTAACTCTAATAGTACTGGCTAGATCTATTTGTTGAGTCTTGAGACTGGGTTCTTTCTAATTGTTCGTTTTTCACTCTTCTTCATAGAATTGCGTCACTTTTTTATTACTTTCACCTTAATTCAGGAGAATACTCTCGTTGTTTTCTGTTCGTTTTACTTCGTCATAATTGCCAAATATAGTTTTTAACTTTATTTCTAAACACAGTCGTACTGTGCTTTATGGAACCAGGTAGCCGTGATTAGAGTGACACTTTTAATCGTAATTTGGGAAGTTATTTTAAATATTTATCGAAGTATTGTAACATTACGAAGAGTATTACTAAAAGCGTCACAAAGAAAACCTGAAAACGAATATTAGTTTTTTAAAGTCTACCATAAAGTTACACAACGAGCTGTCTGTGCTCCAGCTACCATGGGTATCAAAACCTGGCTTCTAGCGTTGCGAGTGTGTAGACATACCACTGTGCCACTAGGGGAGAGGTGAATATTAGGATCTATTTTAATAAAAAAATATATATCCTTATATATATTAATAATGATATAATTGTCCAAACTGAATAATATAATAATGTCAATAACAAATTGCACATAACCGTTATAGTCGAACGTTAAAGTTTCCTCTGTTGCACAGTACAAAAGTCACTATACCAGTTTCTGCTAACAAACTATTTTAATAATCATTAATAACAAATAGACCTTTAAAACTGCCACGAAACAAAAACTATACCAAAAATTATTTTATATTAATCTATTAATCGCTAAACATGAGTTGTAATAATTATTAATTGATTTGTACTTTTATGTTTTGGAAAACAGCCACCATCGGTTGTTTCACAATGATAAATGATGTTATGTTACACATATCTGGCTCGTTAAGAATATTTTAACTATCGTTTGAAAAATACTATGAGTCAGCCTGAGCGTGAATTTACGTAATACAAATCGCTAGCAAATAGCAAATACCAGCTGCTTTCGTCGTTAAGGCATAGCTTCATCTTTATCGTTTTAAATACCATAAAAATAAAAATATATATTTAGCATGCGACATTTTGTAAGAGGAAATTTATCAGTAACACACAAACAAGGTGATAGATTAATATTTTAGCTAATATCAATAAAATGTTTTAAAAATATATCTTAGTGCTTATGAAGCTAAAATCGAAATTCTATACGCCACAAATAGCCCTTTGTGTAATTTTGCATTTTAAAATAAACAAACAAGTAAAGTAAAATAAAACGATTTACATCTTCCAGAAAGTTCGATATTTAAAAGTAATAACATTAGGTTTAAACTTTTTTTTTAACCATCTCGCAATAAAATATTTCAAACGTCATTGTTTTAATTTAAAATAGGTTCCAATATGGCAGCCAGATAAGGCGCTCGTCTCGTAATGTGAGGGTCGCGGGTTCGAGTCCCCGTCACAGCCGTAGGGGCGTTATAATGTGAGAATCAATCCCACTATTCGATAGTAAAAGAAAAGTCCAAGAGTTGGCAGTGGGTGATGATGACCAGCTGCCTTTCCTCTAGTCTTACATTGCAAAATTAGGGACAGCTAGCGCAGATAGCCCTCGAGTAGCTTTGCATGAAATTTTAAAAAATCTATTAAAATGTTTAATGTTATTTACAGAAATTGAAATTAATTACGTATACGCTGGTGATCGTGACCAAGCAGTCTGTATTTTGGGAAGTTTATTGATTTTTAAAGAAAGCCTACAGAAACGTTCTCTGGGGTAACCAGTAATCAAGTCATGGATTTAATGGATATGAGTGTGAAATGATATCAGGTTGGGTGGATACGTAGTTGAGAGCGTTCCCTAAATTAGGGGTAAGGTACTTTCTCCGTCTGCTTATAGACCGCTTGCACATTTATGTACCTATTGATTCACATTGCCTCATTTTTCTAGATTAGAGTAACTAACAGTTTTTATCTGAAGAGAAGTTCTGTATTTCCAGTGTATGTTTTGTGTGTGTGTGTGTCACGCTATTAAAACACTTACAAACAAAACTATTTTTAGTTGTTTGTTGTTGGATTTTTTTGCAAATTAAAAGTGCATTTAATCTCACTTAAAAGAACTGGAGGAAACTTATCTTTCCTGAGTACGCATGTATATATATATAAACAATTTTCTTCAAAATCGATTCGATTGATTTCAGTAGAAGTTTGATGTAGAAGTGAATCTTCAAAACTATGACTTAAAACTCAGTTTAACTGAAAGGGATTCAAGGCCAATGTTATAAAAATTTAGAATAACCTATAAACTTAGAATCAACAAAGAACGCATGAAAAATTAGTGTTAAAGAACTGACTTAAAATACTAAAATACTAAAATGTATACAGGTTCACTTTTTGTGGAGCTCTCTGTAATTTTATTTTAATTACTTAGAGATTTGAAACTTTCTTGGCATCTATTATAATATCAGTTAGCATTCATTTTAATGATAAATCAATATTACGTAAGAATACGTTGTCGTGAAAAATGAATAAAAACACTTGAGTAACTGATGCAACACTTACATACACACTTAACTGTCATGGTATAAAATTCCCGTGAGAGGGAGCCACCGAGAGTTTTTTTTAAGGCTTCACAAAAGTGATGCTGTCACGCTTTGTTAGATTTTTATGAAGCGCAGAACTACATAATAAGATTTCTGCCTATAACGGGTATCGAAACTCAATTTTCTAGTGTCATAAGCTTGCATGCTTATAGCTGTGGGCATAGATAAAGTCACGTTTGATTGCAGATCTACGTAAGAAAACAACAACGACAAAACATGCGAAGATCTATGTAAGAAAACAACAACAAAACATGCGAAGTCAAGCATTATTTTATCACTTACTTTCTATTTGTTTTGTTTCGGAATTTCGCACAAAGCTACTCGAGGGCTATCTGTGCTAGCCGTCCCTAATTTAGCAGTGTAAGACTAAAGGGAAGGCAGCTAGTCATCACCACCCACCGCTAACTCTTGGGCTACTCTTTTACCAACGAATAGTGGAATTGACCGTCACATTATAACGCCCCCACGGCTGGGAGGGCGAGCATGTTTGGCGCGACTCGGGCGCGAACCCGCGACCCTCAGATTACGAAGCGCGCGCCTTAACGCGCTAGGCCATGCCAGGCCCAAGACTAGAGAGAAGGCAGCTAGTCATCATCACCCACTGCTAACTCTTGGGCTACTCTTTTACCAACGAATAGTGGGATTGACCGTAACATTACAAGGCCTCCATGGCTTAAAGGGCGAGCATGTTTGGTGCGACGAGGAATCGAACCTGCGATCTTCAGATTACGGGTCGAGCGCCTTAACCCACCTGGCCATGCCGTGCCTCATTTACTTTCTCTACTCTTTAGTTTCTCAAACGCTTCATTATTCACAATTTCATCGTGATGCATATTGAATATATATTAAAGATTAATTAACCAACAAATGATAAACTCGATAAGCTTACACGGGGAAACAAAACGAAAGACGTAAAGCAATCAATAAAATATAAAACTATCAAATTAAATCAAACTGTCACCGTTTGTTTTAGTAATTTATAAGGTCTAATAGTTCTAATACACGACTTTTTAAATCTTTAAATTATAATTCCGAATGTAATCTTAAAACTTAGATTTTCACCCTGAGCTCCATCTTACACGCCTGAGGTTCAAACGGCAAGGTTAATAACACCTAGAATTTCTCCCTTATTTTGATCTACTGACTCGAAGAAGGATAGACACTTAAACGAACCAAAAAAGGGACTGAGTGTTACTTTTATAACTCGCCCACATCTAACGTTGCAGACATGTTCAGTGACATTACGTTTCGAACTTTGAACCCTTTAATCCAAAATCCAGCACCTTAACCATTAGACTATGTCTGGCCTAATTTGATCTGAATATTTTATCAAAATGCATCCAAGCCATTTATTCGTATTACATACCAACAAACAAAAATGAAATGAAGAAGACAATGGGAAAAAAATCTAATAAATTGTAAAATTACAGCATTTTGTCAAAAAATGATCGATATTTGTTAGATTTTTGCTAAACGTTTCCATTTTTACTACCTGTAAAGACAGACACTGTCATATTACTTACATCCACACCTGATAAAAAAAATAGTTTAATAAGAATATATTTTTCACCGATTGAAATATTTAACTTTTATTGAATTTCTTACAAAAACATTGGTAACTCCTACTGTAAGTTGAATTATTCATACCGGTAGTTTATTCTAGTGATTATACAAATTTACTGTAATAAATTTTACTATTGAAACTTAATAACAGAACATTAATTCACAAATTACGTTAGTAGCTTTTACTGATATTACTCGCGCTTACTAATGAACTTTCCATCTGTTATCTACATTGACAAATTTAAACGACAAAGCGTGTAAACAATTCTACTTTCTGGTTTAAACTTATAAATTTTACTAGCTCTCCTCTTGCAAAACAATTTCTGTTATTTGATTTGCCAGAAAGAATTGAGGCTGACAGGCTTACATTGGATAATTAACGGATCTACTAAGATAATCATTTGAATTTGAGTAAGATTAACAAATGATTTCCAAAGCTACGTAACAGTGTTTTATGCCTAACGTACAGTGAACATTAATATAAACACATTTAGCCTAATGATCATTTTGAAGTGAACAAAAATTTTATTGATACTTCTTCGAGAAAACGAATCGACATTAATTAATTTAATTCATCATTTTCATTGAAACCCCAATGACACTCTATATACAGTTTCAAAATTTACTAAAATCTCTTGCAAACAAACCAGCAATCTTTCGCTGACAAACTTTAACTAAAACGTATTATCTGATATATTGATTTATACTAATGAATTTTTTGTTTGAAGTTAAGCACAAAGCTACACAATGGGCTATCTGTGCACTGACCGCCACTGGTATCAAAACCCAGGTTCTAGTGTTGTAAAACTGCACACATGCCACTGTGCTGCTAGGGGGTATTAAAAAATAAACTTTATCAACACTTATATTAAATGAAACGTATTACCCTTAATTATGGATCATGGTTAAATATACACTTCGTGTTAAAGAATCACTCTAACCTTAATATTCTCTGACAAACTTCGAAAATGCTTTACAGCAGTTTTTAACCCCATATGATATGATGTTATATCGCGGAAGGTTTTCAGAAGAAATTCTACAAAAACATAATTGTTTAATTTTCATAATAGCTGAAAACGTTTTTCGTTATAAATCAATAAGTGAATAATTTACTTTTTTTGGGAGGGGGGCGCTAATTAATTGTTTCAGTTTACATTAACGTTTTTTCCAAAACAGTCTCTAGTTACTAATACGTATGGCAAACTTTAGGGAGGTGTTTTGTACTTTTCTTAGATTCGTTTGTAATATCCATTTATTCACCGGGCGATTGTTGCTTAAGACAATCTTGATATACGGTTATTTTCTCCGCATTGCAGGAACGCCAGGCAACAAAAACATTCACACAGGCGTACATGTCGCGGTATCATTAAAAGTTATTTTACGAAACGAAATTATCAGAAACTATCCAGACACGCTGGGAATCTACAAAAGTTTCTTGTTGTTGATAGAAGATTGATTCTTTCTAGACGTTGATATTAATGTCTTCCATTAAAAAATTAAATATGCTTTCCAACCGCATCAAGAAATGTGTCAATGGATCAGGTTTGATCAATGGCTCGTGATGATCTGTTTCGGGACACAGAATCATGCGGTCGTTGTAATAACGAAAAGAACTAAAAACCTTTCGTGAAAGTCACTGGGTAAAAGAATCATAACACTTTCGCGGAAAACAGAGAAGAATTGTGCTTATAAACGTAGAAAAACATACTCACCCTCTGTTCAAAAGTTGAGTTCTTCAGACAAAGAAAACGGGTACTTGGTGAACGTGCTTCTATCTAGGAACCAAGCACTGGCTACATCAGCCACGCGCCTAAAAGTAATATCAACAACAGCTCATCACGTGACTACTGAAGCTTTCTTGGAGCTCGTCTCATCGTTTGCTCCCATGCAGCGCTCTCTGTTGGAGACGCTGAAGAGCAGGAGGTCCTTTCTATTCTGATATTTTATCTGAAACCACGCTTTTAGTGTTTATTTTATCAACATTTCTTTTCACTTTTAATAACTCATTTTCTGTGAAATATTACCACGCATCTTGAGAAGTAGCACTTCTGTGGTGTTCACATAATCAAAATGTTTAAATATTGTTGGCTATTTATACATAACTGGCTCTGAATACACCATTTAAAGATATTCTAAAAAATTATGAAGAGAAATTAAGAACTACTTCAAAACAATATTTTTTGAATTTATTTGTTCATTTTAATCCAGTCCTGCCCAGTGTAAAACGGCTTCAGGTAACTAACCGCATTAGTAAGTATTTAGAAAGAGATTGTAAAAAAATAATTGTTTAAGAAAAATATTTGATGAATGATAAAGAGATTTTTTGTCAGATATATCAGGTATTAAGTTCTAAAAACAAATGGACAGTCAATATGTAGATCATTCTGACTGCGCTGTTATTAAGTTCTAAAACCAAATGGACAACCAATACGTTGATTATTGTGATTGTGATGTTATTAAGTTCTAAAACCAAATGGACAGTGAATACGTTAATTATTCTGACTGTGATGTTATTAAGTTCTAAAACGAAATGGACAGTGAATACGTTAATTATTCTGACTGTGATGTTATTAAGTTCTAAAACCAAATGGACAGTCAATACGTTGATTATTGTGACTGTGATGTTAATAAGTTCTGAAACCAAATGGACAGTCAATACGTTGATTATTCTTGACTTAAATTATGATTTTTTTAGCTGCAACATAATTTAATCCACAAAACTGTATAACGAAGACAGTGATAAAACTTGACATAATGTAAGTCTATAACTGTATAACGAAGACAGTGTTAAAACTTTACATAATGTAAGTCTATAACTGTATAACGAAGACAGTGTTAAAACTTTACATAATGTAAGTCTATAACTGTATAACGAAGACAGTGTTAAAACTTTACATAATGTAAGTCTATCACCTGCAGTATTATTAAAACCTATTCCAGTGTCATGTCCTTTGAATGGTCTGAATGGTCTTCAAATGCTGTTTTTCTTACATAGATTATATTCTCTAGTTCACCCAAATGTATCTTATTCGTTTAAGACTAAAATATTTAGATCTTTGGTCCAGTGAACGAAAACACAACATTTTCAGTTTTAAAATAATAATAAGGAGTAATTACAAATCTCTTTAAAATTATTTTAATATATTTTTTCATATTTTGCGGAGAAGGGAAGTAACATCTTAAGCTCTGCCATGAGCTGTGTATTAATTAATAACAAGCTGTAATTCTGCCAAACCTCTGAATTGCGATAACTTAGCAACGTATAAGAACATACGAAAAATATTAATTTGTCTTAAATATATTGTTGTCATACCTACAATAATGCATCAAGTGTTAGGACAAAGTCAAAAATTAGATTTCTGGCTACTTTCTAAAACAATAGAAGGTAAATAACAGGTGAAACATCTAAATATTATTTATCTTCATATTCAGTACAACAAAAGCTCAGTGGAAGTGCTTGAGTTCAGCAAACAGTTAATATTTTGTGTGTCCCTCCTTTCGTTTTAATAACTGCAGACAGTCTTGCTGGCACTGTTGCAACATATTTAATCAAAGCGTCTTTTGACATTTTACTCCAAATGTCTCTAATATACTCCAAGAAAGCTTATAAAGCTTATTGGAAGTATTCTTTGATTTTTCATATATCTAATCTAACAATATCAGATCTGATCAATTGGGTTGAGATCGGGTCTCTGTAGGGATCACTTCATCATTTGAATAACTCCAGTAACTCCCTTCTTAGCTAAGTAATTTCTTCAAAGGTTGGATGAGTGTTCGGAGTCATTATTTTCTCTATAGTAGAATTATTTACCAATAACTCATAAAACACTGGGCACATCTTGACAAGTCAGTTTATGATGGTACTTGTGCTGGTCCATTATTCGATGTATTTTGCAAATATCTCCTGTCACCTCAGCTGAAAAACTCCCCCTCAAACCACCACACTGCCTCCCTATGCATGCTCGCCCTTTCAGCCATGGGGACGTTATAAGGTGACGGTCAATCCCACTATTCGTTGGTAAAAGAGTAGCCCAAGAGTTGGCGGTGGGTGGTGATGTCTAGCTGCCTTTCCACTAGTCTTACACTGCTAAATTAGAGAGGGCTAGCGCAGATAGCCCTCATGTAGCTTTGCGCGAAATTTAAAAGAAATAAACAAACAACTAGTCTCCCTATGTTTCATGGCAGGTGTTATGCATTGAGGTAAGCATATTTCGCCTCTCTTCTACCAGACGTGCAATCTACACTTTGAACCAAATATTTCAAACTTGGACTCATCCGTCCATAACACCCTTTTCCAATCCTTAATAGTCCGGTGTTTGTACTTTTAAGCAAATTTTAGTCCATTAACAATATGTGAAGATTAAAGTCAAGGTTTTAATTGCTACACAACCTAATCTTTCATCATCATCGAGTCTTCTTGATACTGTAGATCCAGACACTTTTCTATCATTTGTTACATGGTCGTTTATCTCATGCTTGAGATCAGTGGCAGTTTTCCTTCTTTCCCAAAGGCTGCCCAAACGAGGACACTTAACACCAGTATACTTTAATTTATATGTTCTGTCTCTTTCTTTCCTATTTTCAAACTTAACTGTCTCAGTCTCACGACATAGGGTAATTGACAGTGTTTGGGGAGCATTTCAAGTCTGCAGCAATTTGTCAGAGAGTCTAACCAACATCACGTAAAGCTTTTATGCAAAAAACTATTTGCTCTACTGGCAATTCTCTACGCTTTTTAGGCTGTGGCATGAAAACACAACTTAATATATATATATAGTGTTAAGAACTGTTTTTACCAAGTTTATTTGTAGAGTGCTATTAAATTTATTTCTTCTAGTGTATACCAGTACCACATGCTAGCTACTTGTTAGTTTCTTTCTATATAGTTAAGATACTGCATGGGTTACCATGACAGTTTTTTTCAGACCATAAATTTGATCAGTATGTTCATTCAAACAGAACCCTCATGACATGTCCCTTGATACAAGTATATGGGAATTCTAAAGAATTATAAGTTGTTGTTTTTTTTATCCTGGATCATTCGTTTGTCAACATAGATTGGTGAAGTAATACCATAGTGATGAGATTTATATTCTGTAATGACATGGAAGAATTAGTCCCATAAAATGTAAAGAATGACAAATTATTATTTTGTCCTAAAATGTTTGCATAGTTCTGTAAAAAAAACATGTATATATATAACCAACAAAACAAAATTAAATCAAGGTTTATTTGCTTACTACTTTGACAAAGTTATCTTTAGATTAAGGTTTGGATATAGTTTCATATTTCATACACACACACACACGTATTCGTATATACATACCTTCAAATGGTATGGGAAAACTTATTTTATTACTACTATTACATACTCTAGTACAAAACAAACATTACACATAATCTTTCCTTTTTCTTAGTAGTTTATTTCACACCTTCTGCTTTTTTTCAACGTTTGTTTATAACCAGTGGTTAAAAACATTTTAAAGATTTAGAGATAAAGATTCGTTAGCTTAAATAATTAAATGTTCAACCGTTTGATTCACTTTTATTAATACAATTATTTTCAATAAAAGTATTAACCGTCACATTAATACACTGTAGCAAGAGCTAATGTCAACATAAAACATCTTAGATGTATGTAGTAGTGTTTGTGTTTTTCTTATAGCAAAGCCACATCGGGTTATCTGGGGGAATCGAACACCCGAATTGAGCCTTGTAAATCCGTAGACTTACCACTGTACTAGCGGGGTACAAGTTGTGGTATTAAATAACTTACTAAACTTTATTAAAGTTTGCAGTAAACTTGGGAAGGAAGATTTACTAATCTACTGAAAAAAATCTCGCATTCAGCACTTTGAGGCCGTGGGAACGTTATAATGTGAAGGTCAACCCCTCTATCCCATCTCACAATAATAGACCAAGTGTTAGCCACCCTCCCTCTTGTTTATCTCTACCAAATTAGTGACGGCGAGCGCAGATATCACAAGATTAATTTCGTGTAAAATCAAGCGAACAAACAATATTTACAAAATTGTGTTAACGTTACTATAAAATGTGACCAGTAACACAATTTTGTAAACACAATTTTGTTGTAAAAGTTAATAAAATTTAATTGTTTGTAAACAAAATTTCCACATCATCAAGATAACCTGGTTTTAACGTTTTTCTTATTCACTACTTTTTCTGCAGTGTACAGTATTAATAATAGCGACCATTTTTTACTGTATTATCTCAAAAAATACAGCATACAAAATCATTAAAAGCAAAATAAAACTTTTAGATTTTAATACGTGAAAGTTTTAATTCAAACATGATGATTTGAATATACTATTGAAACTAACTGTATTAAAACTAAACCTAATCAGTTTATTAGTAAATTTAGCTTTCAAAACAAAACATAAATTTGAACTGACATAGATGATAAAATAAATACTATTTAACTTTTGTATTTTTTTATCTGTCTTAACAAACAACGTTTATAAACCGAATAGTTAGACAGCATTTGACATGGGTAAGTTATTCATAGATTTGAGTAAAACGCTAGATTAGAAATATTCAAGAAAATTTTGAATACAGAATAGGTAGTTTAAATTCTGTAATTATGTAATATTTCAATAAAATATGTGAAACATTCGAAAATTAAGATTACCTTTTAAAGTAAGAAAATGAAACCTTAAAACTTATCTTAAACATCTGTTTAAAACTTATTTTGATTATTTAAATATAAAATAGCGAGAAAAATAAATAAAAAGTGTCAAGTTCCAGAATTTTTTTTGTATTTGAAACAGTATTTTAAAGAAAAATTGTCTTTCGTCTGAATATTAGAACATAATGAGACACAAATACCAAAAAGTCAAAGTTGAAACCGTCGTAGCGTTTCAGAAATGAATGCTACAGTATAATTAAACATGTTTATATTTATAACGAACTCTAGATTGGTAAGAATTTATAGTTACGATTGTTAGCAATAGTACTTTAACTAACTAATGTATACAATGTTTTACATTTTCACGAATTTATTATTTTTGAAACTTCAGGGCGCCCTCAAGTGGCATAGCGGTAAGTCAGCGGACTTATAACATTAGAAACAGGGTTTCGACATTTGTAGTAGACATTACACAGATATCCCATCGTTTAGCTTTGTTACTAACTACAAACAAACAAACTTCATGATATCTTAAAATTATTGTTATAATATTCACGAATCTGTTCTTATTACCAGAAATCTGATGAGAGTTTTTTTTTTAATTATGATTTGTATACATCAAATCTTTTAGCTTAGTTTAAATAAGCTATTAAAACCTAAAAAAAATTACAAGACGTATTGTTATTATACATCCAACGGTAGTAAATAAGAAAGCTTATTGTTTCAACGCGGTTTTTGCACTGTTCGCAGGTAACTCAATACCTTCAATAAAATGAAACATTGTACTGTTCATGACTCCTCTGAAGTCTGTAAACTGATTAATCTGAAAGATTAATTTAAATGAATGAATAAGTAAATAACTTGTGCAAAACACGTCAACGGACATATGACGGATATATTACTGGTTTTACATTGCTTTGTTGTAAATACTGGTGATCAAAAAATAAACATTATAAATCAGAAGTAATTTCCTATCCGTGTAGTTTCAAAGCAATACACAATAGAAACAGTTACACTTAGATATAAAAACAGAAGAATACATTTTAAGAAACAGAAAACAAAAGTTTGTTTTGTGTTTGTTGTAACTCTTCCTTGAAATCTTATTTATTCAAGAATTAATTATTTCCAAATTATACGAAAAAAGTAAATTTTGTATTCTCTTTTGGTGATGGAGGTCTAGTCTTTCTCTAGAAATATAAATAACAAACGATGTCTTCCTCAACCATTTAACTTGGAAATGTATTTAAATGAATAAAAAGTAATAATTGTGGGGTTAAAGGTAATATTAACAATTATACAGCACTATATAAATAAAATAGTTTATTTGGAATCTATTTAATACTTCTATATTTCCCATTGGTTAACCACAGTTGGATAAAACTATTTGTAGAACTAAAATCTACTAAACGCTTAGCCCGGGATGGCCAGGTAGATAAAGCACTCGACTCGTAACCCGAGAGTCGCATGTTCGAATCCCCGTCACCTCAAAATGCTCGCCCTTTCAGCCGTGGGGTCATTATAATGTGACGATCAATCCCACTATTCGTTGGTAAATAAGTAGCCCAAAAGTTGGCAGCGGGTGGTGATGAACAGCTGCCTTACCTCAAGTTTTACACTGCTAAATTAGGGACGGTTAAAGCAAATAGCCCATGTATAGCTTTGCGCGAAATTCAACCCAAACTAAACCCTTTGCTACACTTGATTTTTCAGGTTTTCTTTTGTTGTTATTGCATCGCTGTTAGTTTGTTTTTATTTTTACTTATTAATTATGTGTTACATTAATCCACAAGACAAATAAAAGACATAATGAACGTAAGTAATTTACATAAACGTAAGATATTTGTTTCTTTGTTTTTGGATTTCACGCAAAATTACGCAAGGGCTAACTGCGCTAACCATCCCTAATTTAGCAGTATAAGGCTAGAGGGAAGGCAACTAGTCATCACCACCCACCGCCACCTCTAGTCTCACACTACAGCATTAGGAACGACTAGCGCAGATAGCTCTCGTGTAGTTCTGCGTAATATTAAAAAAACAAACAAACAAACCATACCTAGTCCATAAATTTGGCGGTAAGCTGTGTAATTGAATTCAAAGTAAAACTTTGTTGCTAGATCCATTAATGCTGATAAATTTGAAGAGGTTGAATTGTTGATGATAGTTTTAGCGACCAGCCTGAGTACTTCTTCTCGAGGTATACAGAGGTTAAATATAGAAGCTTGTCATTGCAATTCACCTTCCAATAGGACAGCATCAAACTTATGAACTTGGAACGCTAAAATCTAGGACTTCATTCCCTAAGATATGCATAGCAGATAGCCAAATATGACTTAATTTTAAAAACAAACAACTTTGTGGACTTAAGATGCTAATATATAGGGCTCGATTCCTGTGAACAGCGAAATGTGACTTTATTCATAAAACTGAAAAACAAATCGATTTTACGTTACTTTTCAAGAAAAGATAAGCACTAGAAATTTTTCGGCTTTTAGGTTTATAACACTAAAAATTCGGTTTTGATACCCGTGATGAGCATAGCATTGGTATACTACATGGCCAAAAGTATTTGGACACCCCTTCTAATTATTGGGTTCGGCTATTTTAGCTACACCCATTGCTAACAGGTACATAAAATCAAGCATACAGCATTGCAACCACCGTAGACAAAATTAGTAGTAGAATGGGTCGTCCTGAAGAGTTTAATGACTTTCAAGGTGGCGCTGTCATTGGATGCCACCTTTCCAACAAGTCAGTTCATCAAATTTCTGCCCTACTAGAGCTAACCCCGGTCAACTGTAAGTACTGTTGTTGTAAAGTGGGCATGTCTAGGAGCAACAACGGCTCAGTCACGAAGCGATAGGCCACACAAGCTCTCAGAACGAGACCCCCTAATGCTGAAGCGCGTACCGTGTAAAAATTGTCTGTTCACAGTTGCAACACTCACTACCGAGTTTCAAACTGCTTCTGAAAGCAACGTCAGCACAAGAACTGTTGTTGGGAGCTTAATAAAATAGGTTTTCATAACCGAGCAGACGCACACAAGTCCAAGATCACCATGCGCAATGTCAAGCATTGGCTGGAGTGATGTAAAGCACACTGTCGTGGGACTCTGGAGCAGTGAAATCGCGTTATCTGGAGTGGTAAATCATGCTTCACTATCTGGCAGTCTAACGGACGAATCTGGGTTTGACGGATGCTTGGAGAACGCTACCCGCTTGAATGTATAGTGCCAACTGTAAAGTTTTGTGGAGAAAGAATAAAGGTCTGGGGCTGTTTGTCATGGTTTTGACTAGAGTAAAGGGAAATCTTAATGCTACAGCATACAATGACATTCTAGAAAATTGTGTGCTTCCAAGTTTGTGGCAGCAGTTTGGGGAAGGCCCTTTTTTGTTTCAGCATGACAATACCTATGTGCACAAAGCGAGGTCCATAAAAACATGGTTTGCCGAGGTAGGTGTGGAAGAACTTGACTGGCCTGCAGAGAACCCTGACCTCAACCCCATCGAACACCTTTGGAATGAATTGGAACGCCGACTGCAAACCATGCCTTCTCGCCCGACCTTACTAATGCTCTTGTGGCTGAATAGGGACGAATCCTCACAGCCATGTTCCAACATTTAGTGAAAAGCCTTCCCAGAAGAGTGGAGGCTGTTATAGCAGGAAAGAGGGGCCAACTCCATATTAATGCCCCTGGTCTAGGAATGAGATGTTCAACAAACACATATAGATGTGATGGTCGGGTGTCCACATACCTTTGGCTATGTAGTGTAGCTTATTATATGGCTTTGTGCTTAATTACAAGCAAGCAAGTCATTTTATTTTATGATTTCATTTCTTTACGGGTCGAAGAGAATAATATGTATTTTTGATTGTGTTTACAAAAGTATTTTATGGTGAAATAAAGAAAGCAAGAAAGGTGTTGAGGCTGTAGATAAAAGTGGAATATGTGAACATCATGAAATGAATTTTTACTAATGATTTATGCACTTTTGGTAAATAACAGAGTTGTTGAGTTCTACTCATATTATGTAACAAATGTTTTTACTATTGCATTGCTCTTTTTGCAGTGTTTGTAATACGGTTCATTTGCTTTCCGTGATTCACGTACAACAATAATAATTACAATTAACAATAAAGTGTAATAGTTATGAATAACAGGCAAGCTACAAAATTCTTCTTTGGCCAGTTTGCCCTAGATCAACAGTTGAATACTCTCGCTACCAGCAGTGTTTTCAGCTTTTAACTAAAAATATTTGTTAAGTCTGGGTCTTATTATCGATTTTACTGAGCACCAAAGTTGAATTGTCTCACGTAAGGATTCATAAATCACACCAATCACACTTGGCAAGGCAGTTATCACTGTTTAATATTTGAAATAATAATAATAATCTTACATATTAGTCTAGCTGATATTATGAAAAACTAAAATACACATTGAATTATTCAGATTTAACACAGTTAAATATTATGACATATAGAAACCCGTACAAAGTAGATATATTAATTTTGGTGGTGTTTAACTTTTTGTATTTGCATTCCTGAGGTGGCTACTATTTAAAAATAAAGTTAATTATATATTCTATCATGAGAGGGCAGCACAAGGTTTACATAAGACTCGATTCAATTAACGTGCGAGAGTAAGGTTGGCACTAGAGTTACAAACCTGAAAGTATAATGGTATTAATGTTTCAGGTTCCTAATTTTTAAGAGGTATATTATAAGAGACTCAGCTTATGGTAGTGTTAGAAGTGTATTTTCACCTGATGGTCACCTATTTAGGGTTGAATATGCACAAAAAGCAGTTAAGAAGTGATCAACAGCGGTGAGTAGCCTTTTGGTTACACGGACTTCAAATAAAACTAATATTTGTACAGGGTGTTCGGAAAGTCACTGCAGTTTTGTAATCGTATTTTATTCAGTCTATTTCAAGACAGCAACTGATAGCAGTGTTTATAAACAAAATAAAAAGGATCCAAGCCTGTATTGATGCCAACGGGGGTCACTTTCAACATTGTTTATAATTGTCATTCATATTTACCTCCTGTATTCTATATTGAAACATGTCTGTTAATAAATATATACGTGCACAGCGACTTTCCGAAAAACCTGTAGTAGCATTACTACTAGTAGTAATTTAAATTTTAATCATTATTGCACCTTTCCTCAGAAAACGCTTCATTTAGTTTCACCTGTTCCTGTTATTTTGAGATAATACAATAAGTTATAAATAATTTAGATCAGTATCTTAAATTATGTAATACTAATATTTTATAAATTATAAAGTCATCATTTGAGAATTTTCACTGTTATAATTAATGTTAGTGGTGTTTTCGATCTGAATATGTGTTTGAATATTTGTTATCTTTAAAATTATTAGAGTTCTGTACTTTAGTTTCTAAGAAGTTCCACAAACGGTAAATCTACAGCAGTACTTGAAATTGAAGCTAACAACTAGTGTTTTTCTAATCCCTAAGTGAGATGCACAGTATTGTTTCTGATAGTACTTTCTCTAACATTTTTACAGCATTATGTAAAATGTTTATTATATTTATTTTATTACTTTTAATTGTTTATTATCATACTGTTGTTATAGATATTGTTTTTTACTGTTATCTTAGTATATGGATTTAAGAATAACCCAGATTTCTTAAGTTGATTAAACATGATAAAATATTTCTGAGTTTACAACCAGAAGCATTAACAGCTGTTATTTTGGCATGTAACAAGAGAGATTAGGAAATGATGTAAGTAATACAGTGTTATTGGAAATAAACTTGTCATATGTGTTACATATTTTCATTTCATGAAAACTTAGTAAGTTCTGGTAACCCTTTTGCTTTTAGTGTATAGTGTGATTCATTACAATAATTTTACTGAAATGATTCATAAGAGATGTTATGATACTCTACCATTTTAAAATAACAAAAGTTCTAAATGACACACTTAAAACGTATATTTCAAAACCTTAACTATGACATAGTTGTGTCAAACTATTTTCAATTTCACAGGAGCTACCAGTAAGAATCAGTATTTAAATGCCTTTGTTTGAATACAGAAACTGTGGTTATTATTTATTAATTTTAAACAGGTATATATTATGCTTGCATTTTGCCAAAGATTTAATTTTTAACAATCTAGTCAATAAGTGCTGCAAAAAGGTGTGCATGTTTACAGAATGTTAATAATTTAACTTTGTTCTTCTTGAGACACTAACTTTAAATATATTTAACTTTATCATTTGCTACATAGTTATTCCTTGGAATATGTAACACTCATAGAAACTACATGTGAAAGAACTAACATCTCCCATCCATTTTTCAAACAAAATGTATTGTTATTATTTGGAGAAAAAAAGTTTTGATTTAATGAATACATCTTTTACTAGAATGTAGCTCAGTGTTTGAGGAAATACCGTAGTTGTTCTGGCTGTTGTTAAGAAGTCTGTTGTGGAACTACAAGAAGAATGAACAGTCTGAAAAATATGTCTTCTTGATGAATATATATTAATGAATTTACAGGTAAGTCTGAGTCCTAAAAATATCTATAATGTTTATATACTTACGCAACAGGTAATTTTCACTTTTGGTAAACTGCCCAGATATATTAAGTTGTTTTCTATGATCTAATTCTGCATGGATAACAAATTGCAGCTTTGTTTTAGATTTCAAACATCAATATTCTGTGTGAAGATGAATATACTTCCCTGAGTTTTCTACCTTCAGTTATTAAACATTTTATAAGATTTGCTTTATTAGATAAGCATATTTGTCTGTTCTATTTAAAGTACATTTCTAACTTCTATTTAATGTAACACTGCTTTAAAGTCACCATTCTATTATTCAGAAAGTGTTGGATCTCTTTTATACCCTCATTGGAACTAGTAGTGAAACCAGTCTTTTTATTGTTCTAATAACAGGTTTGTTTTTATCCTTTTTTTGTAGAAAATAAATTTGTGTTTGATAGCCTGGCCACTTTAATTTTTATTTGGTTATAACTTAATGTGAATTGTTCATTTTTATTCTTAACCTACAGACAACTAGAGACCTTTTGGTCTTTCACGGTTGTTTCTGTGTACTCTTCCATGAGAAAAACTTACAACCACCATTTATTTTTGAGGAAATTTACATTCTCCTTTTCAAACTTCTCTATAAATAATCAACCATTAGAAAAGTGAAAGTCTTCTTTTTCTAAATCTTACTTATGTCTTATCAACCTGTTTCATTCATAATAAATCAGGTTTTTATTCTATAATCACCTAGATAACCTTGTAAACCTTAAGATAATCCCTTAGCCATTGCAATCTTTGACCTCCTCTAAAACCTTAGGAAAAAGTTTGGTACTTTGTTTTTAATATAAGTCTTGCTTTTTACCATCAAGAGATTAATATATATTTAATTCAGTTAACTGATTGTAAAACTAGAAAATAATTTAAAAGCTCAACCATCTCATAGGCTTAGAAACAAAACTTAATATCATTTTCTAAGGAATCCTTCCCCATTTTAACATTCTAAGAGAAACTGTTGCTGTTAGTTTTAACATAATTAACCAGCTGTTTCATGCAAGTCCATAAGGTATTATATGATTTTCTTTTTTATCACAATATCAAGTAAGTTAGGTTGTATATTCCCTCTTAACAGTTTCCTGTTTTTTTTCATTTCTTTTCTTTGGAATACACCTAACCTAAATGGAGAGCAGTTTATTTTTAAACATTCCCAAACTTGTTTCACTTCATATTTAAATCCATTATTGTAATTTGTTATTGTTGAATTATTTCTTCTTAAAAATTAGAAACTGAAATAATGAAGTATAATTATTTTTTTACCTCAGTTTACTTTGTCTGTGTATGCATGAGATTTTATTGTAGTTCAGTAGGTCTGTATATGTCATTTCCAATCCTTGATTGCAAGTAGACTAATGTTGGAATGGGTTTCCTTTGGATGTTTGTAGAAGCAGTAAATTTAAGTGAGTTTATGAAAAGGCTTAAGTACATGAATGATAAGGGCTGGTTTAAGATTTTTAAAAACTATCTTAATTTAATTTAGAAGATGGTACAGTCGGAATAGACCAGTAGGTCTCAAGTTGACCCAGAACAATATGTTTTGTTAATTTTTATCTTTTTTATTTCCTCCTGTCAAAGCATTTACAGTTTTTAAGCTCAGTGCAATTAAACTGATACTTTAAGATTATGTAAGTGTTAAGATTATTAATGATATATTATGGGGTTAATATTTTACTTGAATATTATGAGTATTAAGCTTCTTTATTTTACCTTTTTGTGCTGTTTTCACAGTTTTATAATTTACAAGATTGTGGTTATTTCTTTGCTATATACAACTTCATATTTTGTCAAATGATGCACTTGAACGATACAAAAATAAAGATTGTTTTAAACTGCAAAACTGTAGTCTTTCAGATACAGACTTAAGCCTATATCCACATACATAAACACTTTGAGTAATGTTATAATGTTTTTTGGACCAAGTATTAAAATGTCTGCAAGCTATGTTAATTCTATTTTTTTGTGGCATCAAAATTATTATGATATACTGATAGTTGACAAGGAAATTTGTTGAAATTGGATATTATGCATGTATATATTTTAGGTTTAACCTATTCAGTGCCATAGACAAGATAACTCATCCAAGCTGATCAGTAACACAGTGCCACAGATGAGTTAATTCGTTCTCAATAATACCCAACTCCAATGCTAAATGTCAGCACCATACATGCATATGACTTACTTACAAATTGTTTAACTTTTGATCCAAAATGGCGTCACGAAAAAGTTACAAAATGATGAAGCATTACAGTTTTATTTTGAACTTGGTTCGGAGTTTGAAGATTGCAATGGCAATTCAGAAGATTCGGATTTTGAAGATTCTTTGAAAAATATGGAAATACAAGGCTCAGATGTCAGTGAAGATGATAACTGGCCATCATCCAGCATTGGTAAACGGGCGATAACACCAGGGAGTAAACGTAAAATTGCAAGTCGTGGTAAGAACAGTTCCAAGAAAAAGTGCCCTAATGACAATGATTGGAATGCTGAATCTTTTGCTGCTCCAATTATAAACCCCTTCTCAGGAAATCATAGTGTCCAGTACAATGATTTGAGCCAAGACTCAAAGCCCTTTCATTGTTTTCAAAAGTTCTTCCCTCCCACAATTGTTAACCATATTGTAACAGAGACCAGTAAATATGCAGAAACTGTGATGGCCCGCACTGATTTGGAGGAACATTCTAGAGCAAAATCATGGAAGCCAACTAATGAGAAGGAAATTTATGAATGTATGGGTCTGATAATGATAATGGGCATAGAAAGAAAACCGACTATTTCCATGTACTTCAGTACTGACCCTTTGCTTGCCACACCCATGCTTGGTCAGTGCATGTCAAAATACAGGTTTCTTTTGCTGCTATCGATGCTGCACTTTGCTGACAATACCCAGGAAAATATTGTTGATCAAGGACAGCACAAGATACAGCCCATTATTGACTATTTACAGGAAATATTTAGAACCACATATGCACGAAACAAACATGTTTGTATTGATGAATCTTTAATACTGTGGAAGGGTTGACTGGGATTTCAACAGTACATTCCATCTAAAAGGGCTAGGTTTGGAGTCAAAAGTTATGAACTATGTGAAAGTGTAACAGGCTGTGTTTGGGACTTTTTCATCTATACTGGGGCAGTACAGCACTAAAGAGGGCAGACAGGGCAAAAGTGTTGTATGCCCATTGATGGAACCATTGTTTGGACAAGATTATAAGCTCTATTTGGATCGTATTTTTGCAAGTCCCACTCTAGCAAAGTCATTGCTTGATCATGACACCTATTTGTGTGAGTCAGTAATGAAAAATCGAATTGGGATGCCGAAATGTTTTGCAAATATCCAAAGGGGAGAAATGGAAGTGGCACAAAAAGACAGCATTGGTGTTCTTCATTGGAAGGATAAGAGGGACATTTTCATGTTGAATACAATACATGATAATACCATGCAAAACACTGGAAAGATCAACCGTGCTACTGATGCAGCTATTGTAAAACCAAAATGTATCATTGATTACAATTGTTATATGGTTGACTCGTGTGACAGTGTGTTGCATGCTTATCCGAGTATGCGCAAGGCTGTCAAGCAGTACAAAAAAGTATTTTTTCACATGATGGATATAGCAGTGTACAATGCTTTGGTAGTTTACAAATCACTGGGAAACAACCTCTCTCCTGGAGTTTAGACTTGGTGTCATCCATACCCTGATTGAATATTACCACACCCAGCACCCAAAATCCACCAGAGGCCGGCCTTCCTTGGAAAACCCCCTTCGCCTCGTAGAACATCACTTCCCAACACTAATTCTCCAAATAGAAAAGAATAAGTACCCAACTAGAAAGTGTAAAGTGTGCTCTGACAAATCCACGAGGAGGGAAAGCAGATATGAATGTATTAATTGCAAAGTGGCTCTTTGTGTTGACCCCTTCTTCAAAACATTTCACACGAAAGTGAATTATTAAATGTGTCATTATTTCAATATCCAAATATGACATTCTGTGCATTATTGTTTCATGTTTTGTACATATTTCTTTATTTTGTGTACTACTATAAGTTTGGCTTAGAGAAAAAATAGTATTTGCTGCTTATTTCCTTTGTTTTAAAAATTACTAAATTTTGCTGAAAAAAAACCTGGTGTAGGAGCTGCCATAGCAGCTGAAATACTTGGCAGTCAACAGGTTAAATGCAGTTGCAAGAATACTGATAGAGGGGGCAAGAGTTGAATGTTAAAGTCACAAATTAACTGTAAAAGATCCAGAAACCCTAAAATATGTTACATTAGACGTAGCAGAATTGAAACAGGTATGAATAAGTTTTACTTTGCCTGAGAATACATCTGTTTACTACTCAGTAAATACAAATAAAAAATTAATTTTTGTTTGAATATTGTAGCAATTTAATGTTAAAGTGTAAGAAAATAAGTTTTTTGTTGGGTTCACTCACCATCATAGTTTTATTGATGTTATACAAAATGAATTAAATAAAAATAAAAGTTAAGTCATTTCCACTATTCAGAATTTTCTTAAGCTCTTAGAGAAGGAAAAGAGTATTAAACAGTCCAAACTTGAACTTGTTCACATATTTAAATGATTAAAATCTACAAATGAACATTCTATAACACACAATTAGAATCAATACTTTAAATAAAGATTTTAATTGTGTGTTATAACACATTGTTCATTTGTGAGTTTTAGTATTTTAAGAAGAGTAGTTTTTTGTTTTGTTTTTCTTCGATGTACAAGACTTTAACAGTTATTGGTCAGTTTATTTCATAATTAATATTTAATTATTTACTTTTGAGAATGACAGTTGAAATTTGTTGAAATTGGATATTATGCATGTACATATTTTAGGTTTAACCTATTCAGTGCCGTAGAGGAGATAACTCGTCTAACAGCATACACAACATATACTGTTCAATTGTTGTAGTATTATTAATGATAACTTATTCAAATCTTTGATATTTTTCTTGTTACTTGAAGTGAATATTGTTACATTATAGTGTTACTTTCATAGTTAATAGAAAGTTCAAGGCCTCCATAAATCATGTATAAATATAGGCAACCAAGTGAGCACAAGTCAAAATGAATTTCAGAAAAAAAAAAAAAAATAGAGAAAGAAAGCCTGAAGCCAGCTAGTGTGTGTGTGTGTGTGTGATTAGCTGATATGTTACAGTGAGTTTAACAGGTAAGATAATAACATGTCTTGTGAAAAGGTTTTATAAAAGTAACTGAACCAGTCTGAGTGGACATAAGCATGGTTGTTGTGATATAGAAAGCATATTAAAGTTTAATAAACCAAAACCTTTATAATTGCATGAAAGTGAAATTCAGAAAGTCAGTGATGTCTTCAATATCATTATGGTGTCTGTGGAATGAACTGGTACTGAACAGGGTTGTTTTATTTTGAGTAATGAACTTAACTACAAATAGTATTTATTTAAAATGCCAGGAATATGCAGCTATTACATTGCTAAATATAGGAAGTTATGTGACAAACAAGGAAACAGTTTGTAAAAAAAAATTTTAATACATTAATAATATGAATACAGTTTTCAACCTCTTGATTTAATATTTGGTTTTGAGTAGTTGTGTAATTATAACTGATTATTTACCATTATACCAAATTCTCTTTAAGTATAATTTATGTTCCATATTAAAGGAGAATTTTATAAGAATACAGAATACAAGTAATGTCAAAATGAACATTGATTCACAGTGGTGAGTGCTGCTGGTTCAGGCTAGGGTTTAGACCTGACGACTAACTACCACAATAATCAACTAGCTTAGTTTAGTTACATCTTTTATTGTACATTTTATTAATTCATGCAATATTGGTCATCATTAATAAGCCTTTGCTTTATTGAGTTAAACCACTTGTTTCTAGCAAGACAATGCATAATGTAGAGTTTGCTTTTGTCTATGGAATTTCCACATGATTGCTATGCCACACTGCCCTTAGTACACATGGACAGTAACAGTGACTGTTCACTGTTCATTTAGCCAGTCAACATGTTATTTACTAATAATATTTTTTACTATCCAATGCTTTTTTAAAAAATGATCATATATAAGCTGTTTAGAACCAGTCGGTTCTGTACACAGACTTCTTTAGTTTTAACCTTTTCTTTAACTCTACTTCTATAAAGTAAGACAGAAGTTAATACAAGTTCATAATGAAGTCATCTTGGACTCAAGAGAGAAATGTAAACTGTTTCATTACAAACACATGATATTAATGTTGTTACTAATACCAGGGTTATTATAGGTTATGCATTAACAAAATTCATTCATCATGTAAAGAATATTTCAAGTTCAACTAGTTCAACTGAATGTTTATGAGATCAGACCATTGGTGATGTTAATGTGAAGAATACAAATACTTTCATCTATAATTCAGTTAACATTATACAGGGTGTTCGGAAAGTGACTGTTCAGTTTTGTAATCATATTTTATTCAGTCTATTTCAAGCCAGCAACTGATAGCGGTGTTTATAAACAAAATAAGAAGGATCCAGGCCTGTATTGATGCCAACGGGGGTCACTTTTAACATTGTTTATAATTGTCATTCATATTTACCTCCTGTATTCTGTATTGAAACATGTCTGGTAATAAATATATAAGTGCACAGTAACTTTCTGAACACCCTGTATTTACATGACCTCTAGAACTTCTGAAATGTACATTTACAGTATCTTCACATGCTGTATTTAGTGTTTACCTTTCTCTTCCACAAAGTGAATACCTGGTAAACTGACACAAAACACTTTATTGAATGGAAATCTGTAAAAAGTTGTGGTAAGCACAGTTTTAACTTCACCTGTATACATAAGGTTAAAGCTAAGTTACTTCACCTGTATACATAAGGTTAAAGCTAAGTTGTATCATTATGATTTTTGTTTATTTTTAAGCTCGTCTGTGAATAATTTCCCCATGACTCGTTAAACATTATTTAGTACTACTTAAAGAAGATTTTCGAAAGGTTGATCTGTTTATTAAATTTATGTGGGAAAGATGTTTAATAGAATCAAAACAAAATTTTCAAAGTTTTGTGATGTAAAATATTTTACATCTACAGAGAATTGACACTTTTTTAACTTTAAATTTCTGGACTTGAAATACATAAAACCTGGAGTATTTGAGGAAAGTGTTCTTTATCCCTTTAAAGATGAAATTTAATAACACCTATAATGTTCAAAATTAAGATTATTCCTACAAAGAGAATTACTTGTAATATTGTGTGTGTTTGTGCTTAAACATTGGATCTATTTTCCAAAATATATGAGCAATTCAGAAATCAGTTCGAGCAATATGTGTTCATTTCCTTTTGAAAATTGAGGTAGACATTAATATGGTTATTAGCTAATGTATGGTACTCAAATTAAATAAGAATAGTCTACAAGCAGCATCTAAACTTTTTGTCGATTCCTTACAATACTGTCTGAGTTTTTGTTTACTTATATTCACAGCATTACATACAAAGTAAGGCTAGAAGACCATTTGGAATTTCTACCTTAATTGCTAGTTTTGATTATGAACACACACCTCATCTTTTCCAGTCTGTCTTCTGATGTTAACCATGCATGAAAAGTAAATATTCAAAACTAATTCATTTTTTTTTATCATCCATTGAAAGTAAGAAAATAAAACTTGTGTGGAGTTTACAGAACTAATTCACCTAGTTTTTAAAATAGATCCCAGTGGAATTAATGATGTGTATCAGCTATTAAGGGTTAGTTTGTGAAGGTTTTGAACAGAATTTAAAGTTTTTGGAAGATTAGTTTGAAGCAACTTTTCAGTTTGGTCTATATTTTGAATTAAGTGTCACTTTCTTTAAAGATGTTTGTTAATCATTTAGTGTGAACAGTTAAATAGCTGTTACTAATATCAGCATAAAATTGTCTGCTCTAGTCTTTCATGTAAATTATCGATATTATTTAAAGGTAACAGTGTTCTTCTAAGAATAGTTGTCATTGTAAGTAATAAATTATTCCCTTTCAACACACTTAAAATAAAGTTTGTAAATTCTACAATAGGTTTTTCTATTTTTTCTTATTGCTAGTTTTGGATTGATTAGATTAGATGGTTTCATAATTGTAAGTAATCTATGTCCATTAGATATATAAAACCCCATTAAATTAATTAAAGTGAGATGGATTAATTAATAAAAACTATTTAATATACAAATAAATAATAATTCAGCTGTTGTGGTAATACATTAAGCTTGATATACCAAGTTAATTATTGGTGTATATCCTGTCACAAATTGATATTATGCTGTTTTATGATCAGTCACTAAAACCACTTGTAGGTAAAAATAAATTCCCATTTGATTTCAGTTATAGTTTTTAGAGGAATATTGCAGTTACTACTGAAATCCCCGATTATTGAAGCATATTTCATATGTTTCAGGCTAATGCTACATGTCGAAATGCTAAAACAGAGAATACTTAGAAAAGAACTACAATGAGGAAGTTAAGTCAGAAGAAGCAACTATCAAGTTTGCTATAAAGGTTCTGTTAGAAGTGAGCCAGGAAAACAAATGTGGAAGTAGCCATCATGAAGAAGGAACAACCTCTAAAGGTAAGAAACAATTTAGAAATGAAGTCCTTTTTTTTTTTTTTTTTACATTACGTTCAAAGGTTTAAGTACTCAGAATTTATATGTGTCATACATTTGTTTGTCAGTTGGTGCATATCATAAAATCTAAGAAGATTTAGCAGTTTTTTATTTACTTCCAATACAAAACAAAATAATGATTTTGTTTGTTCTTGTTTTAGTTGTTTTACTTTAAGTACAAGTCCAGAGTTTTTGTATTATGTTATCCTGTAATGTCAGAATTCTGACAATTACATTTAGAAGCTGAATATTGAGTAACTTATCATTGGTTGGTTGATTTAATCCAATGCTTGTTGCATACAAGGTGTCTCAATTGTCTGCTGTTTCAACTCTACTCAGAGTAAGTTTTGCAACCCTCAAGGCAGCATGGACAATAAGGACTTTCATCTGAGTTTTTCTGTAAGACTTCAAATTTGAATGAAAATCTACCAAAACTGCATAAAACATCAACCAGGCATTTGAAATGAAAGTCTTGAAGACCATGAAGGTTGTGGAAGGAAGCCATCCTTAGATGAAAACACATTAAGGGAAGCAGTTGGGACAGACCCTCACACAACAGTACACAAGCTTGCAGAAAAGATAGGCACAAACAAATCAAACATTGCCAACTAGCTGACTGCAATTGGAAAGATGAAAAAGTTAGATAAGTGGGTTCTGCATGAGCTGACTGAAAATCAACAAAATTGGCATTATGAGACCTGTTAAGGATGGCTTTCCAGAAATTGAATGAATTGGGAATCGAGGTTCTGCCTCATCCACTTTATTCTCCAGACCTTTCTCCTAGAGATTTTAATTTTTTCAAACACTTTCTCAAATTTTTGAACAATAAATGCTTTCAAAACCAGGCAGCTGCAGAAGAATCTTTCAGGGAGTTCATTGACCATAAAAACTTATTTCTACAGCAGGTGCATAAAGGGCATAACTGCACATTGGCTAAAGATTGTTGAAACAAATGGTAATTACACTGGTTAAAGTATGTTTTACAACACTAGTTTATACATTACCAAAATCCACAGTTCAAAAACAACATTTATTTCTGGACAACCTAATAGTTAAATTACATTATTTCGATCTAATTAAGACAACAGCTGAGTGTCTTTGCTGCTTTGTAGGTTCTTAGATGAAATAATGTATTACTGGAAAAATAGAATGACAAATTAACTTCAGTTATTGTATTTATTTTAAATACTAAAAGTCTGCATTTAACAGTCAGGTGGGTGTACAGGATATACACTGCCATCTGTATGTTGTTGATATTTAAAGGTGATATGAAATGTATTTTTTTACATTAAAAAGAAACTTGCATTGTTTAAAAAAACATTCTGAGGCTCAAATAGAAATTTGTAAAATAGTTACACATGATTTCTTCAGTTTTGGCCAAAAAAAACAAACAACTATCTAATTTAGAAATAATTAAAATACAACTACACTATGGAAATGATCTAATTCATTATGAAGATTCATTAATTTCAGTTACTGCTTCAAAAAGATCCACATACCAAGTTTGACTATTTGGTCAGATTTTTGTATTATAATGAAATGAAACATGCAAGTAAATGTGACATAAGTTGCAATTAGAATATTGTTCATCTTGGTCAGCAAGACATGAATTCAAGTTGAAACTTAGCTTATAAAAAGGTGTCTGTTACAAAGTTTCATCAAAGGATGGATCAACCATTCATATGTTGTTTTATAATGCAAAAATATAAATCTAGAATTTTGTTTTTTTAGTTATGAAAGCAGCCTCTTAAAGTTTGGGACTTGCTTGTTTTAGAAAATACTTTGAGGCTTGCATATATAACTTACATAACTGAGGCTAAAACTAATTTTTTCATTATGCTTTATCTTTCAGATGTTAGACCCTGAAGACTTAGAAGTAAGCAGCTGAAATAGAAAAGAAGAATGAAGAAGCTGAAAAGAATAGGGAGAAGAAATGATTGTCACAAACTCGGTTTACTTGATCCATACATTCTCATCAGCAAATTCAATTGCCTTGCACAGACCTGATAGATTGTAGCAAAAGCAGAGCCCATTTTGACAAGTGAAGAAGCTTGAAAAATGTCTGACACTTCCTCTGACTTGTGGCTTGCACATTTTTATCTAAGAAATCCCACTCCTTGAGCCTAGATGTCAAAAGTTCTGCATTTGACTTTGTTAGACCAAAATCTCTGATCAAATCATTGAGGTCTCTTGTTGGGATAGTATGGATTTCTCTCCCCAGCTTGCACCTCTGAAATTGTAATCTGGATATTCAACGTCTACCTCTTCTGATTTGCTGCTCTCTTCTGAGGATGGCTGCTTTCTCTGGCAGAGTGGCTACAGGGAGCTCAGGGCAGTGTGGCACTGGGGCAATGGATGATGGAAGGCCCAAATACATGATAGCAGATTCATTCTTACCAGCCCAATGTTTGAAAGGGTCCACCATGCAGAAGTGGCAATTGCTTGAGTGGTCAGCGGGTTCATGCCAAATTCTTGGAATAGCAAACTTCATGGCTCTCTTTTCCACTCTGTACCATCCTGAAAAAGAAAGATTGTTGTTATGAAGAATAACATGTTATTCCATATTTCATCCACATGTGTAAGAGGTTCATGCAAAATATTTTGATATTTTTTTCTATACTATTAGAAATAAAAAAAACAAAAGATATTTAAATTTTAAAAGGTCTAATATTTGTATAATATAAAATCTTACTCTTCAAGCTAGCAAAAATTGTCCTTCTTACCTTCTAGAGTTTTCTTGCAGTGCTTACAAGTAAAATGAGGTGCACAGGATTTTTCTTGATCCCTGGCAGCCATGCTGAAATGTGCCTTGCAGGCTTCACACATTTTAACAGATGCTATCACAGAGTACTTTTTTGCTCTCGTCTTGATAAGTTGGCCACATACGTAGCAGAATACATGTGAAGAATGCTTGCAGCTTCTTGATGCCATCTCTGATAAAATCAGGTCTATGTCTTCACTTAGGCAGCTAGAACTAAACTGAAGTGGTGAGTGGTGAACCCCTGTATTTATGTTACTAGTTCTACAACATTTTAGAAAGTTCTTAATTCTCTATTGGCTACTCAGCACTGAATCTTCCTGGAATGTTCTGTAACATGGGTAAATTTGAAAATTTCATTACACAGATCACAAAAGCAAAGTTTGAAGAGAAAAATAGGTCTTTTCCATTTAGTTTATATATAAGCAATTGGGAAATAACATTTTGTTACATAGTGTAATAAATGTATTGCTACTGTGTTGTTTCAAAAAAGGTTCACTTTTCTGTGTGATGAACCTAAAGAAATTATCACAAAAACCCAACTGTTCTGATCTATATACTTTCCTTAATTAATTGGCTGTTATTACTTATGTTTGTTTTCAAACTGGCAAAAAAATATTAAACTATTACTGTTGTGGTAGTCTTATCGAATTCAGTTTTTTTTTATGAACTGTAATTCACTGAAGTTTAAAGTGTATGTATGTTTATTTTCTTTGTACTGGGTGCAGATAATAAACTAATAAATATTCTCAGGCAAACCAATATAACAAACGTTGTTTGCTCTTCTATGTAAAATATTTTCTCAACCCAAACGAGCCGTTTTTGCATATATATTTCTCTACAAGTGGGTTTTCTCGACATCACTGATCATTAATGTTTAATACATCAAAGTATATTGAAAAAAAAAAACCTGCACTTCATACCTTCAGGACTGCAAATGATTTAACTTTTGTGTTTTAGATTCATTTTGAGACATCACAATTGCAAGATGATGAATTCCTTTTGAAACTGAAAGCTGTTAGAGGTATGCGCATTGAATAGTTGTTGTTAAGAGGGATCTTTTTTACATTTCAGTCAAGAAATTTATTTTTAACATTGAATTCAAAGTATCAGTTGTCAACAAATCTCTTAATAAAATGAAGTGTCAGAAATAACTAGTGTGTTCATGTTAAACTTTACATCACAGCACCCACTATCAATTTCAAGGCACTTTATTTATGTTGCAAAGTTTGGCCTTGTATTCCTAACTCTCTCTGTTTCCACTCCTAGTAGTTTAGGAACTCTAAAATATATTGTTGTGGCTCTTTAAGCTGTGCTTGTTTCAGTGGCAAAAACCATGATATCATCAAAGTTGAAATGAACCATGTTGTGTCAACTGCTCTGCTTTCCTCACCTCTTTTTTTTTTAATTGTTTCAAATGATTTAATGAGAAGGGGATAAGACTTCACTAAATCTTGTACCCTGAAAGTTAGTAATGTCTTTTTCAAAATAGTTGTGTTGCTGTGTACCCTATTCTACTGCTACAGTGAGAGTTCATACGAATGTCTCTGTTCCACCTGTGGAGTTTTTCTCTAACCACTGACATGATCTATTGCCCTCTTTAGACAAATGGGTGAACATACCTACATCTACACTTGTCTCTTCCTACCAGTAGTACCAATGAGCATTTGGGGCCAGTTCAGTTGGTCCCAATATATAATACCACTATATTTTGTCTTGCCCTCACTCACTGGAATCTCATTCCACTGAAGACCTGCCTCTATGGTACAATGCAGAGCCCTTTGGTGTGGATTTCTGTACGTGGTGAGGGGACCTCCAAGAGAAGGTTCTGTAGTTTCAGTTTACCTCCTCTGGAATTTAAAGTCCACCCATGCATTTGCCATGCATGGTAACCCATGAAGGTGAAGAGAGGATCTTGGTTGTTGAGGGGTCCAACCCTAACACACCACTTTGACCTTGAATTCCTGCAGATAGGTAGCCCTGGCTAGTTGGCTAATCCACTTGGGCTAGGGTCAACCAAATACTAATGTTAGACACTTTCAACGGGTGTTGTAGACATTGTGTCTGATGGTGGTGTTTTGATATAATTCTCGTGAAACCCTGGTATTGCTGCAGTGTTCTTGTTTGGCATTATAGTGTGTCCCCTTGTAGGGCTCCATGGTGGGTGGGATCATTTGGCACCAAAATATTCTTTCATTATTACTGACTCCCCCAACTCAAAGGAAAAATAAAATAAAAAACAGACTATCAGTGAACAACCATTTCTTGAAGGTTCTGAACAGCAATTTTCAGTTTCTTCAACACCTGTACCTCATTTTCTGATATTACATACTTTAACATATAAATATTTAGGTCAAATCTCTCCCTTTTTTCATTCAGAAGGAATTAGAGGGTCTTGCTGGTTCTCCAAAGTCAGTCAAAAAGCTACATTCTGAAGACATTTTGGTGGAAATATCCATTTGGGGATATACCCATGCTAATTTGAATTCGTCATGTGGAGTTATTGTTTAGAGGGATTTAAAGAGCATCTCTGAGTCAGAGGTTGTCCTCACAGGTTTCTTCACTCGAGGAGTTTCTGCAGTGAGGCATATCTCTATTTGGAAAGATGGAATTATGATGCTGACCAATGTCCTAATTTTCACGTTTACATCACCATGTCCATCTGCCACCATCAAGGCAGGCTATCCAAGTTCCAAGGTGCAGCCATTTATTCCAAATCATCTCATGTTTCCAATATCAGCAGTTCAGTCACTCGAATACTTCATGTTATTCTTTGTGTGCTCATTGTGGTGGCAAGGACCATGATGTCTCCAACTGTGAAATAGACATTGTGGTAGTTGTGGTGACTCTCACACCTATTTTTGTTCTTGCCCTAGATGGGTGGAGGAAAAAGAGGTACAGCATTTGAAAATGATTCACAACATTTCTTACCCCAAGGCTCAAATTATTGTCCACCACTCTATCTCCACTGCATGCAGCTTCACTCTGTTCCACTGTTACAGTGGGAGTGCAGACAGATCTCTCCATATCTCTGATGCCCCCGCTAGTAAAGCAGGATGTCTCTGGATTTACAACGCTAAAATCAGGGGTTCGATTCCCCTCGGTGGGCTCAGCAGATAGCCCAATGTGGTTTTGCTATAAGAAAATACATACTCATATCTCTGACAGTCATTTTCAAATCAACTGAGAAAGCTTTTGCCTTTAGTGGTTAAGAGAGATGACAAGTCAATGTCAACATCTATCTCTGTCCCTACCCTTCCCTCCAGAGGCTCCATGGATCCACTTCCTTTGCTTTCAGTTTCTGGCGTTTCCTTGCATCCATCTTCTTCGACCCTGAGATGCAGAACGATTATTCATTGATGCTCTCAGTCACTGGAATCTTCATATACTGACAGATACCTGCCCATTCTTCACAGGATCCATGGAGGTTGATAGACCTCATAGTAAAGAGAAACGACGTGGTCGAAAACATAAGAGCTCTCAATCCAATTTCCTTCACATAAGTAAAAATGGTCACTATAATACAATGGAACTGTCAAGGTTTCTGTTATAATTTAGATGACATAAAAGTGCTGATTGGTTCTTACCATCTTGTATGTCTTTCCTCACAAGAAATATTTCTCAAACCTGCTGATACAGTCACCTTTCGGCAGTTTTCATTGTGGCACTTCTGGTTGATCAGCATGTGCCCTCCCTGTCTTTGCCACCCGATACACACTTGGAGGCTGTAGCCACCCGTGTTTCGTATCATCACAGTTTGTTCTCTCTGTCTCATGAGGAGACCTATGATCAGTCAGACCTTGATGCTCTCATTGAACAGTTGCCGTCTCCCTTTTTAATCCTGGGGGACTTTAATGGACATAATCCCCTCTGGGGTGGAGCTGATATTGATATGAGGGGTCGTTCTGTAGAGCATATGTTCTCGGATCATAACCTCTTTTCTTTAATACTGGTATTTGTACCTATTTTTCTGCATCTAGTCAGTTTTTAATTGCTATTGATTTATCTGCTCCCCTTCACTTTTCTCTCATTTCCCTTGGGGTTGACAGTGACTCACAGGGTAGTGATCATTTTGTAATCATGGTGAGGGAGACTGGCCATGGCCAATCACGTCTAACACACGTACCGTGGTGGAAGCTGGACCAGGCTAACTGGCTCTTTCACTGCTGTCATCTGTAAACCATCGATAGATGACTGTGTGTCAGCAGTACGCGACTGTATTGTCCAAGCAGTTGGTCACTCTATTCCTAAAACCTCAACACATATTACATGGTAATCTTGTCCATAATGGAATATTGCCTGCCACATGGAAGAAACACATTGTTTCTTTTGGCCTTCGTATCCAGGCACAGTTGGCTGACCATCTATTCGAAAAAAAACATGGCCCACTAAGGAAGGAAAATACAACCAAGGTGGAATGTTGTGGTAAGGATCGAGGTTCTGTTGCATACAGTAAAAATAATTGCAAACAGTAGAGGAGCTTCGTGAAACACAGTGTACAAACTCTGGACTGGAGAAGTGTGGAAAAGCTCCGTGCACAGCCAAAGCCTCAGATGGTGAACAGGGTTCAACATCTTCAAGGCCTAGGTCCTGGCAAAGCTATAGGCCATAGACCCAGAGTCTAGTTACAATCGAATGAGGACACAATAGATTTTTAGCATACAAAATCGATCTGCTTCCCATGAGGTGGAAGAGAGGACAAGGAGGATATACACTTGGCACGTAGCTGCTTGATGTGTTGAATAAAGATAAGCCCCAAAAACTTTGCCTAAGGGTCCATGGGAAGCACAAATTTTCCAAGATGGAGCTCAGGATCAAGGTAAACACCCCATTGTCAGCAGAAGTGCATGCAAACGGTTTTAGAGCAAGAAAAGGTAAAACTGTTTGCTGTAGTCCACTTCAGTAAATGATAGAGAGCAGTCTGTAGCTGCCACTCAATAAACCATATGCTTGATGACTGACACGAGATTTGGAAGTTGTCAACATAAAAACAACTTTCAACTATATGGAGAGTTGTCCACTGATGACATTAATCTTTATAATGAAAAGTGTGACATTCAAGACACAGACTCAAGGGACTCCAAGTTCCTCTTGCATAAAAAAAAAGTATTTAACTCATTCAAAGATGTAATCGCCAGTCTATTAAAAATGTTTAATAAAAATGGGCAAATGGCCACTCAACCCGTATGAGTGGAGGTCTCGCAGGATTCCATACCTCCACGTAGTATCATAAGCTTTTTCAAGGTAAAAAATTACCATTTCCAAATGTGACTTTTCTTTGAGTGATCAGAAGAAGGTGGCTACTCCCGATTGGAAGTAGTCTTCCATTTGCCGAACATCTTTCGATCCATTCTTCCATTCCCATTTATATAGATGGTTCAAAATCAGGTGACTCTGTGAGCTCAGTCATGGTTTGATGGTTGCACACATAATCCCCTCTACAGTTTCAGTGTTCACTGCTGAAGTGTATGCCACTTATCTTGCATTGGATCACATAGAAGCTATGCAGTACACGAACTGTACTATTTATATCGATTCACTTATCTCTTTCTGACCCTGGAACTACTTCACATTATTTTTCACGTTGTTCTCGTCGATATTCAAAACAAACTGGCTCATTTCTCCTCATTATCCATTTCTACCCAGTTCTAGATACCGGGCCATGTTAGTATTCGCAGGAACGAGGTCACTGAACCACAACTAAGTCTGTCTGCTCTGGTGCTGTCACGGCCTTGCCTGTCCCATAAATGGACCACGGTTTTCTGTTCAAGACTTGGCTTCTTGCCACTTCGCAGTTGACTTGGAATAAGCAACGTCACAACAAGCTTTTCCAGATAAAACCTCCTATTGTGCATTGATAATCTTGCTTCCATAATGATCGGGAGGAAGTTGTCCTAGCTAGGCTACACATTGGTGACAATTTTTTTAACACATCGTTTTCTGTTATCTGGGACTGATGCACCAACGTGTGGTCTGTGTGACACTGAAGTCACAATAGCTCGCATTTTACTGTCGTGCCATTGTTAAAACCGTAAGCGACGGCACCATTTTAGACATTTTTACCATGGGTTCACCCTTGACGTTGGACAATATCATTGGCGATGGTGATACTGTCTACCTCAGTTGTGTCTTTAAATTGTTAAGGGTCATTGGTCTTTTTAATTCTAAGTTTTTAATTCAAAAAGTAAACTCTGTTTTGTTTTAAAATTATTCCTTTTTATGTATCTTAATCATTTTACCTTTTTGAATTTTTTACCAGTCATATGGCGCAGATAGCTGAGCTGCTTTGGGCCTGTAAACACCAAACAACTAGGCAGAATATATGAAGGTCTATATACCTACCATAGGGAAAAGAAATTAGATTGAAAATTATTCCAATAATATAATCAAGGTTTTTACCCCAATTTGGAGAGATTTATTTCTTACCATTCTCCGTGTATCTCCAGACAGGGAACGTTTTTCTAAACAGCCAATATCCTCATCGTTTGGCAATTTTCACTTTACAGAAGAGATTATGTAATTAATGAATTCATAGTGAAGTGATACTTGTAGTTGACCAGGATATTCCACTCATAAATGTGGAATTTATTACATTTGTGCAGGCAATTGCTATGTAAGTCTTAATTGTTCATACCATCATATTTTTTTATCTGACTAAGATAAGAAATTAATCAATCTGTTGCCACTTCCTTTCATCATCCTAGGTAACTGAAGTGGACACAATCTACTCTAGGGTAGTGCAAATATTGATTGAAGGAAACATATGGAACATATCCTATTATGTTGCAAACTGCTTTTTTCTTCATACAGAAAGCATGATTATTTTCATGTCTTGTGGTAAACATCCAGCTGCCAAAAGGCACAAAAAACTCAGAATCAAGCTCAGTGTATCATCTGCAGATATCCTACTCTTGTCTTTGTTTCTTTGAATTTCGCACAAAGCTACTCGAGGGCTATCTGTGCTAGCCGTCCCTAATTTAGCAGTGTAAGACTAGAAAGAAGGCAGCTAGTCATCACCACCCACCGCTAACTCTTGGGCTACTCTTTTACCAACGAATAGTGGGATTGACCGTCACATTATAACGCCCTCACGGCTGGGAGGGCGAGCATGTTTGGCGCGACGCGGATGCGAACCCGCGACCCTCAGATTACGAGTCGCACGCCTTAACACACTTGGCCATGCCGGGCCTCTACTCTTGTCAATCACATGGCCTTTTCAAAAGACTTATGCTCATGTTCAACAGGTCAGATGTCAAAGCGAAGAAGAATCTTGGATTATATTTTCTTTCAGTATCTCATCTACAACAAGAAGAAATTACCGAGATACAATATATTGCTAACAAAAAACATTTCTTAACTTTCCAGTACCACCATCTGTTCCACTGCCTTTTTTGACCATCAAGACACGAGTTGAAAGAATATTACCTTCTTTTCAACCTGTTTGTCTTAACGATTGTAATTGAGTATTTACTCTTGTAAAACTTGATGCTTGGTTTGCTTTGCTCTAGCTTTACATCAACTGAAATATTCTGTGTCATTTCTCCAGCATTATTTGATCTTCCTCTGGTTCTTTCTAACCAGGTTTGACAAGAGGCTATCATCATCCCTTTATAAAGCTTGGGTGGGATCCTAAGATTACTTAGACCATTTTCTACGACTAAATGTCTATATAAGACTTCTCGAGAAGGCAGTTAATGTTCGTCTTGTTTCCTTGAACCAAAGAAACTTCTGTCCAATACTAAATATTGCTTTTACAGATAAAGATCTACTATGAACCATTTGATTCAACTAAAAATATCAATAAGGGAATTCTTTGTCAAGAAGGAGCACCATGCTTCTATTTCTTTGTATTATCTTAAATAAAAAAGCTTAAAATACCAGGTGAAGATTTAGCATATTAGAGTACATCCATTTATTGTGTTGCACAACCATTTACTCATTTTTATTCATAAAATATTATCAAAAAGGTCAATCTGTGTTCATGTGGAATCAACACTATTCTGAGTTTTCCTACAAAAAATGCATTTGCAATGGTTTCTCTATATATCTTTCCATTTGTTTAATTGGAAAAAACGTCGTCGTCTTCAGTGGATTCAAATAAAAAATCTATGATTTGATACCATCTGGTTGAAATAGTGGAGGTGCTTTGACTAAAAACAACATTCAGTCGAAGAGAAATGGAACAGATAATTAAAAATTACATTTCTATAGTTGCTAATTTGACACAAAGGAAAGTTTTGTTTTAAAATCTTGTTGACCCACCTTGCATTAGTAATAATTTTATGTTTAAATATTATATAATTATAATTATTCATAGTATTACTACGGATCTGAAGGTATTTTGGTACTTGTTTAGGTGATAAGAGTACTTCCATGATAACTTTTGAACTCGATTATATAAACTAGTAATTTACAAAACATTTGATGTGTAGGAAATTATACTTCTTCGATTTGATCCAAACGTTAACATTCTATATGTTGTTGGTATTGAATTTTAATTTCGCACATAGTGGGATTGGTCGTTACATTATAACGCTCCCACGTCTGAAAGGACGAGCATGTTTTGTGTGTGACGGTCATTATGAATATATTTTACAAAGTATATTGTCAAATTATTCTCGCATTTAATTCCATTCTTGTAATCTTGTGGTATAAATAATGAACATGATTAAAGAAGTCTTCTTTTTCTTCCACATAATTTTTTTTATTTAAAAATTTCTATTTGGATTAATTAATATAATTACTAACCATTTTGTTTCGCATTCCGAATATTCCAAGTTACAGTATTGGTGTTCGTTGTTGTTTTTGTTTTTCTGAAAAGTTGCAGTCTAGTGATTAATTAAAGATTCTTTATATTTTTTATAGTTCGACCAAAGCCTCATGATATTTTCATATTATATTTCGTGAGGCCAGAACCTATAAACGACATACATTTTAGTAACCAATTTAATTTTGTAATTACTGTATAAATCTGGATAGTAACGCAATATTTTAAAGGCTCATAATAATTTGAGAATGTTTTGTATAATGATATAACCCATTTAAAACATCGGTAATGGAATGGAAAAGTCGTAATCCTCTAATTTATCAGGTTAGCATATATTTCGGTGTCTTATAATTCTTTTTTATTGAAGTAAGCATGGTACTGATGTTTCTAAAACATTTAAATATTTGTTTATAACATAATTAATGCTCCTTTTTCTCAGCTTAAGATGAAGAGAACTAAGTTCGATTGATGTAATTTTGTTTCTGTCGGATCTTTGACACTTAACTTATACACGAAAAGGTTTGGTTTGTTTTTAAATTCGCGCAAAGCTACACGAGGGCTATCTGCGCTAGCCGTTCTTAATTTAGCAGTGTAAGACTAGAAGGAAGGCAGTTAGTTATCACCATCCACCGCCAACTCTTGGGATTGACCGTAACATTATAATGCCCCCACAGCTGAAAGGTCGAGCATGTTTGGTGTGAGAGGGACTCGAACCAACGACCCTCGGATTACGAGTCGAGTGCCTTAACCACCTGGGCTTGCTGGGCCTACAGGAGTAGGAAGAATCAAAGAAAAAAGTATAATGCACTACAACTTGAGATTATCTACAATTATACTGTTTTCCGTATTATGCGTAAAATTATTTAGTCATTTCCATTTTTATTATTCGTTATTAAGTACAAAGTTACACAATGGGCTATCTGTGCTGTGCCCACTACGGGTAACAAAACCCAATTTTTAGCGTTAAAAGTCTGTAGTCTTATCGCTGTACCTTGAGGGAAAGGACATGGTTGTTTTGAAGCAAAACCATCGAAAACCAAAAAGTTTGAGATCTTTTAAAAGCGAATTTTTCTTCGTTAGATCTATGCACTAAAACTAAATGGTCTTTTACGCTTCTTTTGAAGAATAATACTTTCTATGAAAAAAGAAATGTTTAAGCTTTTCGATTCGTTTTTTAACTTAAAATAAAAGATTATTTATTCAGAAAACAACAACAACAAATGAATCATTTTATGAAGCGAGAGAATTCAAAATAAAATAGTAAAAAAGAATTTGTGAATACAAAAAGTTTATTCATCTTTTAATTTTTCTCGACGAATATTAACACCACCTACAATATAAATTAATTACTCTCACCCTCAATCCCAATAGCAAATGAAAAGGGGGTATTTGCCTTCAATGTGTTAAGGTTTTGAATTTAATGTTTATATGAAATATTTTTACAGTGGTGCTTTTAAACAATAGAAAAAACTTAATTAAAATCGTTAACTCTGTTTATATCGGTTTTTGAAACAAGAACGCCAATGTAAAGTTACATAGAAATTTTTTACAACAGTTTGTGTGGGAATTCAATTTTTTATAGACAAACATTAAAGTCTGTGTTTCAAATTACTTGGCTTACCGTCTTGCACGTTCAAATTGTTTTTGTGCTTAAAAACTCACATTGTTAAAAGATGATTTTAAAAATATATCAAATAGTACTCATTAATTTTATTGATGGCAATATCCTTATATTTTTTATATTATAACACACTATAGATAGTTTTTATAGTTGGAGAACTAGATGTGTTTTTCATAAATTATTTAGTCATAAATGTTTGTGATTTAACCAGACCAAATAAATATGGGTTATGTAATGTCCGAAAAATATTCAAATTACTGAAAATATGTTAGAACGATAGATGTGGATTAATACTTCCATTTTTTGAAGATAAAACATTAGTAATGATTTTTACTGAACAATTTATTCAGCATTCTTTGCCCTTTATTCGACCAGTATTTTCCTATTTCTTGCCACTGGAAAGTTATGTTTCTAAGTGCAATAAATAAAATAAAGTCGATGTGGAAGTGGCTATGATGGATATTCACCTAAAGAAAGATGACAGATAAAGAAAGTTTTAAAAAAACATTACAAAAAACAGTTAATGATTTGAAGAGAAAAATGGTAGGTCGAATTTTGATAATATATAATTGGTTTCAATAATAAGCACAAAATGCTTGAATATTTAATTGTATTTTAACCTTCAACTGTACTTATAAAAGAAAAAAAAAGATACAATTTCTACTGGAACTAGAAACCTAAACGACAATAAATTCACTTATAAATACAACTTGTGATATCACATTATGTTTATTCTGCTAAATTATACATGCTATAAAATAACAATAATTTACATTTTGTCTTAAATTTTATGTTTAACCTCTCCCTTTTTAAAATGCTATTACAAACTGAATTTCTATATTGTCAGTTCAAAAATAACAAAAAAAAAAAGTTTTAAACTCACATATGCCGAAAGGTGGCGATTAGTTACCCATATTTGTTTATGACGATGGCGTCGATAGGAAAAATCGGAGTATTGCGCGCCGTCATAAATGGTCATTTTCCTTTCCTCAGAGGTGTGAACTGTTTTTATATACATTTTTATTGTTTTATTAGTTCTCGTACATTGTATCTTTGGGATACGAACTACTTTAGGTTTACAATTTATTTTTGTGCAAGATTTTGCTCGCCCTCTTGTGAGATGTGCAAACAATATTTATAATAATAATATTAAATTTATTGCGCGTGAGATTTTGAATTACGCACAGTAAGATTTAAATCAATTCTACCAGAGGATATGATTTAAGAGTTTAATTGAGTTTGATGCGTAAGTATAGACCTATTAGGAAATGGATAAATAAACATTATTTAACTGAAAGTGTAATATGTAATATTTTATAATATATATAATTGCTAACACTGTAAAAAGAGACCATTCCAAACAATTCTTGTGTGATAGAATAAACAAAATTGTTCAGTATTAAACCTCAGTCAGTTTATTAGTATGGTTAAAGTGCATTTAAAGTAAGGTTTGATAAGTTTATTTCTGACTGTAACTCTTATGTGTTCAACTATATTTATGGTTTAATTAGTATAAACTACAAAGGCTCTGTGGATATAGAACATTATATATTGCCAAATGTGATGAAATTCGTAGGACTTTTGTGAAAGTTGCATCACAATGTAATTTTAAATCATATATTGTAAAATCATACTATTTTAATAGTATATAAATAGAAAATGCAAATTTTATATATTAAATTAATTGTAGAAATATTATCCCAGATTTTTACCATATTTTGTTATGTCTATCTGAAATATTTTGATTTTCTAAAAAAAAAAAAGGAAAATACCTGTTATTTTTCTTATAATCCAAAAGGAGTATAGCATGATCTTTTTCTAAAACTATGTAAATAATTTTTGTTCTTTACCAAACACTCGATTTTTCCATATAGCTTAAATATAGCAGATTTGCAGAACACTATGTAAAAATGGTATGCTTTTTGAAAAATTCTGCACAAGACATACCAATACATTCACTTCTCAGTGTGATATATATATATATAGCTATTCTGAAATAAGAAGATAATAAAGAGTTGACTTAAATTCCAGTACAATGTTGCATCTTTTATTATTTACAACTGTACCATTAACAAACGAGTTTTTTAATTTTCGTAGTTCAAAAGTTCCATCATTATCAGACTCTCTGGTCTTTGTTGTGACTACTTTTGAAATATAAGGAATAAAATAAAAAAAATGTCAATTCTAACATAACAATTGGACTGTAAGAGACCATTCGGTCTATCTAGGCAGTCTTTTACTCCTATCCATGAGAAAAGTAAAGAATTTAACTTATTCTTTATTTTTTAGGAAAAAAATCAGTTCTATTGTTAAATAACCCCTTCAACACTAATTTATCATATTGTAAAATGTATTTAGTTACATTTGTGCATTTTTCTTTTACATTCTAAAAGTTCATTCTCCATGACAAAGTAGATATTAATAAGATTAAGAGTATTATTTCCCTTTGTTATTTATGGTCTAGTCTTTGGTTTGCAGATGTCAGCAGATGATTACAGTGGTGGTGTTCAACCCAAAGATGCTCTGTTGAATGTCTATAGATGTATGAGGAATTTTTCAGTGAAGGATGGGCTATTTTTTCCTCAAATGAGGTTGTGAAGTTTTTTTTCAAATTAAGGGTGAAAATGGCCCAAATCACCATATTTTTTACTTCTAAATTTGCCCAAATGATCATATGTATTTCAAGCTGAGACTGTTCCTCCTTCCACTCACACACCTATGTGAATTTTCTTCTTATAATAGTATAGTCAAGGAAGAAAATTTAAAACATCCTTAACCTATTATTCTTTATTTAACATGAAATGATTACAGCTTTGAATTTATAAATATCAAACGACATCTGAATCATTACATGGCCATTAGTCAGTTTAATTCACACATCCAAATAGTTGGAGTTCCTTACAAATATATGCCAGAGTTAAAATAGCCAGTCTGTGTAATACCATACAGTGTCACCAATAAATGAATTTCTCAGAAGTGAGTCTTTCAATCCAACTATCAGCTAGAGCTTGAAAGACTTCTTTTATGCTAGGTATTTTAAAAAATGTACTTGGGCCACTTTAGAGTGAACAACTTGTATGGTTATCCATGTTATGTTTAGTGAATTTGCAATATCATTACTATCTATCAGCCACAAAAGTTTCAAGTTTACAAATCTGAATCATCTTATACAACTTTGTTACTTTTGTGATGCTATGCTATTAACTTGCAAGTTACTGTCAAGAGGAAGATTGGCAAAGATACTGCTCCACAAAGAGATGCACTCTCATGTTCACTTAGCAATGTTTTGATCTTTACAATATCTTTCTATGAACCTTCCAGAGCAAAGTCAGAAAGACAGATTGAATTAGCCTCACCACCAGGATACAGCTCTTCTCTTGGACAAGCCCATGTTGAGGCCAGCAAAGAAACTGATGCCAGTCTTATTGTGAAGGTAAGAAATGTGTATATTAAGCTCTTTAAGGCTTAGCTTGACTAATAAGTTGTCTTGATGTATTAGAATACAAAATGTTTATTATATATTTTATTTATTTTAACTTCTTTTATGAACAGCTACATGCTCTCTTGTTATAATGTGAATCTCCTCTGATTTTGTTGTTGTTACAAGATTGACTTGTATGTCTCTTCTAGGTACAACATTGAAATTACATAAAGATTAATGAAAGTGCTAAGCCTAAACTTTTAAGAAATTCAAGTATAGTGCTATCATAGTTGAAGCCCTTTTGTAAACTATGGAAAGAAATTTAGGGTAATACAAGTAAAAATTATAAAGTTAGACAAGAGTGAAGATAGAGGTATGCAAAGTTGGTCAGTTGTCAAGATAATTAGAGTTGGTCAAGGTTCAAGGTAGTGATGTCAGTAGTGGTTAGATGACTGAACCAAGAGTTAAGATTGCTTGTGAAGTTTGTATTGTAACATTTTTATGAAGTTAATGTCCAGCTTGACATGCATGCTTTAGCTCATATTCCTCTTGTATTTTTTAACATCTAGACTAGTTGTGGAATAGCTTTCATGAAAAGTTAAATTACTGCAGTATAGATTACCTGATTTTAATTAATATCAATGTGAAACTTCACAAAGTTGTTCTTGTACATCTGGTAACTTTCACAGAAGTTGGTTAAAATGTGATCATTATTTGTACATCTTCAAAATTGTCGTGAGACATCTATCAAATTTTTAAACAATTGTGTTTAAACCTCACTACACAGTATATACAACAGTTCAAGAGTATTCGTAAGTTTCAAGCTACATGAGGATTTACTGAACTGGGCATGTAATTGCTATATTGATGACTTGTAGATTCTGACCTTAAACATCAAAAGCCTACTTTTGTTTAGTATCACTATTTAGATATGTGTGTTAGTTGTTATTGGTATCTTTCAACGTACTGAACATGTTAGATATATATATGCTGAAGCTAATTGTTATGGCCCAAAGTATTGTTAACAGTGAGGGTACCCAATTGATTAAAAAGTGCATTTTAGTTGGACAATGAAGAACCCATTTTTTAGAAAAAAGCTTTGAGATGGATTGACTGGGTAATAAAAAAGTCTATTATAAATGTACAACATTTTGACAAGGTTTTGTTATCCTCGGGTATTCTAGTTTTTACAAGACTAAACTTACTTGGCACATTAAACTTGATTGTTAGGATTAAGTTTTGTTCTATGTACATAGGTTGTATTAGTTGAAAGTTTATATTGATTTATTAATTCTCTTTGTCCATTTAGTTAGTTTAATTTCTTTAAGGATGAACTTGTTCCTTTTAGAACAAACCATTTAAGTCAGATTGAAAGCAGAAAAATTAAGACGACTTTAACATGTTGATATTGAAAATTAAGGATGTTAAATGCCATTGTCTTGAAGTTATAAGCATCAACCCTCTCACAAAGATTAGTTTTCAGTGTCAAAGAAGTTAGAATTTTGTTACTGTGCTGCTGATGTGAAGTGTCACAGCTCTTGCAGAGATTAGTTTTTGAGGTAAGAAATGTTAAGAATGTCATTGTCCTGAACTATGAAACATCAAAATTACCACAATAGTTTTCACAATTAAAGTAGTTAAGTGTGATGTTCTCATGGAAGTTGTAGACATCAAAACTGTCTCAGATAAGTTTGCAAAATAAAAGAAATGTCAGTTATTGAGCTATAAACACAACCTGCTAGAATCTTAACTAATCCAAACATCTTGTAGTTGTTGGTTCGTTTCTCACGTAAGAAGTGAACGATAAGTCAAGGAGTCACAAATAAAACAAGTTAAAATGCAAAGAGGTCAATATACAAGTAATCAGATATCCATAGGTCACACATTCCTGAAAAACTTAAACCTTCCTTGACATGATAGTTAGGTATCCAAGTCATAGTTATATTTAGTGTGAAAGTGACTAATTTTTAAAAAAGCAATACTAATATGTTGAGGTTTGTAATAAGTTTTCTAATATATGCTAGAAAGTTTTAAACAAAAAATCTTACTTTCCTTGTTTTGATGTTTTATACCAGTTATTGATTTCATATAATTGAGATATGACTTTTCCAGATCATTTAACTCTCTCAAATATTGTTTTATTTAACTACCAGAAGTTAGCATTGTTTAATAAGTTTTGAATTTAATATTTCATTATTTTACTAACTGATGACAGACAGAAATTTTACATTTGGTAAGAGTTTTGATCAACAGTGTACCAGGTAAAACTCATTTATGGCAATATAAAAAACTTTACATATATTGTTGTATGTGCAATTAAAATGGTGTCATTAAGCAGCTTGTCAATAAAACATGAAGCCCATATTTAAGCAACTGTTAAAGGAAAACAAAATGGATACATCAGGTTAGTAAATGTAAGAAATTTTTTTAAAATGGTGTTTGATGTGATCTTTTTTTGCTAATAGTTTTTTGTCCAATTTTATGATTTTTATTTTATTTAAAACCTATTCAAATATTAGTAAATTGAGTTTCTTATCCAATGTAGAGCTGTAATACTGTTTTGATAACAAATCAATGTATCCAAAATGTGTAGAAAAAATATTAATAATTAAACATAGTTCTGTTATCACTTCTTATGTTGATCAGTTTTTGTGTGTGTTATGTGTTGTGTCATTTAGTTTTGAGCATGAATTGGTTTGAGAAATTTGATTTGAAGGTGAATGAGTTTGTTCCAAAAACTTCAAGGTTACTTATAATAATTATAATGTTTTTATTTTAACTCTGCTTCCACAGGCCAGGCACCCAGGATGTGGGTTGTATGGGAGACCTTAATATATAACATCGTTCTAGAATCAAGTAAAACTGTTTTCAGTGTTTTCATGTTAAACTAAAGTTCTACACAGTTTTATGAAAAAAGTTTTTGACTTCCATAGTACACAGCAGTAAACTTAAAAGGTGTACTTGTGGTGTTGACTTATCTGCTTGGTCTCTTGGCTCAGATCAAGCACAGTTTGCCATGATCTTGGCTGTTTGTTCCAATTCTTGTTCTATGTTTTCAGAGAATATGAAGACTTTGGCATTAGTAGGATAATTTTCATCACCATGATCTATGGTACTCTACTGCTTTCAGTAATTCTTGGCAGATCATACTGTAGGTTCTAGTTAAAATCCAGAATTCTGTTGACAAAAGTGCCATCTAGCTGTTCCAAAAGCTTGTTCTCCAATCCTCAGTCTCTCTTTCACTTCTTTGAATGTGATAAACTAACATTACAATGTAAGTATAATTTTTCTCTGAATACATTTCTTTGGCAGAGTTTATTGCACATCATTAGTAGATGAGAATAGTTTTGTATCATCAGATTTCTTAAAAATATTGTTTCCAATCATGTTCATAAGACCATCTGGATATTCTGGGTGTAACATGGTGTGTAGAATCTTTAATATGGTCAATCAGAACACAAGGAATCAATTGTTCTTGTCAAGAGCACTGAAACTTGATGTCTTCTGTCGAGCTTCTTCAGTTGGAAAGTTTAACGTTGCTGTGGATTTGATACCAAAGAACTGCCGAATTGAATATACATCAATCCTGCACCCTACTGGAGTATTACAATGTCGTCTTGAACACTGCTTTCACACTTAAGTTCTTGGATGATTTGCATAGTTTCTTTAGTGTCACAAACTCTAAGTGATCCTCTGAAGTATCACTAGACATTTTGTCTTTATCACTCTCCAAAGGAATAATATAATAACTCCTACCATTTTTTTCTTTCTTCATACCTTTAATTTGTTCTGTGGCTGTTTCTCCCCTGGTTATCATGCCATTTTGACCTCTGGATCTAAACCAGTTCATCCACACTGACACTGAGAATATTTCCCACAATTACCACATGTATACATTTTGCATTTGCAAATCATTTTCTTTTCCTGTGTCAACATTAACAAGATCAGTACACTTATTCACTGAATGCTGATAGTATGTCAGCATTTGTTTTGTGGCCAACTGTGGGTCCAATTTTCACAAAAAGTGTGACAGTTGCCTGCTTTTTGACCAGTTAAGTTTTGGTAAAAGTGTTAGCCAATAAACAAACAATCAGGAATGATTTAAAATTAGGTTCTGTAAAATTATGGATGTCTAGCATGTGAAATCACTGTTAATATCTAACAACTCCCAGACTTAATAACAATAGAATATTCTAGAAAACATAATTGTACAGCATTAAAAATTTCAGTTGTATTGGAAGGTTGTGGGCTTCAGTTTGTGTTAAAGACATTAGTTCACAAATGTGTTCCATGTAAAGTTACATCAAATGTATTGTAAAAATTTAATATAAAGAAAAGGAGCCTTTGTTTAACACTGCAAGACTTAATTTTTCATAAAGCCGAAAAATATCAAAACCATCCATAATTCAGAAATGGTTAGTCAAACCATTCTGAAAATTCTGTGACTACTGTGCTCTTCTTGTAACAATATTTATGTTGCTTGCATCACAAGGAACACCTTTAAATGTGTGATAACATCTGTAAATTGTTAGAAATAAGAAAACAAAGCCTTGCTCATTTTCTTGTTTTGTAAGATATGAATCAGATGTTAATCTCTGACCAAGAACTATAGCTTAAACACTAAGTTTTCTCTCTTCTCAGACTCCTAAACCAATTCATGTTCACTATTATTGCACTTAATTTTTTTTTTTATTTTAACAGAAATCCTGGGACATTGCTCTTGCACCCCTCAAACAGGTCCCCATGAACCTCTTTATAATGTACATGGCAGGAAATTCAATCTCTATATTTCCAATCATGATGGTGGGAATGTTATTCCTTCGCCCAGTGAAAGCACTGATTACGATACAGTCTAGTAAGTATTTTTACTGACAGAAATTGTGGAACAGTGTAAGATTGTTTTGTTTTTTCAAACTGATACTAAGTTAACTAGTTTGTTTGTTTTTAATTTCAAATATTTTGCTTCCTTTAAAGTTTACATTTTGTTAGTTGTGCTGTTTCCCTATTTATTTGTTGGTGTTAATATGGAGAAACATGTTTAGTTTGTCACCTGGTCATTGGAAGTTGTTTCAAAGTACAGGAAGTGTTCTGTTTAACCTCTCATCCAGTGGGCTTGTAACATGTTTTGTAGAGATATATGAATTACATTTAATAAGATTATATCTCAGGATGGGTGGTATGGGTATTAACACTTTTATTAATAAAGCAGAGAACAGTGTTTCAATCTTCTTAAGTTGAAACACCCATCCTGAGATATATTTTTACTTTAAGTGGGTTTCTTGTCATCACAAATTTAATAAAATTCCTGATATTAAGATCATATAATTTGATTATAAGTCACTGACAGTGTTAATGTTGTATGTTCAGGGGAACTACATAATGTTTCAAATGAACACTAGCTTAGATATATGTTCAAGTGGCGAACATCATGTTACAACTGTAGGTTACAGATGTAGGTTCAAGGAAGCTGAATGATATTTTAACCGTACATTAGTTCAGATTCTGTATGTTTAAATCAGTTGTACTCTTTCAACTTTTCTCTAATTTAGATGTTTTATGTTTAACTTTTAAAACCCATAATGTTTTGCATGAGTTATTATTATGATGTCCTAATAATTATCACCATACCTTATAAAATTTTCATTCTGTTTATAAAAATATGGATAATAACATGGCTTTCAGCCTAAAATACATAAATGTTTTTGGATGCTGTCACATTTCTATAAATAAATCGAGATATTCAAGTTGGATGTTTGTAGCATTTGCTCGGATGTATGGAGTTAGGTGAGCTTCACTTTTTGAACTGTTTAATAGCTCAATTTCTTAAAACAGTGGTTTCAAATGAGCTAAGTTGGGTTTCACTTATTCTAATTCACATATCTGGCATGTCTAGATTAGGATTGGAAGAGATTCTTAATATTAGTTATTCTGATAAAATCCAACAAAATTACATTGTTATTTTTTATATTATATTTATTTATCTTTTCTATTTTTTCGTTTTGTCACTAGCCTTTAAACTCATAGAAGGGAGCCAAGCTTTCTTCCAAAAAGTTGTGTATCTATTTGGAAATCTAGTTTGTTTAGCAGTTGCATTGTACAAATGTTCTTCGATGGGTTTGTTACCTACACATGCATCAGACTGGTTAGACTTTGTGGAGCCACAGCAGGTATGATAGTAACAACAAAAACTGTAAACTTGTCTTCTGTAGTTTAGTTTTCATGTTAATTTTGTGTAAAACATGAACTTTATCTTCTGTAGTTTAGTTTTCATGTTAATTTTGTGTAAAACATGAACTTTAGGCAGAAAACCAAAACATTATTTAAAATTGGACTAAGTGGTTCTCGGTAAATTAAGTCAGAAAGAAAAAAAATATAATTGGCATTAATTTTTAGTTTTATTTATGTGTCCTCTTTGGGCAATGGCAATACAGCTCCCCCTGCCTTGTAAAACCTTCAACATTCTGGTGATAAAAATATGGCTCAAACTTTTGAAGAGGTTAAATTATACACTTGTTATTCTAGGACCTGAAAGAGAACTTTTTCTCTATTACAGAATATATTTTCATTTTTTGGAACCAAATTGTTATTAAACTCAGGCAAATTTTATTTATGTTGTAATGGTGTCATTATTCTAAATTTTCTAAAGGAAGGTTGTTTTCTTTTCCTTCATACATGAAACTTGTAAATAACTAACTGCTCACACCATTTTCCTCTATACCTGAACCCTGTACATACCCAGTTGCTCACACCATTTTCCTCTATACCTGCACCCTGTACATACCCAGTTGCTCACACCATTTTCCTCTATACCTGAACCCTGTACATACCCAATTGCTTACACCATTTTCCTCTATACCTGAATCCTGTACATACCCAGTTGCTCACACCATTTTCCTCAATACCTGAACACTGTACATACCCAAATACTTATACCATATTCTTTGCCTGAAGCCTATACATGTCTGATTACCTGTACAGTTTCTTTCTTTGCCTGAAGCCTGTACATGCCTATGCCATGGCTAGCATCAATTGTACTCTTTCATGTTAGCATCATTTCAAACATTTTCAGCTCATGATCAGTGTATGTTGAAATGCTCTCTAATGCTATAAAGTAAAAGTGTTGTCACCAAAGAGTATTACAAATTTAGATTTTTGTGCACCACTTTAAACTTTGCTGGTCACCACGTATTACATTAGACCCCTGGAGTTAGCAAGTTTTTCCAAAACTGCTCCTGAAACTTAGATGGTTGTTTCAGTCAAGGAGAAACAGAAGTTAAGTTTCTTAAATGTTTTTTATTTGTTATTCATTGCAGTTGGGCTATCTTCACTGCATCCACCAAGATGTTTCAAAGTTAGCCATAATTTAATAATAGTGCTGTTGTTGCTAAATGCTAGAAGACTGAAAATAAATAAAGCTAGAAAAGTTGTTTTTTTCTGATTGTGTTTCAGCTAGAGAAGTTGTCTTCTTATTGTGTTCCAACAATTCTGAGCTGATTTGTGTGCCATTGTCTGATTGTCGTCAAGATATTTTACTATTTGTAGTAATAAACTTTGAGAAGATTATGCTTCTGACTTGTATCATTATTAACAGTTTTAAAACACATCCAGACTGCTTTGTCAATAACCCTGTGCTAGAGTATCAGTAATGGTACCTAGCTGACCCACCATTTAAATGCACAGGAAAGACAGAGATGTGAGAACCAAATTCCACTCCCTCCTCTTCCTACAGACAGATCTCAGTTCTGTGGGATTCCTAAGAATATGTATTACATTTGGTGACAGTATTTCACTAGTTGTAAGCAGAGACAGATGTACACTTTCATCAAATAATGATTTAGGTGGTGGGTTCATTAAACATAACAGTTCTGTCTTACTATAAATAATTCCTTTTTTTTAATCAACCTAAACTGCCTGTTTGTATATAATTTGAATAAGTACCATTAGTATGGTTTAAAATGGTCAGTTTTATCTTCTCTGTTTTGAATCTTTCACAGGAAAATGTTAATTGCTATATCAAGTCAAACAGAGAATATCATTTTCATTGAGTACTAGAACAGTTAGGCCCAGCATGTCCTGGTGGTTAAGGCACTTGAATGCTAATCTGAGGGTTACAGGCTCGAATCCCCGTCACACCAAACGTACTCACCTTTTCAGCCATGGGGGCGTTATAATGTATGGTCAATCCCACTATTCATTGGTAAAAGAGTAGCCCAAGAGTTGGTGATGACTAGCTGTCTTCTCTCTAGTCTTACACTGCTAAATTAGGGACAGCTAGCATAGATAGCCCTTGTGTAGCTTTACATGAAATTCAAAAACAAAACAAAAAATAAACTAGAACATTTGGTAGAACTGTAGCAGCCAAAAGTACATATGAAATGTTAACTGTTTCCAATAAACTTATCGTAATAATGCATGATGTAAGTTTATCCAATGTGAGATGGATAGTGGATATCTAAATCTAACCTTGCACATTTTTATTATAAAAACAGTAGCATACAGAAGTAATGTCTATATCATTCAAGTAGTTTTAGTTTAGGTATGTGAATGTTTATAATTACAATCACTTGATATTTTGGTATTTTTATTTTCTTTTTAATTTATATATTAAATGTATCTATTTGTCAATTTGTCTTTTCAAGCGTTTTAGGAATTGGATTTTTTTTATTATAAATATTTATCAAGTGATTAGATATCTTAGTATTGTGTTTTTTCAATATTTTTTGCAAAATATATCTGGCCTAATAATCATTGTTATTACCAAAAAAATTCATTTTTCTCTACAACTAAACCATTTCTTCTCAATGAAAAATTCCTTGTTGCCAGTTTCAATAATTTTTATAATTTCACTGCTTATTTTGTGTATTTTTCTCTATTTCAGAGAATGGAATTTACTGGTGGTGGATTCTTCAGAAGTTAAATGTTTTCTTTTTAAGAGAAAACTATGAATTGAGTACAATATTTTAAATGCTGTATTCATTGCTACAGATAGTAGAATATATTTAAATAAAGAATTTAAACACCTGTTTTGTTATATCTTTGATTTTATTTTTAAATCCTTTTCTGTTATGAGGAAAATGGAAGTTTATGCATAGGATCTTAGATGTTGACCACTGTGTATTACAGAAGTCATAATCTAAATTTTAAATTGATATGGATAATGACATGCTTTTATGTTGATAAAACCTAGAGCAGTAAAACACCTGCTTGAGTTTATAACTCTAAAAAAATAATCTATATCCTATGGAGTGTTGAACATTAATAGGTTTAACACAAGAAAATCATGTAATTGATTTTATATAAAAAACACCTTCTGTTTTTGCAGTTTCTAAAATAAAATGCTTTTATTAAAAGAATTAGATTAATTATAATTTGTTTCATCAGATGATATTAAATGTTACTCCATTATCTGATAATCCGATTTAATGATGTTATATTGTATATAGTGTTAAAAATGTTAAAATAAATAAATGTTACATTGTGAAATGATATTAGTGTTATATTTTTCAAGCCTTTATTTACACTTGCTTTATTGGTTTTGATCTTACATGTTCATGCAAAGTACTAAATTTGAATATCTTTGTAATTCAGGAAAAATGTCTGAGAATTGTATTTTGCTGTTTAAACACAACTTATTTTATTCTTTCTTTCATATTGTCTAAAAAAAAAAATAGTATTTCATAATAAGGGTTGCTGAAATGTAACTATATATATGGTCTAATGGTGAGGAATTGAAATGGGAATCTGAGGATTGTCGGTAAATATACTTAACATGTTTGGCTGTAGTGTATAATAAGAGTTACTGTCGTTTGTATTATTAAATTAAGAGTATCAGCTGCAGGTGGAAGTTTGTACCAACTGGTTTTCTTCCCTTTGGTCCACAGTTCAAAATTAGATGCAATTCCTAATGAACTACGGGAGTGTCTGGCCTGACCATTTATTTCATTATATGGACAAAGTGTTGTTTAGGTGAACAAACAATAAAGGCACGTTTGTATTTAAAATTTTATGTACCACACTTATTTAAATGTTTGTTTCTTTCAATATAACTGTTTTCTTTTCAGTATCAAATTTTATTGCTTTACAAACAAAATGAGATGCACAGTAGTTTAATTTTTAAACTATAGGGTTCGGACACGTTGATAAAAATCATTGTTTTAATGATGACGGAGACGCAAAAACAAGTTTTGTATTTTTTATGTGGTCGGAAAAAAACGGGCAACTTAAATACAAAAAGGTGAAAATATGAGTATTCAATGTAACTCGTCTTCCTGAATAATAAAGACAAAACGAAAGACAAATTACAAAGTATGCGTTTTTTACACGACACAAAAGGATAACCACATACTTTAATTACTTCTGTCGCATCTTCTTGTCTCTTGATAAAGCAAAAATATAGTGAGTGATTAGTTACGTTCACCTTACAATTAATTTTTAAGATAAGCGTTATGTTTATGTGTCAAATATTTAGGCAACTAAAGAACGTGACGATAGATTTGGGATAGTAATTTCGAGAGGAATCATAACTGTGTACGTGTCCATTAATTATGTTTGTAAGCGGTCATAAATACGTTGAGACTAGTTTTCTGTTTTTATGATAGAAATGGTGCAGACAATTGCAATATTGTTATAGTATGTTGTCAAAAGATGGCGTCACGTCCACACAGTTAAACATTCAATCAATGTCGTTGTGATATTATATACATTTTACTAGCACACACTTAAAATGATTATTGGTTATTTGAAATCTATTTATAGTTCAATAACTGTTCAGTTTTTAAGATCAGAATAAAGTAGTGTTAAAAGTTGGTAATCCATTAATAATTGGCTAGTTTCTATACCACCAGTCCGCATACAGGTGTGGGTCCAGTCAAAGTCACCTTGCCGGTGATTGTAACTTCACAAACAAACGAGAGAAAACTGAAAATATACTCAAGTTTGTTTGTTTGTGAATTTCGCGCAAAGCTAAACGAGCACCACCAACTCTTGGGTTAGTTTTTCCAACAAATGATGGGATTAACTGTTACATTATAACGCCACCACGGCTGAAAGAGCAAGTGGTTCGAACCCGCGACCCTCAGATTACGACTCAAACGCCTTAACTCACCTGGCCTAGATACTGGAGTATAAATCGTCACAATATTCATTTTTTACTCTCACAAGCTAGAGAGATATCACAACTGTCCATCGTATTGAAAAGGTTGAGAAACAAACTGCACTTGTCAGTTAAAGAATATTTTTACAAATGAATGTATAATACTAAAAAAATTAAAATATGTCTTTCTATTCATAAGAAAATGATAGTTCAATGTTACGTCCATGAGGATGAAGATCAGTAAATAATATTTATGCAATTTATTGCTAAGAGATGGCGTTATAGTCTACAACTACAAAACAAAATTGGTTTTCCTTTTTGCCTGTGGGCGACGTGAAAAAAATTGCTGAGACACAAAGGGCGCCGTAAACCGAGAAAGTTTTGGATACGCTGTTGTGAAGTGCTAAACCATTTATTAAGCAGTCAAATCTAAACATTACGTATTTATGTCCAAACAGCTTAGTAGCCGTATGAAAGAATAATACACGTAAATTGAAAGTAAAAACAATATTTCATTTTTAAATAACCACAATTACTGATGGAATGTGTGCACCTGTTGGACACTGCACAGCTTCTCAAACCTTGTAATCTGATTGAACACCGCCACTCTAATTTCCTATTCCACATTGAGAATTGCGTGGTATTTGCTTTTTATCACAGCAACCGCCGAAAACCCAGCTTCGCAGAAATATGACGTCGCAAATGAAATTAGAATTCGCTGAGCTTTAGTACTTAGCAGCGTATATCCATCTTTTACTGATATCCAAATCTCAGTTAGTTCCATGCTGCCAAATTTTGTTTTTAAAGTCTTTTCATAAGACAGCTAAATAAGATTTTCTTCTTCTGCAGAAGTAAATTCAGATGGGACTTTAGCTTTAAATGTGTTTTGGATCCATGCATATCTTCTGGAAAGTAATTTTCAAACCAGTCACTGAGCTGTGTTAGATGCTCCTCAATAAACAGATTTTAGTTCGTGGGTCAAATAAACTTTATTGGATATAACAAACTGCTGCTACAGGAGAAAACAGTCTTTGTCACCATTTTCATTCATTTTTCTTCTCTATAGTAGTAACTTTTTCTGAAGGCTGAAACCTTGTCTGCGAGTTTCAGAATGTGCGTGTTGCTTCTCTGCAGAGAGAAATTCAACACATTAAGTTTTTCGAAGAGATCTCACAGGTATGTTAATTTTGATAAAAAGAATCAGTATCCAAGAAGTTTTAGCACATTCGTGTGTTTCTTCTTCGAGATAAGAGTATAGTTCCTGTCGTCATTCGAACACAGGGGAGAGCCATCGCGAGCTACAGTAGCACAACAAATATGTGTGCTCGGATCCCACATCCTTACACAGTTTTCTTTTTAACTCGCCTTCTGTGGCCGAGTTTTTATAAAGGTCACCATGTTCAACACACTTTCCAAGACTAGGTTCAGTGGAGGACTCAGATGCTTTGACGCAAGGGCTTCCTTGTTGGTTATGCAGTGGGTCCACAATGCATCAAGAACTTTGCTTCGTATGAGTGCCTGCAATCCTCCATAACATCCAGACATAGAGCGATCACCATCGGTACAGACGCCAACGCACTTAGTCCAGTCTAAGTTGTTTTCACGCATAAAAGTATCAAGAATCTCTAACAAGTCTTGAGCCTTTGTACGTGCAGTGATATTTTTACAAAAGAGAAGATTTTTCACAATTTTATTACCATCCACGAACCGTGTGTAACAAATCATATAAACATCCTTGTTATTATCCGTCGCCTCATCTAGCTGTAACTTAAATTCCTTCCCTTTCATTTTTTTAATCAGCTGATAGTTGAGGTTTTCGGTTATGTGTTGGATTGTATGACTGGTAGTACTGTTGGATAAAAGCAACCTTCCCGCAGATTCACCGACCATAATGTTCGCCATATCCACTGCAGCACGTAAAATCAGTTCTTCTGCGATGGTGTGAGGCTTTATATATTTCGTGACTCTATGTGCCATTTTGTAGGATGCTAGCAAAGCATTGTTTGGTATTGATGATTGTTTCAAAAATGTACATTTTTGTTCTTTCAATTCTTCTAACTTTCTGGTAAAATAATCACGGGATTTCCTAGACATGTTAGGATGATTGGTCTCTAAGTGACGTTTTAGTTTACTTGGAAGCATGCACTCTGGAGCTAAATCTTTTAGACATGATACTCACTGTGATTGACATCTACTGAAGTAAAACCAAAATCTAGATAACTATCATCATATTTCCGATTCTTCACAACTTTTCCACTGGTCTGTGGTTCGCCATCTTTTTCTTTACTCCCACACTTCTTATTAATGTTCACAAATTTTTCATTTTTATACACAAGGACTAAATATCAACAAAATAATTCCCTGAACTTTGCTAGACCTCGCAGACACTTCAACACAACACCCTTCATTTATATCGATTACTGACGGATCCGGAGAGTCGACAGCTATTTATATACAAAACCTAAGAAACGAAATAGCGCGAGAAGTTACTGGCGTAGGCAAAAATAGAAGTAAACAAAAACTTGTTTCAAAATATCGATAAAGTCATCGAAAGGAATATAGCGCGATTTAATGTTAAAACTGTGAAATATCTCGAGCTAGTAGTTCTCGCGATGTCCGACAGATGTCAATATCGCTGTTTCCCTCGAAATTTTGAAATATCCCGCACAGTTTGGAAAGTATTGCTTTTTTAACAATAAGGTGGGTTAAGGCGTTCGACTCGTAATCTGAGGGTCGCGGGCTCGAATCCCCGTCACACCAAACACGCTTGCCCTTTCAGCCGTGGGAGCGTTATAAAGTAAAGATCAACCCCACTATTCGTTGCTCAAGAGTTGGCGGTGGTTGGCGATGACTAGTTGCCTTCCCTCTAACCTTACACTGCTAACTTAGGGATAGCTAGCGCAGATAGCCCTCGTGTAGCTTTGCACGAAATTTAAAAACAAACATAATGATAATAAATGGAGTTTAGTGAATAAAAGGGGGGATTAACAGTTTATAAAGTAAATTGTAATCATGCAGAGGATATTTTTGCCTCGGAGATCTTTGAATTAAAACGAAGAACAATTTTATTAATCATAACTTAAAAACGTTATTCAATGTACAATAGGTTTAATTATTTTATCACAAAAATGAAAAATTCTGAGATACTTTAAACGAACGTGTTGTGTCTTACACGTGTAACAGATCATCTAACCTATGGTTCGCGTGGTCGAATCCTTGTCTCACGAAACATGCTCGCCCTCTCAGCCGTCGGAATTTTATAGCGTTTCAGTCAATCCCACTATTCTTTGGTAACGGAGTAGCCGAAGAGTTGGCTCTAGTCTTCTAATATTAAATTACGGACGACTAGTGTAACTAGTCCTTGTGTAGAGTTGCACGAAATTCAAACCCCGTGTAAAATATTAGTACCAACTATCCCAACATATTATAAGGTAACATGACCTCTCCAGCTACGATAGTATCATAAGCTTTATATTGATTTTTAGTAGGTCTTAGGAATTGAAACTCTGCTGTTTTTGTTTAACTAAGTCAAACAAAATTTTTTTGCTCATAAAATTTCGCATAAGAAATGCTTCTTTAAAATACTGTTAAAATGTTTTATTCAGTACATTCACGGTTTGTGGAATTTAGCGCAAAGCTACTCGTAGACTATCTGCGATAGTCATTCTTAATTTTGAAGTGATACGCTAAATAAAAGGTAGCCAATAAACACCATCCACCACTAACCCTTGTGATGTCCTTTTACTCAAGAAAGGTTGAGAGTTGATCGTGACATTGTAACGCCCCCTCGGCTGAAAGAGCTAGCACGTTCGTTGATGGTATTCGAACTCTCGACCCGTATATTGCGAGTCGAGTAATTTTAGTGACTTAAAACGCTATCATAAGGGATCGACTGAAAGTGGGCGGTGGATAAAACAGATCATATTTTCCATGAGTTTGCACTAAAATAAATAAGTAAACTACACTCTCGTTCAAGGGGGTGTTTGTGTTTTTCACCCTTCTACTACTAATATATAATATACAAAACTCGTCTTCTCTATGGAGAGATTTAATCTAAAATTAGTTGGGTTTTTTTCCCAGTGGCTCAACGGTATGTCTGCAGAGTTACAACACTAACATCCAGGTTTCGATACCCGTGGTGGGCAGAGCACAGATAGCCCATTGTGTAGCTTTGTGCGTAATTCAAAACAACAACACTTATTCCTTATTAATTCATAACGGTTTTAAGAATCATCAGTATAAACATTTTTACGTTCACGGTGGCGTTAAAAAGCTACTGAAGAAAAAATAAGAAGGAATAAACAAATGTATTTGTAAAATAAATTTTTGTTATAGTTTATTATAACCAAGTGTACTAAAAAGGCAGAAACATAGAGATTTTTCTATTTAATAAAAAATATTTCTTTTGAACTCGCTTTCATTGGCGTGAACACCATAAAAAAAAAACAAGAAAAACTCTTGCTCATCATCTCGCAACTAGAGGCCGCTGCTATAGGAAACAGTGATTGTAGACCTTGTACTGTTGACAGGAGGAGATAAGCGCGAGAAAAACAGTGAGCGTAACTTAATTTGAAAGTATAATTTAATCACAATATATATCGTTCTGGTAGAAACTGACATCGGGACTTGGGAGGGGTAGAGCCTGTTCATGTCTTGCAAACGTTGGCAGACTGGCCAGTCATAACTTTGTAAGTTCCACGTACACACACAAACAAACAATTGAAACGATGTCTTCACGACAGAAGCATGTCTGCTGTCCAAATCATCCGCTGTCGCCAGAATGTAAAACATTGTTCAACCTTCTTACCACAGAAACGGATTAAAATTCATGAACGCTGCCGGTTATAAGCTACGGCTTTGTGCTGCTGTGCGACGAGGTTTTCAGACGTATCTGTACGGCTACATTAAAGCGCGGCGTGGATGTTGATGAAATTCGTGACAACGTAACAGAAATACAAGAAATTCATACTCTCTTCTGCTTGCGTATTGCTGTCGGTCATGATTAGGGAAACCAACGTAAACGAGAAGGAACACCTGGTGTCATGGACATACGAAACGTGTACATATTTGCTTTCAAAGTATCAGAAACTAATTATATGTTTTTATTTCGCTTAACAAGTTGGTGCAACATAAATGTTTTTAGTTAGTTTCTACAATTGTAAATATTAAAAGAAATTCGCACAAATAAGAGAGAAAGTATAAGTCTGATTTATTTATTACCGAACATATAACAAAAATTTGAATAACTAATACGTGTCTGTTTTTTGTTGTTGGTTTTGTAATATACTGTATTATTTAGTTATTTAGTAACGATCACGTTTTATAGTGGTTAAACTATTTTATATTACTTATCGATGAGTGAATACTATATAGACTGGTACAAAGTGAAAACTTTGGTAGTTGTCAAAAGTCAACTAGAGGGTCTTTACTCATACTTTTAGAAGTTAAAACACATAAAGATTACATATTAACGTTACTGTGTAATATCTCTATAAAACAAATAACCCACTAAGCTTTAGTTAGCGTTACTTGTAGTATTATTTCATATTTTTGCGCAAAATGACGTAACGACTGTTAGTGGTGACACTAATTGAAGGCAGTACAAGTCAAACAGTCAAATTATGCGCCACCCTTATAGGTATAGGGTATACGGAGGGAGTTTTTGTTGCAAGTTTGCGAATCACGAATCCTCGGATTTAAAATCCAAGCGGAGTAATCACTAGACTTCGTCTGCCTTTGTAATAAAGTTAAAACTAGTGTATTAATGTCAGTAATAGTGTTATTAGTATTAGGCCTATCGCATTTTTAAATACTACATTCTTAATCCAGTCCTTTATGCAGTCTTGTAATTCATGAAAAATCTTTCAGGGATTAGATAAGTATTAGAGGGTTTTAAAATGTGATAGGCCTAGTTCTTCGCCGGTTCGTAAAAAGCGTATACTTCATTGCAAGGTATTTGTCACAGATGAAGTCTAATAACGCATAATTTGATTTGAATATACTCTCTATATGCGATCGATTTATTTTTAAACACATAAATAATAACACACATTTTGTAGTATATTAAATCAAAAACAGTACGTTAATTATCACGACGTATTGAAAAGTCTTCAACTTGTAACTATGGAACAAAGAAAATTATTCCATCAATATTCCTCAACAAACTCAAATACAAAATTAAGTGACGGCCCCTTTAGTTGTAATGTGACAACAAACTGTTTTACGTTGTGATCATTCCTAATGTGGATTGACTGGATGCTACATCTTGAAGCTTTTATGTAAGAGATGAGACTGTTTATAAACACCACACGTTGTGTACATTTGTCTTTATGACATCAGATTTATTTTTGTTTGTTTGTTTGGGAATTTCGCACAAAGCAACTCGAGGGCTATCTGTGCTAGCCGTCCCTAATTTAGCAGTGTAAGAATAGAGGGAAGGCAGCTAGTCATCATCATCCACCGCCAACTCTTGGGCTACTCTTTTACCAACGAATAGTGGGATTGACCGTAACATTATAACGCCCCCACGGCTGGGAGGGCGAGCATGTTTTGGCGCGACTCGGGCACGAACCCGCGACCCTCAGATTACGAAGCGCACGCCTTAACGTGCTAGGCCATGCCAGGTCCCAGGTTTATTTGAAAATTTTGAAGCAAGGGCTAGCTGCACATAGCCGTCCCCGATTATAAGCTGGTTGACTAGAGGGAAGACAACTAATTAAAAACATCCACTAATAATCTTGTTTGACTAGATACTGGGATATGATGACCAGCCGCAAACGTTTTTATTCACAGGCCGAGCACACTAACAATGAGCCACACCCGTCCCTGGAGAACAAAAGAAGAGGATTTGGTTTGTTTTGAATTTCGCGCAAAGCTACACGAGGTTTATCTGAGCTAGCCGTCCCTAATTTAGCAGTATAAGACTAGAGGGAAGGCAGCTAGTCATCACCACCTACTGCCAAGTTTTGGGCTGCTCTTTTACCAACGAATAGCGGGATTGATAGAAACTTATAACGCCCCCACGGCTGAAAGGGCGAGCATGTTTGGTGTGACGGGGATTCGAACCCGCGACCCTCAAGGAAGAGGACGTTTATACATTCCTTATATATATGTAATAATTTCTAGTGGCCAGTCTTGTAACAAATATATACATTATCTAATAAACATGATAGGCCTTCATACTATTCACCAAATATTACATGAGGAGCCGAAAGCAGTATTTCAAGTCCTTGATTAAAGTTTGTTTATGACTTGAAAATTAATGTGGCGACTTCTGGTAGGAATTAATGAAACTATCCGTAATATGCTTTCTTAACTTTAGCGCAAGTCATTCAGAATTTCAAAGCAAATAAAACCCATAATCCCACAGATGATGTTTTGCATACAATTAGCTTGTTAATAAGCACAAAGTTACACAATAAGCTATGTTCGATCTTCCAACCAAGAGTATCGAAAATCGGTTTTCATTGTTATAAGACTTTAGACTAGTCGCTGAACCACTGGGGGATAGAATGCTACTGGAAAATAAAACATATTTCTTTTAGTGTTCTGACTATCTCGTAAAAATAACGTGTTAAATAAAATTACACCATCAAACACTTCTCTAGTGTTAAATAAATCATTTGCGTTACACAAATTTAGTAACACAACAATGATTGGTCGACATCCACATCGTTAGATGTTGTATGTGAAATATGAGGTTACTTTTTCTTCAAATTGTAATTTTTAGAGATCCCTTTAAAATTTCTTGAACAACTAGTTATTTGTGGCGAACATCACGTAGGTTTTATACGGAGAAAAATAAACTGCATTTCATCAAAGATTTTCAGAATCTAAAAGAATTAAAATTTTTTGTCAACTGAAAAATGTATGGTTACATCCACGTCTTATACAAATACGAACATTACAAGCCCGGCTTGGCCAGGCGGTTAAGGTATTTGACTCGTAATCCGAGGGCCGTGTGTTCAAATACCCGTCACACCAAACATGCTCGCCCTTTCAGCCGTGGGGGCGTTATAATGTTTCGGTCAATTTCACTTTTCTTTGGTAAAACAGTAGCCCAAGATTTGGCAGTGGGCGGTGATGACTAGCTGCCTTCCCTCTAGTCTTACACTACTAAATTAGTGACGGGTAGCGCAGATAGCCCTCATGTAGCTTTGCGCGAAATTCAAAACAAGCCAAACGAGCAGTACATGGAATTTTACGTGTGTTTCTTCCGACAGATAACTGCTACAGATATCAGATTACGGTATTCGTTCTATTGCTCTACACAAGAGAAGTGAGAGATTTACTATTTCCTGAAAGTTTCATCCACTCAGAAATTATGTTCGTTTTATGATGACGTCATAGACTGAACACAGGTAGTATGAGCAGTGATTGGTAATTACCACTCACGAGCCTTAGCAATAATCAGGCCTTGGCAAATGGACGTCATTTCACTCTATTTCCCCCCACTGTTCAAACAAGACAGTACTTAATTAGAAGCGGGTGCTATAAAGAACTTAAAATGAACAGGCTCGGTAATTCGTTTTCTTACATTCCAGGGTGATGCAAGGACCATTGTTGGACGTATGGCAGTTTTGATGATAACTAAGTCCTTCAGTAAAGCATGCGTCAAGACCCGCAAACAAGCACTTGGGCCGACCATAACACAATACGCTGTATCTCTGGAGACATTTTATTAAGGGATTCGGATGAGGCGTCATTTTCCGTACTGCTGACATATTCAACGCCGCGTTTCACGGGTGTCAGCAAAACCATCTACGATGCGCGAGACTAGCGCTTCTCGGCGTTGTTTTATAGCTTTTTAGCGAACTACTATTAAATTCTTGCCAAATTCTGCGGTGTTTCCTCGGCTGAACAACTGCAGATATTGGCGGGTGTTATAAATAGGCTGTCACTCTTCGCGCTTTATGGATTCGAAATGACGACCTACTCAATAACATCGTCGTCGATTTAGGACGATATACCGACGAGAGCTCGTCCTCTTTTTAATAGAAGCACGTGTAATTAAGAAGAATCTCGACTCGAAAGGAATTCGTTCTTATTATAGACCAAGGAGCCCATCAATTGATTTGAAAGGCGAAAGGAAAACTTTGTTGTTCTCCTAGGAAAGTTACAATGCTTTCCACCTATAACTCTGACTGCTCATGTTACAAAGAATACTTGGGTGAAAACTGACGGCTCATAATCATATAACCCACTTTATATTAACTGTTAATATATTTAAAAAAAGAGTGCTATATTGGTAATAATAGACAATGTGTATGCACATATATAAATATACATAAATGTTGTGAAAAATACTTTTATCTGGATAAGTAATAAAAGTAATAGAAGAACAATAATTGCTATAACAAACAACTCTGATTGGAGCAGCTAGCGTGCTGTTATACTTAATAATTGGTATAAGGAACAACTCTGATTGGAGCAGCTAGCGTTTTGTTATACTTAATAATTGGTATAAGGAACAACTCTGATTGGAGCAGCTAGCGTGTTGTTATACTTAATAATTGGTATAAGGAACAACTCTGATTGGAGCAGCTAGCGTGTTGTTATACTTAATAATTGGTATAAGGAACAACTCTGATTGGAGCAGCTAGCGTGTTGTTATACTTAATAATTGGTATAAGGAACAACTCTGATTGGAGCAGCTAGCGTATTATACTTAATAATTGGTATAAGGAACAACTGTGATTGGAGCAGCTAGCGTGTTGTTATACTTAATAATTGGTATAAGGAACAACTCTGATTGGTGCAGCTAGCGTGTTGTTATACTTAATAATTGGTATAAGGAACAACTCTGATTGGAGCAGCTAGCGTGTTGTTATACTTAATAATTGGTATAATAAACAGCTCTGATTGGAGCAGCTAGCGTGTTGTTATACTTAATAATTGGTATAAGGAACATCTCTGATTGGAGCAGCTAGCGTGTTGTTATACTTAATAATTGGTATAAGGAACAACTGTGATTGGAGCAGCTAGCGTGTTGTTATACTTAATAATTGGTGTAAGGAACAACTGTGATTGGAGCAGCTAGCGTGTTGTTATACTTAATAATTGGTATAAGGAACAACTGTGATTGGAGCAGCTAGCGTGTTATACTTAATAATTGGTATAAGGAACAACTGTGATTGGAGCAGCTAGCGTGTTGTTATACTTAATAATTGGTATAAGGAACAACTCTGATTGGTGCAGCTAGCGTGTTGTTATACTTAATAATTGGTATAAGGAACAACTCTGATTGGAGCAGCTAGCGTGTTGTTATACTTAATAATTGGTATAAGGAACAACTCTGATTGGAGCAGCTAGCGTGTTGTTATACTTAATAATTGGTATAATGAACAACTCTGATTGGAGCAGCTAGCGTGTTGTTATACTTAATAATTGGTATAAGGAACAACTCTGATTGGAGCAGCTAGCGTGTTGTTATACTTAATAATTGGTGTAAGGAACAACTCTGATTGGAGCAGCTAGCGTGTTGTTATACTTAATAATTGGTATAAGGAACAACTCTGATTAGAGCAGCTAGCGTGTTGTTATACTTAATAATTGGTATAAGGAACAACTTTGATTGGAGCAGCTAGCGTGTTGTTATACTTAATAATTGGTGTAAGGAACAACTGTGATTGGAGCTGCTAGCGTGTTGTTATAGTTAATAATTGGTTCAAGGAACAACTGTGATTGGAGCAGCTAGCGTGTTATACTTAATAATTGGTATAAGGAACAACTCTGATTGGAGCAGCTAGCGTGTTGTTATACTTAATAATTGGTATAAGGAACAACTCTGATTGGAGCAGCTAGCGTGTTGTTATACTTAATAATTGGTATAATAAACAGCTCTGATTGGAGCAGCTAGCGTGTTGTTATACTTAATAATTGGTATAAGGAACATCTCTGATTGGAGCAGCTAGCGTGTTGTTATACTTAATAATTGGTATAAGGAACAACTGTGATTGGAGCAGCTAGCGTGTTGTTATACTTAATAATTGGTATAATGAACAACTCTGATTGGAGCAGCTAGCGTGTTGTTATACTTAATAATTGGTATAAGGAACAACTCTGATTGGAGCAGCTAGCGTGTTGTTATACTTAATAATTGGTATAAGGAACAACTCTGATTGGAGCAGCTAGCGTGTTGTTATACTTAATAATTGGTATAATGAACAACTCTGATTGGAGCAGCTAGCGTGTTGTTATACTTAATAATTGGTATAAGGAACAACTCTGATTGGAGCAGCTAGCGTGTTATACTTAATAATTGGTATAAGGAACAACTCTGATTGGAGCAGCTAGCGTGTTGTTATACTTAATAATTGGTATAAGGAACATCTCTGATTGGAGCAGCTAGCGTGTTGTTATACTTAATAATTGGTATAAGGAACAACTCTGATTGGAGCAGCTAGCGTGTTGTTATACTTAATAATTGGTATAAGGAACAACTCTGATTGGAGCAGCTAGCGTGCTGTCATATTCGCCCTTAATAATAATATCTACATGTTCTGTGTTCGTGTTCATATTTATGTTTATCTGATTTGACGCTCTAATATACCCCATTTGTACATAAACGAGAGATGTACAAATGTATAGGAAGAGGTGTTTCAAAAGGTTCATTATTGGCCTCGTAATGAAAACTGTCAACATCAATTTCCCAAAAGAACGTTCTTAAATTCCATCAGAGGTGCCTATCGGCCTGGCATGGCCAAGCGCGTTAAGGCGTGCGCTTCGTAATCTGAGGGTCGCGGGTTCGCGCCCGAGTCGCGCCAAATGTGCTCGCCCTCCCAGCCGTGGGGGCGTTATAATGTGACGGTCAATCCCACTATTCGTTGGTAAAAGAGTAGCCCAAGAGTTGGCGGTGGGTGGTGATGACTAGCTGCCTTCCCTCTAGTCTTACACTGCTAAATTAGGGACGGCTAGCACAGATAGCCCTCGAGTAGCTTTGTGCGAAATTCAAAAACAACAAAAAAACAGAGGTGCCTAACCAAGAATGTTCAATTTTACGGATATCCCATTAAATTGCATGGGACTAAACCATGATATTATTGGTCTTACTCAAACCTTATTCAAAGTAAGGACTCAATAACCAGGTTAGAGATATGGTACAGCTCGCTTAGAACTGCTGATTAAAGATAAACAATCAACAGCCTACTTCTAACTGAATAACTGTTGAATGCGCCACACAATGAGACCAAGATATGGCGATTCATCAGATTAGTCGCCAGTAATTCTCGACATATTAAGAGGCAGGTGTTATGTTGTCCTAAAGCAACACCTTCAGAAGTTTACTGAAAAATCCGCACACTGGAATGAATTAGGCCTTTTGGATATTGTTGGAGTGTGTATGTGTATATATATCACTCATTCTATTGTATTATCCAAAGTAGATTGCTTGTTTGTTTTCAATTTCGCGGAAAGTTACACGAGGGCTATCTGCGCTAGCCGTCCCTCATTTAGCAGTGTAAGACTAGAAGGAAGGCAGGTAGTCATCATCACCCACCGCCAACTCTTGGGTTACGGATAGTGGGATTGATCGTCACATTATAACGCTCCCACGACTGAAAGGGCGAGCATGTTTGGGCTCCCGCGACCCTGGGCTATGAGTCGAGTGCCTTAACCATCTGTCCATGCCGGGACTCAAAGCTGATGGCAGTTTAATACAATAGAGTAAATTGGGTACTTTGAATATTTTTGGGGTGTTTAAATGCATCACTCCTTTTATTGTTAAATAGAATGAGAATGTTGTTCCTGGGTTCATAACAAATATATGCACTGTGAATGAGCACTTTTGTACCCGATGACCCTGGTAGACAGTTGCTTATTAACCTAGCAATAAAAAATAACAACAAGATTGGCCACATAGTTATTAATGTTTACATTTTCCCTCTGAGATTTTTTAAAATATTTTCTTACATAGCCTGACGATTTAAAAATATATTGTTAATATAAATATGGAGCTTGATACACAGCTGTTATACGTACAGACGGAGTTCACATGCAACTCATACGAACAGCTACGCAAAACCACAGCCGTGATTTTCTGTCTGTGGTTGATGGATTTTCTGCAGGTGGTTCAATGTCGTGTTGAATAGATACAGAAAGCACAGTATATATATATATATCCTGTTTTAGTCAGTGGACATTATATATGTATATGGGTAAAACACTGTTGTCAAGGGTTCAAATTAAACAGCGAAATACGTCTAAGTTGAATATATATCAGGTAAGATTATCATGATATAAGAGGTTATTTTCTCTTCCGAATAAAATGATAGTTATAGGATTTCATTAAAAAATAGTTCTTGGCCTGGCATGGTGTGATGATTGGGCCACTCTCTTCACAATATGCAGATTTCGGGTTTGAATGAAGAAAAGCTAGTGCAGATAATTATAAAGAGATTGACTGAGGGGAGTACACTAGTCATCAACATCCACCGCCAATTCTTGGGCTACTCTTTTACTAAGGAATAATTGGATTAAGCGTTACACTATAAAGTCTCAACAGCTGAAAAGACGAGAATATTCTGTTACAAGATTCAATCCCGCGACCCACAGAGTGCAAGTCGAGCGTCTAATCACCAGATCTCGACAGGCCAATAATTCTGTTTGTTTCAGCGTAGAGCTACACAATAGTTCACCTTTTCTCTTTCCACCACGGGGAACCGAACCCCAGATTTTAATGTTGGACGTCCGTAAGCTTGCCGTTAACCTACTGATGGACATTTAAAATAAGTCCTTACGGGTGGGGAACTATTAGTGGAATTTTAAAAGAATAAGGTAAGCCTATTTAACACAATAATTATAATTTTACTCGTTAATGAAACGTATGTGTGTGTTTTTTTATCATAGAAACAACAGACTACCTGCTATGTCCACCAAGAAGAATTGAACCCCTGATTTTGGCACTGTAAATCCACAGACTTACCGCTGTCCCACCAGGGGGACCGTTAATGAAACGATGATTTTAAGTTTGTTTCAAAATTTATGCGCAAAGCTACGCGAGACTTACATGCGCTATCTGTCCCTAATTTTGAACTAATGGGGGAAATGGCAGCTAGTCAATAGTGTTTGCCGCCAACTCTTAGGCGTCTCCTGTTTGTTGGAATAGAGGTATTTGACCGCCAATCTTACAAAACAAGCACGGACTTAAAGCGCAGAGTGTAATTTTGTTGCAACAGAATTTGAACCATGGACCATAAATTTTACAGTTAAGTACACCAAATACTGAACTGCTTCCGGCCCATTATTTGAAAAAGCTTCTGTTTAGAGAGATGAAAAATTCCACTATTAAATAGTTAATTTTACATACAGCAATAATTCACTGCACAACAAAGTTTTTGCTTCTTGAATAATGTTGGGTGTTCTTTATAAATTTTTGGCTGCTGATCATGAAAATCACATCCAAATTTGCCCATCACGTACCGTTTCATCGAAATCTTCAGTTTTTCTACAATGGAAAAACGATATCAGGGCAACTGGAATCCGTCAATGCTTGCTGACTACTGTTGGACACTGAAACGTGATGCACCAGACATTGAATACAAACGAAAATCTGGAGCAAAACATTCTTAATTATGTTGAATTTAACAGCATATTAGAAACATAAACGCAATTAAATACGTTATTAGCGGTAAACAGTTAACTGTCCATTTCTAAGAGTTCATACGTGATGAAGCAAAACCAAAACTATATTTGTGCACACCCACCAGGTACCTCTCACAATCAGTGAACACTTTTCAGGAAGCAAAACTTTTCAAAAATTGTTGTGCAGTGTATAATTTACATATAACTAAAAGCAGCTTACAACTCCAAACGTTATTCATATAAACTAATAATAATCAGTAGATAATTTTTATTCCGTGGAAAATTTATCTCAGAAACCATCGTGTCAATTTCAACTATTAACAATATGTAGAAGTCCAATACAATTATGGATTTTTAACTTCCAACAAATCAGGTTCATAAGGATGGGAAGGGGCTAGAGTACACAAAACATCAAGATACACGAGTAGGGTAAATGTTTGTATTATTCATACTTTTTATTTTTTTCGATTAAGAACTGTATCCAAAAATGTGTTACAGTTTAAAACAACGAAATATAACATATTCACGGTCAACGAAACACAATAAGACAAATAAAGTAATGTAATAAAAATAAAGGCGTAACAGGAATGTCTAAAAAACAAAGAAGTAATTGTAATGACACTACTAAAACAAGTTAAAATGAGTGTCTTTTATTAAGCTCTGCGATGTTACTTCCAAACGAAAATTGTAATATTAATAAGAGTTATCTGAGGTTCAGCTACAGTCCATCCACCATGGTGTCTATAACTTCATCCAAGAAGGTAGCTGTATAACTCCATGGAGCACAGAAACTAATAATTGTTGCTATGCTCTCATCATACACAATTTTGCGACTCCTAACACCATGAAAAAGTATTATTAAAAAAAATCATAGACCTTGTATCTTAGTAACATGAAGGTAAATAACCAGCAACAGCTAAGCCTTTTTTTTTTCTTATTCAGAGACTACCATCTAAACCATTTGCTTGTTAAGGAAACTTGTAAACATTCTTTATTTTCGATGTTTTAACACAAATGTAGTACTGAAAAAAAATTGAGATGTGTAGAATTATCGAATGACTGGACAGGTGGAAATCAGGAGTAGAATCCATAGGCGCTGTCTGAATCAGAATCACCAGATTTAGCTTTATCAGAGGTGGTGCTGCAAAAGATTGATATTCCAATTATATATATGTGTATATATATTTATATACATATGTTAAAAGTTATTCGAACTCAAATATTTCTCTAATGCTTATATCTGACATCGCAGAGACATGGAAATAAAAATATATATAAATAAAAGTTACAATATCTTGGATTCACGTAACATGATATCCAGTGACACAAAGGTAACACAAAATTATATCACATCTGATAAGGTTAACATGTTCTTTAAAACAATATGCACGAAAAACCAAACAAAAACGTAAATAGTAAAGCACTTTCTTTTAATAACTGTTCCATTCGTAACAATTTCCTTAGGTGTAACGCTTCGACTTCAGGTTACAATAATAATAATTTCTGATCAGTTTGTTTGTTTGTTTTGCATTTCGAGCAAAGCTGCACGAGGGCTATCTGCGCTAGCCGTTCATAATTTAGCGGTGAAAGACTAGAGGGAAGGAAGCTAGTCAATACTACCTACCGCCAACGCTTGGACTACTCTCTTACTAACGAACAGAGCGACTCACCGTCACATTATAACACCCCCTCGGATGAAGGGGCAAGCTTGTTTGGTGGGATTAGAATTATATTGCGAGTCGAGCGCCCTAACCACCTGCTCTTGACTGGCCCTTCTTATCAGAGTAATCTACGTATTCAGGACGAAACTACAAATCAACCTGGCCATCAATAACATATCTACCTGAAACGATATTGCTATTTTATCCTATTACCATACAACAAAATCACTTTTCACTGTACCTGTAGAATTCACTGTTGTTGACTTTCTTGACTTTCTTTTTCTTCAAAGGTCCATATTTTGGAGGCGGCATCATTTGTCGTTCAAGCTTCAGAGAAATATAAAAATTAAAAAGACACGTGATATTCGTACGCTATTGACTTTAATGGTAAGATAATGTAACAATTAAACCTACATTTGTCAAGGAAAATAGCAGAATTCCATAAAACCTCAGTCACATGTTGAAGAAACTGTCATCTCGAAATTAACCAAGAAAAATTGAAGTCCATAAAACATTCAGTTCACGTATGGAGACACTAGAATTTCAAAACTAACCAAACGATTATTTCTGGGTAATAATAATATTATTCTTTATAAAACATATCTTAAAAAGATAACTGATAAAGTCAACTTTACTTACTGACTTACCGTATTCTGAAAAATTACGCTAGACAAAAAAAAGTTCCTGTTAGAAAACTCAAGTGATTTGGGATAATTTGATGGTGTTAATTTCAGAAACATAGTCAAAATTTGTTCATTGCCTTTAGATTTTGAGTAATTTTAATATCTCAATATTTTATCAGCACTGTGTCAAACAATCAGTTCAGTGCAACAGATTCATGCTGTGAAATTAAGTTTACTTGGACAGATTAATGGGTACAGGGCATACATTTTAATAACTTTAAACACTGTCTGAAATGTATTGGTATAAAATTCCAAATATGTTACTCATACATATTACGTTTTCTCGATATAACTGAAGCAAACTGTACTACTTTTACTTTATTCCGAAGCTCACCTACTCGGCCTTGAAATCACGAAACCCTCACGTGCTCAGTTTGCTAGAATATTCGAGTAGTCTCTCGACTGAGCAAAAAAGAGGCGGAGTTGCTTCTCACTCACTCAGTTGGTCACTTCGCCTCACTCAGCGCACAGTCAAAAATTGTGATATAATCAACTTATGCAAAAATTTGTTTTTAAAATATTGTAAACTCTAGTCCTATAAACATAAATTATTTTCTAAAAAAATCACTTGAAATGGTGACTGCACTGCAAAAATGATCCAAACAATTTTTGTCACGCTTGTGAAAAATATATTAGTTTTATGAAGAAAAAACATCACACACAGGATAAAGGTAGCTTACTACTATTATACTCTTCAAAAAAAGAAACGCAAAAGGCAAAATTTGAGACAAATTGTTAACAAGTTCATTCCGGGTAGTTCTGTATGACATGTGCGAAACTTTGCACATTCACTGCTGAACATCCAAAGTCTGCAAAGGCGAAGTCCACGCTCACTAGTTGAAGTTTAACGTCACTCAACGTCAATAACGAGTATGCCCCCCGTGAGCATCAATAACTGCTTGGTATCTCCTGTCCATGGAAGCGATGAGATGACGAATCACATCACTCAGCTTGCAAAGCTGCTGCAAGTTGAGGTAGAGTCTGCGGTTGAGGTTGTCGCCGTCGCAGATGTCGGTCCAACTCGTCCCAAAGATGTTCGATGGGGTTTAAATCTGGTGATCTGGAAGACCAGGGAAGAACGTTGATGTTGTGGTGTCTCAAGAAGACAGTGGTGAGTCGGGCTGTGTGAGGACGGGCGTTGTCATGTTAAAAAACGTCGTTGACGTTCACCATGATGGGTTGCACATGGGGCCTAAAAATCTCGTAGACGGTTGTGTACTGTCTGATCGGAAATCCTACGCAGCCCTGGTATGGTTGAGGCAGTAGACGTTGCAGTGGTGGTCCTATCCCGAAGGTGACGTAACCGGATGTAGCGATCTTTTGCGGGCGTGGTCACACGAGGTCTGCCAGATCGTGGACGGTCACGAGTTGATCCATGTTGTTGGTGACGATTCCATAGCCTTGTGATGGTGCTTGGGTGGGCATTCACAGCTCTGGCAACATCTGATAGAGATTCGCCTGCTTCCAAGCGACCAATGGCGTTGTTGCGTTGTGCTTCAGTCAGTCTTGGCATAATTGTATTGCGTGTCGGTGGCTTAACACTGAGCTATGGAAACCGAGAACCCGTCACTTTTATAGGGATTTTGCACATGTTGCACTTGCAGAACATGCAGATCTCTCAAACAAATTTATTGGACACGAATGCGTTTTGGCGAAAAATCCGATGTTTTCCTCCGTTTTCAAAGTGCACAACTTTTATTGTCATTTTGGTCTGACAATCAGTGCCTTAACACGTGTAACATCACATACTCTGAGCGTGTAACGTTATTACATATATTTCTCTTTAAAATAAAAAAAATATCCCTTTTGCGTTTCTTTTTTTGAAGAGTATATTTTGGGTGTAACATTGGTAACCAAGAGAAACAATGAGCTCCACGTGAGAGCAAGTATGTTATTTGCAGTTTCAATGATATGAAGTAAGCCCAAAGTTCATCTAACTGACTGTTATTTTTTATGACTAATATTTCTGGATATCCCCGAAAGAGTAAATACTTATTAAATATACAGATATTGCATCTGCAATGAAACAAGTACCACATAAGCATGGTCTTCTTGTACCAAATCCACCATCAAACCGGGAATGTTTGTTGGTTTGTTTTTTAATTTCGCGCAAAGCTAACGAAGGCTAAGCTGTCTCTAATTTAGCAGTGTAAGACTAGATGGAAGGCAACTACCAACCGCGAACTCTTGGGCTACTCTTTTACCAAAGAATAATGGGATTGACCGTCACATTATAACGTCCTCACGACTGAAAGAGCGACGATGTTTGGTGTGACGGGGATTCGAACCCGCGACTCTCAGATTACGAGAGTAACCACCTGGTCATGTCGGGCTGCAAATTGGGAAACAAAAAGGGTCATCTTGTGAAGAAGACAATGAATTATCTTCATCTAGTAATTCTATTCCTGTGGCACCTCAACATAACCTGTCTTGTCTGATCACACAATAAGGGCTAAATAGTCTGGTTCATGACTTTTCTCTATCACTTGTCTCTATTACAAGAATCGAATTCATTAGCTCCAGGAACAAAAGTTTTAACTTATTGAAGTCGCCATCAAATTCTTGCTTCTTATTACAGTGTACAAGATATTTTTGTTTCTGTACAAATGTGGTACAAATGTTTTTAGTCTGAAAGCTGTATGTTTGTACAATGGGTAAATTAAACCATCGATTCCTGTTGCTTTTGCTGTGAACATGAAAGAAACTTATCAGAGCTTGCAGATTATGTGTTTTTATATGAATTTCCGATTGATTAATCAAAATTATTACGGAGAAGTTATTTTCGCGATGTGTAACAATATTTTGGATAAGTTTATTAAAACTCGAAAATTAGAGGCAAACCTAATTTTCCATGCGACTTTTAGAATCACCATCGTCAAATTGCTCAGAAATAGTTGCATTATTTCTAGTAGCAGACAGTTTTTGTTGTTGTTGGTCGGTGTTATCAGACAGAAAGTTAACGCTAATTAGTAAATTAACAGTTCTGAACGACAGGTGGCGAATAAAGCCAACTTACTAGTTCTGATAAATTATCGGCCGAACCCCAGCTTTTCAACCTGGTCACCCCTCTACCACCAGTTAGTGCTGCTGCCGTTTTCTTCACTCTACTATTGAGAGAACCAATCCTCATGAAGCTTAGGTCCTTGTCGGCCATCTTGGACACTATCAAAACACAGGTACAAGCACCAGCTCAGAAACTGGTCTTAAATTTTCAACACAAAGTAACCAACACACACACAAACACCCTTTTTGAAACGATAGCAATCTAAATTTTGTACATACATTGGTATTTTCAAGACTAGCCTACTAGGGTATGTTCAGTACATGAACCTCTGTACTGACCCACGTAGGTATGTTTAGTACATAACTCTCTGAAATGACTTAAAAAACAAGTACAATGCGGTTTTTTCCAGGCCAAAAATATGTTTTCAGTTCATGATTGTGCTCTCTATCGAGCCTCACAAATATAACAATAATCTATCGTTAAGTAGAGGAACATGTCACCTTGTGTCTAAGATACGACTGCGTATTCAACATTACCATTGTACACTACTGATGACAAATTACTGAAATCAAAATGATACTGCTCACATACAAAACCATTATCCGACAAAAGTCTGTCTGTGTATTCGCTTATAACTCGCGAGCCGTCGGACATCAGGATGTCTACGTTAGAAAATGTCCCCCAACCCCCCGTGTTACACGCATGGCTCCTGTACATTAAACAACAAAAACAATGAAAGAAAATTCACACGTACTAAATTAGTTGTTCTCTATGGAAAAGTTGAGAGGGTACCATTAATACTGGTTACAAGACATACCTATTTATATCTAGTGAATAACTCTGACTACGATAAATGTTAATGAATGCACGCATTTGTATGTGTATACATATAAGATGTACTATTTGTTGAATTTCACGCGAAACTCCTCGAGACATATCTCGCTAGCCACCCCTAGTTTGAAAGTAATAAACTATAGGGAAAGTAGATAGCCAACCATCCATTTCCAATTCGTGAGCTACTCTATTCGAAAATGTTATCTGATAGTCACTCTTATAATTTGGAACTAAAAGGTACAGTCCGTTTTTTTTTTTTTTGTGGTGTTGATGTTGGTAACGGAGCACGAGCCACGTATCTCAGACAGGCCTCAAATGACATGCTTACGATTGAACCGCGCTCGGCCTGCTTCAAACCAATTTGTAATTGCGAAGTGTAACTTAAAATTAAACCAAAATATTCAGGTAATAATACAAGAAGGAAATTTAAGCCTTAACCAGCTTAGAAAAAAGAAAATGTTAAGAGTTATTAATGTTGTTTACTGAGAGAAAAACGTTTGTTTGTTTGTGTTTTGGAATTTCGCACAAAGCTACTCGAGGGCTATCTGTGCTAGCCGTCCCTAATTTAGCAGTGTAAGACTAGAGGGAAGGCAGCTAGTCATCACCACCCACCGCCAACTCTTGGGCTTCTCTTTTACCAACGAATAGTGGGATTGACCGTCACATTATAACGCCCCCACGGCTGGGAGGGCGAGCATGTTTGGCGCGACTTGGGCGCGAACCCGCGACCCTCGGATTGCGAAGCGCACGCCTTAACGCGCTAGGCCATGCCAGGCCCAAGAGAGAAAAACGAACGTGTTGTTTTTAATAACATGCATAAATATAGGATAATTTTAAGTCGAATTAGAATATTATTTTGGAACTTATAACGTTCCTGTTTGTTTGTTTTGTTTTTTGAATTTCGCACAAAGCTACTCGAGAGCTATTTGTGCTAGCCGTCCCTAATTTAGTAGTATAAGACAAGAAGGAAGGCAGCTAGTCATCACCACCTACCGCCAACTCTTGGGCTACTCTTTTACCAACGAATAGTGGGATTGACCGTAACATTATAACACCCCACAGCTGAAAGGGCGAGCATGGCGCGACGGGGATGTGAACCCGCGACCCTCAGATTACAAGTCGAACGCCTTAACACGCTTGGCCATGCCGGGCTTATAACGTTCCTGTAATAGCCTTGAAACTTGCTACCTAAGTATTAGCCTTGACACTCATACTATAAGCCGACTAATTCGCTGTTCATACTTGGATATGATAAGCAGCTGTCTCTTCAGAAACCACTATAAAAACGAGGCGCATCTTTAGACGAGAAGATTGTACGTTAGTTGCATCAAACTGAGTACAACTAGTGTTGTGTTGTAAATAAATTCAAACTGTTCTTCCAGTTTGTAGTTAGACACTAAAACATCAAACTGAGTACAACTAGTGTTGTGTTGTAAATAACTTCAAACTGTTCTTCCAGTTTGTAGTTAGACACTAAATAACCAGTTCTTAATTAAGTTCGGCGTTCGCACAGAAAGGGAAAAAAAAGAGGAATACTAATATTGGTATACACATAATGAACAAAGAACTAGTACTGTATACATATATTATTGGTATACACATAATGAACAAAGAGCTAATACTGTATACACATATTATTGGTATACACATAATGAACAAAGAGCTAATACTGTATACACATATTATTGGTATACACATAATGAACAAAGAGCTAATACTGTATGTATATTATTGGTATACACATAATGAACAAAGAGCTAATACTGTATGTATATTATTGGTATACACATAATGAACAAAGAGCTAATACTGTATGTATATTATTGGTATACACATAATGAACAAAGGAGCTAATACTATATATATATTATTGGTATACACATAATGAACAAAGAGCTATTGCTGTATATACATATTATTGGTATACACATAATGAACAAAGAGCTAATACTGTATATACATATTATTGGTATACACATAATGAACAAAGAGCTAATACTGTATACATATATTATTGGTATACACATAATGAACAAAGAGCTAGTACTGTATATATATTATTGGTATACACATAATGAACAAAGAGCTAGTACTGTATATATATTATTGGTATACACATAATGAACAAAGAGCTAATACTGTATGTATATTAGTGGTATACACATAATGAACAAAGGAGCTAATACTACATATATATTATTGGTATACACATAATGAACAAAGAGCTATTGCTGTACATACATATTATTGGTATACACATAATGAACAAAGAGCTAATACTGTATATACTTATTATTGGTATACACATAATGAACAAACAACTAATACTGTATATACATATTATTGGTATACACATAATGAACAAAGACCTAATACTGTATACACATATTATTGGTATACACATAATGAACAAAGAGCTAATACTGTATATATATTATTGGTATACACATAATGAACAAAGAGCTAATACTGTATACACATATTATTGGTATACACATAATGAACAAAGAGCTAATACTACATATATATTATTGGTATACACATAATGAACAAAGAGCTATTGCTGTACATACATATTATTGGTATACACATAATGAACAAAGAGCTAATACTGTATATACTTATTATTGGTATACACATAATGAACAAACAACTAATACTGTATATACATATTATTGGTATACACATAATGAACAAAGACCTAATACTGTATACACATATTATTGGTATACACATAATGAACAAAGAGCTAATACTGTATATATATTATTGGTATACACATAATGAACAAAGAGCTAATACTGTATACACATATTATTGGTATACACATAATGAACAAAGAGCTAATACTGTATGTATATTATTGGTATACACATAATGAACAAAGAGCTAATACTGTATATATATTATTGGAGTATACACGGTGACTAAAGTAAGGCAGATCTAAAGTCTTAATTTTAGAAAACGACTGATTTCTTCAGAGGCCTTCATTTCAGTCAAGATACTAGTAAGTTTTAATCATTCCTGAAGAAGGTAAGTGTAACGATTCTGTTCATTGTTCTCTTGGCTTATGAGAATATTCAAGTTCAAGTTGGTCTTTACGGCTTAGATCTCCTGTAAAATCAGGCCTCGTTTTCAAGTTAACATAAAAACAAAAATCAACTGTTATAAGAAGAGTGGAGGGGTGCTTTGTGAAGAAACCAGCAGCGTCTATACAATGAATTACTTCATTAGAAGAATCGTTCAATCTCTTTTTAAGTATTGACAGTTCACCCACACAAAATTAATATCAAAATCATGCAGTCCACAATGTCATAGCAATCTCACTTAGGAACGGAAATTGAAAATGAACGTGCTGTATAATCTTACCATGCTGTTTAGAACTCTGTGGACGACATTCGCCAGCTGTGAAGGAAGACACAGGTATAGTTAGTCACAACGAAGTTAGGTCATGAAACAGATGACATGCGGTTATAACTGTTTCTGTTATACAATAAAATATCACAATAAATTACGTGACACTGACAAGTCAGATTACTAACAAACACGATGTTATTACTATGAGTCATCTCTAACAATTACTTGATATGCAACATTTCAAACTTATTTTAATAATGTTATCACTTGTTGACTGTTATTATTAAAGAAGGAAACAGAAATATGTACTAAATGAAAACAAAACACAGAGAAAAAGAAGAAAATTTATGGGCAGGTGCTTTTGTGAGGCCCTTCTGTTGAGTTTTCGGACAAAGCTTCTCGAGGACTATCTACGCTAGCCGTCCTTAATCAACGATAAACTTGAGGGCTTATAAAACTAAAACTAAGAGTTTAATCTCTGTGTTTGGGCATAACACAGACAGCCCATTGTGTAGCCTTGCACTTAACCAACAAAAGAGCAGATAAAAAAAAAAGAGGCAAAAAGGGACGTTTTGTTGCTTTAAATTATAAACATCTAACGAAACAAGTCTAGTAAAATCTTGTGCAAAGCTACACGAGGGCTATCTGCGCCAACCGTCCATACTTTAGCAGTGTAAGACTAGAGGAAAGGCAGCTAGTCATCACCACCCACCGTCAATTCTTGGGCTACTCTTTTACCAAGAAATAGTGGGATTGACCATCACAAAATAACATGCCCACGGCTGAAAGGGCGAGCATGTTTGGTGGAGTGGGCATTCGAACCTGCGACCTTTAGATTGCGACTCGAACGCCCTGACCAACTGGCCATGCGGGGCCCGTTGAAATTGGACCCCCTTAATATATTTCGCACATTTCATGGCGTTGACTCATGAGGTTTGGTTGAGATTGGCCAATAGGATCGGAAGAGTTACTGAGCAAACAAAGAGATATTTCGTCTCCATATGTTGTACATGCACATGTTAATATCTGCCTATCCCTAGAGCCCATGAGACTATGATATTAAATGTGAGACTGAATCATACGATGATAAACACAGCTTCAGTGGTCAAAATATTACATTCGTCAGTTAAACAGAGCATTTTTAAAGACCCACAAGCGTAATGATAAATTCCCTACTTTAAGTATTTTAGTAATAATAAGCGCATAAGACAAAAACTGTTGACTCACACATTCAGCCTTAACATAACATGTAGATAGCAGCTGATTATAGTAAACCAAAGAACCAAGGTAATTATTATGAAAGAAAGTGTTGAACTACTATTTTTTTTTACCCAAATAACCACATAATGTTTCAGGAAAACAATGTTACAGTTAAGTAGCACTAGTGAGCAGCCAGACATACCCAGCCCTCCCAGCAAATCCAGCAGACTTTTGTGGTTTATAGCATCATTCGTCACTCCCACTTTCTGGTTAGTGACTAATGACAAAAGCCAAAGCGGCAGTAACCCCAATCTCTGGCTGACCATCTCGGCATGATACGGGGCCAGTGTAACTGACAGGTGGCACCCACTAAAATATGGTAGACCCTGACTTTATTCCCCTACAGAGTCTGGGCGTTAATGGACGTCAGTGTCCTCTGATAATGTGTTCGTTCACTCTTGCTGTGACTAATGTGTATTCAACAAAGAAAGCCAGGGATGTTCGACCCTAGAAATGCGCAGAGGGACCGTCTATTACTGATCAGGTTTGCTGTTACATACTGATCAACGTTGTAAAGAATTGCGGTGTTATTTCGAGAGACTGATTGTCAGATATTATTGAAATATTATATACATAATTCAAACTCAGCAAACCGCACTAGAACCATTCTGTTCGTTTACTAATAAATGATCTATTTGTTGTCTTTTCTGTCACACTTACTTTAATCTGAGTCAGCATTTCATTACGTTTTTAAAAATTACAAGATTGAGAATCAACAGCGTGGTTGCTACTGTCCTCTAGTGGTGCTTCCATAAAAGAGATATTTTAAATTATTTACTTTCAAATGATTTCGTATACAAATGGGCAAAAATAAATGTAAGAAATCCCTCTAGTCAGAAGACTGACATGCGCTAGCCGTCCCTAATTTATCTATATCTCGACAGTTAAAATATTGTATGAACTTGTATATACACTACTGAACTATAAACGTTGAGGAATCCATTTAATCGTTTTCGATAAGACTTTCTCACACAAACACGTGGTCATTTATAAACATCATTTCCTTCCACTTCCAGTGACAGAGGTAACTATATAATGACGCGTAGTGGTTAATAACGGCACTAATACGGCCTGTAAACAATATTCGTAAACTTACGTCTCGACAGCTGACGTTATTGTGCCAACTCGCATATACATTATTGAACCACGAAAGTTGAGAATTCTACTAACACAACGATTAGAATCATGTTCGTTTAATGACTCATGGAATAAATACATTTGATGTTCCTTTTAAAATTAGTAAAGAATTATATAGGTGACCTTTAACCTCAGTTCTATTCAGTATTGAATAAAACGTATAGCGTTAAGCAGAAAAGTATTATTTTATTTAGTTTGGTTGTTGTTAATCACAAAACCTGGACTGCTCATCACGGATATCGAAACCCCACATTTTTGCGTCATAAACCCGCAGACATGCCATTGAGTCCATGGGTTTTTATTGCAAAATATGCTACGATAAATGTTTAGTATCCTTGTTTCGCGTTATTGAACAAAAACACATAGATCCTATCGATCTGATTTGTTTTGTTTGTAATTAAGCACAAAGCTACACAATGGATTGTCTGTGCTGAGTCCCCCACGGATATCTAATTCCGGTTTCTAGCATCGTAAGTCCGCAGAAATACCGCTGTACCACTAGGGGGGACATAGTTTTAAATATTCTGTTTAATTATTGAAATATAAACAAGGTTAGGCCGCAAAAGTATAATTCTGTTTCAAAAAGTAAAACTAGATTTGATGTCATTTATTTTAATACATTCTTGCCATTTTCTTGGTCGATTAGAAACCACGAATCTCATTGCTTTACAGTTCCACGCTGGTACAGCGGTAAGTCTACGGATTTACAACGCTAAAATCAGGGGTTCGATTCCTCTCGGTGGACTCAGCAGGTAGCCCAATGTGGCTTTTCTACAAGGGCCCGGCATGGCCAAGCGTGTTAAAGCGTTCGAGTCGTAATCCGAGAGTCGCGGGTTCGAATCCCAGTCGCGCCAAACGTGCTTGCCCTTTCAGCCATGGGGACATTCCCACTATTCGTTGGTAAAAGAGTAACCCAAGAGTTGGCGGTGGGTGGTGATGACTAGCTGCCTTCCCTCTAGTCTTCCACTGCTAAATTAGGGACGGCTAGAGCAGGTAGCCCTCGAGTAGTTTTGCGCGAAATTCAAAACACACATTGCTTTACCCACTATCCTACGTCTAATGCAAATATTAGTTTGGTATGTTCTGAATTTCGCGCAAAGCTATACGAGAGCTATCTACGCTAGCCATCCCTAGCAGTGTAAGACTAGAGGGAATAATGGGATTGACCGTCATATATAACGCTCCCACGGCTGACAGGGCAAGCATGTTTGGTGTGACGAAGATTCGAACCCGCGACTCTCAGATTACGAGTCGAGTGCCTTAACCACCTGGCCATACCAGGCCCCTAATGCAAAGAACTAATAATTTTTGTAACGTCGCGTGTCTGTAAACAGCGAGATACTGCAAATGTTAGCCAATCTAACGACTCACCGTAACCAAATAATAACTAACCTGTCATTTTACGTACTAAACTAACACATACAGCTGTATCAGATGCTTATCGTATTCTAGGTTCCTATTCATCTATTGGGGATAATAATATCAAATAATAATAAACCAAATAATAACTAACCTAGAATTTTACGTACTAAACTAACACATACAGTTGTATCAGATGCTTATCGTATTCTACGTTCCTACTCATCTATTGAGAATGCATTCGAAAAGTGTGATGAAAAACCTCAACTAATAGAAACCAAAATAATAATAAAAGCGCGTGATACGTTCCACAAATACGACCTTACGCATCAAACCAGGCCGTGAAACACTGCACAAAAAGAACTAATAAACATTAATAATACATAACATCTGAGAATATTACACATTCTCCTATTTAAGTTCAGTTATACAACTAATAAACTCATATTCGGTCAGCTCAACTCTCATGGATTATTACAATAGACTGAGCACCCACATATATGTATAAAAACAAACAAACAGCAACATGAAACACAGTTCAGTCAATAATCGCGTTCTCGCACTTTATAAACATAATATGTTCAATATATGCAGACACAAAAACACGAGTGATGTTACAAAAGCAAATGCATAACAAACATAAAGAGTGATGCAGCAAACAAATACACAAACATAAATGACCCGTGCTCTGTTTGGGCTTCAAAGCTCCCATTATGATTCGCAGAGGCTTCAATGTACCAATCAAGCTCCTCTATTACATCCATTTACTTCAAAAGCTGTCCCATTGTTGGGGTGGGGTGGGAGTTGTCCTCTTAAACCCGTTAGGATACACGTTCGTTTAGTCCCACTGCCCTGTGAGCAGGGGCGTAGAGACAACATCAAACATGACACCCCAGAGACCCCCTCACACACATACACATGCCTGAGTAACCTTCCATGCGAGGTTCAATCCCCTTGGAAGGAGGTTACGTCACATAGATAAGAAGGTGCCGAAACAACCCCGAGAGCACATGTGATGTTTTGTTTTGTTAACTCCAAAACAATAATTAATATAGTATGATGAGTTTAGCACTTACACAAGATAATAACTTTAACAAACCACGACAAACAGTGCTTCAAACAAACAGTCACACTCACTCACAACAAACAGTGCTTCAAACAAACAGTCACACTCACTCACAACAAACAGTGCTTCAAACAAACAGTCACACTCACTCACAACAAACAGTGCTTCAAACAAACGGACACACTCACTCACAACAAACAGTGCTTCAAACAAACAGTCACACTCACTCACAACAAACAGTGCTTCAAACAAACGGACACACATACAACAAACAGTGCTTCAAACAAACAGTCACACTCACTCACAACAAACAGTGCTTCAAACAAACGAACACACATACAACAAACAGTGCTTCAAACAAACAGTCACACTCACTCACAACAAACAGTGCTTCAAACAAACGGACACACATACAACAAACAGTGCTTGAAACAAACGGACACACATACAACAAACAGTGCTTCAAACAAACAGTCACACTCACTCACAACAAACAGTGCTTCGAACAAACAGTCACACTCACTCACAACAAACAGTGCTTCAAACAAACGGACACACTCACTCACAACAAACAGTGCTTCAAACAAACAGTCACACTCACTCACAACAAACAGTGCTTCAAACAAACGAACACACATACAACAAACAGTGCTTCAAACAAACAGTTACACTCACTCACAACAAACAGTGCTTCAAACAAACGGACACATATACAACAAACAGTGCTTGAAACAAACGGACACACATACAACAAACAGTGCTTCAAACAAACAGTCACACTCACTCACAACAAACAGTGCTTCGAACAAACAGTCACACTCACTCACAACAAACAGTGCTTCAAACAAACGGACACACTCACTCACAACAAACAGTGCTTCAAACAAACGGACACACATACAACAAACAGTGCTTCAAACAAACGGACACACATACAACAAACAGTGCTTCAAACAAACAGTCACACTCACTCACAACAAACAGTGCTTCAAACAAACAGTCACACTCACTCACAACAAACAGTGCTTCAAACAAACGAACACACATACAACAAACAGTGCTTCAAACAAACAGTCACACTCACTCACAACAAACAGTGCTTCAAACAAACGGACACACATACAACAAACAGTGCTTGAAACAAACGGACACACATACAACAAACAGTGCTTCAAACAAACAGTCACACTCATTCACAACAAACAGTGCTTCAAACAAACAGTCACACTCACTCACAACAAACAGTGCTTCGAACAAACAGTCACACTCACTCACAACAAACAGTGCTTCAAACAAACGGACACACATACAACAAACAGTGCTTCAAACAAACGGACACACTCACTCACAACAAACAGTGCTTCAAACAAACAGTCACACTCACTCACAACAAACAGAGCTTCAAACAAACGGACACACATACAACAAACAGTGCTTCAAACAAACAGTCACACTCACTCACAACAAACAGTGCTTCAAACAAACGAACACACATACAACAAACAGTGCTTCAAACAAACAGTCACACTCACTCACAACAAACAGTGCTTCAAACAAACGGACACACATACAACAAACAGTGCTTCGAACAAACAGTCACACTCACTCACAACAAACAGTGCTTCAAACAAACGGACACACATACAACAAACAGTGCTTCAAACAAACAGTCACACTCACTCACAACAAACAGTGCTTCAAACAAACGGACACACATACAACAAACAGTGCTTCAAACAAACGGACACACATACAACAAACAGTGCTTGAAACAAACAGTCACACTCACTCACAACAAACAGTGCTTCAAACAAACGGACACACATACAACAAACAGTGCTTGAAACAAACGGACACACATACAACAAACAGTGCTTCAAACAAACGGACACACATACAACAAACAGTGCTTCAAACAAACAGTCACACTCACTCACAACAAACAGTGCTTCAAACAAACGGACACACATACAACAAACAGTGCTTGAAACAAACAGTCACACTCACTCACAATAAACAATGCTTCAAACAAACAGCCAGACAAACACACACGTACAACAAACATAAACTAGGATACATTAAACAGGTACAGATGATTAAATTACGATACAGCTAAAACTGCAAATAATCTCAAAACGTGATAGAAACAATAAATGCAATTCTTTGATAGATTGTTTAGACAGAGTATTCATGATGAAACTTCGTAAAATGAACAGCAACTGCCTGTTGTGGAGATACAAGCGTAGAGGACGACGTTTCGAAAGTCTTCCGCCTTTCGTCATCAATAAATGCAATTACACCACACAACCAATACAACTCACGATGCAATCAACAAACACATATCACACAACAAAAACGCAGGTGTAATCAACAAACGCAAAGCCATGATATAATCAATAACACATATAAAACTAACCATGATTAAAAAAAACAACAAAAAACAAACGCAAATACATACACAACCAAAGGACCACACGATACAATCAACAACACAGATACACATGACACAAATGTATCGTCGGAAAAGTGTTATTTTAGAATCTTAGGTAAAAATATGGTCAACTAGTCCACGTGAAGATAACAAATTGGTTAAGTTCTTTTATAACTGTTTTTTACAAACCTGACGTCACAAACACGTTTTGATTTTCAAATCCAGAAGAGATTTAAACTCACTTATGTTGTTATGAATAACGTAAAAATAAATGTACATGTATCAGTTCAAGGTTGCTGATACAGAACGAGAACATACATGATAAATAATTTTGAACCAAATATTTAATTGAATGACCGGCTTTCTATAGACTGAAACAACTAACAACTACTTAACTAAATGAGTTATTCATTTGTATTTAGAAAATTATGCTTGGTCTAGATATTTCGCAACGTTTTTCATGATGTCTTGCGTCTTAGAAAACAAACGGATTACTAAATCAAAATATAGCTTACAACAGTATATATAAAACAACGCAGACCATGATATAACCAACAAACGGGGACATACATATCAAACACGTACTAAGCAGGAGCGACTCGCAGTGTCCAGATTTGGCGGTGCGAAACTGCCTGTGTGTCCTTATCTTGAAAATTGAGGAAAAAGGGTTTTTCTAATAAATTCACATTTTCCACATATGTTATAGTTTAGAAAAATTTAGATTTTTGTTTCTGGTAGTAAAAGTAACAAGTGTGAGAATTGTTATTGTTTAATTCTTTAAAACATTATTTCTATGGTGTGTTATTAAATTCTGTCCCACCCTACAATACAGCTGAGTCACTAATATTACGCCACGGCCTGGGAGTTCAACTGTACCCGATTGTTTAGGAAAGCCATATTAAACAATACGTTTAATAATGAATCCTTTACACGAAGTTCGTCTGAATTGCAACCATTCAGCATCACAAGCGTTTCTATTAAAACACACTTAACGGGCCATATGTGGTAGCTGTCTCTAATTTACTAGTAACAAACTAGAGAGAAGGCAGCTAGTCAACTCCAATCACGGCCAACTCTTGGGTTACTCTTTAACCAAAGAATAATATAACTTAACATTATAACGATCTCACGGTGTATAACTGGTGACAGGGATTCGAACCCGCGACCCTCAGATGTCGGATCTAGCGCCTTAAACCGCCAGGCCATGCCAAGACCCCATACTTAATTGGAATACAGTAATGAAGAAACTGATCGTGATCGTATCCTGTCAAGAAGCTATTGTCTAATTTGCACAATCTTGTTTTTACAACGAGCATAGCATCTTGAGGGAGGGGTCTTATGTCTCCAACTAATGTTAGTATTAGGTCCTGCCATGAAGAAATCAACAAACGCAGACCACGATACAATCAAATGAATCAACAAGAACATACTCGAAAAGAAAAAAAAAATGGATTACAGTTAACAAACGAATCTGTGGTTCTGCCATCAAAGAGACGAACAAATTGAACCACGGAAGCGAAGTGTGTGTGTGGGCTGGCAGGGTTTGATTTGTTCTGAATTTCGCGCAAAGCTACACGAGGGCTATCTGCGCTAGTCGTCTCTAATTCAGCAGTGTAAAACAAAAGGAAAGGCAGCTAGTCATCACCACCCACCGCCAACTCTTGGGCTACTCTTTTACCAACGAATGGTGAGATTGAGCGACACATATAACGCTCCCACGGCTGAAAGGACGAGCATGTTTGGTGTGACGTGGATTCGAACCCGCGACTCTCAGATTACGAGTCGAGTGCCTAAACCACCTGGCCATGTCGGGCCGGGTTGGGAGGGAATCAACTTATCTTGAGCTTTATATTAGTGGCCGTGTTATAAATTTTACAGTCTTGTGACGCATTTAATTATTTCAGATATAGGCATGCTTATGAAACAAACAAAAAGAAAAGGCTTTTTCTCTTAACGTTCATTAAAGGGGGATAAAAATGTTTCGATCCAACGAATTTCTTCAGATTAATAACCAACGAGAATGTTGTAACTTCTGGTAAAAAAGACAATAACTACAGGAATAGAAAAAACTCGTTAAATACTCAGTCATAGCTAACCACCAACACATAACTTTATTAAACAAATTATCTCTGAAAAATACTAGCGTATGTTAAAAACATGCTATTCTGTGGAAAGGAACCCAATGAGTAGCACTTTCCGCCTACTGTACGCGCATTCTTGATCAAAGTGCGCCGGGATTGACTGTTGTGATTATAACGCCCCCACAGGAGAAAGAGCGAAGACTCTTCAGTGGCTATCACGGTTCGAACTTTGCACCTTTTGGTTCGCAGACTGGTATGCTAACCACTAGATGGCGCTTGACCCTACTTTAACCCAAGTATACATATAATATACCAGCCATTCTGAGGCACATTTGTGTTTCAAATTTCTCGTCATAAAGAATCAAGAAGGACATATATCTGTATACATATATAAGTATAGGAAAAACGTTTCAGAGAAGGAAGTAAATGTTGGAATGGCATTTTCATTACATCTACATACTAACACTGACTCACAGTATAGTAGAATGTTAATAGACAAAAGTAAGATGAACTTGTTATATATGTTGCTGTATCTTACAAATTACCCGTAGAGTTGAGTAGTAATTATATCAACTATCCCTACATTCACTTCCTTTTCTGGGAAGTTTTGATTTACTTAACGCAGTGTTTCAATAGACTTAGGAATGTTGTATCTATAACCAAGTTCTAAATGCAATGCGTTCCAACTGTAATATTTATTGTTTACCTATTATTGGCTTATAATTTGAGTTTCATCCTGTATTTACGCTTTTCAAAGGAACATAGAGATGTTTGAAAGTAAGCTAACTTGAAGGGGTAATGATAACTTTGTTTCAACTAAAATTCTGATTTTTAAAATTACTACTAGTTAATAATAATAACACTTATAAAAGCGGACATTGTGTCACCGAAGTAAAATTGGTTGACAGCATTGGTTTGTTTATAAGTTACCATGTAATAAAACAGAAGGAGAAAAACAGACAAGAAATTCAAACTTTCTGATGTCTACAGACATTCCCAGAACTTTTGTTTGTTTTGAATTTCGCGCAAAGCTGACCGAGGGTTATCTGCGCTAGCCGTCCCTAATTTGGCAGTGTAAGACTAGAGGGAAGGCAGCTAGTCATCACCAATAATCGCTAACTCTTGGAGTACTCTTTTACAACAAATAGTGGGATTTACCGTTACATCATAACGCCCCTACGGCTGAAAGGAAGAGCATGTTTGGTGTGATAGGGGTTGAAATCTGCGATCCTCGGATTACGAGTCAAGTGTCTTAACCACCTGGCCATGCCGGGCTCCCAGAACTTCTGACTCGGTCATTAAGTAAGTATTGTTATAAATGATAATACTGTATAACATTGCAAAGTTATGATGACCTATTGAGAAGATATTTAAAATACCATTTAAATGAACAATCCAAACATCCCTAAATAGGCAATGCTACCGCCTTCTTGGTAAGTAATGCCCAAAAGAAGTAAGACTCGACAACATGGGGGCAGAGGGCCAATAACGACCCTGGAAATCAATGAAGTTAATATGTAACGATTGTATGTCCCAGCAAATTCAATACCAATTATCACATAGCGCTAAATCGAAGTTAAGTTCCTGTAAGAAAGTGATTAATTATTTACTACACAGAGTAGCTGATGATTTATACACCTATTTGCCTGTTAATCCTGTTTTCGTTTGTTGTTTTTTTTTCAGTTGTATTAATTTGTTCCAGATATTAATGTGAAACGACAGAAAAATTATATGCGCTAGATGGCGATAATTTTGGAGCAACAGGTTAATAAGAAAGGCAGCTAGTCAACAGCGCCCACAGCCAGCTCTTGGAATATTCTTAACTAATAGTTGGCTTTGGTCTTTTATAGCGGGCACAGAGCCCCAAAAAGGGAGCCTTTGTTTTCTTGCAACAGGTAGTGAACCTTGAATTCACTCATTGTCCGGGTACGCTAACTGCTATATCTACTACTGTATTCAATCCGTTCACCCGTAACTTTATGCTTTACAGAAACTTGATGACAGAAATTTGTTTACTTGTAAATACTTGAAACGCTAGTTTTCTATTGTTTCCTTCATTTGTGACAATAAACCTATGGGGTGTTAAATACCTATTATAGATTTTTTTTAGCTTGCAACTATGATTTTGCCTTCAAGTAACTCGAGTTTTAGCAATGTTTTTTTTTTCTTTTGGAATTTATGGCCCGGCATGGCAAAGCGCGTTAAGGCGTGCGACTCGTAATCCGAGGGTCGCGGGTTCTCATCCCCGTCGCGCCAAACATGCTCGCCCTTTCAGCCGTGGGGGCATTATAATGTGACGGTCAATCCCACTATTCGTTGGTAAAAGAGTAGCCCAAGAGTTGGCGGTGATGACTAGCTGCCTTCCCTCTAGTCTTACACTGCAAAATTAGGAACGGCTAGCACAGATAGCCCTCGAGTAGCTTTGTGCGAAATTCAAAAACAAAACAATTTGGAATTTATTGGCGCAACGCTTAGACAGCGGTAACCAGTGGTGAAAAACTCCCAGCGAGTAGGTGTTGCGCCAAATAACTGTGATTTTGGTTTTTCAACCACCATATAAGACTGGCTTAATTGGGTGCTCAATTCCCCTTAATCATTAATAAGCGATAAATGGTTACATTCATACTTGCAAAATTCTTTGTTTATAATTCTATGGTCATGTAGTTTTCAGATTTTATTAAAACGGACAATAAATGTAATAAACGACGACTTGTATATATTTGTTTGTTTATAATTAATCACAAAATACACAATGAGTTATGTCAGCTCTTTCCACTACGGGTAGCGAAATCCGGTTTCTCGTGTTGTATGTCCGTAGACATGCTGCTGTGCCACTAGGGGGCCTGATTGTATATGAAAAAAAAAATTATACTATCCAATTTTGTTCAAATTGATTAGTACTAATGCATATTTTAAACTATGTAGCATCAAGCACAGTGTTTTCGATTATAATTCTTTCCTGACCTCATAGGAAGTTAAGTATAGGAAGTTTTCTAGACAATTTCAAATCCCCAATTCGACCCTCATGGTAAGTGATAATTACTGGCGACAAAGACCTTTATTTCTTTCTCGTGCACGCCTGCACGGCGTAATTTAGAAGCTTTTCTTTCAGGCCATCAGTATTATATATACAACGTACCCCGGCTAAACAATCATCTCAATGTATTGGAGTAGTAACAATCTCAACACATTCAAAACTCGGTTTATCCACGTGCAAATGCTCATGAAAAGCTCGCACTATCACGGAAAATAGAGAGAGCTCATCTTCAGTCAGTAAGTAACCTCGGTGCCTGGGGTCTCACTCCCTTGCCACCCAATTCAGATGCAAACTACACCCTTCAGTGTTTGTCAGCCAGCTTGATGGATGAGGATCTCGTGTCGCCTAGCACACACAACGTCTCCAGGGTCTTCAGCGAATGGTGAATCAAGTAACCGGACCCGGTTTAAGGAATCATTAGCCCTCCCGTTTAACTTCGCTTGATTACACTAGGGTTAAAAAAACAGGTCGGGCATCAGTCTTATTTGGACGGATAAGAGACGTGCTGCCTTCTACAATACCTATAACGTAGTTTTTCACACACACAAAAACAACAACTATCTTTGATAACTTATGTACACGAAAAAAATCTTCGCAACGCTTTGTTAAACATGATTATCACATTCCATAAATAATAAATAGATAGAATGTTTCTCGAGTCTCTATAACTTGTTTGGTGCTCCTAAGCAAATTATTCGCGTGCGATATGATGCAAAACATACCTAGTTTATCACAATAAAATAATTAGGTTTCATTGCAATTTTAAGCATTATAATGCGAATTCAGCACAACAACCTAAATTCTGTAGTGTTTTTTAGGAAGTCAAAGAAACACAATGGCAAAAATCTCAACTTTATAAAAGTTTCTTAAATTACCGCTAACTGAAAAGGTTAGGCTTAATATTGATGCTAAAACACTTATTTACAAACAAGTGAATGTATTGATATTTTCAAAGGGGACAGCACCTTGTATATGAAGACAGAATGAACGGCCAGGACTGACCAGAAGAAGTTAAATTGCCATTAATTTTATGCTATTATGTTCTGACCACAGTAAAAATGACCATTCATCGACATCCGCTTCTACAATGGCTATGTCTAGTTTTAGACTAAATAATGCAATCGATTGGTCATTCTTAAAACATAAACAGCTGAAAGAGCGGAACGTGTTCAGCTTTGCGGTGCGAACCTTGGGTCTCCGATCCACAGTCCACCAACACGTAAGTGAGCATGACGATCGTAAAAACACTTAATTTTGAAGTGCTGAGCTTTTTCATCCCGTTACTGCATATTATTAATCCATAATTGTTATTTTTTGCAAGTCTAGGTAAATTATTAGCAAGTTCTAAGAAACTTTCACAGTATTTGTTTAATGTCTGTCTTATAGCAAAGCCACAGAGAACTATCTGTTGTGTCCACCAAAGGGAATCAACTCCCAATTCTAGCGTTGTAAATCTAAAGACTTAACGTTGTCCCACCGTGGGACTTTTTCGTCTAAACTCAAGCTGGACATGTCCTAGTGAATAGTGTATTTGGACTGTGGATACAGTGGTTCACGTCCCATGGCGACAAAAACGTGATCCGACTTTGGGGCCATGGGCGCGTTATAAGAGTGAAAGTTAAACCAACTATTCGATCAGACAAAGAGATGCTCAATAACTGGCGGTGGGTACTGTCAATTACATTCAGTCTATCAGTTTGAAATTAGGAGACGAATGTGTAAAGTTATTACTCGTTCGTTTTTAAGCACAAAGCTGATCAATGGGTTATAAGTGCTGTGTCATCACGGGTATCAAAACCCGGTTTGTAGCGTTATAAGCCTTCAGACTTACTGTTGAGCCACTGGGTAGCTGACATCTCTAATAAATCACTGCGCAAAAATAAGTGAATTCAATGACGTTGGGACACCTGAGAAAGAAGCTTTAAATTTAACACTTGAAAACTCCCCTCTAAAACAAACTGTTTAACAATCACCACGAGATCTGTTTGGAGTTAAGCACAAAGCTACACAATGAGCTATCTCTGTTCTGCTTACCGCGGGTATCGAAACCCGGTTTATAGCGTTCTAAGTCCGTTCTGTGGCACTGGAGGGGCTTCACTACAAGACTCTGTGTGTGTTTTCTTATAGCAAAGCCATATTGGGCTATCTGCTGAGTCCACGGAGGGGAATAGAATCTATGAGTTTAGCGTTGTAAATCCATAGATTTTCCGCTGTACCAGCTGGGAAAAATACCATGTGTATTTACTTCATTCGAATATGACTTTGACGCTGAATAAAATTCCGATAGAAATTATTGTTAGCTATTTGGAATTAGCCACCTGATGTTCTAAATATATACATATATTCACAAAGTTCTGTCTTTAATTTATTGGTGGCCTGGCATGACCTAGCGCGTAAGGCGTGCGACTCGTAATCCGAGGGTCGCGGGTTCGCGCCCGCGTCGCGCCAAACATGCTCGCACTCCCAGCCGTGGGGGCGTTATAATGTTACGGTCAATCCCACTATTCGTTGGTAAAAGAGTAGCCCAAGAGTTGGCGGTGGGTGGTGATGACTAGCTGTCTTCCCTCTGTCTTACACTGCTAAATTAGGGAAGGCTAGCACAGATAGCCCTCGAGTAGCTTTGTGCGAAATTCCAAAACAATAATTTATTGGTAAAGGGGTCTACAACTTGAAATATGTGGAAAATATTCAGTTAACTCTGAAATTATCAACTTGATTTTATACATTTAACTACAGATTCAGGCCGAGCATGGCCAAGTGAGTTAAATAATTTGACTTGTAATCCAAGGGTCGCGGATTCGAATCCCGGTCGCACCAAAAATGCTCGCCTTTTCAGCCGTGGGGGCATTATAATGTGATGGTCAATCCCACTATTCGTTGGTAAAAAGAGTAGCCCAAGAGTTGGCGGTGGGTGGTGATGATTAGCTGCTTTCCCTCTAGTCTTACAGTGCTAATTTAAGGACGACTAGTACAGATAGCCCTTGCATAGCTTTGCGCAAAATTCAAAACAAACAAAATCACCGTTTCCGTCCACGTACTGCATTATGTTGACTCGTACGTTACTAGATGGCCATGCAACAATAACAAAAAAAAAATCATGTACTGATAAAGAAATGTGGTTGGTAACTAATTTAGATATGTCTAAGAGAGAAATGGGGCCAGTAACAGATTAACGCACATGTCACCTAGAGCCCCGCTGGCCACCAAAGTAAAACAAAATTATGTTTCGTAAAACTAGCAGAATATATGCAAAAGGGAGCTATTATTATTATTAATATTATCAATACACACAAACAGTACCATGGTCTACGGCGTCATTAAACCTTAACCCGGCCCTGAACTCCACCAGTAATTCTTGGGGTACGTTTGCTTTCATCAGACAATTAAAGATATATATAAAAAAAGAGGAACCTTCAAGAGCTGCGACACTTAAATTCTTTCAGGTATGATTAGAATAAATTCACCTATAATACATTTTTATTATCTATATTTTTATGCCCCAGTAATACCAAGCGTGGGGCGCACGTGCACCATATTCATCAGGGTCTCTATTAACACACCTTCAAAATTCAATTATTTTGGGCAGGATTGGAGTAAATTCATGTACGAGATTTTAGGCATGGTGAAATATATCAATCAAAAGGGTTTGACTTCCTCAGTTCACAACTGTAATCAGATCTCTAATCGGTCAAGCCTATCTCGGTCATTTACAGCCTCTCTACCATAGGACTAAACCTCATACTTTCTTGTACACAGAATACTTCGTAGGGGCAAAAGACACCTCGCACCATCTATCCTATCAGTCCAACTCTACTCTCTTTCATCTGCCATTATTAGAAAACTCATTAGAATTAACAGGAAGCGTAAGCGCTGCTTCTGATACGTTTTGCATTTCTGACCAGCTTGCGCACCAACTGGAGGACCCTCGTGAATCTCCAGTGGGCCGTGGACCACGCTTTGAGATCCAATAGACTAAGCCAAATCTTTCTTTGCACAATATGGACGATTTGTTCCAGATATTTTCACATAGCTACACAACTGATAGAAGGAAGGCAGTTACTTAGCAAGACCTACCGCCAACTCTTAAGCTACTTCAGTCGAATAATGGAATATGACCATCGCTCTTAAAACACATCCATAGTCCCAGAGTGAGGAGTGCGATTTTTTCGACAATGAGACATGAACCATGGATTCACAGATCTTCACACTAACCACCAAGCCATGCCCGAAGTATTACAAACTCAGAAGGTTTAGAGGTTTCATGCTACCACCATGAGGAAAAAAATGCCTAAATATTGTTCTGCGTATCATCACCAACATCTTCATTAATTACGTGTTACCTCACTGCAAGGGTCTAAATTAAAGACCAATATCAAGAGATAACACTGACACATGTGAATAGAGTTTAACAAAGTGTTGTATACGATAATAATGTTGTAAGGGCATACAATAATAATCCGGTCTGACCAAAAAGGCTGGTTGAATATATAAAGTCTTAATATAAGGATTAATTAACAACCACTTATCCCTCATTACACTATTTAGTTTTTTATTAAATACATTGAAATATTCACTTTTTTTTACTTATATTTTACCAAATATTTAGGAGAAAACAAAATTATGATCAAAATTGACTTTCGATACGGATAAAATGTCTTTGGAATTTCTTTTTTACAAATTATAATCACAAACATCTTGATGGGCTACCATTAAAATTGTATCCTATATTCCTTGGAACTTTGTATTTTTTAATTTCCAGCCTAAAGACAAGAACCGTTAAGTGTGGAAAGTTAAAATGATCCAGTATTTCAGACCCACTTTAACTATAGAAAGTTAGAATGATCCAGTATTTCAGACCCACTTTTAGTACAGAAAGTTTAAATGATCCAGTACTGGGCACACATTTATTAGTACAAAACGCATCTCGCTTGATAGTTACACAACATTACCAGCAATGTTAAGCGCTTTAAGCCTAATCTCTAAAAATGTGGTATATATAATTCTTATATATTCTCTTACCTAAGAGTTTCGATTTTTTGTTGTTTTAGTACTGTAACAATGTTCTTCTGTAGGTTAGATCACAATTAATCTTGTCAGTAAGCGAAGAGAGGTTAATGAGGAAAGTTTAATTAGCAGTCCGAGTAATTTAAAATGAGACAAGGCCTGTAATAATAATCATGCAGAAAAATGTTATTAGACTACAAATAACAGAACAAACACAAGCAAGTTAATAAAGATAAATTTATTTACTTTACATACATTGTTAATTAACCAATAAACAAAGCAGTCTGGAGAAAAATTAAAAGACAAATATAAAAGATCTTTTTTCACATGCATGCACATGTTTCTTTTTGTTTGGATTGAACACAACCTTATACTGAAAGCTTTTACTCAGCACAGTAGGTAAACAAGAACTTGTGACCTGACATTACGAGAGATAAGAACATCTCAGGTTACCATAAGATTTGTAGCTATTTATTTCTAATTTAATTTCAGAAGTTTCAGTTACTTCATAGAAAAGTTCACACATGCTGCAAAGAGAAAGCACATAATGTTTACTGACTTACGTGGGTTGCACTACCACACATTGAAACATTCGCACAAGTCAGTCACTAGAAAGACCAGTTTTGATTCAAAAGAGTCCTGCCTTCTTCGTAACGTAATATGAGGTTAAAGTTATAGTAGCAACTCAAAACACCTTTAGCATTCAGTAACCCCAGACAAATGGTTGGTGTGTACCACAGAATTAAAACACAATTGGTTAATCAATTATCTAATTAAATGGATATATTTGAATATAGGTGCATGCTACTCTGAGATATATTGTCATATCAAAGTCACTGATTAATTTAAAATATGTTGGATAGTTACAAAACACACAAAGCCTAGACTGTTATATATCACACACATACACCACACTTAAAACAAGATACATTGTTAAGTATAAGCCTTAAAACTATATTTCTCACTGAGTAAAAAGACACATCACCCAGTATGTCTAACCTTTAACAACCGTATTTCTCACTAAGTAACAAGACACGTCACCCAGTATGTCTAACCTTTAACAACCGTATTTCTCACTAAGTAACAAGATACATCACCCAGTATGTCTAACCTTTAACAACCGTATTTCTCACTAAGTAACAAGACACGTCACCCAGTATGTCTAATCTTTAACAACCGCATTTCTCACTAAGTAACAAGATACGTCACCCAGTATGTCTAACCTTTAACAACCGTATTTCTCACTAAGTAACAAGACACGTCACCCAGTATGTCTAACCTTTAACAACTGTATTTCTCACTAATAAGACACGTTACTCAGTATGTCTAACCTTCAACAACTGTATTTCTCACTAATAAGACACGTTACTCAGTATGTCTAACCTTCAACAACCGTATTTCTCACTAAGTAACAAGACACGTCACCCAGTATGTCTAACCTTTAACAACCGTATTTCTCACTAAGTAACAAGATACATCACCCAGTATGTCTAACCTTTAACAACTGTATTTCTCACTAATAAGACACGTTACTCAGTATGTCTAACCTTCAACAACTGTATTTCTCACTAAGTAACAAGACACGTTACTCAATATATCTGACCTTCAACAACTGTATTTCTCACTAATAAGACACGTCACTCAGTATGTCTAACCTTCAACAACTGTATTTCTCACTAAGTAACAAGACACGTCACTCAGTATGTCTAACCTTCAACAACTGTATTTCTCACTAAGTAACAAGACACGTTACTCAATATATCTGACCTTCAACAACTGTATTTCTCACTAAGTAACAAGACACGTTACTCAATATATCTGACCTTCAACAACTGTATTTCTCACTAATAAGACACGTCACTCAGTATGTCTAACCTTCAACAACTGTATTTCTCACTAAGTAACAAGTTACCCAGTATGTCTAGCTCTTCAAGCATGTAATAAATAAAAGCTTACATGAAGCAGGTTTGGGAGTTCTTAAAAAAAAGTTTAATATATTAATCCTATAAAAATGTTTTAAAAAATACTCTGACTTAATAAAAGAAATTTAAAAAATCAAAACAAATATTAAACATAAATAAACAGAAAACAAAACAAACCATTCATGCAATTATCAATAATACATTTATACACATATGTGTGTGTAAATATATGGTACCCTTTTAGTAAACCAACATCTCAACAATAATACCTATATAAAATAATTGTTATATTAAGTAGTGCAATTTATGACAGATTATAACTGATTCTCTTCTGACTAAGTTCATATTAGTATACGAAATCATAAAGTTGTAATTTACAAGTTAAATGTACACAATGTGTATTTCTAAAAATAAAGTACTTTTGATGTAAAAAGTACATTTTAAACTAATCATAATAAAAGCACACATGTTGGTTATCCTTTGCTCAGTGCTTGCCACTTGATTTCAAAACTTTTTTGAGTTTGTTTTACAAATTACAGATTTGTGTTTTGGACAAGAGTAAGCTCGCAAGAGAACTGGTTTAGTTGTATGCAAAAATGACTGATGCAAAGTATTATGGAAGAATGGCGTGTGCCGAATGCTCATAGTTTGTGTAGCAAAACGAGTTTGTGGTGCACGCTCCACGAGGGGTGAAGAAGGTGGAGATGATGGCTTACGTGTTCCAGTGGACTTGTGTAAGTTCTGCCACTTGGCCAAGTACTGGTGAGGTTTCCTGCCACTATAATCTCGAATGCATGGGTCAGCATCTGAAATAAAAACAGACAAACTCAAACTTATTCAATCTCATTTACATAACTAGAACACTGAGTCGTTAGAGGTTCATCAGCAGATGTAGTTCCACAAAATCATCAGTATAGAAACACTCTAATTATTTTCCTGTGCACCACTTTTGGAGTTACCTGTAACTTTAAGGAAAACTTCATCATTAAATTAAAGCAAAAAACTGTCAGGAAAAGTTTAAGCAAATCTATCAGTTTAAATTTTTCTGTGAACTTTACAAAGGTAAATTGTGTTGAGCTCTGAGCTACTTGTACCACCCATTGCAAAGATTAATTATTGAGAATTTATCCACTCAACAATAATATATGGTAAATCTACATTTTTATTAGTAACATAATATTTTGAAATGTAAACAACAGTGTGATTAATTCCTAACAATTTGGTGTAGAATATTCTGCTTGTGAAACAAAATTTGGCATCATGAATATCTATGTTTGTTCTCTCGTCATTTTAAATGTGAATGTTGAGCTTTGTCTGCATGTGCATCTTTTCAAATGACACACTCAAAAAGACACTACGTTTGCAGTATATACAAGATTATTCACTATGCATTTAGTACAAAAACTGGTACACTGGCTTAATGGAAGAAATTAAGGAAATCAAAATATCAAATTTATTAAAAACAAAGCAGATAAAATAATACATGTTCCACTACAACTTGTCACATTATGAATTACAGTTCAAATTTACATCTCATGTGCAGTATTTACACAATTTTCATTAGTTCTTCTGGATTTGAATAAGTAACTTATATAAATATTATATTCGTAGATCTATTGACAATGGAGAAGCCTACTTCATAAAGGTCTGTACATTTATAAATGCAAAGCAAGTGCATTTTGAAACTCTATAGGTCAAATCAGCATAATTTCTAATATTTGATATTGTACAATTTTGGACACACAAAACTTATATAAAGGTAGTCTCTATGCATAATTTGGATGTCATTAATAGTTTTAGTTTTTTTAGAGCCTCAGACTCAAAAGAGAAAATAAAAATGCAAATAAGGAGTAGAAAATTAGTTCAGTTCTTGTAGCAAAACTTATGCACATAGAAAAATACAGAGCAATGTTTCACAGACAACTCATCATCAGATAAGTTACCTTTTGTATGACTTTTAAAGCAGTGTAAATATGTGCAAATATATTGGTTTATTTATTTTGAATTTTGTGCAAAGCTACACAAGGGCTATCTACACTAGACGTCCCTAATTTAGCAGTGTAAGACTGGAGGGAAGGCAGCTAGCCATCACCACCCACTGCCAACTCTCAGACCACTCTTTTACTAATGAATAGTGGGATTGACTGTCACATTATAATGTCCCCATGGCTGAAAGGACAAGCATGTTTGGTATGGCAGAGATTTTAAACCTGTGACCCCTCAGATAATGAGTCATGTGCTTTAACCACCTGACCATGCCTGGACGTGCAAATAGAATATAGATATGCATGTGGTAGTATTAATAATTACATAAGACTACAACACATAGTTGCATTTTACATAAAAAGATTCACATTTGCAACTGATTTAAATACATTATGAAAAGAGGAATGGTTAACAAATAAATGTAGTGAATTGTGTGTAGCACACGTAAATTATTTTACTTTTCACATGAGAGAACATACGTGATACTACATTTAAATGATCCAGAACCATAGGTAACTTAATTGACAGTAATTTAACACTTCCTTGACCAAAATTCTAGGTTAAACTTATGTATGTTTGCATACTATATCTTTTCTTACCCTTTTGCCTTCAAGCCATTCTCATCTATCTCTAATTTTCAGGTTTTAATTCCAAATGAAATTCATGCATTGGTCAAAAGAATCTATGCTCACAGTGATGTATAGCTGTCCAGAAACAGTTTCATACAAACCAATTAACAAGTAGTTATGGTTTCAGTTTGATAGAAAACTGAAAAAGCAGTAATCAGACGAGCCTTAGTTATAATAATTAAGTAATGTAAAGTGCCACGATTGGATTCTGACAGCAGCTCTTTGCCAGTTTCTAACTTGTACAACTATTCTGTAACTCTCTAACCGATCCAGATTTCTTCTACATCTCTAGGTCCACAATGGATATACTACAGTCTTCAACATATCCAATGCGCAAATTCCTTGTATGTATTTATGCTATCCATTACATAGTCTAGCAACATTTGTAATGAAAAATGTATAATGTCAGAAGAAAAAAATTGTACTAAACAATAACTCTGCTGCAGATTTAACTAAGCTTATAGAAGATGTGTTACAGTTATTAATAAACCTATTGGAAGAATTGTTATTGTAGTTGTATAGGTAAAAATATGTCTAAAAGAATATCTTGAGGTATCATTGTAGTTTCAATGTTATTGAACATAACAGAATGTTTAATTAATGAACATATTGCCATTCAAAATTGTTTCAGAAATGTTGATGTGGATGAGCAGATGAAAAGCTTGTTTTACAATTACTTCTCTGTTTCTGTTAAACAGATTCTGAGTGAATTTATTTGTTACAAACAAAAACCTCCTTGAGGTGACTTGTGTGATTAATCCACAAATGCATAACCTCGCATTAAACAATTTATTTCTAACTGGTGTGCAGATGAACCCACACAACCATGTCCATGGCAGATGGTTACACAAAGTAACACAATACAATCACATGTTAATCATACAAAAACCCTTTGCACTAAATCAAAAATTCAAAACAAGATTAAACTTTCATTATATGCTAAAAGCACAAGACAAAAATGAATATCCTTTAAATAAAAATTTTAAAAAGATGTCTCACTATTGCAAAAAATACAAAAGTCATTTGACATGAAATGAAAACCACAGCATAAAACAACCCTTTTACATTACAATACCAAAAATGCAAAATCTAAAGTAAACCCTTTATCAAACCAAAGTATATAATAAGACTTGTATGAGAAAAGGAAAACAAATTAACCCTTTAATGACAATCAATTTACAGAACCAAAACACAAGACAAGAAACTCTTCACTAAAGACTATTAGCATACAATTATAAATTATCAGTATTCCACTCACCATGGAACCCCAGAATTTCATGTTGCAAGTCCACAAACTTACTATTGACCTACAAGGGGACATATATATATGTGTGTGTGTGTGTGTGTGTGTGTGTGTGTGTATTTAACAAAATGGGAAAGAAAACAACATACAACCTGCATCAATTATGTAAGTTGTACTGCAGGTAAGTTTGATTTCAAATAAGCTCACCACTGTTATCACACTGAAGAGACTATAGACCCTACTGACATAGTTATTTTGATGTTTGAGTCCTCTGACTATAGAGACAGCTATTGGCAGCCTCTGAGAAAGTCTGTACAGTAAAGGTCTCCATCAACTAAAGAACCTTTTCAAGAGTTATGTCTCTGGGTATTGGTAAGCCTAGTTTACCCTCATAGCTGCTTGAATCCTAGGTCACTCCTTTGACACTGTTAACATTAGTATGAAAACTACTAACATAGCTACCCTGTAACCCATCAATATTCCCTTCACAACTATATACTTTTTATACAAACAAAGTTTGAATATAGTAAGAAAGAAGTTGAGAGGTGTGGTTAAAACTGCAAGGAGTGGTTCCTACACAACTAACTGAATCACTCTATCCACCTCATGAGCACTAGCCTCTATCTTCTAACAAGATAAAGGCAACTTGAAACTAGCAATTTTGCAGGTGTTACTTTCTGGTTTCAGCTATACACTCACAGTTTTCACTTTCATGTATTTTAACATTACCTTTCACTGAAAACAAGTTAAAAAAGTGCTTAGTTAAAAGTGGGTGCTTCTAAAATACTTTAACTACTGCCTGTGATTCTTGGTCTTAAATTCAGGTCAAACACTGTTATAGACATATATTTCAATCTTACACATGGTCATGTATGCTATTAGCTCCAGGTCCCATGCCATTACTACGGTAACCAATACAAAAAATTAGCTCCACCAGCTATATCTCCATAGCTTCAGTATTATAATATGCTGCCATTTATAAGCTATTAAACTTGACACATCTTCTTGATATCAACAAGTAAATAATCATCTTCAGAATATATCTTTTTTGGCAAATATTACTTCAGCCTCTGTATACCAACACACACAAACCAAGGTAGGGTAAACACGATATTCCACAGTAAAATACATTTAAATTCTAAAACCAACAAACACCAGTAACTGAGCTATCGCAATATTGTACTGCTATTTGTAAGTTGACCCACTAGCTACAAGTGATATCACAGAAAAAAAATAAAAAAATGCTGGCAAAATACAGTGAAAGAAGGACTATTCTATTTTGTTTGATAACAACCTTATTCATATTCAGGTTGTTATGACAAAACACAAATCCCTCACTGGACACAAATACTCATGTGTACTGGAAATATCTTGCATGCTTCATGCATTCTACTCCATAGAAATTCAGCTACTATATTGCTATACAGGTAAAGTAATTTTTGTAAAGTGCCAAACAAACATTTATTAATAGTTTAAAAAGTATGAATTGCAAAGCCCTTTCAGATGATTTTTTAACCTCCTTGAGATCAACATTAGTCATTCAAACTGTTGATATACTTGGCATTAACATCTTCAAACAAAAGTCACCCTAACTGTGTAATACTCAAACAGTTATCATCTGTTATCCTGTAGATATCTTTAAGTGGAACTCATTGATAGGTTCAGAAAGTAAGGGTTTCAAAGCCTCTTTGGTCAAATTAATCTTATGGTTAATAAATGGTCCTAACTTTGAAATAATCATGTGGTAATCATGTAGCGTATTACTTACATTTCACTGAGAAACATCGCTTGACAGTTCTGAAAAAGAGAAAGGAGTGACATTTACTTCCAGACATTGATTTTACAATTATTCTGGTCTAGCAGTTAGTCCTAACTATATTAGTCAGGAGATCAGCCCATCAGAAGGCACTATATTCTCTGATTCATTTCATACAACCAGATGAGTCCTCTGCACAACTTCCTTCTTGAGATAATTTGAAACACTATTCTCATATTCATCTGGTTTGTTAATATCCTCTGATTCCTGGTCTAGTCAGTGCATAAAAAAATTGTCAATTCTGTACCTCTTAGCTTATTGATGCATTCAATGCACACCATGATTAAAGTAATTTGAAATTGTTCAGCTAGAAATGAGTTGCTTCTGTGTCAAATGCACATACAAAAGCCATACCTAATCTCCACATTGCAATGTTCATTCCTTAATTGCTTTATCCTAATATTTCTCAATGACTTTCTCAGCTATTGATGCATAAACCTGCACATATCAACTGATGCAGACCTTAACCACTCCACATATTCTTGAAAAGGTGTGCCATACACCCCACCTAGAGAGAGGTACATTTCATGAGCAAACAGTAGCATGCTTTTTTCAAACAACCAGATTATCTCTGTTCTGCTGCAAGGTACTTCATCACAACAGCAGCAACTGTTTGTTCCAGTTTATTCTGTTTGGATTAATAAACTTTTCAAGCATTGACTTGATAGTTTGTATTATCCATTCTGATGAACTATTAGACTTAAAAGGACAATGTAAAGTGCACACTTTATCACAGAACTTTATACAACTCAGAGAACAGCTAGTTAGTGAAATTAGATTCTTGTACATTGTGAATTTCTTCATATGCATCAAACTGGGTTATTCAGAGCTCTGTCAGTGCATCAGTGACAGATTGTAATGATGTATTTGTCAATGGTCTACTTAGTAAAATAAATAACAACAAGCACATACTAATTACCATCTTCAGTTTACTGAAGAAGATATCCATAGTTATTCTCAGTAAAGGAAATCCTACAACTCTCTCCTTGAGCTTATCCCATTTAAGTGGTTCTTCCTCTAAGCAGCACATACTATGTACTATTTACTTCATTGTTAAATGTCTTGACTCAAAAGTTACCAACAAAACTGTTGTTGCACATTAACACCCTGATGGACTCCAGTCCTTCATTATGCAGTCTGAAGTATTTCTTGCAAACAAACACTATAAATCATTAAATACAAAAAAGATTGTGAATCACATCTTGATGGGTTAAAAATATGGAACAGCAAACTTTTTTGCATTCCCACTTATTCATTCAAGTGCCACAGGTTACATGCACATGTAAATCCTAGATATGTGGGTGTAATGATTACCCTTTCCAAAGCTCTTGAAAATTAATTGTAGCATTCAACCTCTAGTGAAACATCTCCTACAATATGGCCTAACATTATTAAGTCAGAAATGGCTTTCACCTCCACATGGTATCCATGGTCAGAACATACATTGAACAGTCTTATCATATGGCAAAGTCTAATAGTGATTCTTTGTTTCCAAGTGATGCATTACAATAAAATTGTATTCTTGAAATATTGTGAACTAATATAATTTTTTTCCATTATTGAGCAACCTCAACAACAAATATTCCACATGAATGGTGAACTTTTCACTATACAGGTAGTATCAGTAAAATTTGATGAAGACCACAAATGCAAATTCTTTCTTTCTTCATCATAAAGTATTCAGGAGCCATCAGCTTACCAACACCACATGCAATTACAGATTCCACTCCTTTCTGCACCTTAGAAAACAGTATTCCAACTCTACTATCACTGGCATTAATATTCAAGAAGTTTTGTGATGGATATGAAAACAATGGGGTTTCAATTAAAGCAAGCTTCACCAGCTGAAATGCTTGGTTGTATTTTTCAGTCCAATTAAAATGTGTCAGCTTTAATTCAAGTTGATAGCAGTGTAGCAATCTTGGAAAAGTTAGCCACAAAACATTGATAACATAATGCGAAACCAAGGAAATAAAATTCCTTGTCTGGTCATGGGTTGAATACAATTTTAGACAACTGCAATATTTGCAGGTAAGTAAAAACTACACCTCAACCCACAGTGTGACTGAAGAATTTCAGCTACAGATCACATTTCCTTGGCATCAGTTTAAAGCCTGACTTTCTTATTTGCTCAGGTTTTCAACAACATATTCAAACATGTGACCAAACATCAAAAATCAATTCACATAAACCAGGCATCTTAACAACTGCAACCCCTTCTGTACAAGTTCCATTAGACTCTCAAAAGTGGCAACCAAATAGCACAGGTTCTATTACACGATGAAAAACTTGTAATAACCATCTCAAGTGTTGAAAGCCATCTTAGATCTATTTTCATCATCCAGTTTGATATACTGGATGGTATATCTAAAGTGCTGAACCACTGGACATTTTCAAAACCATTCTGAAATTTATCTGTCCACACACCTTGTGAAGTCTGCCCCTTTAACATTTACCACACCTCAGTACTAGCTACATTCCTAGTACTCCAGAGAAATTTGTACAACAATTATACTTGTTAATTGTTGACTTTTCAGCAAGGCCATTTGAGGTATCTTTGCACTAGCTATCTTTTTAATTTTTGAAATGACAGATTAAAGTGAAGGCAGTTAATTAGATCCACCTATACATTACCTCAAAGACTAATCAAATGATTGAATATAACTATCACTATTATATACAATTCTAAAATTTGAAACTTTTTGTTTTTGATGCTAACTGGACACAAACCATGAAATCTCAGATCCATGTAGCATGCTGACTACATGATTGGTCCAACAGTGGTTGTTTAATTAGAAATGTGCCATATGTATATATAAGATGGCAAGTTATGGTTCTTCAACCCAAACTGTTCATCTATCCACAAAAATACATTGCAATATTCAATCAAAAAGTCACTGAGCTGCTGTTACCATGTTGAATTCAAACTGCTTGCACAGTCACCAAATAGCAACTTCAGATACATTGGAAATTGTTTACTTGATACCTTGGTTACCCCACTTTGTTTATTATACCAACATTCATTCCAACAAGATGCTAAATCACTAAATGCTCATAATTTCCACTGGGAATACATTCTCTCTCAGATAGATAATTTGAGCTGATGCTTCCTGCTATCTGGATAAGAAACTATATTTCATGTGTTGGCTCTATCACCAAATTATACAGTGCTACTGCACCAAACCATATCCATGATAAATGATACAATGCCACTTGTGTATATAGAGGTACTGTGACTCCCTTTACAACATACACCCAGATGGGGTGGAGGTTTCACTAAAAGTGTCTAATACACAGCAATATCAACCATAGTCCTAGCAGCTTCTGTATCAACAAAAAATTATTTCTCACCCCTGTACCATCACTGGCACATGTCAAGTGCCATTCAACACAAGAAGGCTGGACTGACCACCAAACTTTTTTTACTTAAGCTGTTCACTACATTCCTCTAAGTCAGTAGCAACAGCTTGTTGATGACTTTCCTGAACTTGCTGTACAGTTCAGCAAAACCAATATGTTTGCCTATCTTGCTGCAAAATGAGATATAAATATCTTCTTTTAAAGTCACTCAGTTGCATGCATTTACAAAATGTCTTTGGCCATCCTTTTAAGAGCAATATTCAGGAAGGGACATCATCAGCATTGGCTATGGTACAAACATCATGGTGGGCCAAGTAAACCTTGCTCACTCACTGATATCTAGTGGTGCTGTGCCACAATGCTGGAATGAGTGGAATGTTAGTTTGCCTTCAAAATAACTAGAGTTTTACATGATGTACTAATTGGAGTTTTTTCCTTTTTATTTGCAACTTACTGGAAGAGATAACTCTGAACTTCATTCCAACAGTAACTGCCTCCATCAAAGTGAGATTTCCCACACCAAATTACCTCACCAGGTAGTTCCTCAGAAAAGAATGGTTAACATATCCTCATGATTTGCCAAAATCATTGCAGTATATGCCCTTCCATGAACGTGGTACAGGTCATCCATAAGTGACTAAGTTCTTGGTAGGTCCCTACTTTTGAGCTTTGGACTCAACCCAATGGATAACTCTGTTCTCTATCAAACATAAAATAAAGCACTAAATACCACATTCCTAACTTCAGTCATTCTAAGCAGAAAGCTATCTGAAGCACTCCAGTAAATGAACCAGATACCTTTTAGCCACACTCTTATATAAGAAAAGAGAACACACTAACTTACGTGCAACTGTGGTTGCACCACAAGCTGTTTCCTGTGGACTCTTGGCCAACAGCAGACTGAAAAGTTCTAAATACAAATGGTAGAGTGTGGTGAAAAAAATCAGTGACCCCTATTCTTGAACAAGCATTAGGTCCCTGCTTGTAGGCAGTATAACAACAAGTTACCATTTGCAGATCATTGATGGAATCTGCATGATTCTTGGTATCTTTGTGATCCTTGGTCACCCTGACAGTACTTATCCCATGGAGAGACTTATTACTGTCCCAAAGATTACTTTCTTCATCATTTAATGCTTGCAGTCTTGCTTACCAGAAAAACAGCTCAGACTGGCTACTGTTGTCCACCGGTGTTACTTACAGCTTTCTTGAATGGTATTTGGTAGCACTGTCTAATGCCAGGATTGAGCTACTCTTGTCAGCAAATGTCTGAGAGTCCTATAGAGATCACTCAATTCAGTTCTGCACTTACAAAACTGCACATCAATACAATGATTTTCAGTCATATGTTTCTTCTGTGTACTGGGACTGATTAGCAGTTCCCAGTGCACCAGGTTCTAATAATTATATATCCCAAGCCTGTGGTGATAATGGGAAAAACATAATTAACCTTTGCAGCATTAGCATAAGTCCAATGTAAAAAGAGAAGACTTTACTGAGACTTCACTCTTTGATAGATAATTACCTTCAAAAACAAAGCCACTTCCCACAGGTACAAAGTTTTAAACTTAATAATGCAAACGTTTAGACAAGCAGAGGAAAATAAAATCCTCTGGTTATCACAATAAAATATTATCTTTCATAATTACAGGTATTATTCTCAGGTACAGTGACTTTCTTTAAGGATTCACAGAATAACAGGAAGTTTCAGCAAAAAGGTCTTGTGGAAGTAAATTTGAGCTGTAAAATGTCTAACTGAATTATGAAAAATAGAGTGGGCACAATATAAAATACAGTAAAAAAAATAGAATAAGTTTACTTATGAAAGAATGGTGCCTTTGTTTTAGTTTCCAGAAATCATTGTGAAGAAGGAAATATCTGTTCAAACTGAGAAAACACAGCATTTTATAAACAAAACAATAATCATTGTTAGTCATTACTATCATAAAAAAATGTAAACTCAAGGTATCACCTGACCTGCCAGTAGTAAAGCTCACAACCTAATTTTACAGAGTATAAGTTTACAAAATATTCTCCACAAGGAAATGCACATGAATACACAGATGAATGACCCACAATAATATATAAAAATATTAACGTAACCGAAATTATGTTCTCATGTGAACATACTTTAGCATATTTTGGGAACAGATAGCCTTTCAGTAGCTTTTCATGAAATTCAGCAAACAAGATCATATTTGAGAAAACAAACAATCAGAAAATGGGCATTATTCTAATCTTCTAGATACAGTAAGGTTTCAACCATGGGTTAAACACTATAACTGTCTTAAGTATTACAAAACTAAATAAAACAATTCTGTTCTTCCAAATAAAAACTAACCAAATAAAATTAATTATATACAATACAGAGAATTCTGTTCTTCATTTGAACAGAAAAAACAGAATACATGTGTAATACAAATCATGATTACAACTGGAAAGGAATTTCATTCAATTTTCCATTCCTAACATAAGTTAACAAATCTTTCTAAAAATATTAAGATAAATGGATGGATATATAATAAGAAACTGTTATCTTTATTTCAGTAAAGTTAGATCTACAGGAGAATCCACCATAGTTGAATAAAATGGCAAAACAGTTATAACCAACTAGGTTGGTAATCACACTAGCTAGACCTCTTACACGTTTTATTACACTATATAACAGACATTTTAATGATATGTAATGATTTGTTATTAAAAGTCATTCACTTTGCTTTTAATTTACTGTGAATTTAAGAGATATCATAATTTAATAACTTTCCATTTGAATAAAAAGTTTTATGACGATACTGATTTTTGATGTTTCTACAATTACAAATTACAGATAAGATAAAACCTAAAACATAGAATCCATATTCTGAGTTACTGAAACCCAGAGCTTAGCCAGTATTACAATGTCTTGTAGAATTTCTAAGACAAACCCTTCAGGGACTGTGCTCTTGTTAAATTATTACCCTAAACGAATGTTTAACATCCTCAAATGTATATACAGCTTGACTATATACTATGATAGTACACAAACACTTCATTAGCATCATGTTAACATATAATTAAAACAACTACCTTTCAAAACAGTTCCATGTTGAGCTCTTACTGCTTTTAACTTGCATATCACTAATCACCTTTCAAAACAACATAGCTCCTGTCTTCATAAAAATAAAAAAACCTCAAACTTCCTTTCCAACCAGTGTATCTTTACATTCATGTGTCATGTCCACAAACTACATGATTCCACTTCTGACATTATCATTAAAAAATATGAAAATTAATGCCATAAAAAATAGCATCATTGGTAACTTAAAAATTCTTTTTTTGTTGTAATATGGTTTTAAAAACTTTAATAATAACAAAAATAGTTCCCATTTTTCTTAATTGTCCTTTAAATGTAGCTAAAAGCAGTTCTAAATTTTGAAACTTTGACACTTTCTGCAGTGGTAGAAATTTCAGATTTTTCCTTTAATATATGGATTTTTAAAAATAACTTAATTTAGAATTAAGTGACTATTATGGCCCTTTTCCCTAAACTGTACCTTCTGAAATCAATCTGTCATTTTAAGCAAGTCTAAGCTCTTTGTGTCACTGAATGTGAAAGAGTGAAATACCTCTAGAAATTACATATCATCATCTTACCAATTTTTTTCACATTTCAAATTTATCTTTTTTTTAAATGCATGTTGCACGTGTTCAACAGTGACTACAGAAGTACCACAAAAAGAAAAAAAAAAAAGAAACCCAACTAAAGAGTTGACAAATCAAAGCTTTATAAAAGACACTCACCCACACACAAAATTTAACTTGCCATTGTTTTTTATGGAACAAAATTACTTCAAATATCAATATCTGTTCATAATTTTTAATCAATCAAAGATTATATACACAATAATCTAAAGTCTGACATTATGATGGTACAGTAGCAGTGATGTAATAGTTAAATGTCTTTTACTAAAGATACATAAAATTAATATGTTTTCAACATTAAACTTTACTGATATCAATTAGCACTCATTTACTGCTCATCACATACTAGGAAATGCTCTAGGTATAAATAATTACTATCAACAAACTGTGATTCTTAAGCTTGTATTTTCTGATTAAGATTTATTATTACATTACCTGTTGGTGATATTTGTTTTTTAATGTTCCTATCCTATTATAACTATTTTTTACTGTTAATAGTAATTATTTATACTAAAAGTACAGAAGCTTTCACGATGTCGGGACAACTTTAGGTTTATGGACAATAATGAAAAATGTACATTAAAACTATTACATTTACTAACATATATGCTTGCTACTACAGTAAATGTCTGGCATATTTCAAGTAATAGTAAAGAAATCATATGTCAATAACTCTAGGTTTCAAAAACTGAAACCACAGTTTTCAATATGATATGGAAAATTATCTTTCCTATAGTTTGATAAAATGTAGATTTATTATTAACTAAACCAATGATAGTCAACCAAATAACTCAACTGATAGTAATCCTCAAATACAGGAATGAAAAGAATAACCTATAATTCAAGTGCTTTCAAAAAAAGGTTCACTGCTGAATTCAAACTGCTCGCACAGTCATCAACTGGGAACTCCAGATGTATTGGAAGTTGTTTACTTGATACCTTTCAAAAGGTCCACTTTTCAAAAACACTTGGATAATACAGTATCCTATATTTGTATTCAACTGATTTCTTGAACCGACATGTTTTGTTTTCTAACATCAGGAATGAACAGATTAATGGTCAGTCAAGCATTTGAGAAACAACAAAAAGCCAGGTTCATGACCTATAATGAGCATATGTAGTTAATACAGACAAACAATGAAGGCATCAACATGTGTCTATATATGAGTAATTAACTTACCATATGTGCTGGTCAGTAACTCCATGATTCCTTCATGCCCAGCCATTGCTGCAATGTGAAGTGCTGTGTAACCCTGGAATGAAAAATACATTTATTACATGCGTGTTTTATCACATGATGTGTAACTTCAAGCACCAGGTATGAACACACTTACGTACCCTTGTAATATCATATTAAGATATATGTTATTTATTAATATTGTGGTCTCTAGATAAATAAACACATAACAATATCCTTAAATTCCAGTGGAACATGGAGTTTTAAACTAATTTCTGCAGACTGCATGCTATATGTACAATCCTAGCATTGCTACACAACTCATAACATAAAAATTATAAAGAAAATACAACATTAATTTGAGAACAAATTTACAATGGTGGCTGTAACTGTACCATAATAATAACAACTACTGAAATATGTTCATAACAGTAATAAAGACCACAATGGCTACAGCTATATGATTTTGTAGCAAAACTCTTCAAACATACTGATTTATTCATAATAACAACAATGATTACTACAGCTACAAGACTTTAATAATAACAACTACTGAAATATGTTCATAACAGTAATAAAGACCACAATGGCTACAGCTATATGATTTTGTAACAAAACTCTTCAAACATACTGATTTATTCATAATAACAACAATGATTACTACAGCTACAAGACTTTAATAATAACAACTACTGAAATATGTTCATAACAGTAATGGCAGCTGTACAACTTTACCACAACAACAACAATTACTTAAGTTCATGCATTGTAATAAAGTCCACAATAGCTGCAGCAGTACAACTATTTACATATATTCATAACTAACTAGAGTACCACTCCCAAGGATGGAAGTTATGTAAGTTCATGGTTTATAAAAGGTTATCTTAAGATATGAAAAGTTGCTTCCCTTATATGCAACTGTAAAATGAAAAATGCAAAAAGCCCATAAAAAGTGCAAAATTCAAAATAAAAAAACTGAAAATTTGTACGTGTCTCCCCATGGATCCAATGAACCTCAACACCAAATGCAATGAGGGTCCATCTATAAAGAGTAAAGCAGTGGTAAAAACACCTATTAAAACAGCAAAATGCCAAACCAAAACTTATATGTATCTCCTCACAAACCCAATAAAACTTTCATGCAAAGATCCATCACCATGGGATGAATTAGTGGTTAAAAAAAAGCCAAAAAAAAAAAATAAATTTGTATGTACCTCCCCATGGACCCAATGACCCCCTATGCAAAATTTGGTGAATGTCTATCTACATCTTGTGTAGTAGTTACATGGACATACAGCAGGTATTATTATGTTTATACTGATAGCTAAACAACATAGTTGATATGCTTCCAGATTCTAAGATGGAGAAGGAGAGATGGGATTTGGAATAACCTTTCCAGGTTTAGAGGTCATTCTGTGCATGCTTGAACAAAATTCAGATCCATCTGTTTGGGCTGCTCTTAATGTTCACTTAGTTTATACACGATTTAATATGATATGCTCACACTCTTCATGGCCTTTCGTTTTGCTGCATATGAAGTAAGAAAATATTTGTGTCACTGCATTGTTTCATGATGGTTAAATATAATAAAACCACTCTTACTCAGTTTGAAGATTCTTAAAACTCAGTATGTGCGTGTTTATTAACTATTACATTTACATGTGTATTTGTCTACGTAAATAAGTCCATGTACATATATAGGCACTAAACAACCGTTCTGTTCAAAACCAACGGCATACTGTTTATATGGCATTTTGTCAAGACCTCTATAGTGTACAAGCACTGATGACGTCAACCGATCACCAAGAAGTCATCGAGAGCCCATCCCTTACTTCTTAAAAAAGCACGTTAGAGCAACAGACGTGACATGTAATGGGTTAGAAGCTGTTGCAGGCAACATTCTAATCAAGCCAATATTTTCACACACAGTGTGTGTATCTCACTCAGCTGTCACTTTCCTAGGAGTGCATACAAACTGGGCCACAAGAGCACAAAGAGCTCTTACGTTACAATAATGATTACTATCTGCGCTAGGACTAATCCCCTGCGACGGCAGTGAGCCCGCGTGCCATCCGTTCCCAGCTGACAGCTCGACTTGACAGATACTGCATGCCAAATGAAACTCGGAGCAAGCAACGATCTAAGAGGCTGTCAAAAATCTTATGAAATACGCCGATGGCTTCAAATTGATTAATAACTTGAAACGACTCACATCAAAATGAAAACGTGCGAGATAAAAAAAAAAAAGGTCAAAGAATTATTTAAATGACAAAATTCAAGAGTGTAAAATTAGAGAGAATTTCCCCTTTCTCTTTTACATTAAAATTATAGTAATTAGAGGTAATCAACCAAGAGTAAAGCGAACCAAAAATTTAGTAATTCGATTTAATCAGCATAGGGTAAAGCGAACACTTTATACACTTTTTTATTGCTCAATATAATCGAGTCTATGTTCTGATACCCTAAAACTAACGTTAGGGTAAACGTAACGTCACAATCAAGACAATACAGTGAGAAATATCTCTCATACACACACACACAAATTATAACAATATTTTTTGGACTCGCATATTTATCAAAAACATTATTCTAAGGGTGCACAACAGCATTTATAGGAAGAGTGATTTGTGTTCGCATAAAACTACACTATGAGCTATTCCTGTTCTGTCTTCCACGTTGCAAGTCCGTCATCTTACCACTGATTCAACATGGGACAAAAGTTCAATTGCTGAACAACAACAAAAAATACCGAACAACTGTCGTCACCACGAGAAGGTAAACAATATCAAATATTGGTTACCGATTACCTAAAAGCGAGTAAACATAGCGTAATTATACAAATGTACGAGATTCGTCAAACTACTCTTGAAGTTGAACGACATTGTTTTAGAATATCATTAAACTATATTTTTTACTGTACAACTAAGCACCTAACATACATAATATTTCAGTTTTACTCAATACTGCACTAGAACATGTTTCTGATCTTAGTAGACTAGAAACGATTCAATATTTATGATTTTTGAGCCGTTCGTGGACGACGTATGTATTGTTTATTTGTTTTTTTAATTTCGCGCAAAGCTACTGGAGGGCTATCTGCGCTAGCCGTCCCTAATTTAGCACCACCCACCACCAACTCTTGGACTACTCTTTTACCAACGAATAGTGGGATTGACCGTAACATTATAACGCCCCCACGGCTAGGAGGGCGAGCATGTTTGATGCGACCGGGATTCGAACCCGCGACCCTCGGACTACGAGTCGAACGCCTTAACACGCTTGGCCATGCCGGGCCCACGACGTTTAAACATCACTAGCATTTACCTTTAGAAGTTGATTTTTTACTTGTGACTTTGAATAACAGTAAACATCACATAGATTACACACTTTAGCATTAAAGTTAAAATAACTAGAAAGTGTCTAATATCTTATGTCATACAGCTAATAAGTTTGTATTACGTAAGAAAATAATAATATATACTTTTACTAACAATGACAGTTTATCTAACAGTGTAACATGGAATTTTCAATCTGAACGTCAATTTACACACACACATAAGCTAAACAGAGTTAGAGAACCTTAAGACTAGCACTTAGACATTGTTTGCTTATGGCAAAGTTACTATCTGTGCACGTAGGTTAAATAGACTGATTAGAGGACCTTAGGACTAGCAGTTAGACACTGTTTGTTCATGGCAAAGTTACTAATATTATTTGCTGTCATTCCTAATTTCCAACAGTTGACAAAAGGGAAAACAAACAACTGGCAGTACCCCCTCACAAACTCTCGAGATACTATTTACCAATGAATAGTGGGATTGATTGTAACCCTATAACGTCCCCACAGTTAAAATAACAAGCATGTTCGGTGGTGGGTTTTGTTCCTGTGATTCAAAGATAGCAAACTGAAAGCCATAACCACCAAACTGTGGCAGACCACAATGGCAGTTGTCCTTAATTCTGATCTACTGACCAGAGAGAAGGTAGCTAGTCAGAAGCACCCACACTTAAAATACGAAGTGTGTTTGGCGGTATCACAGCTTGAACCCTGATGTTACACACTGCAGACCTATACGTTAACTACTAAGTCACGTCTGCCACATTCTACTGGTATATAAAAAAAAGAAAAACAAGATTGTTGCGATAATAACATATCAAACGTGACTCAGTGAATATTATGGTTTATAGCATTGGTGGTGATAAATAGTGTTAATAACTTGCAATCGTAAAACAATCTTTGGGTTAATATAATGTTTAGTGCGAATACAGATTAAGTTGGGTACACATTTTTCTTTATCAAAAATGATCACAGTGGGGTCGGCAGTGGTTTTACAAATTTACAATGCTAAAACCCAGGGTTCGATTCTTCGCGACTGACACATTGTAAAAACAGCAACAACTTTATCAAAAGCTATAAAATATTATCTTTACAAAGACTGGAAATGTACTTACCCCCTGGGTTAGAAATGGAAGTCAGGTTATGGTGAAACAAATACAAGATGTTCACGAAGAAGGCATAGAGAAGAGAGAACATACACTTTATAAATTTAAACTGTTGGGAAAGTTGACTACAGTTACACAGAAATATTTTCAAATCAATTTTGGTTCTATTTCTAGGCTTTAGACATTTCAAGTAACGAAAAAGTTTCATAAGAAACAGCACTTTGATGTAGCAGTTGCTATCCTGATTTCATTATAACAGTTTATAAGTCAAGCAAAATTGTTGAATTAATTTAGAATATTTTGGCCTAAGATAAATTTCAAGATAATATAAGCATAACTGCACACGGAAATTCTCATTACGACCATGATTTTGTGTGATATTTTTTTTAAAGGAAAATAGTGGAAGAGTTCTCACTTTACCAATGTTATACAATCTATCTGCCACTTAAAACAATACTTCGCTACACAGGTATATTAAGGTAAATGAAGGAGTAAGCTTTCATTTAATATCTTTTATATGTATAATATTTAAGTGTTCGTTACCTCAATGAAACTTACGTATTTAATATGTAGGTTCTGTTGTTTAATTTCACTGCCCTATAAATGTAATACTAATTTCTCCAAATAACACTTGTTGTTAGCAGTAACCACATTTATAATTACATAAACACTCCATCTTATGACAAAAACATTCTGCAACACACAAGAGAAGATTGCCCTGCATGATTTTGACTTTTAAAGATCAAGATATGGTTGTCTTTAACTACCATAAGCTTTAACATCTTTTTAAGTGTTGCCCATAATTATGATAAACCATTGCATCATTGTATTTTATGCTGTGTACACTTTATGTGATTCATTCTTTAGTGTTAACTAACATTAACAATTCAAAATATCATTCAAGATGGCTGGTGTGGGAAGAAACACTTTTACCACAATAGAGACCAACATTTTGACCTTCTTAGGTCATTTTCAGGTTTGTTAACCTGAAATGTTGTTCTCTGCTTTATTTTGATAAAAGTGTTAATACCCATACCAGCTGTCCTGAGATACATTTCTACTTCAAGTGTGTTTTCTCTTCAATATGAAGAATATGACTCACTTTTATCACATTTTGACTCAGTTGGACAACGGTTAAATGCATATACACACATCCTGTCAAGAACTTTATTACATGATGATTTCAACATTCACATTGTTAGAACAAAATAAGCTAAAGTTATGTCTATTCTCTGTTTACATAAAACAATGAAACTATACTTACACTCTGGGCCATGAAAACAAAACAAAAATTCCACGTTGAGTAGCAACAAACACACGAACATCAATCGTACAAAAAAAACAAAAACGTACAATGAGTGTGAATTTATAAAAACGATAAGATGTGAAAAAATAACACAAAATATTATTATTCAATTAAAGTGGTTTCCACTTACCTTCCAAAAACAAAACTGTGTTTTAATTATACTAATTACCCTTTCTGTAAGGTTAACGGTTTTTTAAATCTCTTCTACACTAAGCACGTTATCAACATGGTAAAACTATAGTTACTTTTGTCTGTTACAGTATTACCATGATGATCTGCAAAATTCATGATCTGATCACTATGGTAATCACATATAGTATTAATACTAATATGAGAACATTCACTACTCTTTGTTGTTTAATGAAGCTAACAGTAAATTCATGTAATAATAGTTTGTTTGATATGTAATATTAAAGCAGTAATATTACACATTCTGTAGATTCACAATTGTGTATTTCTGTAACATCTACTTAAATATTCCCACAAAAACATAGCATTAATTGACTACACTTACCATCAGCTTAAACAATATCACATGTAGCAGTTTATCTTTTATTAAAAATGGAATAGCTTCATAAAGAACACTTTATATATCATGATATTTTAATAAACAATGCTTAAGAAAACATGACCTTTGACATAGTAATGAGAAGAGTTGTAATGATATTCTTTACTTAAGGGAATGTTACCTTTTTAATACTAATATCATACTACACGAATCACTGCCTTATCATTTGTCCTACAGACTGTTACTTCTTTAACATGAATATCACACTACAAGAACCCACTGCCTTATCATCATGTCTTATATGTTGTTACCTCTTTAACACTAATATCACACTACCAGAACCACTTTCAAAAGTTGATTTACACCATTTACTCATCACAAGTAGGCCTAACATTGCATCTACAAAGATTAAATACAGTTGATAAGTAAGTTATTCTTTAAAATTAAAAACATTTTTTATTCATAAATAAGAGGAATTCTACTAAACTGCTTAAATTATTAACCAGAAATTTAATACAGTGGAGTAAAACCATTACACAATGTACCTGAAATACTTAACAACCCGTACTAATACCATCATTAAAAACATTATTAATAATTAAGAAATTAACAATTTTTAAACAGAACCAATAAGTTTATCAATAATACACAGCTTTCAGCACTGGGTGAAAGAATTAAAATCTCACTTTGTGTTTCATAACTTTCTTATATTTTTCTATCTTTAGCCTGGCTAGTATTGTACAGCACAGGTAGCATTATTTAGTACTCAAAATAATACTAACTTACCGTTCTAATATTGGTGTCAACTTGATGGACCCCTGCAATCAGTTTAATAATATCAGCATTTCCGTGTTTAGCAGCCCAGTGAAGAGCAGTCTGTGACAAAAATATTTAGTAAACAGTAAATATCAAGAGTACCTTGTGAGTAAACAAGTCAATAATTAGACTGTTATTTGAATATGACAGGTGTAAAACACTTCCTTCTGGTGAAATTAATACATGCTTTATTAAACTCTCAGGATAACAAGAAAAGTTGCTACCAAAACATGCAAAATCTGATACAGCAGATATACAGCCTTGGGTCTTTACTGAAGTGAAAGATAAAAACAAAACACACGTTTTTAAAAATCATTTTGGAAAGCTTACAACCCTATAAAGTAACAGCTTGACAATGATAATTATTTGTTTTTAGATGGTTGTTGCTCACACATTTTTATAAATTATTTTGGAGAACTTACAACCGAGAGAGCAACATCTTGACAATGATAATTGTTCTTAGAAGGTTGTTGTTCACACATTTTTATAAATTATTTTGGAGAACTTACAACCGAGAGAGCAACATCTTGACAATGATAATTGTTCTTAGAAGGTTGTTGTTCACACATTTTTATAAATTATTTTGGAGAACTTACAACCGAGAGAGCAACATCTTGACAATGATAATTGTTCTTAGAAGGTTGTTGTTCACACATTTTATAAATTATTTTGGAGAACTTACAACCGAGAGAGCAACATCTTGACAATGATAATTGTTCTTAGAAGGTTGTTGTTCACACATTTTATAAATTATTTTGGAGAACTTACAACCTTACAGAACAACAGCTTGTTAATGAAAAATATTTGTTTTTAGAAGGTTGCTGTTCAAAACAAACATCTGCAAGTCTCAATTAACTCGAGGAGAAATCCACAAAATAAAACTTGATTCAACATGTTTGCTTAGTTGCCTATACAATACTCACTATATTATTAATGAAACAGGTTTTTACATGAAAGTATACTACTGTAATACTATTATGTAATAACACTTAGTAAGGGTGGCATGCTAGTGTTAGGCTGTTAATTAGTAACAACTAATATCAAAGTTATAAAAAGATGTCACATATTGATAGCAGCATTTCTACATAATAAACAGATTTTCCTAAATAACAGTGAATGTATAAGACTGGCTGTAATGGTGCTTTATTATTTATTTATGATTGGGTATCATGCAAATTATCCAAGAGTGGATATCACAGTGCTCATCTAAGATTGGATGTTAGAGTGCTTGTCTCAGAATAGTCATCACAGTGTTAACTTGAGATTGGTAATCTAAAACCAGTTGGCAAAGTATTTGTCCCAAAATGATTATTAAATTGCTTGTTTCACAATGGGTGCCAGAGTGCTTTGTATCTAAGACCAACTGTAATAATACAACTGTTTGTTTGTTTTTTAATTTCTCGCAAAGCTACAGGAAGGCTATCTGCACTAGCTGTCCCTAATTTAGCAGTGTAAGTTTCACAAGTTTGAGATAATGACAAAGTACTAGAATGGAAGGTCTGTAATTATTTCTATTTTTTAAGCATTTTAACACAACTAAGTGACATAAGAGTAACACAAAAACACAAATGATTTTCTACAATCTGGTTGATTCAGTATTCTTGTTAGTTTTAACCAGTTTGGTGATTTTGAAACCAAGCGTCAAAAGTCAAGTCAATCACCATGCAACTCATATATGTCACTATTCATTTTATATTTTTGGCTTGAGCTTAATAACTATGTAAAAACCATATTTCAATGTCTGTGGTGGACAGACAATCCATTGTGTAACTTTGAGCTTAACAAACAAAAAAAATGTTGGCATTAAATATGGTTAATAAACAGTTTAATTTTCTTTACTTTTCTACCTTAAGCCTAATTTTTGGACTACATACACAAACTTGTTTTTTACTACTATAAAAAAACAACAATGATAAAACTATTATTTCACTATTATACTAAAGTTTTATTTTCTGTTTAAAATCAAAACTGCCAATAGGCTATCTGCACTGTGTCCACCACAGAGATTAAAGCATGAATTCTACCATTATATGCCCTTACATTTACTGACGAATTGGTAAAGACTGGAAACATTATCTTTAAATGTTCAAGTTTTTTCATCTGTTAACAGAACATAAAGAATGTTAGAGATACTCTATTATGTCATGATTGTAACAGAACATGTTCCACAACATTTACACTTAATTACTCAATGTTTGACAAGTTATTTTATGCAGGCCTAATCAGATATTCTATAAAACCTTTCAAGCAGAGTGGTATTTATAATAAGAATTATATTTTACAATGATAAAACTACATTTTTAAACCTATGTATACCTCATTAAACATTTTTCAAACACTTAATAGAAGTGCATTTATTTCTCAATCCCTATGCCAAAATTATTAGATTACAGCCTGAAATATCCTGGAATTAAAACAAATACTATTTCACATCTGGTAGTGGCTGAAGCTTTTTTAATAATGTACACATGCCACAAACTCTAAAGCAAATTAAATTTGTTTTTAGTTTGAATTTTGCACAAAGCTATATGAGGACTATCTGCACTAGCCATCCCTAATTAAACAGTATAAGAAAAGGCAGCCAGTTGTCTCCACCCACTAACAACTCTTAAATTACTCTTACCAATGAATAGTGCGATTGATCATCATATTATAACACCTCCACAGCTGAAAATGTGAGCATGTTTGGTGGGGTGGGGAATCAAAACAGTGTTATGTGACCTGACCATCTACAAATTAAAAGCAAAAATGAAGAATAGGATAAAAACTGGAACAGCCAATGCACCGACAACCAAAATCTTGTGAGCCTTCCATAAACTTTCCATCATTATTTCTTTCACATCCCAATTTCTTCTGCTATGTGCTTCATCAATAACTGTTAAGTACTGTTTGTGAGATATAAATGCTATACCTAACATCAACAAAGGACATACACATATAACAGTGTTGTGAGTGATGTCAAAGTATAACACACTGCTGTAAAAGCGTCACCTACCGAGCAAACATCACAGCCATTAGTTCATTCTCAACATGCAAGTCATATACACTCACAGCTCTAGAAAGTGGAGTTACAATCTTTTGATATGTGAGCTTTCCCTTTTCTTATCACAGCTGAATTTCAGAACCTGCAGCAGCTGTCTTTGCCTCTCTTGCACGATAGTTAGCTCGAAAAGATCGAGTGGTTTGGTCTCTCGCGTCTCATCACAGGTCAGTGTCAAGTGCTTTAAATATCTGAACGTGCACTGTACCATTAATCAAACTTACAATTACCAGCTCTCAGCTCTAAGCTTAAAATCTGTTGTCGTGGTCCAGCCAGTTTACTAAACTACATTACATAAAGTGAGAGAAACTTTTTTATTGGAAGCAGACGAATAATAATTAAAATTATGAATGCATTCTTTTCCTTTAAATTCGTACATTGTCACGTATGAGTCACATGATGAGAATAAGAAGGCTGGCAGGTATTTGAGGTTTAATGCTCCAAAGCACTAGGGCTACAGAATAATAAGGGTTAGTTTCTGATGTTCTATCATACTAGTTACCCGAAAAAAAATTCGTTTTGTGAACGGTAACATATGTTGTTATGAAAAAAACAACTGACCGAAAGAAGAATGACCGGCTGTTTTTCACAATGTTAAAGTCGGTATTCTAGCCTTCACTAAATTAGAATATAGATGGCAATTTTTTTTGTTTTTTAAACAGCTCATTACTTTTGCCATGTAGCGATGTTCATATTCAGCTAAAAAAAGAAAACAAAATGTGTCCATATATCAGCCATTATCAACGAAACATCATTTTTGGCAGATACGATATTCTATACATGATTTGATTTGATCATTTTTGATCGGATTATATAGCAAAATTAGTGTGAAAAATTGTTCACCATCTTAAAAGATACGGAGATTTTGGGGGGGAATGTTTTGTGACCTTAATGTGGCCTTAATCACCCCGAAGCTTGGTCACAGTCCAAATGTGTACCAACTTTCATTCAAATCGATCCAGCCATTTGCGATAAATCTTACAGACGGGGTTAAAACGTAAAATAAATATTCCACACTATTTTGAGCACGAAAGAAATTTTTACTCTCACAATAAACATATCTTTCAAATATTTAAAAAAGCTAAAGTTGCTTGCTTCCACAAACGTAGACGGAAGTTTAGTCTACTACAGGATATGACGTCAAAAAATAAGCTTCATTCCTTGTAACGACACAAGCAGAGAGTTGAAAGTAATTCGTAATGACGAGAAACCCACCTGAAGTAAAAATATATCTTTGGTTTGTTTTGAATTTTGCGCAAAGCTACACGAGGGTTATCTGCGCTAGCCGTCCCTCATTTAGCAATGTAAGACTAGAGACCATCAATTCTTGGGCTACTGTTGTACCAACGAATAGTGGAATTGACCGTCACATAATAACGCCCCCATGGATGAAAGGGCGAGCATGTTTGGTGTGACGGGGATTCGGAACCCGCGACCCTCAGATTACGAGTCGAGTGCCTTATCCACCTGGCCATGCCGAGCCATATCTTTGTTAACCTGATGATGACCTAAGAAGGTCGAAACGTTGTTCTCTGCTTTATTAGTAAAAATGTTAATACTCATATCAGCCGACCTGAGATATATTGAAAGTTTTTAATTTTATAATATTTTGAACTATTTTTTTTTTGGAGCTTGTCACATATGATACTGCTTTCAACATTTTATAGTACTGTTAAAACCGTGCAAATATCTACACACTTCACACGGTGTTACGTCAGAAACTGAAACCGTAAGTGTTTTTTTTTTTTTTTGAATTTCGCACAAAGCTACTCGGAGGCTATCTGTGCTAGCCGTTCCTAATTTAGCAGTGTAAGACTTGAGGAAAGGCAGCTAGTCATCACCACCCTTGGGCTACTCTTTTACCAAAGAATTGGTAAATAGTGGGATTGACCGCACTTATAACGCCCCCACGGCTGAAAGGGCGAGCATGTTTGGCGTGACGGGGATGCGAACCCGCGACCCTCAGATTACGAGTCGCATGCTTGGCTATGCCGGGCCAACTAAACCAGGAGTGAAAGGAGATTCGATCCTACGTTCAAGAATATCGGAGAATACTTGCATATTTTCCTTTATGTAAATATGAAATATGAAAGTAAATAAAAGTAATAAGTTGTAAGTTTCAAATAAATGCTAAAAACTTACTTCTGAGAAGGGAAGGAGCGTAACGTCAGCGGGGTTTCCGAGAATTATTCAGGCAGCAGGACATACTTAAAAATTAGCGGGTTACTACGCGTGAACTGACTCACCAAATGTCACGTACGAAGATTAAGTTTTGTTTATGAACGAAAGTGATGTCTGTCACATCATCCATGACTGGCATGGGCAACGAGCAGGACGAGAAAGAAGAGGTTACGAAAGTCATTTATGCTCAGACCAATGAGCAAGAGAAACAGGTGTGTAGATGCCGAAATGCTTCATTAATGTCATCGTAAACTAGAGGTTTACAACAGGTTAAGAACCACAAATACTAAGCGAGCATAATTTATCTCCAAAGAAACGTTTTTAATTGTTGGATACAAAATACGATACGCTTCTTGTTGTTAAATCCTTGTTTCTACAACACAGGAAGAAAAAATTAACGTTGAGGACTTAACCCAGTCATTGATGGGATGACTGGGCGGACTGCAAAAAAAGAAAAGAACGACTTTTAATGATAAATGCCATGAAATAGATAACAAATATCAGTAAAAGGAAAAAAACACACCAAATAGAGTAATTACTATTGAACATGCTTAAAATTTTGCTATAGATGTGTGTAAACGCACACATGCGATACCCACAAATTTAAAGGTTGTATATTTCGCGCAAACTGTAGAAAGAATACATCTTAAAACAGAAATGTTACTGTTTAACCTTTCTACAACCAAGATATCAAACACACTTACCTAACTTTTTATCCTCCAAACTTGTACAAAAGGTGAATTAGATTGCACACAGAATGTTGTAAAAAGTTTTAAAATTATGAAATAATGTTAAATGTGGACACTCGTGTATTAAACCTTGTCCACCGTACTCAAACTATTCGCCGTAACCGTATTCATCGAAGTTAACAGCTTTCTTAAAATTCACTGCTAATTTTTTTTCTTTCTTTCTTTTCCAAAATTTGGTACTAAATCGAGAAATTTATTCAAATCCAAATACTGCATAGTGTTAAACATCTTAACTGTCTTGTTTTAACTGAATAATCCCCCAAAACTAATGAACACCGGCCATCCGACATATGTTTTATATAAGTTTCCATCACAGACTATATGCAGAAGTCCTCACACACGACGTCATTTATCACTCAAACGAACCCGATAAAAACTTTGGTGGATGTTGAACTGAGCTCGTTAACGCCCCTGGCGAGTCCTTAAAGTCGTCAATTTCAACATTTTTTACTGTGCCTAGGAGTCACTTTCAACTAGTTCTCTCTCTCGTTAGAAGCTTCCCGTGTTTAATTTTTCTCCAGAACAGTTTTTCTTCGCACACACACATACACACTGTATGTAATCCCCATATCATTCCCACGTTGACTATATGAAGAATACACAAAGATGCGAGTATTTTTAATAGTTTATACACTTGAAATCAGTTCAAAGTAACTTCAGTGTTATGTTTTGAATACAATTTAACAAATGAATAGCGCACGCCTGTCTTAAGAGTATCTGCCAATTGCAACCGATACAGGCGTGTAATATTACAGCTTTCCATTTACCCTACAGGATAATTTAACTGAAATGTATACACAAACTGTGTAGGTTATTATTATCCATCTTACCACAATATCTGATGAACATTTTAAAGGATTTTCAAATCTTGTAAAATAAAATGTTTTAAAATCATATTTCAACTAATTGTTTCTCACGATACATCAACACTTTTAGTTCTGCCTCAATGCTTCGTGTGTTAGTTACGTTCTCTATCAACTAAACGTTCAGCAATAGAGTACTAAACACACACACATATAGTAAAACAGGAACAAGGTCACATGGAATTAAATCACAGGTACACGGTGCCATAAACACACACGATAAACTTTACAAAATATAAGGCATTTCGTCATTCAATCATAAACTTACAATTTACTGATTTGGTGAAAGTGCGAAACATCCTTACACGTAACTACTGGAGATTCGCCTCAGAAAATATATTTCATAACCTCCTCTTTTTTTTCTCGTTTTGATACTTCCTACCGTTTCTGATAGGTGTCACTACTTTCTCAACTTGTATCTGGTGGTCTTTTGTACTATTTTTCTTTATTTGTTAAGTGCAAAATGTTATTCCTTAAACACAAAGCTCCACGATTGGCTATCTGTGCTGTGACCACTACGGGTATCGAAACCCGGTTTCTACCGTTACGAATCCGCGGACTTACCACTGTTTGCTATTGGGGATAAAGGGACAGCCCAAAGATAGACAATGAACTGTGCTATGAAAACATTAGGTATTGAAACCTAATCTCTAGCGTTATAAGCCAGCGGAAGGGAAGCGTTACTTAGCAGACACTTGGTTTACATTTCACTTAAAATTTTGACTTCCAACAGAGAAAGATGAAACCAAAATCACATATGTCGTATTTGTATTAAAATATCATAATTACACGAATATTTTATTAATTAACACACAAAGTTAAAGTTACCATTGGTAAATCCTTAAAACAGAATTTTAAAATATATGTTTATACTAGACAAATTATATCACACTAAGACGAGCTGAACACTCTAGTTTCCAGCTACAAGTTTTAATCAGCCAATAACTGGGAATATTTATATGATGAAACACGTATATTGCGACGAGCTGAGCACTTCAGTTTCGAGCTAAATGTTTTTCATCAACCAATAAAAGACAATGTTGTTACAATAAAACATATATACTAAGATGAGCTGTACCAGTTCCATTTACAAGTTTTCATCACTTGGTTTTGTCTAAATTACATTTCAGACACAAAGAATACAAACTTCGGTATTCTTATTCATATTACATCACTTCTTTGTTATCTTAATAACCAAACTAAATAAATACACAGACAACTTCAAGGCATTCTGTATATTTACTATTGAAACTGGATAAACAGACGTTACCATGTGTACCAGCTGTACTACTATGCTCATGGTAACAACACTTCATAACGGGCAGGGTTAACGCTGACTTTTACACCAAGGCACGTTATTATTCCGCGAAGAAATTTTAAACTTTGGAGTTGATATCTTATAATGTAATTTTTAAAGCAGTGATGGATTAGGCGTCCATATGGCACACCAGCCCTTGCAGCGAGTTTTGAAATTTCTGTTGCAACTGCTTTAGAACTTCAATAAAACGCCAGGCTTTGTCTGAAAAACCAGCTTCAAACTTTAATAAGGATGAAAACTGTAACCTATTATGGTCGTGAGTTTCACAGCTGGCGGGCGAAGAAAACGGTTTAACTCAATGATAGAAAGGCAGCAAATAAACGAAAGCTGCAAATGTTGGCAAGTGTTAGCTAGCAGTTTTCAATAACGACCATGGACAAGATGTGGAAAATGAAACAGGAGTTAAGTACAACCCATAACAAGTGAATAGGTTTTTAACTTTAGAACTAGACACTAAAAATAAAAAGGAAACGAATCCTTAAAAAAACACCAAAAACATTAATACAAACGTATAGGATCTTATTTGCTAACTTTCAACATTCGTATTTCTATACCTACTGTCGGCTTCAGACTACAGTGCACTGCGTTTTATAAGTATATTTTTAAAAAATGACAACAATATATCAGTTAGACATTGTTTTAAGTCTGTATAGAAGAATGTTTGTTACTTTGTTGAATTTTTTGTAAAATTACTCAATATGTATCTACACTAACTGTTCCTGATTTAGAAGTGATAGTTAGCATTTAGTCAACAGCATCCATCGCTAACTCTTGAGCTACTATTTACCAACAAAGAGTGCACCTGACCATAACATTATAATACCTCCACGGCTGAAAGTGTGACCATATTCGATGATGGGATTCGAACCCACAGATCGTGAGTCGAATCCTGCCCACAAGGCCACTGGAAGATAAAGCACCATATTACTTAATTATATATATAAAAACGGCTGGTACGGGTTGAGAAATTTTTTTTTTTTATGTAGAGGAGCGAACAACGTTTCGACCTTCTTCGGTCACGATGAACCTGGCGATGACTGAAGAAGGTCGAAACGTTGTTCGCTCCTCTACATAAAACAAACAAATGTTCTCAACCCATACCAGCCGTTTTTACCTATATATTTTTCTCCAACAGTGGGTTTTTCCGTCATGATAGAATATCACTTAATTATCCTCGAATATCTCTCACACCAACGACGTCAAGATTTATCAACTTGAGAAACTTTCCGAGGTGTAACTGGTTATATACTAATGGGGCTATCCAGATAAAACAAATTAAAGAGTGGCGCTCATAAAGAAACAGGTTTTTTTTTTTTCACTTATCTGGTTAGATATCTGTCATAAACTATTGTGGGAAAGGTTAGAACCTGTCAGCTGTTATATCTTATTATACAATATTATAATGGCAGATCACATACGTGTAACGGATACATTCGTAAAGTTAACATATAATTCTTTCCTTCCCACTTTCTCATAAAATGATATTATGGCACACACTGACTTTCAGCCAATCTTCATCCCATAAAAATATTTTGCATGAAAAATATTTACAGAAAAATTATATTATTAAAGCAACAGTTGAACTAAGAATTTCTTACCACCACACCAACATTTTACACAGCTGGTACGTGACGTAACTCAAGTCGTCAACTGCACTTGACGACTGTGTTGGTATGAGACTTTCATTGCTGAAATCTTCAAGTGCGCCTTTGCTGGTTTGACATTGTTAGCATACAAGATAAAAAAATACAATTCCTCTCTGAGCACCATTTGTAGAACACTGTAATAGATGCTACGGTCCAAATATATAACACTGCAGTAGATACTACGGTCAAAATATTACATTTTCTGCGTATGTGTATCATTTTCTAATTAAACTATTTGGAGATTTCAACGTAACTGGTATCTATATGTGACCAAATAGAGATTCACGTGCTTGTGTGCGCGTGTGTAATGATCACGGTAAAAAAAAAGCCATGTGTGACGATCAGATTTTGCTAAAATTGTTATATTGATAAATTAAAACCATAACAAGCGTTGTTATAACAGTTTTCAATTCAATTAACAGATAAATCGCATACGTTTAAAATATGGGGATATATATATAGGGGTAGGGGTAATATCGGAAGTTATTATGCACGAAACCAAAACTTCACGTGGTCTCACTAAGTACCAGATAGTTTTTGAAGGTAAATCACCAGCGTGCAAACAGACATCTCGGGACACGTGATTTAAGATCTTTACCACCGTTTACAAGTACGTATCTTATCCATAGATCACTGTAATTTGACACAGGCTTCACTTTCTATAGTTTCTAAAACAATACGACAGTTCAATAAATATACAAAAATTAAAACGTGCACTATATTATCGCACACACAAAGACAGCTCTGTGAGGAAATCTTTACAAAACTAAGTTTCGTTTTAAAAAATATTATTATTTGTTGTTGCGCTGAGGCATACACGTCAATATGAAATGATCATTAAACACTGGATTGGTTGAAACATACCGAATCCTCTACGTGAGTTATTTTGGTGGACAGAGGGGAAAGAGTCATTTTCTGGTTACAGAAGAAAACGTGACTGATTTAACACGTAAATCTTTAGCATTTCGTCATTCCTATTTGTCACATGACTGCAGAGAATTTGTTTGTTTTGTTTTTGAATTTCGCGCAAAGCTACACGAGGGCTATCTGCGCTAGCCGTCCATAATTTAGCAGTTTAAAACTAGAGGAAAAGCAACTAGTCATCACCACCTACCGCAAACTCTTAGGCTACTGTTTTACCAACGAATAGTGGGATTGACCGTAACATTATAACGCCCCCACGGCTGAAAGGGCGAGCATGTTGGGTGTGATGGGGATTCGGTCTGCGGAGAAGATTAAAAAAAAAAAAGAGAAATTGATGCGATTTAAGAGAGGCTGGAAAGCAGACAACATGATACAATCCCATACTTACTTGTCTTTCACTGGATATCTCAGTCTACGGTTACTATACAAAGGGGCATTTATTGTATGCAATCAGAGATCTAAAATGAGTGAGTGTTATAGTAAAGTAATAACTTGAAACAAGAAATATAAAAACAAAATAAAATTCCATTAACTCTTCTCTACTTTGCAGTCGACAGAAGTTGGGTATGTATTTCATTTTTTCATCTTTGCTTTAATGCATGCCGCTCTGATTTGTTGGTGTCTTTGTAGACATGAGGAAGAGGGTCAGGTTCAACCTAGACCCTTTCCTCCCTAACTTACTGATATATACAGACATGTAAAATATATTATTTAACAGATTATACTACCCTTATCAGAATCAATGTCCATGAATGTAATATATAGCATTTTGTTTCTGTTACGGCTTTGGTCGATACAAAAAACACTTCGCAAACAGCTCATTGGTAATTTCAACACTTTTCAACTTTATCATATCGAGAATGCGTTTTACATTTAAAAAAAAACAAAACCTTTAAATACCCAGTCAATGCTTTAACCAAATTAATACTGCAAGTTCTGATATTGTGTGATTTATAAGTTTTTAAACGAGTAAGGGATTCAAAATAGTTTTGGTAAAGTCTGAGTTCCATTGTTTAAGTTCGGCTTTTTCTTTTTTTAACTTCGCGCCTTCGAAGATACACGAGGGGTATCTACGCTAATCGTCCCTAATTTAACAGTAATAGACAACAGCGAAGGCAGCTACTTAAAATAACCCACCTTGGGCTACTACTCAGTTATCGATGAATAGTAAAATTGAGAGCAAACTTTATAACGCCCCCACGGATAAAAATGCGAATTAGTGTAGTGACGGGATTCGAGCCCGCGACCCGGAGATGATAAGTTAAGCGCTCTAAACAGCCAGTCACACTAGGCCTCACTGGTGTTTTAATGAACATTATTAGAAACACAGTTTGTTATGAATGAAAGATAAGAGACTTTGATGAAACACTGCTCTGCTTCACAGGTTCTCTTACGTTCTTAATTTCTGCTTTCAAAGACCGTGTTAGAGAAGATACTATAATTTTTGTATATTTATTATGTGCCTTTTACCTGTACAATATATTTGGTGACATTTAATACACAATTGATCAATACTTTTCAAATTTGTAAACACTTTCAAAAGCTCTTGGTACACGAATACAAATACGCCACTAATACAATATAATACAAATGTCACGAATAACATAAAGTATAAATATTAATGCTCAGATGAGCCTGTGAATAGAACAAGTCAATATTTCGCACAATTGGTATTTATAATACTAAAAAAACCTTTTGTCTTATTTCAACAGGCGTTTGAATCTCATATTTTATGTGTTATGAGTCTTATTAACACTAATAATCAAAATGCTAGTTGTTACGAGAAGTTCCAAAGTACTTTTCTTATGTTTAGATTTACTACAGCTCTCCGATATCAGTAGTTGAATACTAAGTGAAATTCGTTATCTGGTACGAGATACGGTGTGAAACTAGATGGAATGACATACACGTTAAATATATATATAAGTAACTTGTCAGTTGTTTTCGAATATTTCCTTTAGATTCTGTTGTTTGTTAAACGTCTCGCACCTCAGTTAACTGATCTGAAAAACAAAACGTGGTGATAGTCCAAATAAAGTATTTAATACAAATTAAATATACGTATTTTAAAAATTTCTGTTCATGAAAACATATACATAACCGGTTTCATATAATATCAATGAGCGATTTGCAATCAAATATACACCCGGGCTTGCTAATAGATGGTGTTCAAAAGTAAACAAAGACACTTAAGTTTAGCACTTAACGTGCACTCATTTATATGTAACTTCTATTATTTTTGTTTTAAAGAGTCGTGTCTCTTCAGCACCATTTATTTTGAGAATATTGTACATATTTAATATATCTGGTCTTTTTTTTTTTTGCGGGACTAGGCTATTGAAATAACAAGTTTCCTCTTAATTTAAGTAGTTCGTGTGTAAATAAATACGTTCGGATGTCTGTTTTGAAGAGGGCGTCTTTGTTCTGTAGTCACTGGCACGTTCTTGGGGAATTGATTTGAAGTATTGGAGAACGGAAAGTTAAGTAGGAGGGGCGGGGTAATTTGTTTTAAACATTCCACTAAAACCGGGATAACGGCTAAAAACTACTGAACAAATTAGGCAAAGTTCAGAGGACTTGATCTTGCCACAGAGACACCTGCTGTGCTAGACAACCCCTTTGACCGTGCCCCTCGGTCTTGTGTAAGTTGTCCAGACACGTGGGGGGGTAAAGAAGTAAATCAAGTAATTCAATGAGAAGGTCAATAAGAAACGTCCGACTGTCTCGACCCGTCACTCTACTGTACACAAAATTACGGGCGCCTAGAAACTAAAAGTCGCCATAAGTTCTCAGGGTGAGGCGCCACAAGTTCTCCAACAAACAAACCTGTGTGTTCTGGACCTCCCAAGGGGAGTCAGCTTCCCACATTCTTAAGCTACTTCTAACAAACAGAAATGTCACTGGCGCACGAAATATTCAACTCTATAAACTAGTTTTAACTAATGACAATAGGGGCAGTCTCCAAAACGTTCGCTGAATTCGATATTAAAGCGAGGTTAACGTTTTAAATGAACAGTAGTTCAGGTGCTGCGCGGTAGTAACTGGCAATATGTATCGCGAGTTTAAAAACCCGTCAGAATAAGCAATCAATTTCGCTCAGATTTTCGACAAGACACTGTTATTAATACTAAGTCGTGTTAATGTTTTGATGCCTAATGGGAGTTAATACGTTTCGTTTTTATTAGTTACTGTTCTCTCATGCTTGAAACAAATTATAATTTATAAAGTCTCAGAACCCTTCTGTGAAATAAAATTATCTGCGCTCTGGTTAAGATGGTATTCCAAAAAAATTACTTGTTTATGCTAATCTAAGCAATGCGCATACATTTTGATGTCATAATTTTTCTCACTTTTCTGCTATTTAAGTAATGGTTATATTAAATACGTTAACCACGCTCAATGTTGATATCTGAGAGGCTAAAACCTGCTTTCACGCTTTAAGAAAATTTAACCAACCCCAAGTAATCAACTTATAAAAATATAGGCTTAACTATGTTTCTGTATACACAGTATGTACACTTCACACAAGAGGGAATTCTCAATAGCTGTGGCACTTGAAATCCTTTTAGGCAGGAATAAATTAATCTACGATAATGTTTTTCCTTTTACTGTTTTTTTTTTTTTTTTGGGCGCTAGACCAAGTGTGGGGGCACACGTAGAGCCGTTCAATCTTTTTATTCTCTGGGATCTCTATCATCCTACCCCAAAGTTGAAATTATTTTCGGCAGGATTAAATTAATTTACGAGACCGTGGGCGAAGTCGGATAAATCAATTGAAAGAGTTTGACCTCCAGTATCCACAACTATAATTAAATCTCAAATCCGTCAAGAGATGACAAAGTTATGCGCTAATAGTTTGTACTTTAAAAAATACGCAAAGCCATTCTGTGAGCCGTTATGCCGCGGCTAATAAATACTTCGGAGATCGGGTAGCGAAATCAAATAAAACTTTGTAAGTTTCGATTAAACCACAACCACACGTGCTCATGAAAATGTCCCATACAAGTTTGTCAATACGCCCTAAATGAACTAATACAAAACATGCAAGAGAAAACAATATTCGGATATAAGAAAATTGCCTGTGAGTTTCAATGACACAAAACAACAATAACAATGGTGATGAATAGACCAACGGATGCAAGTTCATCACTGTGTTCTTGAGAAACCTGAAAATACACATAATCGGAAGATAGAAAAAAAAAGTCCTTGCTAGTAAGGATCTGCTTTGTGAATTGTTTTATTTCCCTCAAAAACTCACCGTCTTGACACACATATAGCATTGACATTTAATTCTTATATGAATCATGATATACCCGCCATGTGTGAGACATTCAGGTATGTAATATAGCAGATGTCGTAGGACCACACATGATCACTTTAACTTCAACACTAAGTATCTCAAATATCAACAAATAACTCATATAACTAGTGGTGAACTAAAAAAATAATATTAATGACTTATTAGATTCCACACGATTATTAGGTCTTGAATATGTATTCTAAAGACGGCTGGCATGGGTATTAAAACTTTAATTGAAGTAAAGCACACAACACCGTTTCGACCTTCATAGGTCATCTTTGGGTCAACAAAGTCTTGGAAAGTTCACACGGTTTGTTTGTTTCGAATTTCGCGCACACCTACACGACAGCTATCTGTGCCAGTCGTCCCTAACTTAGCAGTGTAAGACTAGAGGGAAGGCAGCTAGTCATCACCACCCACCGCCAACTCTTGGACTACTCTTTTACCAACGAATAGTAGGATTGACCGTCACATTATAATAACCCTACGGCTGAAAGAGCGAGCATGTTTGGTGTGACAGGGATTCGAACCCGCTACCCTCGGATTACGAGTCGTGTACCTTAACCACCTGGCCATGCCGGGCCCGGAAACTTCACAGAGAAGAGCGAAATTATATTGTCTATATAATCATCTATCTAACACGGTTATACGTCAGTGTGTCCAGAGGCTGAATTATCGAACAAAACACGAGTATGTACAATCTTTAGTACAAAATGTCTGTAATCAAGCAGTCTTCTTATCTCTAAACGTAAACTATTACACAGTGTAGTGCGGCTTTCAAGTGGAACGAAACTAAATTATGGATGAAATTACATCTAATCATATTAACGAATCTTACTCGTGATCTCTACCGGATTATGTATGAAAAATGTAAAAAAAGAAATTTAAAGATAAGGACGAATTTAATTACATATAATGGTCTGGTGATATCTATATTACACCAACGTTTCTTGTCTCAAAACAGTTTTAACAAGTCTTGTTACGAACCAGTTTCTTCACTATTTTGTTAACTCGGAACATTTGCCATTGGTTACAACTCGCTCCAAGACGTGTTCTTCTAAGCACATGAAGACTGGAGAAGGGAAAAAAACAAACAAAAAACCCACAGAGCCAACGTTATAAAAACAACCGTAATGTGAGGAGTCTTTAAATATCTACTTAGTATGAAACTATATTAGAGATAACTTATAAAATAATATTGAAGAATATGCAAATGACACTATTCTTTAACAGTATTCTGGTACACAGATACTGCCTTTTGACAATAAAACTCCCTCTCTTCTAGTTGTCCCCCAAAAGAATGCGTGTTGAAATTATCAACTTACTCATTACTATTTGCTTTTATTCCTAATTATTAATCCTCCCCCCTCTGTTGATCTGTGAATAATAACCGTACACAGTAACCATAGAAACTTTACATGATGTAAAACTTGTTACAACAACTGGAGACGACAACAATCTGAAAATAATATACTTGTATATCATTTAGAACTTGTTATAAAAGCTATTAGTGATACTAACCTGTAACTAATATCAAATATTGTGCATCATTTAAAACTCGTTATAAAAACTAGAAGTGATACTAACCTATAACTAATATCAAATATTGTACATCATTTAAAACTCGTTATAAAAACTAGAAGTGATACTAACCTATAACTAATATCAAATATTGTGCATTATTTAAAACTCGTTATAAAAACTAGAAGTGATACTAACCTATAACTAATATCAAATATTGTGCATTATTTAAAACTCGTTATAAAAACTAGAAGTGATACTAACCTATAACTAATATCAAATATTGTGGATCATTTAAAACTCGTTATAAAAACTAGAAGTGATACTAACCTATAACTAATATCAAATATTGTGGATCATTTAAAACTCGTTATAAAAACTAGAAGTGATACTAACCTGTAACTAATATCAAATATTGCACATCATTTAAAACTCGTTATAAAAATTAGAAGTGATACTAACCTGTAACTAATATCAAATATTGTACATTATTTAAAACTCGTTACAAAAACTAGAAGTGATACTAACCTGTAACTAATATCAAATATTGTACATCATTTAAAACTCGTTATAAAAACTAGAAGTGATACTAACCTGTAACTAATATCAAATATTGTACATCATTTAAAACTCGTTATAAAAACTAGAAGTGATACTAACCTGTAACTAATATCAAATATTGTACATCATTTAAAACTCGTTATAAAAACTAGAAGTGATACTAACCTGTAACTAATATCAAATATTGTGGATCATTTAAAACTCGTTATAAAAACTAGAAGTGATACTAACCTATAACTAATATCAAATATTGTGGATCATTTAAAACTCGTTATAAAAACTAGAAGTGATACTAACCTGTAACTAATATCAAATATTGTGCATCATTTAAAACTCGTTATAAAAACTAGAAGTGATACTAACCTGTAACTAATATCAAATATTGTACTAGAAGTCATTTAATAACTCATTTAAAACTCGTTAAAAAACTAGAAGTGATACTAACCTATAACTAATATCGAATATTGTACATCATTTAAAACTCGTTATAAAAACTAGAAGTGGTACTAACCTGTAACTAATATCAAATATTGTGCATCATTTAAAACTCGTTATAAAAACTAGAAGTGATACTAACCTGTAACTAATATCAAATATTGTGCATTATTTAAAACTCGTTATAAAAACTAGAAGTGGTACTAACCTATAACTAATATCGAATATTGTACATCATTTAAAACTCGTTATAAAAACTAGAAGTGATACTAACCTGTAACTAATATCAAATATTGTACATCATTTAAAACTCGTTATAAAAACTAGAAGTGATACTAACCTGTAACTAATATCGAATATTGTACATCATTTAAAACTCGTTATAAAAACTAGAAGTGATACTAACCTGTAACTAATATCAAATATTGTACATCATTTAAAACTCGTTATAAAAACTAGAAGTGATACTAACCTGTAACTAATATAAAATATTGTGCATCATTTAAAACTCGTTATAAAAATTAGAAGTGATACTAACCTGTAACTAATATCAAATATTGTGCATTATTTAAAACTCGTTATAAAAACTAGAAGTGATACTAACCTATAACTAATATCAAATATTGTACATTATTTAAAACTCGTTATAAAAATTAGAAGTGATACTAACCTATAACTAATATCGAATATTGTACATCATTTAAAACTCGTTATAAAAACTAGAAGTGATACTAACCTGTAACTAATATCAAATATTGTACATCATTTAAAACTCGTTATAAAAACTAGAAGTGATACTAACCTGTAACTAATATCAAATATTGTACATCATTTAAAACTCGTTATAAAAACTAGAAGTGATACTAACCTGTAACTAATATCGAATATTGTGCATTATTTAAAACTCGTTATAAAAACTAGAAGTGATACTAACCTGTAACTAATATCAAATATTGTACATCATTTAAAACTCGTTATAAAAACTAGAAGTGATACTAACCTGTAACTAATATCAAATATTGTGCATTATTTAAAACTCGTTATAAAAACTAGAAGTGATACTAACCTGTAACTAATATCAAATATTGTACATCATTTAAAACTCGTTATAAAAACTAGAAGTGATACTAACCTATAACTAATATCGAATATTGTACATCATTTAAAACTCGTTATAAAAACTAGAAGTGATACTAACCTATAACTAATATCGAATATTGTACATCATTTAAAACTCGTTATAAAAATTAGAAGTGATACTAACCTATAACTAATATCGAATATTGTACATCATTTAAAACTCGTTATAAAAACTAGAAGTGATACTAACCTATAACTAATATCGAATATTGTACATCATTTAAAACTCGTTATAAAAACTAGAAGTGATACTAACCTATAACTAATATCAAATATTGTGCATTATTTAAAACTCGTTATAAAAACTAGAAGTGATACTAACCTGTAACTAATATCGAATATTGTGCATTATTTAAAACTCGTTATAAAAACTAGAAGTGATACTAACCTGTAACTAATATCAAATATTGTACATCATTTAAAACTCGTTATAAAAACTAGAAGTGATACTAACCTGTAACTAATATCGAATATTGTGCATTATTTAAAACTCGTTATAAAAACTAGAAGTGATACTAACCTGTAACTAATATCAAATATTGTACATCATTTAAAACTCGTTATAAAAACTAGAAGTGATACTAACCTGTAACTAATATCAAATATTGTGCATTATTTAAAACTCGTTATAAAAACTAGAAGTGATACTAACCTGTAACTAATATCAAATATTGTACATCATTTAAAACTCGTTATAAAAACTAGAAGTGATACTAACCTGTAACTAATATCAAATATTGTACATCATTTAAAACTCGTTATAAAAACTAGAAGTGATACTAACCTGTAACTAATATCAAATATTGTACATCATTTAAAACTCGTTATAAAAACTAGAAGTGATACTAACCTGTAACTAATATCGAATATTGTGCATTATTTAAAACTCGTTATAAAAACTAGAAGTGATACTAACCTGTAACTAATATCAAATATTGTGCATTATTTAAAACTCGTTATAAAAACTAGAAGTGATACTAACCTGTAACTAATATCGAATATTGTGCATTATTTAAAACTCGTTATAAAAACTAGAAGTGATACTAACCTGTAACTAATATCAAATATTGTACATCATTTAAAACTCGTTATAAAAACTAGAAGTGATACTAACCTATAACTAATATCAAATATTGTACATCATTTAAAACTCGTTATAAAACTAGAAGTGATACTAACCTGTAACTAATATCAAATATTGTACATCATTTAAAACTCGTTATAAAAACTAGAAGTGATACTAACCTATAAATAATACTGTACAGCCCTTTAAAACTTGTTATAACACTAGGTCACGAATCTGCTGGTACAGGTGTTTATTTATTTTAATGAGAAGAACTACTATGAAAATGATACTTACGAACTAGATGATTAAATCAGACAGAATGTGCGACATGGATTCAGATGTTAAACACGATGCCGAAAATCCAATTGTTCCAATCAGCAGGTAGCATCAAAACAAAAAGAAAAGAAATTTTAGTTATCATAAACGAATCATACAACGAAATTTCCAAACTTATATTTGTATTAATTATCACCAATTCTAAAATGAACATCCTAATCCTACGACACGTTTCGCAGAAGCGATACTCTTCACTTACACGTGTTAAATAAGATTGCTGTTATTCTTGAAAATTATTTTACTCAGAAATTTAAAAACACCCAAAAATAATACAATCTTGTAGTCGATAGATGGCGACACCAGTGAAAAACTGTTTTAATTTTGAAACGTGAATCGCTTTTAACCATCCTATCAAGTAACGCAGCTATGATACGCAACAATAACTTAGTTTATGTTTGTTGTTGAAGTTTCACACAAAACTATGTATGTGTGTATGTATGCCTTTAACTAATGCATATTATTTTAGAACTTATAGACTAGAAGAAAGGCAGCTAGTCAGCAGCACACACCGCCAATTCTTGGGCTGTCTGTCTGCCCTAGTGGTGGAATTTGACCGTCTTACTTACGGCACTCCAACGGCTCCAAAATGAGGAGCGAATTTTCGTGGCATCCGTTAACCAGAAGATTTAGGGTCAGGGCTCTCTGGACACTCATGGCTCATTAAGATATGGTATCGCTTAACTGTTTGGGGATCGTCTGTAAAACTAAAGATTCAAAATACTATAAGTTTTGTTTTAACGTAAAAGCACCAAAGTGCAAATTCAATAAATCACTGTAAAGGAAATGCATAATTATTGTTTTTCATTTCTCTTGAGAGGAAGTGAACGGCATTTCTTTCTCTATTCACCTATTGTCGGAAACACAAACTAATTTCGTGACTCGCTTCGATCAGAAGCTCTCGAGACCGCCTCTTTGTCTAGTTGCTAGGCAACTATAAAAGTCTTCTCTGGTTGTGTACTCACGCAGCATTTAATTTAACGAATTGTCTGCGTGCGCTGTATTTGTTTATCTTCAGTAATCTATATTTCGCAAAACACTTTTAACGAGCAGCGAAAAACTTTCGTTTAAAACAAGTAACTACAATTAATTTGTCACGAAGATATTATACACTGACATGCAAAGACGCCCTCAGTTCTCAAGAATTTAACTCATTCTAGAATACACACACACAAAAGCCAGTTTTCTCAAAACTTGGTGTGTTTTTTCTTTCAAGACATATGCTAAGAAAACGGAAAAGGCAGAGTTTCTTTCTAAGTAATTATGGTCACCTTACACTCGATAAAGCTACAGATAAATGTTGGCAAACAAAGCCATTATCAGAAAATAGGAATAATAATCAGAAGTCTTATATTATCTGGTAAACTTCGAAGCTGGATAATTATGAAGCGTTATTTCCAGACACACAGTGAAGAAGTTGAAACGGTACGAACACTTAAGTTCGACACAATGATGTCAGATTTAGCCGAGTCGTTCAGGCTTGAAGTAGGGGGGGGGAGATCACCATCTTTCATAGAATTAGATACAAAGATATGAACCACAGATATTCTGACAGAAAAATGGATAATAAAATCGTCTCGTGTGTACAAATAATGAAACCTAACGTAAACGTGTACGCCAGCTTAAAACGTTTATTTTTAAAACATGTAAATCTATTATTTACAATTCAAGTGCCAAGGATACGAGAAGTTTTATGGTACATCTGTGAAAGGTATTTGTTCAGGATTAGTACATAATAAGCACTTTGCTACGTTTTTCATGTGTCCATACCTGTAATGTCATTTCACGAACGTCTAGACACGACATACACGTGTATATTTGTACATGAATAACGTGGTAAGCACCGTATAAATTGACAAATGACAACATTAAAATATTTCGCGTCTTTTGTGACAGTAATAAAAATCGTTTCTCATTCAAGTCAGAAGAAACGTGCAATGCTTTGATGGGTCATAATCCTACCAGTCGCTTCAATGTTTAAGCTGTCATTAATTTTAAGGACAAAGGTCACACTTACCCCCTGTTGTTTGTCGTTGCCCGTTCCAGGTTCACCACACAAAAAAGAAAACGAAATAACATTAGTGGGAAACAAAGCAAAGTTTCGAAGAATGTTTAATATATATTATATCCAACGTAAAAATCTAATAATACTGAAAGAAAGATTTTTCAGTGGAAAAAAAATAAATATATATATATATCAATTCTAGCGTGTTTGTTCGTGTTTGAGAGTACAATATAAAGTTTTCCAACCAAATTAAATACATACACTTTTCTACAATCAACACAATGAATCTTACAGCAAGTTATTCACAAAACTATAAAGTTCCCTGCACGTTACTTTGTATACAAGCCTACATACAATACGACTGAAAACACGATCTGAAATGCTGCTGTTTGTTTTTAAGCGCAAAGCTACTCAAAGGATTATCTGTGCTCTGCCTACCACGGGTATCGAAACCCGGTTTGTAGCAGTTGTCCGCGAACATGCCACTGTGGGGAGGGGGTCTTTTCTAGCCTATTCTACTTACTTCTAATAACATAATAATTTGGAACTATTCCACACCAATATCCGCAGGATGCAGGAAATGGCGGATCAACACAACAAATGCGTTGCCGCTAGTAAAGAACAACGTTCGATTACGCATCTTTTATCACGAAAAACTAAAGAGATCCGATTGTTTATCTTTATTTGCCTGTTACGTTCAATATGAATATCATGGCTGAATGTAATAAATACCGTACATTCTGACAAAAACGCTTCGTATATCGCGTTCACCACGTGCAACTATAAGGTACAACAGCAGCGTTCACGCGAGCACAGAAAGAATGGTAGTACGTGCGTAGATGCATGCTAAAATCTCGGGTCACAGCAAGTAAGAATTCGGACTCAAAAACCCTTATTCTTTATTAACATGTACCCTACGCTGTTGTAGTCATACCAACTCATCCGTCACCTTGTCACAGGGTAACTGAGTGGACTCACGCAGGTAGAACAAACATATGTGACGGATACGGCAATATAGCGACAATCGGGTGGGCTGGCCGGAACTAAATAATTTTGTTGCTCATCCGACGGAAAGTTTGTGCTGCCGAAAACTGGTGTTTAAATCATTCCTGCATCCGACAGCTGTTACAAACAAGAATCAGAATGAATACGTATCCAAATGCTATAGTTTTTAAGCATTACATTGAATATCGTTCCAAGTCAGTCATGCACAAAATGTTATGTTCAGAACAGGACGAGCTTAATTAATATAACGGTCTTTATTGGGGTCTTGCAAACTGATTAACGTTTCTACAACGATGTCTGTCCAGAGGCGAAAAATTTTAAATGAAGTCAAGAAAGAAAAGTACCACAGTATGTATTTAGTTCCAAGATTAAAATAAATAAAAACTTTAAAAATGTAACTAACTTTCAAGGCTGGTACTAATAATAATAAAAAAAGGGTTCAGGTTTCAAGGTAAAATGTCAACAAATATCCCCAAACTTGACCTAACTTTGAAGACTTGCATCACTAAAAGAAAAACACTAGACCTAAATTTGAAGACAATCATCACTAAAAGAACAACACTAGACCTAAATTTGCAGACTAGCACCACTAAAAGAAGAACACCAAACTTAAATTTGAAGACTAGCGCCACTAAAAGAACACCAGTAGACCTAAATTTGAAGACTAGCACCACTAAAAGAACACCACCAGACCTAAATTTGAAGACTAGCACCACTAAAAGAACACTACTAGACCTAAGGTTGAAAACTAGCACCACTAAAAGACTACCTAAATTTGAAGACAACACCACTATAAGAGACCTAAATTTGAAGACTAGCACCACTAAAAGAACACTACTAGACCTAAGGTTGAAGACTAGCACCACTAAAAGAACACCACCATACCTAAATTTGAAGACTAACACCACTATAAGAACAATACTAGACCTAAATTTGAAGACTAGCACCACTATAAGAACAATACTAGACCTAAGGTTGAAAACTAGCACCACTAAAAGAACACCACCATACCTAAATTTGAAGACTAACACCACTATAAGAACAATACTAGACCTAAATTTGAAGACTAGCACCACTATAAGAACAATACTAGACCTAAGGTTGAAGACTAGCACCACTAAAAGAACACCACCATACCTAAATTTGAAGACTAGCACCACTATAAGAACAACACTACAACTAAATTTGAATACTGGCACCACTGAAAAAACAAAACTAGACTTAACATATAAAAACTGTCAAAAGAAGGTATCAAGAACTGTATCTACATTTCGTGATGATGGTCCACTTGTAGAAAAAATTATATATGTAAAAAACGGCTGGTATGGTTAGAGAAAAAAACCTTATACCTTTATACCTAAATTAATAATTATATAATCCAACATCTAAGCACCCCTCTACATTCCTACACTCAGTTACACAACCTCCTTCAAACATGTGGTCAGCTATCAGTCGTTACCTCTTTCTTTCTTTGTGAACCTGACGATGACCGAAACGTTGTTCGCTCCTCTACATAGTGATTTCTCTATCCGTACCAGCTGTTTTTACACATATAATTGTATCTAAATTTCAGGAATCATCAGAAGATATTAGATAAAAATACAAAAAGGTGAAAGATCTAAGGCTAGAAAACAACAGTAATAAAATAATCTAAAACTGGATCTTAGCTCAAAGATTAAAATAAATTTAAATAAATAAATCTTAAGACTGATATTAATACAAGAACCAAAAACTGAATTTGTGTTTGAATTCAAGTGCCAATAAACATCTAAACACTAAGACCCAACTTTAACACTGCCACAGATAAAAGGGCCAAGCATTAATTTCATGTATAAATACTTATGTCATAAAGGTACCAAAAAACAAGGTTCAAGTTTTATGACTAATATCAATAATCAAAAACTAGAATTTAATTTAAAGGTTACAAGAAAGGGTCTCTACAATCTGGACCTAAATGTCAGGCCTAATGTGAGTAGAAATACCAAAACTATATTTAAGTTTTCAAGACTGTTAACAGTAAAAGAACCAAAACTAGACGCCATTTCCTTCTCCTTATTCATCAATCAAGGCTTACTCATCAGCTCAAGGAGTGACATATGTGTAAAATAAATGATGTAAAACTTGAAAACGTTGTGTTTATATAGAGCTTGCTTACACGTTTCGAATATTAGAGCAAAACAGCGAGACCTATTTCTGTTAGCTGTCTCTAAATGTGAGGTGATAAGACTAGGAAGAAGGCATCTAGTCAGTAGCACCTACCACCAGCCTCTGGGTAACTGTAATCTAATATAATAGTGGGATGTGACAGTCACACTTATAACGCACCCAAACTCCAAAGTGGTGAGCACCAATTTGTGGCAAATAGAAGCGGACTGTGGACCCTACGGTTTACAATTCTGGCATACTAACCTATTTTCAGTCAGAGTATCTTTTACGTGCAAATTTTGATGTATTTAAAAAAAAAGAAGAAACATACGAAGAAAAATACAACAATACTGTGCATTATTATTGAAAGTTTAGAAAATTAATAAACATTTTACTTACAGTGATGAAATCCTGATGGAGAAATCAAAGATAACCATGAAAAAGAAGAACGAAATAAATTAATAAATTCATTAAAAAATGAACTAGGAAAGACATTTAATAATTAAAGCACGAATAGGTAAGTGTTACGTTTTTCACAACTTTTGAAACTCACTTAATTGCATAATCTCAGAAAAAATAACGCACGTGGTAACGAAAGTAATTATAATAGACGAGCCTGCGCATATGCATTAAACAAAACAAGTTTTACTTTAGTACCAGTTTCAATATTTTTCTATGAGAATGCTTAAGTTTGCATTGGGTAAAAACTGATATTTGAAAATGATATAGTGTTTCAAAATTTATGCATAATATAAGACTACATGAATTGAATACAGCAATACAATTTTTAACAAACAAAAATAGGCCTAGCGAGAGAGCTCATACATGCCATCTTATAACATGTTTCAAATTTTCAAGATGTTTATCAAGAAGAGAAGCAGATGGAAGTAGGATATTATTTCTAAAGAAACATCAAATCGGGGTTCGATCACTGCAGTGGGTACAGGGCAGAATACCCATTATACAACTTTGTGCTCAAACTGAAGAAGCAGATGGAAGTCGTATATTATTTCTAAAGAAACATCAATCTCTTGTTGATAAATATCTTGAAAATTTAAAACATGGCATAAGATGGCATGTACGAGTTCTTTCGCTAGGCCTACTTTTGTTTGGGTACAGTGCAGAATACCCACTGCAGTGATCGAGCCCCGATTTTTAGCGTTATGAGCTCCCGAGGCTGCCGTGAGACACTCAATATATTAATTATACTTTACAAAAGTACTTTTCTACCTTGACGTTAACAGTTTTATTGCTCAATCCATTTCAGATTTTAGTTTGTTAATCAATCACGTCTCTCTAATATGTAAGCTTTTTCCGTCACGTCCTCTAGCAAGAATCTTAAACATTCTGTGAGCCCATGGTCACGTTACTTACATACACTAATTTATCATTCGTCGCTAAATTTGCACGTTAATTTATAAGTGTTCTTAACCATTATATATCTATAACTATATACAGGATATTTAAATACGCACACTCACACACTTATATAAACCAGTTTCTAAATGTAAATTTTGGTTTGTATACATTTTGTATTTAGTTCCCATACTGTTATTAAATCAATCTACAGATAGGTTCCAGAAAAAAAAATTATAAAACCGACAATTTAAATTTACTACACGTAATTTATACCTATCATTTGTTGAAGAACATTGTATTTTATTTGTTTCAAGTTAACGTTATATATATTATTACATATAATGCATAGCCCCCTGCGGAACAGCGGTTACGTCTGAAGGCTTAAGACGCTAAAACCTGGGTTTCAATGCCTGTAATGGACACAGCAGATAGCCCGATGTGTAGGTGTGTGCTAACTAAAAAAAAGCAGTACATCTAATGCCATCTTTTATACTATTTATATAAATAATATCATTTAAATACGTATTAATATTGTTCAATTCCTTGTGGAAGTATCGAAGTTTTCGTAAGATCTGGAGCTATTTCACAGCCGTCATTTACTGCTATTTTAACTGAATTCAAATAAACCTGATATCCATGAATTAAAATAAAAATATAATTCTACAAATGTTGTCCGATGATACACTTTACATCCACAACTCTTATGGTTCTTGTGCACTAGTGTATCAAAAAAAAAGAGAAGGAAACTGGTGTTCTTGATGTTTAATTACAAATCTTGGTGTGTGTGGATTACCACGATATTGTACGAAAGTGACTTGCATGTTTACATCCATTGAAAACGATAAAAGTAAAATAAACACACTTTTGATTACAATGCACAATACTGCAACCATTGTTTTTAGTTGCGGCATAACGGCTCATAGATCGACTCTGTACGAAGTTTTAGCTCATAGCTCCGCCATCTCTTACCCGATTTGATATCTAAGTACAGATCTGGACGCATGATGTCAAACCATTTAAATTGATGTATTTAGCCACACACAAGGTCTCACAGATTAATTCTCTAATTCTACCCAAAAGAATTTCAATCTAAGGGTAGGTTGGTAGAGACCCTGAAGAATAAAACACTAGAATCGGGTATACGTGAGTCCAACACTTGTTGTTATTGGTGCACAAAATATAACTAATAAAAAGTATTTAAAGAAAAGAAAAGAGAGAGAACTCGTACATTAATTTACTATAATCCTGCCTAAGAAGAAAATTTCAAATGCCAAGGCTATTGAGGATTTCCTCTTTTTTATAATAGCAAAGTTATGGTATTAACCTTGGTCCCATTTAAATCCCATCATAGCATTACAAGTGTTATTAAAAATAAACTATTTTCTTTGTAAGAAATACCAATTATTTATAAAAAAATTTGCAAATTTCTTATCTTTATTTTCCCGTCTTACCAAACATGCTCGTCCTTTCAGCCGTGGGGCGTTATAACGTGACAATCAATCCCACTATTCGTTGATAAAAGAGTAGCCCAAGAGTTGGCAGTGGGTGGTGATCACTAGTTGCATTCCCTCTGGTTTTACACTACTAAATTAGGGGCAGCTAGCGCACATAGTCCTCGTATAGCTTTGCGCAAACCAATCTTTACTTTTATATAATTAAAAAAAATATTACAAAAGATTGTGTGTGTGTGTGTTTTCTTACAGCAAAGCCACATCGGGCTATCTGCTGAGTCCACCGAGGGGAATTGAACCCCTGATTTTAGCGTTGTAAATCTGTAGAGTTACCGCCGTATCACCGGGGGACATTTTAAAAGATTATCAACATACAAACATTCATCAAATGTCACACATTATCTGGTGGTATATTTTTTATACCACACACTTTATATTTAAGTTACGTCAAACAATGTAGTTCAGAAACATATCGTTCTACAATGCTTTTTGTTTATTATGGTCTTCACATGACTAGCTAATTTGCATATTCAAAATCATTTAAATACAACGTACTTAACACTTTTTATACATTATCTCAAGCACTGGGAATTTTTAAGTGAATTTCAGAATTTACTGCTGTCTGATATTCATGCGAGCCAGAAGATACCACAGTCTTTGATGAAGTGAAAATCTCACAAAGAAAATAACTTATGGACTTTCACGGAGGAGTAACTTTTGGTGTAGCACTAGTTCTTTAGTCTCATAAACACTTCACACGAATAAGCAAATGACTGGATGCACAAGTCCTGAACACAAACGCCTAAAATGACTCACTTTTCAATCCATACGAACCTTGAAAGGTATTTCATTATCAAAATGTATGCCTCAGTGGGCCAGCGGTAAATTTATCGACTCATAACACTAAAAGCAGAGGTTCGATTTCTCAAGGTGGACATAGTGTAGACAGACAATTATGTTGCTTTGCACTAAGAAAACAACAACAATAAAAAGGTTTAATCAAGAGTTTAGGACCTCCAGCCAACACATCCACAAGAGTTTAGTACATCGAGCCAAAATACTCACTAGTGTTTAGGGCTACAAGCTAACGCAACCACAAGAGTTTATTACTTTAATCCAAAACACACACAATAGGTTAGGTAGGGCTTCAAGATAAAACATCACGAGAGTTTAAGACTTCAAGTCAACACACCCACACTGTATACAAAAAACTACAAGGTGCCAAATATAGTGTTGTTTTCAGATATCATAACTAGAGTGAAGTATGGAAGACCACTCTGTACAACAATGCATACCGCTATACTTTAAATGAACACCATACCAGGTTGATGGTAACCTGAGGAATTATATGAATATATACGTGTGTGTGTTGTCCCAGTATGGTGGAAGTAATATCATGGAGGGTTTGGGGCTTGATCTAATGTAACAGAAAAGGGATGAATGCCTGGCCAGTTCATCATTATGAATAATGTTATTATATCACGGTGATGTAATTGTACAGAGAAGGATCCATACTGTTTGAACATGATAATGCACTATGCCAATCGCAAGTTATGTCAAGCAGCGATCTGAGATAAGCAACACAAAGAATCAGTCTCTCACACAAAAAATCTTCAAATATGGTGAAACTTTTCGGTCTTTCTGTTTCTTAAGCAGCTTTTCTTGGATACACTTAGTTGTATGTTTTTGTCTAAAAAAGACCAGGAGAGATAACTTGTCGTCAAGCGCTGCTACGCATCTGATGGACCAGACAGACACGTACCAATGGTTTACGACAAGTTACATAGTTCTTTTCTTTTTTTTTGTATTTAAGCACAAACCTACACAAAAGGTTATCTCTGCTCTGCCCACCACAGGTGTTGAGACCCGATTTTTAATGCTGTAAGTCCGCAGACACACCGCCGTGCCACTGGGGAATTAAAGGGTTCAAACTGTGCTTAACACTATGGTGGACTTATTACCAGCACTGAAACCCTTTTCTCCATAGAGTGAAAACATATATTTTAATAATAACAACAAATAAAACCACTGCCACCAATAAGTGGGTCATAACAATATCAATAAAAACAGTGGCTAAAAATTGAAGTAAAAATGATATAAAATAATTAATAATTGTTTGTTTGTTTTGAATTTCGCGCAAAGTTACACGAGAGCTAACTGCGCTAGCCGTCCCTAATTTAGCAATGTAAGACGACAAGGAAGGCAGCTGGTCATCATCACCTACTGTCAACTTTGGGCTACTCTTTTACCAACGAATAGTGGAATTGATCTTAACATTATAACGCGCCTACGGCTGAAAGAATGAGCATGATTGGTGTGATGGGGATTTGAACCCGCGATCCTCGGATTAAGAGTCGAGCGCCTTAACCACCTGGCCATGTCGGGCCATACATAATACTAAATATTGCAGGAAAAGTTAAGACACATAATCTCCAAAACAGATAACCGCGATAAAAGAAAAAAAGCATCCTTGCTCTAAAAATAACATTTGTAGATAGTACGTTTCATTAAAACCTATCTAACATTCAATGACACTCAGTGACTGAAAACAACACACACACACACGCACAACTACTAATAAAGGGTAAACTTATCATTAGGAATATTAAATTATTTTCACTGTTTTCTTCTTTATCATTGGATAATAATTGATTTCATAGCAACGGTTTTATTATTACAGATTAACATTTTAAAAATGTCTTATCTATTATAGTAAAACTCATTTTTCGCCTGTCCTGAAAATTCGCGTGCACTTTACCAACTAAATGAGCATGCGCGCGCATTTTAATGCAAGTAAACAAAAAGGCAGATGTAAATGTACTTCAATAGGCATTTTGTACAACATATTCAACGCTTATCAAAGTTTTTAAAATTTTAAAAGGTCTAAAGTTAGGCTGTTGAATTACACTAAAAGTCTCTTACTTACTGTATTACGTATAAAGTATGTATGTGTGTGTGTTTTCTAATAGCAAAGCCACATCGATATCGGGCTATCTGCTGAGTATAACAAGGGGAATCGAACCCCTGATTTTAGCGTTGTAATTCGGTAGACTTATCACTGTATTAGTGGAGAACTGCATATAAAGAAAGGTAAGGTTTGGCCCTAACTAAATAAAGCAAAAAACGTACACAAGGTAAAATGTTATCTCTATCGAATATAGGCCGAATAACAACTAATGTTAGGCTTAAGACAAGTTGACTTAAAGATTTCGATATCTCAGACTATAATACTTTTGTATCATTCGAGAAATCCTGTATTTAAAGAACTACGTTTGCTATATAAGGAAATTAATTTCACTGCAGGTTTTGTGTTTTTATTTCGGTAATTTAGTAGTTTATATGTAAACACATCAGACATTTCAATTCAAAATTTCAGTGAACAACCTAGATTCATTTCAAGTTTATTTAATTTCCTGGAATGAGAAACCACATGTCCACCGATCAACCATAATCGATTTAAACCTTCTTTTAAACGGTTTGGTAGTTGTGAAATCAATTTAACATGAAACGGTTCGAAACGCTTTCATCTATGCCAAAGTGGTTAATTTTATATGGAACTCGTCCAATCTATTTATCATTTTGTGACTAACGAAAATCATATTTGCTCTATTCAACGCTGTCCCGCCTTGTGAATTTCAGTTATATTTCTGTGACTCTAATAATAAGAACTGTACTGCATTATTTTCATTCTGAAACCACGATATAAATCACACAGTTAATTTCTATGAATCGCATCGAAGTCTGCCTGATCTGCATGTTTGTAGTTAATTCATTTTTGGAGAGTTTCAAATGGCTTGTTGAACAACTTGTATGCATGTATTCATCATTCTTTCACTACAGTAATAAATTATGTTTGTTCTTTATATAACCGCAGGTAAAGTTTTAATGTGATACGCTTAGTTACAGCACAGATTGTTAAACACTCATAGATGAATAATGGAGTTTTAGATTAATTCAGTTAAGGTTGTTTGTTGTTTGAATATCCAATAGAAGGCTTAATATTCAACCTGTAAATTATATTTGCTCTTAACAATTGAATCTGAACTTCAGATGTGGTTGATGAATGTAATTAAAAACAAAATACAACGTTCATCAGAACCAGTGACATGAGACTACACAGTATGACATTATATAGTACGTTTTCTTCTGTTCGCATTCTCCTTGATACCTGTCATTTTGTGATGCTTTGAGTAACACTTTTAAATGTTTTTTTTTATGGTTGACTAACATTTATACGTGTCTTACATGATGCAGTTGAGTTCAGATAATATACACTAATAAAAGTTTTATGTTGTTTCCAATTGTATAAGCCCATTTACTTTCAGTTGAAAGTACATTCGTATAGAGATTGGAACAGCGATAAAAGCTTAGATTAGTGATGTATTGCTAAAAGAATAGATATGTGTTAACATTTTCTACAGCAATTATAGTCCTAATTTTGTTTTATAAGTTTTCAAAAAGCTTGTTTTGTCATTTTACGATTAATTTGAATCGTGAAGTTTCAGTATGATAACAAAAGATGCGGTTGGGTTAGTTATATAAATTTTGCGCTCAGTCATACCAAATTTCATTTCTGTGGCAAATCCGCTGTTTGATGTGCTGTATTTACATTAGGCCTTAGTAAGTAAGTGCAGGAATGTAAATATATATATATATATTGAAAACCAAAGCAAAATATATATATTTATAAATGAACATAAGAGAGTTTCCGGAGTTGTTACATATACTTAATAATCTAAAGACGATCGACTTAATAATAATTTTGACTTTAAAAAAGTTATTTTTACTGAACGCCAATGACCATAAACACACTCAAAATTCTTTCGTGTTTTATAGTCAAAACAAAGGTAAGAACATTTAGTGTTATAGAATAAAAACGTTGGTGGAAAACTTTACAATAATGTAAGAAGGCAAAAAAGGCCCAACATGGCCAGGTGGTTAGGGCGCTCGACTCGTCATATGAGGTTCGGGGATTCGGATCCCCGTCACACCAAATATCCTATCCCTTTCAGCCGTGGGGTCATTAAATAATATTACGATGAATGTCACTATTCATTGATAAAAAAGTAGTCCAAGAATTGGCGGTGGGTGGTAATGACTAGTTGCCGTCTCTCTAGTCTTACGCTGCTAAATGGGGAACGGCTAGCGCGAAATAAAAAAAAACCCACAAGGAAACAAGGGAGAAAAATCAGTAATTTAAATGTACAACAGAAATCATATCTAATTCTTTCTTTAGAAAAAATACCACAATGAAATCTTGTCGACTTTTAAAAGCTTCGAAATCACGCAAATATCATATATGAAAATAATATATTTTATTTGGAAGAAGCTACATAATTTACAGAACGTTCAAGTTTAAAATGTGTTTATCCAATATTTTGTTTTCTCGAAATGAAACAAAACAAACCATACAACAGGTAATTTTGAAGGATTAATACAAGTTTTTATTGTTCTATTGTAACACGCGCTAATAAATAAACGAAGCATCTGTCAAACAACAAAACAAAAAGGTTCAAGAAAACAATCTCCCTACAGTAAATGCATACATATCATTTTATAATTAAAACAGCACTGTTGAGATAAATTTGCAAAAGCACTCTTTAATTTTTTTTTTTTTTTTTTTTTTTGGTTTGTTGAATTTCGCATAAAAATATTTGAAAGCTATCAGGGCCTGCTTTCCATACATTTTAGGTGACAGACAAGACGAAACGTAGCAAGTCAACAATACACACCGCCAACTCTTTGGGCTATTCTTTATCAACGAATAATGGGATTGACCGCTTACTAAAGAGATTCCACGAATAAAAAGATGAGCACATTCGAAGACGAGTTTCGATCTCGCAACCAGCAGATAGCAAGTGAGGTGTCCGAACCACTTGGCTTCATTTAGAAGTAAACAACGGATTTTACAGGTACAATAAATAGCGATCATTCAGTATGCACGAGCTTGATATACATATGATAACAGGCCTCCAAATACAATCCACTGCTAAGGAACATATCACAGAAATAGACACACTCATAGCTGATGCTTTGCAGCTGGCGACTAATAATAGGCGTCTTCAATAACAAAACCTAGTGCTGGAACGAACATATCAATTACACTCGTGAAATTACAAGAAGCCTTTTTTAGGGTTATCAGTTCATAAAAAATAAATGCGTAAGTACTTTCTGGGAATAAAGGTACGACTGTTTGTTTTGAATTTCGCGCAAAGCTACTCAAGGGCTATCTGCGCTAGCCGTCCCTAATTTAGCAGTGTAACACTACAGGGAAGGCAACTAGTCATCACCACCCACCGCCAACTCTTGGGCTACTCTTTTACTAACGAATAGTGGGATTGACCGCACATTATTACACCCCCATGACTGAAAGAGCGAGTATGTTTAGTGCGACGTGGATTCGAACCCGCGACCCTCAGATTACGAGTCGAGCGTCTTAACCCACTTGGACACGCCGGGCCAGATACGACTGAGCATGAAAAGATAACACAGTTTAGCACAACGTTTGATCCAAGAAATAAACAGAGCTCACCATATTTTGAAACTTTCCTTTTTTGGACCAGAGCATTTAAGGTGGGGGGGAAGGGGAGCATACAATTGTTTCTTGACGGCTTTCCGTTTACAAAGTTTTCATTTGTAAAGTTTCGAGTTCCATAACTAATAAATGACGTCATCATGTCCAAGATCTATTACGAATTTGGAATTTCACTAAATAATTATTTTCAGAAGACAAAAGTGAACTCATTTTGTGAAAACAAAACATTTATTAAAACTCTGTTGATACGCTGTGCATGATAACAAGTGTCATCACATCAGCGCTGACGTCTTAATCTTCACGCACCATCAAGTGTTGTGCTTATGAAACTATTATTGTATAAAATCTAGAGCAAGATGATGACACAATACTGGGACCAAAATCTGAAAACAGTAGTAAAAATTGCCCTGCATAATGTTAAAAAAGAACTAAGAAAAAAGAAATATTAGGTACTCATAACTCCAACGGTACCTTTTTCGTTGTATGGGCTAAGGTTGGGGATTTTTATGTTGGTTTGTTTTGAATTTCGCGCACAGCTACACGAGGGATATCTGCACTAGCCGTCCCTAATTTAGCAGTATAAGACTAGAGGAAGGCAGCTAGTCATCACCATCCACCGCAAACTCTTGGGCTACCCTTTTACCAACGAATAGTGGGATTGACCGCAACATTATAATGCCCCCACGACTGAAAGAGCGAGCATGTTTAGTGCAACGAGGATTCCAACCCGTGACCCTCGGATTACGAGACGATCGAGTGCCTTAACTACTTGGCTATGCCGGGCCCGGGATTTTTAGGGCTCAGATACACCATCACTGACCAGAAGAGAGATAACCTTACAGCAGCAATAGCTGGATACAATGTGGCTAGGGTTAACAGAATACTGAACTTTTAACGTTGATAAAACTGATGTCCTCCAACAAAAGTTTGATAAGCCAGACAGCATATTCAAGTTATTTGTTTCTGTTGCACTTAGAACATAATAATAACATGGTAAGTTATCCTGTAAAATAATAATGTGAACTATTAACCTAGTACGTCGTTAAATTATCATTTTAGGTGTAGCCTAGTGGTTAGCGTTCTCCGACTGTAAATTCAAAGATTTATTGTTTGCATCCCGTTGCTGTAAAAATTCATTTTACGCAGTGAGAGTATGCTGTTTCTGTTGGTTTTATGGATTTGAGCACACTTGAGAGCTATGTGCGCTAGCCTTCCAACAGTATAAAGTGATAGACTCGAGGGAAGGCAGCTCTTCACAACCACCAACTTGTGGACTTTTCTGATCGAATCGTGGGATTTTGTACAATTTAAATACTCGCAATACGAAAAATGATGTATAATATATATATAAAAAAAAAGATCCACAAGATTCCTCGAGTGTTTATACTCAATAAATAAATCATTAACACTTCCATTACAAAATTATTCACATTTTAACCTATCTTCACATAAAGTATAAATAAGATTTCCTAGTTTTTCTGTATTGGCTATCCATTTCTTTAATGCTAACTTAATATTTTCATTTTTTACACTGAACTGTGATCTCAATTCATTTGGAATATTATTATATAATTTTGGCGCTTGACACAAATATATTTTAAAAATATTTCTTTGTTTACTTCAGAAAGCCTTATTTTCCCATGCACTTTAGCTGTTGTTTCGTATAACGATTTCCCCAATTTTGAATATCTTTACTAAATATATGTAGTGTTTTATAAGTACTTAATTTGCACAATGGTAGAATATTTAAATTGTAAAGAATAAACTTAGTATGGTCATGTTGTGATAATTACAACACGCGTCCTATAATATTCTTTTGCAACTATATTATAGTTCCCTGCTGTTACAGCGGTAAGTCTATGGATTTTCAACGCTAAAAATTATGGGTTCGATTCCCCTCTGTGGACTCAGCAGACAGCCCGACGTGGCTTCGCTAAAAAAACAACAACACACATTAACTGAAAATTAATTTGTTAGAGCGTCGTATAATAAAATGTAACAAGCTTAATTATTCAGTGATACATATGTATGAGTTTGTGTGTCAGGGTTAGGTGTTTTAATTAACTTCGGATCTCAACTTTCTACGACAAACTGTATTATAACTCTCAACTTATTAAATAAGTACCTTCCCGACACCTCATAGCATATTGCATAACGGAACTGCATCAAGCATAATAAATATTTATAATTTCATTCTCAAATAAACAAATAGATATTTTTATACAATCTCAATGATGATATAGTTGTTTCCTATTATTTTTATGTGCTCTTTCCAAGTTAGTGTATGATCTAATATTACTCCAGGATATTTTATACTTTATGAAATGTATTCTTTTCCCCTGTAATAGATAAATGTTGTAAATGTAATTTTAGTGGATTATTGGCTTGTTTAAAATTACTGAACCAGATTTTTAGAGAAAGTCTCACATAAACCTTTTTTTGTTTTACATTTAAGGATCATAAGTTTTCATTAAACCACCTCATGTATCTTAAATCATTTTTAATTTTGTTATTTAGCTCATTATCAGAATTTCCATTATAAATTACTACCTAGTCATCTACTTGTCTTGTTATTTTTCCATTAAACATACCTCCACATGGAAGTCATTTAAACACATTAATGGTCCTGATACCAGACCCTGAGATACTTAAACGAATAAATTCGTTTCCCCACTAATAACATTATTTAACTACTTGTTTTCTAATTGATATACATAAAATTTAGACGAATGTAAAACAATATCATTTATTCCAACTTTATAAAGTTTCACCGTCACTTTTATGATGGACTCGCATTTTTTTCGGCTTCAATAGAGCGTTGGGGGGGGGGGAGCGAAAATGGCACAAACCATAAAATGTCGGTTCTACGGTCGAGTATGCTAGCCACTGGGCAGCGCTACGCTTCCAATTGGCTGTCTTCTCTCCAGTCTATCAGTTTAAAATTTAAGACATATTAGTAGCTTATCTAGTTCTTTGCGATTATAATAATAATAATAATAAAAACATAAAATTAGCCAACGAAGTTCCATAAACTTCAATGCTTAGCTATGCTACTATAATTTTTTAAACGTACATTTTCCACCCTCACAGCTTAAATGAAAAAATCCAAGTAAAACACTTTGAATGGATTTATCTAAGTTCGTAAACTCTTAAGTAAACACCGATTCAAATAAACAAATCCCTATTTTTCTGATGATTTAAATCGTAATGGTTTTATTTTTTCAAAATATATTTCATGAAGGACTTTCAAAGTGTCCTTTTGAACTCTATTGCGTTTGTTTTTCATATATATACATCACATGCTCTATGATACCCGGTTTCAGTTTTGTTTATAAATGGAGGCTATGTTTGGGTTGGCGATTCAATTTGGTTTCACTTCCCTATCCACTATTTAGGCCTTTTTGAGTCCGTTTAACTAAACTATTTGTGTGTAGCTCTACTGCGAAATAAATAACTGAAAATTTTTGTTTGTTTGTTCAGAGTTAAGCACAAAGCTACACAATGGACTGTGCTCTGTCCACCAGGGGTAGCGAAACCTGGTTTCTCGCGTTTTAATTCCGCAGACATATCGCTGAGCCACTGGAGGGCTGAAACTATCAACTAATTACACAGCAATTTCTCAGAAACGTAAATGATTTTTATTCCAATCCACTTTTCTCCCGGCCACGATAACCGTACCATCTGCTGGATATGTATTAGAACTTGATTTATGCCTTAATTATGCAATAAAAGTAAAGGCTTTTGAAAAAATAACTCTTTACTGTTTTCAGAACTATAAAAGCAGTAAAATATTACTCGCACTTTATTAAATACATTTACTGAACGTAGTAAGGAGTTCTGTTTATACTGCGGAATGGATAAATCTCCAAAAGCTGTAAGCCATGGGGCTCTCTCTCTCCACACAAACACGTGCAGACACGCATGCACACATTTATATATAATTATATCGAACGTCATTATTTTTATCGTTATTTACTGGTTACTACTTCACATTTTTCATACAAAAACTGTTTTGAATTTTTTTGCTTAAAACATACATTTAGGATTAATTTAAATCTCCTAAGCTGATCGAACCTCGTGAGTTATTATTGGGATAAAGACCGAAAATGTTAACAGCGATGGGACTAAAAAAACAACATATTCTAATCTTTATAAGCAGAAATGTAGGAAAATTATATCTAATTAGACATACTAATAGCCAAGTTCATTTTCTGTTCCGCTTTAAATTACATAGCTTATTCTGAGAATAATTTACTAAAGCCCTTTAAAAGTATGTTGTTGATTTTATCAAAACACGCATGAAAACTCGTAATAACAGACAATATGATTTTTAAATACCCATCGCGAATCGGCGACGTTACATTCCGTTATCAACACGAACCGACTAGACTTTTATCATATCTTTAGCAGCTACCATCTTTAAAACACATTTAAACTATTAAGTTTTGTATACATTTATGAAGGTATAATATTATTCATGAAAGAACAAACTTCCTCATGAATCGCTCATTTGTAGTTTCTCAACAGAAAGATTACACTCTTATAAAAGACCTTCAAGAGATTATAATACACTACTTAAGCCTTTCCTATCAGATGTACTGAAAGCTCAATACACAATCAGTCATGCCACAACGACCTCAACAGTTCCAGATTTAAAATTTTCTGTTAAGGTATCAATACACAATTTGTCTACGGCTTCAGTTAAAGAAATGTTAACCTATATGGAACAAATAATGGTGTGTTTTTGTTTTTAATGCCAACTAGTCCAATGAGACTAGTGCTGATAAGGAGTATCTGTACACCACTGGTACAGTAGTCCATTCAGAGTACCTCTACATCTGTACACCACTGGTACAGTAGTCCAAATTCAGAGTACCTCTACATCTGTACACCACTGGTACAGTAGTCCATTCAGAGTACCTCTACATCTGTACACCACTGGTACAGTAGTCCATTCAGAGTACCTCTACATCTGTACACCACTGGTACAGTAGTCCAAATTCAGAGTACCTCTACATCTGTACACCACTGGTACAGTAGTCCATTCAGAGTACCTCTACATCTGTACACCACTGGTACAGTAGTCCATTCAGAGTACCTCTACATCTGTACACCACTGGTACAGTAGTCCAAATTCAGAGTACCTCTACATCTGTACACCACTGGTACAGTAGTCCATTCAGAGTACCTCTACATCTGTACACCACTGGTACAGTAGTCCAAATTCAGAGTACCTCTACATCTGTACACCACTGGTACAGTAGTCCATTCAGAGTACCTCTACATCTGTACACCACTGGTACAGTAGTCCATTCAGAGTACCTCTACATCTGTACACCACTGGTACAGTAGTCCACATTCAGAGTACCTCTACATCTGTACACCACTGGTACAGTAGTCCATTCAGAGTACCTCTACATCTGTACACCACTGGTACAGTAGTCCATTCAGAGTACCTCTACATCTGTACACCACTGGTACAGTAGTCCATTCAGAGTACCTCTACATCTGTACACCACTGGTACAGTAGTCCAAATTCAGAGTACCTCTACATCTGTACACCACTGGTACAGTAGTCCAAATTCAGAGTACCTCTACATCTGTACACCACTGGTACAGTAGTCCAAATTCAGAGTACCTCTACATCTGTACACCACTGGTACAGTAGTCCAAATTCAGAGTACCTCTACATCTGTACACCACTGGTACAGTAGTCCAAATTCAGAGTACCTCTACATCTGTACACCACTGGTACAGTAGTCCAAATTCAGAGTACCTCTACATCTGTACACCACTGGTACAGTAGTCCAAATTCAGAGTACCTCTACATCTGTACACCACTGGTACAGTAGTCCATTCAGAGTACCTCTACATCTGTACACCACTGGTACAGTAGTCCAAATTCAGAGTACCTCTACATCTGTACACCACTGGTACAGTAGTCCAAATTCAGAGTACCTCTACATCTGTACACCACTGGTACAGTAGTCCAAATTCAGAGTACCTCTACATCTGTACACCACTGGTACAGTAGTCCAAATTCAGAGTACCTCTACATCTGTACACCACTGGTACAGTAGTCCAAATTCAGAGTACCTCTACATCTGTACACCACTGGTACAGTAGTCCAAATTCAGAGTACCTCTACATCTGTACACCACTGGTACAGTAGTCCAAATTCAGAGTACCTCTACATCTGTACACCACTGGTACAGTAGTCCAAATTCAGAGTACCTCTACATCTGTACACCACTGGTACAGTAGTCCATTCAGAGTACCTCTACATCTGTACACCACTGGTACAGTAGTCCATTCAGAGTACCTCTACATCTGTACACCACTGGTACAGTAGTCCAAATTCAGAGTACCTCTACATCTGTACACCACTGGTACAGTAGTCCAAATTCAGAGTACCTCTACATCTGTACACCACTGGTACAGTAGTCCAAATTCAGAGTACCTCTACATCTGTACACCACTGGTACAGTAGTCCAAATTCAGAGTACCTCTACATCTGTACACCACTGGTACAGTAGTCCAAATTCAGAGTACCTCTACATCTGTACACCACTGGTACAGTAGTCCAAATTCAGAGTACCTCTACATCTGTACACCACTGGTACAGTAGTCCATTCAGAGTACCTCTACATCTGTACACCACTGGTACAGTAGTCCATTCAGAGTACCTCTACATCTGTACACCACTGGTACAGTAGTCCAAATTCAGAGTACCTCTACATCTGTACACCACTGGTACAGTAGTCCATTCAGAGTACCTCTACATCTGTACACCACTGGTACAGTAGTCCATTCAGAGTACCTCTACATCTGTACACCACTGGTACAGTAGTCCATTCAGAGTACCTCTACATCTGTACACCACTGGTACAGTAGTCCATTCAGAGTACCTCTACATCTGTACACCACTGGTACAGTAGTCCAAATTCAGAGTACCTCTACATCTGTACACCACTGGTACAGTAGTCCAAATTCAGAGTACCTCTACATCTGTACACCACTGGTACAGTAGTCCATTCAGAGTACCTCTACATCTGTACACCACTGGTACAGTAGTCCAAATTCAGAGTACCTCTACATCTGTACACCACTGGTACAGTAGTCCAAATTCAGAGTACCTCTACATCTGTACACCACTGGTACAGTAGTCCAAATTCAGAGTACCTCTACATCTGTACACCACTGGTACAGTAGTCCAAATTCAGAGTACCTCTACATCTGTACACCACTGGTACAGTAGTCCAAATTCAGAGTACCTCTACGAGGACAACGTGTATTAAGTATAGGTCAGGTTAGGTCACTGTTATCGCAACGTAGAAGCCCAAACGTTAAGGATCTTGTCTCCTCTTCCTTTTTTGTAAACAATAAATATTTAAAGAATTATATCAAATTAGTCTATCAAACATCATTAACTTGCCATAAATGACCCTCTAGATCCTTTTCTAAATGTTTTGAGTACAAACAACCTTATCATACATACCTTTTTGTTGTATCTTAAATGATACGACTGGTTCTGTTAGGATGTTTGTGCCTAATCTGTGTGCTGCACGTATTACACATTAACATAAGATCGTTTTCATATAATTCATGCCATGCTGCTTATGCATACGCGATCACTGTCAAATATGTCAAGTGCTCTAAACTTGTTTCGAACGCTTCTGATATTTTATGGTTGGTCAACACTTATTTGAAAGCTTTCAACATATTTGTTCGCTGTTGTACACAGATAAGCATTTCGAATAGTTAAAACGATAGTTCTGGTGAATCGTGGTTAATTATTGCTCGTTTGAAAGCTTCTGTATCGTTATTCGCCTTGAGCGTTTATGATTCTCGATTGATGGCTTCTGGGGTTCATAAATCCATCAGATCATATTCATTCTGCCAGTTAAAGTCGAGAACCATAACGTCTTTGACAGCATATAAACCTTCTAATAGTGCGTTATAACTAAAACGAGGTGGTAAAGGTTTGATCGCCAACACATTCAAATCATGTGACATGAGGAATTCTAAATAGCGATCTGTCATAACGGTCGTCATCTGTGCTTGTTAAACGAAACGTACAGTATAAGACGACCCCCTTTCCACACACACACACAGAGAGGTTGAGAAATTAAAAGATGTCCCGAGATGGCAAAAAAATAATAATTATAAAAACAAAACGCATTTGCTGTCTCAAGCAGTCTGAATATTACTTTGGTAACAAGTAATTCGCTAAACAATATTTGCATAATGTAAGAATTTCCATTACGCCGTATATAAAGAAACTTAAAAAAAAAACATTCAACGAATTTTTTCTTTAGTCTCTCAAGTCGAAACACAGCATATGGATACAAGCGGTCATCTGTTAATGAAGATTATATGGAATGTAGAAACATGAATAAATATAGTAAAATTATGAATGTATACATTTAAGAATGATCGCTTATCCACACGCACAAGAAAAAACTGTTCAATCTTATTTTGTTTAACAAAAATGTGTATTTATTGGAAAATATTTGTCGGTTTTATTCTTAAGGGTACTGCATGATTTAAGATGACGGAAGCCAGAATATTCAACATGTCATTCTAAAATATTAACGTTTTCATCAGAAAAAAAACCCAAAAACCGTCGGTCTTAACAATAAAGTTAATCTTACCAACAAAAGACCTCTGGCTAATTTCACACTAAGACATCCGTAGCAGAGATGTGCTCTTTAGTTATTTTAGGATGAAGGAGATGAATGATTACAGGAACACGACACCTAACGTAAACCTTGATAACTAGATACGCCGAAAACGTCCCTGTTCACGAGTATGTCACCAATGGGATTGTACACATTTTTCCCGCTAATTATGTAGCAAATGTTAATTTCCCTCAAAACATTTAGTTTACGTATGGGGACTGAAACTGATGAATGCACATCCATCACGCTTGGCGCTCAGAACTCTCTCTTCGTCTGTTTCACAGTGTCACTCCTAGCGCTGAATTTAGATCCTTCTTTCTCTACATATCTCACAGTTACACGCTTAGTGCTTGACACTTTTCCATCTGCCTATTTCCCAGCACATGCATAGTGCTTCACACCTCTCCATCTGTCTATTTTACAGTATCACGCCCACAGTGTCACAGTTTTGCATCTGTTTGTTTCACTGCATCACTTTCTTTACAACTTTTCATCTTTCTCAGCATCATGTCTGGAGCATTATGTCTCTTCTTCAGTCTGTTTCAGTTGCACACTTAGTGCTTCATCAATTTAATTCACAGCTCACAAGTCTAGTGCTTCACACCTCTTCATACACCTGTTTCACAGTAACACACCTATGCTTTACAGCTCTTCATCCATCTGTTCCATGGCATCATACCAGAAGCTCCAAACCTTTCTCTTCGTCTGTCTGTTTCATAGCATCAGGCCTAATGCTTCAGACCTCTCTCAGTCACTTTCACAGCATCTAAATGATTTACAGAACCAAAACACAAATATTACAACTTCACTATATCACATTTAATATAACCCAATCATGCATATTCTTGGAGTTCTCCAAACATAACTAATTCTGGTAACAGGTTGGGGCATCATTGTTGTTATAGATACCAAAATCCATCTCTGCTGTAAACATAAATATGCCTTTACACCACACTTCTACCACTGTTATGGATACAAGTTTGCTCTTTCCACCATACTTCTACCACTGTTATGGATACAAGTTTGCTCTTTCCACCATACTTCTACCACTGTTATGGATACAAGTTTGCTCTTTCCACCATACTTCTACCACTGTTATGGATACAAGTTTGCTCTTTCCACCATACTTCTACCACTGTTATGGATACAAGTTTGCTCTTTCCACCATACTTCTACCAGTTATGTAGATAATAAATACACTCTTTCATGACAGTTCAGCTACTACAAACAAAAGCAACGTTTGCAATCATGCTTCTTGTACTGCTACGGACAAAATCATACTTTGTCATCACGCTTTTGATACTGCTACAGACAAAAGCATGTTCTTTCATGATATTCTATTACTACTATAGAAAAAAGCAATCTAATCCACCATGCTTCCACTATTCTTTCACACAAAAGCATGCTTTCCACCATGTCTCCACCAGTGCTGTAGAAAAAAAGCATGCTTTTCAGAATCCCTCCTCTAATTAAATATCTATAATACTGTTTCAAGGTGCAGTGTTTTCTTTCTCTAATATTTCTTGCTCTTTTAGTTTTCTTGTATCAATGAATATAAAGGTATTCTTTTTTTTATTACAATACCTTATCACAAAGATATATGCAGCTGAACACTGACAAAACAACATAATTATCTGTTTTTCTCGGTAAATTTCTTAACAAATGTAAAAAATGCCAAATCTAAGTGAATATGAGATTTAATGTCACTCCTAATAACATAACCAAAGTCACAAAGGTTAAAAGAATGAGGCTCTTTTTTGGAAATGAGATGCAAATCATAAACTAAACAATCCACAATCTGGCATGCTCACCATTAAAATATGGCTGACCCACATTAAATTAAAACTGAGTGAATTCACACATCACAAAACAATGCACTAATAATCTATCTAAAGAGCATAAATCACATGTATGAATGTACAAAAATACAGTGTCACATTTAACTACAAATCTTTAGCCTATTTTGTATACTAACAGAAGTTGAAAGTTTTCATTTTCTGAAACTGAAAAAAAAATTGAATTTTCAAATTTCAATGTTTAACTTAAGTTTTCTTGTGTAATGCTTTGAATGTATATTGAATTACTTCTTATGAAAGAACAACTAATTATTTTCACTTTGCAACATTTGGAATGGCTGACTTCATACAATTCTAAAAACAAATATTTTGTTTATTTGCTACACAAAAAGGCAAATGTCAATCGCCATCTTTAATCTTGATTGGATGGATCAGAGGGAAGACAGCTAATCAACAGCAGTCACTCACTGACAACTCACGGGTTTGGTTTGGTTCAAAAGTGGAATCTGACCATCACTCTTATAGCACACCCATGTGTTTTCGAAACAAAAGACCATGAAACATCAATCTTTTAATTCACAGTCAAACTTGCTAACCATTAGGCCTAAGAACTATCTAATTGGGTACCTATAGCTATAAAGCTCTACAGTTTCAAAAACTATGATTACTAAATTTTTCTTATGTATATTTTAAGTACTTGATGTCAAAATAGGAAAAAAAGTTTTTTAACTTTGTATTTTATTGCACATCCATCAATTTCCACAAATAACCACAGAGTTGAAAAAATAAATAATATTGTTTTCTAGTTCAATCATAGGATTGGGGGCTTAGCTTTATTGGATCACCATTCTAGCAGTCATCAAATATTTGGCTCACAAATTTATTACTACCTTTATTTTTCAGTAAAAAATATATTTGAAATAAAATTAAGCAACTTTCTGTAGATAAAATGACTCATTTTAAAAATTGATAACAATTTTAAATAAAAAGTTTGTTCCCCAAAGCTATAGAAATACATTTCTCACTTCCACCCCTTCTCAGGACCCATGGACACCCCATGAAAAGAGCATCAGACACATTCTTGGCTATTTATAAAGTGACAATTATGGGATTAAGCTATTAATTTTACCTTTTTGTGACACAACTTACTGCTGAGCCACAGATATGAAATGTTTGTTTAGTCTACAACTGAGGTTAAACACAAATCAACAATAGGACACATAAAGTAACCAACCTAAATATACAGAGAAAAAGAAGTAAATGTCCCATGAAAATTAAGAGTAAACATACTGTTAAAAAACATCTATATACCTTGTACCAGCATGTGAGTGGTCTGTGATATACAAGATTAGTTCTCCAATTACTTCATGTGTACAATTTACATTCAAAAGTCATAGAAACAACTGAGAAGAATTGTTCTCAGTGCATCACTGCACATGTTTATGTAGAAAATTCTGACTATTTTACATGTGAAAATAAAGCCTGTCTGTTGTTTACCACAAAGTTACAAAGTGAACTGTCTGTGTTGTGCCCACCATGGGTATTAAACCCTAATATTAAGCACAAAATTAAAACAAGATTAAAAAAGAAATTGCCAACGAGAAGTCAATCTATTGGAGTGCAAGTTATCTTGAGCCTACTGGTGACTCAAAGAGATATAGCTGGAAGTACAGGATGGCCCAAAATTATCGTTCCTATTTTATACTTATACTTATAAAGATATACAGCTATGCAATTTCAAACATCTTCTAGTTAAATTCAAAGTTTTTATTATCACATATTTTTTTCACTACACCAAGTAGTGTTACCCCACAAAATAAAAACTCCGCAAGAAAAAGCGTAATGAGTCATTTGGCTTGCACAAACCAAGTTAGTGACTGTGGTGCAGCATAATTAAGCTTGCCCAAAAAGGAAAGAACTACCATTAAAGCCAGTTATCTTTGAGTGGTAGAAAAAGCTCTTGAGGACAAGCATTGTATTACAGTGACTGGGAGCTGGAAAGTCCTCTATCAGTGAAGACCACATGGAACTAGCACACAAATCATTTCAGAGTATCCCAAGAAAATTGCTTTGGCATGCTTCACTAGAACCTTACATGCCAAAAACATCCCTATTCCATTTCATTCCCACAGAACTTCACCTGCATGCTTACAAAATTCAGTTGTTACAGACACTGCAACCAAATGATAAATCACAGCACAAGACATTTACAGTGAACCTCCTCAACTGCAGAGATGAAGATAACCCAGTTCTAGCTCATGTACTGTTTAACAATGAGGCTACTTTTCATACCTTGGGTAAAAGGATTCGTCTTAATGTCCACATCTGGAGCTTGGAAAACCCCCATGATACCAGTAAACCTGTGTGTGATATCCCAAAGGTGAATGTGTGGTGTGGTCTCATGTATGACAGGATTATTGGTTCTTTCATTTTTGCAGAAAGTACTGTTATCAAGAACATGTACATTGACAAGCTGGAACAATCTGTGTTCACACAATTGGAATTAATGTAACCACAGATAATCTTCCAGTAGGATAGTCCTCCACAGGTAATGAATAGATCAATGTGGGCCAATTCCTGTGACCTTTGCATTCCCCAGACATCACTCCACTAGATTTCTTTCTCTGGGGGTATGTTAAGAACATCGTGCATCATACACTTATAGCAAACATCGTGGAGCTAAAGACCAGGATAATAGATACCATCACCACTGTAACTGTGGACATACTGCAGTAAATATGGTGTGCAATAGAAGATCGTTTAGACATACTGAGAGCTACTGTTGGTGCACACACATAAATCTGCTGACATGTCAATAAAAACTGTTTGATGAATCTCAGAACGGCTGGTATGGGTAATAACACTTTTATTTATTTATTTCGACCTAGGAAGGTCAAAACATTGTTCTCTCCTTATCAATAAAAGTGTTAATACCCTTACCAGCTGTTCTGAGATACATTTTTATTTCAAGAGGGTTTCCCGTCATCAAGAAGAACTGTTTGAGTTGGCCTACAAGACTGTTAAGGGTTGCACGGATATATTCCTTTAGTTATTTAATTATTAAATTTTAAAACAGAAAAGATAATTTTGGACCACCCTGTATAATAGAAATACTGTGCATTGCTCTTTCTTGACTTATCTGTGCATATTAAAGCTTTGCTAAAATACAAATTGTATGTGCATCTAAAAACCAAATAAGCTAATACTTTAAAGGTCATATCAAATATCAACACCTCTGTAAACAAACATGTATATACATATATATTTGCAAGTACTTACCCTGAAAAATGCCAACTTGGGTTCTTCTTTCAAAAGGCGAATCAATGAGTGATAGTCGGCTTGAGCTGCTTTTAAAATCCACTCTCGACGCCTCGGGTCAAGCTTGTAGATGTAATTAATATCATAAAATACATTATAGTTCTTCTTTAATAACAACTAGATGGTTACCAAGTTCTCTACAATTGATATAAGTAAAAAGCTTAACAAACTGGGTATTTTTGTAAGAAAACTGTCCATAACTACAGGTTGTTATTTCTGATTCCACTGAAAGAAAAAGACTTTCATAAAATGGATGTTCAGCCCACTGTACTATAAACCTCAACATTATAACATGACTAACTAATACAAACTGACAAATCAGAGCTTTATTTGCATTACCTGCAAAACTTGTAGATACTACATTTCATTTTTTTCAGCAACTTTTATAACATGAGCTAACTCAATGAACAATTTATGATCTATGTAACACTTTAAATCAAAGTATCCAAAATGAAAAAAATGTTACAGTGAAATAGTTGTTTCTGTATTGATGAAACATGGGTGTGTTTCCTTCGCACCGTTTTTATTTGTACAAGTGGACTAAGCATACAAGCGTAATGCTGTAATAAAAATATAATCAATAACACCTAACACTCATACGGCTCATGTGTCACTTTTATGTTGGACGTGTACTGACAAATTTGTGGAAAATATGCAATGCTAGACTATACTTTTTGTTATTTTCATTTCTGTTTTCTTATCATGGTTAGCATCAAAACATGAAAAATTCCAAGAAATGATAATGAAAACTTCACAAACCACATCTTGTTCATTGTCTCCTGTTTTGATGACCTAACAAGTTCTTGTTGAAAATCAGTGTCATACCAAAATAGATTTTTAAATAATTTACAACAGCTCATAGAATTGCAAAATAATCATAAAATAAGGTATATTGAGCATCTTGCCAAAACTATACAACAGTAATTTCAAAAACTTAAATCTACAGCATCAAACGTTCTGGAAAACAAAACAAACACATTTCTCATCGTGATTGGGCTCTTATCAACCATCATTCCAACCTTTATGGCAGTAAATAAACAATGCCGTTATACACTTGTTACCCACTGGTCGGTCAAATAAATAGTTGCAGTTTTTACCAAACCCACTAGAATAATCTGGTAACCTGAACTACATCCTTGTGCAAATTAATTGAAACAAGACGAAAATTACGATTTTTTCAATTTTTTGCATTTTATTACTGAGAACCCAAAAATTACTCACAAATTAATACATGATATTACCACCTTTATTTTTCAGTAGAACATTAATCTGATTTGGCATCAAGTCCACAAGTTGACTGCAATCTTTACTCATTTTTGGATCACGGTACCACACCTCAATTATGGCCTCAATAAGCTTATCTTTTGTAATACAGTCTTTTCCCTGAAGTCTTTCTTTACAAATCATCCAAAGATTTTCAATAGGATTTAAGTCAAGAGAGTTTCCAGGTCAGTCCAGCATCTTTATTTGCACTGTAGTCATAAAATTCATCACAAGTTTCGATGTGTGGCGTAGAGCCAGATCTTGCTGAAAAATGCCAGATCCATCTGGAAATCTCTTTTTCAATTCTGGAACAACTCTTCTCTGCAAAACTTCGATGTACTGTGATCTTCACATCATACCTTCTACATGTAAGCCTCCGACGCCATAGTAGCTAAAAATGTTCCAAAACATTTTCTTCAAGGGATGTTTTACAAACTAATTGATGTGAAATTCTCGAAGTTTCTCACATGGAGATCTGTAAACATGCAGACTTCTTTGACCCTGTACGAAGAAACGAGTCTCGTCACTGAATAACACCTTCCTCCATTGTTCTTACATCCAGTTCTTGTAGTTCAGACCCAATTGATAACGTTTTTTCTTCATTAAGTTGGTAAGAAGTTGTTTTTTGACTGGTCTCCCTGCCCTTCTAACGCAATTTCGAATGACGTAATATTCCTCAAAATTTCGTCATATATCACAAAAATAGATCGACCATACTGCAAAACACAGGTAATGATGCCGTCTGTGTTAAAAAATGACTATTAAAGGAAATCAGCGGGTCCAGCAAGCCTACACCGGCCGCCATGCTGAAAATATTGTAAAATGACCATTTGTTTCAATTAATTTGCACAAGGGTGTAAAACACTCCCAAACTACCAACTTTGTGAATACATCTTCTGCCACATGGGTTTTCCTATTCTTCGTTCTCGGGATACAACTCGGGAAGTTAGGGGTTGGGAAAACGAAATATTATTTTGTCATTCGACCTTGAATTTCCAGAATAAAACGGATAGTTAATACACTGAACTGACTCCATATTTCAGAAGTTGCGTAAACCTACACACAGCTTAACCAAGCTAGCCATCCATAATGTTAAACGGGCAGACTAGAGGGAAGGTAACCCAGCGCCAACTCAAAAGATATTTTGATCTAATATACTGAAATTCAGGATGCTATTTTCCAGCAACAGAATACAAACCTTGAACCTTTGAATTACCAGTCTGGCAAACTACAAATTGAGCCACGCCTGGTTCGAAAATATGCAGCCAGAAAAGCTAAAGCAAGTCACAAACTAACTAAAAATTTTAAAAATTCCAATAAAATGGTACTTTACATTAAAACTAAACATAAACAACCAACGGAGTTCAGTAAGGCACATGATCGTTTGATTGAAAAAACAAAAAATATTTAGCGAACATTTTATGATGCAACTGTATATCATCAGACATCGCCCTCTGTCTCTCAGGATTTTTGATGCGGACATATTAAAATCACTGGTAACATTACACGTCGGTGCAACAAATACAGTATCCATCTAAGAGAATCCCAACAATTTATCCACGATCATCAGAACGCAAGTGAAGTTTGTTTTTATCTGCTCTCTTCTGTACCTGATGATGCTGAGTTCACCTGGGAAGACTTGTTTATTTACATTTTGTTACTCACGACGTACCATACACAGTTAATATCCCATTTTACTCGCGTGTGAATAGTTGAGTTAGCTAATACACGACTTTTCTACCATTATCTATAAATCCCATTAATTAAATAGATTAATGATAATAATAACAACGGTTTCGGATGTAAACAAAATTAACTAGTTTATTTACCGTGTTCACAGAAGAATCGTCGTAGTCTGAACCCTGAAAAAAAAAAAAAGGGAGAGAGAAACAAGGTTACAACCAAAACTGTTAGAAAAAGCAACAACAAATAAAATCTGAATTGTGTGAAATTACTGAGAAAAACACTAATTTACGCTATGATGTATCTATACATTTTAAATGTATTTCTAACACCACGAAAAATAAAGCGTGTAACAGATGCAACAACTCGGGTGAATCATTATTTTAACTAGAGTTGATTGCTACAAAACGTTAAAAAGAAGACTCAAGACCTAACACTGTTTTACATAAAATACACTACAATTACCTACCCTATTTTCTCGTTTTTTTCCTGTTGTAGTGAGCCCCGAAACAGGGGTGAGCTTAAAGGTTAGGTCCGACTCTGATGCCATTTTATTGAGTTTTTGAGCACGCTCCTTGACACTTCCTGGACTAACGGTCAGATCACTGAGGTTTTTTTCTTTCGGACTTTCCTTAAGAAAAAGAAACACTCAATTTTCATAGCAAATTATGTATGAATCGAAAATTCATCTATTCAAAACCGTACTCTGCACTTCTTTGTTGGGCTACCTAAGTATTCTCCATTTGTATAACATTTTAAAAGGACTCGTGTGGCATGGTTTAACACTATCCTGGCGTAGTTCTTACGTGGAGTACATGTTTTGCATGCAGCTCTGCAACGTTGTTGTGATTAACACGACATATATGCACATCACAGCCGTTAAAAATGGACATACTGTTCGTTCGCCGTGTGCCACACGTGATCTTTTCTGTTTGTTGATACAGTTTTGATGACTTGCTTTTCGCTGGAGACACCTCTATCTCGTGTACAAGTAAACCGATAGTGCTACAGACGACCCATAGCTAGTTTTCCAATATCACTTAAAGTCCAGCAGCGCCAAGTCTGTGTGTGTGTGTGTATATATATATATACACACACACACACACACATGTATGAATGTATGTATGTATATAAGCACTTATCGAAAAATCTTTCTGCAGTTTTATAAGTTTGTAAGTGTCAAATTTAAATATATACATTTCTACATTAAACACATGCACGTGTTTAACGAGCACGTAACAGAACTGCGGACTGATACATCGTGGCGTAGTTAAAAACCATGAACAAGACAGATATAAAATGATTGGCACTGATAACAAATGCTAAACACTAACAACGCCAGCACACATAGTAAACTTTTTAGAACATACACATCACAACAACAGAAATCAACTGAATTCGTGAAAGGCGTTAATATATGACATAGGAAAATTACAAAGAAAAACGTTCGTATCAATACGAGTTATATTTACATTATTTTTGTCATTTTTAATTTGATTTTTTCAGCATTCACTGTAAAAGGGAAAATGGGAGCGCTACTCGTGTCTTGTATACCGTGCCAAGTAAGGCAAAAATGCTAAGGATGCTTTGTAAGAAGCACATTTGTAAGTGCTGACACATTGCATATCACGCCCCTGTTGGGCGGTGTTCAGTCAGTTACACATCGACATCTGAACATGAACTACACGTTACTTTTTACCACGGGTAGCGAAAAACACACATCATATACGGGACTTGATGTACTATTTATATATGTTATTGAACGCATATTAAGTTAGCCACTATATTCTAGAGATTTTTGCGATATACGTGACTCCAAAAAAGTCATTTTTGTGACACAAGTTAATAAGTTTAAGATATATACTCAATTTATAAAACACATTAGTTAAAAAGTATTGATAAATCACGTCTTTAGGCTTAAAACATAGTTTTTGTGTGACAAATCTCTTAATAAATAAAGTGAAGAAATCCTAAAGAAAAATCTACGAAGGAGATGCAAAAAATAAATTTTCCTGTCTTTAATTTAATTTTTGCTAAAGACAAAAACAACTTAGAGTGATTTCTGGAGCTGTGCAATTACAACTAAACATATAAAAAACAAAATTATTAATTCACGTTAAGCGAGAATATTGTATAAAATGGGTTCCCAAAATAAACTTACCATTACATCTCATAACAATTCTAATGAACTGATTTTAATTTATTACAATAGGCTATAAGATATAAAACCTTATAGTTTGATAATTCACGGACTGCGCCTGTCTGGAGTTTGAAAGATGTATTCTCTTGAAAATGAATAGTAAACTATTCGAAAGCGTTTATTAAAGTTTCAGGTCTCGTTTAAGAACCAGGAGAATTATTACCCTTGAGGCCAGCTAGGTATTCATCTCGTTGTTTAAATATGTATAATTTTCAAATAAAATGCATAACAGAACACCATCAAACGAAAATGCAAAGAACTGTTAAATGCAATTTTTATATGCAAAAACGGCTCGTTTGGGTTGAGAAAATATTTTACATAGAAGAGCGAACAACGTTTCGACCTTCTTCGGTTATCGTCAGGTTCACAAAGAAAGAGGTAACTGACCGGAAGCTGACCACATGTTTGAAAGGGGTTGTGTAACTGTGTGTCGAAATGTAGAGGGCGGTATTAGATGTTTGAATATATAATTTTATTTATTTTATTATATTAATATAGGTATAAAGGCGTTCCTTTATATTGGTTTATTTTGGGTTTAAGTTGTTGTATAAGTAAGGCTTCTTTAATTTTGCGTTTGTTTATGTTTGTTTCTTTATTTAGTATTTGAGTGTTTTCTATGGTTATGTTGTGTTTATTTGACTTGCAGTGTTCGAAAACGTGTGAAGGTGACTTTTTATGTTCTTTGAATCTGGTTTCCATTTTTCTACTTGTTTCTCCAATATAGAAGTCGTGGCAGTTATCACATTGTATTTTATAAATAATGTTGGTGTGGTGTTTGTCAGTGTAGTTTTTACATAGTATAGACCTCAGTTTTGTGCCTGGTTTTTGAATAAATTTGGTATTAACTGGAATGTCATATTTTGTTACTAATTTTGCCAAATGTTGGTTATTTGTTTGCTGACGTCAGGAATATATGGTATACAGCAGTATATGGTTTCGTGGTTTTTTTATTCGTGAGCTGTATTTACTTTAGTTGGTTGATTTTGCTTTCTGTCTAGGTGTGTGCGTATAATGTTTTCTACGGTTTGTGGAGGAAACTTATTCATGTTGATGAAGTATTGTTTTATTTTGTCTCCTTCATCGTTAATTTTATTTGGTGAGCATAGTTTTATGGCTGTGTTTATTTGGTTTCTTAGTATGTTGAGATTTTGTTTTGTTTCATGTGCTGAGTCCCAAGGAATGTATAGTCCAGTATGGGTGATTTTTCGGTGGATTTCTGTTTTGCATTGTGTGTCAGTTCTTGTAATTTTGAGGTTAAGAAATGATATTTGATTGCTTTCTTCCTGTTCACATGTGAAGTTAATGTTGGGATGTATAGAGTTAACGTGATTGAAAAATTAAGGAAATGTTCTGTAGATTTGAATCCCGCAACCGTGTCATCTACATATCTGTACCAGTATAGTGGTGGATGTAATGCTGTGTTAATTGCTTGTGTTTCAACTTGTGTCATAAAAATATTGGCTAGAACTGGTGATACTGGGTTGCCCATGCTTAGGCCATTTGTTTGTATATAGTTTTGGTTGTTGAACATGAAGTTTGTCTTTATCGTGGTGAATTCTATGAGGGTTGCTAACTGGTTACTGGGAATTTCTATAGTTGGGTTAGGGTCTCGGATATAGAGTTCTAAGGCTATCTTGCAGGCTTCAGTGGTTGGAACTTCTGTAAAGAGGGATATAATATCGAAACTGGCCATTAAGGCTTTATGATTAAGTTGATTTAGATTAGACTTGAAATTAAAAGAGTCTTTGATGAATGAGCTGACTGATGTTACATATTTGGAGAATGCCCATGCTATGTATTTACCAAGATTGTAATTAAACGATTCATATGTGGACATTATTGGTCGTAATGGACAATCTGGTTTATGAGGTTTGGGGATGCCGTATATTTGCGGTGTGCGTGAGTCGGTTTTACGTAGGTAGGAATAAAGTGTTTGTGAAATTGTGTTGGCTTTTTTCATTTGTAGTAGTAATTTGTTCAGTTTCGACACACAGTTACACAACCACTTTCAAACATGTGGTCAGCTTCCGGTCAGTTACCTCTTTCTTTGTGAACCTGACGATGACCGAAGAAGGTCGAAACGTTGTTCGCTCTTCTATGTAAAATATTTTCTCAACCCAATCGAGCCGTTTTTGCATATAAATTTCTCAACAAGTGGGTTTCTCGACATCACTGATTATTAAATGCAATTTTTGTTTTTGTTTATTGTTAAACACAACTGTACTGTGACCACCATTAGATAGGCACACAACGATATTTAAGGGCATTTTTTTATTCATGGTGAACATACTATGTGTTTTGACAGAACATTGGCCTGTCTTCTTCGCCTTTACCTGAAAAAGACATGTTCTAGTCATGTGCAAAAAAACAAAAACATGTTAGTCTGATTCTTAAATCCCAATCAAATACACACGTAACACACTAGAGTGACCCTCAATCATGTGCAAAAGTAACATGCTAAGTTATTGTTGATCTTTAAACCTTATTATAATGCATTCTTCCTATAAACATGTGTGCTTGTGTAAACCTCACAATAATGTACTTCTAACATTTCTACACATTTTCATTTATGTTTCTATACGCTACCTTTATTAGGTTTTACACACACCTACTTAGTGTAAATAGAGAGAGAAATTATAAAAAAGAAAAAAAAACAAACGTTATCAGATAGTGTGTGTGTGCTGTTACAAAATAATAATGCGACAACATTAATATGCTGCCATGTTCCACCGTCGCGCAACAAAAAAAAATCATATTTCAAGATAGGATATTCCGTTACAAGGGCGGTGCCCGTTTCTATAAAGTTCACATTAATGATCACTTCTGTTGTCTAACGGACAAAAAACAAACAGACGACCTCATTAATTTAGCTTAATAAGACTTCTCAAAACATTTTTAATGTCACAGGCAACTTGCTGCTTGGTCAAGTACGCTAGATACAGTATAGATGGAAACAGTCGGATTTGGCGCCAAATATCAAAGTGGATTAACACTCCCTACAGTCGGCAGTACACAAAATACTCTCAGATCAGTTTGGATGATATACACGCACCATTAAATTTATTCCAACAATTATTACCTGACGTTCATACACAGAAGCAAGTACGATAAGTAATGTATGTTTTAATACTAATAATTTTCTGCTGTGTAATTTCATCCTCATTGGTTGATTCCGTTCTTTCAATGGTTTGCAAAGTTGATTTAATTTGTTGATGGTATTGATACTAGATCTAAATACAGAGCCCTAAAAATGATTTTATTTGTATTTTTAACATGACAGTATCTAACATGGCTCTGGACACATTCATATTAAATATTCGTTGAATACTTGTTTCTAATGTTTCGTAAATTGTTCTGAAAATTCGCTATTTTTCTTTTCTTTCTCTGTTTGCTTAACTTGCTTTTCAAAAAATACCTTTTCTAGATCATCTGAGTAACATTTTAATTATTTTCAAAAACTTTCCAAGTGGTAGACCAAATAAAATATTTCAGAATTATACGACTACAACATTGAAAAAAACTGCATTCATGTTAGGTTTATCACTCAAAGAATGACCGAAGGATGTCTGCAGATGATATCTTCAATTTTTATTTTGGTGGTAACTTTTAAGGTCACAGAGGTCAAACAGAATTTCAATCATTCTTAGAGGTGCAGAAACCCTCATAAATTGCATTGTCATAAATTTATGATTTAATTTCTATTAACAATATCTTGCATAATATATTAAGTTTCTTTGAAACCATTTCAAAGTTCTGTTGGTTAGAAAACTAACTTAGTAAAGAAGCTGAAATGATTTCACTACCTTCAACGTGACTATACCCAGCTGATATCTTCTTTCTTTTTAATCCTTACAGCATACAAACTGACTACAGCATCTGATATATGTTCACCTCTAACTTAGAGAATACAAAATTAACACTGACCACTTACACCATACAAGCTGTATACTGAAGATAGCATGCTTTCCCTGTCCACTTACAGCACACAATATCACTACAGAAGCTGACATAATTTCACTGTTCACTTACAACACACAGAATAACTACACAGGGCAACCTAAAGAATATGACTCTGGAAGATAAAATGGAAGTTACACCTAAGAATGCTTCTTTGGAAAGAGCAAGAAAGAGTCAGTCATTCAAACAATAATGGAAATGTAGATCCAATGATGCAGAGATGATTGCTGACTGACTAGCAGTCTCAGCTAAAATTTTGTAAGTGTAAGAAGCACCCATAAAAACATCATCTGAAAAGAAGGGTGCCAGATCAACGTCCCTGAGATGAGACCGTAGGATATGGAAACCCAAAAGGTAAGACAACCCAACTAAACAAATTCCAGACACAAATAAGCCAAGCTAACTGGGGCACTACAGAAGGTGAGATCAGAATCAAGATGGAGAAGAGATAAGTGTGATTATCTCCAACAAAGTTGTTGAAGTCACGATACAGAGCTTCTGAAAGAATTAGTATAGATAAACAGCAAAATAGTAGAGTTAAGAATAAGAATGTAAATAGAGGGAAGTAGGAGAAGGGAAGATACTCAAGTTAGAAGAAGGAACTTAAGAGACTGTAGCCTTAAGATATTAGAGCAATCTCCACTACATGCTATAAAATTTGATATATGAAGTCAAGGAAAACAAGACATCTGGAAGTCATTGCACATCTGAGACAGAAATGTCGTCCTGAGCATGAATATCAATAGATAGGGAAAAAAGAATTGTAGCAGGAGTCTCATGGAGATAGGTAGCCTAATAACCTTCATTTCTGCTTCTCCTCTTCTTGATGGGGAACAAGTAACCCCACATTTGTCTTTTTCTGCTTTGATTGCTCAGGTAGGTGATGGGAATAATTTGTCAAAGTCATAAAAAAACAACAACTAAAGAACAAGAGCAGAAAGATGAGAATCCTGGATCTGAGATGAAGATAAGATGGACTTAACTACCAGGTGCACAAAAATGGTATCAACATTAACCATAAGTGTCTCCAGTTGCTACTGAAATACAACTCCTGCTGTGGAATGTCAGGATCTCAGAAGGTATCAAAAATGTGGATATAAAAATTATTTTTGGAATGACATCCACAAAACCAATATTTGATTTCTTTGTCATAATATAAAGTAAAAATACTTAAGTATAAAACAAGAATATTTATATAAGGTTGAAATGAAAGCTGACAAGTAACAAATGCAATACAAACATAGCATAACATTTTTAATACTAAGAATTGAACAAGTCTAAAAAAAAACAGAATGAGCTCATGGGGTTTACTGGATTTGGAGGATGTGCTGCCCCTCTAATAGTGGAGGGCTCTTGTCTAATGATGAATACATCATACGCTGGAGCAGTATATGCTAATACATATATAATGGTTGGAGTTCTGTTCAAGATTTGTGGCATGCATAAACTTCTTAGTATTGGTACAAGGTAATAACTCTTTATTCTGCAAAAAGGTGAATACCATTTCTTAAGTCATATTTTCTGAAATAGTTAGTGAAATAGATGTCAATTGACATGTAATTCAGAAAACACAAATTTTGATCTCACATAACTGTTGAAATCTTGAAAATGATCTTTAAGATCAAACTTGAGGATGTTCTCTTTTAACAAACAATACATGAAATTGTTTACTAGAGGACTTTCTGCTGTATGGCTAGTCTATTAAATGAAATAATTTCTCAGTAATTAATTGGTTTATATTAACTTTTTATTCAAACCTAACATCTGTTTCTTTCAAATCATGGACATTTTTTTTCTATAAATATTTATCACACTAAGTCTAAAATTGTGGCATATTTTTACTTAAATAACTAAAAATATTAATCAACCTTATATTTTAGCATTTTGACTGAGATATAAATAAAGCCCACTTTTCCTAACTTTACATATAAAATGTTATTTTCTTCACAACTTTTACAAACATTTCCTTTCAAAAATAATTTATGGGAAATTAAATAAGTTTTACAGTAAAAATAAATAATTTAATAGTTAGCATAAAAGGAAAGGTAGATCAATGACACTGTCCAAGACAAATTATGGATGACCTTGATCCCAGGCAATGGCCCAACCATGGGTCTCCTACTGGTATTGACATCTTGTAGCATAATCTAAGCTAAGTGAAAGAACACTATACACAACACAACCTAAAATATTACTTTTTATTGGTAAGCCGTGGCTCCAAACAGCCCTCTGTCTACCAAGTTTCATTTCTTTGAATTTATATATATGTAAATAAAATAACAAACAACTATATAACACTTGATGTCTTATTCACCACTTACAACACAATAAGTTGTAAAACAGACAATGAAATAAATAAACAAAATTCTTTTCCTAATAGTTTCAAATGTTGGCAAATTAATTTGACACATTTTTTCTATATTTTAACTTTAATTAGAATTTGTTTTCTGGTGATTTTAATTCACTACTTATGTGATACCACAGTGTTATATTAAAGTCCTAAAAAATAATGCAAATAAGAAAATAAATTGTATATCAAAACAATACTTTAGCTGAAAACATACTTCATAAATATAAAGGTATAAAAACAGATTAAAAATGTCATTCAGATTGTTATAAGTTAATAATCAGTTTCATGGTCTGTTAAACATGCATATAAAGGTTTGGTCAGTAGCTCATCTGCAATATTAGTATTGTATATTATTAATATTAACAAAATTTTAACAATGTATTGATTTGGAGAAAGTTTGATAAATACAGGTACAAATGGTGTTACTAGACATATTCATACATACCTGTGCTAGCTGTCCATCTTCACTGAACTGTTTAACCCTTTCCTCAATTTTAGCTCCTCTATTTTCCTTCCCTCTTCCGTGACTTTTCCGTCGAGGAGGAGGTTTTGGTGGCTGGTTTGGTGGCATATCCATATTCTGTGGCCTAGAGATTGGTGAAGATGGTAATTCAACTGGACTACTGACAACATGACAAGGCACTTGAGTTCCCAAAGGTGGTTCACTAACTGCTCTTACAGCACTTAGCATAACAGCTTCTAATATACTTGGACTTGACTGGCTATGGGGAGATTGTAAACTTCCAAGCATTTCAGGAGAACTGGAAGATGCTCTGCTCAGATCTGGTGACATTTTCTCTACTTTCTTTTGATGTTTTCTGCTTCCTCCATCATCAGAGGCAGGGCTTCCTTGATGTTTCACACTGTACATTTGAGGGGACTTCAGTCCTGACAAATTTTCCAAACTTGATGATGATTTATCAAATTCTTCATCACAAATTTTTATCTCCCAGTACTTTTTCTTTAATGTCAAGTACTTAATACCCTGGATTAGAAAAAATTATTTATATTGTTGATACAAATATTCACACATCTTTTTAGTACTATATCCTAAATGCTAATACTTCTTTTTATACAAAACGTAAGGTAAATAAAACACAGAAGCAAATTTGGCCTGTGAAGATCACTACTCTGTCTACTAAATCCAACTAATCAAACAAAATGTAATCCTTCACATTTACAAACATAAATAAAAACACATTTTTATTACAAACACATCAAATCATCATTTAAATTATTCAGTAAGTTTATAACATAAAAATAATTTTGCCAAAGTACAATTCTGCCAGAATAATTAAATATATACCTTAAACAAAACCTTTATCATGCAATTGGTGTACCTACACTAACTACAAATGAAAATTAATTTTATAAACACAATAACAAACAGATGTAATTTAAAACTCTTGAACATTATAGGATATAAAGTTTTATTTACCAAGAAAAGTGTATCACATTGGCATCCATGATATTTTGGTACAATTTTATATTTTGTTAGTTCGAGCCTTGTGTGTTGTTAAGTACAAAGCCACACAATGGGCTGTCTGTGCTGTGCCTAAGATGAGAATTGAAACCTGATTTTCAGGACCATAGTCCTTCCCTTCTGCTTTCTAATGGAAAATATGTGTGTGCCTTCACACCTGTCAAGATTATTTAAGAGTCCACAGAAACAAACACAAGTGAAGGCTCACAGTCATTTTAATATAACACAGCCACATAGACAAATGTAAATAATAAGTTTTAAATCTAAAGATGAATGAAATATTTATTATTTGTCATATTATAAATATTTCTTATTGTTTCAAGACATACGGCTCATCCTCAAGAAAACACTTTAAAACACTACAGCTTAAAAGAAGGTAACAGAAGTTTATTCACTTGGTAAAACAGCTGGAATACTTGTCTTATATCTTAGGTTACTTTATGTATTAACAATTCTGTCTAGAATTTCAGCAATGTTGAGCTGGTAATGGAGTAATTTGTAAAATGAATTAAAGTTCATTTGTTTATTTCCATTGGGACCACTAAGCCTCCTGAAGTCAATGCATTAAATATGGAAATGCCAGGGGAAATTATTTTTATGTTCAATCTCTAAATGTATCAACAATAATTTACTCTCACATTTTATGCAGAATACCAGTGTCATCAACTTTTAGATTATTATTTTAAAAAAAAACTATCAAAACAGTGTTTTAAGAGATCATGCTTCAGTGATGAGCATCTCTGTTTGTTAAAGGCAAATGTTCATATCTTGAAACACAGAACTTGTAGGTCCTACAAAGAAAACTTAAGTGGTTTTAAACAAACACATTTCACAAGAATAACTGAAAATATGAAAGTATTACATAATGTAACAGGTAACAATATTTAAAATGAACAAAGCCTATACAACATCTACAAAACCAAAAATTCATCTTACCTCAATTAGTTTGACTGTGGCCAAAGTGTTAACATAATCCTTAAACTGGTTTCTTGCTTCAACTGAACCAGAAAAAAAATCTTATTATGTGCATTATTTCACCACATCCAAAGTTGAAGAAGTTTTGTAACTATTAAAGAATGTTGATATCATAAAGAAAAACATAATTCAGTTTTAGTAAGTTAATCAATAATAATTTATACTTTTTTGTTTTTTTTCCTAACAGTATTCTACATCCTAATTTCAATTACAAAAGAATATATATATATATATTCTGTTACATTAATCAAAGCAAAATTCTATGGTATCACTCAACCAAATAACAAACCACAGTAAATTTTGTGCAAATTGCTTGTTAATCTATAGTTTGAATGGCCAAAGTATTGTCAAATTAGATGGGCAAATTTAACTGTTTTTGTATACAAGTAGGAGGATTGACTGTTGAAGACTTTACCTATAGAACAATTAATATTTTTGGGAAAGTTTTAGATACTAAAATTTTATGGACTTTATCTACTTAAAGTGTACAAGTTGATGGAGTTTTAGTCTCTTGGCTGAAGCCTTCACCAGGTCAAGTGTAACAACTACAGCAAAAGTATTTTAATTTAAATTTTCTTATAAATCACCTGAGGCATGGAGACGAAAACTTATGCCATTCCTTCACTACAATCTAGACATTTACATCTCAAACAATAGCTCTTATCAACTGACAGTGCACCATCATTTGATTTTAAATCAAATTATCTTATCATACCAAACTATATAATCACAATGTTATCACAGAGTACATAATGATAAATAAAACTTAAGCCTAAACTACACCACAGCTGTTTGTTAATATGTCAAAGGAAATGGGAAACATATTACAAATAAACTACACTGTTTGTAACAACATGAATTGCTGTTGACCTCATAACCTGAATACAGAAGAACACAAACAAGAAAAATACTTGCAAGTTGTAGTGTTTCATTACATGTTAAAAAAATGGTCTTACATTCATTTTCTGGTATACTTAATCTCTAAGAAACCTTACGAGTTTTAGCTTTAACATACTGCTCTTGTCTGTTTCCAGAGTGAAACAACGTTTGCTTCCTATACTGTTGCCTTCTTAAACCTCAAGAAGTATAAGAGTCAAAGTTACCCAGAAGCATCCCATTAAAACCAAAACTCTACTGTGTGTACACTGCTCAAATTACCCTCAAAACAATTAACAAAGGCTGTGTTTAGTTAAAGTGGCTAAGAAAGAATGTTTATTACACAGTATCTATGCATTTAAGTTAAGTACAGTATCAAGGAAGAAAGTAAAGGTAAATTACCTTATACTGTGCTTCTTGAATTCTTGTTTCTTTTATGGTAAGCAAAAACAAACAAACAACAAAAATAAGAAGTATAAAAAATTAGAACAAAAAAAGTGCAAAAACAATTAATGCCCAGAGTCATTCAGACAACAAATTATTTTACTGAATACTCTCAGATTATTCTACTGCTTCCACAGATTGACAAGAAATGCACATTGACTGTTAAACTATCTCCATACGCGTGGAAGATAAGCTGACTAGTTGAATTAATTACATGGAAGAAACTGGAGGGTTGTTATAGCTGAAGTTCAGTAAAAAATTATAAATGTGGTATCAAGACTCGGTGTTACGACCTTTTCTCTTTTTGATTTACGCTGATGACACAAATGAAGAAATGGTGAATAAACTGCTAAACCTACTGACTATATTAACATCTGGTGTTGCTGACTATGAGAAAGATGCTTCACAAAATGATTTAGACTATTTGAAGAGTTGAGAAAATAAATGACAGACAGCTTTCAATTATACTACATGCAATATAATGTATGTGCATTGTAATTTAAATCATATATATATATACAACTGATGAAAATAACCTTAAAAATTAAGAAAGAAATTATCTTATTATCTTTATTGATTGGTTTCTTAAGCCTTTCAGGTAATACATTGTTGCAAGTGGTAGGACAAATAGGATTTTAGCTTGTATTCACAGAAATATTGAATACAAGTGTAAAGAGAATATAATTTCATCATACAGGTTACTGGTTAGACCTCATATGGAATAGTGTTCAGTCTTGGACTTCTTACCTTAGGAAGAATATTAAATTTTTAAAAATGGATACCTAAGACTGAAATGTCATACAAGGACAAGTCAAGATGTTAGAATATGATTGACATTATAAACTTTATTAAGCGAACCAATAGTGCTCTTACATCATTGTTATTCATACTTAATGATGAAAATGAGGAGTTATCTTCAGTTAAACATATAATTTATTTTCCCAAATGGTTGGCCCTTGGAATGTACTCTCTTTGGATGTGGTACATGTAGTAAATTTAAGAGAAGACTTGATAAACACTTAACTGATAAGGGATGGTTTGAGTGTTTACTTAGGGTTTTTGTTTTGTTTACTACACTGGGCAGCCTAGAAGGATCAACAGATTTCTTTTCCCAAATTTTACATTTTGGTTTCCTATTCTTTCCAGAATTTAATAGAAAGTTATATTGAAGTTCACTCTATGTAAATTTAAGTAATTAGCTAATTTAATTATTGATTGTTGTCAACAAAAGTGGCCTGTACACCAATCAAAAGTATGACTTATCACATGGTGCTTACCAAAACAGATAAGCCAATATCATTGCTTGTTTCCAAATATTTTTCAATGCAAAACTTGTTTTCATCTTTTGTTTTATAAACAATAACATCAATGGGGAAACTATATGTAGTTATATCACTACAAGCTATGAATGAAATACAAAGGAAAAAATTATAAGTTATCCTATAAAACAAAAAAGCAAATTCAGTTAAAAATAGTTTTTGTTACGTATATAAATTAGGAAGAACTACAATATCTCTAATGAATGGAAAGTAAATTTAACAATCTTTACAGAAAATGATAATTACCTAGCATGTACAATGAAAGCCACAAAATTATATTTAACTTCACTAAAGCTAGGCATTGCACATATCTTGAAAAGAAAAAAAAAAACCCCTTAATGTTTTCTATACACAAATGTACAAACTAACATTGCTGCAGTGAATGAAAAAATTTAAAAATAGAGACTGACAAGTCTTCTAAAATAGCTGTTGACAAAATAGCTATAAATTCTTTGTGGACTTTATTATAGATTTTATTGTGATTAAATCTTAATTTAGAATAAAACATCTTCATACATTATTCCACATTAAGTTTCTTTTTCTGTTATTTTAACTTCCATCACAAAGCATCTTTAACAAAACTCATATTTCTTTAAATTCAGAAACAGAAGAAACTTAACCATTTCTTTATACATTCTAACAATGATTCTACAGACTAGGTTAAAGTTCATTAAAATAGTTTCTTTACAATTATCTTATACCATTATACATTGTTAGTGAAATACTAAAGAAAAATATCCCATATTAATGACACATATGTACATCTTTATTTTAAGATCTGCAATGAATCTTCATAACCATTTTAATGTTAGTAGGCAATAAAACCAATTATAGAAGCAAAAATCAAATTAAAGTGCAGCTTATACAATACTATACAACAACATTTAAGTTTATTCTATTAAATTACACAGAAGGTCTAAATTTGGGATTTTCAAATTTTTTAAAAATATACTGTTAAAATGACAATAATAATAATGCAGAAAAAAATTTAGCACCTATGTATTCTAGGTCAATTACTCTGAATTAAAGGCCATGTATAGCTGAGAACATCATTTAGTGAACTGGTATAACCAGTCATGCTTGTAGTATCAGCAAAAACACAGTGACTGTTAAGGTTTATTTACACACCTATAGCTGTAGTGTGACGTGCAACAAAGCTCTTAGGGAACCTTACTTTGAGAATGTTAAGTTTAAACAAAAAATAAAATAGTTCTAAACACTGGCCCACGTTATACCATTTGAATAATAAAATAAGTATTGGAAAAACTTTTGGATCAGTCACAACATCTATAAATCATGTACATACATTTTCCATATTAGGCTTGTAAGTTCACTTAAGATTACTGCATAGCTGACAAATAAATTATATGTTCATAAGAATGTTCAGAGAGAAAATGTGCATTTACTTTACATCATCATAGAGTTTTGATGGGGAAAAAAGTAAAATATCCCACTTTAATAGGACATGTATGTAAATTTTTGGTACATAAAATTTATATGTTATCCACATACGTTTACAAGTTGACTTCAGGTTACTATATACACCAGAAACCAAAATCAGTAATATAGTAAATGCATATTATTAATACATCAGAACTTCCTTTAAAATAATAAAAGATGAAAATAATATTTCAGATGAAAAAAACCAAGTACACATATTAAAGTATATTATGCAAGGCTGTAATGTAATCACCATTATACTAAAGACCTCCATCAATATGAGGGTGGCACATCCTAACTGTACAATAATTCAATACATGCAACTGTAAAATCAAAAAACGATTCTAACACTTTTTCATATCAGATTTTGATCCCATTGTTATTACATTATTTCATAAGGGTTTTTAAGAATTTTCTACAATCTTCATAAATTAGCTGATCGACAGAAATGTTACTGTGATGGTGAAATGTGCAATCATTGGATGTGAACATTATCATGTGAATGATGACTCATCTTTTCCTTGGCACTGCTTGTATTTAGATGTATTTCTGTCTTTAAAAATTACTAATACTTTTGTGCTTATTATGCTGAACTTTTACCATTTGTAGTGCAATATTTCTTTCCTTATGTTAAAGTAACGTATCAAGTTTTAAATTTTTCAATCAGAACTTTGATTTGAATTACCTTCACTAAATTGTTTAAAATCTAATTTGTCTTCTTAGGACACATGTCCACACTATTCACTGTTCATGTTGATGTTTTTTTTTGCAGTATTAAAGTTCTATTGTTTTACACAATATATATATTCTATATCCAGTGCTCTTCAAGGTCATCATTAGATTTCCACAGTTTACAACAGAGTCAAATCTCTCATGCCAAGATGGCACATAAGATCTGGTGCTGAATTCTGACTTAATTGGCTTAAGTAGACAAGAACTGTCACACTACCCCTGGACAAGATGCCAGAGCACTGCAGGTTAAACACCCAGCTAACATTGGTACCTAACATACAGCTGGATAGATTGAAACAATTACAGTAGATTATCTTGTTCCAGAACACAACAGAATGATATAAATCAGCCTCAAATTTACAACCAATCTGACTGTGAGTCCAAAGTAAAAATCCAAAGAGAAATGCTGCTCTCCACCATTAACACACCAGTCTTGTCTTATTTAAAAAAAACAACCATTAGAAGATCACTTTTATGGATCACATTTATGTTTCCACATTTCTGACATGTCCTGTTAAACATTCCTTAGCAAAAGTCATCTAATATTGTGATATTAACTGGAAGCACTCTGGTGGTCATTGATATTACTACTATTATGCACCAGATGTTTAGTTATGTAATGACACCTTGTTCCAGGATTTCTGACCTTCTGCTTCTCCTACTTCAACTGATCTTATTTACCATTATAGTTTCCATGTCTACTTTTTACAATTCCCTCTTCCCAATTCCCAATGAGGATCAGATAGCACCACCTTCATCCTTCACTGACTGAATTCCACAGGTTTGTATCTCGTTTCCTCTCTTTTCAGGTATTTTTAACTGAATCTCAAGTTCCCTTGTTGCACGAGTCTCCATCACTTGAATCTTCTACTGACTTCCTTATTACTTTCCAAGCTTCACCTTCATTTAGAAGCACTCCATCAAGACTGTCAGCTTTAACATGGCAACTTGCACAAACTTTTTTCTACCTTATCCCCAACTGTATTCCATTTTACCCAAATTAACTTGGTTTCTTTGTTTCTGTAACATATTTTATCAGGTTGATTTACCTTTTGACACCTGCCTCCTTCATTCACTCAAGGGCCTCTGTTTTACACTAATTTTTGTTTGTATGTATGTTTGTCTTATATTTTGGTATCATGAGTTGGTGCAGTTCATTAGCAATCATCGCTGTTGACTTTGGTTTCTTGCCTTTTGAATTTGCAGGTTCCACCATGTGTAACCTAATAATTGTCTCTTCTCCTGTTCCTTATCCCATTGTTACTATCTAAAGGTCTTCTACTTTGTAAGTTTCCATCATGGTTCATAGTGGTGAATTGTTTCTAGAGCCACTTTTTGGCTCCAATCTGGTGGAAGCTCTGCTCTCTTATTATGTACACCTGTGACTCCTTTTTCTACAACCTACAGAGTTACTAATGGCTTTTTCAGGTTTTTATTTCTCACCTTATATTCTCCATTTCACCAGTTTCAAAAACTGTAGGACAGTTCTTCAACTCCACCATGAACTTCTACTCTTATCTAGTTATCATTCAATAAAGATAGGAAGAGAGGTTGTCAGCCAGTCAAACATTCAAACCAACTGTTTTCTCTCAGTTCCCACTAAATGTTTTTCTCACTCTTGCTTTGGATACTTTCCCCAGTAGGAAATGACCTAGACTTCAAACCTTTTGTTTCCTTGAAAAAATGTTAAATATTCAGTTCTTAGCTCTTCTATTTTGAGGTGGTTATATTTCGCTTTTTTTTTTAATATATACATATATTAGGTCTATTGTGTTTTTGTTTAATAGTACATTAGTGATAGCTATTGTTCCACTATTCTACACATGTATGACCTCCAGGTGTCCCTTTCTAATATAACTTCATCTACGGCAACCTCGTTCTCATTTGTGAATCATCTAGTTTAAAGTGGTTAATTTGATACAACAATTTGGTCTTGACCTCTACCTTGTATCCCATTCTCTTGAGGGATCTTCTCACTTATTTTGTGTTGCAGTCTCAGCATAATTCTTTGTCTTTAACATGTGGAACTTTTGATAATAACATTTTTAAGTATCCTTCATTACTTGCCTGAGAGGATTTGGCTCTTCTGGAGAATCTCCCTTGTTTCTCTTTGATGTGCTTAAATATGTCCCATTACGACCTGCCACTATAGGTATACCCAGAAATCAACTGTCTTCTTTTCCTCTCTCACTGTCATGTTGGCTTACTTCATCCCATGCAATCCTGGACATCCTCCTCCCACCCCCCACCTTGACTGGGCTTTCATTTCTCTGGATTACCTTGTGGCTAAGCAGTAAACCTTTGGCCTTATTTTGTTCAGGTATGTGAATTTTCACATTTATTGTTTTGCGTTTACCCTAAAAATACACTTTTTTTACAGATGTCTTGGTTCAGTCTTTAAACTGATGAAAAAAGGTCCACATTTTGAAAATTCTCTGGTTATAATTTTTGCATTTGATTTTTTCAGCCTACATTTTTCCTAAAGTTATGAATAAATTAAAGTAATGGTGTGAATTTAGTGTTTTTAAATTTTCAGAAAGCATTAAAAAATGCCACATAAAAAAGGCTTGCTAAATATCATTTGTACTGGGGATAGGTTGTCTCAGGGTTTAGAAGAGTGCATTACCCAAGATGAAAAGATTGTTGTTTAGGGACAATTTAAGATCTCTGATATTGTTTTCTCTTGAAAAAACAAGAGTTATAGAGGATCTAAATGAAGTGTTTAAGATTGTTAAGGAAACTAATAGCATTTAAGTATCCTCTTTTTATATATATATTTTTTTCTTTTAGGGTTAATGGTGATAATGGTAGGACTAAAACACACAAATATAAAGTATAATAGAAAAGGAGTCTTCTTCAACTACTATTCTACTAAAGATGTTAGCCTATGAAATAGGTTCCCTTCAGATATGGTGTACATAGTAGATTTAAAAGGGAGCTTATGAAAAGGTTTGATATAAAATGATGGGGACTTGGTTTATTTTTAGAATAAATAAATCTTCATCCAAACATATTTCATTTATATTTAATCAAAATAAAACTTTTATGTTAAGGCCTATGTCATAACAGGAAGAAACAGAGAGGAATAATGAGTTTTCTTTTCTCACAGGTAATAATTATGGAATGTTTGTTTGAAATCTCCCAATTTACTTGCTTCACTTTTCACAATCAGGGTTTCTCACAACAACAACTACATTGATTATTCATGTTGACACTGGGTATGATCTTAATAAACACAATAACTTTTACAATAGCTTAATAGCAGTGCATATAATAATATTATATAGGCTTACTTTTTGTGGCTCACACAAATGTTCAAATATTTAATGTTAAATTCTACTTGACACCCTATTAAGCCTTTAAATTTTCAATTTAGTCATGCAACTTCAAGAACCACATACCATTTACAAAATATCATGAGTTATATAATTCAATGAACACTATAGTTCTTACTTATTAATTATAATGCTTTTAATAATGTATGACAATAAGCTTAACATTACTGAGGGTAACAAATAAGATGCTAATAATTTATATTATATAATAGTACTATATAGTAACAATACTTTATTTAAGTTTTTGTTCTTTTGAGGGTGAACCAAAAATTATAATTTGTTAAAACAAATGTTATTTATAATTTAGTTGTGAAAACATAATATTTACACTCGTTACAGAGATAAGTTAAACTACTGTAGATCTACCTACTCACCTTGCTTCTCTGGATCACCATTTAAAAAGAATTTCTTGAAATGTCTCACTAAATCTTGATTTTTCACTTTTCCGCCTGCGCTTATAAAATATTGTCTAACATCCTCAATAGTTAATTCCTTAAAATCCTCCATTTTGAATGAAATTAAATGGTGCCTTTAAGATTATTTACAGAGGGCGCTTTAAAAATATTGAAACTTCAAGAATAAACACCCAAACGCAATTTAAAACTCATGTAAAACAATTTGTGCTTTTTTAACTTCTATCCGCTCATGACTACTATACAGGCTTATGATACCTGCAATGAGAGAAGCAATGTTTAGTTTTGTGCTAAATAACAACAAGCCCTAGGCAATTTTTTTTCATTTTCTAAAATGTAATCATCAAGAAAATATAAGTAGAATTATGACTAAGCCCAAACGTACCACCCTTAATTAATTTAATGAAGTTATTTATAAACATTTGCGATAAGTATTGATTTTTTACCTTTTTTCACGAGTTTAGGTGTAGTTAGATTATGTCAATGTGCTTTTTCAATTTTATTATTGTAATCAAATGTTTAATAAATTTTATACCATTACTTTTGGACCTAACGATAACTATATTGGGCAATTAAAAAGTGGTGATATATATATTTTTGTACATATGGTGTTTTGAATTGTCTTTTACTAACTATAGTGAAAATATATTTATATAGCCTTTGAAATTTTGTAGCATTAATTTATTAGTCTGAATTATTTAACAGACGCGAGTTTGCTTAATAACAATAAATATAAAACCCAATCTATTATCCGATTCACAACTTGTAACACAACTATAGCAGTTTAAGGTGATCCTCTACGTGTGAGAAACTTTGGCAAGGGTAAATCAAATGAATAAGATTAGGCTTCTTTTATTACTGGACTGTATATAATGAGCGGTGAACTTCCTCGAACTCGGCATAATTCAGTAACAAGTGGTGAATCGATCATACTGTGGGCTTCATAGTTATTGAAGTTTTGGTTTCATTGAGAGCCAAAGCTCTGAGCTACTTATGCCGTCGAAAATTAATTGTTGAACATTTCAAGTATGTTAAGAGCTAGCTGCTAAACAATAACATACGGTAAATTTATATTCTTATTGAGTTACGTAACATTTTGAAATGTGAATGATAGTTTGATTAATTCCTCACATGTTAGTATAGAACATTCAGCTTACGAAATAAGATTTTGCATCAACTTTATTTATGTCTCTTCTTCCATCATTTTAAAAGTGAATGTTGAACTTTGCTTGCGTGTGCAGCTTTTCGAACGGGAAACATACGAACGTTTAAATAGGTACCACGGTTTGCAGTAAATATATAAGAATGTGTTCTTTTAGGACTGCGGAAACTTACCCTACCAAACTACCATTATTTAGCTGACTCCAAGTTATAACAAGGTGATAAGATGTTTCCAAGATAACGATATGACAAAATTATCGTACATTGTGAACACTTTTTGTGTTAGTGATCGTAAAAGGGTTACATTTATCGTACAAATGCGATCATTATCGTATATTTGACAACACTGTCAGTAATATGTGAATGGAAGTAAATACCGTAAACACTAAATAATTTGTTTCCATCATAAAGAAGCGCTTTTTTATTAGTTATTTTTTACTGTCCTGTTGCGAAACGATGGTTCCTACTAATTTAATATAATAAAATATGCTTATTATTTAGATTCAAGAATTTAACTAAAATATCGAAAAACACTGTTCAGCCGAAGCGTTTTCTTGTACGATGCAAATACTAGATGTATTTATTTCTCATAATGAGATAACTAACTAACATAAAAAAAACATAACTCATATATATTATTAATTTTCGTGAGTTGAAATTTTAACCAATTCATACCCCAGCGCCTGAAGTAATAAAATCACTGGGCTTGTGTATGAATATATAACAGTACTATCTGTATGTATATTTAACTATTTCGCAGGGTGGATAGATCTTTACCAAAATTGGTATATGGAAGTTCATTATGTTCAAGGGTACATGTAGATTTTGCGTTTTGTGGCATCTGTGGGCGTTTTTTAACTATCACTCCACCTCTTCTTGATGAACCTACACTAACTTTGGTATGGAGGTTTGATGGACTCATGCGGTGATACATTTTGTGTTTTGTGGCATCTGTGGGCGTTTTTTAACTATCACTCCACCTCTTCTTGATGAACCTACACTAACTTTGGTATGGAGGTTTGATGGACTCATGCGGTGATACATTTTGTGTTTTGTGGCATCTGTGGGCGTTTTTTAACTATCACTCCACCTCTTCTTGATGAACCTACACTAACTTTGGTATGGAGGTTTGATGGACTCATGCGGTGATACATTTTGTGTTTTGTGGCATCTGTGGGCGTTTTTTAACTATCACTCCACCTCTTCTTGATGAACCTACACTAACTTTGGTATGGAGGTTTGATGGACTCATGCGGTGATACATTTTGTGTTTTGCTTCTTTTTTTCAATTACTTACAAGGGAAGCAACTTTTCATACTCTAAGGTAAGATTTCATTGATCGTAAATTTACGTAACTTCCATCCTTTGCTTGTATGTATATACACATGATATAAAAACACTTAAATATTACTCTTCTTTATAAACTTATTCGATAATTTTCGTGATTTCAAAGTTTACTCTTCATGATGTAATTTTCTGTAACAAAAATATTTGAATAATATTTTTCAACTAAACTTAAATAAACTGAATTAAATACATAGATTTTCCAAATGCACAAGGTTTATCCAATGTATTTTCGTTTTTATAAACCTCACTCTAATTACACTTACTCCAATTTTACACGACTTACGTGTATTACAAACCGTGTATATATATATATATATACACATACACTTTCCAGTGGCACAGTGGTATGTTTACAGACTTACAACGCGAAAAACCAGTTTTAAATACCTGTGGCGGGCAAAGCACAGATAGCCCATTCTGTAGTTTGCGCTTAACTACAAACAAACAGTAACTTTACACAACGACTGCTATTGTGGCCGTCTTTCATTTTACTGTTTAGAGTGCAGTCAAAATAAAGAATGAACTACTGCTGTAGGAAAATAATCTTTTATGCTCTATATTACATGTCCAAAAAAACGAAAACATAAGCATACGGTTCTTCTGGGATTTAATATTTTCTCAAAATACATTCTTTAAATCAAAATATTTGCTGGTATGTAGTGAAACTTTATGGGACATCGAAAACTGAATTTATGTAAATATATCGTTAATCTTAAATTAATCTGTTTCAGCGACATAGAATTCACCACTATTTACACATTCTAATAAAACATATATTACGTTCTTATAATTGCAATTAAATGAGTTGTGTGTCTTTATTGTTCTCGAGTTTTCGTGTAACCAAAATTACATAAATCACAGCTCTTCTGTCACAATGTTTATTTAATAATATATTCATATTTTTACGTTGTCTTCTTAATAAAATCATTTTTTTATTTTTGAAAACATCTTCCAGTTTCTTATCAACTATTTGTTTCAATTGTGTATCAACCAATGAATTATCAATATGTCTTTATGAGCAATGAGTCATTACATTAGATATAAAAATCTCTTCAGGTTTACTAATTTCTCGGTTTAAATGTTTCTTATTTAAAAAGTTATTTCTAGCAATTTAAAAACCTTTTAATATAGCTGAACTCAGAATTTTCTTAGTTCTTATACTCTTTTAATTCTAGTTTTCTCAATAGAAACTAAAACGATATGATCTACTTGTAAGATCTGCAGGAACATTTAATTCTATATATCTGGAATGATTACTAAAAATGATCTACATATTAACAGAAGTTTATGAGTCTATAAAAACACATCAGTTACAGTCTCCTTTTCTTGCGAAGTATTGCTAAGACATCTATCTATAAAGGAAAATACTTTATTATTTCCTTCAAAGGTAAACTTAATCTCTAAAAACAATCGTCTAAACATCTTATCGTATATAAATGTTTTATGTGAATTACAAAATTATCTTTAAATTATTGTGTAGAATAATAAATAATTGTGGTTCAAAATATTCTATCGAGATGTTAGTGTAAATTGAACTAACTTTTGTGCTCATTGATGAAGCAGAAATTTGATAAACTTGATGAAACTTTGTAGAATGAAGACGAAAGGAGGAAGACTTTCGAAACGTCGACCTCTACACTTGTGTCTCCACAACAGGCAGTTGCCGTCCGTTCTACGAAGTTTCATCATGGATACTTTACTTAAACAATCTATCAAAGAATTGATAAAACTTGTCCTCATTATTAAAAGAATTAAAGATTATATCTAAAACTTTCAAGATTAAACCTTCATTACACCTTGGACGAATTAATTATTCAAATTTATCAAGGCAATATTCCTTAGTTTTAATTCCATAATCATATTACATCAAAATAAACAAAACATGTTTTTTGTCTAAGATTTTTCATAGTTATTCAACCACTCAAAAATAATTCCTAATAAGACTTGGACTATGATATGAAAAGGTTTTAATAATATGTCTTAAATGTTACTTAAATTTTCAAATTATTTTGAACACTCTAATGACTGGTCTTTTCGAAATATTAAGATATTTTACAATATGAATATATTCACTTTTGTTTCCAACAATAAATCATTAACGTCTTTTCATTTATGGATCTTATAAAGTACATAAAAGTACCCAATTTCGGTATATTCAAGATACAATACTTTTATTTTTGTCTCACCTTTCATTTTTCAACAAAATTACTAAATGTTTCTTTTATTAAAATTATGCAGCTCAGTTTATTTAAACCTCTCATTTTTGGATAGATCTCTATATTATTCAAATTTTTATAAACTGCCTGATTGTAGAATTGTAATAATTACCCATATTTTATCTTTCTTCGTTTTTTGCAATATTAAATTGAAAATTCTTATTTCTTGAGCATTTTCCATTCTTTAAAGTTAATTTATTTTGTTTTTTTTAAGTAACAAAGTATAAATCAGTTTTGACAAATTAACTTTATTTCATGGTCCATTTCTTGAATAGGATAAAACTCTGATTTCTCAGTTATTAGGAACTCATGTTTATTTGAAACTTCATAAAATATTATTTAAGCCTTAATTTTCTATTGAATTTATAAATATCTCTTGCCAGTTTAATTTTATTAGATTTATTTGCTAATAATCATATTCTATTTTCTTGAAAATTATTGTATATTAAATCAACAATTTTAAAAATATTCTGATCTTGTTTGTCTGTATAATTTTTGAAACTCTATCATATTTTTTAAATCATAGATATTTCGTACAACTTCTTTCTCTTTTTCCTTCTATACCTCATATCTTCCATCCTAATGAAGTTTCTTAATATTTTATTTTCCTGTCCTTATATCTTGTGTGACTTTGAATATATTTATATTCTCTAGCAGCACCTCTAGCTCTCTCAACACGGAGTCGGTCTATTTGACCGGCCAAGTGATGTTTTTGGTTTATTTGTTGATTTAATACTACAAGTCTTTAACACAGAGAAAATCTTATTTTTTGTCCATGATTATGTTCAGTAGTTGTTTTAAATAGTCTGTGTGAAAAGAAATGTTCATATTAAAAAAAGTACTTTTTCTTATCTTAAAATTCTCAAACTTCCTTTGTATAATCTCTAAGATCTCCTAAATAAATTTCAAACGTTTCTTTTCAATAAAACTTGATAGTTTATATGTTATTTTTTTAACCTATCTTAAAACGGTATCGGTCAATATGACTGACTTCGTAATCACCAAAAAATAAAAATAAATTACCTTTTCTTCTGTCGTTAATGACTTGTTACAGTAATATGAAACATCATTCGTTTATCCTAATCAGTTCTGAGGTTGTAACAGTACACATCTATTTATAATTAAATTGTACCGTTTTAATGCCCTTTGAACCATGACTAACTACCTGTCTGCACATTTAAAAGTTGTAAACCACTTGAGGAACGTACAAGTTATATTATGCGATCAAATATCATTACTCACGAGCTACTGCAACTAGCACAAGCAGCTCGCGTGTGTGCCTCGTGAAACATTTTTTATTATTTATTATTATTTTATTATTATTTATTGTACTTAATCTACACTTAACTAACCTAAACATATCCTTATTTTTAAATTTTAGTTGATTTTATAATTATACATAAAGAATAAACATGAAAAACAAGTAATAAAATAATATCAAGTTTTCTTTTTTCTTGCTCTCGATTGTCGGGGAGTGTTGACCTTAACCTTTTATATTACTCACTTCTCCTTTTCTACTCTCTTCTTATCAATGAAAACTATTCCAGTATTCTGTTAGTGCTTCAAATGTCTTTATTCCTTATATTTTCATTAAACCAACTACAGATTTTTGGGTCAATTTTCGTGAATTTCTTCTTTTCATTTTCGGTTCTAATTTCTTGTTTGTTTGTTTTGAATTTCGCGCAAAGCTACTCGAGGGCTATCTGCGTTAGCCGTCCCTAATTAGCAGGGTAAGACGAGAGAGAAGGCAGCTAGTCATCACCACCCATCGCCAATTCTTGGGCTACTCTTTTACCAACGATTAGTGGGATTTACCGTTACATTATAACGCTCCAATGGCTGAAAGGGCGACCATGTTTGATATGACGGGATTTGAACCCTTGACCCTCAGATTATAAGTCGAACGCCTTAACCCACCTGGGCATAACAGGCCGATATAAATTAACTTTGTTTAAAATTAACAACACTAAAGTTTATCTAATGTACTTTTCTTTTTAAGTAGAATTTTATTTTCATTATACATTCTCTTGTTATTCTAGAACTGATAATAAGAATAAAACATTTTTTTGATAGTATGATAAGTTTAATTCAAAAATATATTATTATATTTGTCAATGTTTTTAAGTATTGCCAATAAAACATGCATGTTTTGTTATATCTACTTACTTTGTATTATTAGTTATAAATGAGTTACACTCAAACTTTAAGTATCTTTGGATATCAAGTGCACGCAAAGCTCTGATCCTGGAAAACCTCTAGTATAGGGTGATACCGTCTAGACGCCTTGGAATTTGACCTTTGTTCCAAGAAGTTCAGGTTGACCTTTATGTTAAAGCATCAGATACTAGTATGAGACAAAGTTTCAAGAGTGCATATATATATTATGTATTAAAAAAGAGAGAAGAAGAAAAATTTAAAGATGAATTATTTTCATAGAGTTGTATGTTTGTTTTTACTCTTGTGTATTTGATTATGTAAAGTACACTTCAATCTTGCATGTTGTCTTCATCAACTGGACGTTGGATTGTAATGGTTTGTTTTGTTTTGGGTGAGTTTGAATTTCGCGCAAAGCTACACGAGGGCCATTTGCGCCAGCAGTCTCTAATTTTGCAGTGTAAGACTTGACGAAGGCAGCTTGTCATCACCACCCACCGCCAACTCTTGAGCTACCCCTGCGACCCACAGAAATTGTAATGCATTTGGTGAATTTTCGATGAATCTCTAATTAATAAAATAATCAGTGAATATATAAAAGGAAAGAAAAATGAAAATGATATTTAATAACGAAAACTGATCCTAATCTTTTTTAATTCACTTGTTGACTTCCAGCAGTTTAGCGACAACCTTGATTACTTATAACATTAACACTTGGGATTACATCCCCGCACTTGACACAGCACAGGTTCTTCTTTGTATTCGACCACAAAGAAGGTATGTTTTTGAATTTCGCGCAAAGTTTCACGAGGGCTATCTGCGTTAACCGTCCCTAATTTAGCAGTGTAAGACTAGAGGGGGCCCGGCATGGCCAGGTGGATTAAGGCGTTCGACTCGTAATCTGAAGGTTGCGGGTTCGAATCCCCGTCGCATCAAACACGTTCGCTCTCTCAGCCGTGGGGATGTTATAATGTGACGGTCAATCCCACTATTCGTTGGTAAAAGAGTAGTCCAAGAGTTGGCGGTGCGTGGTGATGACTAACTGCCTTCCTTTTAGTCTTACACTGCTAAATTAGGGACGGCTAGTGCAGATAGCCCTCGTGCAGCTTTGCGCGAAATTCAAAAAACAAAACTGGAGGGAAGGCAGCTAGTCATCATCATCCACCGACGACTCTTGGGCTACTCTTTATACAACGAATAGTGGGACTGACCGTAAATTACAAGGCCTCTACGGCTGAAAGGGCTAGTACGTTTAATGTGACGGGGTTTTGAACCCGTGATTCTCGGATTACGAGTCCAGTGCCTTAAGCACTTGGCCGTGCCGGGCATTGCAAAGAAGGAAACAAACTTAAGCTTTATTGTGGATAGAATATTGTTGAATATCCGCTAACAGTTGATGAATTATCTAGATTAGAAATCACATTATTAAGATTGATTACTTATTATTGTTATTTTATAAAACTATCGCCATCTAGTGAGGAATGCCAAAAATCTAAAAAAAAACGAATACTTCTTCAATCTGTACTAGTCTATAACAGTACTATTCTTATTGTCACTTGGTATTTAGATTAATGCATATTAACTGTTTAATACTATCTAATAATTAACATTGCTCTTTTCAGAAGATGTCCTTCACCAATTAAGTATATAAAAAGAGTTTGTTTTCCCTTGTATATTTCTAGTGATCACTGAAGAGTGTTAAATTTATTTATTGTCCCCCAAGTGCTCAAGTGTTGTTGTAAGCTTTAATCAAACCAGTTTAATCTTTTCTGTAACAACAATTTACAGAATTAATAATATCCTCTTAATTATTTTCAAATTAATATAAATATTTTAGTATTCATACTTCCGAATATCTCACCAAGAATGACGATAACTGATTCTTAGCATTAAAACACAACAACTTAGTATATTACTAAATTACCTGAAAATATTAGAAAAAAATGAGGATTGAGGCTTAAAGTATTGAAATCTGAAAGATAAGTTGGTTTGAAATAGTCTGGGCCGTGTGTGGCCTTGTGGTTATTGATTGTGCTCGAGATGTGAACATAAATATTCATGGTTGACGTCCCGTGACTGCAAAAATGTTATCTGTACTAGGTCCATGCAGACGTTCAAATTTCACTATTCAGTGAGACGAGAGAAGCCCAACAGTTGGCGGTGTGTATCGTTGACAAGCTGTGTTCTCTTTTGCCTATTAGTTTAAAATTGGGGACCGCGCTGTGGAGAAAGCCCATTGTGTAGATTTTTGCGAAAAATTTAAATAAGCAAATAATTTATATTGGACTTGTGTTCAATGTTACTTGTGGCAGTTCGTAATTTCTCTCATAACGTGGTTTCTTGTAAGGTCTTAAAATAGGAATCTTCAATTGTGCAAGACGAATTACAAATTTCCTTGCAAATAATCTACAAAGTGTCTAGCTGAAACCTGTTTGATGTTAACCGTTGTGAGGAAATAATAACTTCGTTCTTCCACGAAAACGATTTTATTGGAAGCAATTACACTGCGACTGGACTCCAAGGACACACATTATAAACAAGAGTTTTTATATAGAACTAAAATGTCTTTTTCAGGAGTGGGACAAACTGAGGTCACTGATAGGACAATCACCCCTTCATATATTTATACGTCCAATATTCTACCGCCTGTTATGGTTGATTTGATAATGTACTGGAGTTGTTAATATTCTTTATTACAAATAAGTTACTTAATTTCAACCCACTCCTCTGTTAAATTTTATTCTAATAAACGGAACACTTCAGTGCAAATCAACATTTACCTTCAACTTTATCACACCATCATTCATTCATGCAAGGTTTACTGAAAACTGTAGTAACTTCGGTAAGCAACTATGGACGTATATATTTAGAAACTGCAGTTCAAGGTAATTTCGATTCAAGACAAATATATGTAAGAAGACACGAATCCATTCTATCCTAACAAACTGTTTGTCTTTATTTAAGAGGATTGGAATATTTTCCATAAATTGTGATACGAACGCGTTAGTACCACCGACTTGTTTGTTTGTTTGTTTGTCTTGGAATTTCGCACAAAGCTACTCGAGGGCTATCTGTGCTAGCCGTCCCTAATTTAGCAGTGTAAGACTAGAGGGAAGGCAGCTAGTCATCACCACCCACCGCCAACTCTTGGGCTACTCTTTTACCAACGAATAGTGGGATTGACCATCACATTATAACGCCCCCACGACTGGGAGGGCGAGCATGTTTGGCGCGACTCGGATGCGAACCCGCGCCCCTCAGATTACGAGCGCATGCCTTAACGCGCTCGGCCATGCCAGGCCTAAGTAGCAACGACACCTATGTTTGGAGTACGCTGAAATGATTAGTCCGTTTGTTTTTGAATTTCGTGCAAAGCTACACGAGGGCTATCTCCGGTAACCGTCCCTAATTTAGCAGTGTAAAACTAGAGGGAAGAGACCGGCATGGCCATGTTGATTAAGGCGTTCGACTCGTAATCCGAGGATTACGGGTTCGAATCCCCGTCAAACCAAACATGTTCGCCCTTTCAGCCGTGGGTGCGTTATAATGCGATGGTCAATACCACTATTCGTTGGTAAAAGAGTAGCCAAAAAGTTGGCGGTGGGTGGTGATGACTAGCTGACTTCCCTCTAGTCTCGAGTACACTGCTAAATTAGGGACGGCTAGTGCAGATAGCTCTCGTGTAGCTTTACGCGAAATTCAAACAAACTAATTATGTATCGATTTATGCATTAAATTGTTAATTATTTAAAAAAGTCCCCTGCAAGTACAGTGGTCAGTCTCCGGATTTACAACGTTAAAATTTGGGGCTCGATTTCCCTTAGTGGGCTCAGCAGATAGTCTTGTGTGGCTTTGCTCTAAGAAAACACACACACACACACACACTAGAGGTAAGACAGATAGTCATCACCATCTACCGTCAGCTTTTGGACTACTCTTTTACCAACGAATAATGAAATTGACTTTCAAATTATAACGCCCCCACAGCTGAAAGAGCGAGCATATTTGGTTTGATGTGGATTCGAACCCGCGACCCTCGGATAACGAGTCGAGTGTCTTAACCACCTGACCATGCTGAACGCAATTCGATAGTAACACCATGCATTGGAAAGTTTCAGCTATATATATTTATTAAATAGCTCCATCTGGCCATGCTGGACGTAATTCGATTAGTAACACCATGCATTGCAAAGTTGAAGCTATATATTTATTATATTGCTCCACCTGGCCATGCTGGACGTAATTCGATAGTAACACCATGCATTGGAAAGTTTCAGCTATATATATTTATTAAATAGCTCCACCTGGCCATGCTGGACGTAATTCGATTAGTAACACCATGCATTGGAAAGTTTCAGCTATATATATTTATTAAATAGCTCCACCTGGCCATGCTGGACGTAATTCGATAGTAACACCATGCATTGGAAAGTTTCAGCTATATATATTTATTAAATAGCTCCACCTGGCCATGCTGGACGTAATTCGATTAGTAACACCATGCATTGGAAAGTTTCAGCTATATATATTTATTAAATAGCTCCACCTGGCCATGCTGGACGTAATTCGATTAGTAACACCATGCATTGGAAAGTTTCAGCTATATATATTTATTAAATAGCTCCACCTGGCCATGCTGGACGTAATTCGATTAGTAACACCATGCATTGGAAAGTTTCAGCTATATATATTTATTAAATAGCTCCACCTGGCCATGCCGGGCTACGCAGTGATATATCTGTACAAGAGTTTTTGTTTATTTCTTTTATAGTAAATCATCGAAGCAAACGAAACGAGGTTACAACAAATAAACTTGCATCAGGTGTTATCTCTAAGTGGATGTTAAAGGTTTCATTTATGGTGTGGAACTGCACAAAGACGTTCTTTTTGTGTCGGTAAGATTCTACAGAACCTATAGCAATTATTGTATACAATTTTCATTTCATCAGTGACACCAAGAAATTCGACTCCTGACTTTATGCTATTTTGGACTTAGTTTGTGGATTCTTAACATGATCTTACGGTTAAGGATTTCTGTGGTAAAATAACTGTACTCCCTATGTAATATGGGATTTCATCACTATAAAGTCACCCCTCTGGGTGAAACCTAACCCTATTATAAGAAGCAATATTGAATCTCGAGTCTCCTCTCTATCATTTATCGCGTTGCTTTTTGACGAATCCATGCAGCAATGACATATTATTTGCACACTTAAAAATATGTTCAAATATTATAAACAAATATGTAAGCTTTAACTCTTTATACTTGCGTAATATACTTACTCATGAGTTATCACATTTTCGGAGCGAAAATCTGGGAATATGTTTTCCATGTGGTTTGACACTGTAACAGCTCTGAAACAGTTTACGTTACACTTACATAATATTTACCTATGTCGATACCAGGAGATCCCTGTGAGTCAGGCTCGACATGGCGCTCGACTCGTAAGCTGAGGGTCGCGGGTTCGAATCCCCGTCGCACCAAACATACTCGCCGTTTCAGCCATGGGAGCGTTATAATGTGATAGTCAATCCCATTATTCGTTGGTAAAAGAGTAGCCCAAGAGTTGGCGGTGGGTGGTGATGAGTAGCTAACTTCCCTCTAGTCTTACACTGCTAAATTAGGAACGGCTAGCGCAGATAGCTCTTATGTAGCTTTGTGCGAAATTAAAACCAAACCAATCATTATTGGAATGTCAGTCTTGATTGGCAGAACAAACTGTTTTATGATGTAACAGCTGCACATCTTCGGATTTACAACGCTAAAATATCTGGGGCTCGATTCTCCTCGGTTGACACAGCAGATAGCTTGACATGACTTTTCTATAACAAAGCGCACGTAAAACAAAATTCACGATGGTGGATGAAACTTAAGATTTTCAATTTCCCATGAACACAATCAATTCTACTTAAATTGGAGAAGTATACCCAAGTTAATTTACAATACTGATTAATTTACAACCGAACGGTTTTACTAATACAGTCATTAACAATACATGTGTTACTCACAAATTTTTTCAGTACTGGTATAAAAACAGTTGCTCCTCTAGGGGGTTCAAGGGGGCCTATTGATTCACAGATACCCTTTGTCACCAGTTAATTATGTAACTAAAAAGGAAATTCTGTACCCGACAAACAAACAAACAAAAGGCACCTGTATCTAAGATCGTGTTTGGTTCCACTAACTTGTGGTAGGGAAGTTTGAAACATTCAAACGTGCCATTCCCAGGATACTGAGAGCGACCACAAACAAATTAAAATCCAATGCCAGATTTGGCTTCAGCGACACAAGAAACTTACTTTAACAGCCACCATTATATTCAGCTAACCTTCGAGGCATGTTTTGGTATCCCCTTAAAAGGGGGCTATTACAAATAAAAAATGACACCCCACAGAGCCACCTCGGTTGCCGCAGGCCACGTTTAGTTCTGCACGACGACTTTATGGACAATTCAATTTACACACAATGTATGAACATAAGATCCCATAAGCATGCCAAGGAAAGAATAACACACCATTTCTCACTAAAAACAAATAATACACTATTACATATGAATACTACACCATTTTTCAATACAAGTAATACACTATTACTAAAAAATAGCACACTACATCTTACTAAATATAAAATATACACTATTACTTAAGAATAACACGGCATTTTTCACTAAATACAAATAATACGCCATTACTTAAGAATAACACCATTTTTCACTAAATACAAGTAATACACTATTAATTAAGAAAAACACGCCATTTTTAACTAAATACAAATAACACACTATTACTTAAGAATAGCACACCATTTCTTACAAAACACAAATAATACACTATTACTCAAGAATAACATACAATTTTTCATTAAATACGAATAATACAAAATTACTTAAAAATAACATACCATTTTTCACTAAATACAAGTAATACACTATTACGTAAAAAAACACACATTTTCTCAATAAATACAAGTAATACATTATTACTTAAGAATAACACACTTTTTCTATTTAAATACAAATAACATACTATTACTTAAGAATAACACATCATTTCTTAAGAATAGCACACCATTTCTTACTAAACACAAATAATACACTATTACTCAAGAATAACATACAATTTTTCATTAAATACGAATAATACAAAATTACTTAAAAATAACATACCATTTTTCACTAAATACAAGTAATACACTATTACGTAAAAAAGCACACATTTTCTCAATAAATACAAGTAATACATTATTACTTAAGAATAACACACTTTTTCTAATTAAATACAAATAACATACTATTACTTAAAAATAACATACCATTTCTAACTAAATACAAATAATACATCATTAATTAAGAATACCATACCATTTCTTACTAAATAAAAATAATGCACAATTACTTAAGAATAGTACATCATTTCTTTCTAAATACAAATAATAGATTATTACTTAAAAATAACACTCCGTTTCTCATTAAATACAAATAATAAACTATTACTTAATGATCACACACGATTTTTTACTTAATACAAGTAATACTCTATTAATTAAGAACAACACACCATTTCAAACTAATTACAACTAATACACTATTACTTAAGAATAAATCACCATTTTTCACTAAATACGAGTAATACACTATTACTTAAAAATAACATACCATTTCTCACAAAATACAAATAATACATTATTATTTAAGAATAACATCATTTCTCACTAAATACAAGTAATAAACTATTATTTAAGAATAACACACCATTTCACTAAATACAAGTAATACACTATTACTTAAGGATTACACAACGTTTCTCACTAAATACAAGGAATACACTATTACTTAAGAATAACATACCATTTCTAAATAAACACAAATAATATATTACTACTTAAAAATAACACACCGTCTTTCTCTTTATGCAAGTAATACACTGTTACTTAAAAATAACACACCCTTATTCATTGAACACAAGCAATACACTATTACTTAAGAATAACACGGCATTTTTCACTACATACAAATAATACACCACTACTTAAGTATAACACCATTCTTCATTAAATAAAAGTAATACACTATTACTTAACAATAACACACAATATTTCACTAAATACAAGTAATACATTATTACTTACGAATAACACACCTTTTCTAATTAAATACAAATAACACACTATTACTTAAGAATAACACACCATTTTTAAAAAATACAGGTAATACACAATTATTTAAGAATAACACTCTATTTTTCACTAAATACAAGTAATAAACTATTACTTAAGAATAACAAACATTTCTCACTAAATACAAGTAATAAACAATTACTCAAAAAGAACACACCATCTCTTACTAAATACATATAACACACGATAACTAAAGAATAGCACACCCTTTCTACTAAATTCAAATAATACACTATTACTTAAAAATAACACCATTTTCACTAAATACAAGTAATACATTATTACTTAAGAATAACACACTTTTTCTAATTAAATACAACTAATACACTATTACTTAAGAATAAAACACAATTTTTCACTAAATACGAGTAATACACTATTACTTAAGAATAACACACCATTTCTCACAAAATACAAATAATACATTATTATTTAAGAATAACATCATTTCTCACTAAATACAAGTAATACACTATTACTTAAGAATATCACAACATTCTTCAATAACTTCAAATAATACATCATTGCTTAAGAATAGCACACCATTTCTTAGTAAATACAAATAATATACTACTACTTAAGAATAACACACCGTTTTTCACTAAATACAAGAAATACACCGTTACTAAAGAATTACATACCATTTGTTATTAAATACAAGTAATACACTATTAATTAAGAATAACACACCACTTTTCACTAAATACAAGTAATAAACTCTTATTTAAGAATAACACACCATTTCACTAAATACAAGTAATACACTATAACTTAAGAATAGCACACCCTTTCTTACTAAATTCAAATAATACACTAGTACTTAAAAATAACACACTATTTTTCGTTAAATACAAGCTACTTGTATTAACTATTAACAAAATTAACTATTAATTTTGAATAACACACCATTTCTCACTAATTACAACTAATACACTATTACTTAACAAAAACATACCATTTCTTACCAAATACAAATAATGCACAAATACTTAAGAATATCACAACATTCTTCAATAACTTCAAATAATACATCATTGCTTAAGAATAGCACACCATTTCTTAGTAAATACAAATAATATACTACTACTTAAGAATAACACACCGTTTTTCACTAAATACAAGAAATACACCGTTACTAAAGAATTACATACCATTTGTTATTAAATACAAGTAATACACTATCACTTAAAAATAACACCCCATTTTTCACTAATTACAAATGATACACTATTACTTAAGCATTAGACACCATTTTTCAATAAATACAAGTAATACACTATTAATTAAGAACAGCACACCATTTCTCACTACATACAAGTAATACACTATTACTTAATAATAACACATTATTTCTCACTAAATACAAGTAATACACTATTAATTAATAATAACACACCTATTTTCAATAAATACAAATAATACATCGTTACTTACGAAAAGCACACAATTTCTTACTAAATACAATTAATACACTATTACTTCAGAATAACACACCGTTTTCCACTAAATACAAATAATACACTATTACTTAAGAATATCATACAATTTTTCACCAAATACAAGTAATATACTATTATTTAAGAATAACATACCATTTCTTACTAAATAAAAATAATACACTATTACTTACGAATATCACACCCTTTCGAACTCAATACAAATAATACACTATTACTTAATGATAACAAACCATTTTTTACTTAATACAAGTAATACACTATTAATTAAGAAAAACACCATTTTTTACTGAATAGAAATAATACATTATTACTCAAGAATAACATTCCATTTTTAGTAAATACAAGTAATACACTATTACTTAACAATAAGTTTGTGTTTCTTATAGCAAAGCCACATAGGGCTATCTGTTCAGCTTACCGAAGGGTATCGAACCCCTGATTTTAGCGTTGTAAATCCGGAGACATACAGCTGTACTAGCGGGGGGCGTTAAGGATAAGATAATTCTCACTAAATAGAAGTAACATACTATCACTTAAGAATAACACACCATTTTTCAACAAATCCAAATATTACACTATTACTTAAGAATAACATACCATTTCTTACTAAACACAAATAATACACTACTACTTAAGAATAACACACCGTTTCTAACTAAACACAAGTAATACACTATTAGTTAATAATAACACACCCTTTTTCGCAGAATAGAAGCAACACACTATTACTTAAGAATAACTCAGCATTTTTCACTAAAAACAAATAATACATTATCATTTAAGAACAACACCATTTCTAACTAAATACAAGTAATAATACATCATTACTTAAGAACAGCATACCATTTCTTACTAAATAAAAATAACACACTATTACTTACGAATAGCACACCATTTTTAACTCATTAAAAATAATACACTATTATTTAATGATAACAAACCATTTTTTACTTAATACAAGTAATAGTCTATTAATTAAATAAAACACATGATTTTTACTGTATACAAATAATACATTATTACTTAAGAATAACATACCATTTTTAATAAACACAAATATTACACTATTAATTAAGAATAACACAAATTTTTTAATAAACACAAGTAATACACTATTACTTAAGAATAGGATACCATTACATATTAAATGCAAATAATACACTATTACTTAAGAATAGGATACCATTACATAGTAAATGCAAATAATACACTATTACTTAAGAATAACACACCATTTTTCACTAAATAAATATATAATACATTATTACTTAAGACTAATATACTATTTTTCACTAAATACAAATGATACTCTAATACTTAAGAATAACTTGCCATTTGTCACTAAACACAAATAATATATCATTACTTAAGAATAACATATTATTTCTCATTAAATACAAATAATACATTATTATTTAAGATTAACTCACAATTTTAAATAAATATAAGTAATACAATATTAATTAGGAATAACACACCATTTCTCACTAAATGCAAATAAAAACACTATTACTTTAAAACAACACACCATTTTTCACCAAATACAAGTAATATACTATTATTTAAGAATAACATACCATTTCTTACTAAATAGAAATAGTACACTATTACTTAAGAAAAACACACCATTTTTCACTAAATATAAGTAATACATTATTACTTAAGTATAACACAACTTTTTTCACTAAATACAAGTAATACACTATAACTTAAAATAACACACCATTTCTCACTAAATAGAAGTTATACAATATCATTTAAAAAACACACCATTTTTCACGACATACAAGTAATATACTATTACTTAAGGATAACATACTATTTCTTAGTGAATACCAGCAATACATTATTACTTAAGAATAAAACACAATTTTTTACTAAATACAAAAAATACACTATTACTTAAGAATAACACACCATTTTTATTAAATACGAGTAATACACTATTACTTAAGAATAACACACCATTTCTCACGAATACAAATAATACATTATTGTCTAAGAATAACACCATTTCTCACTAAATACAAATAATACACTATTACTTTAGAGAAGCACCATTTTCACTAAATACAAGTAATACACTATTACTTAAGAATAACACAATATTTTTCACTTAATACAAGTAATACATTATTAATTAAGAATAACACACCATTTTTCACTAAATGCAAGTAGTACACTCTTACTTAACAATACCACACCATTTTTTGCTTAATTCAAATAATGCACTATTACTTAAGAATAACACCATTTTAACTGAATACAAGTAATACACTATTACCTAAGAATAACACAGAAATTTTGAATAAATATAAGTAATACACTATTACTTATGAATAACGCACCATTTTTAATAAATACAAGTAATACAGTATTACTTAAGAATAACACACCATTTCTCACTTAATATTAGGAATATACTATTACTTAAGAATAACACCATTTCTCATTAAATACAAATAACACACTGTTACTAAAGAATAACACATCATTACTTAGTGAATACAAATAATACATTATTACCTAAGAATAACACACCATTATTCACTAAATACAAGTAATACACTATTAATTAGAAATAACACACCTTTTCTCACTAAATACAAGTAATAAACTATTATTTAAGAATAACACACCATTTCACTAAATACAAGTAATACACTATTACTTAAGGATTACACAACGTTTCTCACTAAATACAAGGAATACACTATTACTTAAGAATAACATACCATTTCTAAATAAACACAAATAATATACTACTACTTAAAAATAACACACCGTCTTTCTCTTTATGCAAGTAATACACTGTTACATAAAAATAACACACCCTTATTCATTGAACACAAGCAATACACTATTACTTAAGAATAACACGGCATTTTTCACTACATACAAATAATACACCACTACTTAAGTATAACACCATTCTTCATTAAATAAAAGTAATACACTATTACTTAACAATAACACACAATATTTCACTAAATACAAGTAATACATTATTACTTAAGAATAACACACCTTTTCTAATTAAATACAAATAACACACTATTACTTAAGAATAACACACCATTTTTAAAATACAGGTAATACACTAAACTCTATTTTCACTGGATACAAGTAATAAACTATTACTTAAGAATAACAAACATTTCTCACTAAATACAAGTAATAAACAATTACTTAAGAAGAACACACCATCTCTTACTAAATACATATAACACACTATAACTTAAGAATAGCACACCCTTTCTTACTAAATTCAAATAATACACTATTACTTAAAAATAACACCATTTTCACTAAATACAAGTAATACATTATTACTTAAGAATAACACACTTTTTCTAATTAAATACAACTAATACACTATTACTTAAGAATAAAACACAATTTTTCACTAAATACGAGTAATACACTATTACTTAAGAATAACACACCATTTCTTACAAAATACAAATAATACATTATTATTTAAGAATAACATCATTTCTCACTAAATACAAGTAATACACTATTACTTAAGAATATCACAACATTCTTCAATAACTTCAAATAATACATCATTGCTTAAGAATAGCACACCATTTCTTAGTAAATACAAATAATATACTACTACTTAAGAATAACACACCGTTTTTCACTAAATACAAGAAATACACTGTTACTAAAGAATTACATACCATTTGTTATTAAATACAAGTAATACACTATTAATTAAGAATAACACACCACTTTTCACTAAATACAAGTAATAAACTCTTATTTAAGAATAACACACCATTTCACTAAATACAAGTAATACACTATAACTTAAGAATAGCACACCCTTTCTTACTAAATTCAAATAATACACTAGTACTTAAAAATAACACACTATTTTTCGTTAAATACAAGTTACTTGTATTAACTATTAACAAAATTAACTATTAATTTTGAATAACACACCATTTCTCACTAATTACAACTAATACACTATTACTTAACAAAAACATACCATTTCTTACTAAATATGCCTGGCATGGCCTAGCGCGTAAGGCGTGCGACTCGTAATCCGAGGGTCGCGGGTTCGCGCCCGCGTCGCGCTAAACATGCTCGCCCTCCGAGCCGTGGGGGTGTATAAAGTTACGGTCAATCCCCCTATTCGTTGGTAAAAGAGTAGCCCAAGAGTTGGTGGTGGGTGGTGATGACTAGCTGCCTTCCCTCTAGTCTTACACTGCGAAATTAGGGACGACTTGTGTAGATAGCCCTCGAGTAGCTTTGTTCGAAATTTCCAAACAAACAATCAAAAACTTACCAAATACAAATGCACAAATACTTAAGAATACCACACCATTTTTCACTAAATACAAGTAGTACACTATCACTTAAAAATAACACCCCATTTTTAAATAAGTACAAGTAATACACTAATAATTAAGAATAACACACCATTTTTCACTAATTAGAAATGATACACTATTACTTAAGCATTAGACACCATTTTTCAATAAATACAAGTAATACACTATTAATTAAGAACAGCACAATTCTCACTAAATGCAAGTAGTACACTATCACTTAAGAAAAAGACACCATTTATCACTAAATATAAGTAACACACTATTACTTAAGTATAAGACACCATTTTTAAATACAAATATTACACTATTATTTAAGAATAACATACCATTTCTTACTAAACACAAATATTATACTATTGCTTAAAAATAACACGCCGTGTTTCACTAAACACAAGTAATACACTATTACTTAATAATAACACACCCTTTTTCACAGAATAGAAGCAACACACTATTACTAAAGAATAACTCAGCATTTTTCACTTAATACAAATAATACATTATTATTTAAGAACAACACCATTTCTAACTAAATACAAATAATAATACATCATTACTTAAGAATAGCACATCATTTCTAACTCAATAAAAATAATACACTATTAATTAATAAAAACACACCATTTTTTACTGAATACAAATAATAAACTCTTACTTCAGAATAAAATATCATTTTTCACTAAATACAAATAATACACTATTACCTAAGAATAACAAACCATTTTTAATAAATACAAATATTAAACTATTAATTAAGAATAACACTCCATTTCTCACTAAATACAAATAATGCACTATTACTTAAGAATAGGATACCATTTCTTATTAAATACAAATAATACACTGTTATTTAAGATTAACACACCATTTTTCAATAAATACAAGTAATACACTATTAATTAAGAACAGCACACCATTTCTAACTAATTACAAATAATACACTATTGTTTAAATATAGCTCACCATTTCTTACAAAATACAAGAAATACACTATTACTTAAGAATAACACACCATTTCTCACTACATACAAGTAATACACTATTACTTAATAATAACACACCATTTCTCACTAAATACAAGTAATACACTATTAATTAATAATAACACACCATTCGTCACTAAATACAAGTAATACAGGTATTACATAAGAATAACACACTCTTTCTCACTAAATACAAGGTATACACTATTACTTAAGAATAACACAACATTTCCACCAAAGGATCTAATGCTCATAACGGTGGCATACCATTCTTTACAGAGTCGTTTTACCCTTAAAAGTTAATGTTAAATATTATTATTTCATTGTTTTACTGTTGAAGTGTTCCCCGATGAGGCAGGGGTAAGTCTTTGGATTTATATAGCTAGAATTAGGGGCTCGATTCTTCTCAGTTTACACAGGAGATAGCAGGATGTGGTTTTGCTTTAATAAAACATATACCCTTAGCACTGCCTTCTTGTAACAAAGTTGTTTATTAATAAGACACCGATTTCTCTCTAGGTACCCGTAGTTGCTATCTTATATAGGATCACGAACACAAAACAGGAAATGTTTGAAACTTAACACGTACTCAGAAGCGATGTTAAAACAGATAACTGGTATTACTTAAATTAACATTTTTGATGCGTTTCGTTAAATTTACATTATTATAGTGTTCATATCGTGTAAGGAAGAAATTGGAATTTTCAATCAGGACGGATCATTAAGTGGACTTGATCTAAACTGTCAATTGAAGGTCCAGCATACTTATCTTTTCTACTGACCAGAGGAGAGGAAGCAAGTCGGAAGCGTGTAACCGATATCAGAAGGGCTTTATCCAGCTTTGATACAAATAACGGGATTGATTGTAAATTCTTATAACCCACCCACAGTTGAAACTTCCGATATGCAACCCTGCATGCTAACCATCGGGCCACGATCTGCTGCAATTAGGAATATTAAGCTATTTTTCTTTATGGAGTTAACTTAAGTGGCATAAAAATGAGCTTCTTTGAAAAGTACTGTATTACATTCACAATTCTGTATCAACAATCTTGATTTTATTCAAATCAGTCTCTATAATTTTGGAAGATCAGCAATTTATGAGTAGCAGTATTATTATTATCAGTAGATAAACATGGCCAATCAAGAAACATATTTCCAATGAACTATCAGGTTGCAGCTCTGTATCACACACAGAAATTATTGAAGCTCAGCATATATATATTTTTATAAAGTATGGCGCATATTTCGTGACTACCGTTCCTTTTGTATACATTTATGCAGAAGCCAGAGTTTTTATAAACGTGTAACGAGCTAGCAAAAATGAATGGAATAACATGAAAAAGGTGACAATATAAAGTTCAGTATCGCTTATTTATTCCAATAAGAAATTCTGCCATAAAAGTATGAATTTCGTGAATGCTGAAAATTGATAAAACTTATTGTCGTCGATCTACTAGGGTTGTTATAAATGACTACGAAATTTCAGGAAGGTATAGTAGCTCATACATAATCTTCGTTACAAATCTTCCTCATAGGATTGAGTGTGGTCCAGTAGCGAATTCGAGGGTTTACGGTTCATGGCCTGCTGCCGCATGAACGCGCTCCATACTTTGAGTCCGCATAAAGAATGGCAGTGAAATCCCACAGTTCGGCGAGATAAAAATAGTCCAACCATCGACAGTGTGTGCTGTTGACTGTAGGTGCTTTATGCTGTACCAATAATCTTCCAGTTTTTTTTATTTCGGAATTTCGCACAAAGCTACTCGAGGGCTATATGTGCTAGCCGTCCCTAATTTAGCAGTGTAAGACTAGAGGGAAGGTAGCTAGTCATCACCACCCACCGCCAAATCTTGGGCTACTCTTTTGCCAACGAATAGTGGGATTGACCGTCACATTATAACGCCCCCACGGCTGGGAGGGCGAGCATGTTTGGCGCGACGCGGGCGCGAACTCGTGACCCTCGGATTACGAGTCGCACGCCTTACGCGCTTGGCCATGCCAGGCCCATCTACCAGTTCAAAATAAAGGATGACTATTTGCAAATTGCTTTGCGTGAAAATTCTCAGACAAACTTTCTGTCATAACGTTAGCACATAATAAAAACAGGTTGGAAGCACGATTTTTTTTTTTTCCTTTTTTGATGTATAGACCGTGAATCACGAATAAATACAATCAATCGAAAAGTTCGAGATAGATGTGCCAACTATTCACATTTAGTTAGTATAACAGAAGAAAGACATTTTGAGTCCATCCACTCATTCATCGTTCTCGATCAACTAAGTAGCATTAACTATCGAACAATAGAACTAAACGTTATTAGACATCTCGCAATATCAATGTTTAACATTTCAACTCTGTTATTATCGCTCCAGGCCATGGCAGGGCCAGGTCTTTAGGGCGTTCGACTCGCATCCTGAGGGTCGCAGGTTTGGATTCCCGACCACCCAAACATGGTGGTCTTTTCAGCCTTGGACACGTTGTAATGTTACAGTCAGTGCCACTATTCGTTGGTAAAAAATTAGTTAAACAGTTGGCGGGGAGTGGTGATGACTGTCTTCCATCTAGTTTCTCACTATTAAAGTAGGGACGGCTACAGTAGGTAACTCTGATGTAGTTTTGCGCGAAATTAAAAAAAAACAACAGTAATTGAAATCTATAATTACGGAATTTCAAAACACAAAGACTTTACTGCCCTCAAGTGGCAAAGAAACATGTCTGCGGACTTAGAACGCTATAAACAGAGTTTTGATACCCATGATAGGCAAATATCCCATTATGTAGCTTTCAAACAAACTACTGTTATTAAACGCATGCTATCCTTCGGAAAGTGGAAGATATATATCAATTTGTTATGAGCCAATAGGCATCTTTTTCCATGTTACTCTGAAGTACATACGCAACACCCCCTTTCTTTTTTACTTCCAGATGACAAATGTTATGTCTAACAATATCGTTTACTGCACTTAATTGTAACTTAAATAAATAATAATAATATTAAAAAAAAAACGTATTCGATATACAACCACTCTGGTCACTGGTTGCGAAGGTGATCAATATCTCGTGGACGAAACATAAAACGTCGATTACTGTGTACAAGGAGCTTGGGGTTCATGTTTCTTTTGTGTGTATGTGTGCATAGGAACAAATTTATTATAGTTTCAAGAGTCGGGCATAAACAGTTTTATAAAAAGAGAATCTAGCACTTCAATTATTCAATAATATAACACAGAAACAAACAGAAAGATGTACATACGTCAGTAAAATTACAAGTAATTCTGTTGTAATTTATCTCCAAATCGTATTAGCACAAGATAAGTCATAATATCATAATGTACCCAAGTATTTTTCTAAGACTTGATTGTGGGTGCTCATTAATTACTGGGAGAAAAAAAATATTTTACTTCAAGCTACCCTCATATTAGAATAATGTACTTGACCACAAGGTGTGATTTTTTTCTTCTTTTTCTCTTCTGAATATCTGATATTAACATTCATCAATGAAGTTTTTTTAAATATTAAAAACAAAATATATTGGTAGTTAGGCTTACATAATGTTATGCATATACTATCTATGATTTTATATTGGAGTTAACGACACTCTTTAAAAGGAAGGATGCTATGAAATTATATGCTTAGAATGTTGTTTTTGTGCCACTTTACAATTCACACAATTCCCTGAGTTCTAAAGCTGATTTCAATTAAGTTGATTTGTAAAATAATAATATTCTAATAGCTATTCTCTCTTTGTTAATTACTAGCTGACACGCCCTTTCCACACACTCGGAAAACAAATTGGGGGAGGAGGGGGGGATCTGATCTTCCTGTGTCACTCCCAGGTGGGGGACTAAGGTTTGGCGAGAACTAGTCCAGCTATTTATAAGCGTAAATACACACACATAGAGACTTTTGTCGAATTGTAATTTAGATTTCCTTACTACATTTAAAATAGAAAATCAAAACGTTTGTTGATTCTTCGGTCTCAGTGCATTGGAGTTAGAAAATGTTGCTAAAGCACACATTTGCAAACAGTCTCTACTGAGCTCAGTTTTACTTTTATATTGTTATATATACCTTGTGCTAATAATACAGTGTGTTAATGTTTCAGAATTATTGTATGTATAGAGATTTTAAATGTTAAACGTTTCTAAGCTTATAACACCTAACCAGAATTTACCGTCAAGATAAAACACGGACACATTGTATATCCAGTATTTGGTAATCCAGAGTCTGTAACACGATCCATAGCATATTGCTTAATAATACATAGAGCGTTATTAACTGTTAACACTAATAACCGGCGAAGCAATGAAACAAATAAGTTTCATAATCTTGTTATATAGGCTTGCATATATTGTTTACACGCAGTAAAATATTAGTTCCAAAACAATTTCACATACATTATAGACTAGTTGTAATAAACAACATTATCTTCTGCTATACAAACCTGCCAAGAAACATATTTCGCAATCTAATTTAACTGCACATTTAATACAAAGTACTTTAAAATGTTGCTAAGAACATATATAAACAACACGGTTGAATAACCTACACTAATCATGTTAACATTAGGTAATACACTTGTGACTTATATACTTCATACAAATAGATTAAACGCTAGATGGAAGTCTCTAAAATCTAAGATATTTCGAGTCCATTTAAACACCAGTGATTGGTATGGTTTATTTGAATTTCGCGCAAAGCTACACGAGGGCTATCTGCGTTAGCCGTCCTTAATTTAGCAGTGTAAGACTAGAGGTAGAGGAAAGGCAGCTAGTTATTACTACCAACTGCCAACTCTTGGGCTACTCGTTTACCAACGAAATGTGGGATTGACCACAACTTATAACGCCCCCACGGCTGAAAGAGCGAGAATATTTGGTGTGACGAGAAAAAAACCCGATGTAAACAGGAAAGTAAATCAGTTTTAAGTAACACGAAATCATAAACTGCAAAAAAATTTGATTTTTTTTTATTATAAACTACCTCAATGCCTAGTTTTGTTTTGTTTTATTTTGAATACATCATGCAGTCTTTTATTTACGAAATACAATAAATTTATTGAGTTAACATCCATAATAATAACTGCATAAAATCAAAATTTTTATTAACCATATACAACAAATATACGAACAGATCTGAGAGAATTTATCAAATATATTGTATCTACTATTTGTTTCTTTTTTGGTTTAATTTTGTCATGTTTTTCTTACCACAAAATATTTCCCATGTAGATAGTATCATAAGCAGGCATTAAATTGAATAACATTGACACTGTCACGTAGTAACTTTCCCGTTTCGAGTTGCTGCGGCTCGACATGGCCAAGCGTGTTAAGGCGTGCGACTCGTAATCTGAGGGTCGCGGGTTCGCATCCCCGTCGCGCCAAACATGCTCGCCCTTTCAGCTGTGGGGGCGTTATAATGTTACGATCAATCCCACTATTCGTTGGTAAAAGAGTAGCCCAAGAGTTGGCGGTGGGTGGTGATGACTAGCTGCCTTTCTCTCTAGTCTTACACTGCTAATTTAGGGACGGCTAGCACAGATAGCCCTCGAGTAGCTTTGTGCGAAATTCCAAAACAAAACGAGTTACTGCACATAATAAAGAAATATATATATATATTACTGGAATAAGCCGATATTGCACCATCCTGGCAACAATTTTTACTTACTTGATATGTGTGTGTGTGGCACTTTGGTTGATCAGCGGCAGGTCCGAAGGCTTAAAATGCTAAAAATCGGGTTTTGATACCCGTGGTGAACAAAGCACAGATAGCTTCGCGCTTGACAACAAACACGTTTAAGTGAGGTTGGATTGTCTTAAATAAGCACAATGTATACAGTTCAGTATTTAAGTAGGCCTATAAAAAAAACTACATAATTGTAGTTCTCTTTCACCTATCTCTTGCAGTTAAACTTAACTCGCTACAACAATACAAATTTTCATTTGTTATTTTTTGACAAACGATACAGTTTTATCATGCATGATTATCTTTATAATAAGATAGTAAAGACGTATTACCAGTACAATTAGTGACAGAATAAAGAGTCAGTTATTTGTCTTTTGTCAACCACAGCCAGTTTGACCATGAGTGTCGACTGGTCACATTCCAAACCAGCACGTTAACCGTTATCTTTAGTAGCGCTGAGCTGGCGCCACGAACCTGTTTGTCTTTCTAGCCCCGCCGGACTTAGACAGTCTGAGCGAGGAGGAACTGGGGACAGAAGTTTATTCCTGCTAATTTGGATAGATATTGAACACAGCTGTTTGGTCACTGTCCCCAGCCATTAAATTCACATCGGAGACACTTCCTCACCTAACCTCCATGCGCTGTCTACAAGTTTGTTGGCATGGAAGTTTGCCAAAGACCATTTAAAAGATGTTATCCAAACATAAATGACAAACTTGTAAAGAATGGTTAACCTGTATAATTATACCTAGTTGTTTACTGGTGGTCTGCAATTATGTTGTTATCTTCCAGAAGAAATACTAGCGGAGATAGTACACATGAGGATATGGAACGGTTCTCATTGGCTGGGCGGAGCAAAACATTGTCAATCATTTTCCATAAAGGGTGGGACAAGAAGGCTTCCTTGCGTAACATGGGCTGGCGCTACACTGGTAGCTGCCTTTATTTCTGTCAATCAGTTAAAACGGCACTCACCTAGGTTTGCCGAACGGGGAGGATGGTGTGTGTCGATGTTGCTCGTTATGGATTTAGTTAACCAACAGCTGTCGATCAAAGAGTGTTTATAGTGAACATTATGTGTTTGTTCGTCGTCTGACACTTGCTTTGTCGAACTATTAATGTATCTGTATAAACAGCGAACTGGAGAAAAAGTGTACTGGCCTTAGCTAGACGTAGTGTTGTGACGTCTAGCCTGTTTGAAACACGGTTCGTGAACGGCAGACATAATCGCTGTAACGTAGGCAACAGAGTAGCATAGCTCACCAGTGTTGTCCAACAAAAACGAATGTGAAGAACGTGATTTATAAATATTAGCCAACACTGTTTGTTGTACGATTGAAAAGTGGTGAAAAAGTTATTTAATATCAACATAGGTCTTAGGTTTAATTGCTTCTGATATAAATAATTAGCAGGCTATTGATGAAGAATGACCATGAAACCATAAGAGTAAAAGGTCACAGAAGAGGCTGCTTACTTGAAGATTCGAGCGATAAAAATAACCAAAAAACGAAAAAAAAACAAAACTGGAAGTACTGTCTAGACGTATGATGTCATATACCCAGTTTGGATATGGAGCTTACCCCTCACCTGTCCAGGTTGGTAGGATGATTCTGTGAATTTCGTGTATTATAAATACAAAAAATAAAAATGATAGATAAGTTTACTTTGTAATTGTAGTTCTAAGTTGACAACAAATTTTAAATCTATCCTCCATTTGTGACTATGTCATTTGTATAGTTTCGAGCACATGACGGCTCAATGAAGGACAAGTGCCCGTGACGTAAGTTCACTTCGTCATCAGTGTTGACTACAGACTGGCTGGTACAAAGTTTAAAATTGGTGATTCCCGGAGCTTCTTATATGCTGAAGTCCAAACTATATGTTGAATCCGCCATCTTGCATATATAAATTACCTTTAACAATGGTTATGTTATGTATTAGGACTTTTAACTTATCAAGTTGATAATGTACATAATTTATACAAGAGAGACTATTGTTTACACCAATCATATTCAGAAGATTCACCTAACGGAATAAAAAAAGGAATAAAAACACAATATATTGAAATCAAACCAGTAATCTAGCTTTCAACTACACATGCATTAAACAAAATATTGATGTTCTTGGCACAGCGGTACATTTGTGAATTTAGAGTGCTACAAACCCAGTTTGAAATACGTAGTGAGAAGAGCACAGATATTCGTGTGTGTAGCCTTGCGCTTAATAACATTCAACAACATTAGTTTCAATAACTTTAATGTTCTCTGTACTGTATGACTATATTATTAAGCAATACCATTTTTTTAAATTACAAGATTCTTCAAAACTGTTAACTTTTTTGATAAATGGGTTCAGACATGCACAAATCTCGAAACTGGAGAAATATATTTTTATGTGAAAATACACATAGTATGCCTAATTTATTATTAAGTCATGAAATATTTTCGAAAAGCCAAAATATTATTTATATACTCTGGATAGGCCATAAGCTTTTTAAAATAAGATTCGATGATAAATATAAATCATCTGTTTTGTCTACTGACAGAATTTGACTTTGTAGATTTTGAAAGTATTTCTGGAAATCCAAATGCTTTTAAGTACTGATTTAAACGCCAAAATTCGGCGGAATATTGGAAAACCAATAGGCCTAAAAGTGGTTGTAATACAAGTTAGCAGCAGATGTTTTGTTTTTTTAATCACAATCCTCTTAATTCGTTCATTGCAGCTGAATGTGTGTACGTTGGGAGAGGAGGAGGAAACATCTGCAGCTGAATTTGTTTTTATAATAATTTTACAAAGTAGTTCGGCGTAATAAACGAATATTAATTAACAATAAGTTAGGCCTAACCTTTTTAAAGTTGAACAATGTACAGGCCTAGTACTAAAAAAATACGGATGAAAAAAACGTCAACTGCTTAACAAAATTAAGCGTACGTATAAAACCATATTTTACGAATAGTTAAACTGAATGTTAGATAGCCTAACCAATTTACGTATTTAGTGAACTTATAGTAAGAATGTTTTGGTCTCCTGCCGTTTGATCTACCTTAATATCACAACATATTACGATATGTATATGTTTTTTGTTCTTTTGGTTCAGGATTTAATACAGAAATATTTAAATAATTCCAGTAGAGCAGCGTTTCTCAAACTGCGGTCCGCGAGTCATATCCTAAATTTTAAAAACTATTAAAGATATTATTTATAGAATATAAATTAGTTTAATAAATTTCAATTTATATGAATTGAAACATTTCATTTTGAAATAGAGCTTTTGATGTACACAATTTTTTCTTCTTCAAAACAACAAACATCAATAGGTTTGGAGCTCCGCGAAAATATTTTAAATTAAAGGGGGGGGCACAAGAGTTTGAGAACCGCTTCTACTGAGCAGCGTGTTCCGTGATAAAATCAAAGTGTCTTGCATGAAAAAGTGGTTGTCTTCGTTTGTTATTCACACTGAACTTAAGAGACAGTTACAAGTTTACTATGTAATCAAAATAACACTTTCCAGTTCCGCAACAACAAAGAAATGCCTACCATACACATTGCAATTCGAGTATCTGAAAATCAGCAGCTTCCTTTGTATAACATTATCAAAATATAGTAATATACTTTCAGATAAATAAATGACAGTAATTACACTTCTATGTTATATTAGCATAGTCAAAAGGATTTTGTGTGTCACATTCCATTAAACAGTACTGACTTACGTTCTCTTTTTAACTTTCTTCCTAGCTGATTGGAAATTCAGGGCAGGCAGCTCCGGCGTGTTGTGACGGCACATGGACAAGGTCTGACGGCGGACAATTCATCGCCTGCAGCTGCGGCTGTTTGCCCGTTACCATCAGCTTATGACTCCCGTTTGATTTCGTCTTACTCACAACTGGCGCCGGGAATTGGAGGTTCCCCAAGGTTGTACAATATGACACCGTGTACCTCAGATCAGAGCAGCTACGGTGTCATTCCCAGACTAAACACTCCAACATTTTGTCCGGCAACAGCATTAGTAAGTCACTGGAAAACATTAATACACACATAGAGGAAACATTGCTGAACAAATAGTTTTATTTACGTACGTATATATTTCTCGGTAAAGTGTTTGTGTGTGATTTGACTGAAGGATATAAGGTATATAGTAAGAATGTGTACAAAATAAAGCTACTATGGTTATACTAAGTGTTAAATTTAATTATTTGTAAGTCATTAATGGCTTATTACCAGTTAATATTTAACGTTAATTATGTTGATATCCATGTTAAAAAATGTGTTTAGTTGTTTTGTCTTTAACTGTTGTGAGAACTATATACGTAGTAAAATACCTTTATGTAATTCTAGAAAAGCAATTTTGGGGATGGTTTTTATGAGTTCAATAAATAATACTGTGCAAACATAGATTATGGCAGATTGAGTTAATGCAGTCTCCTGAGAGGATAATTAATATTCATAGAAATAGTATCAGAGCACGTGGAAAGATAATTAGTATCCATGTGCTCTACAAATCAGGTATACGTCCAAAACTGTAAATGGAAAGTTTATTTTAATTTACATATAATACTAACACCTTAACTTTGTAACTTTTCATTGTTTCTTAGGTTTCCTATAAACACCAACGTGTTTTGTATAAAAACACTTGGTAAAGTGCAACGTAAAATGCCTTATTTTTTAACTAAGTTTATATTATCACTTATGTACTACTGGCTCTGTCCCCTAGACTAAAACATAAATAAACTTAATAATTTTAAATATGTGTTTTTAGTAGTATAATAAGTAAATCTGGTTTCAATTAATAGTAGAAATTTAGAAAATAAATATGTTGTTAGTCTGATATCATCTTAACGAGGTGCTGTTCTGATATCATCTTAACGAGGTGCTGTTCTTAGTGTATAAAATGTTACCAGTTAAGAGGTGCATCAGTCACAGTGCTCAACACCAGATGTGTGTTTGTACACCATTTATTGAATATAACGTCTCTGCACTTTGTAACAAAACTAAATGTTACACCTTGCTGAATATTACCTGGAGAAGAGAAACAAGTGAAATCCTTTTTCCACACATACATACTCACACACACATACACGTTTTCTTATTTAATACATTTGTAAGGGTTCGCTTGGTCGTGATCCTCCGATAGAACAACATTAAGTCTACGAATTTATAAGCTAAACTCTGGGGTTTGATTTAGTATAAACAAACGATTTGGTTTGATTTATTTAGAATTTCGCGCAATGCTACACGAGGGCTATTTGCGCTAGCTGTCCCTAATTTAGCAGTGTAAGACTAGAAGGGAAGACAGCTAGTCATCACCACCCACTGCCAACTCTTGGGTTACTCTTTTACCAACGAATAGTGGGATTGACCGAACATCATAACGCCCCCACGGCTGAAAGGGCGAGCATATTTGGTGTGACGGGGATTCGAACCCGCGACCCTCAAGTTACGAGTAGAGTGCCTTAAACACCTGACCATACTGGGTCCATAAATAAACGAAGAATTGGCGGTAAAAATACGAGTTCAATAGGTCCTCGGGTAAGCAAAATAAAACATTCTACCAGAATTCCAATACGTGCTTGATTGTACAAACTGATAGTGAATTTTGAATTTTATTTTGAGATAAAAGAAATGAAAAATGAAATAACTTAATATTCAAAAATAATACCTGAAGTAAGTAAGACACGTGAATATTAAAATAGTATGAAGGAAATAAGATAGCAACAACACCTATTTGAACATCTTAATTGATAATAAATGTACAAACATTAAACTGAAACCCGAATGTATTTTCAATATCAGGACGTCAACCTTGCGGTGAACCTCCAATCTTCGATTTATAATTCCTATGTTCGGATTAATTGGATACAACATCCCCACAATAAGTATTGATAAAATTCTTTGCTTCCTTGTTTTGTTGTTAAGAGCAAAGCTACACAATGGGCTACCCATGTTATGCCTATCGCAGGTATTACACTTCGATTTTTAGCGTTATAAGTTGACAAGCTTACCACTGAGTTACCTGGGAAAAAAATAAATTAATTTTTCTCTTTATGTTATATGTATGTTAATTAACAATTTAAATAACTTATTCTTTGGTTTGAATTTCGCGCGTAGCTACACGAGTGCTATCTGTACTAGTCATCCCTAATTTAGCAGTGTAAGATTAGAGAGAAGGCAGCTAGTCATCACTTCCCACCACCAACTCTTGGGCTACTTTTTTACCAACGAATTGTGGGATTAACCGTCACATTATAATGTCCCCACGGCTGATAGGGCGAGCATGTTTGGTGTAACGAGGATTCGAACCCGCGGCCCTTGGATTACGAGTCCAGTACCTTAACCAGCTGGCCATGTTGGGCAATCTATGAAAGTGTTGTTTGAAATAAAAAATAAAAATAAACACAGTTTCATGTAGGATAACTCGTAATGGATTTAACTTGTGAATGCAAAAAATAACTTTTAATGTACGGTGTTCATAAAAACAACGAAAAATTAAGAACATTCCAAGTAACCTTTAAAAGATACTCAAGTAAGAAATCATGAACAACACGATAAAACAACATTCCCCCGTAAAAAAACACGGTATAAGGAAATATTAATAACTAGCGGTATATTCGTAAGAAAATAGTGTTTTTGTGGGATTTTTCTTTACGATTCACTAAATTGATATAAAGTTGTTAGATTTGTATATAAAAGTAGTTTGGTTTTCAATTATGACACATAAACCATGACAGTCTTGAAAGTTTTTAGAAAGTATAAATCAGAATTTAGTTTGTTGTTAAGCCCAAAGCTATGCAATACGTTATTTGTGCTGTGTCCACTACGGGTATCGAAGCCTGATTTTTAGCGTTACAAGGCCAGAAATCGTTGAGCCACTGGAAGGAAGAAAGTGCCTAAAATATTAGTTCAAGAGGATACGATTAAATACGAATCTCACATAAATTAAAATCACAAAGAAAGTTACCTTAATTGTGGTTAAAGTCAGTAGAATGGTTTTAAATTAAAGTATAAAATGTGTGAAAAAGTTGTGGTATTTAAAAACAATTAAAAAATTAATAATGCCAATAGCATAAAGAAGCCTGAACCAGGCGTAACCTTAGTGGTTGTCGAAACATGCAATGGAACGAAAGATCCAAAGTTCAAGCCCGAGACATGCCACTGAGTACATAACGCATTTAGAATTATTATGCGTTATAAAATTGACAGTTAATTCCGTTATTTACTTAAATAACTGTTGCGTATGTAACAGATACTGTTGACTAGTTGACTCCCTTTAGGTCAATATTTCTAAATGAGACAGGATTATATGGCCCGAACCTTGTGGTCTTATAACTGTCAGTTTAGCCTAAGTGTTGCATAGTGTTGCTTGCGCAGAAAGTACAAAAGAACCTCATCACTTGAAGTTAAAGCAGTTGATTTGGCTTTTGTGTAATGAAACGTCGTGCATGTTAACAAACGTACTTTCCTGTCAGCAAAATATAACTCGTTATGTTTACAAAATTATTTATGATTATATGTTATTTTCTTGTATACTCGTTGAAGAGAGTTAGTTCAGAATTTTAGCGATTTGATAAAACAAGTATTTAATAGCACGCAGTGTATTTCTTGCTCTAAAACATTACAAATATTCAAAATCGTGTAACATCTATTTCCCAAATCAATCAGGCAATGCCAGTAAAAGCACTCTTTATTTACACGTGGAACAAATTTCAAAGTACTGTTTTATTCGTCCTCAAGTAGATGTATTGAGTGTCGACTGACGAAAACATAAATCATGAATTATGTGCATCACTTAAAAGATACACTACGGACGTACAGAGTTGATTTGTTCCATCTTGGAAGAAAATGGACTGTTGTGATAGAATAGTAACCATATAATTTAATCAAATACACAGTTTCTATTTGTGATGTTTTGTATTACATTAAATTCATCGAGGAAGTTTATTAGCAAAATTATATAAGTACACTGTAGATTTTTCATATGGTTATTATAATATAATTTGTTTCTACATCTTTTCTTTTGTGTATTCAAAATTCAAAAAGTATATTTTTATAGAGCGGAAAAGTTTTTAAGGGTTACAAAACCTGCAAAATGTTACTACTCACTGGTAGAGATATAGAAATACATGTGTTGTGGTTATATAAACCTGTAGAATGTTACTACTGACTGGTAGAGATATAGAAATTCATGTATTGCAATTATATAAGCCTGTAGAATGTTACTACTGACTGGTAGAGATATAGAAATTCATGTATTGCTATCATATAAACCTGTAGAATGTTACTACTGACTGGGAGAGATATAGAAATACACGTGTTGTGGTTATATAAACCTGTAAAATGTTACTACTGACTGGTTGAGATATAGAAATACACGTGTTGCAGTTATATAAACCTGTAGAATGTTACTACTGACTGTTAGAGATATAGAAATACATGTATTACAATTATATAAACCTGTAGAATGTTACTACTGACTGGTAGAGATATAGAAATACATGTATTGCAATTACATAAGCCTGTAGAATGATACTACTGCCTGGTAGAGATATAGAAATACATGTATTACAATTATATAAACCTGCAAAATGTTACTACTGACTGGTAGAGATATAGAAATACACGTGTTGCAGTTATATAAACCTGTAGAATGTTACTACTGACTGGTAGAGATATAGAAATACATGTATTACAATTATATAAACCTGTAAAATGTTACTACTGACTGGTAGAGATATAGAAATACATGTGTTGTGGTTATATAAACCTGTAAAATGTTACTACTGCCTGGTAGAGATATACAAATACATGTATTGCAATTACATAAGCCTGTAGAATGATACTACTGACTGTTAGAGATATAGAAATACATGTATTACAATTATATAAACCTGTAAAATGTTACTACTGACTGGTAGAGATATAGAAATACATGTGTTGTGGTTATATAAACCTGTAAAATGTTACTACTGACTGTTAGAGATATAGAAATACATGTATTACAATTATATAAACCTGTAAAATGTTACTACTGACTGTTAGAGATATAGAAATACATGTATTACAATTATATAAACCTGTAAAATGTTACTACTGACTGGTAGAGATATAGAAATACACGTGTTGTGGTTATATAAACCTGTAAAATGTTACTACTGACTGGTAGAGATATAGAAGTACACGTATTATAATTATATAAGCCAGTAAAATGTCACTGCTAACTGCTACATTGAGATAAATACGTGTATTACTGTTATATAAGCCTCTGATTTTGATTTGCAAGAGTATACGTCGATGTGATGAACAGTATTTTGTAAGCGTTATTAATAAGTTACACAAATATTCCTGATCCTCAGTGTTTCAGTTAGTGCATCAATAGGAATGAGAACTGATACATATACAATATTGGAAATAATTATAAAATGGTGTAAAAAACAAATAGGACAAAAATGTCATCACCTTTTACTATGTGAAAATCAAATAAATCAGGGTTCAATCACGTGCTGATAGCTTGTACTCTAATGAATTGACATCTAACCAATCATACCACTATAACTCTTATAAAAGAATAAGCAATAATATCTTTCCTAAAGGCCGCATGATAAGAGTGTAGAAATGGAAGTTTTGTCTGTTGAAGGATACTTCCAAGATTCTGTGTTTCAGAAGAAGCTTCATGTCGAATCCTGAAGTGGACGGTAGAAACTGGCGGTCCTATTAATAATAAGAGTAGTTATGTAGAAAACCACACCTTTACAAAAGTGGCGTTAAGTGTCTCAGGTTAGGTTCATTATGAGAAAAGTACAAATCTTGCTATAAACCTTCTTGTAATACCTCCAGAACACCAAGATACAGTTCACAATAAAGAGGTCTTGATGGGCTTCAAGCCGCAGAGAAAAGGTGGAAATCAGACTGAAAGGTTGAAATGATCATTTAATCGGGTCACAAACAACAGAATGCATAGAGCTGGAGATTTTAGGCTCTTTACGCATGAACCGAATTCCGTATTGTCCAGGAAACGCTGTTGACATCAACACCTCTTTGTTTATTAAACATTGAGAAACGTATTCTTAACAGAAAAGAGGTTGCTGTGAATATTTTTGAGGTTGTATGTGCTTATGTCAAAACTGTAAAGGCCTAAAGATGACTGATTAAACAACTCTGCTGAATTATAGTGAATAATACGAAATAATTAGAAGAACATTCCACAGTTGCATATTGAGAAACTGTATATTGGTATGATTTATGTTAGTTTGTAATTGAGCACAAAACTACACAATGGACTCTATTTGTTCTGCCCAAGACGAGTGTCGAAACCCTTTTTCTAGCGTTTTAAGTTCGCTACGTCATTGGAGGGTATATTGACAAGGAAACAAAATGTAATATTCCGTTCAAACCAAAAGGCTTACATGCAAACTACTTTTCTTGTCTTACTTAACAATGTGCTACACATAATCCTGTCTGCGCTCTGTCCATTGCTTGTGATCGAACATTTTAACTACTGTGGGGAACTACAAATAATAACTGTATTATAGAACTTACTTGCTTTTCTTTCTTATTTTCTGTGATAATTATTTTGTAACGTTGATGAGTTTACCATTTGCCGTTACTCCTTGTCTGTGATTTGTATGCTGTGTTTGTTTGTTTGTTTGTTTTAATTTCGTTTAAAGCTACTCGAGGGCTATTTGCGTTAGCCGTCCCTAATTTAGCAGTGTAAGACTAGAGGGTAGGTAGCTAGTCATCACCACCCACCGCTAACTCTTGGGCTATCCTTTTACCAACGAATAGTGGGACCGACCGTAACATAATAACGCCCCCACGGCTGATATGGCGAGTATGTTTAGTGCGACCGGGATTCGAACCCGCGACTCTCAGGTTACGAGTCGAACGCCTTAACACACCTGGCCATGAATGCTGTGTACGTTGTACATATGAGTACACACACACACACACACACAAGATTAGTAACATTAATAATAGTAATAACATTAGTACAGTATTCTCATGAAGGCGAAATTTTAACATCTTATAACAATAACGAATTATCAGTATTTTGTATTTCACTTGTTCCAACTAAAAATGATCAAAATTTTAACTGTTGGAAACGTTTCATATGCGAGAACGTTTTTACAGGCAGTTTCAATGTGATGATTTACTTTTTCTTATAAAACACAACATATAGTGCGTTTTAGTAACTTGTAAGGTTAAAAATCAGATTTCAAGTCCTCGAATTTGCTGCTGAACTATATGAACGGGAGGAGAGGTTGAACTCAGGGTAACGATTGTTGTTTGTAGTTGTTTTGAATTAAGCACAAAGCTGCACAATGGGCTATCTGTGTTTTGCCCACCACGGGTATCAAAACCCGATTTTTAGCGTTGTAAGTCCGCAGACATACCGCTGAGCCACTAGGGGGACAAGGTGACGGAGTAAATTAAATAAAAAATACGCTACTATCTGTAAAATGTGTTCGAGTGTTATAAAAACAGAAACGTTACACTAAACCAAGATGTATGAAGTTGGAGTTTCGCTAAGTAACGCCTTTTTTATTGCATATACTTTTAACTAAGGAAATAATAAAATAGAGTGAGTGATCATGTTCTGGTATTGAAGTGTCACTTTTATGCAATACGTATATTTATCTATTTCAGCGGTATGTATTCAACAATTTTTCATAATCGCCAAAATTGTGAAAAATGTGTTAATATTTTTGTCACATGACAAAAAAACAATTAACGTTGTTTCTATAGATATAGAGGAGTACAAAAATATACAATAATGTTTTTAATTATGTATTGATAGAATTAACTCTGTTAAAAAACTAGGTGGTAAAAGTATAACACCAATAATGTTTTTAATTATGTATTGATAGAATTAACTCTGTTAAAAAACTAGGTGGTAAAAGTATAACACCAATAATGTTTTTAATTATGTATTGATAGAATTAACTCTGTTAAGAAACTAGGTGGTAAAAGTATAACACCAATAATGTTTTTAATTATGTATTGATAGAATTAACTCTGTTAAAAAACTAGTTGGTAAAAGTATAACACCAATAATGTTTTTAATTATGTATTGATAGAATTAACTCTGTTAAGAAACTAGTTGGTAAAAGTATAACACCAATAATGTTTTTAATTGTGTATTGATAGAATTAACTCTGTTAAAAAACTAGTTGGTAAAAGTATAACACCAATAATGTTTTTAATTATGTATTGATAGAATTAACTCTGTTAAGAAACTAGGTGGTAAAAGTATAACACCAATAATGTTTTTAATTATGTATTGATAGAATTAACTCTGTTAAAAATAACTAGGTGGTAAAAAAAACTAGTATAACACCAATAATGTTTTTAATTATGTATTGATAGAATTAACTCTGTTAAAAAACTAGGTGGTAAAAGTATAACACCAATAATGTTTTTAATTATGTATTGATAGAATTAACTCTGTTAAGAAACTAGGTGGTAAAAGTATAACACCAATAATGTTTTTAATTATGTATTGATAGAATTAACTCTGTTAAAAAACTAGGTGGTAAAAGTATAACACCAATAATGTTTTTAATTATGTATTGATAGAATTAACTCTGTTAAAAAACTAGGTGGTAAAAGTATAACACCAATTCGTCACAGGTCATTAGCCGTTTTTCTGCGTTTGGAGAGTTGCGACCGTGTTGGACACTGAAAATCTATTTCTACCCGTTTACCTTTAGACTATCTGAATCACGAAAAAAAGACTTTTGACAACTTCCTCTAGTGCTGTTTATGATTAATTATTAATTTACAACGCGTTTGAAAATTTTAGGTTTAACAAACTATGCAAATTAGCTCCAGCTAGTTGTTGAAAATTTTAATATAGCTTTTACATAACTGGAGTCTATGTAGCCAGTGCACATAGTATCAGGTTGTCTAGATTATGCTAAGCAGAATATAGTACTTAAAGCCTGACATGACCTGGTGATTATATCGTTCAACTTGCAATCTGCGAGTCACGAGTTCGACTACCCGTCATCGAACACGCTTGCTCTTTCAGCTGTGAGTATGTTATAAGATGATCGTCAATGCCATAATTCGTTGGTAAACGAGTAGCCCAAGAGTTGGTGGTGGGTGGTTTGACTAGCTACCTTCTCTCTAGTCTATTACTAGTAAATTAAAGGAGCTAACGCAGATAACCTTTGAGTAGCTTTACTCGGGGTACCGTAACTAACCAAACCAATTATCCTTAGAATTGTTAATAATATAGTAACATAATCCTGATATGATCTATAAAATGACTCATGAATGGTTTAGTTGTTGTTAAAGACAAAGCTACAAAATGGGTTGTCTGTGCTCTGCTCACAATAGGTATCGAAATCCGTTTTTTAGTATCGTAAGCCTGCAGTGGTAACTGGGGGCTACTTATAAATGAAAGAAATAGCAGAAATGATGCCTTCTTGAAAGTATGCCAACAAGGAACCTCAAACACAACAGACTGGCGTAAACTTTCTGATGCTAGCGTACGGGTAGAGAATCCGTTGAACACTCAACGAACACAAAACAAACAAAACTATCTGATGAAGTTTGTGATAATAGATATATCACGTAGTTACGGTGAAATTCAGGAATTTATTTAAATACGAGAGAATCAATAACGTAGCTGTTAATAACACTGTTTTTCTTTGAATCAAGTGCTTTAAAAATCCCATCAACACTTTAGTTGTAGTAACATTACTATACACTTAATGTATTATTATTGAAAAGTGTCAAGTACCCAGAGCTAATAAAGGACCCGTGTCCAATGCATTTGTATATAAATCCCTTGACTCAGTGATACATATAGTTGATACAGCTGCCACAAACAACTAATTAAAGTGGACATATTTTGATGAAAGGGGGTAATTATATTTCAAGGAGAAATAGTTACTGGATGTAGCATGGTGATTTCAATACCTAGGACTTATTAGTTTACGTACTTGTATCCAATTCCACTGAGGGAATGTGCTGAAACATGGAAAGCCACTAGGTGTGTAGATGTGGAACATTTATTGACTCGTCTTTACGAATTTTGAAATGTGTTACGAAATAATGAGTCATTTAGCATTCACTAAATTCCAAGGACTTTAATGAGAGTTCAGATTTACTGGTCAGCAGGTCTACAGTGTGTGACATATAAGCTCTACGCTGCTAGATATTATGAACGGACTGTAGCCATCACCTCTCAGTTCTGATGAGCATCGAAAACTGTTAAGTGAACTTGTGAATTTCGCTACTCATTGTTTGTTACCATGGTCAGAAAATACATTTAATGCAACTGTACTCTCCCAGCTACGAATAATGGTGGGAGAGCATTATAAAAGAGGCTTATTTTATCCAGTTTAGAGATAGTCCTCTGATAATAAATAAGAAAGCAGTGAACGCAGTGTCATTTTGTGATGTCAGGAGAAAGCTGCGCTTCTTGCACCAATGAAAGCAATGATATGTGTCATGACACATCCGAACACCATGTCCAGCAATAGTTTGAGGAAAATAACGCCCAGAATCTCATTTAAACTGAACTGCTCTGTAGTGTTTTAGAACATCGCTTGAACAGCAGACTTCAAGAATTCACGATATACATTTGTTCATGTCTTCCAAGACGAATAGCGAGGTTTCTCAACAGACAAGTGTCAATGGATGGTGGAAAGCGCTAGTAACAAAACCCATGCTGTAAATAACGCTTAAAATGGTTTCAATTATTAATAAAATTTAATCCTAGCAGCAAAACACGAAACCATCCTTACCAGATTGTGATGTCGTAGGACATTGAGTAAATATTGTACGTTTATATTCATATAGAAACTAATTAAAGATAGTTTTGAGGTAATATACATTTCTATCAATAGTAAAACTTTGCGGTAATATATTGTAGGTTTCTGTTAATATGGGCATTCATGAATGATAGTTTCGTTATTTTTATTTTTCTAAAAAATAGTAGGATAAACTTTAAAAATAAAAATGAGTGTTATGTATTATACATTTTTTTTATAAATGTGAATAACCACAATATTCTACTCGTTGCTATTTCATAAGTGTAAAAAGAACATGACTGGTCGTCTAGACTCTAAAATGAAACATGATTAGTCGATCAGACTGTGGTTTTGTAACACAAAACTGTTAAATATGCGAGATAATTTTTACTGTGAAGAGTTCAAAAATTTATTTGTATAAACCAAAAATGTAGCGTAAAATTTTTGAATTAATCGCGTACAGAGATCGCATGTTCAGTTAACGAATTAAATGATAAAAAGAAAGTACAATGGTGGTTTCATTAAAAACTGTCCTCACTTCAGAATATGTGTTTCTAATTTTCTTACCTATTTGTGAATGCGTCAGTTATTCAGATTGTCAGTTAGTATACAGTTTCGCTCTTTATTATCATAAACTGAAGTAATATTACATAAACCTTTCTATTTTCTCTATGTAAGAGACTGACAAATATTCTTCCTGAAGAGTACGAAAAGGGTTAAAACTCCAGACTGAATTATCTTTCTCATAATCACCTGGTTTTGTCACGAAAGATCTTTCTCGTTGGAAAGAGAACACAAGTAAAGACATTATCATTTATTTCCTATTATGTATATTGATTATATTACATTAGGGACCAACTATAAATTTTAGTGTCAGTAATGAAATCTGAATCCATCCTTTTATTGCCTCCAGAAACGATTTTTTTATGATGATCTATTTTTCATTTTCCTAATTAATATGTTCCGGTGGCTCAGCGGTGACTCGTGGGTTTATAACGTTAAAAAATCGTTTTTTGTTACCCATACTAGACAGAAACTAGATAACCCCTTGTGTAGATTTGCGCTTTACAACAAACTAATTAACATAGATTGTTCAAACGCGGAAAGTATGCAAAAGTGATGTAGGGATGAAAACAGAAATTTAATACTTTAATAAAAATTAGTGGATTATTTTAAATAGGAAAAAAATTAATCTACAAATAAACACACGTAGCTCTGTGGCTTCATCAACAATGGTAAATAAAACATTGAAAAAGCGCCCTTACTGTTATATATATATTTATATCAAAGCATGTATTTTTTTCAAATCTATGCGTGATTGGTTTTGTTACGCTTCTCTACTTATTCACAGTATATGAATGACGACAGTTTGAAAACGATATTGTGCTATGTGTGTGTGTGTGTTTTCATATAGCAAAACCAGCTAAGTAAGAGACAAGGGGAAAGTATGTATATTCTGTTTTATCTGTTACATCTTAACGGAAGTACTTAAACCGACAAAACTTATGTTTTAGTATTCACAGTTTGTTCCATAGTTAAATTTATAATACTACACAACCACTTCATACATAAATACGCCCAAGGCATCTGGATATTAGAACGTGAGCTGGAAATCAAAATATCACGAAACAACATAAAGTGTGTGTTAATGAAACAGCCGTGACCGCTTTGTTTTTGTTGCTGCTACAGAATTACTCGTTTCGTAATTCCGTTTTTAAATGTCAGACATTTCCAGTTTGGATTAGCTTTCAACAGACAGCGTGTAATCATACTTTTACATTGCATCTACAGTTTACTGTTCTGTGCTTGTAATCAGAATTGTCTGGAGAGCACATTAAACAACTTTACATCAGGACCTACTGAGCCTAATCAGATGAGTCTGGAAGTCACAATAATAACTTGATTCCCCAGGACCTTCTGTACGTAGTCAGAATAGTCTAGAAACCACAGTAACAACTTGATATCAGGACCTACTGAACGTAATAAGAATAGTCTAGAAACAACAGTAACAACTTGATATCAGGACCTACTGAACGTAATAAGAATAGTCTAGAAACCACAGTAACAACTTGATATCAGGACCTACTGAACGTAATAAGAATAGTCTAGAAACCACAGTAACAACTTGATACAAGAACTTACTGAACGTAATAAGAATAGTCTAGAAACCACAGTAACAACTTGATACAAGGACCTACTGAACATAATAAGAATAGTCTAGAAACCACAGTAACAACTTGATACAAGGACCTACTGAACATAATAAGAATAGTCTAGAAACCACAGTAACAACTTGATATCAGGACTTACTGAAACCACAGTAACAACTTGAGACAAGGACTTACTGAACATAATAAGAATAGTCTAGAAACCACAGTAACAACTTGATACAAGGACCTACTGAACATAATAAGAATAGTCTAGAAACCACAGTAACAACTTGATACAAGGACCTACTGAACATAATAAGAATAGTCTAGAAACCACAGTAACAACTTGATACAAGGACCTACTGAAACCACAGTAACAGATATCACCGATACTTTAAAATGCACATAGAATTATACAACACTGACATTATTATTATTATTTGTATGTGCGTGGTAATAACCTTATTTTTTATGAGATATTTGAATTCTACTTTGTTACATTTTTTCTGTACATCAACGTATGTCTTCAGAAAGATAGTTGCTTAATCTTATGTTTCTGAAACAAATCAAGTGGAAAATATAATTAAAACTAAATTAAACACAACAACGAGACGATAGCTATCTAACACGTTGCTTTCTGGGAATTGTAAATAAATTTGACAAAAATAACAACAACAACAAATTCAGAGTTTCTCAATTTTAAGTGTTTTTGGACAGAAATTAGAAATTTGAAACGTAATTGACAGATATTTTGGTTTTCAGTTATATCAGTAGTGGAATGTAGTACAAGTTATTCATTTAATTTTTGTCTGGCTTTATGGATAGTGATTCAACCCTCAAACTGCCGACTTGTTTTTTATACAGCTAATTACATCTAGGACCCATATATTAAATTGTATTGAATAGTCTTATATTTTCGCTTCTACAACAGTCTTTGTAAACAACCTATCTAGTTTTGATACCTGCGGCAGACAGAGCACAGGCTAAACAATTATTATTGTTTATTATTATTCTTTTATTATTCTCAATTATTATTCTTTTTTGGAAATTCAGACAAGTACTTAAACGAAGAGAGAGGTCTGTTAGATCTCCTATGGCTGTAGACAAAGCAATTTTAAACGATTCTTTGGATTGAATTTTATTCTAATTTATAGAGATCCAAAGTGACTTGGCTGTAAGCCTGACGTATTATAACGCTAAAAATCGGGTTTCGGTACTCGCGGTGAGCATAGCACAGACAGTCAATCCGTTATATCGCTTAACTCTTAACAACAACAACAGAAAAGGAAACATGAAAAAAGATCAACATAGCTGTGTTCTGGTATCGAGATTAAACATCACGTTTTCCCTCGTGCTTCTTTAAGAATCTTAATGACTAAATGCTAATGGATCGCATTAGTTAAAATTAAACTTAGTTATATTTATGAAATATTTAAATGGATAAACTGAACAGTTGAAACTTAATGAACCACTTTACTGTATGAATTCGGATATGAGTTAATTGAATAATTTCAAACGTTTAACAAGTCCAAGTGTGATAAAATTTGAACTTATATTAATAATCCCAGAATATGACATTCTGAAAAAAATTCGAAAGTTTTCTTTTTTGTTTTTCACAATGTAATAGTCACAATTAAAGGGTGATGGCTAAAGTGCTTTATAGTTTGGGCTGGGTATAACACAACAACGAATATGTGGGGGCTGAGAATCAGTTGTTCAACATTAGAGGCTCTTCGGCTAGTTCAGGTACGCGCAACATATCGTTTAGATTGAAAATACTCATACCTTCAATAGCATTTCTTATTCCTGGGGTCACTCGCTGGTACAGCGGTAAGTCTACGGATTTAAAATGCTAGAATCAGGGGTTCCATTCCCCTCGGTGGACTTAGTAGATAGCCTGATGTGGCTTTGCTATAAGAAAAACACACACACAAACACACATTCACACCTGGTAGGTGTGGCAGAGTGTGTATGTGTTCGTTAATCATTTCGAATTTGCTAATCCTTGCACCATTTTATTTCGATTCCCTTGAAATATTCAAAGAATGATGATTGGAAAAAATTGGAAAAGTTTTATCCTCATAAAAATTTGACTTTTAAACGCGTTTTATCACTGTCCACCGCTAACTCTTGCGCTACTCTTTTACCAACGAATAGTGTGATTCACCGTCACATATAACGTCCCCACGACTAAAAGGACTAGCATATTTGGTGTGACGGGGATTCGAGCTCTCTTCCCTCATATTACGAGTCTAGAGCCTTAGCTACGTGGTACAAGCAGGATAAATGTATGTCATTACCTTCATTGTAAATACTTTAGTCATTTGTCATCCAGGCATGGAAAGGGGTGACGAAATAATATTTTCTAATTTTTAGTTTCTGGTGCTATTATCATTGCAATTTTACGTTTGAAACTCTATTTTCTGAGACACCAAGAGTGTTCAGCTTTCGAATCTCTTTAGAGGCTCAAACTTCTTTGACCAATCACTTGCAGTTTTTTTTGTTTTTTTCTTACAAAACATATGTCAAATTTGCCAAAAATATACCTGTCCCATCTGTTTGCGTGATCTTGGTTTGAAACCGGAATATAAACTTTGAAGGAAAAATAGCATGACTAAAGAATTTCAAATTATCCACGAAAACATTTAGTAAACCTTGGAAAATATCAAAATAGGCCTAAAAATAATAAAATCAGCCTATATACTATACAACAAAGGGTAGATTATGTTAAAAGTCGAGATGTGATTTGATGATCTATGAGAGTAAGGTACTTACGTATTTAGAGCTCGTGTGTATAGTTGGCGTTTTATTTTAACTTTGTAAATTTGAATTACAAAACCAGAAGAGGCCTGCTACACTGAACCACAAATTACTGAATAATATTATACAAACCACATAATAACTTCAAAACTACTGAAACCCCTCATACGTTTAAATCGATCTTTAAAGTAAACACATTAATAAACCTTTGAATAGTTACAAATAAACAACATATACAGACCGATCTAAGCCCCACGCGGCCAGTTGGTTAAGGCACTCAACTCGTAATGTGAGAGTCATAAGTTCGTCACGCCAAACATGCTCGCCCTTTCAGCGAATTTCATCTTTAAAAATCCATTAGCAACAAATCGTTAAACAATTATAAATAAACAACACAAACTGATCTTTAAAAGTCCATTTCTAAGAAACTATTAAACATTAGTTAAAAAACAAGACATCCTGACTGATGTTTAAAAATCCACTAACAACAAGTCATTAAATATTTATTAATAAAAACGACATTTTATGAAGATCATGTGAGATCTTCGAATAAAGTTGTTGTTTATTCTTTAGCGCTGTTACTAAATCTATATATGTTTAACGTTTTCCTTATTTAGTATTTTACTAACGTTTATTAAACTAGGATTCGCGTGATATAAAATATTGCTTTCAGTTCCTGTTTCTTTAGAACATTAATTTAAATCATAAGACGGCAGATGTTGGTTAACGCATAAGGTACGTGTGCAATGACAGACTTGTATAATACCATATGGTTTTAGCGATTCGCCGAAAATCGTGTCGGTGTTTAGAATGCACGTAAAAAATTAGAGCACAGGTGTATTTGTTAACCTAAAGATAACCTAAGAAGGTCGAAACATTCTTCTCTACTTTATTTTAATAAAAGTTTCAATACCCATACTAGCCGTCTTGAGATGCATTTTTACTTCATGTGAGTTTCTCGTCATCACGAATTAAAGACAACTTCCAAACCCATATTCGAGCTAAGCAAGCCTACGAACTTATTCCTGGACACATTTCATGACTGGATGACCTTCCAGTGCATTTTAGCTTTTTTTGGTATTCCAAATAAATACGGATAGGGGAATTACACAATGCAAATGATAATACTCGCCAGGCCAACCTGAGTCCAACCACCAAGTATAATCCTATTAGTTCTAAAACTATCTACAGTACTTATCAATTTTAGTGGAGTCAAAATAGGTTTTGTAGCTTGAGAAAATAATGTAGCTGTTATTTTCTGTCTACTTTCTTTTTTTAGAATCCCCAGTTGTAGGCACCAAAATATTAAATAATGTAGATGTTATTTTCTGTTTACTTTCTTTTAGAATCCCCAGTTGTAGGCACCAAAATATTAAATAATGTAGATGTTATTTTCTGTTTGCTTTCTTTTTTTATAATCTCCAGTTGTAGGCACCAAAATATTAAATAATGTAGATGTTATTTTCTGTTTACTTTTTTTTTTTAGAATCCTCAGTTGTAGGCACCAAAATATTAAATAATGTAGATGTTATTTTCTGTTTACTTTCTTTTTTTAGAATACCCAGTTGTAGACACCAAAATATTAAATAATGTAGATGTTATTTTCTGTTTACTTTCTTTTTTTAGAATCCCCAGTTGTAGGCACCAAAATATTAAATAATGTAGATGTTATTTTCTGTTTACTTTCTTTTTTTAGAATCCCAGTTGTAGGCACCAAAATATTAAATAATGTAGATGTTATTTTCTGTTTACTTTCTTTTTTTAGAATCCCCAGTTGTAGGCACCAAAATATTAAATAATGTAGATGTTATTTTCTGTTTACTTTCTTTTTTTAGAATCCCTAGTTGTAGGCACCAAAATATTAAATAATGTAGATGTTATTTTCTGTTTACTTTCTTTTTTTAGAATCTCCAGTGTAGGCACCAAAATATTAAATAATGTAGATGTTATTTTCTGTTTACTTTCTTTTTTTAGAATCCCCAGTTGTAGGCACCAAAATATTAAATAATGTAGATGTTATTTTCTGTTTACTTTCTTTTAGAATCCCAGTTGTAGGCACCAAAATATTAAATAATGTAGATGTTATTTTCTGTTTGCTTTCTTTTTTTAGAATCCCCAGTTGTAGGCACCAAAATATTAAATAATGTAGATGTTATTTTCTGTTTACTTTCTTTTTTTAGAATCCCCAGTTGTAGGCACAAAAATATTAAATAATGTAGATGTTATTTTCTGTTTACTTTCTTTTTTTAGAATACCCAGTTGTAGGCACAAAAATATTAAATAATGTAGATGTTATTTTCTGTTTACTTTCTTTTTTTAGAATCCCCAGTTGTAGGCACCAAAATATTAAATAATGTAGATGTTACTTTCTGTTTACTTTCTTTTTTTAGAATCCCAGTTGTAGGCACCAAAATATTAAATAATGTAGATGTTATTTTCTGTTTACTTTCTTTTTTTAGAATCCCCAGTTGTAGGCACCAAAATATTAAATAATGTAGATGTTATTTTCTGTTTACTTTCTTTTTTTAGAATCCCCAGTTGTAGGCACAAAAATATTAAATAATGTAGATGTTATTTTCTGTTTACTTTCTTTTTTTAGAATACCCAGTTGTAGACACCAAAATATTAAATAATGTAGATGTTATTTTCTGTTTACTTTCTTTTTAGAATCTCAGTTGTAGGCACCAAAATATTAAATAATGTAGATGTTATTTTCTGTTTACTTTCTTTTTTTAGAATCCCCAGTTGTAGGCACCAAAATATTAAATAATGTAGATGTTATTTTCTGTTTACTTTCTTTTTTTAGAATCCCCAGTTGTAGGCACCAAAATATTAAATAATGTAGATGTTATTTTCTGTTTACTTTCTTTTTTAGAATCCCTAGTTGTAGGCACCAAAATATTAAATAATGTAGATGTTATTTTTTGTTTACTTTCTTTTTTTAGAATCCCCAGTTGTAGGCACCAAAATATTAAATAATGTAGATGTTATTTTCTGTTTACTTTTTTTTTTTAGAATTCCCAGTTGTAGGCACCAAAATATTAGGTTGAGGAATAATTCGTGAGCGTTTTTAAATAATTTCATTCAAGCATTACATGCAAGACTATACAATACTTCAATGCATGAACACATTACACCCAAAACATTTATTATGATACTTTATTTCATGTAATACCAAGGTATATAGTATGCATTGTTTTAAACGAAATTGCAAGAAATTAAATGCGAAAAGCAGATGGTGTCGAAAATGCTCGATTTTGTCCACTTGACATTCCATTTAATGAGCTGAAAATGAAAGCAAAAATTAAAGACATATGAAAATCAAACACACCATCTATTAGAGCAAAAAATTATCTACCAAATGACATGAAATATTTTGCGAAAGCGTTTCATTTATGAATATATTTGTTTAACTTGAAAAAACGCTCACGAATTATTCCTCAACCAAATATAATCTTTGATTCCACTTGTTTCGGTAATCTTTTCACGATCCCTGTTCCCCCTCTTTTAAATTATCAGTTTTTAATTATATTAAGTTTTCATGTCCATTTACCGAGAAAAAATTAAGCTACACACGTGCATATTAATTTAGTTGAATGTTACATGTTTTTCAACAATTTACAGCCTCACTGGTTTTTCCTCATCCAACCATATTTATTGAGCTAGGTGGATTTGTCCCTGAGGTTTCGTATAAACACGCGTTTAACAAGCGTCGAGTACAAAGGAAGCCGCTTACAACAATATCGCATATACTGTGTACTTATAGTCACCTAAATCAACTTGCAATGGAAAAATAATAAACTTTTTAAATAGGTCATGGACATTGGCAGCGTTACATACAGTATATCTGTCTAGGTGTTGGTGTAAAATATCCAGCCAATTTTTTGTAGACTTGTGAAACAAAAATATGAATAGTAACAATAATAATATCATAATACTAACATATGCACTCACAAGTTCAGCGAAGTACGAAAAACTAGTAGAATAAATCACTACTTACAAGAGTAGTTTGTTTTTGGAATTTCGCACAAAGCTACTCGAGGGCTATCTGTGCTAGCCGTCCCTAATTTTGCAGTGTAAGACAGCTAGGAAGGCAGCTAGTCATCACCACCCACCGCCAACTCTTGGACTACTCTTTCACCAACGAATAGTGGGATTGACCGTCACATTATAACGCCCCCACGGCTGGGAGGGCGAGCATGTTTGGTGCGACGCGGGCGCGAACCCGCGACCCTCGGATTACGAGTCGCACGCCTTACGCGCTAGTCCATGCCAGGCCATACTTACAACAGTAAAGAAATCTACTGTGGTAATCGTCTACTACTGTTGGAAAACTTGCTGAGATTATCACAGGAAACCATGTAGAGACAAAGTACAACAGCTAACTCGAGAAATGATTAACTATCCTTACGGCAGTTTTCAATTTATGTGCATTAGTTAAACACTGGATTTTTTTTTTTTTTTTCAATGGCAGATCTAGAGAAATTTTCCAGGACGAAAAACAAGGGAAGTGGAATACATTTTAAAACCACCCTGTCACATTTTCAACACTTCATTCATTACTGTTGTTAGGTTTCAATAAAATATTAGAAGTCGTTTTTTTTCAAGCGGCTTATAAAACAATAATCAATAATAAAAAGGCTACTGGAGACACTGAGATTAATACACACACTGTTTACTTAAACCAGATGAAGCGTTTCGGACTGGTATACGTTTCTGCAGTGTTGAACAGCTTCGAAGAATTTAGAAAATTTTAGAGGGTAAAATCTCGACTTTCAAAAATCTACTTAAGAAATAGCCCTATAACCTTCATCCGGAGTTTGTTTAGTAGCTGTACATAGATTTTGGTGCAAAATATCCCGCTGTTTTTGCTGTAGGCTTCGGTGCTTCAACGGCTTGAAGAGAAACTTCGCCAATAGCAATGAAAAAAACTGATAAAATCTTTTTTCTCTTTTCAAGAATCAACATAAAAACAGCCCTATGATCCATATAGGTTTTTTAAGTAGGTTTGTCCAGGTTTGAATAAAATCCTTCTTAATAATAATAATATGGAGAATAGATATATGAATTTTCAGTTTTGTCTTACAATCGAAAATCAACTTTTTTATTGCAATCAATATTTTAGCAGACTTATCCATTGAGATAAAACGTCTTGAGTGTTGTTTAAGAACACGTATGTCCTTTAAGATGGTTTATACTGGTATGTTCTACTAAAAGTTGCGGGAACTTTCTGAGGGATCTATAGTAGTGAGAGCTCCCTTCTAGTACAGCTGTCCTTAATTATCTTTTTTGTTCTGTCTTGGTAGTATTTTAAACTCTAAACATACTAATATATTCATATTCAATAGTTTAACGGAGCTTTTGGTGGTACTGGTATCGAACATCGTACTCGTAAGAGTTGGTTAAATGCATTTTTATACATCAGGGCTTTTTAAAGCATGAATATCACGGTCCGACATGGCCAGGTGGCTAAAGCAGTCGACTACTAATACAATGGTGATGGGTTCGAATCTCCGTCACACCAAACATGCTCGCCCTTTCAGCCGTAGGGGCGTTGTAATGTTACGGTCAATTCCACTATTCATTGGTAAAAGAGTAGTTCAAGAGTTGGCGGTGGGGGTAATGAGTAGATGCTTTCCCTCTAGTCTTACACTGCTAAACTAGGGACGGCCGGCGTAGATAGCTCTCGTGTAGCTTTGCGCGAAATTATAAAAACAAACAAACAAGCATAAATATCTATAGAGTTGGCTAATCTAATCAATTAGTTTTTATCCATACTCTAAAATGGGGTTACCCAGCCTCTTACGATATTGGATATGGGATTAACTTGCTAATTTAATAGTAAGGTTTAATTATGATTTTTTTTGCTATTTCTTTACAAAAATACTTTGTATCAGTATTGCAGATTTTATGGCTAAATTTCAGGAGTGCTGGTCCTAATTATGTGTTAAGATGTTTGCAGAAAAGATCTTGTTATATATGTCAGATTTTTTGAAGCGGTACTATTTTCATGTAGGTGTTACAGTTTTAAAATACTCTTTTTGCGTCGAATGTTACGTCTGAGATTGAAATGCAAACAAATAAATATTTTTGTTTAAACATTTTAATTTCTTTCATACAAATGTTACAGTTTTAAAATACCTTTATTTACGGAAAGCATATGCTGTAAAACTCTATGTATTAGGCTAAAATACAAACGAATCAATCAGTCTTAACTACTATAGTTTCTGTCACACAAATGTTACAGTTTTAGAATAACTTTATTCGCGAAAAGCATATGCTGTAAAACAATATGTATTATATTGAAATGCAAATAAATGACAGCATTTTGTTTTAATCAGTTCGATCTCTTGAACAATAAAGACACGATTGCGTAGCAGATATATGTTTCTGTCATGTCAAATGCGTTATCGTGACGACGAAGTGCTTGAAATTCTGAAAGGACCAGTTTTAGCAGTACGATCTTATCTATATCCGGTATACATTTCTTTCTGCTTCCACCGTTGAACGTTTATTTATTAGTAGCGTCATCTATAAATAATAAGATCCAGTCAGATCAGACGAGATCGCTCTTAACGATAATATATATATTGTCACTGTGTATTGAAGGTAAAGTGTAATTCCAATTAATATCTACAAAAGGAAGAAATTCACCAGTTTAAGTCGTAGTCGATAAACTAACAAATGTTAAGCCTGATTTGTCAATCAACGCTAAGCGAGCATATTTACATGTTTTCGTCCTTTCAAAATCTAGAACAAAAGAACTTTTTCGAGGATTATAAATAATTCCTACAAAATCCTGAGAACAAAGATACTTCGTTTAAATTGTTTACGTCTATAAATAAATACAGATGATGAATTTTGAAAGCATCTGCCAGTTAAGCCTATATGCGTCTTGCACTAAGCCTACTCAAACGACAAACATTTATTTATTTATATTTCCCCTTATATAGTTCATCACTTCCAGATACACAAATGAAACGCAAAACCCGATGTAGAAAACGCTAGCCCAGATAGCCCTCGAGTAGCTTTGTGCGAAATTCAAAAACAAATAATGCTTTTCTCTTGTCTACCCGCTGCCAATCATTTTCGGATTGATTGTGAAACTTTCCGTAAGATTTGACTATCAAAATATATTTGTTGCTTGTTTTGCAATGTTTATTTTACTTTAGCTAGTACTAATAATAGAATCTATTATAATAATACTCAGTTTTGTCTTCCCTGGAAATGCGCCCACGCTTTACTAGATAAATACACATATAAATAAAAGGCAGATATTCTTGATGACGAGAAACCCACTTGAAATAACAATGTATCTCAGAACGTTCTGAGATATATTTTTATTTCAAAAGGCAAATATAAATGTGCTTTGGTGAACATTTTGTATAATAACGTTTTAAACACTTATAAACGTTTTTACGATGGTCTAACACTAAGTCGTAAAATAATATTATATAATATAGTAATATATATTATAATAATATTTATTGATAAAGTATAACCCTAACTACAATAAAGCAAGAAATGTACACAAGTTACAGTTTCAATTTATGTCTTTACCTAATATAGGCTTTACTTAATTAATGGTCCGGCATGGCTAGGTGGTTAAAGCACTCGACTCGTAATCTGAGGGTCGCGGGTTCGGAACCCCTTCACATCAAAAAGAGTCACCTTTTCAAACGTGGGGGTGTTATAATGTGATGGTCAATCCCGCTATTCCCAGTAGCCCCAGATTTGGCGGTGGGTGGCATTGACTAACCGCTTTCTCTCTAATTTTACACTCCTAAATTAGCTACACGAGGGCTACATGCGCTCGCCGTGCCGAATTTATAAATGTAAGACTAGAAGGAAGAAAGCTAGTCATCGCCACCCACGCCAACTCTTGAGCAACTCTTTTACCGACGAATAGTGGGAATCACTGTAACATTATAACGAAAGGACGAGCATGTTTGGTGGGACGGGGATTCAATCCCGCGACCCTCAGATAAGAAGTCGATCGCTCTGAGTCATTGAGGGCCTATGTCCTTCGGTTTTCTGCTCTGAAATGAGACCAGAGTTTCGAATAGAACCGATTAATTTATATATATTAAGCTTCGACGAATTCGTTAACACAGACAGATTAGATAACTTTTACGTAACGTGTTTATATTTAATTTTGTTATCCTTTTATTTTTTCGAATAAATTGTATAGGTGTGAATCATAGAATACACAATGTTATTATAGTTCCCAAGATAACCGACATATCCTGAATATTTGAGCTTGTCGTCCAATGTTCGAAATCCACATGGAGAAAGAAAAAGAACTGGAATTTCTAAATTGGATGACATCTGACAGTCACGTGGATTAAACAGCTAGGTCAGAGACCCCCAAGGTTCAGGAATATCTGATACTAATTTTAAGTTACTGACCAGGGTTAGGGCAGTCAGCTAGTGACACTTTATGCCACGATACTTTTATAGCTATTCGAAACGAATAGGCGAATTGACTGTCATTTTATAAAGCGCTCATGGTTAAAAGTGCGGAGCATGTGAAATGCATCAAATCAATAAACTTCACCCCTACATCTCACAACTAACCGCTACTATAGACCATACCTCGCACTGATAAAGGATTTGTTTGTTTGTTTGTTTTGGAATTTCGCACAAAGCTACTCGATGGCTATCTGTGCTAGCCGTCCCTAATTTAGCAGTGTAAGACTAGAGGGAAGGCAGCTAGTCATCACCACCCACCGCCAACTCTTGGGCTACTCTTTTACCAACGAATAGTGGGATTGACCGTCACATTATACACCCCCACGGCTGGGAGGGCGAGCATGTTTAGCGCGATGCGGGCGCGAACCCGCGACCCTCGGATTACGAGTCGCACGCCTTACGCGCTTGGCCATGCCAGGCCACTGATAAAGGAAGAAAACAAAAACAAATTTCTAGCGCTTAATTAAAAAAAATAAGAAAAAATCGTTGATAATAAGATATAAATTTTTCCATGTTTCCAGGTGAATTAAATGTGGTTCTAACTTAGTCCAGAGGCAACGTTTTGAATTGCATATCTTAAGGTCCAAAACCCGAACCCGCGATATTTCGCCGAAGACACTTCGCATTTTACGTAGAGGCGTTATAAATGTAACAGCCAATCACGCTATTCGGCAGGTGATGATAGAATAATTAGTGAATGCTGTTTACCGATTACCTTCCATCTGATCAGCAGTTGTAAGTCAGTGCTGTGCTTGACTTTTAGGGGTCTATCAGCTGGTCTCATTGCATATGGTACTGTTCAATAATCCATAATACCAAATAATATCGATTGCATATCTTATTTGTGTTTGCAATGTCTTCTGGATCGTTCGTTAGTGGTACGACAAGAAAATGTTATCATAAGAAAAGAAAGAAGTAAATCTGGCGAAACAGCAAGAACAAATGGAAAATAGTAAACGGACATACATATCATTTATTGAAAATTATTCTTTTGAGTTAAGTATTGGAAAATGCTATCATAGTTTAGGCTTAGGTTTAAGCTGAAACAAACGACGCGGATCAGCAAATCAAGTTTAAAGAACGAATTTACCAACATGTTTTTTTTTTTTAAATAAAAGATAAAAATAATATTTCAGAGAGTAAAGGTATGCCCAGAGTATTAAGGAAATGACTGGTAATATGGTATTCACAATCATATACTAAACCAGCGTCAACTAACACGACTCTAATGTTGTTAGCCTTACAAATCTAGGCTAATAAAGATCCCCTGGTGTCTCAGTCCAATGTGCAGCTTTGTGTTTTACGATATTAAAAACAAAACCGAACCAAAGCTATTAAAGTTTATACTCTGTAAGATTGGTAGTTATCTAATTGTTTATTCTGAGTTTCTAGCTTGTTCAGTCTATGTAGTCAATAAAGTACCAATTCGCATAAACCTAATGAGCACCTGAAATTATAGTGTAGCTATAAAAACAAACAATAAAAAAAGTTCTCTCTCTGGATTTAATTAGAACATTCCTATCGATCTTATTACATTTTAACGTGCATCAGCGACACAGCAGCCAAACGGAATATAATATGATATTTTTGTATATATATAATGATGTGATTATAAATTACATGACATTTTTAACTGTCGCAATCTCGTGTCTTCTCTAAGTAATTATACTTCCCGCAATATTTTTGTGCAGGTTTACACATATTACCGAAGACATTCACTAACATACACATACATAAAATCTCATAAAAATCCTGAGGGCGCCTATTTGGCGACGCCTCTCGGAATGCTTTGAAATGCTTTGCGAAGATTCTTGGGGTTTCTGTTTTCATTATGAATCTCTCCCCTCCGCATATCGTTCCTAGTATGTAGTTGTGGAAGAAGCTTAATTACTTAGAACTGGAAGGATTTTACCACGTGAACCATCCTCGTCAGATGACGATAACAGGCTGCGAAGTTAGGGTCTATGCTTAAATGAAATATTTTCAGAAATTGCATTCAGGTTCATAAACGATATTCAAAGAGATCAGACAAGCATAGCCACTGATTGAGGGCTTAGTACCAGTTACTGCACAAGTCACGGACAGTAGAAGGATAACGAACATTAAAGTCACAGGTTATGGAGGAACACCAAACAATATAACTATTTATTGAGAGTTTTACAGAAATACCACAATACAGTCACAGACCGTGCAGGAATACCACACAGTACAGCTACAGATTGAGGATAATTCAAAATACCAAAACAAGATAAACCGAAATAGTCTGGATGCAGCTCTTCCTCCTATTTTATGTTTATTTCTTGGAGTTCAGATTCAGAAGACCGCGTGATGTCTCGGGACACATAAATCATCCGTATACCATTCAGTTGTTAGTTTTTACTGTTTAAGACTATCGGTTTCCGACCGCATATTTTTAGATCTCATACAAACAAAATTTAACGTGCAAAGTTTGATTAAACTAACAGAAATAATCGGTTTCTGATTCAATTTAATTTAATAAAATTGGAACAACTGGATAAATGATCTGCTCAGAAATAATCGGAAGTGTAGCTAATAAATATAAGATGAGCGATCGTCTGCTCGTGTTTATTGGTGTCAACTGCTATATGAGATGCCGCTTTGGTATCACCTGGCGTTTCAAATAGTGTGAAAAGAATAAAAGAAAAACGAAGGAGTAATTCCTGTTTAGAACATTTTCCTGAAGAACTTTAAAAAGAATCTGGGATTTATAAAGCGATTTGAAACCTTTTTAACTCAGTGACAGTACCTGCTCATAGGAAAGTTTAAATAACAGATTGTCGTGATAGTAAGATTAAGGTCAATGTTTTTAAGTTTATGACAAACAAATATTTAAAATGTCAAGCTGTTATAATTTTATATTTAACCTATATTTGTAATAAGATTACAATTGTTTTTAAAAGCCATTCCTTTCCTATGTCATATGTGGAACTAACTGATATAAATTATACAAACAAGCTGTCATCTGTGTGCGTATTTTTGTGAGTGTGTGTGTGTGTGTGCTCGGATATAGAAAATAATCTGTCGCTTAAATTAAAATGAAATAATCCTTTTTAATTTATCTCTTTCGTTTCGAACAGCCCCCATAGAATCAGAGGTCAAACTCAACATTCACACTGTCGTATAACTTAGTTGCTATAGGATATAATTGATTATTTAAATAATTTTTGTTTTTTTTAGAATCCTGCGTATCCGCCGAAAGATGTAACAGATCCATGGCGAGTGCAAACTGCCTATTATTACGACCCCACGATGTCTGGATATAGGTGAGTCTAAAAACTCTACTCGTATGAATTTATATATAGGATTTGGTATAAAATTAATTTTATTTTGAATATATTAATTTGATGAGCACTTCATAAAACAAGGAGAAAGATGAATTTTTGAAAGTCAAATTTTTCTCCGGAACGGCTGATTAATTTTTCACCTTTATTCGTTTAGGGGTACATCTGCCCTATTTAATTGCGTAACGATAAATCACGTCACAAATTTAATCATATCCTTAATAGCGCACCAACCAAAGGTTACTTCATCCTTATGAACACTTTTGAAGAATATGGTATAGATTACAGTCGATACTCGCGTATGGAAGCATATTATGTTAATATAGTAACGAATTGACAAATAAGAATGTATAAGCATAACGAACTAGTTGATTTTGGGGAGAACATACCACATGTTTCGACCTAACACTGGTCTGCCTTCTTCAGGTACTTACTATTAGATTACAGTCGAGTTACACAAACTTTTGGTTTGTACGCAACAATGAATTTAAAAAAACATTTGCTCGTTGAAAGACTTCGTATTTTGGTGTTAGTTTTGAACCAAAATAAACTTAAAACGGCGCAAGCGAATGGAAGGTCCTCTGTCTCACAAGACTTTTATTTTGAAAATGTAAGTCTTCAAATGGTTAATTTATACATATAGCGGTTGCTGTATGGCATTTTTCTTGGTATCAGAGATAATGACAGTGTGCATTAGCGTTTCTGACTAAATCTAACAAAATATAGACTGACATGTAGAATTTGTTTGTGTCATGCCATTTCTACCTACATGAAAGAATATATATACCTGGGTCAGTAGAAATGATACTGGGAAAACCAAAGCAGTTAGCTTCTGTTTTCGGAATCCCTGTGTTCTAGACGAGGAATCATAGCAACTTTTCCCTTATTTCTAATGATATTAGAGATACTATGTGTGGTGTTTCTGAATAAATTTTACATATTAGAAATGTTGTGTACATACACTCAAGTGAGTATTGTGTGGGTGGAAAACAATGAAACATTATATAATCCCAGTATGGAAATAATTCCCTCATCTTCTGAACATTTGTACTGTTTTTGTATTCAGGTTGCAGCATTAAATATGACAGTTTATGCGCATTTCTTTCCCTTCCACATGTATCATGGTGTATTGGTTGACTTGTATTCGCTATACGATATCTAGATGTGTGTTCTAATGTTTGTACTACTTTTGTATTCAGGTTGCAGCATTAAATATGACAGTTTATATGCATTTTTTCTTCTTCCACACGTATCATGGTGTGTTGGTTGCCGTGTATTCGCTATACCATAACCAGATGTGCGTTCTGATGTTGAGAAATTAGTTGTTTAGTAGACCCTGGGGAGATGACGACAGCTGAATAATAGAAAACACAGGATGACTAACAGCTTAATGTCCCATCCTTGACGTTGTCATTGTACTTGTTATAGGTACGGAGACCTGGACTTCAACGGAGCAAGACGGAAGAACGTGACACGAGACTCTACTAGCACTCTCAAGGCCTGGCTGAACGAACACAGGAAGAATCCCTACCCCACCAAGGGAGAGAAGATCATGTTGGCAATCATCACCAAGATGACACTGACTCAAGTGTCCACGTGGTTTGCTAATGCCCGGAGACGGCTTAAAAAAGACAACAAGATGACCTGGGAGCCCAGAAGTAAAAATGACACAGATATAGAAGACAATGAAAACGATAAAAGCGAGGATGTCAGCGATGATGAATTAGTGAAAAATATCCATAATGGTAACGATGAAGAAGAAAATAGTCCTGAAGATGAGATAGTGGACATAAATGAAAATATCTCCAAGGGATCTGGACAAGAAGCAGGTGATTCTGTTGAGAAGTACAATTGTAGTGAAACCGTGTGGGACGAGCTTGCTAACCAAAAACTAATTTCAGGTAAATATTTTTATCACCATAAGAAAGTTTAATTTATAATGACCACAAGGCTAACATCGTTTACATATATATATATTTATCTATCTGTGTATATATGTATGACTTGCACACTACTAATGTGTTTGTTTGTTTTTGAATTTCGCACAAAGCTACTCGAGGGCTATCTGTGCTAGCCGTCCCTAATTTAGCAACGTAAGACTAGAGGGGAAGGCACCACCCACCGCCAACTCTTGGGCTACTCTTTTACCAACGAATAGTGGGATTGACCGTCAAATTATAACGCCCCCACGGCTGAAAGGGCGAGCATGTATGGCACGACGGGTATGCGAACCCGCCACCCTAAGATTACGAGTCGCACGCCTTAACACGCTTGGCCATGCCGGGCCCTACTAATGTGAAAGTGGACGTTGTAAATCACATTAGTTCTAAAAGAAAGGTATATAGAATGCTAATATGGTTTACATTTAAGGTTATCTTGGCTGGTCTGTAAATCTAAGCATTTATGGTTCGCTTCACGTGTCCGTAGAAAAGTGCTCTGCAATTTGGAGACGTGAGTGAGTTATAAATGTAGCAGTCACATCCCACTAATCTATCAGGCAAGAGTATTCCATGAGTTTGCTGTGGGTGTTGTTGACTAGCCTATCTTTACTCTGTTCCATCAATTGAAAATTAGAGTTAGCTATGCACAGGTAGCTTTTGAATGATTCTGTGGGAAAATTATAACCAAACAAGCAAGTTTCATTCTCACAAGTTACAACATGCATTAGATTTGAAAACTCACAAAAATGAATGGCTTGAGTTTTTGTCGTAATTTTTTAAGTTAATTTTAATCTTTCATTACAACGTCATTACAATTTCAGGAATATTATACAGGTTTTTCACTGCGTGTACCTATGAATAATAAAACTAGACTTGGTGTCCGTAAGAATAATACTTCTGGAATATGCATTTAAATATATTAAACATATAATATAATTCACGTTGTGTGAGTACACTATGAACACTACATCTGAGATTTGAACGTGTCTGTCATTGACTAAAGTTTAACTAAATGTCCAGGTTATTGATACCAGGGTGCAGGCATAGCTGTCCCTAATTCGTTACTGTTTACCAGAAGTTTTCGGAAAACAACCACTCACTCAGTAGCGCCTAAAGCTTGCACGGTTATTTATAACCGAATGAAATAATACCCTGTGACGCTTAAAACCTCCACACACAGGAAAGGGCGGAGCGTGATCACAAGTATATCGCGGCTTGAACCTAGGACTCTCCCTACTCAACTTGGCACGCTAACCACTCGGACAGGCCTGGGCTTATCTATATATGTGTCGACGTGTTTGTTAATATGCCTAAAATGATTATGCAATTTTTCTAACATGTGATTTCATACTGCACATAATATATGTGATGCGATAGTGTTAGAAATGAAGAATTTTCGTAAATGTTCTTGTAATTTCAGCGCAAAATGTATTTATATAATAGTTTAGATAGTAGTAGATTCTAAGAGCCAAAGCTAAAAAAACAAAACAAAACAAAAAAGTCTAGATGGATAAGACCAGGAAATACCATTTCTTGTGTGTCTGCAGTTTGCATTAGCAATTTTCGGAAAACAGCAGGAAAAAAAGTTGTATAATTCATAATGAGAAAAAAACACAATAACAAAAACTCGATAAACTGAGCGGTTTGGGGACCGTTTCTTTTAAACCGGTTAATAAAAAGACGTTTTATGAAAAAAAAAGCACGTGAAATTTTTTTTAATGTACTACGCTCGGTGTTAGGTTCCGTTTGTGCAGTTATATGGAAGCCATTCAACGTTAAGAAGAAACCCGATAACCTTGGTGCAATATATTAAATTGATATCATGATATTTTTGTTACGATGTGGTATTGCTGTAATGTCAAATCATATAAATGTATAAAGATTTATTAGGAGTTTAGCTTCATAACTGAAACTTTATTTTTTAAAAACATTTTCATTGTTTTAAGTGGTAAAATTCAAAGTGGTTTACGGTACCGCAAAAATAATTGGGTTTAGCCTAAGATTACCGATGATATTCAGTACGACGACATCAGCTTTTTAATTACATTTTTCTAAACTATTCGTGCGTCACATTGATCGTGTGTAAGTGACTGTTGGTTTGAAGGTTCTCTAATAACATACTGGTCATAGACAAAACTGAATCAAACAAACATCGTTAATATTGAAACTAATCTCACGTATTAGTACTTGAAAGCAAAGTGAGTGATTTTATTCACTTAATATTTTCTGTCATTTCTCTACACAGCGTGTTCTAACATAAAATTATTCAACATGAAGTGTATATATATATATATATATATATATATATGTCTGTGGACCTATCGGTAGTGTATAAAAGCAAGGATTATATGGTTAATGCAGTGGTAGAACTTCAGACTGTATAAGTACCTAAAGAAGTTACTGTAATTTCTGATCTAGCTGCAATCACTTAGACACCATGTATTGATTCCATAAGAGAAGTAATCTGAGGGTCGAGAGTTTAAACCCACGTCACACCTAATATACTTGCCATTTCAAACGTGGGAGTGTTATAATGTGACGATCAATTCCACTATTCGTTGGTAGCCCAAGAGTTGGTGGTGGGTGGTGATGACTAGCTGCCTTTCTTCTAGTCTCACACTGCTAAATTAGGGACAGTTAGCGCAGGTAGCCCTCGTGTAGCTTTGCACGAAATTCCAAACAAACAAACAAACTATAAGAGAAGTGGCAAGTGTTTTCTATCTTTACAAAGTACTAGATGATTAAGGTTGTAGGTTTTAATATGTGTTTTGAAACAGATCTTTGATGAAGTTTACCTGTGACCTCAAGTGTAATAAAGTGAGGAACAAGAGTTGTAGGTTGTGTGTTATGGTCAATTACTCAAAACTATTGATTCTTCTAACTTTTTAATATTATTCGAAATGTGTTTAATGTGAAACAAAATATATTACTGCAGTAGTAATACTGTTGTCCTAATTTAGTTTCAGATACTGTGAGGTTAGACTATAGCTGTTGATATTATTTGCTATACGTGGTGCTGGAAGGTTTTACTATTTTTACATGTTAGTATTATTAAACATGGTATTGTAATATTATAATATTATGAACATTAGTATTATTACACATGGGTCTAATACTTTAAGATTACATATAATAGTATTTGCAATGTAAGGTTTTAATATTGTAGCTGTGGCTATCACTACAAATGTTATGTGAGGTTTTAATATTATTGCTGTTAGTTATTATTATAAATGATAATGTATAGTCGTAGTAATATAAACAATTACAATATTCAAAACTACTGAGGATTAATTGGTACCTAGTTGGGACTATAAAGCATTTTGTTACGACGATGAACAATTTGACTTAACTTGTAATGTTACTTCTCATAGAAAAATTCTGACGTCATTGCTCGTTTCTACATTGTATACAACATGAAAAAGTTTTAAGTTTAAACTTGATGTTTGTGATTATGAACTGACGTTACCTTCTTTGCAACATTTTTAGTCGATTACATAAAAAAGAATATTATAATATTTGTGCTTAAATAGGTGTAAACATACGGAAAATATAAACATTACAAAATATTCGAGATCCACAATACGTATGCACTTACGAACGGTTATACACTGAGCAAGCATACCCCATGCCTTGCGTATGGAACGTGCAACTTTCTACCTTATACTCGATATCCTTGAATGTTCTTACATACTCACAAAACTGCTAAGCTTGTGTTTGTGAAATTGAAAGAATGAAAAAAAATAACCGCCAAACACAACATCTGAATGTGGAGTTACAAGTTTATGTTTAGGTACAGTTGATGACGTAACTGGAATTGGAATTTATAACTTGAACTACACTTTTTATACACGTCGGCTTAAACGACCTCCAGGCTTCAGTTATAACACGTCTCTGTTTTTGCATTACTGACCAGAAGGGAAAGCAACTAACAACGGCATCCGCCTCCATAAGGGACTTTGCTCGACATTGAATCGAATAATTATAATTGGTGGAATGTGCTATGAATATCAACTGTGATTTGATGGTTAAAAAACAAGAAAGGATCTACTGTGCACGATATATGGTTTCAAGGATTCAATGTTCACGGCCCGTTGCTGCACATATGCGCCTCGAACTAGAGGGTCGCGAGTGCGCTTTCAGAATGACGGTTAAATCGCACCATTCACTCAGGCAAGTGTATTCCAAAATTTGTGATAATTGCTGTTGACTGAATATTTTTCTTGTGGTCTATAAGTTTGACATAAAGGACGGAAAAACTCTGAAAGAAGAATTAATGGTCCTTTGTTATGCCTAGAATTGTCTGTGTTTGTGTATATGTTAACAAAAAGTTTTATATTTTGACATCCATTGTTTATATCCTTAGGAAATTACTCTGTAACAGGAAAATATGTTTGTTTTAATTTGTTCTGAAACGCAGAACTGCATAAATGGTAATTGGCTTTTCCAAACCCAATGATCGAACCCTGTAGTTTGACGTTGTAAACCTTCAAAAGTAGTGCTAAGCCACGGATGGGAGGCCAAAAGAAACGTAAGACGGTATTAAAAAGCACTATTGTTTTAACTTTAGAACAATGCTAAAAATACTTATTTCCAATATGTAAGTCACTTGTGTATGTTGTTATTGTTCTATCGCAAAGCAACATAATGGACTATCTCCACACTGTACACCGCAGGTATTCAAATCCCAAATTTTAGCTTTGTAAGTCCGTAAAGTTATCGCAGAGGAACACATATACTAAATACTATCTGTATTTTCATAGAATTTCACTTTTGTAACGCGGAAGGCAATATTCCTGTTACTTCCATTTATACTTTTTGATCTACAGGTACTATTACTCGTACTTTATTTTTTGTTTGTCTGTGGAGTTTCGTGCAAAGCTACTCAAGGGTTATTTGCGCTAGCTGTCCCTAGTTTGGAAAAGATAGACTACAGTGAATGCAGCTACTCAAGGGTTATTTGCGCTAGCTGTCCCTAGTTTGGAAAAGATAGACTACAGCGAATGCAGCTAATGAAGGGTTATTTGCGCTAGCTGTCCTTAGTTTGGAAAATATAGACTACAGCGAATGCAGTTACTCAAGGGTTATTTGCGCTAGCTGTCCCTGGTTTGGAAAAGATAGACTACAGCGAATGCAGCTACTCAAGGGTTATTTGCGCTAGCTGTCCTTGGTTTGGAAAAGATAGACTACAGCGAATGCAGCTACTCAAGGGTTATTTGCGCTAGCTGTCCCTGGTTTGGAAAAGATAGACTACAGCGAATGCAGCTACTCAACACCATTCTCGGACTATCATTGCTCAACGAATAATGGGATTAACATTCACATTATAATGCTCACCCAGCTGAAAGAGCAAGCATTTTCGTTGGTGAGATTGAACCCACGACCCGAAATCTGTGAGTCGAGCATTCTAACCATTAGGTTTATCAGCTTTATTACGAATAAACTATACTTAAATTAAAAAGATAGCATTATTTTAAAAAATCCAAATCCCAAGTTATACATGCAGAAAACACAGAAATGTACTTGTTTTTCTTTAACATACTACCATCGGCATGTTGCAGTTTTGTTAGCTGCGGCATCAGGACTCATATAATTGGTCAAAGTTTTTTAAAAATCAAATATATTTTTTTTTGTTTATAGCTACATCACCTTTTCACCGATTTAAGATGAATTAATGTTCTGAACTCAAGAGATTAAATTATGAACTCAAGAGATCAAAGCATTTTGATTGATATATTCTACTTAAAGGAATTTCAATATTAAGGTAGGTTAGTAGAGATCCTAATGAGCAATACAACTGAATCGGGTATACACAAGCCCCATAATTGGTATTGCTGGCACAAACATATAGCTAATAAGAAGAAAAAAGGTCCTATAGATTAATCGTGTGTCTTGCGGCCAAACAGGCCCAGCGTGGCCAGGTAGTTAGGGCGCTCGACTCGTAATCTGAAGCTCGCGGGTTGGAATTCTTGTCATACGAAATATGCTTGCCTATTCACTCGTGGAAACGCTATAACGTTACGGTCAATCCCATTATTCGTTGGTAAAAGAGTAGCTCAAGAGTTGGCGGTGGGTGGTGATGACTAGCTGCATTCCTTCTAGTCTATTACTGCTAACTTAAAGATGACTAACGCAGAGGACCTTCGTGTAACTTTACGTGAACTTCAAAACAAAAAATAAACAAACTTGCGGGCCCCCACCCACAAAAGAAACAACCCAAAAAATAACGTGCAAGACAAACTGTGTTATTAACAGGAGTGACACTTTAGCGATTTTAAACCTCTGCCTTCTGTAGTTTGGACTGTGGTAATTTAAGCTATCATATATTTTCAATAGATGTACTCCATTAGACTCTTACTTCGCATTCTAAATTTAAATTAAATCGATTAAGACACATCTGAAATACAACACCTCCAATTTAGATTTAATTTTTCCAGTTTTTTTTTAATTTTGTTTAAATTTTACAAACTTTTTTGCTCACGTCTACGCAAAACTCACGTGATGTATATTTTTACTACAGCTTTACCTACGAGTAAAATCTGATTATTTTTAGTTTTTGTTATTCGGTTCAAAATGGCTGATTTAGAGCAGCAAAACTTTTAAGTGAAATGACGTGCGAGATACTTAAGCATTAGTTAGGCCAAGCAAAGTAGATTACTAGTTTCTAACTCAAGTTTTCAAAAGAATCATTTGGATGGACCGTTATTAATCATTACCAACTTTTCAGCACAGATTCATTAAACATTATGAAATTATCTTAATTAAAAAGCATTTAGCGTCACGTGATATTATCTTAAGCATTTAGCGTAAAATATTGTGCTTGATACGACTGTACCTATTGCATGTGGGTGATGACAAGAAACTGTTAATGTAAATTCCATGGCTCTGGTATAAAGAAAGCTATTAACACTTTTTAAAGACAAAAACTGCCACCATATGTTTCAAAGAGTTTGGTTTGTTCTGCAAAGTAAAGGTCTGCTCCGGATAATAGTGTTGCGATCCTAAAGCTAATGTTGATTACTATCGAGTGTCACTTTCTTATTTGGTGTGATTTGTTGAGGTATACTAACAAAAGTCATGATATCTAACCATAAACGCCGTAGATGTGAAAAAAGAATGGGCTAGAAAATTATTCAGCGTGCGACTTGAAGGAATGAAATCCAAATGACAGCCAAATTGGTAGTTAGACTTATAGCATTAAGCTTAGCTACCAGTTGGTCGCCTCTTTGATATCGTTCCTTTAAGTCGCACGCTGAATTATTTTCTGATCCATTTTTTTCACACCTTAGGCGGTTTTGATCAGTTTATTTACTAAAATCCTACCTAAAAGAATTTCAAGTGCCGCGGCTATTGTGGCTTCCCCTTTTTTTCTTTTTCTAATATTATATAATATTGTAGAATTATTTTATAGTATCTGTGATATAATATTTACCGCCACCAAGTGTGTGTATCTTTTATTGTAAATATGCTGTTTGAAATTCACATATTGGGATACTTTTAAACCTACTTGCTAAAGGATAACAAACAAAAGATTATAGCACGGGATATTATTAAAGCTATGTGTTAAACGATGAAACGAAGATTACAGGTCGGGATATATTTAAATGTACGTGTTAAACAAGAGGGAATCCTCAATAGCTACGACATTTTACATTCTTTTTGGCAGGATTGGAGTAAATTAATGTATGAACGTTTTTCTTTTTTTGTTATCTGTATTTCTGTGTGCCAGCAATACTAATCGTGAGGTGCGCGTATACCCGATTTGATTTTATTACTCATCATATCTCTACCAGCCTACCCTAAAATGGAAATTAGTTTAGGCAGGATTAGAGTAAATTAATCTATGAGACCTTGGGCGTAGTCAAATACATCAATCGAAAGGGTTTGATCTCCTGAGCCCAAAACTGTAATTATATTTCAAATCGGTCAAGAGATGACGGAGCTATGCGCTAAAAGTTTGTATATGATATAAATAAAAAAAAACTCTGACTCATCTGTGAGCCACTATGCCGCGGCTAAAAATGACATAAAGTAAGAACACAGTTCGGGAATTATCGAAACCTACATGTTAAACGATAACGGACAGCAAGAATACAGCGTGCCAGGTGGTTAAAACGCTCGACTCGTAAGTGAGGTTCGAATCCCCATCACACCAAACAAGCTCGCCCTTTCAGCCATAGGACCTTATAACGTGACGGTCAATCCCTCTATTCGTTGGTAAAAGAGTATCCCTAGAGTTGGCAGTGAGTGATGATGACTAACTGCCTTTTTTTCTAGTCTTATACTGCTAAATTAGGGACGACTAGCGCAGATAGCCCTTGTGTAGCTTTGCGCGAAATTCAAAAACAAACAAACTAGAACATAGCTCAACATATATTTAAACCTACGTGCTATAAAATTACAGAAAATAAGAATGCAACTTCGGATATTTTAAAATATATACATCAAACAGCAACCCAAACTAATAATACAGTTCCTATTTCTTACTAATGTAATCACATTTTCTAAATCTCGGAATATAATAACTTCCACCAGTGGAAAGATGAATTGCTGCCAATCAATTTCAATTGCATTTTGTCACGTTTGCGCTCTTAGGAAAACATAAAACCCCTACACTACATCAGTCGTACTTGTGCTATATATATATATGTATACAACCATTTATTTAACAAACTGTAATCCCAGAACCATAAGTTTTGGGCAAAGAATAGCGAAAAACAGTTTGCTCCACAGACAAACTGGCTAACACAAGGCCGCTATAAAGATTTCCACCTATTGCAATAGGAAACAGTTTAGGACTCAATAAGTGAACGTTCTCAAACAGAATAATTAAGTTATTTGTGTACGTTAGCACATTTCGCTAACATGATATTAGATAAGCAAACAATGATTTGTAAACGCAAGGAAGAGTTTTATTGATGGTGGTATATACTACATAGTACTTGAAGAAGACATACCCAGTGATATGTCAAAAAATTCTTTCTTGTGTTTATAAGTATTTAATTGCCTACCTATTATTATAATAATTAAGTTGATTTCTAAAAAAGGTGTTTCTACCTATTGCACTTCAACTGGTGATGGGTACTGTTGACTAACTTTATTTCCCAATTGGCTGCCAGTATATAATTTGGGATGACCGTGCTCTTACTTAGCTTTGTGCGAAATTTTTGGACAAGAAAACAAAAACAATCGGTTTATCGTTAACCCATTCATCAATTATTTTGCTTGTTGAGAAGTTAGGAAAGTAAATAAATGAATAAGATTTGATTTTATCAGTCGAAATTAAAAAATATAGTGAGACGACTCTAACCGGAAACTCTAAACAAGAAAAGTACAAAAATACTGAATATTGTATGCAAATTTTAAGCTTCAATTTATTATTATATCAAACAAGAGCCTCGTTGTTTTCTGAATTTTATAATTTTTGTAATAACAAGTAGTCCAAGACCAAAAAAACGTATTAAATATTGAAGAGTTTGATAAACAGAAGATAAAACAAAAAGGAATATAACGATTGAATAGCTAACCCTAATTTTGAAATGGTAGAGACGAGAGAAGAGAACTAGTTAATAGTACCCATCTCCAACTGTTGAGCTACAAGTACCTATTCCAAATAGTGGGGTTTCGTCTTTACACGTACAGCGAACAAAATTGTGAAACGAAGTTTTGTGGTAACGTGTTGTGAACCATGTATTGTGGTTCCACAGTCCTGCATACTGACTAAGTCACAGGCATCCCTTGAAAATAAATGATTACATGTCTTTAGAAACCATTACTTACTGAATAAACTATAAACTCGTACACAATAAAATATTGAACGATATGAAGTGTTTCATTTTTAAACGAATTCTGTATCAGATTATTGTTTTTTCTCTAAAGTGCTTAAACATCAATGTCGATATAAAAATAACCGCGAGAAATTTTAAAAATGAAACAATAAATTAATGTTGAGTGTCTTCCGTTTCACACTGAACCCTACGTGAACGATGTTCAGCACGCCCGGATTGAGAATCCAAAGGTTTATGATTTGTTTCTGAGCGGAAAAAAACACTTCGTATTCTGGGAAGATGGTTGCGCTATTTAGATCGACAGTTAAGTTTTACAAGTATCTCAATAGTCGGCAGTGGGGCTGTTTTTGTTTTTGAATTTCACACAAAGCTACACGAAGGCTATCTACTCTAGCCGTCCTTGATTTATCAGTGCAAAACTAGAGGGAATACAGTTAGTAATTACTACCCTCCGCCAACTATTTTACCAGTGAATAATGGGATTGACCGTCACATAATAATGTCCGCATAGTTGAAAAGGCGAGCATGTTTGGTGAGACGGGGATTCGAACCTGCGACATTCAGATTGCGAGTCGAGGGCCCTAACTACCTGGCCCTAACGGGCCAAGGTGCTACTGAGTATCTGCTTTCCAAGTGTTCTACCAGTTCAGAAGTGGGAACGATTATACATAGATAATTCTTCCCTATCTTTGCGCGAAATGTGTACAAAACTAAACGGAAAACAGTTGTGTTTGTCGATGATTATCATTGTAGTTGCTACATGGGTGCCAAGTTCTTCTGTTCACCAGTTGTTTTACTCATCGAGAAGTTTAAAAAAAAAAACGAGTCGTAATCCAAAAATACCGTAACTATGTTGGATACAGACGACTCTTCTTAACACGGTTAGCGTGAAGCTGCTGCGTGGTATTTGAGGTTCGAAAAAACTTCCCTGATCGTTTTCGTTACACGTTGACCTCTTTATTTGTATTCTGAGCGCTAATTCAGAAGACATCTGTAGAATGTTACCAGATGTGTTGCACCAGCATACTATTCTTTATCTGCATAGTTTATTCTCTGCGCACAATATTTCGTGGTTTGAAATGTCTAAAGTCAAATACGCGCGTATTACAGATACGTACAGTATATTTGTATACACAGGTGAGCATTTTTCTCAGTTGCATCGTATTTTATCATTATTAGATATTAAATAAAATTTGTATTTTTAACTTGGGCACAAACAAATACGAATCAGAAACTTGTATATACGAAAACACGTACGTGCGCTCATCTAGGAGCTGTTTGTTTTTATATTTGTTATTCTGAAGTAATCTGAGAGTCCTGATGATAGATCTTTTGTTGGACGAGGGGCGGAGTCACGAAATTTGCAGCCAGAATGCACGCACGTGACACGTGCAGTTGTCCTTGTTCTAAACATGAGCGGGTGGGGTTATGCAAGGGGTTGAGGTCATAAAAATTTATAGTTTGGCGTGAAGAGGTTCAACCACTTCGTGTAGTTAGCATCAGTACTGAAAGCACTTGATGAAACTGAAGGAATCATTCGTTTACGGTCATTCTGGTTTTGTAGCAGTCAAGGCACTTGCTGTGTGCCAGGTTGACGAAGTCCCAGGGTTAACTTAGTCCTCTACCACCCACGACGGCACCGTGGAACTGTTTTATGTGCCCCACCGTACTGTTTGACGAGTTTTCCTCAGTTGGATACGAGAGAAGGCTCTTTTAAAAAACTGGCCTTTTCCTTTACTGTTTTTACGTTTTGTTTTCTCTATCCTAACTTTTAGTCAAAAAGTTACTTTGAATTATTTTAACAGTAGTTAAAGCTCAAGTCAGTGATTTAAATTTGAGGATTTCAAGTGTAGAAAACAGACATTAGTCAACAGGGGGTCAATTACAAGATTTCAAACATAATGTGAAAAGAGTGATTCCCGAAACCAAAATTGTTAATTAAAGAAGCGAAGCGAAGAGCAATACCATGTTCAAATATGGCGTTTGGTACATGTTTCTGTCTTTATTAAGATGGTAGAAAAACTCACGCGAATTTAAACTGGTGTAATAAACAAAATTACTAACAAAGACACGGGATCGCACGAATAGAGAAATAATGCTTAATTTAAATAAGTTTTTGAAAATATATTGATATTTTTTTCTAAGAAAACGCCATAACCTTTGTGTTCGAAAATACGATGGAAATAATAAAACCTTTATTCCTTTTTTTTAGATATATATTTTCCGCGGTGGTTTAACGGTACCCCTCAGGGTGTATAACGCTAAAATTGAGGGTTCAGTTCCCGCAATCGGCACATTTCACATAGTCCAATGTATAGCTTTGCACGGAAGCAAAATAAATTGAAAATTTAATGCCTACTGATGGAAAACAAATGTCAATGTGCAGGGTTCGTTTTTGTCAAATGTGTTTCGCAAAAAATTCCATTGACGGGAAGGCCTCTTAGTCAAATACTTTGAGTGTAGAAAACCGTTTAAACCCTCACCCTGTGATGAAATATTTCTTTGATAGTTTGTAGTAAATGTTTGGTTCAGCAATGACCAGATATCTGTTAATTTAAAACACATCCATCGCTTTTTTTTTCCATTGCTTTAAGTTTAAATGGTTAAGTTTCCTGCTGACTAGTTCAAAATGTCTCAGTTTTGAAAGAAATGTTTATCCGCCAGATGTTAGAAATGTTCCACTTTTCTATGCTCCCTAGTGGTACATCTGCAGACTTACAACGCTATAATTCGGGTTTCGATACCCGAGGTGGGCAGAGTAGAGATAGCCCATTGTGTAGCTTTGCGCTTAGGTCTTTATCCTGTATCTGTAACGAAGTGCTGACATAAAGGAAATAAATATTCCTTCATGCTGACTGCCTATATGTACCACTACTTATCACCATGATTATTTCCATTTAAGTGTAGTTCAACGAATCCAAAGCTAAGAAACCACTTAAGTCAATGACAAGTTGTCGAAACGCCATACATATAATTTGAATTTAAATGAACAAAAATATTGTTTAGTGTCTTAGAAATTAAAAATCCTCATTTCAGCATGTTCGTATGCTTGTTTAATGAAACAATGAAAGCAATGGCTAAATTATGAATGACGTCATGTTCGCCAGAAGTAGTTGCAGATACTTTGTTTTCTCTGACTTTAATTGTTCAATAATTTGTCGGGTACCTTATTTTTTCTCACTCATCAGAGTTTTATGGATTTCGAATTCTTCATCCAAAGCACGTAAACAGGAGGTTGTGCGTATGATTTGTTTCGTTCCACAAATGATAACAGAAGAAAATAAACAAAAACACAGTTTGTTTGTTTCTACCGTTAAAACTACAAATGTATTCCCTGTTTAATGTATATGATAGACGTAACTAATAGCGATATAGGAAAACCAAAGAAAAACAAACTCGTAACTATGTTTCCTTTTACATAGAACTAAGTAATTTGTGTAATACCTAAAAGCCGTAAGTAGAAACAAATAAAGCTCCATAACACAAAAATCCCTGTATCTGTATTCAGGAACGTCATTTAATCCACCCCCACCTTCCCGAAAGCTCTGGAGGAGCATCCAAACGCCAGTTTCTGTGAGACATTTGTAGTCAGGCCGGATTAACGCATAAACGCAAATTACACCATAACGTAAAATATCTAGCTGTATTCCAGTGCTATGAGGCTTTCGACTCGTAATCTGAGGGTCGCGGGTTCGAATCCCCGTCGCACCAAAGATGCTCGCCCTTTCAGCCATAAGGGCGTTATAAAGTGACGGTCAATCCCACTATTCGTTGGTAAAAGAGTAGCCCAAAAGTTGGAGGTGGGTGGTGATGACTAGCTGCCTTCCATCTAGCCTTACACTGCTAAATTAGGGACGGCTAGCGCAGATAGCTCTCGTGTAGCTTTGCACGAAATTAAAAACAAACAAACAAACATTCAATCATAAATTAAAAATTACAAATAACTAGATAAATGAAATTAAACTAAGGTGCAGCTTTCGGTTAGTACTTTTGAATTTGAGGCTCAATTGTCTCTTAATCTTGACTATATTTATGCTTTTGTTGTTGTTGTTTTTCTAAACCACTAAACTTGAATAAAACCACGATACGCTTTATCATCGTTTGCTATATTATTGGTTTCCATGAAACGGTATTAAAACATTATGAGACTTGCCACTGTGGCATGAAGTGGAACTGTTTGAAGAAATATCCATTGAAATCAAAGAACATTCTCAGAGCTGTTGTTGGTACAATTTAAAAAAAAGTTTCTACTTATAATAGTAGAAAACCTGGTATATCTTAAGCAATTTTTTTTTCTTTTACTGAAACACTAGTGAAATCACGACACTTTGTTGTTCGGTTTTTGTTTATTTGTTTGTTTTTTTAATTTCGCGCAAAGCTACTCGAGGGTTATCTGTGTTAGCCGTCCCTAATTTAGCAGTGTACGACTAGAGGAAAGGCAACTAGTTATTGCCAACCACCGCCAACTCTTGGGCTACTCTTTTGCTAACGAATAGTGGGATTGACCGTCACATATAACACCCCCACGTCTGATAGAGCAACCATGTTTGGTGGGACGGGCATTCGAACCTGCGGCCCTCAGATTACAAGTGCCTTGTCTACCTGGCCATGCCGGACCGACACTTTAGTAGCTAAGATGATTCCTCTTTGACAAGGAAACCTTAGTGTTTTTCAAAACATCTTAAAACGTTTTTCTTCTCCCAGGCAACAGAAAATAAATACCATACCAATCAAATGAAATTCTTCAAAAGATTGGACTTTCTTATTATTAAATATAAAAAATAAAAGAAGTTAGAAAGTATATTGTTTACTGACTTTTTGACAATTTTGGAACCACTAGAAAGTTCGATATTTAAGTTACAATGAAAGTTGCAACCAATTACTTTCAGTTTGTTTATGTTTAGATCACTAGATATTAATGAATGGAATCACTTGGGTGTCCTTATGTGTTTAGTTATCATAGAATATAGATTTTTTGTTTTTCAGGAGAAGAGAGAACACATGAAGCCACCCGGGAAGATTACTCTAATGATAATGATAACCTTGCTTATAAGGTATCTGACCCTCATATCTCTTCTGAGTCCAATTCCAGTGGCCAACCCTGTTCTGCTAATGTAGCCACCACATTTACTTCAGCTGTATCATCAGAGAGTCCATCTCCGGACCTATCCGCTCTCGTACATCCTGCAGATATCCCTCACGAGAGAGATACAGACAATAGAGTCAAGTCTCCTGCGAGTAAACCTAGGATTTGGTCTCTCGCGGACACAGCTACAAGCAAAGATCCTGTACCATCTCATGAAGTGTCTCCTGGTGTAGGAGATTCGCATAACCACTGTATTTTAGCAACCGAAAGCGGCTCTAGAATACGGATAACCAGCTATGGTCAACCAGCTCCTAGTTCGACATCAAGCAGACTTGTTAATAACGACTATTATCAGGAGCTCAGCTCCTACGGTGGTCTGCCAGGGTCGGGCTACAATGGAACCAACCCTACCCACGTATTCAACCCCATACCTCCACCAGCGGACACACCTCCCCAAACTCCCCCAAACGTAGCCTTATCTTTGCAGCTGGGGTCATCTCTTCCTGCCAATTTCATCGGTCCACAATACGGCTATTTTGGACAGTCAGCGCACCACAGTAGTCGTTTCTCTCAAACCGGACGTGAGTATGAGCCTAAACTAAGAAAGATGTAACGATTTTTTTTGTTTAAGTTCTCGTTGTACATTTACAAGTGTAAAATAACAAAGAGTGCTGTATAATAAAGTAAGAAAAAGGGCCGGTATTTCTATTAACGCTAACAAAAACTACATTTTCTTTCTCTGTTCAATGTCATTTTCTCCGTATTAACGCTGCGTAAAAATAATGGATATTCCGTCTGTCGAATATGCTACCATTGCCAAACATAAATATTAGATTATAGATTAAAATACTTCTTTCTGGATAATGTAACCAGGCTCATGAGCATTATTGTATCATGAGTTTAGTCTGTGGTAGAGGTACTACTGCCACTCATTGAAATGGGTTCCGGGATGGAAGCAAGGACATGACAGCCACGTAAAACCTGTGTTAGTCTGCATTAGAGATCGAAAAATTGTCCTCTTGCGTGAACACAGACCACTGTCATATGCAGCTGTCGCGTACTGTTGCTAGGCGACTATCACAAGCACGATCTGTCCTTTAATGTAATTGTAAGTTTGCTGTATGTGAGGATAGTAAAAACGCGATCATAAAATAGAGTTTTATTCTTCATTTTGTAGACGTGTGTACAGCACAGTTCTTCAGTCACAATGTAAAGTAGTATTGGGGATGGGAACTTTAAAATCACAATTTATGAAATTTTTATAAATTAGGAGGTTCAATTTTTTTTTTATTCACATCAAGGAAGCCTCAGACTAAAAGAGTTTGGAAACCATTCTTACAGGAGACGTACTGCATATCATGGCTATATTAGGCTTAGCTAACAAATGGATATTATTTTGTTTTTAATTCCTGGCAAAAATACGCTGACGAAGAAAATCAAGACATGTTGCGCGTCATTTTGTAAACGTGGAAGAAAATTTTAAAAACACCTGCAGGAGAAAATATACTACGCCTAGTATTAACTGGCATTCTTTCGCTTAACAGAACAATGAGTGGTTCTTAAATTTTTGTAAATCATGAATTTCTCGCGAATTAAAGACAGTCTTGCGCATCATCATGCAGAGATGGGAGTACCCCATTTGGTCATTTGTACCCCATAGTTACAACGCTAAAATCAGGGGTTCGATTCCCCTTAGTGGGCACAACAGATAGCCCGACGTGGCTTTGATATAAGAATAACACAAAACAAACAGGCTTGTTTGCTGCCTATAGCGTATAGAAATGACAATGATACAAAAGGTGTGTAATATAATGATAAGTTAAAATGATATATTATGCCCATTTAACTTAATTCGGACTTCTCGCGATCATTAGAAGCCATTCGATCACAAGTTTGAGACCCACGAAGATAAAGGCATTATAGATTATTCTTCATACTGCATGTTGGGTACATAGATTATTATTTTACCTTTCTATCAACTTCTTTCAGTTGTTGACCAAAACTATTATATTAGTCTTTACCATACCAGTGTATCTACTGTTTGTTCACCATCCTATGTATTTACTGCTTGTTTACCATACTAGTATATCGACTGTTAGTTTACCATACTAGATCTATCAACTGTTTGTTTACCATACTAGTATATCAACTATTTGTTTACCATACTAGATCTATCAACTGTTTTTTTTTACCATACTAGATCTTTTAACTGTTTGTTTACCATGCTACTCTAGCAACTCTTTGTTTACCATGTTTGTCTATCTACTGTTTGTTTACCATGTTAGTCTGTCAACTGTTTGTTTACCATACTATTCTATCAACTGTTTGTTTACCATACTACTCTATCTACTGTATATAGATCTAGCACGATACACAAACAGTTGATAGATCTAGCATGGTGAACAGTAACGTTAAAGACTAAATATACCGTATAAATATATACTATATAAATATATACCATACTAAAGAATTAAATAAATATTTATTACAGTGATGTTATTGACATTATATTTACGTGCTAAAGCTATTAATTACCATGTAGAAGTTCTAAATATGTATTTGAAATATATTTTGTTTTATTTCCTTTTTTCCAAAATTTTGCCAGTATAATAGCTAATAGTCTCCAAAAGACATACTTGTTCAATACGACCGTACTATAAAGGAAAATTGAATACATATAGAGGACACCTTGTTAAGATTGATTAAACCTCAGCGCTTTTCCAGGTGTTTCCAATAAGTGTGTGTGTGTTTCTTATAGCAAACCTACATCAGGCTGTCTGCTGTGTCCAGCGAAGGGAATCGAACCCCTGATTTTAGTGTTGCAAATAAATCCGTAGACTTACCGCTGACCTCCAATATGTTATAAAATAAATATTTTATGAACAAAACAAGTAAAACAATGAGGCACATGATTTGAATATATTATTTCACGTAGACTCTTGAATCAGTATCTATCGAGCTATAAGTTTGAATATAGAAACATAAATGGATTCTTAAATATCGAGATTAAATGGATAAGCAATGCGATGAACAGTTTGAATTTGGAACCAGTTTTAATTGAACTACCTTAATGCTGCGAAAGAAGATTTATTTTAGCGGTGAGGTCGGTGGCAAAATTCGTGAAACTGATGCCAAATAAAAGTTCTTTTTAGAGCCTCGCATATCATTAAATGCCCTTGCATCAAATGAATAGGTTTTGTTTGTTTGTTGTCGTTTTTCAATTACGCGCAAGGCTACACGAGGGCTATCTGCGCTAGCCGTCTCTAATTTAGCAGTGTAAGACTAGAGGGAAGGCAGCTAGTCAATACCACTCACCGCCAACTCAATGGCTACTCTTTTACTAACGAATAGTGGGATATACTGCACATTATAATGCTACCACGACTGAAAGGGCGAGCGTATTTGAGGTGACAGGGATTTGAACCCATGATCCTCAGATTGCGAGTCGAAAGTTCCTTAACCACCTGGCCATACCGAGCCAACTCGAACGAAAGGACCGTGTATTGCGACTCCATAATATGGAAGAGGGCGGCCGTTGCCCTATTAATAGCATTACCTTTTCATTGCCGATCATCTTTACTAGTGTTACATAAAAATATATTCAACAATTGTAGTCAAAATAAGCACTACCACACAACAAAGATGAACAACAGGAAGATGTTATACATATTAGTATTAATTGAATAATTTCAAATCAGGTACCCATTAATGGAAGATATAATTCTCTGACGATGTTTTCTTTTTTTAAGGCTCAGAGAAGCTAAACTCCTCTGTTCAGTCGTGGAACAAGATTCTAAGGAAATATAAATGTAACTATACAAGAAATCTCAAGTCATATCCATCCTTTGCAGAGGCGACACAGAGAAGCAGGCGTTAAATTCCATTCTCGATAACACAGGTAAAACATCATTCTGGACAAAATGCCAGTCCATCTCGAGTTAACCGCGAGCTATCTGTTGGCGCTCATTAATCAGTTGGGTGGACTGAAACAGTTGGTGGGGCAAAGTGTCTCGCTCAAGGACACAACGGCGTGTCATGAGTAAGCCTCGAATTCGCACGAGCCACTGAACCATGATGTCCCCATGAAAATGTAAAAGCTGGTCGTTATTCGGTACATTATAAACGAGATTCACGCTTATTATACTTATAACTCTGACACACAGTTACCAACGTGAGTTTAATGACTAATATAGTGATTTAAATGTCCTATGTGTTTATAGTTGTTGTTTTGAAGTAAGCACAAAGCTACTCAATGGGCTATCTGTGCTCTGCCCACCACGGATATCGAAACCCGATTTTTGGGGTTGTAAGTCCGCAGACATACCCCTGAGCCACTGGGAGGCATGTGTTTAAGAAAGCCACTATATTTTATTATATAGAAGTACAATGTTTAGATTATCAATTTTATATCCGGAACGGAATTACATATTTCTTTAAAAATAAAGAAAAAAGTAAAAGTAATGTTGTTTTCATAGTAAAAGGCTAGAAATTCAAGAATTATTATTCTCTATGAAATAGTGTAGAAAAATGAAAGCAATTGGACACATAAAATGCTGACAAACCAGGTAAACTAACGTAGGTGTATACGATCAGGTTTCAGAAACATTAAATATACCAAATCTTTAATCATTAGTTCATAACGAATCCATGGGAAGAAACTTGAAAAAATAACATTAATAAATAGGATATTTGATGTATTACCAGCATTAACTACAATAATAGTGCAATTGATGGTGATTCAGGTGATTGTGTAGGCTACTAAACACATTTATTGTATTTTCATCAAGCAAGGCTCGAAAGTAAACAAAAAATTAGGGTTGTTTTGAATATCGTACAAACCACTCTAGAGTTATTTGTGCTAGGGATTCCTAATTTTGAAGTAAACGACAAGAGGGAAGACGGATAGTTAGCATCACCTACCGTCAACTCTTGGGCTACTCTTTACCAATGAAAAATAGGGTTTACTATTTGATTTTAATGCTCCCACAGTTGCAATGGCGAGCATGTTTGGTGCTGGGATTCGATACCGCAACTGGCAGAATACATTTCAAGCGCCCTAACTGTAAGGCCATAACAAAATAGGGAAACAAACAACCAACGACACACTACTAATTGAGTTTAAAATAAATTATTTTATAAAAAATCTGATCATTTTAAAATTATAGGCAAGCTAATTATGTTTTTATAGATCAATATACAATAAATGTCGATATGTTTGTGTATCTGTTCCTTATACGCTTCCACATTTACTGACACAGTGATGCAGGATGACATGAGGGAAGTAATGGGGGTGTGAGTGTACGGAGGGGTAACTCCCCTCTAGTTTGGGAAAACTATTGGGTGTATATCCCCATCGTTAGTATGAACTATTGAGGAAAGTTTTGAAATCAGCATTTCTTTTCTTTCAGTATCGGTAACCTCATGTATCTTTATTACACTTTTAATGTTTATTATGTTAAGAAAAAATAATATAAGCACAATTTCTTATACTTTGTTATAAACGTGTAACAGTCGAGTACTCCAGCTAGTATTATATGCATTAATAGGAAGAAAAAATTGAGATTTGGGCGATGCCATGATTGGCTTATTCAAAACGTTTCGAGCAATCCTTACCCGGATGCTCTGGAAGTTATTAATGTACAATAAGCAGTTTTGTTAGTAACACACTCTTATAAAGAGTTGACTAAACTTGAGGTGTGTTAACAAAATATATCAGCAATACTTATTCGAAAATAATGACATAGAATAAGATAATTTCTCATCGAATGAACAGTTTTGGGTAATTAATAAACACGTAAACATTATATAAAGTACAGTTCTTGATAGACTTTAAAGGTTTACTGAAAAATTCATAGTGTTTTGATATGTTTTGTGTAAGATTTGCTTCAATGCTCATAAACTTAAAGACATTAATGAACTTGTCACGAGATGCAGGACTATCGTGATATGTACATTTATTTTATAATTTCTTTAGTGACGAGGTAATTTATACGAAAAATCTAAAATATGTTCATACAATTGTTTAATTTATCTACTCCTTTGGGGGACGAGCTTGGGAAATGTGTTTTAAATGTTACACCCAAGAATATGTAACATTAATACGAGAAATATTTGGTTAGCGCCCTCTATTGACAGCTGCATAGAAACTAAAACAAAACTGGGGGGGGGTGTATAAATGCAAAATATTACAAAAACTCGAAGATCATTAGACAAATAATACTGAATAAAATGTATCAATGATAACTGTGGACATACCCATATTTCTGTTGACCCTAACGATACTGTTTTGAAAGAGAACAGTAATAAAAAAAAGTTTAAACTATTATGGCTGAAAAACAAACAAACAAAAAACTTACTTTTGATCCCGGTTACTATAGATTTAGTGTGAACTAAGAAAAAAAATCAGAAGTAACAACCCTTCTATTAGAAGAATCATTGGTCGAAATGTACAATGCCATGCAATTTTGTTTTTATTCTGAATTTAATTTCGTACGGGAAGTGAAGGGAAGTTTATGTTGAATGTTCTATTTCATCAAAAGATGTGGCAGATAAATTAAAGTGCAAACTGAAAACGTGGCTCCGCTTGCTGTCTATTACAAAGAAATAATTCGTTTAATCAAATCTCTATTTTATAAAATGTTGGAGTGGTGTTTTCTCCAGAATCATCTGTATCACGATCCTTTGATAAAACGAGCCAAATTCAACGCCGTCAAAATTTTGTAAGAAACGCCATCTTAAAAGGTAAAATAACATATATTGTGAATGAATTAACGTTATTAAATTACATATTAACACAGAGTCTCTTTCTAATCTGTTTCTTTTTATATTATTACATCAGAGAAACCATCATCTACGTTTGCTGGAAGCTTTAGGAGTTCAATGATTCGTCCATTTCCTGGAACATTTTCAACAGCAAAGTATTCAGAAGGAAACCACGGATATATTGTACCATCCGTATAAACTGTACACAACCTGATTTACGACGGTAAAGTCGAAAATGTGAGACACTAAAGTTTAATATTGTAATGATCAGTTTCTGTTTAGATGTGAGAATTTCAAATGTGAAAGTATTTGAGATGTAGAGAACTTTGCCAATTGACTCTTTACTAATTAACTGGTGCGTAGAGAAAATAACCCTAATGTGTGTGGCGTACAGAAAAAAACAACTGTTAATTAATTTCGAGAAGAAAGTTTTTTTAGAACGAAGTGATTTGGAAGTCACGTCATTTTTAAGAAGTTATGTTGGCTAAAACAAAGGTAAATAAGAATAAATTGAAAACCAGATGTTTTACCGCATTTTTTACCTGGGACAAAGATATCATATAAGAGAAGTAATTTCATCTTCGTCCATCATTTGATGGTAATCATTTAGGAATGGTTCTAATCTTTGTTTGGTGGTGAAACAAAGGATAGTACGCTGTCAAAATATATATATTATTATAAAGCGCTTACTGTTGGTAATAGTTATTTTACTCCAATAATGATGATATAACTTATTCCAGACATCCTTCAATAAAAATAATACATAGAGAGTAAATTTAGATTATCAGGAAGAAACTGAAAGTTCGAAACTTAACAGAAATCATTGAATTAATACACCTACTCTGAAAGTAATTCAGCATTAAGTGTTATACATCATTAGATACACATGTTTATAATGGTGGTTACGTTGAAAGGTAACACAAAGTCTAGAGGCCAACATGATGTTTACGGGAAACAAATTCGTTTTGAACTCTACAAATAACTTTAAAAAGTTAAATTTTGATTACACCATATTGTAAACATGGGAGAAAATAATTTAATTCAACATCGAGCAATAAGACTCATTAAAGCACTAATGATCGTAAATTTTCAAATAATTTCAAGTTTGAAATTTTGAGATAATTCTTTTCTCTCAAGCAAATCCAACAAGAATGGATTAATTGATCTGATTATCCGGGATTAAGGACAAAGTTACTCAACGGGCTGTCTGTCTTCTGCCACCTATGGGCATCGAAATCAGGTTTCTAGCAGTGTGAGTCAGCAGACATGCACCTGTGCCACTGGGGAGCATCTTACAAGACAATACTTCAATCCTGTTCTGATAATTGCCAACCAGAGCGTGAAAAGCCTTTCTATCACCGTGATGTTGTAATTATTTTAATACAAAATTAAATATCGTATTTTCAAGTAATACTAACTGCATCTCTGGCGACATTCAGTATGTAACACTGAGAGAGAATACATTTTTTGGTCACTATGAGAGCAGCCAACTTATCACGTTTCATATTAGGAATATTAGGTTTAACTTGTAATTTCGCGACTCGGGATAATCTTAAGTAAAATTTTCATAAAATAATACCTTTTAAACAGGGTAACTTGTGGTCCAATTTTTTTGCTGCTTTTTATATAATAAACGATATCTCAGAGAGTTCCACGAACATCATGTTGTCATAATTAAAATTCAATGTTTTGTGGGACGACGGATAAAGGCGAGAAATTAGATATTTATCGATAAATACTGTAGTTCACATTTTAGAATAAATGCCGTTTAGAATTATTTGATAAGTGGCATGTTCTTTTTGAAATTCTAGCTAAGGAAATGAAAAGTTTTATTGGAAAATATTGTAATTTCGTTTTGCGTGAAGTTTTACACAATCAAAAGTTTGACATTAAAGTCTACTCAAAATATAAAATTTTACCTATCGTTTCATTAAAACAAATTTATAAGAACGTTAGATGTTAGTTACGTGTCTTTTACGTCATAAATCATTTAATAATATCACTTCCATTTTTATTAGGACTAAAATAATATTTCTAGTTTGTATTTTACGACACAATTGCTACTTGCACAAAATGTTTAACAATTTTAAAAGCTTCTGTAACATAAATTTGTTATCCAGTCGGACTTGAATTTATAAAATAAATAAATTTTCTTCGCAAATTAATCAATATTTTATTTTGGGAGAATTGGATTACAATTTCATACGTAGTTTTCCCACATTTACTGGGAAATTAGTAGTTTTCAACCATAAGAACTGAATGAGGCTTTATGTTTTCTAGAATATTTCAAACGTTTTCACTATATGGTTGAAAATTTTATAAAACAAATTTGTAAAACGTCCAGTTTTCAAAATTGTTGCTGATAAGAATATTCACTATTTTTAAAAGACGATACAAGTAGAAGCCAAACTCTTTTGTAATGTATACAACATTTGATTCCCTTATTTAAATGTAGAGTCTAGATAAAAACAAAGACGGGTTACACACAGGAAGTATTAACAAACGTTATTGCCTTCAACTACCTCACAAGAAACAATCTATTGCTTACTGAATTAAAGTAATCAAATAATAAAAGTCGTCATCACTTTGCTATTCAAATGTGATCAATTATCAGTTTTAATAACTGTGTTTATAAAATCTGTTTAGTGTTCTACAAAGAAAATAAACACCGAAAGGACATAAAATTTATATAAAATATTTCTCAGATAACAATTTTGACTAAATTAATAAACTTTCAACAAGTGGTAAAATGTAATTGTACGTTTTTATAACACTAGGGGCAATAACCGACCATTACGAATTTCACATTGTTTGATTACCTTTTTGTCCTTCTTTTCTGTTACGAGTAATTCATATTCTTAAAATACATAATACTTTAAAATGTCTTTATCTGTCTAATTTTGAGTATTAATAGCTTGTGAAACAAATTTCAAAGTAAACAAAGTTCAGATTTCTATTCGAAAATAGAACGTTGTGTTCTTAACTAAATACTTAGATCTTTATCAAAATGCAATCAGCATCATTTAGGATAATTTTACCTTATTGCTTTAAATTTCCTTTTTCACACATACACACATATATGTCTATGTATTTTAATTTTTGAAAAACTTAAAGATGAATTTATTATTAAAGAGTTGGTTGATACGTGAAAGTTTTAATATTGTTTAATGTTTATTATTTGTTTATCCAGTGTCGTCCTATTCGAAAAGACAAGCTCGTCCTAAAATTAAAAGAGTTGTATTTGTCATAAACATTTAGCTATTTAGAGGTGTATTATTAAGCTTGTTTATTCGCTGCTGCAGTACATCGCTTATTTTACATGAATGTATTTTATTACCAGCAGTTAGGATTATTTGGTAAGATAACAAAATTATGATAACCATACCTTTGAATATTTATATTATATGGATATTCTAATATAATTTGAGAAATTAGAGAAAAGTTATAATTTTTCTTCTTCGTTTTTTAAAGGTAGCTATGAGCACGTTATTTGAAAGATATTTTATGTGTAAGTACCTTATATCCTTTACATAAGAATGAAATATTAGCTGAATTAAACACAGGAAAATGAAAAAAAAACACTTCTGAACGTAAGACTGATGAAATTTTCTAGCAGTAATTATTAATTTAAAGGTTATTGTTTGGCGTAATATCAAAGTATGAATTTCAGAAAGTTATTAATATCTCATTTTTTACATAAATGTGATATATTTTACGTTATTATTCTGTCACGTATGGTTGTTGTCGCGAAAAGCTACATGATGGACTATCTGCACTCTGTCCACCCTGGTGGAACAAACCTCAGATTTTACTGTTGTAAGTTTGTAAACTTATCTCTAACCTATCGGGAACATCTCGTGTGTGAACACAACAGTTATAGTGTTAAAGTTGGAAGCGATAATGAGTGCAGGAAACATGAAATCATTCACAATTATGTTACTGCTGTTTGTTTTAACTTCCTTACTTATCATGAAGTAATGCTGGGCACTGTATTCAAGAGAAGTAAAATAATGAAACATGTTGATAAATCAATTATTATTTGTATTTTAAAAACTATTGGACATTATTTAAAAATCTTTAGTCAAATATCGTAAGATTAAATAATAAAGTTCAAAGTGGACCCTTGAGTTACAGAAATGTGATCATTTCTACTGAGTTGATGTTAGAGGTGTTATTACAAAGTATGGTGTTATATGATTCTTTGTTTCAGATATATAACTTGTATAGGCTAGGGAACACATAAATACTGCTTCAAATATGGATATTTTCCAAATTATAATGACTTGAAATTGATAATGTTAAGCTGTTATGTTTTATACGAATCAAACGAAGTGATTGACATCAGTTGCTTTGAATTACACTAGAAAATATTTACAGTTTAGGGAGATAAAAACACGGTCTTGCACCTATGATGTTTGTTTGAAATATTTTTTGTTGGATTAAAGAATATTTGTTGACATGAATTTCAGTTAATAATTTATATGTTTCAATAATTTGAAATTAAATATATCCATATCTTACTGAACTGAAGGTTTAATGTTTCTGAACCTACGTGATAGACATTATTATTAAATCTCACGGCAAAGATTTTCAAACAAATAATTTCACAAATTTTTGTTTATGATATAAACCTCTTTGAGACGTAAAGAGTTTTTTTTTCCCTGCTTCTTTATATTAACTATCTGTGATAGTCTTCAACTGACTCATTTATGATTCTTCGCCTTTCTTATTGTTGGTGGGATTTTTCAAATGTGTGTATTATATAATATCAGAGAATATATCTATTTGCGAGTTTCTACCACATTGTAAATATTCAAATGTATTTGAAATAAACTGAAACTCCTAAAACGTTTTTTGAAATATATTTAGTTTATTCCTTTCAGATCAAAATTTTATTAATATTAAACTAACTGTGAAAACATATATGCAAAAACGGCCGTTTTGCAAATATATTTCTCTACAAGTGGGTTTTCTCGATATCACTAACTGTGAAAACGTTTGTAAATTTCTCTTAAAAGAGATTTTTATAAATTTCAGTCTAAACGTTCATTTTCTCACAAAACATATTCACACTTCGTGAGTGGTTCTTCAAAAATAGTCAGTTTGTGACTATATATTTCTATATAAGAAATACGTTAATTAATATTAATTCTCATATGTTCAATATCGTATTACACATTCACAAGTACATATAACTGGAGACACAAAAAAAAAACAACAACAACGTAATAATGATTGATGAAAAACTGCGTGTATCTTTTCTGTATAAAATGTTATTCTTTGTTTTGCAATTACACTGTATCAAGTGGGGAAAATTGAGTTATTTTGTTGATAAATTTTTAGTCCTCATAATGTACTTTGATTCACTAACCATGGCGCAGTGGGCAAACGTATTTAATTTTGCACAAACATGAAGCCAAAAATACGTAATACCATTCATTTTTCTATAGAGTGCCAGAGAAGATAAATAATTACAAAATTTTAAATATTTATAATTTCCACGATTTGGTTAACTGTCTGAACCTCCTAAATTGCAATGCTTATTGAAATATAAAAAAAAAAAATGATTTGCCTTAAGAAGTAAGTAAAAGATAACATATATAAACTTAGTGTTTTTCTTTGGCTAATTAACAGGATTGTGATTAAAATATAATATTTCAGAAGTCAAACATAGCTGCATCTTGCCTCTTTGGTGTGTGGTTTAAACTGGATTAATAATGAAGAATAAAAAAAGCGAAAATAATGGAGATAATAATATTTTATTAATAAATTGTATTACATCCAAAGCAACCCGAATAAAAAATTATGAAAAATCTTATAATTCCCGGTATCAGAAATAACACGAGAAGTTTGCTATAAATAGTAAAACAATTGATGCATACACTGTTGGCCAAAATCTTAAGGCCAATGAACATAAAGAAAAAACATGCATTCTGCGTTGTTAGACTTAACCACTTATTTGAGTTGAGCTTCGAAAGATGGAAATAAGAAAAGGGAAAATAAAAAAAACACTTTTTTAGCATTTAATAGGGAAAATGTGAACACTGTGAAATTAGTCTAAATACTAGCTGGTCAGAAGTTTAAGACCATACTGAAACGAAGCGTTACTCGGTAAACACGTAACAAAATTTAGTCATTTGTGTTCAAGCATTTAACCTGAATGGTTCAGATGACTTCCATCTGGCACGATAAGAATATCCCACCGGAGACATTTTCTACACGACACAGTAGTGGAGACTCCATCATGATCTGGGATGCTTTTTCCTTCCATGGAACAATGGAGCTTCAGGTTATACGAGGGCGTCAAACAGCAGTTGGCTACATTGGCATGTTGAAGAGAGCATCCTTATTCACTGAAGGCCCTCGCTTGTGTGGAAATGACTGGATTTTTCAGCAGGACAATGCTGCAATCCACGATGCCCGCAGGAAAAAGGACTTGTCATAGCGAATAACGTGATTCTTTTGGATCATCCAGCGTGTTCGCCCGAATTGAACCTCATTGAATATGTTTGGGGTGGATGGCAAGGAAAGTCTATAGCAATGGATACCAATTCCAAACAGTGCATGACCTTCGTGAAGCCATCTTCACCACTTGGAATAACATTCCAGCCAGCCTTCTGCAAATGCTTATATCGACCATGCCAAAGCGAATGTTCGAAGTTATTAGCAATGACGACCGTGCAATTCACTACTGAGACCTCTTGTTGGGCTTTTCTTACCCTGTTTAGGACTTCTTTTAAGTATGGTCTTAAACTTTTGACCAGCTAGTATTTAGGCTAATTTCATAGTGTTCACATTTTCCCTATCAAGTGCTAAAAAGTTTTTTACTTTTATTTTCCCATTTCTTATTTTCATCTTTCGAAGCTCAACTCAAATAAGTGGTTGAGTCTAACAACGCAAAATGTATATTTTTTCTTTATGTTCATTGGCCTTAAGATTTGGGCCAGCAGTGTATATTGAAGCAAAATAATGTAGATATACATGCTATGAACTAAAGCGAACCTCATTTACTTAATAAGTCTTCAAAATTCGGATTTAAGGGGTCTTAAAGAATTTATTTTTAGATAAATTATTTCCATGAAATAAATTTTTCATCTTAAAAATATAATGCAACTTTTACGACAGAAATGTCTAGATACTGCAAAACGGACAAGTTTGCTCAACTTGTATGAAACGAATTCTTTCGGCCCGGCATGGCCAGGTGGGTTAAGGCGTGCGACTCGTAATATGAGGGTCGTGGGTTCGCATCCCCGTCACACCAAATATGCTCGCCTTTTCAGCCGTGGTTGGGTTATAATGTGACGGTCAATCCCACTATTAGTTGTAAAACAGTAGCCCAAGAGTTGACGGTGGGTGGTGGTGACTAGCTGCCTTTCCTCTAGTCTTATACTGTTAAATTAGGGACGGCTAGCACAGATAGCCCTCGGGTAGCTTTGAGAGAAATTAAAAAAAACAACAAAAACAAAATCGAAGAACCAAGGAGCTAAAATCACCAAGTTTTAAGGTAATTACGCTATGAAACTTGGGAACTAAAATTTCAAATTTCTAAAAGTAACAAAATTCTTAGGTTTAGTGATTATTTAATGTATTGGACTGTGAGTTCAAGCGTCTTTAATCGACGTTGTCGGCACTTTGGTGTCGTGGTTGCATTATAGAATGACAGTCAGATCCCACTATTCTATTAAAGCAGCTCTAATGGTAGGTGTTTAGTTGCTACCTACCTTCTAGTCTATTGACTCAAAATGATCAAAATTAGGTTGTTAACTCATATGTCTTTTGCGTAGCTTTGAGCAAATATCCTGGAAAAACAACAACAAATTTCTTTTGGCAACATTTAACTTTGGTATATTGCGTGTTAGTTACGTGTCTGACATTTGAACACATCTGTAAATGGGAGAGAAATAAAACTGTGTGTGAATCTCATATTAACAAAAGTTATCTCGGCTGTTTCAAAACTTTCGTGACGCTTGAATTTGTAGCTATTTGAATTTCTGAATTAATTTCACATCAAGCAAATCGTTCGTCCACGCCATTTACGACCTTACGAGGGCAGTAAAATTGTTTGTTATATTTGTTGCTCCTGTCTTTGGAGTATCAACAGGTTTTAAATTTAGACAAATTAAGTCCTTATGGTTTTAAGTCTTTATGGTTTCACTTTATGATCAAGAATTACTAACACGTCCAAGATAAACTCGAATACAATGTTATCAAGATTACCTCATAGGAAGACCAGATGTTTTTTTGGTTTGTGTGGAGACAATCTGCATAGTCGTATTCTGAATAGCAGCTGAATATGGCAGATCTTACGTGACTTTCTGATGCTAATTAAGAGAAAGCATTACCCTACGATGGAATAACTGATCTGAAGAATATTAAAATACTATCGTTACTGGTATGGAATTATAGGAATCACTGACGAATATCCTGATGATGCCATTGGACCCCAATTCCAATTGGATGGATTATAATGCTCGTCTCTACCGTACAGAAATAATTTACTTGGAACAGGATATGCTTTTATAGCAGGTTGTTTTTCGAATTTTAATCTGATAAAATAAGTCCCTGACTAGATTTAGAATGAATTTCACGTCTACCTAACCCATCATACAACTGAACAGCTCCAGACGTCTAAATAAGAAAATAGATAACACGGGAAAATGAGAAAACATAACATTCCAAAAGCGTCACCTACAAACTCAAACAATGTTTACAGTAAATAAAAACATTGTGAGAACTAATGGCGTTGCTTCAACCACTGCCTCTAGAAGAAATGAGGTGTAAGGTTGTTTTTACACCTCAACAAGATGCTCAAATAAGTAATTTTTCTACAAGATAGCAACCAATAAATTTCACTTTCATCAGGACCCGCCATGACCAGGTGGGTGAAGGCGTTCGACTCGTAATCTGAGGGTCGCGGGTTCGAATCCCCGTCGCTCCAAACATGCTCGTCCTTTCAGCGATGGATGCGTTTTAATGTGACGGTCAATCCCACTATTCGTTGGTAAAAGAGTAGCCCAAGAGTTGGTGGTGGATGGTGATGACTAGCTGCCTTTCCTCTAGTCTTATACTGTTAAATTAGGGACGGCTAGCGCAGATAGCCCTTGTATAGCTTTGCGCGAAATTACAAACATATATTTTCATAAGTAGTTTGCGAGTTAGAAACTTGGTAAAATGTACCAATATTTTTTTATTTCTAATTATTTTTGTCCAGTACGTATATATATATATATTCACACACATACCGTGCTTAAATTTGATAAAATAAATTTATTATAAATATTTGCTTTTACAAAATTGATTTTATAACCACAAAGAAAATTCGACTGTTTGTTCGTTTAATTTGTCGCAAAGCTACTCGAGGATGATATTCACTGATTTTGATGTGATAGTCCACAAGGAAAACAGCTAGCTAACACTGATTCGTGGGCTTTTCTCGTCGAAGTACAGAGCACATATTTAATTTTTTATGGCGGAAACTGTGTGCTAACCATAGAACTTCGGATATAAGGTCCAGGACGCTAGCCCTTGGTCACTTCTGGCTAAGAAACTTCAAAGAAGGCCGTAAAATTTAAATGAACCATCAAAACATAATACAAAGAAAGAAACAGATCATTCAAACTTAGACATTTTTTTAAACATTAGTGTCATGTTTATTACAGGAACCTCAACTTATCATCTGCTAGCACAACTAAAAGTTAGAATGTGTTTAAGTTATAATACTACAATAAGCATTTGATCATCTTACGAAAACAAACCAAACCAGTCAAATGAAACGCTAGCACTTTCAGTGTAAATGTGAGGATCTAGATGCAAAGGAACAAAAATATAACTCATTAAAGCAATGTTGAAAGAGAAACTTGTTTGTAAGGTGGAAGACTAATTTGTTTATGGAACTGTGTGTGTGTGTGTTTTCTCACAGCAGATCGACATCGGCCTACTTGCTGTGTCCACAGAGGGGGAACCGAACCCCTGATTTTAGCGTTGTAAATAAGAAAACGTACCGTTGTCCTATCAGGGGACATTAATGGAACTATTAATACGATTGACTCGACATCTAGGGACGAGAAACTGGATATCACGTAGAATGAATAATTTTGGAATACACCATATAAATATAACGCAGAGCAACCGTGTTTAAAAAATAAAGTTATTGCACGTGCTAGTATCGACTGTGATAAAACACACAAAAAAAATAAAATTATTAAACATGAAAAATGTACCATGGGAAGGGGGGGAGGGGGCTTTTGTGTATGCTAAGAAATTAATCGTTTGCTTACAATAAAGCTGCATATACCAAGTATTGTAATAAACCTTTGCTGCATAACCAGACCTAAAACCTAAAAAGTGATATTTATTTACACGCACTTTAAACAAACATGTTTACAGAAAGATGTATGTCAACATAATTACCTCTTCAACAGATCATTACTCTTAAGCTAACTGAAAATCGTTCCTGTTCTTTAGAAACGAGATGTGGTCCTTCACCTCCTTTCACTAATTCCTATATGATACATTGGTTTGGTTTTGAATTTCGCGCAAAGCAACATGAGAGCTATCTGCACTAGCCGTCCCTAATTTAGCAGTGTAAAACTAGAGGGAAGGGGGCTAGTCATCACCACTTACCGCCAACTCTTATGCTACTCTCTTACCAACGAATAATGGTAAGATTATACCGCCACATTATAACGCCCCCACGGCTGAAAGAGCGAGCATGTTTGGCGCGACGGGGATTCGAACCCGCAAACCATGGATAATGGTTGTATCTCCAAACATGGATAATAGTTGTTTCTCAAACTGTTCTACAGAGCACCTCCAGGATACTTGAAGATACGTTTCAGAATTATTTATCTTGAAAGTATCTTCAAGTATCCTGGAGGTGCTCTGTCGAACAGTTTGAGAAACAACTATTATCCATATTTGGAGTCATAAATCATTATCCGTGTTTGGTATTACGACCATTAACAGCATTTGGAGTCACAACCATTATCTGTTACTAGGTATTCTACACTACATGACCAAAAGTATGTGAACACTGGCCATCACACCTATATGTGCTTGTTGAACATTTCATTCTAAAACCATAGGCATTAATATGGAGTTGGTCTCCCCTTGCTACTATAATAGTTTCCACTCTTCTGGGAAGGTTTTCACTAGATCCCGGAACATGACTGCGGGGATTCGTTTCTGTTCAGCCATAAAAGCATTAGTCTGATGTCTTGTGAGAAGGATCGGCTCACAGTCAGCATTCCAATTCATCCCAAAGGTGTTTGGGGAGTTGAGATAAGGACTCTGTGCAGAACAATCAAGTCCTTCCACACCAACCTCGGCAAACCATGTCTTAATGGACCTCGCTTTGTACACGGGTGCACTGTTATGCCTTCCCCAAACTGTTGCCACAAAGTTGTAAGCACACAATTCTCTGGAATATCATTGAATACTGTAGCATTTAGATTCCTCTTCACTGGAACTAAAGAGCCTAGCTCAAACCATGAAAAACAACCCCAGACCATTATTCCTCCTCCACAAAAATTTACAGTTGGCACTATACATTCAGGCAGGCAGCGTTCCCTTGGCATTCGCCAAACCTTGATCCCTCCGTCAGATTGCTAGATGGTGAAGCGTGATTCGTTACTCCAGAGAACGCGTTTCTACTGCTCCAGAGCCCAAACGCTTGATATTGCACATGGTGACTCTAGGCTTGTGTGTGGCTGATCGGCCATGGAAACATATTTCATAAAGCTCCCGACAAACAGTTCTTGTGCTTACTTTGCTTCCAGAGGCAGTTTGAAACTCGTCAGTGACAGACGATTTTTACGCACTTTAGCACTCGGCGGTCCCATTCTGTGAGCTTGTGCGGCCTACCACTTCGTGGCTGAGCTGTTGTTGCTTCTAAATGTTTCCACTTTTCAATAACAGCGCTTACAGTTGACCGGAGTAGCTCCAGCAGAGTAGAAATTTGATGAACTGACTTGTTGGAAAAGTGGCATCCTATGACAGTGCCACGTTGAAAGTCACTGAGCTCTTCAGGACGACCCATTTTACAGCTAATGTTTGCCTATGGAGATTGCATGGCTGTATGCTTGATTTTATGTACCTGTTGGCAATGGGTGTGGCTGAAATAGCTGAGCCCACTAATTAGAAGGGGTGTCCACATACTTTTGGCCATGTGGTGGGTATTAAAGTCTGATATTTTAATATTTTATTTAGATTAAGATGAAGCTTAAAACACGTGTACAAAACTGGTGAAACCAAACAAAATCTGTTAGTTCTACTAGAAAATCGATGTACCAGGTGTGTGAAGATCACTGAAGGTTCTGTGTCAGATATTACCTTCATAAGGGGACAAGATGCAGTGCTGCACTTGTAACAAGACGCAGTGCTGTACCTGTAACAAGACGCAGTGCTACACCTGTAAGAGGAACAAAACGCAGTGATACACTTGTGATTGGAACAAGACGCAGTGCTGTACCTGTAAGAGGAACAAGACGCAGTGCTGCACCTGTAACAAGACGCAGTGGTGTACCTGTAAGAGGAACAAAACGCAGTGATACACTTGTATGAAAAACAAGACGCAGAGATACACTTGTAAAAGGAACAAGACGCAGTGCTGCACCTGTAAGAGGAACAAAACGCAGTGCTGCACCTGTAAGAGGAACAAGATGCAGTGCTGCGCCTGTAAGAGGAACAAGACGCAGTGCTGAACCTGTAAGAGGAACAAAACGCAGTGCTGCACCTGTAAGAGGAACACAACGCAGCGCTGTACCTGTAAGAGGAACATGACACAGAGATACACTTGTAAGAGGAACAAGACGTAGAATTGAACCTGTAAGAGGAACAAGACGTAGAATTGAACCTGTAAGAGGAACATGACACAGTGATACACTTGTAAGAGGAACAAGACAGAGTAATACACTTGTAAGAGGAACAAGACGCAGTGCTGCACCTGTAAGAGGAACAAAACGCAGTAGTGCGCCTGTAAGAGGAACAAGACGCAGTGCTGAACCTGTAAGAGGAACATGACAGAGTGATACACTTGTAAGAGGAACAAGACGCAGTGCTGTACCTGTAAGAGGAACAAGACGCAGTGGTGTAAGTGTGAAAGGAACTGAACATCAAATAAAAGGGTTGCACCATTGGTTACGTTCTATATAGATATACAGTAAAAACGTTCTTTGATAGGTTGTTTAGGCAGAGTATTCATGATGAAACTTTGTAGAATGGGTGGTTACTGCTTGTTGTGGAGACATAAGTATAGAAAACGACGTTTCGAAAGTCTTCCGCCTTTCGTCTTCAGGTCAATGTGTGTGTGTAAGGTGTTACCCGAAGGCGACAGGCGGACGACTTTCGAAATTTCGTCCTCTATACTTGTGTCTCCACAAAAGGCAGTTGCCGCCCATTCTAAAACGTTTCACCAGTAAGAAAGCTGTTTGTTTGTTAACACAATCATTGTGTTATGGTTATAATAACACAAACTGTTCCCCAAACACAGACAAGCGTTTTAGAGACATAGTCTCACAAATGACTTACAGTTTCCAATTCAGATTTTCATTTTATTCAATACTAGCTAGAGTACCAGTCCCTTGAAAGGAAGTTATGTAAATTTTTGATCAATGAAAGGTTACCTTATGACAGGAAAAGCTGCTTCCTTTATGTACGTAATGAGTAAGAAAAAAGACAACACAAAACCGCCCATAAAAACTGCAAAACACAAAAATTGAAACCGTAAGCTTACATGTGTGTGTGTGTGTTTGTATATTTTTCTTATAGCAAAGCCATATCGTGCTATCTTCTGAGCCCACCGAGAGGAATCGAACCCCTGATTTTAGCGTTGTTAATCCGTATACTTACGGCTGTACTAGCGGGGGGAAACTTTACATGTATTCACCAAATTTGACATGAAGTTCTTTTCTTAGTCCTTATGTGTGTATTTCCCCATAAATCTAATAAACTTCATACCAGTTTTGGTAAAGATCCATCCAAACACTGCGAAGTAGTTACGTTAACATACAACAGACAGTATTATACATTTATATAGATACATTGTTGTTTTGTAAAGTCACGCTTTTATTATGTGCGTGTAGATTTTACAAAATTCAATACAAAGACTGTGTCAACTAACACATTCGTTTCGTTAGTTCATGAAGACTATTGTTTTAAATTTAGACTTGTGTTACAGGCATTGAAACACCACAGGATACGTTATGTTTAAAACAGGTTTGTTTTTCCTTAAATTGTACATTCTTTGTTTCTCGTCACTTAACGGCTGTCTTGGGCGTGAAAAACTCAATGATTGTATGTGGTAAAAGGTCAGTTTAACTTTGTTTGACATCTGTTTTCAGTAGCTCACAAACGTAGTAACGTTAACCTGTTAGGCCTATTTGCTTTGAAATCGTCTTGTTTGTTTTGCCATTTGGGCTCTTTGTCTCATTCTGTCGGCGTTCTTTTGTTTCTATGTATGTGTCTACATCACCTCTCTAGGACTTCGTCTAGTGGTGGAGTGCAGAAATAAGAAATTAATTTAGACACCATTACAGATAGCTCACCCATTCTTCACATGGAGAACTGTGGCACCCGTCAGGATTTTACCAGCCTGACAAGTAGCTTGGTTGACAACCACGGCCACCTGAACCCACTAATCAAAAACACTAATGTCGTTTCTCACAGCCTGGGCAATTCATTCTGTGTAAACAACATTCTCGAGATGGCTATTAAACCCATTACTTGTCGACCCGACTTACCTTTTATATCTTACCTCGAGTACATCAATTTCACCGACGACCACAAAACTATTTTTACAAGCTAAAACCACTCGTTAAAATATCCTAAAGACTGGTATGTTTAGTTGAACTTAAAGCGCACAAATACGATACATTTTAGTGTATACATAAACATTAATAAATTGGATTCCGGCACACGTTCGGACGTTCCTAATTAATATTTCTTGTTGACAAACGTGAACGTTTTAAGGGTTTTCCGCTGTCGTTGTAATGGAATGAGGTAGAAGATATCACCTCCTGTGACAAGCGGATGGCATTGAAAACAAGATCGTTATAATAAAAATAGAACAAAAAAAAAACGTTCATTCGCGATGAATATCAGATTTTAGTTACTCGGGTTACTTCATGTTTTAAAGGTGTGAGAAAACACAGAAAAAAGAGCATTTGCCATTAAAAAAAATTGAAATACATATATATTTACATTTCCTCGAAGATCTTGTAACTTAAATGTGTACACGAATTTCTATGCAAAAATACTCGTGACCCAAATGTTTGTGTTTTCAAGTGTTTATAGTTTTACATTTACTTTACTATCTACCACAAGTTGCTTGTGTTTTCCTTGTTTGTTTTGAATCGGCCCGGCATGGCCTAGCGCGTAAGGCGTGCGACTCGTAATCCGAGGGTTGCGGGTTCGCGCCCGCGTCGCGCTAAACATGCTCGCCCTCCCAGCCGTGGGGGCGTTATAATGTGACGATCAATCCCACTATTCGTTGGTAAAAGAGTAGTCCAAGAATTGGCGGTGGGTGGTGATGACTAGCTGCCTTCCCTCTAGTCTTACATTGCTAAATTAGGGACGGCTAGCACAGATAGCCCTCGAGTAGCTTTGTGCGAAATTCCAAAACAAACGTTTTTGAATTTCGGGCAGAGTTACTCAAGGGCTATCTTGTTAGCCATTCCTATTTTATAATGTAAGACAGTGAAGGCAGCTAGTCATCACCACCCACCGTCAACTCTGGGGCTACTCTTTTACCAACGAATAGTGGGATTAACCGTCATATTATAACGCCCCCACGGCTAAAGGGCGAACGTGTTTGGTGCGACAGGAATGCGAACCCGCGACCCTCAGATTACGAGTCGCACGCCTTAACCCATGTGGCCATGCCGGGCACGTTGCTTGTGTTTCTCGAGCGCTGATATTGTTTCTATTCCGTTTCCACATATTATATTTTCTAAGTGCCTTTTTACACAACATCGAATATTTCAAGGACTGAGTTTTTATTTCTTCATATTTTCAGTGTACAACTTTTAAATATGTATTTACACTTTTCGAGAACCAATTATATCTTATCTGTATATTTTTCGAGTATAGCGTTTAACACGTAGCGGTACTTTTCAAAAACACAGTGAACATATCTTCTTATTTTACAAAGTACAAACGCCTGCATGTCTCTGTTGTTACGTTTAATACCACTCAAATTACTCACTACCACTTTCGGATATAAATATCTTGGGTTTCAGTCTGTAAGATTACAAATGCTAAAAAAACTTACGTGATTATGAAAACAAACTCGACAATTTTTTGATATTCACGTAGATTTGAATTCGACAAATATATGAAAATTGATACCTTTTGGAATGATTTCAAAACTTTTATTTCCAATAATTGAAACATGGAGCTCTGCATGTAGTTGCGTTTAGTGATAATCAGCCGGGAAGACCCGGCATGACCAGGTGGGTAAGGTACTCGACTTGTAATCCGAGGGTCGCGGGTTCGAATCGTTGTCGCACCAAACATGCTCGCCCTTTCAGCCGTGGGGGCGTTATAATGTACGGTCAATCCCACTCTTCCTTGGTAAAAGAGTAGCTCAAGAGTTGGCGGTGGGTGATGATGACTAGCTGCCTTCCCTCTAGTCTTACACTGCCAAATTAGGGACATGTAACTTTGCACGAAATTCAAAACAAACCAAACCAAAATCAGTAGATGTTCGATTCCCTTCGGTGGGCTCTGCAGATAACCCGATGTGGCTTTGCTATAAGAAAAGACACACACACACACACACACTATCAGCTATAGGTTCATTAACCTTCAGCTCTATCCACGAGCCCACAAAAACGATATGAGGTAACCTTAATAAAGAATGTGTTGATAATCGCGAACAACAATATTGTGGTACTTGTTTTATTTTTTGCCTCTCTTCCTCTGACGTCATCCAAGTTCTTCTATAACGTGCTTTTTAATTGCTTTATTTGCCCATTTTAAATCATCTCTCTAATTTTCTTTTCAAACTATTAGCCCAATCTTTCTTTTTTCTAGTTTTACAACAAACATTTTACTAGTTTTTTTCCCCCAATGGAGTCCGTTAAAGAACAGCACTTTTTTAAAATATATTTTATTATATTCTATTTTATGTAAATTATAATAGTTTTATTATTTATTCGGAGTGCTTACATTCGCTTACTTGATTTTTCAGCGTGTTTAATCAGCTTTATCAACGTCGTCCTCTTACTTTATTTCTCGTCATTAGAAAGAAATTATGTCGTCCATTGATCATGTATTTTTTTTGGCAGATTAAATCCTTGTTACGTTGACGCTAACAAAAACTTTGATGATAGAAATATTAGAGGGTTTATCCCTAATTTGTCACCTTCTCATCTACTGAGTACGTTTCTTTAAACGACAAAACCATCTGTAGACACCAAAGTGTGAAAAGAGCTGCTTGCTGTGCTATATAAGTCTAGTGATTAATCACCCATTTCTGACCTTTCAGAAGCAGCCATAAAGGACGGTGGGAAAAACGCCCTCTATAGTAGCATTTATCTTTTCCTTCAGACTAGCTGTCGCCTCCTGAACCGGCTCATCATGGTAAATGAGGAGATGGGACTCGAGGCATATGTTTAGAATTTAGGGATGGCCATGGATATGAATAATATTTTTTTTCTTATTGACTATAATTTCCTTTTGTGAAGAGATAAATCAAATATCACCCTAACATGTATGGGTACTACAATTCTTGGACTATCATCACACAGTTTAATTTCGTGGAAAATATTTCACTTTTAGACATGACTGTGCTGTTTGTGTAGTGTCGTATGCAGATAGTTTGTAGAACTGAAATCTTTACAAACTATTTACTTCAGTTTCCTTGGGAATTTTCTGATGTGATCAATGATATTGTTCGGACATACGTGAGGGCTAACAAAACTCTGACTGTGGCTTTCCGTCCTGTAAGTTTTTCTGTAACAAGTGAACATTGAAGTCGTATTTACTAACGACAAGAGTTATCTAAGTTAACTGTTCAAATAGCTAATCAGTTGTAATATTAATCGACGAATTATGTTGGTTTGTCATACACATTTGTTCGGTTTGTCTTAAAGCATCATTAAATTATTCAGTACTATTAAGATTCTGTACGCAACTGTGGCTTCCGAGTGTAGTTGTTTAGATTATTTTATCATATATAGTGGATAGACACTAAGTGGCAGTTAATCACACGACACTCCCACGTTTTTGGCAAGTCCAAGGCTACAGAATGGGCTGTCTCTACTTTGCTACCGCAGGTATCAAAACCCGATTTTTAGTCTTCAGAATTACCTCTGAACAACTGCGGAGTCATTGCTATGATATTAGAATAAAAACAAAAGCTGACATAAGAATTCTATGTCATTAATGGGTCCAGACAGTAAGGGTGTTGTAGTTGGTCACTGCCGGTTGTAGTTACTGACTTAACGGGCTTCTTGACTAGGCGGTCAGGAAGGATTTATTGCTCTTTCTTTCCTACTAAGCACCAGTGACGAGAGAAAAGGCATATATAAATCGTTTTCTCTTGTTGAGATGAGGCGAGCGATAAAATGGAGTTTACTCTGTGTGGGACAACACGATGTCACGCGCCAGGTGAATCAATTTTCGAAGCACCAAGGGGTGGCTCGTGAACGTCAGAGTTAAATAAACATTTGAGACCTTAGTGGACAGCGCCCCACAGTGGTGAAGGTTTGTAGTTCTCTTTCTTTTTTTACGGTGGTTGTTTAAGAAACTGAGTACATGAATTTTCTTTTTCTGTAAGGGATGTTTCGGTGACACGATTTACGTGTTGTTTTTTTATTAGCATAAACTTCTAGAATATGACTTGTTATAAGCATACACAAAGTAAACTATGTCCCATACTTACAGCAAGCACACGGCAAAGTGTTTGTTTGTTTGTTTTGAATTTCACACAAAGCTACTCGAAGGCTATCTGTGCTAGCCGTCTCTAATTTAGCAGTGTAAGACTAGAGGGAAGGCAGCTAGTCATCACCACCCACCGCCAACTCTTGGGCTACTCTTTTACCAACGAATAGTGGGATTGACCGAAACGTTATAACGCTCCCACGGCTGGGAGGGCGTGCATGTTTGGCGCGACTGGGATGCGAACCCGCCACCCTCAGATTACGAGTCGCACGCCTTAACCCACCTGGCCATGCCGGGCCTGACGTGTTTTAACTAGAACTCTTTGCGGAAGCCATTACTGTTAATGGTGCAAGTTTTATCCACAAAATGTTATGTCGACTTAGAATGTGCGATATTTACAATAAATATTATGATAGAAAACAAAGGTGTTCAGTCACTGAATCACGTGATTAGTATCTCAAGTAGCAGAACAATTTAAATACAGTGTATGGCACTAGCATGTTCCGAGTTCACCAAATTTTATTCTTGTATAATTAAATAACCTTGCCCGGAGCTAATAATAAAAAGAAATATTGATAATGCTCTCTTTGTCTATTTGTTTTCGGGCACAAAACTGCCAGTGGATTATCTATGTTCAAAATCCGACGTTTAGGCTTATCACTGAACAATTGGTGAGGGTGGCAATTTTAATAATACGATTAATTTTTTGTTTCTACTCCGAACGAGGCCTAAGGTTAGCGATCGAACTATGAATTCGAGAGTCTATAGTTTGCTACCTGTAGTTGCAAAATTGTTTGTTTGTTTGTTTTTGAAATTCGCACAAAGCTACTCGAGGGCTATCTGTGCTAGCCGTCCCTAATTTAGCAGTGTAAGACTAGAGGGAAAGCAGCTAGTCATAACCACCCACCGCCAACTCTTGGGCTACTCTTTTACCAACGAATAGTGGGATTGACCGTTACATTATAACGCTCCCACGGCTGGGAGGGTGAGCATGTTTTGCGCGATGGGGATGCGAACCCGCAACCCTCAGATTACGAGTCGCACGCCTTAACACGCTTGGCCATGCCGGGCCTGCAAAATTATAGTACGCTCTTTGCGACTATGGGTTGAGTTCGGTGGGTGAAGCTCCAATATTGAATTAGAGTAGCCCAAGAGTGGTGGGGACTGTTGAATAGTTGCCTTCGCTTTACAAGTGTATCCCGCTGGTACAGCGATAAGTCTATGGATTTACAATGTTAAAATCATGGGCTAGATTCCACTTGGTGGACGCAGCAAATAGCCCGATGTGACTTTGCTATAAGAAAACACACACACACACACACACCATTTACAAGTTTAAAAGTAGAGAGAGCCAGTGCAAATAACCTTGGCGTAACTTTGAATGACACAAGGAAGTAATCTACGCATACATGGTCAAGTGGCTAGGGCACCTGACTAGTAATCTAAGGGTCGCGGGTTCGAATCCCCGTCTCACTAAACATCGAGGGCGTAGTAATGTGACGCTAAATTCCACCATTTGTCGGTAAAAGAATAGCGCAAGAGTGGGCGGTGTGTGGTGATGACTAGCTGCATTCTATCTAGTCTTTCACTGCTAAATTAGGGACGACTAAAGAAGACAACCATCGTGTAGTTTTGCACGAAATTCATGAAAACAAACATACGTAATTACCCCCATCTATCAAGTTGTTTCTGTATCTGATAGTTAATGTTTGTTTTGTTTTTTGAATTTCGCGCAAAGATATACGAGGGCTATCTGCGTTAGCCGTCCCTAATTTTGGAGTGTAAGACTAGAGGGAAGGCAGCTAGTCATCACCACCCACCGCCTACCCTTAGGCTACTCTTTTACCAAAGAATTGATAAATAGTGGGATTGACCGTCACATTATAACGCTCCCACGGCTGAAAGGGCGAGCATGTTTGGTGCCACCGGGATTCGAACCCGCGACCCTCAGATTACAAGTCGAACGCCTTAACCCACCTAGCCATGCCGGTCCCTGCTGGCTAAACTTATATATAATTATTTTATTAGCAATTTATTTGTCCATTGATACTCGTTATAAGATATTTTCAAGCTATTGTTGTTTTATTTTTAGCAGAAAGTTATACAATGAATCACCTGCACTGTGTTCACCGCGACGATTGTGTTACTTATTTTAGTGTAACAAGTCCTCAAGTTTATCGCCTAACAACTGAGTAACTTTTTAAATTTAAACGAATCAGAAGTATCAGAAACTTATTGGACATCTTCAGATGAGATACAGTCTTTACCACACAGAAAAATACAATTAACCCACATGTTTTGATAGGAAGCTATATTTACAAATAGTTCAATTACCATTGGTAATAGGTAATAGCGGAAATAAGTAATTAATGATAAATGTTTTATGTTCATCTGAGAAATAATTAAGTAGAATATTTCTGTTTTCTACTGAAATCTTCAAAACAGTTAAATAGGATGATGGATGAGATTATATCATCTCGTTCAGTAGTTTCACTTTACTTACACTTAACGTTACCGTTGTTGCTTGGATGTGTCGTGCCAAAGATCTTTTTAAATTTATAACATTCCTTGTTTTGGTTATTGGAATCGCCATGTTAAACATAATGTTTTTACTTTATAACAGTGGATTGTTGTGGTTATAGGAATCGTAATGTTAAACATCTTTTCATTTTCTAATAGTGTTTACTTTAACTTGTTAACAATGCTGCTTATTTTTTGTAGCCCTAAAGATTAATTGTTTTTCCAAACCATGTAACTGTCAGTCCCGTTCCTTCTACAATTAGCTTAAGCAACCTGGGTAAGGAGTGGCTCTGTGGTAGAGCTGTGGATTTTGGAGTTTAGGAGCCGGGTTCGAATGCATGAGATACCTTAAAATATTTATCACATTTTAACTGTGAAGGCGATACAAGACCGATAATCAATCTCTTAGTGTGGATATAAGGTTGTACAGGTTTCGTAGCTTTGCTATAAATATATAACAGTATTCGACCTTTGACTCGAACTATGTTTTAATAAAATTTATAAATTTTATCAAAGAAATGAAACATTGACGATATTTAGGTAAAATTATATTGATTTGATTTTGAAAGTGGTTTTTAGTAATTACAATATTCAATATGTTTAATGAAATTACTAGATTAAAACGCGAATAATCAAGTTTGTACGGTGACTGTTTTCCATTTCTTTTTGAATAAATAAACGTTGAACTTTTCCAAGTATTTCCGCAATATATATTGGTATATATAGATTCACCTACCTTTATTACTACACGCGTTAGAGCTACTGTTTTTACTTGTCTGACTTACTGTTCACGTTCTGCTTTCGTATCAAGAGGGAAATAGTGCAACGCATCATGAATACGTAATATTACTTTTCAGACAAAAACATCCAAACGTTTTTCACAGGTCCGTTAATTTCTTTGGACTTATCGTTATTTTCAAAAGTTGTATATACATTTTCCACCCGTGAAACATCTCGTGCTGACCAGAGAGAAAAAGACAACCAGTCATGGTTATAACATCTTACTGTTAAAAAAGTATTGTATCTCTAGCCTTACAATCCGCAGCCTGGTGTGTTGATTACCAAGCAACGTACGCGACATTTCAAGAGAACTGAAGTAATAGAGTTTCTTGAAATGCACACCGCCATAAGAGAAAGTTTAATGCAGTTTCGTAAAATAAACACTCACATAATTCACGTTACTAGAGTCGTTTTAATAATGTGTAAATTACTGAAAATGGAAAATACGATAACAAAATATGCCGTTTTTTGTGTGTTTGCATTTTCTAATATTTTCGTTAAAAATATAAATTTGCTTCGTTTCCGTTTAATATTGTAAGAGTTCACCGCTAGTACATCGGTGTGTCTCCGGATTTACAATCAGGGGTTCGATACCCTTCGGTGGGCTCAGCAGATAACCCGATGTAGCTTTGCTATAAGAAAACACAACACAATACAATATTGTAATAAATATATCATTAAATAAATATAATTGTATTTCAAAATGCAAAGCCTTAAAGATAACACACAAAAATCGTAAAATTTATAAATACTGACACAAGTACTGCAGATAAAAAGTGCAATGAAATATTGGCCAGGTCCATTCATTCGTTGTTATGAATAAAAAATGAAATTGGTTTGGGGTGTTTCACGAAGTTTCAGGTACCATTTTGTGTTACATAATTTAAACACCTTAAATTCCATTATTCCATAATTAATGAACTATCAATACCGTTGTTAGCAGAGTAGCATATTTTATAGAAATGAAGCACACCCAGTTTATTATCTATACTGTACTTTATAACAGCGATGTTGGTTTTTGAAGACGTACCTCGTTATTAATTGATTTCTCAACTGTTACGTAAGCATGACGTAGTCGATATTTATTTGCTCTTTGGCTTAAGCTAAGTGGAATAACCCATGCTCACTGCCCGTGACCTACATTTTCCTGATACCAAGTCTTGTATTGTTATGAACTTCGTATAAAGTGTCGTTATATCAATACTTTCTTTCCCGCCTCACTCTCTTATTTTATGTACTACTCACCTGTTCTTTGTTTCCTTTATTACCTTGTTCCATACACGTTTGTTAGACCCCGCATGGCCAGGTGGTTAGGGCGCTTGGTTCGCAATCCGAGGGTCGCGGGTTCGAGTACCCTTCACACCAAACATGCTCGATCTTTCAGCCGTGGGGGCATTATAATGTTAAGTTAATCCCACTAATCGTTGGTAAAAGAGTAGCCCAAAAATTGGCGGTGGGTGGTGATGACCAGGTGCTTTTCCTCCAGTCTCACACTGCTAAATTAGGGACGACTAGCACAGATAGCCCTCGAGTAAAAACAAACAAAACAAACACATTTGTTCTTTATGTAGTTAAAAACGGCTGGTATGGATATAGAAAGAACCAGTAGAGGAGCGAACAACGTTTCGTCATTCTTCCTGACGATGACCGAACAAGGTCGAAACGTTGTTCGCTCCTCTACTGGTGCTTTCTCTACCCATACCAGCCGTTTTCAAATGTATAATTTTCTCGTTATCACGGACATTTGTTTTTTGTTTCCTTTATTTTCTTGTTCCATACACATTTGTTCTTTGTTTCCTTTATTATCTTGTTCCATACACATTTGTTCTCTGTTTCCATCATTAACTTGTTCCATACACATTTGTTCTTTGTTTTCTTTATTATCTTGTTCCATACACATTTGTTCTTTGTTTCCTTCATTAACTTTTTCCATATACATTTGTTCTTTGTTTTCTTCATTAACTTTTTCCATACACATTTGTTCTTTGTTTCCTTTATTATCTTGTTCCACACACATTTGTTCTTTGTTTCCTTCATTAACTTTTTCCATATACATTTGTTCTTTGTTTCCTTCATTAACTTGTTCCATACACATTTGTTCTTTGTTTCCTTTATTATCTTGTTCCATACACATTTGTTCTTTGTTTCCTTCATTAACCTTTTCCATATACATTTGTTCTTTGTTTCCTTCATTATCTTGTTCCATACACATTTGTTCTTTGTTTCCTTCATTAACTTGTTCCATACACATTTGTTCTTTGTTTCCTTTATTATCTTGTTCCATACACATTTGTTCTTTGTTTCCTTCATTAACTTTTTCCATATACATTTGTTCTTTGTTTCCTTCATTAACTTGTTCCATACACATTTGTTCTTTGTTTCCTGCATTAACTTGTTCCATACACATTTGTTCTTTGTTTCCTTCATTAACTTTTTCCATATACATTTGTTCTTTGTTTCCTTCATTAACTTGTTCCATACACATTTGTTCTTTGTTTCCTTCATTAACTTTTTCCATATACATTTGTTCTTTGTTTCCTTCATTAACTTTTTCCATATACATTTGTTCTTTGTTTCCTTCATTAACTTTTTCCATATACATTTGTTCTTTGTTTCCTTCATTAACTTTTTCCATATACATTTGTTCTTTGTTTCCTTCATTAACTTGTTCCAGACACAATTGTTCTCTGTTTCCTTCATTAACTTTTTCCATATACATTTCTTCTTTGTTTCCTTCATTAACTTGTTCCATACACATTTGTTTTTTGTTTCCTTCATTAACTTTTTCCATATACATTTGTTCTTTGTTTCCTTCATTAACTTTTTCCATATACATTTGTTCTTTGTTTCCTTCATTAACTTTTCCATATACATTTGTTCTTTGTTTCCTTCATTAACTTTTTTTCCATACACATTTGTTCTTTGTTTTCTTCATTATCTTGTTCCATACACATTTGTTCTTTGTTTCCTTTATTATCTTGTTCCATACACATTTGTTCTTTGTTTCCTTCATTAACTTTTTCCATATACATTTGTTCTTTGTTTCCTTCATTAACTTTTTCCATATACATTTGTTCTTTGTTTCCTTCATTAACTTTTTCCATATACATTTGTTCTTTGTTTCCTTCATTAACTTTTTCCATACACATTTGTTCTTTGTTTTCTTCATTATCTTGTTCCATACACATTTGTTCTTTGTTTCCTTTATTATCTTGTTCCATACACATTTGTTCTTTGTTTCCTTCATTAACTTTTTCCATATACATTTGTTCTTTGTTTCCTTCATTAACTTGTTCCATACACATTTGTTCTTTGTTTCCTTTATTATCTTGTTCCATACACATTTGTTCTTTGTTTCCTTCATTAACTTTTTCCATATACATTTGTTCTTTGTTTCCTTCATTAACTTTTTCCATACACATTTGTTCTTTGTTTCCTTCATTAACTTTTCCATATACATTTGTTCTTTGTTTCCTTCATTAACTTGTTCCATACACATTTGTTCTTTGTTTCCTTTATTATCTTGTTCCATACACATTTGTTCTTTGTTTCCTTTATTATCTTGTTCCATACACATTTGTTCTTTGTTTCCTTTATTATTTTGTTCCATACACATTTGTTCTTTGTTTCCTTTATTATCTTGTTCCATACACATTTGTTCTTTGTTTCCTTCATTAACTTTTTCCATATACATTTGTTCTTTGTTTCTTTTATTATCTTGTTCCATACACATTTGTTCTTTGTTTCCTTCATTAACTTTTTTTCCATATACATTTGTTCTTTGTTTCCTTCATTACCTTTTTTCCATATACATTTGTTTCTTTGTTTCCTTCATTAACTTTTCCATATACATTTGTTCTTTGTTTCCTTCATTAACTTTTCCATATACATTTTGTTCTTTGTTTCCTTCATTAACTTTTCCATACACATTTGTTCTTTGTTTTCCTTCATTAACTTTTCCATACACATTTGTTCTTTGTTTCCTTCATTAACTTTTCCGTATACATTTGTTCTTTGTTTCCTTCATCAACTTGTTCCATACACATTTGTTCTTTGTTTCCTTCATTAACTTGTTCCATATACATTTGTTCTTTGTTTCCTTCATTAACTTGTTCCATACACATTTGTTCTTTGTTTCCTTCATTAACTTGTTCCATACACATTTGTTCTTTGTTTCCTTCATTAACTTTTTCCATACACATTTGTTCTTTGTTTCCTTCATTAACTTTTTCCATATACATTTGTTCTTTGTTTCCTTCATTAACTTTTTTTTTCATATACATTTGTTCTTTGTTTCCTTCATTAACTTTTCCATACACATTTGTTCTTTGTTTTCTTCATTATCTTGTTCCATACACATTTGTTCTTTGTTTCCTTTATTATCTTGTTCCATACACATTTGTTCTTTGTTTCCTTCATTAACTTTTTCCATATACATTTGTTCTTTGTTTCCTTCATTAACTTTTTCCATATACATTTGTTCTTTGTTTCCTTCATTAACTTTTTCCATATACATTTGTTCTTTGTTTCCTTCATTAACTTTTTCCATATACATTTGTTCTTTGTTTCCTTCATTAACTTGTTCCATACACATTTGTTCTTTGTTTCCTTTATTATCTTGTTCCATACACATTTGTTCTTTGTTTCCTTCATTAACTTTTTCCATATACATTTGTTCTTTGTTTCCTTCATTAACTTTTTCCATACACATTTGTTCTTTGTTTCCTTCATTAACTTTTTCCATATACATTTGTTCTTTGTTTCCTTCATTAACTTGTTCCATACACATTTGTTCTTTGTTTCCTTTATTATCTTGTTCCATACACATTTGTTCTTTGTTTCCTTTATTATCTTGTTCCATACACATTTGTTCTTTGTTTCCTTTATTATTTTGTTCCATACACATTTGTTCTTTGTTTCCTTTATTATCTTGTTCCATACACATTTGTTCTTTGTTTCCTTCATTAACTTTTTCCATATACATTTGTTCTTTGTTTCTTTTATTATCTTGTTCCATACACATTTGTTCTTTGTTTCCTTCATTAACTTTTTCCATATACATTTGTTCTTTATTTCCTTCATTACCTTTTTCCATATACATTTGTTCTTTGTTTCCTTCATTAACTTTTTCCATATACATTTGTTCTTTGTTTCCTTCATTAACTTTTCCATATACATTTGTTCTTTGTTTCCTTCATTAACTTTTTCCATACACATTTGTTCTTTGTTTCCTTCATTAACTTTTTCCATACACATTTGTTCTTTGTTTCCTTCATTAACTTTTTCCGTATACATTTGTTCTTTGTTTCCTTCATCAACTTGTTCCATACACATTTGTTCTTTGTTTCCTTCATTAACTTGTTCCATATACATTTGTTCTTTGTTTCCTTCATTAACTTGTTCCATACACATTTGTTCTTTGTTTCCTTCATTAACTTGTTCCATACACATTTGTTCTTTGTTTCCTTCATTAACTTTTCCATACACATTTGTTCTTTGTTTCCTTCATTAACTTTTTCCATATACATTTGTTCTTTGTTTCCTTCATTAACTTTTTCCATATACATTTGTTCTTTGTTTCCTTCATTAACTTGTTCCATACATATTTGTTCTTTGTTTCCTTCATTAACTTGTTCCATACACATTTGTTCTTTGTTTCCTTCATTAACTTTTTCCATATACATTTGTTCTTTGTTTCCTTCATTAACTTTTTCCATATACATTTGTTCTTTGTTTCCTTCATTAACTTTTTCCATATACATTTGTTCTTTTGTCGTCAAACTATCTTCCCTTTTTTCCACATATTATCTTGTTCATTACTCACATGTTCCTTTTTTCCCATACTTGTTTTGTATGATATGTTACTCCGGATGAGTCTTCGAATTATTATTTTACATTCGCTACGTATTATGATTTCAAATAACCGGAAATCTGAATTTGAATTTAGAAGTTAATTAAATGACGATTCGTATTAAATTTGTAATGTTGGCCAACAAGACTGATACACACAATTTTCTTTGTGAACACAAATATATTTTAATATACAAACTATAATACAATTTATAATAACGGTTATTAGAAATAGTTATTAAAATATTGGTTTACATACAAGATTTTTACATCTTCTATCTGGTCTAGAACTGAACATTTTATCGACGGTTTAGGTTCACAAGTTGATATTGTTACATTTCGCTTAAACAAGCTATCTTGGTTGGCCTCACTCCGCTTATGAGCTGACTTTTTATCGACGAAGATATAAAATGTCCTTGTAGAAATACTACGAAGTTGAACGGTTTGTAATGTTCGAAATCTATAAATCTGGTTAAATTCTGTAGTTTTCCGACTGACATTCGTTTATTACAATTATAGCTTCCGAAACTACTGACTGCAGTGATAAAACATTATTCTATCATTGTCTCTTGGTGTATCCATCTATAAACGTTTAGGCGAGATTCTAGAAACTTCAATCGTCAATAATACTGACAATCACTAGTACTTTACGTGCATCGTACGTTATTGATCGCTCGAGAATCTTTTACAAATTTAAAGAACAGGCGATACTTGCGTAATACACATCCAACAACGTAGGTCGCATGCATGAAACAGACGTAGATATAAGAATGAATGTATAACAGTATATCTGTTACATACTATATTACTCACTTGTTCTTTTCTCCTATACTATTTTGTACCTTGTTCATCTGTTCTTTTCGTTATACTATCTTGTTTCACACTTTCCTTTTCCCCTCCTTATTCTATCTTGTTTTAGAAACATCCATACGTGTACTAATTATCATTATAATAACGTCAATTTAAAACTTTTGCTTATGTTAAAAGTTGAGAATAAAAGACAAATATATCAAAAAATGGTAATTTATCCGGTGTTTAACACACGTCATTAAGATATCTGATCGAAAGTTGTTTGCTTACGTTGCATCCATTGATTATATTACCCCAGTTCATAGCATTAAGAAAGGGAAGATAAGATCTCTCATTTTATAATGACACATTTTCTTCGATAAATACCGTTAAAATAATTTTACTGTAAGAGATAATCATTTAATTTAGAGTTAATGAGATTTTTTAAACGGGTTTTTCAATTGAGCTAACGTTTTTGCAAACACGTCTATTGGGTTGTTAAAAAGTGAGTTTGTTTACAAATTACTTACGAAGTATATAGGTTTCTCAGAGTGGGTTGTCTTTCTAGTATTTTTCTTTGCCAGGCGATAAATGAATTTGTCGCTGCAGAAAGGTGTTTTTTTTTTTTAGTTAAGCACAAAGCTGCACAATAGGCTATCTTTGCTCTACCCAACACGGGCATCGAAAGCTGGTTGCTAGCGTTGTAAGCCCGTAGACATGCTGCTGTGCCACGGGGGGGGCACTAAAAGTAAGAGCTTCAGTTAGGCGAGACATTTTCCTTTTGTGATATAACTCCGTGTTGAACGCAGTGTGTAATAACTGCATGCTGTTGTTTCTGTCAAAAAGACTCCACGCTTTTGTTTCTTTACACAGAGTTTCAACTTAGTGATTAAGTCAAGAAACATTTTTCTTGTGCGGAAGTTGGAATTATGTCACGAATTCATATACGAAGCAACTTGAGATTCGTGTCTGTTAGAGACTTTGAATATAAACTTTGTGTTTATTTCTCCCAAAACACGATTCTCTTAACATGTATAACTTGTAATTATTGTCTGAGTTGTAACTGTAGATAACTTAGTTATCGATGCTTCTATAAATTGCTGACGGACTTTTAGCATATTCAAAAATCTGCACAAAAACACTTAGAAAATTAGAATATGTTATAAAAACATTGCTTCATCGCCTTGTTGCAGGTTAAAAAAATACAAGTGTTCCAAAAATGACATTTTACGTCAGACATTTTATGTTACACATCAGTGATGGTTAATCAGTTTTTTTCACTCAGTCAATACCATACGTTATAATTAACCCTTTATTATTAGAACTCACCTATTTCTACAATTAGTACAATAAACAATTTTTGTTCTGAAGCAACATAAATAACGTATTTGATGTAATGTTATTTGCGTCCCTCAGAGCAGGCTATTTAAAGATTTGTAGTAACCGTGTTGTTTGTTTGATAAAGTTCGAGCACAGCTACTCGCAGCGTTATCTGCGATAGCCATAATTAATTTTGAAGTGATAAACTAGAGAGAATGTAATTATTTAACACCACTAACAGACGATTCATGGGTTACTTTTTGCCGTTGAATAATGGAATTTACTATCACATTATAACACCTTTTATAATAAGAGCGAATATATTCAGTGAGGGGATTCGAACTTCCGATTCACGAATTTCAAGTCGAGTGCTATAATCACCAGGCCATGCTGTACCTTCCAGTAACTAAAAGTAGGCGTTCACCAGGCCATCACAGGCCTCCCACCATTAACTGTAAGTGGGCGAGCACCAGGCCATCACAGGCCTATCACCAGTAACTACAAGTGAGCGTGCACCAGGCCATCACAGGCCTTCCACAAGTAACTAAAGTGGGCGTACACCAGGCCGTTACAGGCCTCCCAGTTATTGGTACTGGATCTTCAGTTATCTTGCATGAAGCCTTCCAGTAACAGTAAATGAGGGACGCAGTTATTTTTTAACAGGTTGTGCCAGGCATTCCGCTAATTGAAAGTGGGTGTGTAGTTATAGTGGTCAAATGCAGAAACTTTGGACAATTATTCGAATTTCCATAACAAGTCATGAGTGTTTAAAACTTTTCAACAAGCACGACTCCCAAAAACATAGTCAGTAACTTGTGGTTCTGAGACTAAAGTATAAAGGATCTAGGTCTGCAAACAATATCGTTTCTTTAAACAAAACCAAGCATCTCAACAAACTTGAAAATAATTCATTCTATATTTTAGTCCGGCATGGCCAAGTGTGTTAAGGCGTTCGACTCGTAATTCGAGGGTCGCGGGTTCGAATCTCTGTCACACCAAATATGCTCGCCCTTTCAGCCGTGAGGGCGTTATATGTGACGCTCAATCCCACTATTTGTTGGTAAAAGAGTAGTTCAAGAGTTGGCGGTGGGTGGTGATGATTAGCTGCCTTCTCTCTAGTCTTACACTGCTAAATTAGGGACGGCTAGCGTAGATAGCCCTCGAGTATCTTTGCGCGAATTTCAAAAAACAAACATTCTATATTTCGTCATCATATGATATATGGGCCTGGCATGGCCAAGCGCGTAAGGCGTGCGACTCGTAATCCGAGGGTCGCGGGTTCGCGTCCGCATCGCGCTAAACATGCTCGCCCTCCCAGCCGTGGGGCGTATAATGTGACGGTCAATTCCACTATTTATTATCGTTTGAATCGTTCAAGGGTAATAACTATGTTGGCCCGGCACGGCCAGGTCGGTTAAGGCGTTCGACTCGTAATCTGAGGGTCGCGACAAACATGCTCGCTCTTTCAGCCGTGGGGGCGTTATAAAGTGACGGTCAATCCCACTATTCGTTGGTAAAAGAGTAGCCCAAGAGTTGGCGGTGGGTGGTGATGAATAGCTGCCTTCCCTCTAGTCTTACGTTGCTAAATTAGGGACGGCTAGCACAGATAGCCCTCGAGTAGTTTTGTGCGAAATTCAAAAACAAACAAACACATTAGTAGTGTGCAGGTCATACATATATAGACAGATAGATAAATATAGATATATGTAAATGATGTTAGCCTTGTGGTCATTATAAATCAAACTTTCTTATGGTGATAAAAATATTTACCTGAAATTAGTTTTTGGTTAGCAAGCTCGTCCCACACGGTTTCACTACAATTGTACTTCTCAACAGAATCACCTGCTTTTTGTCCAGATAGCCTTTATGTACCTTTGCGCGAAAATAAAAAAAACAAAACTTTGTTTGTGCCTGGAACATTAATTTAAGGACAAAATTGATTTTAAACATAACCCTTGTAGAGCATACCTAATTAGGGTTACCAAACATCCAGTAAAACTAGATTAGTCCAAGTTTTGTTTGTCCCGGTTAGAAACAGTAGTTTTAAATTGTCTCAGCCTCTCTGTACCTCACTATGAGTTTGATATTTGTGGTTTCTCATGATACATAGATCCTTTACCTTGTACTTGGATAGAGGCAAATCATACATTTTCTAAATCTAAATGGGCAGCTGCAGGAAATGAGATTCGAAGATTTACGTAACCAAAGATTGGTTTGGTTTGTTGTGAATTTCGCGCAAAGCTACACAAGGGCTATCTGCGCTAGTCGTTCCTAATTTAGCAATGTTACGCTAAAGGGAAAGCAGCTAGTCATCATCACCCACAGCCAACTCTTGAGCTATATTTTTCCTAACGAATAGTAGAATTGACCATAACATTCTAACTCCCCTATGGCTGAAATGGCGAGCATATTTCGTGTGACGGAGATTCAGATTACGAGTCGAGCGCCCTAACCATCTGGCTATGCCAGGCCTTTTTTGTGTCACTGAGGAAGCGAAAATTTCATACAGTAATTACTGCAGATTCTGTAGACTCTTAGCTGACACAAGAAGAAAGTGTTTACCATTAACCAACCAGAGGTCCTGAAGAAAGGTAAAATTAAAGTGTTATGAGAGACTATTTTAAAATGTGCATAGTACACACTTGAAAGTGAATAATGAAGTCAAAAGGTTAAATTAGGAAAGAAAGTCCTACCTTATACACAAATTACATATAGTTTTATATACATTTTATAATGTTTCCTCAGTCCTATCCATTTTTAACATTACAAGCATTCATCATTTGTGGTATAAAAGTGACGTGTTTTGAGTCATTAATAATCAGAATACTGTTTCGGAACTGACCTTTGACTACTAAACTTCCAACCTATCTAGTCTGTTCTGCTGATGAGGCAAATATTTCCCAGACAATTTCTTGTGGTAGAGAAAAAAATGAAATGCTATCTTTCATTCATCCCAGTTTAAAATGTATAATGAACTAAACAAGAGAACTTGGAGGTAAACTTATCGGCTGTCCAGTTATTTTAGACATTACAAAATCACATTGCTACCGCACAACTGAATATATTTTTGTAATGTTCGCAACTCGCATTTTCATATAAACTTATTAGCTGCGGCAATAAATGATAAGTTTTGTGGAAAGTTATTTGTCGTGGGCAGAAAGGTAGGCCTGAATTTTGGTTATATCTCATATGTTATTCTTCGTTTATTTCGAAACCATGAAACTGTTACACACACACTGACCTGAAAACGAAGGGCGGAAGATTTTCGAAACGTCGACCTCTACACTTGTGTCTCCTCCACAACAGGCAGTTGTCATCCATTCTACAAAGTTTCATCATGAATACTCTGGCTAAACAATCTATCAAAGCATAAGATTCTCATTTAATGGTTTATTAAATGTGTGATATTAACGGGGACTTTTACTTAACAGTTTCTTGTGTTTCCAAAATGAAAAAAAAACAAAACTCTCTTTCTGAACGAGAAACAAAAATTATATTCTATATTTAATGGCGCAGTTTTACTTTTGTGTGGACGTGAATAGTGGACGCAACACAACTTCAGTTAATATTAGTAATTTTATTATGTGTGCGTGTGTGTGTTTTCTTATAGCAAAGCCACATCGGGCTATCTGCTGAGCCTACCGGGAGGAACTGAACCCATGATTTTGGCGTCGTAACTCCGTAGACTTGATTAATTTTATAATTAACTTTTGTAGCTCATTTAAGTATTTCTAATTATCAACTACACTAAATCGTTTTGCGACAATCTTTTCCTAAGCTTAACTATTTTATATAAGTAAAAGATCCAGAAACTAAAAAAGGAAGTTAAGAAAGTTAGCTTTATTCAGCATAACTCATCAGACAAAATTAAAACAAAAGTTAAATAATATTCAGTAAAAAAAAAAAAAAAAACGCTTCCGGCAACTGCTAGTCATAAAAAACAAACTAACCCGAGACAAAATTTGCAATCAGCATAGAACGCAGAAGTTTCTCTTTATACTTCGATTGACGTTGTTTCTTGAACTATATAAACATCTATAGAGACGTTACAAATGTCTATAAAAATGTTAAAGAGCGGGGGGTCTTCTATAGTGCTTAGCGAGCACGAGAAGATGCTTAGGTAACTAAGCTACCAGATCTATTGGATGCCAAAGAAAATATCAGTTCTCATTTCATTGATTGATAAAGACGAAATCTCGAAAGGGCTCTTAAAGTTTATAAAGCGCAAAATCCTTTTGTTGCCAGTTTGGCTTCAAGGGCACAAACTTGTGTTTTTAATTATAGAAACGTTTAGTGCCCTAACGTCTTACAGAATTATGCTAGGGAAGTAAGGACTGAGACCCGATGTGTTTGAACCACTAATTAATTCTGTTTACAGACAGGTGCTTCAGCTTTCTAAGCTATTGGGCTTATTGAATGTAGTATCAGGTCTCACTTCCCATAATGATAAGGACAAACATATTTTTATTCTAAATTCTCTATACTTTAGTTCCTAGGTCACGGAGGAAATAAAGACACTCTGAGTCTAAGTCAGTAGTTGGAAGAGAGGATGGGTAACAGGTATGCTAGAACCATCTTTTAGGGTAACAGGTATGCTAGAACCATCTTTTAGGACTCGTTGAACTTCTGCAAGACTGCAACAATATGGTTCTTTTTTGAATTGCAGGAATTTATGAAATTTCAGATGTGTCGTAAACAAAATATATTTGTGTTTGTCACACGGATTATCTCAATAATCGTTTAACCCTTACTTGGGTTGCAGGAATATTGGCTGATAATTTAATTGAAGCTGTACCAGTACACAAGTCGTAGAAATAAGCTTTAAAGTATATCAGTCTTCTTGTTTAGCAAAATCGTGGTTTCAAATTCGACATAGCCTAGATTTGCGATTCTTCAGAAAAACTATAACTTTTTTTTCATATTGATAAAGTTTCTCTTTGCTATCAAAAAAATATTGAAATAATGTCATAACCATAATGAGAAAAATACTTGTTCGGTAAATATATCATATGATGACAAAATATAGAATGTTTGTTCCTGGAGTTTTGCACAAAGCTACTCGAGGGCTATCTGTGCTAGCCATCCTTAATTTAGTAGTGTAAGACTAGAGGGAAGGCAGCTAGTCATCATCACCCACCGCCAACTCTTGGGCTACTCTTTTACCAACGAATAGTGGGATTGACCGTCACATTATAACGCCACCACGGCTGAAAGAGCGAGCATGTTTGTCGCGACCCTCAGATTACGAGTCGAACGGCTTAACCCACCTAGCCGTGCCGGGCCAACATAGTTATTATCCTTGGACGATTCAAACGATAATAAATATGTGAAGATGTGTTAAGTGACCAATCATGTATGCTTAATGACAATATAATATGAGGTAATTTGTTTCGTGCTTTTTTAATTTGGTGCGTGTGCGCGTGTGTGTGTTTTCTTATAGCAAAGCCATATCAGGCTATTTGCTGAGTTCACCGAGGGGAATCGAACTCCGGATTTTAGCGTTTTAAATCCGTAAATTTGGTGGGTAAAACATGTATATATATATAAAGCTCTATAATCAGTGGCGGCGTCAGGATATTTTGGTTGGTGGGGGCTGAGGTAATCTGTGGAGGGGCTTCCCAAAATAAATTACAATGAATATGTGTAGGTAACGATATTGCGGGGCTGAGGGGGGCTTAAGCTCCCCCCTCCTTGGCGCCGCCACTGTCTATAATTCATAAGGCCATGTGATAATTATGGTGTGTACGCACGGAATATTTAATTTTAGAATGAAATAATTTTACAAGTTTTTATTGCAAAATAATTCGAGCTATCTGGCGTGTCACTTTTATTACCCGATCTTTACTAAGTGATGTTAAAATAAAACAGTACGGAATATTTCTTCTCCCTGTTAATGTCATGAGAACGTTTCTAATTCCATTCTCTCTCCCTTAACAGGCGTCAGAAGCAGTAAATCTCTCACGAGCTGGTGTATTTACTTGAATTTTGGGCAAGGCTTAATCTCCCTATCCTGGAGTAAGGTTATTGTTCGCTTCAAGTAATAGCTCGTGATATGCTACAAACTTTTAGCTTTTGAGTATCTGTCAAGAAGAATGGTTCTATTAATTTAATATATATATTTTAAATCATCAGAGGTGACGTGTGGGAATTTGGTTTTATTTGCGATGTCAGTCTTTTTATCTCACGTATCGTCTCAGCGATACATTTTTTTTCACTTGCATTATTACATGTTTATGTGTTCTTATAGAACAGAGTTCCGCGGGTGATTTTTTTTAACATTGCTAAACAGAAAGGTAAGCACTGTTGCTATGACGACTAAAGTATTAGATCAGAGATATAAGAAAGAGGTCGAGAAAAAAAACTATTTTAAAACTTTATTATTGTTAAAGAAAAATAAAAACCACAAACTGTAAGTGACTGCAGTCGTGAGCTTGTATTTATTTACAGACGATGAAGGGAAAAGATACACGATTAATCATAAACTTCGAGTGTAATTGACTATGTTATATTTGTTGTGTGTTTTTAACAATAAGTAAAAGGAGTCGCGTATTTAACACTTTCTCACAAAACAATATTTCCTTTTAATTTTATGTTTGAAAAGATGTATATTTTAAATTTGAATGTAATGGGAAAAATTAGAACACTATATTTTCTTCACGAATCTATACAAAAAATGGAAAAAGCTAAATTGTTTTGAATAAATTATGGTAAATTACTTAACTAAAACTTTAACTATATACTATACAACTTTTTTTTTTTTTTTTTCTTTTGTAAAGGAACCATTCACGCCTTCTTCTGGCAATTTTAGCTAACATAGATTAACAGAACACTCATAAGTTGTATGTTAGGCTAAAGGGCTTGATTGTTGTTACAACTGGGAGGAAAATTTATGAAGCAAACAAACAAATATTACCGTGACTGCGGGTTAAACCTACTCTATGATTAGCACCTACCGCTCTATTTCACTTTGTTAATGTTACTGCACGAGCTCCCCGCTGTCTGAGTGCGTGCCGCGTGCCCTGCGGATCCGCTCACCTGAGTCTCAATTGAAACACACAGAGTTTCAGTTTACAGGTTAATGATGATAATTTTCTACACCCGCATTACAGTATTTTCAATTTTAGCTTTACACCTACAAGGCACAGAAGACTTACAAGTCACTCACTGGAACTGAAACTCCCGTTATGTCGAATAATATGGAATTTTAATTTGTTTACTGGTTTATTAATTAGTTCATCATCTCTCAGAACGGTTTTACAGTATCTCTTACCTTCTCCTTCAGTACGTATTTTCTTTCTTATGGATAATAGAGAAATTAAAACAAATAAGCTACAACAAAAAATATATGTTTAGCTGCGGCTCATAGAATGGCTCCAAGTTTTATTTCACATACAAACTATTATTAGTTACATATTGAAATTTTGAGAATGGTTAGGTAATCTTTTGACTGATTTGAGATCTACTTACAATTTTGGATTCAAGAGGCCAAATCCTTTCCATTGACGTGTTTAACCCTACCCAAGGTCTCACCAATTAATTTACTCTAATCTTGCCTAAAAGAATTTCGTTTTGAAGGTATGCTAGAAGAGACCCTGATGGGTAATAAAATGGAATCGGGTATACGCACGCGCACAAAAATATAGTTAATAGAAAGAAAAACAAGCAAAGTATTATAGATTAATTTTCGCTAATCCTTCCTAAAAGAATTTTAAGTGCTGCGGTTATTGAGGATTCCCTCTGGTTATTTTCTGAATCAAACACAATCAGAATACTATATACGGAAACATCCGTCACGTGCTATTTGTAATTTGAAAATTTGACGTTGAAAACATTTTAGTGAAAAGATACGTAGCTAAACCTAAATGAAATACTTGTTTAACTTTAATACTATTTGAAATTAATTATTCCTCGTTCATAACTGTTCACCGTGCATATAAGATGTTTTATAACTAACTTAGAGTTTATGGTTTGATTGCAAAACAGGTACGCTACTTGTAAGGACAGTAGCTATTTGCTTAACTACATCAACAGATATAATTTTATTTTAAAAGTTTTTAAAACATCTGTCTTTGACTATTTTATTATCATTCTTTTATCTGTTTCCCGGTGGCTCAGCATGTATGAAGGCTTATAATATTAAAATTCTGGGCTCGATCCCAACAATGGGTTCAGCGCAGACAGTTCATGGTGCACCCTCGTGCTTATCAACAAAGAAACAATCCCATTTTTCCCTGCCGACTGTATTACACTGTTACACATTTTTATGCATACATTTATTTTTAGATGTGACTAAATATCTCCAAGATGAACACAACAGCGTGTTGTTGTCCCTTTTTTTTATCCGGGTCATGCTGAAAGATATCTTATACGAGTTAGAATCACGTACATTGACAAGATTAGAGGATTTCACAAAAATGATTTCGGTGTCGATCTATGTTCTAAATGTGCGTTTGCAGTTAGAAAACCTCATCGATTGAAGGTTTGACAGCATCGTTTCCTATATCGAAGGAGGTTAAGTATTGGTTAGCAAGCTCTCTCGAAAACGGAAGAAGGATTCGGACGAAAGTTGGTGTTCATTTGGACTACAACCCAATTTAAAAGTCATTGGCCTCATTAGGGTCTATGTCAAAGGCCAAGATCACGAAAATGGAAAAAAATATCTATATGTTAACATGGTACCAATTTTTCAAATCATTTCTGCTCTATAACCCAGTGAAAAATTATCGGATTTTGATTAAACTTGGGTAACTTATGGGGTATGTTATTCCTCGTTGTCCTGCTACAAATGTTCTGTTTGCATTGAGAATGGCAGACAGACGGACACATTTTCTTATTTTTTGAGAACCGAATATGATCAACGCCGCGTGGCGATGATATGCAGTCTACTGAGTGCCCCACTAGTTAACTTGTGTATGTTTAGAGTTAGAGGGCGTCACTGGCCCACAGTTTGACGACACTGCTACAGACAGCGACCTAAGTTTTAAGTGTAAGCTAATGTTAAGTGTGACAATCAGGCACAGAGAAGATGGACGAAAGCGACGTTTCTGACGGCAAACAGTTTGAATACCTCTGTTTGTGTAATTGCTGTACCATTTTCTTTGTTACATTCCCGCATACAGTTGCTTTTACCTTCACGATATAACGATTTTGAAATGATGAAAAAGCTTATATGTGCATTAATATCAGGGTGTGGATATTTTTAAACAACATAAGCATTGGAATAAAGTGTTAAAGTTCATAACGAAACAAATACGTATCCTGGATCCAGGCCTTGGTGGCTTAGAGTTAAGTCTGAGAGCTTATAATATTAAAAATATGGTTTCGATATACTCGGTGGGCAGAGCACAGATAGCGCAACGGTAAATTTGTGCTTAATAATAAACAAACTACTGGGCCCAAGGAAGTAAGTCTTTAATCTGCTTTAACGACTTTTATTTAACTAGTAAGTACTGACTAAGCTCGTGAGAAAGAAAAAAAAAGCCCAGCAACACATCAACAGGTCGATGATATATAAGGTTTCACACCTTAGTTTAAGGAGATATACAAACTAAGATTTTATCTAGATGAATTTTACCTATTAATTATAGGTATTACTTTAATCTTAGAGTATATTGTTGAAAATCACAGCAATAATAGTAAGTCACTCATGTATCAAACAGTTGAAGGTAAACTTAATATAATAGTAATGCTTACAATAAGTGTATCTACTTAGTAAGGAATATTGTATTGGTACAATTCTTTATATGCTTCTGGTACGAGTTAATAACGTTCATTTTGTTCAAACACTGTTGTTAGTTTGTTACAGGTCGTTCTTTTTTTACTACGCTTGTGTTACAGATTAATAATGTTGTTCTTGTTTATACACTGATGTTACAGAGTTGTACTGCCACTGATATGAACATATATATAGATGTATATAATATATAAAGCACACACATACTGTTCGTACAAGATGATATATAGGCCGGCATGGCCAGGTGGTTAAGAGACTCGATTCGTAATCCGAAGGTTGCGGGTTCGAATCCTTGTCACACCAAACATGCTCCCCCTTTCAGCCGTGGAGGCGTTATAATGTGACGGTCAATCCTACTATTGGTTGGTAAAAGAGTAGCCCAAGAGTTGACGGTGGGTGGTGATGAGTAGCTGCCTTTCCTCTAATCTTACACTGTTAAATTACGGACGTCTAGCGCAAATAGCCCTCGCGTAGCTTTGCGCGAAGTTCTCAAACAAAGAAACGAAATGATATTGTTACTGTTGTTTATACATTGCCTTTACAGAGTTGTACCGCCACTGATATGAATACAAACACACCCACAGTGTTGGAGCAAGATGAACTTGTTACCGTTGTCTTTACAGACTTACAACACTGGATTCAGGGGTATTCCCTCCAGTAGAGCCTCCTGGCTTACGTTTATGTTAAAAGAAACAACAAAACTAAGTTATTGTTTTCTTCACTTCACTCTTACTCACACAACTGATAAAATAATCATTAAGAGCAAGATTTTATACACTGATTATACAGTAAAGTATTTAAATTATTGTTTTTTACTCTTTCTACAGTTTTTTTAATAGTCTTCAGTTGAAATATTATTTCACTCAATGACGGTTGCGTTTACTGATATTATAAACTTGTGGTTAATTTGACTAATACAGTGCACTACTGGGTACGTTCTGTGATATTATATCCTGCTGTTTTTTGCTATTATTGATATTAAGAATCACTGGGCACTTTTGCTGATATTAGAAATTGTTGGTTTTGTTTACTGATATAACACACCACCGTCTACTTTCACTGATATTATACACTGCTGTCTACTTTCACTGATATTATACACTACTGTCTACTTTCACTGATATTATACACTGCTGTCTACTTTCACTGATATTATAGAACACTGTCTACATTCACAGATATTATACGCTGTTGGCTATATTTACGTATGATATACTAATGGTTACTTTGTTTTGTTAATTTCTACATGAAAGGTATTTCCAATGATAATATACACTGTTGGTTACGTTTACTGAAATTCTATTTTGTCAGTACTTCTACTGATAATATATATAATATGTTTACGATAGGTTTGTGTATAAATGAATACATAGCACTCAAAGAAATATATATAAGAGAATACTTTATTGGAGCAGAAAGCAGCAAGAGAAGGAATGAATGAGGACAAGACCTCATGGTGCAGATTAGACGATATCTAAAGTGAAGTGTTTGTTCATTGGATATGGACGGGTCAGACAGTATGCAGCTGGTAATGAGATCAAATTGTTAATACGTTTGATTATAGGCACATATTGACAACTACTGAGTATGTTAGTCTTAGTGGCGAGACCATGAGAATAATATTGTAGAAATGGAAAGTTCGTATAAGGTTAATATATGTGTATTTATATAGTATAATATATATACAGGGTCGTAGCCAGGACATGCAAAGTGGGACGTGTTTATAGTGAATCAGACTGTAAGTGGACGTACTTGGAAGATTCTAACCCAGATGAAAATGAAATATGGGAGAATAATTTTGTTAGTATCGATAAACATAGTTAACGTGTTTTTACATACAATAAATAGAAAGATTCCTGTGGACGAGTTTAAGTTAAAAGTAAAATAAAAGATTGTTTTGGTCGCCAATAAAAAAACAACATTCATCCCCTCCTTCCTTGAATATGTTTATATTTCTTTCTTTTAAAATATAGAAGTGGGTCTCTATAATCACAGGTATTATTACTAACCATTCTATAACCGCTCATCACATAGAATGGTTATCCTGACAACTCATGCTGTCTATCCATTACCGATTTAACGTGTTTCGTTCCCTCGGTTAATTACGTATCTGCCAGTTAGGAGGTTTCATTCTGAAAGGGGAATCACAGTTGAATAAAACTGTGATTTGTTATTTTTTAATTATGTGTGATTATAGCCTAATAATAGAAGTGTTATACATGACTGAAAAGTGCATATCTTTGTGATTGTAATTAATTTTCTAAGAACTTGGGCATAAGTGTTAATCTTTACAATGATGCTATTGTAAAGCATCCTAACCACTAATCACCAACTCAGTGATGTCGAGAAAACCCACTTGTAGAGAAAAATATATATATGTAAAAACGGCTCGAAAAAGGTCAAACGTTGTTCGCTCCTTTACGTAAAAATTTTTCTCAACCCAAACGAACCGTTTTTACATATATATTAATCACCAACTCGTTCGACTGTCTCTCATTTTATTATTTATCAGTTGCTAAAAGTCCAAAATTCGTCCGAAGACAAGAAACACATTGTTATTATAGAAAGTGTTATATACGATCGTATATAATACGCGCTCTTTCTTGGGGTTTGCGGGATGTTTTTTCCCTTTTTTTTGCGGTTTACCCGCATAACGACCATTCCCAGTTGGCCCAACTTCCTGCCAAGACTTCACCATAACCCCCCTTTGAGAAATAACTAGTAGTAATGACAAACTGGAAATCTTCAGGGAGACTGTCAGCTTTCCTAAGATGTCCCTTTCCTACTGTTTTATTAAGGAAGTAGCAAAGAACAGATTGTTTTCTGTCTCCATATGCAGTTGGAAAATCCGGTCTCTTACCTTCCCCCTGACAACCAGGCTTAGCTATAAGTACAATTTAGGACATTTCAAAACATCCCTGACAAGATAATACAGAGGTGGAACTATAAGGCTCTATGTTCCACCCGGGAGAGGGAAAGAAACCATTTTGTGGCGTCGCAAGGTTTTGACTACGATCTTTTATGATCGGCTCACACTTACTTGTTTTTCACGGTACCATGGGATTAGGTCTTGATAGCCGTATTAAACCAGGCTTTGTCACAACCTAAGGGTAGAAATCAGTACGGTTGTTGCTCATATATATTATTTGTTGAAAAAAATAGTTACGATTCTTATATGCTACATATTTACCCCAACATGACTTTACAAAAAAAATAAAAGAAAAATGTTTAGGAAAACGAAAACAATTTTTTCCCTAAAGTAATAAAACAAAGTAAAACTGTTGGTTTTAATATGCACTGTAAAGACATAAATTACTATCAAACGTTGAATAATTCTTAAATAAATATGTTTGTAAAGGGAATCTTCATATATTAAAAAAAAATTATAATTTTATATTTTTCTAGATACTGCTTTGCTAATTATATGCTGGTTTTATATTAATAAAATATAAACATTTTCTAAGACTAAAACACGTACTTTTTTACAGACTGTTGTTATTGTATATTTAATTTTTAAAAACGTTTACATAAAATAGTTTATTTTACCACAATTTACAAGAAAGTACGATACCTCACACTTTGTTATTTAGTTAACATACTGACTTCGGTGAGGCGCTCTTAAAGAAACTAAGTCTCTGTAAACAGTGACAGTTGCCAAAAATAATCGACGTACATTTTGACAAGTGTAAACAGTTCGCGACATTTCGAGTCTGATGTAACGTTAAAGACGCCTTTTCACACCCGACTCCAACGTTCACCGTCATTCAAATAGACGGTATGTTCAACATAATTCTTCATATCGTCGGTGGGCGGCAAGTCTGGTTACAGACCTTTTTGAAACTTATCGGTTGACAACTGCTTATATTCTTATCTAAAGAAAGAAACAAAACTAAAGAAATCTGTGCTAATTGATAACAGTTCTTGAGAGTTGTAGAAAACACGAAAGTTGCATTAGAACTAACAAATTTTCAATATAACACAGAAGCAGGTATGATGACTATCCCGTCCACAAATAAATCAAATGTCATCGAATGTCACAACGTAACAGGTTTTTCAAACTGTTGTGTCAAAGGTGGAATAATGAAAGTTAACTTCAATGGGTGACCGGATGTCTAATGTTTGTCTACGTAGCCAGCTCTCTCCTGTTTACATTTTTACATCTCTTAAGATAAAGTTAGTATTAGAGTTGTTACTTCTTTATCTGCTTTATGATTTGGAGAAAAATTATTCATTTTTGTCAGGATGCAATACTTCTTTTCTTTCACAGTATTTGATGGAAACATTAAATATGCGAAATTTTCAATCGTTTTGCTTGTTTGTCTGTTTTTGAATTTCGCGCAAAGCTACATGAGGGCTATCTGCGCTAGCCGTTCCTAATTTAGCAGTGTAAAACTAAAGGGAAGGCAACTAGTCATCACCACTCACCGCCAACTCTTGGGCTACTCTTTTACCAAAGAATAGTGGGATTGATAGAAACATTATAACGCCCCCACAGCTGAAAGGGCGAGCATGGTGGGTGTGACGGGGATTCGAACCCGCGACCCCAGGATTACGGGTCAAGTGCCTTAACCACCTGGTCATGCCGGCACTCAATCGTTTTGCAGTTATAAGGTGTTGCTATTGATAAAATTAAGAATCAAACTTCACAATCAGATACAGAGAAGAACACACAAGCATGTGTGTGTGTGTTTTACAGCAAAGCCACATCAGGCTATCTGCGGAGCCCACCGAGAGGAATTGAAACCCTGATTGTAGCATTGTAAATGCGTAGACTTACCGCTGTACTAGCGGGGAGCGAATACATAAGCGATGTTGGGTTTGTTGTTAAGCAGAAAATTATAGAATAGGTTATCTGTGCTCTGCGTACCACGGATATTGAAACCCGATGTTTAGCGTCGTAAGCATATGAACTTACTGCTGAGATACTGTAGGGATGGAGGGAGTTGGCACAAACATAAGAAAGTTTTCTAACAGTAAGCATTTCATGATCATAAATTTTTTTAACGACGCTTAGTCAAGTGAACAATATTCTAGGGTTCAATGACACAGTTGTAGGCTAAGTACATTTTTCTGACATATTTACTTATGAGATGTTCATGTGTTCCTCTTGGTGTCATAACATTGTTAGAAGGGTTATCGAATTTTTAATCTCTTTCTTAAAGCGCAAAGCTACACAATGATTGCCTGCGTTATTTTCAGGGATCGTATCGTCAATACTTGCGTGGTTAACTTTGTCATAGAGGCTCTAACTTTGGTATTGATCACATATAAGGAATGATCCCGTAGTACCATGCATGAAAAACACATAACTTGCTCACAAAAACATTTCTCAATGAAATGGGTGACTCCCAGCATACAGAAACTCAAACACCAAGTAACACTGTAAGTTGAGGCAAGAACACGGTTTTGTGTCGACAGAGCAACGTTATATATCGTCAGAATGTTCACTCACTTTAAATGCGCAAAACCTTTTAAAACCGCTTTTAAATATGGACGTGAGTATATTTACTGAACAACACGATCTCTGTTTTTGCTCTGACGACAAAGAAGTAAATGTTGTCACAAGCATCGAGAAGTCGTGACAGAAGATCAAAACTGAGTCGGTTTGATGGTATTTTTGCCTGCTATCAGTAGATAAATAATGTCATATTGTCGCTACATTTACACGACAGTATGAAGCAGACATTATGGCAACATGGTGCTACCTTTACCTAGTGGTAAAACACAAAAATCGTGACGTGTTGATGTAATAGTTTTGCTATAGCTCCTATCCACCCATCTATAACTGAATTTTCTAAAATGTATTATTCAAAATTCACGTGTTATTTCAAGTTTTAAGTTGCCTGTTACGGTTCTTTTTTGAATAGTACAATATTTTAAACCGTAAAGTTAGAAAGTTAGAATGATTCTTTGGTTTGTCGCTAATCTCTGCCCGTCACGGGTATCGAAACACAATTTATAGCGTTATAAGCACCCAGACATACCGCTGAGCTGGGGTAGTCAAAGTTAAAATGAAGACTTGAAATTGTTAAAATGAAAAAAATGCTTCATTGAAGAGTTTGGAATGAAACAATGTCTCATCTGAAAACACTGTAAGAAAACATTGAAGAGTTTGGAATGAAACAATGTCTCATCTGAAAACACTGTAAGAAAACAAGAGGTTGCATTCCCCCGCCCCCACCGCCCCTTTTTGAAATTGCATGTGTTTATATTATTGAATAAAGCTGAATTTCACCTTTGAAAACTGAAAAAAATCTTTCTTTAGGTCCGGAATGATCAATGATCTTTTTCTGTAGCATAATGAGGAGTCTCAACTTTAATGTGTCCATGTAATTTGGTACAAACCAGATCACACTTAGTTATTAATAAAAAAAAAAACCCTTCAAAATGCAATATTTAGCTATTATAAAAAATGTTTCAAAATAGTTCAAAAACCGGGGATACGGACCAAATTTGGGGAGAATTGTTCCGTACTGACTTCCTATCATGTTTAAAATTTTTGCGTACGTTGGTCTGTTAATTTTCAAGACACGCGAGCGGAAACACAGAAAGACAGACACAAGAGTCCGATTGCAATATCCTCCAGGGACGAGGGTAATTATGTCTTTTAGAACTTGAGGTATTTTTCGAAAGGTTTTTATCAAACTCAGAATAATATAAAATTCGACATAGCTAGAATATAGTGCTTGAATAAAATTAGTTTGTTACTTACATCACAGAGAAGTCGTTCTAACTTTACAACCTTCTCAGAGAAACCCGTGAGGGCAACCTCTGCAGTTTATTGAACAATTGCAGGAGAGTACTGATTGATTTCTAGTAGACATTGCTTTTAAGCAACAGTATTAGTTTTAAGAGTAGTCAACTTATTCGAAATGATACAACTGAAGATGTCATTTTATGTGCTTCTCAGAAATCAAAATCTATACTAAGTCGTTTTCACAAGGTTAACTTTAAATGCTTTAATATGTAGTACCGTTCTCTGTGTCAAACGTACCCTTTACGATCTCGGATGGAAAGTGAGGAAACTCAGGGGGATACCTGAATAGACATCCTTGTATGAATTAGATTCCCCAGGCAGTTTTGGTACTCATTTTCCAACCCCAGAAAGATGGATGATGGCTGAGCTGAGCAACGATACCCCTTACAGAAATTGAACCTAAGCCTCGAATGCAAAATCAGTGAATCAGGGAAGCAATATTATACATACAGCAGTGCAATTCATAATGGTTTAAGCAGTGAAAGATAAACAACTGAGAAGATCTGTTGGCGAGGTTAAGGAAAGAAAAGCTGTAGTCTCAAACATGGACATTTTCTAAAATACAAAAAAGTGATTTTTTTGCTAGAATGTTCTTCCCTTCTTGTTCGAGTTTTAGAATACTTCGTTTCCTCGTGCATCAAAACAGAAGCGATTCTGATGTTCAAACATGTAAGTTGTTATGTTTTATTAAGTGCAAGCAAGAACTATATAACTGTGCATTATTTACAAAAATTAAAGCCTTCTCAGGGATAAAAAATGTAAATTTATCTCAAAAGTTTTAACTTTTGGCCTTTTTCTGCAACATAATGTTAAATAATACGATTTTGTGACGTTTTATAATGGCAGTGTGAGTGTATACATCTCATTAAAACTTGTCCCCCCCCACTAGTACAGCAGTAAGTTTACGAATTCACAACGTTAAAATCAGGGGTTTTATTCCCCTCGGTGAGCTCAACAGATAGCTCGATGTGGCACTGCTATAAGAAAACACACGTATTAAAACGTGAGAATATTTTGAGAACAAGGATATTTCTGAGGCCTAGAAACGAAAGAAGAAAACTAAGCATTATTTGAATTTGTTTGTTTTTTAGATGTGAAAAGGTCACAGTTCATTAAATAATTATCAGTATTGTGTGTTTTACACGTAAATAAAAAAGTATAATCTTTCTCCAACTATAATAAAAATATTTTACTTTTTTACATTATCTAAAGTACAGCAACTAGGTTAGAACATCCTTAATATCCTATCATTGAATTTCTTATAAAACGGGAAACAAAAATAAAAATTATATGTTTGTTTCGAAGTCTAAAATGTGGTAAGTTGTATAATTAAACTCCCCATTTTCCTGAGTTATTAATGCTATTAGGAAAGTACCCCGCTGGTACAGCGGTACGTCTATGGATTTACAACGCTAAAATTAGGGTGTTCGATTCCTCTGGGCAGACTCAGTAGATAGCCTGATGTTGCTTTGTTATATGAAAACGCACACTATTAGGACGTAATTATATTTTAAATAATTTAATATTCTGTGTATAAATAAAAGTTCCAAGCAATATTCTAAGCTCGAGAGATTTACCAATGTACTCTAAGTTATCATAATAAAGATCTTTGATGGATCTGACTTAAAATGTCTCCCAGATATAAACAGTCCGTTCGATATTAAAATAACTTTGTTTAGGTTCTTTTCCTCGTCTCTTTAATCAACCTTTATGTTGTTGTTTTTTGCTTCATTCAGGGATGCTTGATTTACTGTTTGAATTGAAGCTGTTGAAAGAAGAAACAGTTAACAGAAACCGACTTGGTATTACACATGTGTCAGAGAGCAAAAATTTCAACACCTTTATGTCTCGTTATAATCATAAACGAGCAGAGATTGTTGATTGTTTAATAACATGCTATCACTTATTTCGTAGTTTTAATGCTTAATGAAATCATATGACCTGTAATTCCTAGATGGCATCAGTATTCGTTTCATAGCTGGAACATCATCAAATCCAGAAATGGAAAAACAAAAACGGATAAAATAATTTTTCCATGTTGATGCCACAACCCTTTCAAGAGTATCAACTTAATCAGTTTCGTCGATAAAATGTCAGTATTAACAAAACCTATGAAGGCAAGAAAAAGTCCAGCATGTACCATTCTCACTCGTTCATGTAGCGCCAAATGATCCATTTTCTTTTCATCTAATGTTTTATAAACATATATTTTTTTCATGAACATTTTGACATTAGTGTTCAAGTAATGTCAATACTTAATAATTATCCTTAGACGGCATTTTAATGAGAGAAAACAAAACAGACAAACTTTCAAAGTATTTTTTGAAACAAGTTTTTTTTACCTATAAAGAAAATTTGTACCTAATGCAACTTTATTACCTTTATGCTTTGCGGGCCTGACACCTTAACCAGGTGGATAAGGCTCTCGACTCGTAATCCGAGGGTCGCGGATTCGAATCCCTCTCACACCAAATATGCTCGCACTTTCAGCCGTGAGTACGTTATAAGTGAAGGTCAATCCCACTGTTCGTTAGGGGACGGCTAGCGCAGATAGCCCTCGAGTAGCTTTGCGCGAAATTCAAACCAAACCTAACCAAACCCTTGACGCTTTGGGAAAGGCCCGGCATGGCCAGGTGGGTTAAAGTGTTTGATTCTTATTCTGAGGGTCGTGGGTTCGAATCCCGAACATGCTCGGCCTTTCAGCCGTGGGGGCGTTATACTGTTACGGTCAATCCCACTATCCATTGGAAAAAGAGTAGCCAAAAAGTTGGCGGTGGGTGGCGATGACTAGCTGCCTTCCCTTTAGTCTTACACTGCTAAATTAGGGACGGCTAGTGCAGATAGTTCTCGTGTAGCTTTACGCGAAATTCAAAACAAAGAAACACCTTGCGAAAAAGAAAACCTAAAAAACATATAAGTATATAAAATATATTAAAAATTCAAATATGTTGTTGAAACTGGTAGAAACCAGTTTTAACAGGCACTGTTAATTTACATGATTAATTGGATGATTCAATTGAGGTTGAGACTTATACAGAACTTTGTTTATTTTTGAATTTCGCGCAAAGCTACACGAGGGCTATCTACGCTATCCGTCTCTAATTTAGCAGTGTAAGACAAGAGGGAAGGCAGATAGTCATTACCACCCACCGCCAACTCTTGGGCTACTCTTTTACTGACGGATAGTAGAATTGGCCGTTACATTATAACGCCCCCATGGCTGAAAGGGGCGAGCATGTTTGATGTGACGGGGATTCTAACTCGCCACCCTCGATTCACGAGTCGAGCGCCTTGGCCACCTGGCCATGCCGGGCCCCTTACATATAGTATGACATGAACAATAGTTTACTCAAACACATTTGGTATTTTCACTCATCTTTGGGACCGGTGTACACACAAAGTAATAACCTTTTTTTTTTTAAAGACATAATGAATAATAAAATAATTCTAGGGTTAGCTTTGTTGGCGAAAATTCATAAAATATCTTGCCGCACGAATTAGATGATGTATTATATTACATAAATTTAAGAACTATATTACAGTATTTCAATTTAGTCAGTCTTTTTGTAACATTTCCTTCCTATTCGACTCTTACTGAGGCATTAGTCGAACAGCGTCACCTACAGTGTACTGTTAGAACTATGTACTTTGGTATCTCATGCCAAGATTTACCAAGAGGAAGAAAACAGTGGTTGAAATCCTTCGAGTTACGAAATATGTTTTTTTTTTAAGTATTGAATCGTTATAAACATGTGCCAACAGTGGTCCTTATGTTTATTGTTAAGAAGCAAAATCGAACGTTTTCATGACATTAAGATTTGCCATGACTCTAACCATACTTGAGTTCACGGTAACCACACTCAACAACAATTGCTCCTACATCGTGCGCTGTTGAAGATCACAGCTTCCAGTATTACAACCATTTAAGTTTCCAGATGTGCTCTGTCAGTTTTCTGGTTGACAGATACATGATCGTACATGATCGAGAAATAGTGCGATATTCATTACTCTCTTAAAACTTTGAATTTGGTTAGTTCATAGCGAAGCTCCTGCCAATCAAGACAGCGCGTCAATTTGATTATAGTTACGCCAGCTGTTTATTAGTGTTGTTATATGCATTACAAAATATACAAAAACGAAGTTTCTTCCCTTCAAACATGAAAAACGTTTCGTGTGTTTCTCATATTTTCATTTTTCTTTTGTATATGAGACATGAAGTTGTTATGACTAATCCTGTATATATATGTTTGTTTTTTTTAATTTCGTGCTAAGCTACACAAGGGCTATCTGCGCTAGAGGAAAGGCAGTTAGTAGTTACCACCCACCGCCAACTCTTGGGGTACTCTTTTACCAACGAATAGTGAGATTGACCGAACTTCATAACGCCCCACGGCTGAAAGGGCGATCATATTTGGTGTGACGGTATTTGTATAGGGTGAAACCTATATATATATATATATGTATGTTTGTGTGTGCCTATATATACACACACATATATATATATACTGAATTCTATGTGTGGATAAGAAATATAGATAGTTTTCGTAAAAACTTTCTCTCTCAGAGTCTTTATTCAAAATTTCAACTAGGTCTATTGAAACTTTTCATATATTATAATGGATCTTTGTTAAAATTAAGGTATACATACAGTTTTGTAAAAATGGAGGCTCGTAGTGTCTTAGAGAAATAACAACTTTCTCCAGTTTGGATGTAACTGATCGGATTGTTTGGAACCCAAAGTATCTTCTAAAACGATTTATAACGGATTATTATTCAAACTTTTCTTTACATTGTTGTCTATTTTATATATTTAGCAATTTCAAGTTCATCATTTCATTCCAAATTAAACTCATTTGCATTTTTTGCTGATAATTATTTGACTCTTCTGCAAGCGGCGAACGATCATTAGGTACGGATCATTAGTACGTTACCATGCAAAATAATTAATAAAATTGCATTAAAGTAAAAGAAAGAGCCCTACATTAATACACCAGCGAATTGTCTGCTTAAATAAAATAACCGTGTCATATCATTTTAGTGTTAGCGCCATCTACTGGCAGCTGTGTTCGATATTCGATGTTTCGTGAAAAGTCAAGAGTAATTCACACATTGTTTCTAAATAACAAAGTCGTCACCCACTCACGCGACCACCAATCCGCCTAGCTGTCTTTTTGTGTTATGAGCATAAAATTCACCGAGACTGAACATTCTGTGTAAATGGAAAGATTGGACTGTGGTAATCAGCAAGCTATAACGACTGTGGTTCGTGAGAAGGACGCAAGAGGCAATTTAGTACAAGTCTGTGTGAGTGTGTACGATGTTATCACGCTAGGATCAGCCGTTGGAGGTAGAGACATCACACTTGGACATCTATCATGGTCACAGACAGAATTTTTCTCGGAGCCAAGTTATAATCAGCGACATTTGGCCACCTAGTGATCATTATCAAACTGACGACCATGTGTCGGACACCATATTTCCTTCTTGCAGTATCCTGGGAAATCTCAAGCCCTCTCTATTCTACACGGCTGGACGCCGTATTGTGTCACTGATGTCACCCTGATCGAAAATAATGAATTATAGCTAGAAACAGTTACAGAGTAAGCCGGCTATAACCTGATCACCATAGGTTATTCTGACACCTTATCAAGGAGCATTTCTTGTTAAACCATCTCTTCTTCTTAAAATTGTTCTATAGGTATAAATATATACGTATTGATCAGAGCAATGAAATAAATAAAACAAAATCAGCTAACTAAACGAATGATATTTATTTTTAAGTATAACTACTTAGTAACACAACATTTAACTTATTTTGGGAAGTAAATGAAGTCCGTTTTATTTTATTGTTTGTTTGTTTTCTAAAGTATTTACTTGTACACAGGTTTTCAATTTGGCTCAAAAACAAATACAAATAAATGAACTGAGTGGATGTAATAATATTTCAACTATATGACTATAGTATTTAAAATAGACTTATTGAAGTAACACATGACCCTGAAGCATAATAATATATCAGTGCATCATTTAATTAGGGTAGTGGTATAAGGTTCCAAAGAACAGAGCTGGCCTGGCATGGCCAGGTAGTTAAAGCTCTCCACTCTCAAACTAAGGGTCAAGGATTCGAATCCAGGTCCCTTTCAGCCGTGGGAGTGTTATAATGTCACTGTCAATCCCACTATTCCTTGGTAAGAGAATTGGCGGTGCTGAATAGTTGCCTTTCTTCTAGTCTAGCACTGGTAACTTAGGAACGGCTAGCACAGATGTAGCTGACCTGGCATGGCCAGGTGGTTAAGGCGCTCGACTCGTAATCCGAGGGTCGCGGGTTCGAGTCCTCGTCACACCAAACATACTCGCCTTTTCGGCCGTGGGGGCGTGATAAGGTTTCAGTCAATTCCACTATTCGTTGGCAAAAGAGTAGCCCAAGAGTTGACGGTTGGGGGTGATGAATAGCTGCCTTCCTTCTGTTCTTACACTGTTAAATTAAGAACGGCTAGCGCAGATAGCCCTCGTGTAGCTTTGTACTTAATAACAAGCAAACAAATTAACATTCTGCCAAGCAGTTTTGCAATCTATCTTTTACACAAATTTTTCGATATTAAATAGTGATAAAATAAATTTGCTTTATTCAGATTTCCTTTTGGACGTATATTACTCTATATGCTGGTATTGGACTAATACTCTGTGTCCTTTCTCGAAAATGATTACAAAATTTGAATTGCAGTACGTTGCACAACATATTTTGTTATTAACCTCAAAGCTCTAAAGTGGGCTATTTGCGCTGTGACAATTGCGAGGATTGAACCTAGATAATTACTGTTTTAAGCTTTCACACTTACAGAAGAATATCACCAAGAATTACTAGCCTAGCATGACTTGATTGAGATATCAGGTTGAATAACAGCCTAACCAAAATACTCAGTCTGTTCTGCGCCTCCGTATTTCTTTGTACGTATAGCCATAATCAGTTTAATAAATCTGGGCTCTTAAATTTGTTAAGATGTTGTGTACAAACTGACCTCTTATTTAATCATGGCCAGATGATTAAGGCACTCGACTCGTAATCCAAGGGTCGTGGGTTCGAGTTCCCGTCGCACCAAACATGCTCGTTATTTTAGCCGTGGGGGCGTTATAAATTGACGATCAATCCCACCATTCATTGATAAAAGAGTAGCTCAAGAGCTAGCGGTGGGTGGTGATGACCAGATGCCTTCCTTCTAGTTCTACACTGCTAAATTTGAGACGACTAGCGCAGACAGCCCTCGTGTAACTTTGCGCGAAATTTAAAACAAACCAAGCCAATGCTTAATCATATAACGCTGAAGTATTGAATTCAACCAACAAATCGTGCTATTTTTTTTGGTTCTTGCAACATTCCAAGCTTATGAACCAGTTTGGTTTTAGCCAGACTAAGTGATTAACACATCGGACAAAGGATAGAAAAGACTCACGTTCGTGACGTTGTGCTGTCAAACACGCTTCGCACACTGAGTTGTGAGTGCATTATAAGAGTGACAGTTAATCCCGCTATTTAGTTAAGAGTAGGTTAGTTACACAAGCTACAGAAGACCATATTTGAACTACACGAGACTCTAACCTCGTCGTCTAACCATTTATTTTCATAAAACATTACCCCTACTATCACTACCACAGCCCAATGGCACAATGGTATACCTGCAAACCTAAAACGCTAGAAACCGAGTTTTGATAATCGTGGTGGGCAGAACACAAATAGCCCTTTCTGCGGCTTTGTGCTTAACAACAAATAAACAAAACAAACATAAATTATTATTCAAGTAAATAAACAAATAATATATTTTTTTTTCTTCTGTTTACAGTGAAGCTGTTTTACCCATGAAACAGTAAATTTCTATTGTTTTACTCAAAATCTGGAAGGTCTACGGTGCTTACTCCAGTATTTATGGAGTGTGATTACTTATTTGTTGTTTTTTATTGCGTAATAAATGTCATGGGCTTATCAGCTATGTACTTGTTGTACTGGAAATGTTGCATGTGTGATGTTTTACAAAGAGAAAGAACAGGTTGGAAGGGAAGAAGTAAGAGGAATACTTATGATGTACTTCCAGAAAAATTGGTAAAATTTATCAACAGTGGTTCTTAGTGATAATTTTGTTAATAAAGCTTCACTATAATTGTTATGAACATTACTTCTTGTACAAGACATATTATTGTAAGGTGATCTTATTTAAGAAAGACATGAAGTAACATATATAGTTATTTTATCCCACATAACACTCGGAAAAGAGCCTTCTTTTGGGTGTTTTATAGTCATTTTGAATACGACGATTTCTAGCTGTTAGTAAGTGTTACAATTTTCATAAAGTCTTGTTATAGTTAGATTAACATTAAGACATGTTTTTTTCTTCTCCCTCTTGAGTTGGTTTGTATATAAAGCTCGGGTAGAGAAATACTTACTAATTAACATGAAACTTTATCCAATGTATTCGTAGAAGCTTTACCGATAAAGTTACAAAGAAACTGTACTGTAAAATAACACCACTTAACCCCGTTTAACACATACCCAAACACGGACTACGGTGGCTTTGAAACAAATCCGTTCTGCCTTATTGCCAACTGATGTTCTAATCAAAAGCTTCTTTCAGCATCCGTTTCCTCATAACCTTGAACATGTGAGTGGTTTTCGTTTGTATCAGCTGAGGTCATGACGTTGTCGGCAAGAAAAACATAAAAAAAACATTTAACCAAAATCATCTCATCACGTATACCGAGTTAAGCCTTTCTCAAGTGTCTTGATGGTGAAATTTACTTACTAATCGCCTTGCAAGTAGTCTTGTCTACGATGGTATCCCTAGTAGCTAAATAATAATACTGAGTACAGAATGATGTCCCTAGTGAAAAAAAATATTACGTATAATAATCTCTAGTAGAAGATGGTGTCCATAATAATAAAATGATTATGTTAAGTATAAGAATCATTTTGTACAATATGGTGTCTTTAATAGCAAAGTGATTACGTTAAGCATAAGATCCACCTTGTTCAAGATGTTGTCCCTAATAATAAAATAATTTTAATTAGTACGAATCATCCAGTCCAAGATAATATCCAGAGCAGTACTGTGATTAGATTAATATGAGAATCACCTAGTCAAGAGCGAAGCTCCTAGTAGTAAAATGATTATATTATATTATGTTCAAAATAATTAGAATCTTACAGTTATGAGTAAACCACTATTATATATTACGTGATAGTTATCAAAGAAAGAAGCCTAGATTAGAGAAATATTAAAACTTAGCCATCAAAAATAAAATACAGTCATTAAGACTATTTATCATTTCAAAGATACCAAACTTCTTCTGCACAGTTCGTAGGAAGATCAAAAACAGTCAGAAATTTTCAAATTATAATGAACATAGTTTCTGACAGATAAACATTATACTGTAACTCACGTTTATGTGTTCTCTGTTTTTGAAATATCGAATTACAAAGATATGACGATTTTCTTATTGTAATTGGAATATAATTAAAGAATAACATATTTCAGGTATTTTGTTTGTTTGCAGTTAAGTACAAAGCAACACATTAGGTCACCTATGCTATTCCCACCACGAGTATCAAAACCACGTTACTAACGTTGTCAGTCCGCTGTGACACCAGGGGGTTGTTTCAAGTCTGAGCTAGAAAAAAAGTAGTTAAAACATTCTAATATTCAGCAAGAGAGAAAATTACCTTTTCTATACAAGAAAATTAGATTCCATTTATCATAATTTGTATACAAGTGTGGTGTCCTATTGTTATGAGGAACCTTTCATCAAGTTAGTAGATTTATGAAGGGTTTAATAAATTAAATATTTTAACTTATATAAAGATTTGCAGAAGACTGGCACACAATAAATTAATTGAGATTGGGAGGGGTGTAGTTGGTAGTATGCCAGGTTGTGGATTCGAAGATTCGTGACTTCCTTCTTTTGTAGCAAATAAATACATAAATAAACTCCTCAGTTTGGAGTTGTAGGTGTAATATAAAAATACAGATTAGAGTAGTCCAACAGTTGGCGCTGGGTACAGTTAACTAGCTCCCATTTCTGTAGTCTATCCATTTAAAATTATTAATGGCTAACGCAGAGTTGTTATGGCTCAGCGGGTAGCTTGATATTTACTAACACTAAAACTTAGGTTTTTATCCCCGCTGTGAGCACAACACAGATACTCCATCGTGTAGTTCACAATAAACAAACTGCAGACCTTTTAGAATGTTGTAAATATATAGAAATTAACTTTTATTTTTCTAGTTTGCCAACGAACGTTTATTCAATAAAAACATATACTATTTCGTAAATATATTTAGAGAGTTATTCTTGCTCGAACATTGTAGAATCTCCCCTGATATGGGTCAACTCGTTAGAAACAAAATTATGTGTAGTCGGATAATTCGGACAATTTTCTTATCTATACAATAATCTATTATTACTTGAGTTGTTTACCTCACAATAATCTATTATTACTTGAGTTGTTTACCTCATAATAATCTATTATTACTTGAGTTGTTTACCTCATAATAATCTATTATTACTTGAGTTGTTTACCTCATAATAATCTATTATTACTTGAGTTGTTTACCTCATAATAATCTATTATTACTTGAGTTGTTTTTTTTTATAATAAATGTTTTGTTAATTTAAACAGTGTTTCAAGTGAGGCTGGATGGCAGCAGAATGACTAATACACATCATCGCCATCACTGGAGATGGATGAAGGAGGGCTTGAACATATTTGTATCAAGCGACTTCTATCGCCCCTAATGTGACATCTTGTCTGAATCACTTCATTTATTACAATTTCACGTGCGACGGGGTTTTGACCTTCTGTCTCATTCCGAGGCATTCCACTGTCTTATTCTTATGATAAGCAGATGACAGAGTACAGTTTATTCAGCATGATAAGGGAAGGCCGGAAAACAGAGCAGGAAACAACTGATAAAACAAAGATAAAATGGTAAGGACTTTTAGATAACTTTGTGAAAACAGTTTACGAGATCCAACCTCCAGAAAAAATATTATTTTTTTTTTAGAATTCCTTTAATGTATTATACATTTTTCATCTTATTTTAACATACCTTTGGTTTGTTTGGTTTTCTTTTGAATTTCGCGCAAAGCTAGCCGTCCCTAATTTAGCAGTGTAAGACTAGAGGAAAGGCAACTAGTCATCACCACCCACCGCCAACTCCTGAGCTACTCTTTTATCAACGAATAGTGATTGACCGTCAAATTATAACGCCCCCATCGCTGAAATGGCGAGCATGTTTAGTGTGACGGGGATTCGAACCCGCCAATTACAAGTCGAATGCTTTAACCACTTGGCCATGTCTAGTCTTTAACATACTTGAATAAGAGTTTTGTTTTTAATCTAAATTATAACATTTTCTTTTTCAAGGCTGGCCCAGCATGGCCCGGCGGGTTTAGGCGTGCGACTCGTAATCTGAGGATCGCGGGTTGGCATCCCGGTCACACCGAACATGCTCGCCCTTTCAGCCGTGGGGGCGTTATAAAGTGACGGTCAATCCCACTATTAATTGGTAAAGAGTAGTCTAAGAGTTGGCGGTGGGTGGTGATGAATAGCTGCCTTCCCTCTAGTCTTACACTGCTAAATTAGGGAGGCTAGCGCAGATAGCCCTCGAGTAGCTTTGCGCGAAATTTAAAAAACAAACAATTCTTCAAAGCTTCATTCAAACAATAGTGAAACTGTATTTTCCAGAACATAAACAGAAAGTTTGTTGTCATTTCTTAATTACCTCATGAACATCGAATCTTAAATGTTCTCTTTTTTCTTCAAATATTTTTGAAATGTGTCAAAACCATAATTAGGAAGAGAATAATATATGTTTTAAATCTACATTGAGCATCGATAACTGTTAAATTATAAACGTGATAAGCATTTAATAAATATATAAATATAGTGTTATTGTGTGGCTATATAGTGTAAAAGACTGAATAGTGGTTAATTACATTTTTCTTTACTTCAGCTGTCCAGTGTATAGGTTTTTCTCGCTGTGACTACAAAGTACGTTTACACAAACAGAATATTTGATAACAGATATTTGTTAAACGCTGTTAATTCTGTTGTAAATATGATTTTCAGAGACAGAAATTTGGAAGGGTATGAGGCTACCATTAGAAAAAAAAGATAGACATTTACAATAGATTTTATTAAAGAACGTCATGCTTCTCTACATGGTCCTGAAGTAATAACCATTCCATCAAAGTTACGTTACACGGTCCTTGAGTGATTACCACGGTTCCTCATAATCAGGCTACACGGTCCTTGAAACAATGTTTCATTAGTCCTTGACTAATAACCATGATTACTCATAATTATATTACATGATCCTTGAGTAAAAACCACGGTTCATCATAGTTACGCTGCATTGTCCTTGAGTAATAACCATGGTTCATCACAGTTACACCACATGATCCTTGAGTAAAAACCATGGTTCATCATTGTTACGCCGCATTGTCCTTGAGTAATAACTATGGTTCATCACAGTTACACCACATGATCCTTGACTAAAAACCATGGTTCATCATAGTTACGCCGCATTGTCCTTGACTAAAAACCATGGTTCATCATAGTTACGTCGCATTGTTCTTGAGTAATAACTATGGTTCATCACAGTTACACCACATGATCCTTGACTAAAAACCATGGTTCATCATAGTTACGTCGCATTGTCCTTGAGTAATAACCATGGTTCATCACAGTAAGGCCACAATAGTTATTATGACGGATCAATGTTACGCTTTATATATAAACATTCAGCGGTTATTATTGATCATCATGGAGTTTCATGACTAGTTTTGGGGTTAGTTATTCAAATAAAATATCGTAGTTACTAAAAAAGAACATTGAATAATTTATCATAAAGCGTATACTACATATCATGTGATTATTACGGAACGTCATTATTACAGCTTGCAGTTTACGCAAATGTAGTTTATGTTATTTTAAACCATAATGCTGTTGATTGTTATGGAACATCATTGTTACACTCTGCAATACTTCAAGATTCATTGTTACGGAATGTCACTGTTACACTTTGCAGTTTATAGAAGTGTAGATTATGCATGACTCATTGTTCCTGAACTACAAGGCTGACACGAGGCCACACGGATCTCTTTGCCGTGGACTGAAAAATTCAGACGGAAGACAGTTTTTACGCTAATTACAAGAGTGTTCATTCTTACACTTTCAAAGCGACATCATCAGATTTATGTCTGAGGCTACGTCACAGCTAATTAAAGACACAAGCCAACTTGCTGTTCGCTCACGGAAAAAACATTTCACGGCCCGCATGATACACCAGGGCGAAAACATCTCAAGTTACCGTCACATATAGATAAAGAATTCCAGAACGTGTTTGTTAGCTGATTAGAATTTCTACGTTGCTTCGCCGCGATGTTAAGTAAGATATCCTCGTTCACAGCAACAGAGAAAATAAATGTAATTAAAGATAACCTACCAACAATGTTCGAGTTTTCAGTGGATGTAATGTTTGGACAAACATGTCACCATGTGCACTGTTTGTGTTTGGTTGTTCAGTAATTTGTATGTTGTAGAAGTGAAATACTAACTTTAATTTGCGAAACGCATTCTTCTGTGGCTCGTTTCCAGCACTTGCAGAATTCTAGATGAATTAATGAGGCAATACAGAAGCTAGTGGGAGGAGAAGAATTGTCGCTTTACAGTTATCTCATAAAGAAGATTATTCATGTCTCAGAACTTTCTACAATACAATATTTATCAGGACATAAAGCTTGCTTGTGTCTCAATACTTTCTATAGTACAATATTTATCAGGACATAAAGCTTGCTTATGTCTTAGAACTTTCTATAATACAATAGTTATCAGGACATAAAGCTTACTTATGTCTCAGAACTTTCTATAATACAATATTTATCAGGTCATAAAGCTTACTTATGTCTCAATACTTTCTATAACACAATATTTATCAGGTCATAAAGCTTACTTATATCTCAAAACATTCTATAATACAATAGTTATCAGGACATAAAGCTTACTTATGTCTCAGAACTTTCTATAATACAATATTTATCAGGTCATAAAGCTTACTTATATCTCAATACTTTCTATAATGTAATATTTTTCAGGTCATAAATCTTACTTATGTCTCAGAACTTTCTATAATACAATATTTATGAGGTCATAAAGCTTACTTATGTCTCAATATTTTCTATAAGACAATATTTATCAGGTCATAAACCTCACTTATATCTCAATACTTTCTATAATATAATATTTATCAAGTCATCTCCTCCTTTGATTAAAGTATTTAAGTTAACATAATGTTTAAGATATCCTATAGTAACATTTGATTTATCTACAACAATATTTAAACTATCTAACATTGTTGTTTGATTTACCTTATCATAATGTTTAAGTTATCTTACAATAATATTTATCTTATCATAATTTTTAAGTAACCTAACAGTAATTTTCCATTTATTTTACAGTAGTATTTTCTTTATCTTACCACAATGTTTAACTTATTACATAGTTTGAAATATCTTAACATAATGTTTAACTTATTACATAGTTTGAAATATCTTAACATAATGTTTAATTTACTGCAGAGTTTGAAATATCTTACCATAATGATTGATTTATCTCAACACAGATTATAAGATATCATAATGTTATCATTTATGAATGTTTTGATGTGTTTGAGGTACTTGTTTCATCATGTCCTTATTTGAGGTACTTGTTTCATGATGTCCTAATTTGAGGTACTTGTTTCATGATGTCCTAATTTGAGGTACTTGTTTCATGATGTCCTAATTTGAGGTACTTGTTTCATGATGTCCTAAGTTTATGTAATATTTTTAACTTCTCGTACATATTAAAACGTATATTTCATTTTTCTATTCCTGTACTTGGCCTCAAAATTAGGAATTCTTGTTATAGACATGCGATAGCAACTTTAAGGTTGTTTTAGCACAAAAATACACAATGGGTTGTCTGCACTTTGTCCTTCTGGGGAATCAAAGCCTCAATTTCTACTGTTAATATTCCGTAAATTTACCGCTAATCCACGGTGGTACCATTAGAGTTGTAAAATTGATGGTGTGTACCAATTCCAACCATCTTAACCATATCTAGATCAGTTGTAGTTGACAGCTCACACGTTTTGATATGATGCGTACAATACTCTTGTGACATTAACTGGTAGCTAACTATGTCTGGATCGGTTATGTAAGACGGCCCACACCTTTTGATATGATATTTTATGTAATCATATCACAGTAATAAGTGGTTAACCTTATCGTGATGAGCTGAGTAAGATGGCTCACACCTTTTCGTATGACGCGTTTGGGAATATAACTGAATTGACAAATGTCCTGAGTTTGATCATTCAAACAATATAGAGAATTACAATTTTGAGTATTGGAATTTCTGCGCGTTTTTCAAGAAGTTTTAATATGAATCTTGACCAGCAAAGATGACTCATGTCGTAGTTCTAATTTTCTCTTATCTCATATGTACATATATATAACATAAACACAACAAGGGACCTTTAGAATAAAAGTAAACTACTTAATTCACTTCTTATCATTCATAATATTTGCCAAATTTTATCTTAAACTCACTTTAAATTAACTGCATCTACGACACCTGAAGAAATTCATTCGAAAGGGTTACCATCTTTAGAGAAAAATAAAATTGGCTTAGCTGAAGATGTCTTCTACTTTGCTTGGGCCCAGCATGGCCAAGTGGGTTAAGGCGTTCGACTCGTAATCCGAGGATCTCGGGTTCGAATCCCAGTCGCACTAAACATGCTCGCCCTTTCAGCCGTGAGGGCGTTATAATGTGACGGTCAATCCCACTATTCGTTGGTAAAAGAGTAGTCCAAGAGTTGACTGTGGGTGGTGATGACTAGCTGTCTTCCCTCTAGTCTTACACTGCTAAATTAGGGACGGCTAGCACAGATAGCCCTTGAGTAGCTTTGTGCGAAATTCACAAAAACACAAAACACAAATCTACTTTGCCAAAATTTATATTTATGTTCTCTACTCCTACCATTCTCATAACCAAAAACATGATGCATAAGCATTTTAGCTTCTCTTAACAATCTTAAACACCTCGATGATATCTCTTCTAGTTTCTCTTTTTTTATTTTTCAAGATGAAACAATTTCAGAGATCTTAATCTGCCCTCCTATGACGACTCCTTTTCCATCTCACGGTCGTTCTAGTATCCCTCCTTTAAATCCTTTCCAACAACGCAATGTCCTTCGTAAGACATGAACCCAAGACTGAGCACATTACTCCACATTTGGCTTGATCAATGGCCTATAAAATGAAATCATAACCGTTTTAGATTCGTGTTTAATATTTCATGGATTCAACCAAAAATCCTATTTGTCCTTTTACTAGCACAAGTACACAACTTGAATGGCTTAAGAAACTGATGAACCATTACACCAAGATTCTTTTGTGTTTGTTTCATAACACTGTTAAAGTTATTCAGATCAAAGTTATACTTATCATTCAATTTGTGATAACCAACATTATTACCTTGTGTTTTATTGTAATCAAAACTTACTTGCCATTTGTTCGTTCAACTCCCCAAATCATTTTGTAAAACATTCTCTAGCAACACCAAGCTTTACCAGTTGAAACAAAGAAACTCACACAAAACGAATAATGAAATCCCTAGTAAAGACAAAAGTACCTAAAAGGTGTTTGTAGTAGTTTTTGAAACGAGCCGAATCTAAATTATTGCAAAGTAAAGTAAATGTAAAGTTGTAATAAAGGTAAACATAGCTGAGTATACAGAAACGTCTGAATGTATGTCCACTAAGTGCTAAGCATGTGGTTTTGAAAGAGCTGTGCATGTGTATTTTAGACCGAAATAAGTCGAAAATTTCCACACAGTTTGTATTTAGTGTCATGTTTTCTTTGTTGTTTTTTCAGGAAATTACACGCGGACAGTTCGATTGTGTGAAATATTTTGCAAACAGAAAAGAACAACAACTAAAAATGTAATTGGTGAACCATTACATTACACGCACCATACTCATTGCATTGAAGAGTTAGACTAAGCAAAAAAACGCGTAATGTAAATCTGAATGAAAAAGCCAATATACAATCTAAATTCCTCGTATGAGATTCGTAGCGTTTGACTGAGAAATTCGTGAAGAGTTCTGGGCAGAGAAACGCAAGCGTACTGTTTATATTGATTGCGTAATATCATCTTTAACACTGTTGTTATTGTCACTTCTTACCTTTCTCACATCCTTCATTCCACCCCTCATTACATGGATTATAATTTCCTGGCAGTTCATAATCAATGAAAATACCCTAATAATTTATGTTATTTATTTTCGTTACAGGTTTAAACAATGTATTAAATTAGTGGTTGCTGTACAAAAAAGGAAAACGAGACATTTTCATCGTTGAGTTATATAAACTTTAAGACATATAGTTTACAAAAGCACCAAACTAAGTTATTTAATCACCAGCTTTTGAGCTTTGTTCATGTTGTTGTTTTGAATTAAGCACAAAGCTACACAATGGGCTATCTGTGCTCTGCCCACCACGGGTATTGAAACCCGGTTTTTAGTGTTGTAAGTCCTCAGACATACCGCTGAGCCACTGGGGGGCCCACTTTGTTTATTTATTTTAATTCTGAGTTCGGTACAGTATTAGATAAGTAAGACTAGGACCCAGCATGGTCAGGTGGATAAGGTACTCGACTTGTAATCTGAGGGTTGCGGGTTCGAATCCCTGTCAGATCAAATATGCTCGCCCTTTCAGCCGTGAGGGCGTTATAATGTGACACTCAATCCCACTATTTGTTGGTAAAAGAGTTGGCGGTGGGTGGTGATGACTAGTTGCTTTTCCTCTAGTCTTACACTGCTAAATTAGGAAAGGCTAGCGCAGATAGCCCTTGTGTAGCTTTGCGCGAAATTCAACTCAAACCAAGTAACGCTATGAACATTATTTGGTGATATCAACTTGAACAGAACCTTACACGACACATTAACTAAACGGCCACGCGGATCATAGACTCACAAGTTCAGTTATAATTACAGCTAATTTGTAAACACTAACCAGAAAGAAGTCAATGAATTAGTAGAAGCCGTTATTTACGCCAGACAAGATTTTTAAAAAGTTGCCCGGGCGCCATCCAGGCATGATTTCTAACATTGCTGACAGCACTTTAGTCTGTTGCCCTTGTATGTATGTATGCAGAATCTGTCTGAGTCTGTGACCAAAGAAATATATAGCGGTGTATTGCATAATACTGTGTATAATTACATCAAAACACTAATATTCTACAAACAACTAACGACTAGTGGGTTTGACTGCCATACTCATACCTACTCAAGCAGCTAAAAGCACTGAGTGTGTTCAATGACATATTGCGGGGATCAAACCTTGGTTCTTCATTTGTCTGCCCAACGCGCAGTTCGCTAGAACAGATCCTATCTGTCATGAAAGAAACATTGGTTATAATGTTAAACTAGTTTTGGATAATATTATTGTTTTTTATCTATTTTCATACTTACCAAGATGATTTTTATACTTGTACATGAATTTTAGGCAAGTCTAAAACTCTTGAAGTAGCCAAGCCTCGTGAGGTATTACTGTGTATGTTTATGTTTTTCTTATAGCAAAGTTACATCGGGCTATCTGCTGAGCCCACCGAGGGGGAACAAACCCCTGATTTTAGCGTTGTGAATCCGTAGACATACCGCTGTACTAGCGGGAACAAGAGGTATTACTAGGATAATGGCTGAATATATTGTTAACAATGAGGGTACCAAAATGCTGATTCATTGGATTCTAATCACTATAGGATTAAGGCCTAGCATGGCCAGGTGATTAAGGCTCTCGACTCATAATCCGAGGGTTGCTTGTTCAAATCCTCGTCACACCAAACATGCTCGTCCTTTCAGCCGTGGGGGCGTTATAATGTGACGATCAGTCCCAATATTCCTTGGTAAAAAAGTAGTCCAAGAGTTGGCAGTGGGTGGTGATGACTAGTTACCTTCCCTTTCGTCTTACACTGCAAAATTGGGGACGGCTAGTACTAATTCATAAGTTACTCTTAGTTTTGATCTATATATACTTAATTATAATTAGTATATCTTTAGATAGGAGCTTTTACTAATTCTGGAATAAACAAAAATCTTACATAAAAGGTCAGCCAGATAAAAGGTGTGGATAGCTTTGTGTGCAAAATTTTGATGAAAAAAAATATTTTCTAATGCTTACAGCACTTTGTGCATCTCGGAGTTAAAAAGAACAAAACATTTTTCAACACCATCTAACACTATTTCATAGTTTCCCTAAAACTGTGTATTACATCAAATTTCAGAACTGCACGTATTAATATATATTTTTGCAGTTCTCACAGTCACTATGAAAGCGAGAAGGTACCTTAAAAATATAATACCTCAGAGTGACTATGGAAGCAAGTAGGTACTTCAAAAGTACAGTCTTCAGAGTCAATATGAAACCAAGAAAGAACCTAAAAATACATTACTTAAGAGTCACTATATATGTAGGTACCTCAAAAATATGGTAGCTCAAAGTCACTATGGAAGTAACTAGATACCTCAAAAATACAGTATTTCAGAGTCACTATATATGTAGGCACCTCAAAAATATAGTAGCTCAAAGTCACTATGGAAGTAAGTAGATACCTCAAAAATACAGTACTTCAGAGTCACTATAAAAGCAAGTAAGTACCTCATAAATATAGCCCTCATAGTCACTATGGAAAAAAGTAGATATCTCAAAAATGAGAATAAATAAAAAGTAGCCTATTTCTAAGAAGTTTGAAATTGTGTCAGAAATATTAATCTAGAAGAACATTATTTAACTGTCACGGATAAGACGGACATTAACGACTTACACTATACTAAACAAATGTATTCCTTAAATAAAGTAGCAAACCTATTTGTAAAGTGTTTATTATTTACTTATTACCAAGCTAATACTGGTCTTTACACAACAAATATAAAATCATAAAACGTAACATCCTTAGCCATATCATTTTTAAATATGACATCCACAATCATGACCATCTGAAAAACGTCATTCTCAAGCATGGTATAAAATGGAGACGCTATATCCTCAAGCATGAATTTCTCAAGTGTGATATTCTCACCCATGAAATTCTCAAACATAACATTTTCAGGCATGACTTCGTCAAACATGGTATTTTCAGGGTCCAATCTCTTTGTAAGTCGTGATCTTAGCCCTCTATAAAAGCAAAGGTTCAAGCTCTATTTTAATAAAGAATTACAGCTAGGACACAAAGCTTGTACGGAACAATTCCATTTGGTAATAAAATGTTATAAATTAGGGAAAGGGACATAGGCCAAATAATTATAGAGGCCGACATCCGTGGGAGAATGCAACATGCCTCCGCCACGTAATCCCACCATAGTCAATTTTGACACTAGAAAAATCGTTAAAAAATACAGAAAAATAGAAGTCTCTACATCACTTCTGAGGATCTACGAAAAGGTATATTTGCATCAAATCCCATGTAATTTGATTGTTATACGCATGAATGTTTTACGAATATCTCGAATTGTACTTTTTATCGTTGAAAAACTGAGCGAACAACGAAAGTTCTAAAATTGTCTTTATCTCTGTATGAAACCTGTAAAGAGTATCTTTGTACCAAATTATATGTAAATTGGCCCAATCAAGGCTAAGTAATTGTCCAAAACCCCTAATATTATGTTTATTAGATCTTTTGATTCTATAAAATGACCAAAAAAGGTCCTATCTCACATTTTTTATGAATGAGTATAGAACCTCTAAAGACGTATCTTTGTGCAAAATCTAATATCAACTGGCCGAAATATGACAGAGTAATTGTAAAAAACAACAACATCTGATATCATGGTTTTTGTGGCACTTTGACCTGCACCTCACATAGCTACTAAAAATCGGCAAGCCAACTTTTCTGTTAGTCAATGGCATACAACGTCTACTCTTTCTGTCACATAGCTCAATGTCTACTTTTCTGTTAGTCAATGTATGGTACCTATAAAACATATCCTCGTAACAAATCTCATGTAAGTTGGTCATAATATGGCCGAGTAATTAACCCAAACGTCCAAAATTGCATTTTTTTTGTGACTTCTACCTCCCTGAAATTCAAAACGGGCATGCCCAACTTTTTTATGTTAATATGTTAGACGCATGAAAATTTACCTTTGTGGCAGTTTACATCTTCTTTGCTGTAAATATGACCAAAAATGGGTGTGTCCCACATTTCTGTACGTATATGTGTGGAACTCGAAATATACATTTTTGGATTGTTTGTTCTTTCGCCCCATAAATTCCTTTAAAAGGCCTAAATGAAAAAAAAAGACAAAGATTGTCTGAGTGTGTTGGACCAAAGTACAACCCTACCACGTTTCAAGTCAATACCTCAAAAATGAAGGAGTGGCGATTGAGTAAAGTATATAGTAGAACAAACAATAGAAAAACATTATGTCTCTCTGCAGAGACACGGTAACCTATGATGTGCATCACAAGGTGCTTTTATACCATAAACTGGTTTTTATTTTGAAAATTTGATACGTCTCTCTGCAGAGACACGGTAACCTATGATGTGCATCACAAGGTGCTTTTATACCATAAACTGGTTTTTATTTTGAAAATTTGATAGTCTCTCTGCAGAGACACGGTAACCTATGATGTGCATCACAAGGTGCTTTTATACCATAAACTGGTTTTTATTTTGAAAATTTGATACGTCTCTCTGCAGAGACACGGTAACCTATGATGTGCATCACAAGGTGCTTTTATACCATAAACTGGTTTTTATTTTGAAAATTTGATACGTCTCTCTGCAGAGACACGGTAACCTATGATGTGCATCACAAGGTGCTTTTATACCATAAACTGGTTTTTATTTTGAAAATTTGATACGTCTCTCTGCAGAGACACGGTAACCTATGATGTACATCACAAGGTGCTTTTATACCATAAACTGGTTTTTATTTTGAAAATTTGATACGTCTCTCTGCAGAGACACGGTAACCTATGATGTGCATCACAAGGTGCTTTTATACCATAAACTGGTTTTTATTTTGAAAATTTGATACGTCTTTCTGCAGAGACACGGTAACCTATGATGTGCATCACAAGGTGCTTTTATACCATAAACTGGTTTTTATTTTGAAAATTTGATACGTCTCTCTGCAGAGACACGGTAACCTATGATGTGCATCACAAGGTGCTTTTATACCATAAACTGGTTTTTATTTTGAAAATTTGATACGTCTCTCTGCAGAGACACGGTAACCTATGATGTGCATCACAAGGTGCTTTTATACCATAAACTGGTTTTTATTTTGAAAATTTGATGCGTCTCTCTGCAGAGACACGGTAACCTATGATGTGCATCACAAGGTGCTTTTATACCATAAACTGGTTTTTATTTTGAAAATTTGATACGTCTCTCTGCAGAGACATGGTAACCTATGATGTGCATCACAAGGTGCTTTTATACCATAAACTGGTTTTTATTTTAAAAATTTGAAACACCGTTGTCCGAAGAAGCTTTTTAAAATTCGTTGAAAGAGACAAGGGGATAATTGTTTCGGACACGTGTTTTGACGTCTTTTATTTTATATACGTATATTATTACTGTCGTTTTTCCAACGGCAATAAAACCAAATCTCTATTATATACAACCAATGCACTCGAGTATGATCGCACTAGTGACTGAAACATTGTACTTATCTAAATAAACATTTTTTTCTTCAAAGCTACTTTAAAAACTGCAACTTGTATAAAAATAAGTAGTGGGTTTATTCATTCGAGAACAGTTGTATTAAGAACTTAAATGGTAAGCAATATGAAGCCTATAACAGGGTAGTGTAACTACTGTTAATTTGGTGTGTAAACCGATAAGACAAGCTATTTGAAAACGTTACAGTTTTACTGTCGCTTTGGTTGCTAATGTACCTACCAGAACGACTTTTTTAAGTGACAGCTAAGATGGAATAGTTACTTTGCTGTCAAGAGCCGTTCTGGGTCACCAGCGGATCTTCTGCGTATCCAGATTTAGTATTAAAAACACACTGAATCAAATAATTCTTTCTCATTAAAGACACGGTGTACGTTTAACGTGTAAGGACGCCTCAGAGTAAGTATTCGCTCCTACGACGACGTGTTGGACAAGGGTGGTTGACTTGTTAGGTCATTAGGGTTCGGCGGAAGTATCTCCCCACAGTGTCCCGCCTGACGGATGGGGTCAGCTGGTGCACGTTTCTCGTAACAAGAGGTTTCAGGTTCCCGACTCCTTGCTGTCACGGCTCGAAAGATGGTAGGAGGTTGGCGCCACTAAAGGTGCTGTTGGAATTCTCACGGACTGTGGCCTATGTGGAGATTCTTAAGACACATTTTACGCCTCGCAAGGGAAAAACCTAGAGAAGCTTGACGATCGTGGTGTAGCTGGGCTCAATTGTCACATGCCTCTAACGAAACAAGTTAGGCTTAACTTTGTAACGTGAAACATGATTGTAAGCATCCTATTATTGTTGAGAGAGATATGTGATATGAAAATGTAAATATATTCGTTTCAGTTCACTTAAAAAAATAGATCACAGGTATACAGACAATTGAAACTCTTAGGGAAGGCGCAAATTTTCCGTGTTTTATGAACTTGAAGATATTATAATATAATGTAGGCAGATATGAGACTAAAACGTTATTTTTTCTTAATCATTAAATATAAACTCGTGCCTCATTACAGCATTACTAAATCAGATATTCTTAATATACTTAAATCGTTTGAGTTTTCGAATCATTCGAAACTTAAGGAATACAATTTCTTCAGCAAATCAAAGTGTGTATGAAAATGCGATCTAAGTATATAACATTTTCAACAAAAAAAACTGCTTTTTCATTGGTTGTGCCATGGGGTCCTCCCCCTTAGAATCTAAAAAGATTCTTCCTTCCCCCAAATCTCATTGTGTGTCCCTTGATAAGGACCAGATTAGTCACCAGCGTTTAAAATAATTGGAATAATTGCAAATGCCATAATAACTATGTTGAATAGAATTTTTTCATTACTAATAACTGAAATATATTTATGGTTTTGCTTATAATGCAGCACAACGACCTATCTGTGCAGTGACGAATGCGGGAATCGAGCCCCAAGTTATAAATTGTCAAGCTTATGGCTAAGCCACTAGAAGAGAACACATTTTGCGTTAAGAAGATGTTTTATGTTTATACAGGCTGTGCATGAACGAATTTGTTGTTTTTTTATTTCCCAGTTTTACAAAGTCATAGGAGGGGGTGAGTGAGGCCTTTATCACCACTTGCTTCATTCCATCTCTAGACCTGACACCTCCAATTAGTTGCGGAGAAGAAAACGTAGACTTTATGTCGGGAGGGTTAAATCGAGGACTCCATGCGTGTCTGTCCGGTTTTCTCCCTTCCCGCTAGACCGGGAAAGAAGACCAATTGGTATATTGGGCCACGGTCTCTCACCTCCAAGCATAAAACCTCGCTTGTCAGTTGGCGCTCGTGCCTTGTAAAACCTTTTACGATTACTAAAAAAAAAGTATAAGGAAAAAAAAACGGCGTGCCATATTTGTGCGGTGCCGAGCTGGCGAGGTACTTCTGGGAGGATGATATTACGAGATATCGGTTTACGGGGTTAGAGGGAGAGAAGTCATTATTCCGTTTAGTTATCATGCCCTTCGACACACACTCTCTCTTTAAGTCCTCATTGGAAAGTGACTTTTCGGAGCTGAGGGAGGAAGTCTGTTGATGTTGGAACGATCGACGATTATGAGAGTGAGAAGGCGACATTTAATATCAGTATTATAAAGCCGGTAGAACTATTTTTGCTACTTTGTACTTTGGTCGTGTTTAACCTGTCAACGAAATGCTAGCTGGGTAGTAAATCTGAAAGAGAAATGGTAACACTTAATGTAGACCGGTGCTTCCCCGTAGGAAAACCAAACTATTGACAGAAAATAAGGAGCTTTTTGTGGATGAGGTTTAGAAGTGACTTTCACATAGTTAATATTTGTCTAAACTCTCTTTGTTGTAACCCGGGTTCTGCGTGAGATGTTTACACATTACTCCCACAGAGTTATCTTTACACACGTTCGTTTTCGTGAAAACTCGTGATAAGTCCTACTATGAACGCTAGAACATAGTAAAGAATCGAATATACACCGTCACTCGTGTGTGACTCAGTGCGGTGAGAGTGACTGACTGTATGGAGTTTTCTTACATAATACACAGGAATAGAATAAATGTATGTACGTGAAAGGCGATTAGAAGGACATTTTCATATCACAATTATTTTGATAGCTTAGATACGCCCAGCGGAGGTACATTTAAAATAACAAGGCCTACCGAATTAACTTATTGTGCAACGTTCATCTAACGTTTATATAATAATTTCACAAATTAAAAATCGATTAAAATTCCCCTTTTGAACTGTCTTCGTAAAGTATCGTTAAAATTATAAGGCAGATCAGACAAGCAGAATCTTGTAATGACTTACTAGTACAAGCTTTTATTTTGTTTGTTTGTTTTTGAATTCCGCACAAAGCTACACGAGGACTATCTGCGCTAGCCCGCCCTAATTTAGCAGTGTAAGACTAGAGGGAAGGCAGCTAGTCATCATCACCCATTTCCAACTCTTGGGCTACTCTTTTACCAACGAATAGTGGAATTGATTGTAATATTATATCGCCTCCACGGGTGAAAGGGCGAGCGTGTTTGGTGTGATGGGGATTCGAAGCCGCGATATTCAGATTACGAGTCGAGAGCCTTAACCACCTGGCCCTGCCGGGTCCTAGCAGAAGCTAACGTAGCCTTAAACATTATTAGTTAGGGATGCAGGATACGCTTGTAATGGATAACCAAAGAGGTTCTTATTTTTCCGTGATGTTGAAGTTAGTTTAATAAGGTTCAAGTGGTTATTGATTTCGTGTAACAAAAACTGTTATTATTCTGTTACACAGAAGGATGTAGCAGTGGCTACGTACAAGTAAAGCAATATTTGGATATAGATGAAGTTATCTATGACGTAGTAAGATGTGGTAGTAATTCTTTTGTATCGCTAGTTGCCGTTATTTTATGACGTAGTAAGAAACATCCTTATTAGGAGTTTTCAGAAATCCTATTATTTTGTTTAATTCGTTTGTATTGATCATGATCCTCTAACCAAAAAGATCATGAACCTATAAACAATTCAGTTGATAAATATTTAAAAATCATTGAGATCTGGACTCCACTGACAATTTTAAGGTTATCTTCTTAAAGTTTTTGTTTTGTATTTGCTGACCCTGCAGATGCTAACAAAAACTTAAATATTCAGCTTTTATTTATTATTTTGCAGATCTATTTGACATCGATCGTGAAAGCGTGATATCAACTAACATCACTCAACATGTGGAATTCGCATCAAGAGGTGGTAAATTTCTAAATTTTCACTTAAAAATTCGTTTTGCTAAGAAATGTTCACGTAAAGCATCTAAGTGTTAGGATGCCTGAGCTGTGAATCCAAGGGTTCCTGGTTCGCAATTCTTTGTCACGCTTTGAGATTGTGAGTGCACAAAAATAGTGAATCAAGCTGTTTCCACATACAAGAGTACAGTTCCAGATTTGAAGACGTACGTTGTTCATCAGCTGCGTTTCTTTTAGTCTGTCGGTTAAAAATTATGGAAGACAGTGAGACGTTGTGGATCCGAGCACTCAACTCCTAACCATTAACTTGATTTTCAATAAATGCTGGCCAGTTTAACATCAGCATCTGATTAGTCTCTAATAGGTGGAACATCCCCAGTGCATTTGGGTGCTATGGTCGCAGGCATTATCCATTATAACTTAATGTTGACAAGTAGAACTATTAGGCTGTCCAGAAATAAATGTTGATTTTGAACTGCAAATTTGAAAAAGTATAAACCAGTGTTGTAAAACGTGTTTTAATTAACACATTTTTATCAATGTGAAACGATGCTGTTTGTGACCCTGTTGTAGAAATCAGAGTTTCTATAGTCAATGAACTTCCTTTTCATCCGAGTTTGAAGTCGTAGAGGAAAATCAGACAAAAGTCTTTCTTGTCCATGCTGCCTTGGGGGTTGTGAAACTTACTCTAAGTAGAGTTTGTTTAACCCTACTCCCTACTCCCTAACCCCTATTCAGCTTCCAAATGTCATCTTGAAAATTCCGACATTTATTTATGGGCAACCTAATAACAATAATAATAAACAATTAATTAATTTCAGACGATTAAGACACCTTGTAAGTGACAAACGTTGGATAAAACCAACCAACCAACGATAAGTTACTCAATATTCAGCTTCCAAATGTCATCTTGAAAATTCCGACATTTATTTATGGGCAACCTAATAACAATAATAATAAACAATTAATTAATTTCAGTTATGTTGTAACAGTGGTTTCATACAGGTAAACAACCGTAATAGAAAATGTTAATACAATTAACTTAAATTGGCGATGTTTGTTTAAAGAATAGTATTACAGTATGAAAAAGCAAGTAAAAAGAGACAAAACGTTTACCATTTCATGTTATTGGAGTTCTTGAATATTAAGTACAAAGAGGTTTAGGTTTCAATGTTTGTTTTTCATATGAGAATCTCGGTACTTTCTAAGTAAGATAATACATTACCTTAAGCACAAACCAATTGTTTCTTCTTGATTACGAGAAACCCACTTGAAATAAAAATGTATCTCAGAAGGGCTTTCTTAATCTGAAGATGACGTAGGAAGGTCGAAACGTTGTTCTCTCCTTACCAATAAAAGTGTTAATATCATATCAGCCGTTCTGAGATACCAATTGTTCCTTGTCCCTACAGTTTATCGTTAGTACGGGAAACAGCATTCAAACCTCATTGTTTTTTGGCACTTTAATCTTATCCATTTGTTTTGTTTTTAATTTTCAAATCCTCCTACTAATGGCGTAACATGACTGGTTGACTTAGTCCTAGCTGACTTCTTCTCAGCTGTTTCAGACAAAGTTATTCCATCGACGACAAGAGAACTGTGACACAATCAAATAACCTGAATATGATCCAACAATACAACCAATCTGCATTGTTTTATTAGAGAATAAAGTCCATTTATTTGTGGATAAAGCCACAAATGAATAATTGTTAAATTTATGCTGTTTTTAATCTTTTAGAAGAAACTTGTTCGAAGCAATCTCAATTTTTTATCAGCGCAAATGAATCCCAACCACACTTGTTTTTACACTCTAAAAACTGATCCAAAAACATTCTGGTTAAAAAAAAATCTTTTACACACCCGATAAAAATACTTGAGCATATGATTTATTCCGTTTTTTGTTGTTGTTGAACTATTACGCAGGTTCAAACTGAGAGGCATAATGACTAGATAGACGTATTTTTATTTTAAGTTGCAGATTAACTTCGGTTTCGTTTCTCAAGAGACTTATTGAGAAGATGTGAACGATAATTTACTTTTCCTGTAACCTTGAAGTTAACGCTATATGTGCTTGAAAAGGTCGTCGGTGACTACGTTACGATGTGAACTTTCAACTGACTGACGTGATGTTGACTAACATATGTAGATCCAATTGAAACGTATAAGTTGTTAGAAAACATCAATGTTAAAACATTGTTCACTAGGTTCTGACTAGCATTTGGATATAAATGTGAAAAACTCAGTTATGAAATATTAGTGCAACGTTTTGAACAACTTAATTTTTCCATTTCTGTGTATCACCGAGAAAAACCTAGGTGACTGGCAACTGTTTATTGATGTGTAAAATCAAGTTAAGTGTCTAACAGTACACAAACGTAGTTGTGTGGTATTCGTACAACAATGTGTCTGTGTAGCAATGTAAAAATCCAATACCCGTGAATCACTGTGAAAATATTGTTTACTGGTATTTGTATCAATGCGAAAAACCAACCTGGCTGGTTCTGTGTATTACTGTGAAAAATGTGGGTGCCTAACGTCCTTTTAACAATATACAAGTCACTGACTTAAGTGTTTGTAAAACATAGTGAAACCTACTTGTTAGTTTGTGTGAAACATCTATTGACTATGTATTTTTATAGTAACGGAAAAAACAAGTTGGCAAGTGATCAGTAAACTGTGTGAAAACCCAGTTCATAGGTTGTTATGTAAGAATGTGAACTCTGTGTTGATTTGTATTGATGCTACAAAGTAATGTTAATTGTTGTTGGTGTTAATTGGAAGTAAGCACAAAGCTACACAAGGGTCTTTCTGTGCTCTGCCCTCTAAGGGTATCGAAACGGTTACTAGCAGTATGATTCCCCAGACTTACAGCTATGCCACTAAAGGATGGGTTACGAAGTGAACAATGAATTTACTTGAATTTGTGTAATAAAGTGAAAATCCTAGTTTACTGATATCGACAAACATTGTTAGGTGACTGGTACACGTTTGACAATGTTAACTGGTACCTGTTTAATTAACAACTTTTGTTTCAATTTTTTCAGTATTTTATAAATCATTTTGAAGTGTAAACCACGATTTACGACAAACTTCATCTCTGAAAACACTGGAATGTTTTTGTTTTATATGTTGAAAACGTAAATATCTATAGGGAAATATTAAGAAGTAATTTTTCAGATCTGCAACTTGCATTTTCAAAACTTGCATCAGAAGATATAAACACTTAAAGGGGAATATATAACAAATTAGCTCCAGGTCTGTGACTTATAATTTCAAAACTTGCATCAGAAGATATAAACACCTAAAGATGAATATATAACAAATTAGCTCCAGGTCTGTAACTTATAACTTCAAAATGTGTATCAGAAGATATAAACACTTAAAGGGGAATATACAACAAATTAACTCCAGGTCTGTGACTTATAACTTCAAAGTGTGCATCAGAAGATGTAAGTATATATGTGTGAGGATAAGCGATAGCAATGGATAAACACATCTGTCACGTGATTCAAATATTAAACCAAAAAATAAACTAAATCTCCAATTAAGTTTCGTCTAAATTGACACTTTATCTTACTGTGCGAGTATTCAATGAAGCTAATCTAATAATTACAAAGAGTTGTTCTTACCTGAGAGCCAGGGTGAAATTTGACTGTACTCACCGAAACCTGGAATTCTAAATAAACCTCTGGTTTCAGTTTTTAAAAACTGGTAATACGTTTCCCTATTTTTGTATTTCTTGGCAATTCGATTTCATTACTGCATGAAGAGATAATGTTGATTTCCAGAAAACTTGATAATTCATACACTGAGAGTCACGTCTTGGCACGTGTAAGTACCTGTACTTCTTCAAGGATAATTTTTCCAGTGCCTGAGAGAAAGTTCCGATGAACTTTTAAACAAATCGTGTACCAATATATTTACATGGTCAATGCAGTTCTGTTTGATGACTATTATTTGTTCTAAGAATCCTTATGTAGATAACGGATTACCCTAGTAAGTTTACAAAACCACTTTCAAACTAAAATATGTGGTGAAAGTGACGCTGGTCTTTGAATATTATTAATATCAAACGCGTAAAGAAAAAAACAAAACACTTTAGTTTTACGTCTTTTCAAATCAATTTATTTCTCGTGATGTAAAAATTATCTTTGTTTGTTTGTTTTTTGAATTTCGCACAAAGCTATTCGAGGGCTATCTGTGCTAGCCGTCCCTAATTCAGCAGTGTAAGACTAGAGGGAAGGCAGCTAGTCATCACCACCCACCGCCAACTCTTGGGCTACTCTTTTACCAACAAATAGTGGGATTGACCGTCACATTATAACGCCCTCACGGCTGAAATGGTGAGCTTGTTTGGTGCGACCGGGATTCGAACCCGCGACCCTCGGATTACGAGTCGAACGCCTTAACACGCTTGGCGCAAAATTATCTTACGGAATAGACAGGAATAAGACTACACAGTACATACAGTATAGTACTATAACGTACTTTAATGTGACAGTGTTACAAACACAAATTAATGATAGAAAAACGATAAGTGTTTAATATTATACTATCTTTAGAGATACTTACGGTGTCTGGGTGTGGCCTCCTGTGAAGCAAGCTGGGCTTTGGATCCGTAGGTCTGTGATACGTATCCTGTTGCTGCAAAACGAAAGACGTGTTCATGAGTTTGGGGCCGTCGATGCGTTATAAAAGTGACAGTCAAATAGCAATATTAGTCACGAAGTTTTACAATGGGCACTATTAACTAGTTGTTTCCCTTTTGGTCTATCCTGTGAAAATTAGGGATCTGTTGTCGAGATTTCTTTTGATTTGTGACGCCGTCTATCGGTGCTTATCAGTAAACAAAAATGTTAATTTTATTTTTACTTCTGAATTAAAACTTGATTTTTTTTCTTCCTGGCTTTGAAACACCTATTTGCGTTTGTTTTCTAATTCCTGAAGCTACAGGTTTTCCACCTGGCCTATTGTAGCTATCGATTTATTGTCGCTTACACTGTACAGTTGCAAACATGGTTACAATAAAACTTACAGTAAGTAAGCCGAAGCCATCTCAATCTGGGGGGACAGTTTAGACAGATCCTTAATTATAGGTATATATATTTGGAAGAATATCTGTCATGACACAGGCTAGTGATAACGATTGTGATAAAACCATTCCATGTGTCTGTTTACAATGTTTATACGTCAAAGTAAACCTTCAAATTTATTCTACAACGTGCATAAAGAAATTAAAGTACCAATAACTGTCACTAGAGGAGTGGCAAGAACTCGCGCTAAACGAACAGTATCTACTTTATCTTTTAAGAGAGTCGATTATATTCGCAGAAGGCAGAAGTTTTGTCATAAATTTAATGAGGATTTACCAACAGTTAGTATAAATACAGAAACGTTTGGGTAAAGTTAACAGAGACTTACACAAAAGATTTTTTGTTTTTCTTGCAACATTAGCTCAATAAATAACTGTTACTAAAACTTACATGATAGTGTGTTTGTTATGTGATTGGTGAGTAAAGATATATAAATTAGATATCACCACAGAGATGTTGTGGAAAGGGAGTGCTTCAAGCTATAGGAGATAGTTTCACTCTTCCGTCTGTTTCTATACGTATGTAAGTTGCAAGTTTTCTAATGTACCTTATATTACAGAACGGATAACTAAGCACAGGTCTATTGTGCATAGCAACGACACCTTAGAAGGCACGTGAGCTAAATAAACCTAATTTTAAACTATTGATCAAAGAGGATCGAAACTGTCAGCAGGGACCGCTAACCCAAATGTTTTATTCGGTTCCTTAAGCCTAATGACGGGATGAACTGTCGTGATTATAACGCAGCTGAAAGGGGAAGGGATGGGACGAGCAGCATCGCGACTGGAACCTTGGATCCTCCGACAACGGCTTGGCACAAAAGTAGACAATGCACGCCTTATTATACATACAAATATAGAAGAGTGCAATTTGGGTTTCGATGACAACGCTCACGAACAATGTTAAAAGCGAGTTTTAAGTAAAGTTTTTAAGTAGGATAAATAAATTGCCACAGTTTAAAAAAAGCGAAGAAGATTTTGGAATATGGTGCACGATAGGAGAAGGCAAGTGATGCAGTGATAAAGATGATATGCGATGCGCAGGATACGATGGAATATAAAAGAATATAAGACAACTTGGACTGAGAAAAGGTGTGACATAAGACATGCTTGTCTGCTGAATTTTGTTCATAGCTATTCCAAGGATGTTTGCGCTAGTTATCCCTGGTTTAGAAGTAATAGACCAGAGAGAAAGCAGCCATTCAATATCACCCACCGCCAACTTTTTGGCCACTCTTTACCAATGAATAATGGAGCTGACTGTCACTGTATACTAAAAGTGCGAGCGCATTCGAAGATGGGATTCGAATCCGCGACTATCAGATTGCTACTTGAATATCTTAGCCACCAGGTGGTGATATAGTCAAAGAGCGTCAATCAGAGTAATATAACGACTTATTGAATAAACATGATGTCTTATTTCGCATATACTTTAAACGACTTCATATTTCTTATTAATTTCACCAGATATAAGTTTAACACCAGACCTGTCATGCTCTAATCAGTTAACAGAAATATCAGAATTTACAAAAAAATATATACAAATATATATATGTTATTTTCTCTCACATTATCGACATTCGAAATTACAAACGTGAATGCTGTTAGAAGTTATTAGACATGCTCTGAAAAATAGATCAAAATAGTTTGAAAAAAAGATTTAAAAAAAACGTTAAAATAAAAAAATATTACAATTTTCTACTGGAAAACATATCTGTGTAAAGATATTGAGTTAACACAAATAAGGGACTCGATTTCTCTTAAACAATGCTTTGAGCTACTTATAATTTCATTTCCCTTGCTTTGCTCAACTTTTGTTTTATTTGATGTCAGAGAAAGCAGTAACAACACATATATTATAGTTTTTTTAAACGCATCTCGAAATTAAGTCAGCATCAAAAACATAAACGTGATCGGTGTTAAGTTTCTTGAGTACAACCTATTGAAAGTGATAACATAGGAAGTTACAGAAATAAATATATTCTCTTGAAAACGTCAGAATAAGAAGGTGTAAACACAGAAAAGTAAAAATTGGGAAATATTTGCTTTAAATACACCCTCATAAGAAAGTAAAAACTGGAGGATATTTACCTTGAATACACCTGATAAGAAAGTGTCAATATAAAAAAGTACAAAACTGGTGAACTTCTGCCTTAAATACACCCTGGTACAAAAGTGTATATGTAAAAAAGTACAATAATGGAGAATATTTTTCTTGATTACATCCAGAGAAGATGTAAACATCAGAGAACACAAAAATGGAGGGTGTTTTTTTTTAAATACATGTTAACACGAAGGTGTAAACAAACGTGAATGATATTTTCTTGAATTCACTCTGATAAGAAGACATGAACATCAGAAAACATAAAAATTAACCATGTGTTTTTTGACTAAATTGTAATAAAAGGGTGTCAACATTAGAAAATATGAAACTAGAAATATCTTAGGTTGACACAGTTAAGATTCTCTGAAATAACTTAATGTGCTCTTAATAAGATACTAAACACGAATATATGGTGATCCTAACTTTTTGATAAGTGAATTTTATGTCTCGAGGAATATTTGTGGTAAAAAAGACAGTTTATTTATTGTCGAATGCAATAATTAATATTTCTCGTGTTGTATGTCATTGCCTTGTTCGTATTTTCTCTCTCTCTATATATATATATATGTGTTTATATACTCATATATGTGAGTTTCAAAAGGCCTGGTTATTAACTTATAAGAGAAAGTTACTGTGATTTGTTATTAGCATTATATATAACAAAATTTTCAAATCATTTATTGATCGTTATTGATCCGCAAAATGATCTGATTTCCGTTGAGTATTTGAATGAAAACCAAAACAAAATTACTCTATCATTTTATAGTTTCTAAAAATGCATGAGTCACAATGTCGAACATCTTTGAAACTGTTTTTTTTTTTTTTATACAAGCGGCACAAAAGTACTGTACTTCTCGGTTCATCGAAAAGATCTCCTTCCGTTTTCCTCAAATATCTTTATAAGGTATAGAGGATAAATACAATTTCAAAACCAATTCATAAAAATAAGCCAATGAATAATTAATTCTACATCCAATACTACATTTTGCTCCGGAATGTGGTGCCATCTAGGGGATTAAGTACTGAAGTTTGCGTTATATACCGAGAGAGGACGCTGTAGTAGCAGCAACGAAATATGCTCAGCAGTAGGTGATAAACATATATATACATGTATATAATCTGATTATAAACATTTTTGCAATGATCATTCTAACGACTATGCTGAATTAGAAAACACTGAGAACACTTCAATTCTATTCTTATTTTCTTTACGAGCTAGCTTTTAGGAAAAAAACTTCTAAAAAAAAGAAGACATTTTAGGGTTGCTCTAACATTGCTGGGTGTCTGCTGTGACTAATAATTCCGTAATATTGTCATTTGCCTAACCCTAATTATATTCACAGTTAGAATAATATAGTGATTTCATATAGGAACTTCGTCCTTTGTAGTTATCAGTGTTTTATTTAAATTAAAGTTTCAGGTTGTCGATCGATTTTTTTTTTTTTTCATATGGCTCATACAAGTTAATATCGCTAGAAGCTATAGACGAAGTGGATAAGTGTTGACCAACATAAAAAATGATAATATTCGAATTGGCAATTGCGCGAATGAGATTCCTTCTCGGAGAGTTTTATTTAGGTTTTAGAATTGAAACTGAAAACCATCACGTGCTACCAAGCAGCTAAACTGTATTCTAGTAGTTTAACTTTAGTCGTAAATTTTGTCCAACAACGTGCCATTGAAAATAAAATATTTCGTCTTCTTCTGTGGGTTATTCAAGTTGAGTTTAAGGATGAGGTTTGCATTGTTCTCCTGGGATCTGTGGAACGAGAAATTCCTAAGAATAACAAAGTGTCCTACACACAACGACCAAAGAAATCTACTGTTCGTAGTGAGTATATATCAAATAACACGTCTTTCTGTCAGCTGTTCGTTTACTCAACTTACAGCACTTAGGAAAGTACTTGGCACCAATAGAAAAGACCAGCAACAAATACCAAAGATTCTAATAAAACAAAACCCCCATAAACATAAATATAAAACACTAAAGAAATTGATTAAACTTTGTTGTTGTTGTTGTTATTATATGACATACTTCCGGGTGCAAGAGATCTGATGAAGTTGTACATTATAATAACTGGATTTTGTGTCTAAGTGTATTTTGTGGAAAAAATAACTGTTATTGAACATATTAAAATATTTATAAGTTTTTGGCTCTCCATGATTGCCAATTTATATATATATATATATATACGCGTTCCGTCTTTCATCAAGTTCTATAATTACTACAGTCTGGCCCGGCATGGCCAAGTGATGAAGGTGCTCGACTCGTAATCTGAGGGTCGCGGATTCGAATCCCCGTTACACCAAACATGCTTGCCCTTTCAGCCGAGGGGATATTATAATGTTATGATCAATCCCACTATTCGTTGGTAAAAGAGTACCTCAAGAGTTGGCGGTGGGTGATTATGACTAGCTGCCTTTCCTCTAGTCTTACACTGCTAAATTAGGGACGGCTAGCGCAGATAGCCTTCGTGTAGCTTGGAGCGAAATTCAAGAACAAACAAACAAAACCTTACAAAGGAATCTTGTTACTACTAAGGGTTCTTCTGTTATCGAACTACAACACGCATAGCTTGAAAACAAGTAAAACTTGTATGTTTCAGTACTGGAACTTAAAAAAAGTAACGCCTCGGATAAGACGATCTTCTATTATTGCTATGTGGTAATACAACTCGCTTGGCAAAGTTCACATGTCTACTGGCTTTGTACCAGGGCCTGTTGACACGGTTTACTTTGTATTTCGTCCTAGACTGATTTGCTCCCCCTCTCTCTTTGCAACAGCGGCTTTGATTCTTTACATCGGTATAGTAGTGTAGGCACAGAGCGCGTCAGACGTTTCATATTAATGCTAATTTGTCTTAGCCGACCGCTTATGATTTAAGACGGAAGGCGGAGCTTGTCCGCAATGGTTATGACGAGACCTGCTCACTCTATGCTCAGCTATCGCTCAACGCCGAACAGCCAATGTTTTTGTGGCGAGGAATTAATATGATTGGCCTAGGCTGAATACACCTCACGACCATCCCCCGAGAGTGCGGGCACACAACAGGAGCAGACGGCCGGCGACCTTCGTTGCTAGACTTGTCCGTTACAAGTGGAGGTTTCACTGAACACCATAAGCTTAGAGGACGGGCGGGCCTGAACAGACAAGAACTAGGGTTTGATACGCTATGACATATCAGTACACTGTGTATCGAGCTGTTGACACGACCGCGCACACTTAGACCGGTTGTAACTAACATTGTCACGGAACACGGGAGTCGGACAACACTGGGCACGTGGAGCCGTACCACCTGTCCGCCCATATCTGCATGTCGTACTTGACCACGGTCCAGTGTAGAAGTGACTAGTAACTAATTTCAGTGGTGTGGCACGGGTGACTGGCCACTTCATGATATTCAAGGGGCAGTAAACCATGTCATGTTCTCAGTTTAGTTTTAACAGTGCATCAGCTAATACTCAGGTAAGCTTTGTCCTAAGTAGGTCTCACTAGCCATAAAGACTAATGTATTAAAAAGCATGATGATAAACAGTGTAGTGCTCAGTACCAAAAAAATAAAACCCATTGTATATTGAAGATTACCTTTACCAGTTAGTGATTGTAATGTAATCATGGATAGCTTCGATCGATAGCTTTCGTTCGCGATTCCAAGTAAATTTGGTTGATATATTTACGTGTTTTCTTCTATAGAGCTTACAGTGTGTCGTCACGAAGAACACTGGTTATTGAAAACTAGGTTTTGAACATAGCATAACATGACTGGGTTTTGAACGTTCGTCGTAACATTTTCTGAGTAAGGAAGTTTTGTTCCTGGTACGTGTTTAATACTTTGTATCTCCAGACCCTAACGTCATTGTGCGACGGACGCTCGGTCTGCTTCTGTATCCAAGATTTATGTATATCATCTGAAACATGTAAAAACGAATGTTCTTGTACTTTTAATAGAATATGTCCAACTTGCCCATATTAAGCACGTTTTTCTCTACACTGATGAGTCGAGTCTGACTGGAAAATCTGAGAAAACGTAGCAACTAGTTTACTCTAGTTTTGATGCGTATAGGACCGTAGCTGAAACATGCGAAGAGCATATTTTACACACACTAACATAAGAATTCGAGAAACATTTACGTGACATGCTTATAATTTGTTTTGTTTTTATACTTCGGCAGAAAATCGTTATAAACACGTTTCATCATTTTCTGAGTTGAAGAAAGCTCTCTCATTACTGTTTTATTTTTTTCCTTTTTTAATCTCATCTGGCGTATTGTATCACGTTACAGGATACAACAATACACATACAGTAATAAAGTACCACTATGATTTGTATACGAATATATACCCCCAAGAGTCGCTCCGTCTCAAATTATTTTACGGTGTTGGGAAAATTATTGATGGAGTATTTCTAAGAATTTTAATAATTTCCAAATGTTTATTTTGCTGTCTAAGACTAAATATGCAAACAAATGATATATATACAAATATACGTGTTATTTTCTCAGTAAAGTACAAATTCTAGTTTTCTTGTCAATGTTTCTTATTTAAACTCATGTCGTATTTAAATTTTATATTATCTGTTACTTGTTTTCTTCGTATATGTATAGTCGGTAGAGTGTTTTTCAACCTGAAGAAGCCGCAAGGTAAAACTCTCAGGAAATAATAAGAAAATTCTCCGATTAAAAAAAAAGTATCTTTCACATTCGTCATGTTTTACTCTCCCAGCATGCATTATGTCACTTTCACCGGCAACTGTTGTTGCTTTGGTGACATTAATTGGATCACATTGTCAATTACTGTTCCAATTCATTTGCTATTGTTTTAGTGCTACCAGAATGAACAGTATTTATGGAGTACACACTGATCACTGATATTGTTGGTCGAATAATCCTATTGTGTTACATTACTCGCCAAGTTTTCTTTATACTATCATTTCCTTCTTGCAAACAGTTGTTCTATAATTAACTGTTCCAAAGTTGCTCTGTGTTCAGAGTAGCATATAATTAACTGTTCCAAAGCTGTTCTGTATTCAGAGTAGTATATAATTAACTGTTCCAAAGCAGTTCTGTGTTCAGAGTAGTATATAATTAACTGTTCCAAAGCAGTTCTGTGTTCAGAGTAGTATATAATTAACTGTTCCAAAGCTGTTCTGTGTTCAGAGTAGTATATAATTAACTGTTCCAAAGCTGTTCTATGTTCAGAGTAGTATATCATAACGATAAACTTAACAAGAATATCAATTAACTCTTTCTGTGATACATAAAAATCAACTACTGAGTCAGATTAGTAGTTATCGTTTCAATTCACATACTCCATATACTGTTATAATACTCCAAAATCAACTACTGAGTGAAATTAGTAGTTATCGTTTTAATTCACAGACTCCATATACTGTTCTCGTACTCCAAAATCAACTACTTGGGCAGATTATCAGTTACTTTTTCGACAATTACTGAAAATAGCTACTGCTATTAGTTTAAGTATTATTCAGTGTTGAAACTTTGTAGAATGGACGGCAACTGCCTGTTATGGACGCACAAGTGTAGAGAACTTTCGAAACATCGTCCACTACACTTGTGTCTCTACAACAGGCAGTTGCCGTCCATTATACAAAGTTTTATCATGAATACTCTGCCTAAACAATCTATCAAAGAATACTATTTAGTGTTGTTAGATTATCATCTGTAGTTTGAGTACCGAATGTTATCTTGTTACATTCTCATGTATTGTTAATAGAATGTAGTATCGTTAAATTGTCTTCTATTGGTTAAGTACGAAGTGTTGTTTTGTTAGCTTGTCGCCTAGTGTTAAAGTAGATGTAGTTCCATGTTTGTTGGTGATGACTTTTCGTATTTTAATAATATCTTTGTATTAGAATTGTCTTATAGAACTCGTTTTGTGCTCTTTCTAATAACTAGATATATTACTATTGTTAGCGTTTTAATGTTCCTCATTACCCTATTATTTTATGTTAATGTTGAACATTTTCCTCTACAGGAATAGTGATATGTTTTGATTTGATATTTTTACTAGTCTTATATTTTATTTTGCTCACCTTTTTCCAATATCAAATAAAGGAGAGATTTTCATGTTAAGCAATTTCCTTCAAGACTTTATACAAAGTGATAGTTTATTATATTAAACACCTCTCTTTAAACTATACTGCATTGTACTTTTTGTGAGTGATCCTTTAAAATGAAATTATGTTTCATTCTAATACTGAGCAAAGCAAATGGAATAGAATATTAGTTTAAACAGCTGATAAATCACATGTGTCCATCCAACCCGCTGATCACAGATACGTATTTTATCCTGGACGTCTATTCCTGGTAGTTCTTGTTGTTTGACACTTCTTTCTTTAGGACTACTGTGTTCTTTTTATTTAATATTGTTGAAGTGTTGTATTTTTATGTTGCACCACTGTTTCTAGGACTACTATAGTATTATAGTTTTACGTTACACAACTGTTTCCAGGGCTACCACAGTATTATAGTTTTACGTTACACAACTGTTTCCAGGACTACTAACTACAGTATTACATTTTTATGTTACACAACTGTTTCTAGGACTACTATAGTATTATAGTTTTACGTTACACAACTGTTTCCAGGGCTACTACAGTATTATAGTTTTACGTTACATAACTGTTTCCAGGACTACTAACTACAGTATTATATTTTTATGTTACACAACTGCCTCCAGGGCTACTATAGTATTATAGTTTTACGTTACACAACTGTTTCCAGGACTACCACAGTATTATAGTTTTACCTTACATAACTGTTTCCAGGACTACTATAGTATTGTAGTTTTACATTACACAACTGTTTCCAGGATTACTACAGTATTATATTTTTATGTTACACAACTGCCTCCAGGACTACTATAGTGTTATATTTTTACGTTACACAACGTCTTCCACGAGTGCTAAAGTGGGAAGAATTTTAACTGTTAGAAAATCTAACGTATTAGAAGTGCTCACAGACGACTTCTCTATGCACACATATCGATGTGAATTCATATTGTGTGTTTTTAAATTTGTTTGTCGGCGAACACCTTTCACAGTTTTGAAGACAGCAGGACCAAACTTGGCGAGCGAATTGTTTTTATCTATATATCGCAGGCTCTTACCCTTATTTACTTGGCATATCAAAGGAACATAAAATGCACCCAAAAAAGGTTATTCAAGCATGATCGGAGTATAGGAGTAGGTTTGCAGGGTCGCTGAATTTGACATTGAATTTTGTATTTTTAACCTTTCTTTGGGATCAGAAAAACGTGTGTGCTATTTTTTAAAATTTCTTCACTCTCATTTTCACAAACTGGTGAAAGCAAACTTAACACACGTGTTCAGGTACCAAGGGTGAATGTCATAACGATTTTGTGAGTGTGTGTGTAGTTACGGACACACGAAGGAGGGTTAACTACAGAAGTACTGAGGATAATGGAGGAGCTTGAACGGTACATTGGGGCCTCTGTCCATCATGAGAGGGTCATTGAGCCCCACGGTACATTGGGGCCTCTGTCCATCATGAGAGGTCCATTGAGCCCCACGGTACATTGGGGCCTCTGTCCATCATGAGAGGGCCATTGAGCCCCACAGCTGAGTGTTGGTAATTTCTGCTAGTTGTGTTAAGGTCGTGGACAAACGATGAACTTTGATTTCTCTCGATCTAGGAAACTTTATTCTAAGTAGGCCTTTTACCTTTAACATTAATTACTGCTATAATATCCTTCGTGTTGGTGTTAACTCTATTTTCGAGTGTTAATAATCAAAATAACTACAGACGAATATCGTGAGTTACCATAGCCAAAGAAATCAAGTGATCAGCGAATGGCAGTTGAATTATAGTTTTGGAAACAATTACAAAACATAAAGTAAATAGTATGCCGTTTTCAAGACATTTCAGTGTATTAAAGATTTGGAGCTAAAATGATTTTTGTCACTAAAGTTATTTCCTATCTGCTCTGTGAACTTCAAAATCGAACCCAAGGCAACTGAGAACGAAGATCTTTTTATACGTAATCCATTTCCAGTAGACTGAGTAGAGAGTAGCTACAGTGACCAACCTGCAGGACATAACATCAAAATTTTTCTGGTGACCAGTGGAGAGTTGACCTTTTGTTACCACCTGCTGTTCTTTTTCCTTCTTGAACATATTCTAAGTAATTGGTAGATCAGCACGTGAGTGGTGCACGAGATCTTATGGTCATTGTATAGACCTTGTACCTGGTGGTCAGTTTGTCTGTCTCTTGGTGTGCCCGTTTGTTCCATGCTAGATGGACCATCAGTAATTTTGTCCTAACATTTACCTTTTGTCCAGCACTGGACTTCCCGCAGAGAACTAGAACACGACAAACACCTACGTTTTCCTTACCTTAATTTTCACAGGAAGGCTGATATCTGTCTTTAACTGTTTGCGTTCACTTTAAAGATTCGTGTCAGATAATTCTCTGACATTGTCAACACGCGCTGTGTTAACTTCACGATTTAATGCTGCGGGTATGGGCTTGGCAATGAACATTGTCACGTAAATGAATTGCTAAAACCAGCGCTGCTTCTGTCTTCCCAGTAAACACTGCTTCTTATGTTTCATTCGAAAAACATTATAGCTGCTAACACGTCTAAAAACAAAGACAGTCTGTTAATAAATTAATAATGTGATAACATGAATTTCAACGTATATTATTGGTAGTGGGCTACACTACAAAGCATTGTGGATGTTCTCTCAAAGTTCGCTGTATACAAGTTCACGTTGCATGTACAGAGTTCTGAATGAACTTGGCGTTGCACATATAATATTAAAATCATATCTGCATTAATACTGACTAATCAACAGGCAGAAGATATTGGGTCCTTTTCCATGTAGAATCATATTTATATTAAAATTGAATAATGAACAAGAATAATCTATTGGCTTCTTTTCTGTATAGGATCATATTTCTTCCAAAACTGAATAATAGACAGGGAAAAGATATTTGGTTCTTTTCCGTGTAGGATCATATGTTCATTAAAACCGACTAACAAATAGGAAGAACATATTACTCTTTTCTGTGTGAAATACAAGTCTTGGTTTGTTTTGCGTGTCGACTGTGTTAATTTATTAAAAAAAATAAAAACGTTCTCCTAGTGGTACCATCGCTGTATATCTAAATAGTTTAGATTTGATTTCGAATAGATATTGTGATTTTCAAATTTGCTAGTTTTACCTACTGGAATTTGAGCGGGTTATCTATTTTTGTCGCTATTTTCGTACAAACAATAACTATATGATGAACGAGTTTATGTGTTTTTGGACTCTCGGTTTTTAACTTTTTCTATTTATGATTAATTTACTTTTTAGAAAGTTCCATTTGAGAACGGCATAGAAAAGTTAAAAATACACTATTATGTGAAGTGATATAACAAGTTTGGTTTAGTTTGTTTTCGAATTTCGCGCAAAGCTACACGAGGGCTATCTGCGCTAGCCATCCCTAATTTAGCAGTGTAAGACTAGAGGGAAGACAGCTAGTCATCACCGCCCACCGCCAACTCTTGGGCTACTCTTTTACCAACGAATAGTGGGATTGACCGTAACATTATAACGCCCTCACGGCTGAAAGGACGAGCATGTTTGGGGTTACGAGGATTGAGAGAAAACCAATAGTAAAAGAAAATTAGTTTCATGTACATAAAACTAAGCTACTTTAAAACATGTAAAAATATTTACGATCTGAGACAACAAGTCCATAACATAAGAGCATAAACAGTTTTAAATACATAACAAAAAAAAGGACAGTAAAACAGGACATCTGGTAAACAAGAAATCAGAAGTGAATATCATCATAAAGACACAACAAGGTCTTAACAATAGCAAAACTAAACAACGAGAAATAAATAACTGTGACACAAACCAATAATTGAACAACTGCAAAACAACATAACAAGAAATTCACACAGGCGTAACAGCACAATAAAAAATGAATAATTGTAGACAATGCAATATGAATTGAACAACGGCAGAACAACGCAACGGAAAGAAAATGAACAACGGGACCTTCGATATTCAGTTACTCCAATTTTCATATTTTTTAACTATAACTTTAAGTTTAGCAATTCGATATTTTTATTACGGTATTTAAGCATGCGTTATTATTTAAGACTAATATCAGAATTCAGTTTGGTGAGTGTGTTTTAAGTCTTTTTTCAATGGTGAGATACCTTTGTTGAATCAATTTTACGTATGTTTTTTGTTGAAAGAACACTCGATGCTTGCGGTTTAAGTTTATTTTTTAACGTAGGAATACACTTTGGAAAGTGTGTTTATTTTATGTGTATTTTCTAAGGAGAAACAAGAATAATGAGAACACACACTTGCTGGATGTATTTTATACCCAATACACTCTGTGTTCGTGGCTATACTGTCAAATGTTATCAGGATATAGACACTATTGAATAAACGCATCATTTAGATATGTTGAGAAGTTTCACCCAATTTTTATTTACAGATACTAATGCCAGGACAACCGGCGACCCAGACACTTCACTCAGCCGCCACCGGACAGAACTGCTGTGAGTCCGGTCGCCCTGTTCTCACCGATCCCCTCACGGGACAGACCGTGTGTTCCTGCCAATATGACGCCCAACTGCTCAACTACCAACGGCTAGCAGCGTCGGGCTTACCCCTGAACATGTACGGAACAGCGGCAGCAGCAGCAGCGGCTGCCTACACAGGCGACCAGCCATTCCTTCCACTCACCCCGGAACAGTCAGCGTTCTATTCCCCAACGGTAAGTTGAAGACTTTGTGTTCAATAGTGGCGTAAAATTATAGGAAGTAAATTACTTTTGACACGCAGGAAATTTCATGTAAGCTAACTAACATTAACGAAACAGTGTTTTAAAAAGAGCTCGATTGCGCATGGTTTCTTCGTAATTTCATTAACGCTTCAAATTAGTAGTCATCTAACCAGTAATCCCGTTCTCTAGTTTCAAAATGCGGCACAATGCCATCTTGTCCTACCTTAAAATCGCTCCAAAGAGTTTTCACGACTGGAGTTCAAGAAAAACTAAGTACAAGTAAATAAAACCACCAGAGAAAAGCGCACTCTGGTGACTAGTAGCTGCTACATTACGAATATCAAAGACGATAGTCTTTACTCCTGCACTTTACACATAACTGCTTCTCGTAAACCTTAATTTGTAATGTTTGTATCGCAAAAATTATATGCAATGTTTGTCTGTGATGACGTTTTCAATTTCTTTCCGTTTCCTACTGAATTGTCTTTAGAGATCATTCGTTGTAAAAATGTGTCTCAGAACGGCTGGTATGGGCATTAACACTTATACCAGCCGTTCTGAGACACATTTTTATTTCAAGTGGGTTTCTCGTCATCAACAGATCATCCGTTGTAGTTTGTATTCTTGAGTAGCCAGTCTGCGTTATGATCCATCAATGGAATACATTGAACTAAACGCTCGTCTTGAACCTGAAATCAAAATGAACGGTTATTTCTGATCTTATGCGATATTGAAACCGTGATTTGGGTTTGTTAGAACTAACGACGATGTGTGAAACCCAGTCGCACTCTTTCAGAAAAGAACACGCCCAGCTCTACACAAGGCACGTAGCCAACAAGACTCACCGCCATTTCTGGCCTGCTCTTGTCTGACCGAATAGTGGGATTTGACCTTCACTCTTATGACCCACGGACCCAAACCGCGGGTGCAATTATTATTATGACTCGTTGCCGTAACGGTGCACAGGAGGTCCACTGTCCAACACCCTAACTACGAGCCCACGATCCACCCTTATGGTAATGACTTCATATAAAGCTAAAACCTCCTCATCGTGTGTATATTCCTGTAAGCAGATGATAACGACAGAACATGATTACGTTATTGTCAACAAGTAGAAGGAACAACGATCGTGTTTTAGTCGTTTGGTTTACGATATTTTTGAGGGAATTCTATTTTGATATATTATCTATAACACTTCAATACTTCTTTGAAACGCCTTCATTCGCATATTTTCGTAGCTCTCGCGACGTTCTATAATTTTACCGCTTGTTCTGTGCCCAAGGATTTATTTCTTACTGACTTAGGATGATATGTTCCTCTGAAAGCATATTACTCCATGTTTTGTAGTTAAAGATTTCACCAATAGTGACATTTTTAGGATAACATGCTTCTCTGAAATCATACTACCACTTGTTTTGTACTTAAGGATTTTGCTACTTGTGACGTCCTTAGGATAACATGCTTCTCTGAAATCATATTATCACTTGTTTTGTACTTAAGGATTTTGCTACTTGTGATGTCCTTAGGATAATCTGCTTCTCTGAAATCATATTACCACTTGTTGTGTACTTAAGGATTTAGATGCTTTGTATTTCCATACATGTATTCTCTCTATACGCTATGCAGCTATAAAACATTAGTACTACAATTTAATCCCATCGTATATACGTATTGCATGTTGCTTTAGATTCTGCCATAATTAATTTTCTTTTAAACATGCTACAGCGATTTTTTTTGTTTAATATAAATCAAACTGGTCCTAAGTCAGCAGGTATTTACTTCCGGTTGTCTAGTACTCATATAAGATGTTTACTGTCCTATCCAGTTTATGTTTCTATTGTTAGGAATGCAAATCTCTCAATTCTGTCGATTAGTTGTCACAAGCTGTTCATAATGTAAGCACAATAAAACACCTACAAGGTTGAAATGACCCACACCGTCAGCACCTACACACACACTGGCTTGAAGACGAAAGGCGGAAGACTTTCGAAACGTCGTCCTCTACACTTGTGTCTCCACAACAGACAGTTGCTGTTCATTCTACAAAGTGTCTTCATGAATACTCTGCCTAAACAATCTATCAAAGAAGACCAAAACACGCTTTTAGGCCAGGGTACAAATTGCGCAAAGATGTTTATTTCTATTTTCCCTCGGCGCCCTTCTGTAGGTTCAGAGAACAGTTTGTCTATTTATTTCAGTGCAAAGCAACACAAAAGGCTGCATATGTTATATCCAACACTGGAAATCGAACCCTAGATTATACTGTAGTCATTCCATAAACTCACCGCTCACCCAGAAAACAGATGGCGATACTAAGTGATTTTTGGGAATTCTTAAATATAATGTATTTTCTCTGCAAAAATACTGAAAACACTCCAGTGAAAACAAAGATGTCTCAAAAAACATGATTTTCCTTTGTTTTTGAACACATAATTCCATGTTGTCATTTGAAACAATGAACTCATGTTCGTATTTCACACACAGGTATGTGACGAAGCGATTGTAAAGAACTCGTTATAATTATTCCTATTCAGAATACGGACAACAACCTGAATAATCTAAGAAAAAGCCTGAGTGTTAACTGTATTGGTTGTGCAAGTCCCTGCCATCTCCTAATCATGTATGTATTTACAGCAGATCACACTAATACGATATAAACTTAATGACAAACACAACATCCTAACTCTTGTAAAATTTGTTTTTAGTTTTGACAAACTTTTAAAAAGAACTAATACTTTAGAGATACTCCTTACTGTTAGTTTAATTACAGAATTATATTAGCATATTAGCCGCGATGAGCAAAACATTTGTGACAATGTTCGTGTTCTTCAATTTTCTTGTTCTATAATTTTCACGCACGCCATCTACACCGTGCTTCCTTGGAGGCATAATGTGTTACATAGATAAATCCTAGCCTATTTGAGAAAAAACAACAACAAAAAAAAAACACGGTCAGACAAACAAACTAACGTAGATGTAACTTTATTTGGTAAAACTACACATAAAGTAAACAATAAAGTAGAGTAATGGTAATTATAATAGTATACAAAGTATGAAACAGTTATGAGCATTTAATGTATGACATGATTTTATGCGCTGAAACAAAGAAACTCACAAAAAACGAAGAATAACACACTTGGTAAAGGAAAAACAGGTAAAAGGCAGTCTATGAAATGAATAAAAGATAAATTATTACAAAGCAAATTAAGTGTGAAGTTGTAATGAAGGTAAATCTAGCTGGTATGCAGAAACGTCTGAGTGTGTAATCATAAATTTATAAACATATGGTTTTGAACAAACTGCGCATGTGTATTTTAGAACCAAATAAGTCGAGAAAAATCATATAAATTGTGTTTAGTGTAATATTGATTTTTTAAAGATAGTACATGCGGGTTAAGTGTTGTTTGCGTGAAATACTTTGCAAAAACAAAACAAAAGTTGAAATCGAAGACAGTCGAAAACAGTCGTCACGTTATTACAACGAGAATCTGTCATCGTGCATCATATACGCTGGGTTAAAAAGTTTGACTAAGCAAGTAAACAGGTGAGGTGATTGTGAATGGAGAAAACAAATATGGCAATCCATACTTTTCAGACAAAGGTCTTTCTAACGATATGGAATTTGTAGCGTATGATCAAGAAATTTGCAAGAAACGTTCCGGATTGACAAACGCAAATGTATTATTTATACAGATTTAAAGAGTACGTATATGAGAGATTCATCCAAGGTAATCCATTAATATAACCCTCAACTAACTATAGGAGACCCTGACTTTCAGAAATTGGAGCCAAAATCAAGGTTATTGTCTTGGATTTAGGTTGTTGTTTTGGAATTTCGCACAAAGCTACTCGAGGGCTATCTGTGCTAGCCGTCCCTAATTTTGCAGTGTAAGACTAGAGGGAAGGCAGCTAGTCATCACCACCCACCGCCAACTCTCGGGCTACTCTTTTACCAACGAATAGTGGGATTGACCGTCACATTATACACCCCCACGGCTGGAAGTGCGAGCATGTTTTAACGCGACGCGGGCGCGAACCTATACACCCCCACGGCTGGGAGGGCGAGCATGTTTTAACGCGACGCGGGCGCGAACCCGCGACCCTCGGATTACGAGTCGCACGCCTTACGCGCTTGGCCAAGCCAGGCCTTGGATTTAGGAAATTAGTCTATTAAGAGAATATATTTTATGTAATACGGTGAAATTCAAAACATTCTGTCTCCATAACCCTACTTTCATAGTTATTTACATTTAAATTTTTTTTAAACACCTTTATTCCACCCATATTCGTCACAGCCCTCGTGACGTCCTCAAGGTAAGAGTACTTCTGGTAAATCATTTCAACCCGTGTTGTAAGCTTAAACATATAGCCCCTTGTTACGTCCTTACGTTCTTTACTAAAATAATTTTACCCTTTGTTACGCATTTAAGTATTGAGACTTTCGTGATATTTTTAGGGTAGAGTGCTTTTCTGAAATGATTTTGTCACGTGTTCCGTGCTTAACGTATTTTCCATATCAGAGTCTTCTGTTTGTAACATTTAAAAGCTGTAACATATTTATAATGAAAATTTTACTTCAGTATGAACAGTCTATATACAAAGTTTTATATTATGACGTCCGTTAACGACTACCAGTATGTGTGGGATGTATAGGTAAATTAGATTTTTATTTATTTTTGTGCGTGTAAGGTTTCATAAGAAAGTGTGAGAAATATCCCGAGATTAATTATAAATATTGCTTCAAACCTAAACGAGTGCCCTACGAAGTTAACCTGAAAAGTTGACCACTCCAGCAACTACTAGACAAACAACTACTTTATTTCTAATCCTTGAATTATCTAAGTAACTCATACTCCACAGACGTTTTAAACATAGATTTGTTAATATATTTATGACAGGAAATAATTGTGGGTTACTTAGTTTGGTGGTTACATTCAGGATCCTTGATAGAACATGAGTTACACATACAGAGATTAACCCCACTAATTACAGGTATATAATTAGACATTATGTGATTTCAACTAGTTTTTTTGTGTGTATAAAATACGTGATTTTACTCAGGTTTTATGTAGAAAATATGTAATTTTCTCTAATTTTTTGTGTAAGAAAATAACAGATTTTATGCAGTTTTTATGCAGAAAATTGGTGAATACATCCAGTTTTTGAGTAGAAAATTAGTGAAAACACCCAGTTTTTGTGTATATAAGTTATTTTACCTAGTTTTTTGTGTAAAAAATACGTGATTTTTATCCAGTTTTCTGTAGAAAATAAATGAATTCACCTAGTTTTTTGTGTAGAAAATAAGGGATTTGACCCAGTTTTTTGTGTAACTTTGGGCTTAACACCAAACAAACACACGGTGTATCGGTGTAAGTTTCTTACGATGAGTATTATAACAGGCAAAAACATAAAACTTCTCAAAATGATGAAATAGTTAAACTTCAGTGATGAACAACATAAAAGTTGATTGTTAATATGAAGGTTCTCACACTCAAATCACAGGCCAAAATTTATTGGTGCAGCTGTTACTGAGCATCTTGAAGATGTGCGAAAAAAAATTATCAATAGATGAAGGGGTGTTTAAAGGCTGCACCCATTATTTTTAATCAGTTGGAAAAGTTGACACATATGACTGGAAACAACTTGCTACCAATTATACGTGGAGTTAGACATACAGTGTAAAAGCGGAACTCACTAATATTCTTATATTACACCATTTACATTATGTGATGATAGTGTTATTCAAACCTCCTCAGTACAGTAAGTTTTTAATGAACTAGAGTTGTGAATAACAATAGAATATATATTAGGAAGTTTGATTCTCATCAAACACGTTTTTATTTTCCATTTAACAGAATTACCATCTGCGTTGTCTATTTGATCTATTATAAGCTAACAGTGATATTATAAACTCGGAGATGTATTATTCAGTAATTCAGTGTTTCTAATAATGTATTATCGCAATAGCGGCTGTTTCAAAATACGTTATAAATAAGCATATATTAACATATATATAATTCGCTTGTTTGCCCAGTATGGCCAGGTGATTAGGGTGCTTGACTTGCAATCTGAGGGTCACGAAATGACCCTCTATATTATCAAACCAAATAGTTAGATAGATACAGAGTTAATCTGCTTGAAATAATGAAAAACAGAGAAGACACAATGACATATTCAGGAACTAAATTATCTATAGAAACATCACTCCATATACTCCTGATAAAGTATTGTTGTAACTGCTTCTATTGGCTACTCAAATAGGGTCTAGTATGGCCAGGTGGTTAAGACGTTCGACTCGTAATCTGAGGGTTGTGGGTTCGTATCTCCGTCATATCAAACAAGTTCGCCCTTTCAGCCGTCGCGCATTGTTACGTGACTGTCAATCCAGCTATTCGTTGGTGAAAGAGTGGCCCAAAAGTTGGCGGTGGGTGGTGATGACTAGCTGCCTTCTCTGTAGTCTTACACTGCTATATTAGGAACGGTTAGCGCAGATAGCCTTGGTGTAGATTTGCCCGAAATTAAAAAAAAAAACACAAACAAATAAACTTGCTTTTATACCAGTTTCATACGACCGGTGGCTTCCACGTATTTCATGACATGAGTAAATTTATATTTTGGCCTGTTATAATACAGTGTAAAGAATTTACTTAAAATAAAATGGGTGAAATTATATGTATTCTACGCATAATACAGGAGATCTCAAGAGTAATTAGTTGGTAATTTGCAGTAGCTACAATAGTTTGGTTAAATTCGTTGTTTGATTTCTACGTGTGTTTGAAGTTAAGCACAAAACTAAACAATGAGCTATTTGTGCTGTGCTCACAACGAGCATAAAAACTCGATTTCTAGCATCATAACTCCGCAGACATGTAGTTGTGTCACTGGAAAGAGTGCGAATTCTATATTATTACAGATCATATAACAAAACAACATCACGGTTTAAAAGCAATTTGGTCTTTAGTGGGTTTAAAACCCAGTGGGGTCCTGATTCCCTTCGACAATTCTAGGCTTAACAAAGACATCCAGTTAACCCATCGTCTTACTTACTATTTGTTTCTTAAAGTTTTGCTTCACTTATACATTTTTTTTTTGAATAATAGGCAACTTGTAATAGGCAACTTGTAATGTATAATGCAAAATATTATATTTTAAAGACAGTGAGTTAAATGACAGTTTGTATATATATGAATTGGTTAGGAAAGACTATTCGAACATATTCGACGAGAAAGTCAAGCAATTGGTTAACGAATAAAAAACGAATCCTACCGACAGTTTAGTTAAATGTTCATTTAAGTGTTTTAAACAACAAGTATATTTATATTTTGTTCTAACTACAACTTATTTCAATTATTAAGGTATGTCTATTTCCATGATTTAGGATTTTTATTATTTTCCATGCTGTTCAAGTATTCACTTTTAAAACGTTTTGTTGTCTGTGGAGTACTTACAGAATATGGTACTTAAGTCTTAGCTTCCGCCGTGTGGTCCCCCAGTGGCTTAGCCGTATGTCTTAGGACATTTAACGCTAAAAGCTTGGTTTCGATATTCGTGTTAGGCAGAGCACAGATAGCACATCGTGTAGCTTTGCGCTTAACTCCAAACAAACGGTCTTCAATGCATAATTTAAAACAAAGATGCAAACTGCAAAAAAAAACAAACAGAAAATGTAACAAGCCTTGAAATACGTGTGTAAAATGTGCGGACATCATGCAGATACCACTTACATAATTACCCTTGAAATACGTGTGTAAAATGTGCGGACATCATGCAGATACCACTTACATAATTACCCTTGAAATACGTGTGTAAAATGTGCGGACATCATGCAGATACCACTGACATAATTAACCTTGAAATACGTGTGTAAAATGTGCGGACATCATGCAGATACCACTTACATAATTACCCTTGAAATACGTGTGTAAAATGTGCGGACATCATGCAGATACCACTTACATAATTACCCTTGAAATACGTGTGTAAAATGTGCGGACATCATGCAGATACCACTTACATAATTACCCTTGAAATACGTGTGTAAAATGTGCGAACATTATGCAAACAGATACTACTTACATATGTAGTCATGAAATACGTGAATAAAATGTACGACCTATTGAGTATAGATAGTACAGAAATACAAAACTACGAAATAATTTTGCAACATGTGCGGACTGTGATTGAAATGTGGTCTAGTCAGTTGAACCCTATGTAGCAATGACCACGTAGTCATGTACGGAATAATTTTGAAATATGAGTCCCAAACAAAAAACACCGCACGTGAAGGACAATCAAATAAATGTAAGATACCGACAAGAGCGTGCTAATGGTAAAATACACACACGTATACAAATATGTGCAGGAATATTGTTTGGTTAAAGACAGAGCTACAGAGTTGACTCTGTCCACCACGAGGATTGAAATCCGAATCTGGCGTCGTATAAGACTGAAGACTTGGTGTTGAGTCACCATAGAGAACGCACGTATATGTAGATCGCAAAAGTAGTATTTTTGTTTAATTGTATGAAATATTTTGTTTTTAATGCACAACCATATTGATCTCTCCTCGTTTTGCTCCCGGTCGTACCAAACATGCTCGTCCTTTCAGCCGTGGGAGCGTTATAATGTGACGGTCAATCCCATTATTCGTTGATAAAAGAGCAGCCCAAGAGTTGGCGGTGGGTGGTAATAACTAGTTGCCCTCCCTCTAGTCTTACGCTGTTATATTAGGGACGGCTAGCGCAGATAGTCCTCAAGTAGCTTTGCGCGAAATTTAAAACAAACAAACAATAGTTTTCCTTTTTTTTCTTTTCGCTTACAAAGAGTGCAGTGCAGATGTGGAGTATGACTTGTTCATCTTGTTCGTTTCTTGTCTTTGATCTCAAGTCCTATCGTTCAAATGTTAGTTACGTTTTCGTAGATGCTAGGATGATACACGTTAGAAAAGTGGTTGTTTTCAACTGTTGTCGTCAGCTACCAACACGTCTAAATGTAATACATGGAGGTGAAATACTCGACTTAGAAAGATAAAAAAAGGAGAGAAATAAAAAGTCCAGATTTATATGCAGATTGAAAAAAGAAAGATAGAACTGAAGATATTCTTTTCTAGATACGAACTAGATAAGAGGAGATTGGTTTTAAACTGACATTTAGTCAGTGAGTGAAATTAGACATAAGAACACGTTGACAAATAGATAACGAAGAAAACATCAAACATTTTGTACCAATTGTATGGTAGAGTTCCTTCGTACGTGTTTGTCTCAAAAAATTATCAGAGTATATTGATTTTCATACGTCATTTGTACGTACAGGTAAAACTTGGTATTTCCTAAACCGAAACAGGAAGACGTAACGTCGCGTGCTTTTAGGCTGACGAGCGGCTGTAATTATGTTTGTGAAGCATTGGAGCGTGCCTACACCAGGACACACAGTAAAGTCTGTAAATTGATTACTGACCACAACGTTGATAAATATTACCAAATATATATATTTAGAGGCCTGTACTTACGTGAAATGTGTTGTAATCAATTATATCGCTTTACTTTATTAAGTAGTATGAATACCACTAGAGGGGGTTTGAATCTACACACGCAAGACGACCCGTTTCTAAGCGATGACTGTAATTTTTTCTTGTTTGTTTGTTTTAGAATTTTCGTGCAGGTTACCTGTGCCTAGTTGTTTTTAATTTAGAGCTGATGTGATAAGATTAGAGGGAGAACAGTTAGTCCATATTATCCATCACTACCGTACCCTGGGCTGCTATTGTCTGATTGAATAGTGAGCATCCACAAAGCGCACCTGCGATCCCAAAGTGTGAAGCGCGTTTTGGTTTATAATAAGGAGACGTAAATATGGACTAATTGGACTTACAGTCCAAACAAGCTAACAAATAAGCCACACCCACGTTTAATATTTTCCGATTTTGATAATTTCAATAAAATAAATGATGAAGTGATGTAAAAATAAAACAAAAACTACGGTTATTTCTGTGAGAATTATGACCATGCAATGTGCCCCTAATTAAACATTTGCTAAAGAAATTAATGAAGTGAACATGTAACAGCGAGATAACGGTTAGTTTTGAGAAATAAAACCGATTAGTGATAATAAAATAAAAGTCCATTGTCTCAACTTCAGCGAAATGGTTTACTGATAAAAAAAAACTAAGTTACCTGAAGTGAGATCGTTTGGTAATAAGAGAAAATATTTTGTAAAGCAAAGGTACTTAGGGTTAGATACATTAGAACTCGTATAAAGCGACGTTGTTTAGTTTTTATTAATTAAAGTTAGTTCTATTTCGTTTGAATAAAAGAGACGTAGTTTTATATTGCTTCTAAACTTAAGCGTTCTCAGCCATTACTGCAGATTTGACGTATACAAGACAAGAATACGAGATTTCGGTAAACACAAATAATTTTGATTTAATTTTCAATTAAATAAGGGTTTTTACTCTAAACAAATAAATTTTACTGACTTACCACTCTAAGGTTTTTGCTTTACAAAACTGACAAATTTGATATAGTTTTCTTCAAAATTCTATCTTTACTTTGTAACACAAACTTCACATAATGAGTAAGCACTACATGTCGGGTACCAGTTTTAATTTCACAGCACTTTCTTTATTTAACAATTAAAGAATGATTTTTATTTCTCACGAGAATAACTTTGTCTGGTACCACACAAGAGTTTAGTTTTCTTTTTTAACACATACCGCTTATAGCGCTGTCTTTAGTTTGTAACACATAACGGTTTTCCTTCACAAAACTAACTTTACTTAAGTACCACACAACGATTTTAATTTTACATTTACTTTGTAACACACAACGATTGTTACTTCACAATTAAACTTAGGGTTTACACTCATGTTTTATTATACTCAAATATCTTTCACTGGTGTCGTCAACAGATTTACTTACAACTTTAATTTTTGTTTAATTATAGTTTTTACTTTACATAACTGGCTATAATTTTTATATTCATTATGTATTGGTTGAAATCATTAAAATCTATCTTTCAAAAGAGCCTTAAAAGAAAGTACAGAAGTAATATTGAAGCTTCTGCTATAATTTCAAGTTTTATATTTTAAACAAAAAAATGAACATACTACTTTGGCAGAGGTAAAGATATAAGGTATTATTAATCAAGTAAAAATTAGTTGAACAGAACAAACTATTTTAACAGATGTGCTGAAACAGTAAACTTACTGTATCTACACTTATCCGTCTACCTTTTTAATAGCAGCCAGTGTACTTCAAAGTGAAAGAAACAGTTCCGCCCTCTAGTAACTATGTATAGATTTTGTTTATATACAAACAATCTGGATTTACGACTTTCTGTTGGATTTTTGCTTTTTATTCTAACTTCTGAAGAGCTTAAAATTCCAGAGAAACTTATGTAACAGTCTATACTTAGTAACAAAGTCATGGAAACTTTATTATTACAGCTACAATTTTATTTAATATTTAGACAATGGGATAAAACGTCACTATACCTTTTTTCAGTACGAGTTTCACGTGACTGAAACTACATAACACTTGGATTATACTTTGTCTATTTCAACTATACTTTATGTTTTGTAGGTTTCTATCTATTCTTCGAAAGTATTTGGTGCTTTGCCCTTACGCGTTTCTTATCAATATAGTCCTAAAAGATATCTCACTCTTACGTCGTTAAATCTGTTACCGAAAATTCTTTTATTATAAAACCATTCAGCAGTTTATGTACATTATTATACTTCAAGTGCAGATGTATATGTACTGTTGAAGTTAGTGAATAATAAAGCCTCGTTAATGTCAGAAGGGCGACAACACATTTCTAAAATACTGCCACTCATTCGTGACACTTCGCTAATAACTGGTCCAACAATCAAGTTTACTCTAATTCAAAAGCCACTTGTACATCTTTTTATTTGAAGCCCTTACTGAGTCTCTGTTTACGTGTTAAAATTCAAACAATATGCACGTTTAGAGTTTGGAATATTATTGTATAGAGAGAAATTAAGGGCAAATTCCATTCCCAGCGGGAATCCAACCTATGTCTACCTCCGATTTTAAGTGCCAATTCCAGATTCCTGTGAACAAATAATCTGAACTCTTTGTTTTCATTTCTATAAAACTCAGGAATATACACGTGTCATTCCGTTGAGAACGAGAAACGAAAGTAAACATGGCTATAAATTCATCAAAAGACTTATTTTTCGGAGAAGGTGGTTCTGTTGAATTTATTGAAATCTTAGACAAAACAAAATATAGATTCACTATGGATTACCATCCTTAAAAATAACTTTTTTTTTCTCTTTACACGTGGTATTTTCCATGTATACGTGTAATTCATCATGGTTTTTTTTTTGTCATATCTTTAGGCTAACGGATTTGACTTGAAAGAAAACTTGGAAGCGTGGAGAAGTTTGCCATACGCAGCTCCTGTGTATTACCCCTATGATACGGCAGGATTAGCCGGTTATCCTTTTGCCAATGGGTATGTTTCATTTTTGTCAGATTTTGTTGGAGATCTAAATAGACTTTTAAATTATGAATAATTTTTGCAACACGTACAATTGTAGTGCAGATTTACCATTGTTATTATCATGTGAATTGGTACGCTTTTTTCTACATGAAGGCTTGGCATGGCCATGTGGTAAGGCGCTCGACTCGTAATCTGAAAGTTGCGGATTCGAATCCCCGTCACACCAAGCATGCGCGCGCTTTCAGCTGTGTGGGCGTTATAATGTGACAGTAAATCCTACTGTTCGTTGGTAAAAGAGTAGCCCAAGAGTTGGCGGTGGGTGGTGGTAACTAGCTGTCTTCTCTCTAGCCTTATACTGCTAAATTAGGGACGGCTAGCTCAGATAGCCCTCGAGTACCTTTGCGTGAAACTCAAAAACAAACAAACAATATTTTACATGACAAAGTAAGGCGAGAAATGTTAATTTAACTTCTAGATTTTTTTTGTACTACACTTTATCGAACTTAGTTGTACTTGCTGAAAGAGGTACACGTTTCAGTATTTGGCGTGAGACAGCAGTAACATGCAACTACATTTATTTACTTCCAAACAAAGTATTTTGCTTATTAACTCTTTAAATTGAATACAGATGTCCCCCGTTAGTACAGTGGTAAGCTTAAGGATTTATAGCGTTAAAATCAGGGTTCGATTTCCCTCGGCGGATTCAGCAGATAACCCGATGTGGCTTTGCTGTAAGAAAACACACACACGGATACAGACAAGACAGTTCACGTTGTAAGCACAAAATAAAGGTTAGTAAACAGAAAGTATGATCATCATTGCAACATGTAGTGTTGCTCTGTTATATTATTTCTACATTGTTTGTTTGTTTATGTGTAAGGGAAAGAGAAAAAAATAATGACCATATTGAGCTTACTTAAAACGAGAATATCTCTCGTTGATTACGTCATTCAACAAGTTTTTCATGTTTATATTTTCTGACTGAAGTTGTAATTTGAGTATCAATAAGGATATATATATGTATTGTAGACAGCGATCGTGCATTACTTCACTAAATTTTAAACCGAAATAATACGAACGTAACTCGTGTGACTTGAAACCACAATAATACTGCACCTATAATAAAAATATAGTGAAATTTTCTAGACAAGGTATGACTGGTTTGTTTGCAGGGCTGCATATGAACAAGTCGAAGGTTCGAGCCGCGATAAATTTACAACGTTCCCCACTTTCAACTGTGTATTTTTTATTTTTAAATATAAAAAACGGTGACAACCAATCAAGCTATTCGTTTAAGAGCACCTGCACAGTGCTGCTAAATGACTAGTCCTCTAGTCAGACTTATAATGTCGTTCAGTCAGGTTTAAAGTTTCAATACCAACACTGGTGTTTTACTTAACTTACATTACAAGATGACAAACGTTGGTACTGTATGAACTACAATCTTCTGTAACTAGATCAGTATTACTGTAAACTCTTTACGACTTAATCAGCGTTTCCTCGTCTTTGTTCTTATTTATTTTGTACATATAACGTCTCTAACATTATTAAACTCAGTATTCATTTGTTTATTGTTAAGTACAAAGCTACATAGTGAAAGGAAGGGGTGTGAGTGTGTATGGCTGAACTGGAACTCGCTATATAAGAACTGGTTGAAAGGCACATGTCACATGATCAGTATACCATACTAGCCGAAGTATTCCATATATCTGTTTAATAAGTGGTAAAATGAGAGCACGCATATTACTGTTTGGGAATCTATCGTCCTTCTTGACCTTCTGACCAAGTGCATGGAATTCCAATCACACTTAATTTTTGCTAGAAATACCGAAGTTCATCGTATGTCCAGTGCCTCAATCTACCGGACGCTGTTCCTTTTCTAAATTTTTATAAACTGTTTTCTTAGATTTTCTTATAAGTAGATACATTGTTTGAACATAAAAAAAGTGGATTTCACTTGTCATGGTTCTATTGATACCAACACATTTCACACGGCCAGTAAAATGCACTGCATAATGAGTTACATAAACTATTGAGCTACCGCGTTTCACTCACAATCTGAATAACCAGATCCGTGTTAACCATGGACTAACACTTAAGGAAATCGACTGTAACTTGGTATGACTATGTAAATATATGTTGTAAAAGACACTCACGAACAGTCGATAAACTTTTTAATTAGTTAATCACGTTTTCACAAGAACTCAAATAACGTTTCTTGAAGTCTTTGTACAGTGTTTATGAAATATAGTATTGATGTAGTGCTCAGAGCATATAATGGTTACGTAGTGCTCAGGGTATAATGTTTGTTTGTTTTTCGAATTTCTCGCAAAGCTACACGAGGGCTTTCTGAGCTAGCAGTCCCTAATTTTGTAGCATAAGACTAGAGGAAAGGCAGCTAGTCATCATCACTCACCGCCAACTCTTGGGCTACTCTTTTATCAACGGCTGAAAGGGCGAGCATGTTTGATGTGACGGGGATTCGAACCCCACGACCCTCGGATTACGAGTCTAGTGCCCTAACTACCTGGCCATGCCGGGCCTCTCAGGGTATATAGAAGCTATATAATGCATAAGACGTATAAAAGTTGTGTAATATCAAGGAAATATGATATTTGTACAGTGTTCACAACATATAGTATTTATAGAATAGTTAAGACATATAGTATTTGTATAGTGCTCAGGACATAATATAGTTATAAAACGCTTAGGAATAAAGTTTTTATATAGTGCTTAAGACATAATATTTGTAGAGTCCTCAAGACATACAATATTTATATAGTGTTCAGGACATATTATATTTATATAATGCTCAAGACTTGTTATATTTATATAGTGCTTAGGAGATACAGTATCTATGTATGTTAAAAATGTATAGTTTGTGGATAGTGCTTAAAATTTATAGTGTTTATATAGTCTCCTGATTATGTTGTGTTTATATAGTGCTTAAAATATATTGTGTTTATATAGTGCTTAAAATATGTTGTGTTTATATAGTGCTTAAAATATGTTGTGTTTATATAGTCTACATGTTATATTGTGTTTATAAATGGATCAGGAATATATAGTGTTTACATAGTCTCCAGATTATGTTGTGTTTATTTTGTGACCAGGTATATATAGTTTCAAGATTTCCATCCTTGTTCTGTATGCTCCAATCTTATTTTACACAATATATACAAAATTATAATTTAGGTAAATGGATGACTGTTCGTCGGGATGAAATTGGCTGAGCCACGTTTTGCTCACATTTAACCCTAGGTAGTCCTTATCCAGAGTACAGTCATTCGATCGGTTAAGCACTCATGTCCCTGAAGGTGCAGGTATTGAAAATGTTGTTCAGAAGAAAGTTCTGTGAAGAAAAATTTCTAATGCGAATTCGATAGTCCCTAGTTTTAGATTGTGACTTAAAATGTCATAGCTTTTCATATTTAGTCGATTTTTGGCATATTCTACAAGAACAATAATATAACGTTGAAAACAGATGTCTGTCTGTCCATTGAGTACGAATATAAAGCAGAAACAGATAAGATGAAATACGCAAAAAACAAACATCTATATATGAAGATGATAGGCCTAGTAGGAGCACCTATTTACTTGTAATGCTGTATATCAAAACGATTTTTTAAAATCAGTTCATGTCGTTTTATGAAAATAAAAAAAAATTACATTTTTATATTTTAAAGAAACTACGCGTACGATAAGCACGTTTGAACATGTTTTGTTTTTATTTAAGTTTCTAGTAGGTTTAATGTGTAATTTTCTAAAATGTTTTTGGTAACTTCAATGTTTTTGTTTTTTTAGTTCTGGGAATTCTGTTAACAAATATAAAAACATGGTTGACTGTTTCAAAGTTTTGAAGGAGGAGTGTTATAAAAATGTTCTGCTGTTAACTGGGATAAAGAAAATAACCGATTAATATCATTGAAGATGAAGTAAATACATAGATATAGATTACATTTGGCCAAGGCCCGGCCAGATGGTTAAGGCACTCGACTCGTAATCCGAGGGTTGCGGGTTCGAATCCCCGTCGCACCAAACATGCTCGCCCTTTCAGCCGTGGAGGCGTTATAATGTGACGATCAATCCCACTATTCGTTGGTAAAAGAGTAGCCCAAGAGTTGGCGATGGGTGGTGATGACTATCTCCGTTCCCTTTAGTCTTACACTTCTAAATTAGGGACGACTAGCGCAGATAGCTCTCATGTAGCTTTGCGCGAAATTCAAACCAAATCAGTTGGCCAAATATTACATTTTGTATGGTTAGATACGTGAAATAATATGCCATCTTTGTCGAGTTTTAACGCGTTCTATTAGTTTTAGTACAAATTAGAAGCAAATCTGACGTTCAAACTGTGGTTGCAAAGCAACGTGTGTCTCTTTTGGTGACGTTTCTATAGACAAGTTACACACGTGCTTAGTTTAAATTTTAAAAGACACTAGAAAGGCTGATGCATTTTCTTGTGTAACTTGGAAAAATAGCTATTCGAAACGTATCCCGTTTTATATAACAAACTAGCCCTACCATCAATGTTTTCGATATCAGTATAGCCTTATTTTGTTGTAAATGATTGAATAAAAAGCCGCAGTTGTGCTGTCTACTCTCTGTCCACCTTTGGGAATTAAACTTAGTGGTGACTCATCGGAGAACATCCAACATACTTTCAGTTTGAAGAGTAGTGGATATAATTAATGGATTTAATGACCTCATATTTAGTTATGTGTAGCAACAACGTATTTTGAGTGGTTTAGTTTGCTTTAAATTTTGCGCAAAGATAGACGAAAGCTATCTGTACTAACCGGCCCTACTTTAGCAGTGAAAGACTAGAGGGAAGTCGCCTAGTCATCATCACCCACTGCCAACTCATGAATTGATCGCCACATTATAATGCCCCTAAGGCTGAAAGGGCGAGCATGTTTGGTGGGATAGGGGATTCGAGCTCGCAACTCTCAGATTACGAGTCGAACGCCTTAACCACCAAGCCATGGCACATCCTGTTTGAGTAGCTAATAGAAGCAGTTACAACAATAATTTATCAGGAGTATATGGAGTGACGTTTATATAAATAATTCAGTCACTTTGTTTTCTCTCTCTCTTCCTTGCAAGTAGATTATCTTTCTCTCTATCCAACTACTTGGTTTGATAATCTAGAGGATCATTTAGTTATGTTTGAGATTAATGAAAATGAATCTCAGAGTTTAATTTTAATATCTCGTTCAATTTTCTTCTGAAGTTTTAGAGGTGAATCTTTCAAGTGTAAGTTGGTCATCAATACCAGCAGACATTGTTGTTGATGGCAACCATAGTCGTTATATGCGTCGTCGATTTTGAAGAAAACTTGAATTTATAACTAATTTTTAAATTGTAATTAATAGCTGGTTAAACTCTACGAAGTGAAGATTTATTGTTAAAATCTGACCCAATGACGCACACAAAGATTTGTTGCTAAAATCTGACCCAATGACACACACAAAGAATCGTTGTTAAAATCTGACCCAATGACACACACAAATATTTATTGTTAAAATCTGACCCAATGACACACACAAAGATTTATTGTTAAAATCTGACCCAATGACACACACAAAGATTTGTTGCAATTTTGAAATGACTTTTTAACCTTCTCTTCATTTAACTGAGAAAATGTATCCACTTGACGATAATATATTCGCATGGTGCGCATGACAGGTGACGTGAAACAAGTTACAGTGCACATGTATAGAGCTGGTTGAAGGGTTACTTTTCTTCATCTCTATAAACAATAACTATGAAAAAAAATCTGTACTGATATAAAGTGAGTGGCTATAAAACACGAGGGGGAACAAGTGGATTGCGTTAGAAAATACATAACAAGACTTATTAAAATGTTTGCATCAATTTCTTAAAGTAATATTATGTTCAGTGTCATTTATTTTGGGTTTAAAGTTGAAGCGTTGGCTTTGAAGTTCTCGCGATGATCACGTGGTCACTTTAAAGAGTCACGCTACGCTCACCTGCAAAGAAAGCCATATGTAACCCAATGCATTTCTCGGAGAATGTTTTACAAGTGTAGATGCTACGTTGGTAACAGAAAACGATAACAAAATGACAACAGATGAATTATAGTTAGCACCTTTCTAACGTTTAGTCTTTTATGATTTATAAGATAGTGCTTCTACTTGCTGCTACCTGGTGGGTTCTTATGAATACACTATTTATCTGACGCTGAAGAGTTCTACTCTTTTCTTAGAAATACTGACTGCACCTTAAAGTGTCCCCTGGTGACACAGCGGTAAGTCTACGAACTTACAACGTTAAAACCCAGGGTTTGATTTATCGCGGTAGACATAGCAGATAACATATTCTAGTTTTCCCCTAAAACAAACAAGTACGTATAACTCCCTGTGTTATAACTCGTTATAACACGGTCCAATACTAAAGATATGCTAACCTAGCTTGTGAGAAACTACATACTTATATTCTAGGGCGTCTTGTTATATTAACAGATAAACCAAACACATATTCTGTAAATATTTCATTCGAAAATACAAGTTGAAAAATAAGTCATTCCGCATATTTAGTAAGCCAATGCTGTTGTCTTTACATAACTTCTGCGTTTTCTAGGTTTTTGGTAACAGTTGATTAGCACAAAGAATTTCCTGGATTAAATCAGCACTTGTGGCTCTCTTTTGGTCATTAATAAGATATTTTACTTTTTAACAATAGAGAAAACTATTGACTTTAACAAATATACATCTTCCATCTAATTTGTCTTACCCTTTAGACACGTGATATATATATATTATCTGATTTGTCTTACCTGTTAGACACGTGATATATATATCTTTCATCCGATTTGTCTTACCCTTCGGAAAAGTTAATTATTGATCACTAGAAGAGAACAACAATAGATTTATTGTCACACCAGTGTCTTTATTGACAAAATATCTCTTTAAATATAGAATTTTTGAAATAATACAAAGGATAGACATTGGATAAAAATACATTAACTCTGTAACTTGTATACATATTATTTTTGTTTTAGTTTAATTAAGTCTAAACTTTATCCTAGTTAATACTATTCACAAATAAATCTATAATGTTATTCTACGACCAAACGTTAAGCCTTTTTAAAAACTTTTATAAGTTTTCACTATGTTATTGTACAAAATGTCTACTACGATGCTCTCACATCCAACTTTTGTATACATCTGTTCAAAAGAAACGCGTGCACATTTCCAGGACTGAAATAACTGAACGTTATTATAATAGATAACATTATGAAAACGTCAGGAAATAAATTGATAGTCGAATTCTTGGATATAAAAAAACGAAAATTTCCAACAGAATATAAAAGGCTATTAAAGTTTGCATGTAGTGTCGTTGTCCAAAGTCGGTTTCTTCTAGATTATGGGCCCGGCATGACCAGGTGGGTTAAGGCGTTCGACTCATAATCTGAGTGTCGCAGGTTCGAATCCCCGTCACACCAAACATGCTTGCCCTTTCAATCGTGGGATGTTATAATTTTACGGTCAATCCCACTATTCGTTGGTAAAAGAGTAGCCCAAAAGTTGGCGGTGGGTGGTGATGACTAGCTGCCTTCCCTCTAGTCTTACACTGCTAAATTAGGGACAGCTAGCGCAGATAGCTCTCGTGTAGCTTTGCGCGAAATTCAAAAACAAAAACATATTTTAGATTATGTTATACACGTATTCAAAAAGCCAAATAATGAATATCAAAGGTACTTTTGTAAGAAATACATTCCACGTTTATGGTGTAGCGGTGTGTAGGCGTAATGGTGTTTTCATTCAACTTCAGTTGTTCGTTAAGGCACAATTAATCCTAACGAGTTAATTTAAACGAAAGTCCCATAACAGTATTAATATTTCAATAGAAAAGTCAGATTCGTTCCTATTCTCAACCCCAAATGTTGGCTTTCCATTCTTCCACTAATTGTTTTATCCGGTGTTTGTTATGAACGATGAAGACGTGCTTGTGTTATTTTACGTAAGTGCTACACCTGATTTCCATTTAGACGTACTTGTAGGTAATGATAAATGGCTTTTACGTGGAGCCGAGCGTTTACCAAAATACATAATTCACACTTTCACTGAACTGTAAAATTAGTAGGCTTAGCGTGTCGAAATGAATATCAGTGATTTTATTCTCCAGAGTGAAAGAAAGGAATTACTTCAACGCCCAGCGCTTCTAAGTAGACTGAAGCACAATTCAGGAGGAAGATAGGGCTGTTCTCAACTGGAGGATATATTAGCTTTCAGGCCTGATGGAGCGTGGTTTCAACCGCAAGTGGGCGATATTTCTAAATCAATTTCAAGGAGCACCGACGCTTGCTGATAGAGTAGATTTCCGGTGCGTAGCTGTTAGCTCATCATTCATTGGTCCTCACTTGCAAGAAAAAAAAAAATGTATATCTTCACCGTAGCCCTTAACTGAGTATTAGAAAGCAAACTTGAGCAGCGAAGCATAACTACCTGATTTATGTGCAAGAAAAACTGAATGTAGCAAAGGAATGCTACAGACGTCTGCTGGTTAAAACAAGGATAAGTTAATCAATGCATACGCGTTGTTTGGTGAAACGTGTTTTTTTTTTTTTTAAGTTGATGGATAAAACCTTATGCCTGCTCTGACTCCACATGAATATTTATTTCTTGTTTACTATCATTTTTGTTTGATTGTTTATAAGCGCAAAGCTACACAATAGGCTATCTGTGTTCTTTCCACCTTGGAATCGAAACCCGATTTTTAGTGTTATAAGCCTTCAGACTTTCCTCTGAGTTACCGGGAATGGGGGAAATATGAGTTTTTGGCATAATTTTTTTTCTTTTCATTGCTTAAGCTTAATTTTGGCAGAATCCTACTCTGCTGTTTAGATTTTAGGCCTTTCTGTAACGGATTGATGAGCTAGGATTGTAATCTGCGCAGGTAATGGATAAAAATTCATATAAGTTATAAATTAAATTCATTCAGGCAATTGGTGAAAATCCTAGTCGGTACAGATAACAGGTTAGAATCCAATCCGTGCTGATAATGCATTAAAAATCCAATCTGTGCTTATAGTAAGTTAAAATCGTTGTATGTATAGATAAGGGGCTAGAATCTATTTCGTGCTCATGTTGGATAGAATTGCAATCCGTGCAGATATTGAGTGAGAATCCTAGTTCGCACAGGTAATAGGCTATAATCCAATTCGTGTAAATAAGATAAAAGCTCAATCCGTGTTGATGATAGGCTAGAGTTTTCAGTCTTTACGTTTAACGAATGAGAATCCTAATTTGCACAGATAATAGGTTAGAATCCCAATCAGTGCAAATAACTGAATTAGACTCGCAATACATTCAAGCAAAATTCTCCGAAATGTATAACTAATCCATTAAACACGTTTATGACAGTTATTAAATTTGATTTCAAGTTAACTACTTTATATTTGTCCTATAAAGTTCTAGAATCTCTAAGAAAAACATATCTAACGTAATAATTATTCATAAGGGCCATCGACCAATCAACCTTTAAATACATTTTTCTCAACTATTTTTGCTTCTTGGTTGATTAACTTATGAATCACTTTAAAATTTGAAAACAAACAAAAAAACCATCATTAATCTCACTAATTACTAATGGGACCGCTGTATGTTACGCATAGAAAATTAAACATTCTCACCCACATTTTTATTGTTTCTTCCTGTTGTGTGTTGCAATAAGCAAAATCATTAATTACTCAAAAACTGCAGTATTCAAATCCAAGTAACAGTGAACACTATTAAAACTAGTCCACAGTTTTAAGGTAAAAAAACAATAATAAAAACGGGAGATTGGTTCACATGAAGTTTGAAATCTAGAGTTTCGAAAGGTTGTACCTTAAATTATGTTTCTAACGTTGTTATTTTAGAGTATAAGCTCTCTAACTGAAATTCTGTGTTACCAGGTGACGAAAATATGACGTTATAACATCAGAAACTTTTCTTATTTGTTTGTTTTGAATTTTCGCACAAAGCTACACAAGAGCTATCTGCACCAGCCGCCCCTAATTTAGCAGTGTAAGACTAGAGGGAAGGCAGTTAGTCATCACCACTCACCGCCAATTCTTGGGCTACTCTTATACCAACGAATAGTGGGATTGACCGTCATATTATAACGCCTCTACGGCTGAAAGGGCAAGTATATTTGGTGAGACGGGGATTAGAACCTGCAACACTCAGATTAACAGTCGAGTGCCTTAACCACCCGACCATTCCGGACTAGAAGCTTTTCTAAGACTGTACAAAAAACATATTTTTTTCATTCCAGCACTCAGAAGTTTGCGTTATTTTGAGAACACATTCCATCCCACTACATATCTTCCCCCCCCAGTAGCACAGGGGAATGTCAGCGGAGTCACACCGTGAGTAACCGGATTTCGATACCCGTGGATGGCAGAGCAAAGATAGCTCATTGTGTAGCTTTTTGCTTAATTCTAAACAAATAAAGTATATATATATATTTGTACAACAAACATTGTGTATGTTTGAAATTTATGTGGCATAGAATATAAAGAAGAAACTTTTAGTAGTTCTCCCCTTTTTTAACTCTGTTTAGGCAATCGATACGCTGATTAGCAAATAAAGGTACAACCTGTGGTATTTTAACACTTACTAACACGAAGTCTCATAGAAAAAAAAGGTACCGTTTATAATCTGAACCCTAGAATTATTGGTATGTTCACATGGCCACATTGACTTCTTAAACCAACTTTTTTAAAGCTACTTATGCTACAAGTTGCTTATGGTCCCATGATTTTGATGGTTACAGATTTCATTAAAATAATTCAGTTACACGAATGAATGATTTGGACAAAAAACGACATCAATATTTTAATTACCCTCATTAATTACTGGAGACCTTTATGTGGTTTATGCAGAATCATAATGAATGACACACAGTTCTGTACATAGGAGTTTTGTTTCGTGAGTGCTATTTTACCTACTGTGTGAGCTGTTTTACCCGTTAAATTGGTTATTTTATTGTCTATATATGCATTATGCCGTGTAATTCATTCTGTTATTTTACCCATATAGTCCGAGCTCATTTATTTTATTCAATATTATTTGAAGTGTATTATTCTAACAACATCAAGTGGATTGTGTTCTTTTATAGAAGTTATGAACTATATTATTTTGTCAGAACCGAATAAGTTACAACTAAATTATTTTCTGCCGGGACAGCGACAAGACTTCAGATTTACAACGCTAAAATCAGTGGTTCGATTTCTCTCGGTGACACAACATGTAACCTAATGTGGCTTTCTTATAAGAAAAGAAACACACGCACATGAACTATGTTATTTTACCAATACCAAATAAGTTATAAACTATGTTATTTTACCAATACCAAAAGTAAATTACGAACTGTGTTATTTTACCAATACCAATAGTACGTTATGAACTATGTTATTTTACCTGTATCAAATAATATTATGAACTTCGTTATTTTACTAGTACCAAATAAGTTATGAACTATGTTAATTTAGCAGTGCCAAGTTTGTTATGAACTTCGTTATTTTAGCAATAACAAGTAAATTATAAACTATATCATTTTCAAAAGCTAAATGACGATCTGGACAATTCTACTAATACTAAGCGACTCGTGTTTTTGCTTTCTTTTACCTATATTATATGAGTGGTTTATGGACTTGCGGCTGATATTCTTTAAATTTTGTCCAGCTGATACGACTTCTGAAACATAAAACATACAGTTATGATGAGTCTAATTAAAAGTTTTCTCGGCTTCTAATTACTCTTTAAATTTCATCTGTAGATATGGAATGGACTTGAATGGGGCTAGGAGAAAAAACGCCACTCGAGAGACAACGAGCACTCTCAAGGCCTGGTTAAACGAACACAGAAAGAACCCTTATCCAACCAAGGGTGAGAAGATCATGCTGGCGATCATCACCAAGATGACACTGACACAAGTGTCCACGTGGTTTGCTAATGCCCGGAGACGGTTGAAAAAAGAAAACAAGATGACCTGGTCTCCACGTAATCGTTGTGAAGATGAAGATGGAGATGGAGATGAAGATGCTAGCCGGAACAAAGATTTTGATGATGAGGAGACCAGTAAGATGGAAAAGAATAAAGAAAGCAGCGATGATGACCATGATGACGTCGGTGATGTTAGGACATTGCAAGATGAAGACAAAGGACCAGTAGGCTCAAAGGATTTCCATGAAAGTAAGAAAGAATATTCTTAAACATTTTAATAAGATTTAATTATCAAGACCTTCAAGAATATTACAAAAGCTTTTAATAAGATTTAATCATCAAGGCCTTAAAGAATATTCCAAAAGTTTTTAAAGAGATTTAAGTATCAAGACCTTCAAGAATATTCCAAAAGTTTTTAAAGAGATTCAAGTATCAACGCCTTAAATAATATTCCAAAACATTTTGACAAATATTTAATTATCAAGACCTTAAATACTCTTCCCAAAAACTTTTCATTAATATATAATTATCAAGAACTTAGTATAAGAGGTTACTCTCAGGTTACACTTGTTTCTTATGCATGAATTATCGCCAAGTGTTTAAGTTTGAAATGAAATAAAAAAATGAAAATTAGCATGTTAAAGCAATGACTTAGAACGTGATGCTTCGTAACTTGTAACAAATGGGAAAATATTGAAAACGTAGTCTTCTAAGTTACTCCATAAGATGACGTAAACATGTCCAAACATGTACAGTGTTTTTTAAGTAGTGGCCGTTGGTGTCCAATAATTATTATTTGATTGTGCATAGTGCAACGTTGTATTTTAACTAATATTTCAGTTGATCCATATATTTTACAAAATACAAAAATAAAACAATGTAATTTTTCTTATTAGTTGGAAAACACTTGATTTAATACATCAACCGTTTTTCATAAAATTTATCATTTTACAGTATATTTTTGTTTGACGTTTTCATGTGCTGCAAATGGCACTAAAGTTGTTTTATATTTACACAGGATCACCGGAGTCAAGGAGTGAAATTGTTGACGTAGAAGACGATCCCACTCAGTCTCCAGCACAACACGATCCTTCCGAGCGGCTCAGATTAGATCTCAGGGAAACGGCTCTGTCCGTGCTTGGTCAAAAACGAGTTGTTGTGTCCAGCCCATCTTCTGAGGCTTCTCTCGGATCAGACTCTGACCCCTCACAACCACCGATACTAAGGCTGAGCGGCCCAAGCCCAGCTTCTGAGTCTCGAATAACTCCCGGTAAGCCCAGGATCTGGTCAATCGTTGACACAGCTACATCCACTTCTTCATCACTGTTTGGAAACTCGCCCAGTCTTCTCACGTCTTCTTCCTCATTGATTTCAGGATCAAATAAGATAAATCCTCTCCAAAGAGTAGCGCGCTTAGACTACTTGGGTCCTTATCCCAAGCCTTCCACTTGGTACCCAAATACATTGGTTAGTACGGCAGTCCCTGGCTCGTTTTCTTTATCGAATGTTTACAGTTGTGCATCTGTTGTACCTCCAGGTTCTGTACTTACCTCCGCTAATTCCGGCTCCTCCAACTCTTCTCTAGTCTCTCCATCTGTCCTCTCGGACTCCGCCAGTGTATCGGCTTCTTTGAATCGGCTCAGAACAGCCGCCGCTGCTTTTAGTGGAAGCGATGTAGCCCTGAACAAGGCTGGGGCAAGTAACTCTTCCGTCTTTGGTCTTGCCCTACAAGGAACTCGGCTTAATCCATCCATACCTCATCCGGCAGGATCCGCCGCTGCTCTAGCCGCTGTATCCGCCACTACAGCCGGAAGTCTTACGGGCACAGCATCTGCTAGAAGCTCCCTGATGTCATGAGAATCAGGAGGTCCTATGAAATATATCTGCACAAGCCAGTAGACATCTCGATTAACCAGGATTGAGACCATCTTTGGTGAATGATATGACCACGAGAAGAACGGTCACCCAATAACCAAAGACATGCTGCCAAAATAACCTGTCAAAGGGAAGGACTGTTATATCAAACTGAAACAATATACAAGCCTGAGAAACAAGAATGCAATGTTGAGTAGACGTGTGTGTGAATGTGTAAATATTTTCTCAAAGATGGCATTACAGTACTGCTAGAGCCTAAATGGTTTGTTTTCAAGTGACTTGGTCTTCCGTGAGCGAAATAAATACCCGAGCGTAATCTCCCTTCCATAGAATCTGTATATATCATGTCAAATTTCGTTGAAAAAGTGCCAGAGAATGTTAGTACTAATATAAACATCAATTCCCTTTCCACCGTAATCTTCATAAACTGAAAGTGCGAAACATCCAAAGATGTACTTATCCACAGACTCCATTTTACCGAACTAATCGAATGTTGTTTTTGAAGCCAACCGAGCATGTTATTATTATATTAGAAGTACTAAATGTGCCGATCCGATTTCAAGACACTTACTGTTGAGTAAACCAAAGTGTTTTCTGTACAAAAGCAACAACAATAACAAAACATGAATATATATAAAGCGTGTTTCCGTTGCCCTCCATAGTATTAGTTGTTGTGCTGTAAAACCCTTATATTATTGGCATTTGCCATCTTATTGATATTGTATATGCATGTGGTTTACGAATGAGAAAAACAAAAACAAAACAAACAACAACTGAAATGTGAGTGTTAATTTATTGCTTTTGGTACCAATGGTATTATCCTGCCTCGGTGATTTTTTTGTTTGTTTGTTTTGGAGAGCGTCGGTGTAACGAAAATTTTACTCTGAAATAGTGACTACGTAGCCACACGAAGATGTAGAAGTGAAAGACGTGGATTCTAAGCTACTTTAGGCTTCCTCTAAGACATCGCTCTGTCATATGTAGATTCCTTAGGAGACTGGGACTTTTAGGCATTGATAGACAACGACTTTCTATTATAGCTGTATCAAAACAGTCTGGGTTGAAATGTACAAGATTTTATTATCTGCCAATAAAGTAAAATACAGGAAACTGGTTGTGGAAGTCAATGTATTTTCGACTGCTATACACATAATACTTGAAAGTCGTCGCACAAAAATAACGTTTCCAGTTACTTCTCTTTATAATACTTCGAATCCCCGTCACACCAAACATGCTCGCTCTTTCAGCCCTGGGGGCGTTATAATATGACGGTCAATCCCACTATTCGTTGGTAAAAGAGTAGTCCAAGAGTTGGCGGTGGGTGGTGATCACTAGCTGCCTTTCCTCTAGTCTTACACTGCTAAATTAGGGACGGCTAGCGTAGATAGTCCTCGAGTAGCTTTGCACGAAATTAAAACAAACAAACAAACTTTATCGTACTTGTTCACACACAAACGTTCACATACATAAATATCCAAATATTGTAACAGGTAGTATAACGAATTTTTATGGTCGGAATAAAACTTCGGATCACTTGTGCAAGTTAGGTATCGTTAACTATTATAGTTCAAGGTTTGTTTATCAGTTGTTCAATACAAAGCAGTATAGTGCATTGTTTATGATGCAGATACCAGAGGGATCGAGCTTCCATGAGCTTTAATGTTGAAGCTCTCGAGCTTTACCACTAAGTCAGGATTTGAAATATAAGAATAAGATAAAATCTGACATTTGAAATCCTTTTATACAATAATATTTTACTTATACCAATTTTCAATGTAACAACTGAACACTACGAGTTTGCAATTGATAACGAATTTGTCCTAATTTGTTATGCCCATGCATACTTGTAAAGACGATCCTAATGGACGAGTTGAGATTGCAGAAACTATATTTTTAAATAAAACTAAACACAGCAAATCTGTGGCACTTTACTAGTAGTAGTGCAAAGAAATGTGGTATTTAGTGGCTAACGTACTTGAATGATTTTAAATATTGAAAGACAGTGTAACTGTGTGTTTAACTAATATTTGGTGGGTAACTTACCCGACTTCTTAAAAAACGGAACTAAATAGTAATTAGGGGTTACTTTTTTTTAGAATGACCTTCGTGGAAATTGAGATATTAATTTACTTGACTGTTTTTTTTAAAACTAGAAATGAGTGGTATTTAAATGGTTAACAAATATGTGTGGGAACTGAATAGTTGAAATTATTAAAGCAAAATAAGCAGAGTGGATATATATATTTTTTTCAAAGATAAAATTTTAAATATAATTTTTTGCGAAAAGATAATTAACAAATACGAGTATTTTCACAATGTTTCTACCATACGTTTGTGTTGAGCACGTGTATCAAGTTGTACTGCTACCCGTTTCTAATTTTGATCTGATAGACTAGAAAAGGCTACAATACCCACTGCCAATTCTTGGTCTACTCTAATCAAATAGTAGGATTTGATCGTCACTCTTATAAATATCTACAACCTCAAAGTGCTGAGCGCGAATTTGAGGTAACCGTATGCAAAGTTTGGACACATAGGTTCATCAGGACTGTTTTTGTGTCATTAGTAGTGTAAATTTTCCACATGTGCTGTAGTGAAAATTCAGAACCGTTTTTGTGTTGTCAGTAGCGTAAGTGTTCTACATGTGCCGTAGTGAGAATTCATAACTGTTTTTGTGTCGTCAGTAGTGTAAGTGTTCCACATGTGCTGTAGTGAGAATTCATAACTGTTTTTGTGTCATCAGTAGTGTAAGTGTTCTACATGTGCCGTAGTGAGAATTCATAACTGTTTTTGTGTCGTCAGTAGTGTAAGTGTTCCACATGTGCTGTAGTGAGAATTCATAACTGTTTTTGTGTTGTCAGTAGTGTAAGTGTTCTACATGTGCTGTAGTGAGAATTCATAACTGTTTTTGTGTCGTCAGTAGTGTAAGTGTTCTCACATGTGCCGTAGTGAGAATTCATAACTGTTTTTGTGTCGTCAGTAGTGTTAGTGTTCCACATGTGCTGTAGTGAGGATTCATAACTGTTTTTGTGTCATCAGTAGTGTAAGTGTTCTACATGTGCTGTAGTGAGAATTCATAACTGTTTTTGTGTCGTCAGTAGTGTAAGTGTTCTACATGTGCTGTAGTGAGAATTCACAACTGTTTTTGTGTTGTCAGTAGTGTAAGTGTTCCACATGTGCCGTAGTGAGAATTCATAACTGTTTTTGTGTCGTCAGTAGTGTAAGTGTTCCACATGTGCTGTTGTGAGGATTCATAACTGTTTTTGTGTCATCAGTAGTGTAAGTGTTCTACATGTGCTGTAGTGAGAATTCATAACTGTTTTTGTGTTGTCAGTAGTGTAAGTGTTCTACATGTGCTGTAGTGAGAATTCAGAACTGTTTTTGCTCATTTTGCTTTTACTAATGGCTTAGAAAGACAATATCTACATTTTTGGTGAGGTTCCATCTTTTGGGATCGTTTTGCTTTTGGTTATTGTTTCTACATAGTTGTGTGATAATGCTACCTACTGATGACTGGCGAATATTTTTGATTGGAGTACAAGTTTTCAGATGTTGAAAATCAGATATGTGGATAATTGGACAGTACTTTAGACACGTTGGACAATCGGAAATCAGATATGTGAACAATTACACAGTACATTAGACACTTTGGACAATCGGAAATCAGATATGTGAACAATTACACAGTACATTAGACACTTTGGACAATCGTAAATCAAATACATGGACATCTTGACCGTACGTTAAACACTTTTGATAAAGTATAGAAATTTGACTCTGCCATGTTGACCCATATTCACTGAATAAGTAGTTTCTAAAATGTACTCTCATTTTATAACATTATTCATTTTGTCTGAAAAATATTTTAACTATTAAAACGTTTCCCTTTTAATTTAATGGAACATATTATAGAGTTTATAAAAAAAAAAAAGAGATAGAAAGAAACCCAATTTACCTTTAATGGTGCAAAATAATCACTTTTACTGAAGAGATTCTGATATCAGTTACATTTTGCGATTATAGAGGTAAATACAGCAGTGTTGGATGTTCCTTACAAAAACCATTCAGTCTTCGCTCTAGAAGTCTTTCTCTCCTACCTGACTGGATTCACCAAGAAGAGGATATAATGAGTTATTGAATAACATTTTATTGTTGTTAGAAAATATTTTTGTTTCAACTACTGGAACAGTCAGGCCATGATCAGTTAATGGCAATTGAAGCACTTGCAGCTCTTAGAAGGTTATTTGAAATTACCAAAGCAATCCCAGGTTCAAATAACATTTTTTTTCCTGTGGTTATAAAGTAACGTTTTATGAATCTTGAAAGAATTATGGAGGGTAACGAAACAGTTTTTTTTTAAAGTTCGTAAATAAACATATTCCAGAACATTTAAAAGCTAAAGAGAGCACTTTGTGATTTTTATGGATTAAGTGAAGACAGTATACTGTTAAATTCGTTGGGTGGCGAAACATTCGATCAATAAGAATTAAAGTTCAGTGAAGAAAGAACTACACAGTGACATTATTCAGTAGAGAACGGTTTATAAAGAGACATTATTCAGTATAGAACGGGTTATAAAGATATAAAGAGACATTACTCAGTAGAGAACAGGTTATAAAGAGACATTATTCAGTAGAGAACGGGTTATAAAGAGACATTGCTCAGTGGATACATTAGTTGATGGAAACGGCTTAAAAAAAGAAATTATGCAGTAAAAAATATATTTATAAGATATATTATTTTGTGGCGAACGGATTATAAAAGGCTTTGGTCTATAGTCAGCATATTAGAGAGGGACAATATTCAATGAAGAACAAATTTGAAAGATTATTTGGTAGTAAACGAATTAGAATGAGGCATTGTTCTATAGAAAGTGGATTAAAGAGGAACGATAGTCAATGGAGAACAGATTCGAAAGAGCTATTACATGATGGTTAACGGATTATAAAGAGATATCATGCAGTGTAAAACAGATTATAATAAAGCATTGTTCTATAGGTAGCACATTAGAGAGGGACAATATTCAATAGAGAACAAATTTGAAAGATATTTGGGAGTGAACGGATGAGAATAATGCATTGTTCTATATAAAGTGGATTAGAGAAGAATAATAATCAATGGAGAACAGATTTGAAAGAGCTATTATTTGATGGCTAACGGATTAGAAAGAGACATTGTACTGTAGAGAACTAATTATAACGTGGTATTATTATATAGAGAACGGATTGTAAAGGGACAATATTAAATGGGGAATGAATCAAAAATTAACGTTATTTAGTAGGTAGTTAGAAAAAAGAAATTAGTCATGGAGAACGGATAAGAAAGATCAACTGATTACAGATTAGAATGGAAATTAAAGTTTAGAAAGAACACGATTTATAGATAAATTGAATGTACACAGCAGGTAATGAAAATTTTTGGCGATCGTTGAAGCATTCAATAATTAAAAACAAAAATGCATTCATTGATTTAGGAAATAATGCCTAGTTTATTATAGGACGAATATTCAGAGGGTATGGTAGGAGGGTTCTTAGAAATGCATTGAAAGTTTAACAATGAAGCTTTTGTGTTTAGGGAAAAACTAAATGAAAGGTATTGTTTGAAGTTGGCAAACAAAATTATGTGATTGTCTGGGAATTACTGTTTTAAAATAATAAAATGTAATCTAAATAAAATCACATTATGTGGTTACAGTAGTTACAAACCATTAGAAGGTTACCGAAAAGGATTAATTGACAATATATGAACGTATTTTGGATTCTGATAAACAATAATTTAAGCGCAATGGGAAAAGATTTAACAATTATTCAGAAACGTTTTGTTTTTGTTAATAAATAATACACATTGATGGATCTAGATTCATTAGTTAACAGAATATAGTTACTTTGTGTTCTAATATGTAAAGATTTTAAGAAGATCAGTTATGTCTAATTAAAAAAAAAATATAACTTAATCCGTGTTTCTTGCTAGTACACTATATTAGACCAACAACGAAATAATTAGAACATTTCACTGTCTGTGGTACAGGCGATTAAGAATTATGCTTTGCTGGGTCACTAGAAATTGGAAAATAAAACATGGTGTTCCAAAAGTTGGTTGCGATGGTCTGTTTTCGTTTACAGAAAATAAAGAATAGTTACGTCCTTATACTCGGTAAAGCAGTGATGTTGAAACATATATATAAATCACCTCCATATTTTTCGCGCCCTTTTCTCAAAAATGTACAAAGAAACAAGATAGGGGAACAAAACTAATTCACTTAATGCTACAATGGCAGCCGACCTGTTAAACCACATACGGGGTGCTATCGATTTTGAACGACTGAATTTTTATTTTGTTAGAACGGTACAATTTAGAAAGAAAAAACAGACATATAAAATTAGAACAAAAGGTACAATGGAGGAAAGTAATATGCAGCCTAGTGAAAAGGTGTTTCTAGAAGTATATCAACACATTGTTGAGATTTATAAACCGTCTGTCATATCTAATCTTTATCAAGAAAAGATGTAGATGCTTCATATTACAGTGTTTCATATTTAATACGTCTTCGTTATATAAAATAACATTAAATGTATAACCGCAAAATATCAAATATTTATTAGCGTCAATAACTAGTGAACCATAACTGTGCGTAAATTAATACATCTTAAAGCACTGAAAAGGTAGACAACTGCGTAATGCGGGCAAAACACTTTCGCAGGAAAATATTGAAAGTTTTGATTTGTTTCGAATTTCGCGCAAAGCTACACGGCGACTGTCCGCGTTAGCTGTTCTTAACTTAGTAGTAATAGAGTAGAGAAAAGGTAGCTGGTCAACATCACCCGCCGCCAACTCTTGAGTTACTGTTTTACCAACGAAGAGTGAGATTGACCGTCACATTATAATACCCACACGGCTGAAAGAGCGATCATGTTCAGTGGGGCGAAGATTCTTTATCACTTAAGAAAAGATGTAACATAAGTGAGGAATGTTAATTTAATTAATACATAATGTTTGACAGTGAATAAATATTGAATAACATGAATTAACAGGTAGCCAATACACAATATTTGACAGTGAATAAACATTGAAGAACATGAAGTAATAGGTAGCCAATACACAATATTTGACAGTGAATAATCATTGAACAACATGAAATCATAGGTATTGTTTTCCAGGGTTTGACAAATATCAAACTATAAAATAAGAATTTTCAAAGTAACTGATAGAACTATTCAACTAGTATGATCAATTTTAAATTTAAAATATCATCGAACAATAGTATTGGTGTTTTTTATTTATTCTCAGTGTTTGCTTTATTCAAAGTTATTATTAATTCTTCATTTTTCATTGAATTAGTGATTAAATCATAGAGTCAATTAAGTTCACATTGTTTTCATAACTACAAGAGCACCACTATAGTGTACATGTATACTATTACAATTATGACGCTACTTTTGTTAACTAACTACAGTTTGAGCATTGTAGCATTAAAATCAATGGCTGATATCAGGTTTTTCATTAGGTGGTTAACTAACCAGTTACGTAGTTGAGAACTAATAAGTAGACTAAAGTAACAGGCCAAATTAGCACCTACCCTTGTATGGATAATGACTGAAAACGTAACAAAACTGACCAGTAAATAATTTCACAAAACTGGTCATCAGAAGACAACGAGTAACAACCGACTATCAATCGGTTTTCATCTTCTTATTAAGAATAATAATATAAAGCTAATTTGGGGAAATGCGATAGGACTGAAGGAAATGAAACCAACGTAACACGAACATGTATATACCTACGTGTTTTATTAAATATCAGCCGGATAACTTAAGTATTGTGTAAGTAATATGACACAATTGATGATGTGAAATTGACACTGATACGCTATATTCAAGCAATTTGGGATAGAAAACTTGACTACGAGCTTTGTTAGTATTGCTAGGAAGTTTTATGTGAATAAATTCAATAGACAGTGTTTAAGAAAATAAGGACGGATTCGTGTATTATATAAACGATATAAATATATATTTTTCAGTTAAAAGAGCGAAAAATTTGATCGCTCGTGATAGGAAAAAGGGTGAAAACGGAAATTTTGCTACTACCAAATGATCGTCTAAAAGCATTTGCCTAATAATAGATCAAACTTTCCTCTTAAAATCCTTCGGGAATCACTAACATCTAGCTGGCGCTAATGACCAGTTGAATACGTTTTTATCGCCCAATAGCACTTAAGCCTAAAACCCGACCAAACGGCCGCTTCATGACACAAGAATATTAACAGATTTCCACTTTCAGTCCATAAAAAGATACCATGGGGGGCGTTTATTACTGTGAGCTATCCTCAACAATCTGTTTGTATTAGATAGGCCGGTGCCTTCCCAGATCTCATTGCATATGTATGTAATACGTTGCGCAGCCAAGAAAGTGGGAATATAACGGGCACGAAAAAGCTTCCTATGGCCTTTTAATGTCTTCTCAACTTTCCTAGACGCTGTCTGCCTCTCTCATTGCGCAATATTATTTTCTGCTAAGTGGCTATTGACGGAAACCGCCGCTTCCTCATTTTAACACTCTGGCTGTCCGCAAGATCGGAGGGAAGTACTTTACGAAATGTAAGTCCGTCATGAATATATATATATATATGTGTGTGTGTGTGTGTCTGTGTGATTTTATTATAACTCCGCTAGGATGGAGTGATATACGAGTTTCGTTGGTATATCATACTTGATCAGCTTTGGTGGTTACTCGTTACGTTCCTATTATTGTTTGTGAACGAATACTTATTTTCTGGTGTTAGATATATACATTTATATATCCAGTAAATGTGTATCTGTAATATTCAATGAGAAATTTAGGCGTGTTACGCTTTTCATTGAGACATTTAGTGAGTTAAGAAGTCAGTAATTCATGAATATTTCATCATCACTCATGGCACAAACATTTTAAAACGTTTTAAAAGTGATCTGTTAAAATATTTGTTGTTTACTTCAAAACTAACATGCTTTTTTAGTGATCTCAGAATGACCTTGACAAACATGAATAATGACGCTTATACAAACGTTTCTGGAAAGTGTGAACAAACAGATTTAAGAATGCATACCTCGATCTTTAAATGGTAGCCTTGACCTTAGAGACTTTGCCTTTACCTTTGCCTTTACCAAGTGATATATGTTGTGATTTAAATTATTTTTAAGGACCTCAGCTTTTACCTGGATGCCAAATCACCAAGACTTCCTATACGAATCAATATATTTAAAAGTTATAGGAACTTATCTAAATTCACTTCGTCTCTTGTCGAAGCATAAAACAAAATAAAAAGTTAAACTAGTTATGGCACCAGAGTGCTTGTTGAAATATATGTCATGCAGATTTATTATCAGTCGATTCGTAATTACAGCAGTCGTGATCAAAACCTGTCAAGTAGGTTTACAACGTTCTGGTGTCATCACATGCTCATCCTTTAACGTACAATATTCATCTTGAAATGAGTGCCATCCTACCGCCTACTTCTTTTCTTTATTAATATTACTGAAAGTTCATTCAATCCCAAAGAAAAAAAAGGTGATTTCGGAAGCTTGACTAATCACTGAAGATTTCTCGTTAATAACGTTTTTATGGAAATCTAATTTAAACAATTAAAGCCATTTGTTATCAAATTGTCCTTTAGAATATGAAGGTACACATAAATTTCTCCATAGCAGTAGGACAAAACATACTTTCAATAATTGAACAGTTAGTAAGTAGAATATTGAATATTTAAAACCGAAAGCTCTGGAGTAATGCTATTAAATGTAGTTTGGTTTGAAATTCCGCGCAAAGCTACACGAGAGCTATCTGCACCAACCGTCCCTAATTTAGCAGTGATAGGCTAGAGGGAAGGCAATTGTTCAATATCACCCACAATCAACTCTTGGGTTACTCTTTTATCAACGAATAGTGGGACTTACCGTCACATTATAATGCTCTTACGGCTGAAAGAGTTAGCGTGTTCGGTAACGGGTATTTGGATCTTCGACTCTCATATTTCGAGTCGAGAGTTTTAACCCACCAGGCTGTAAGCAATTAACGAATTGCCTAGAATTTTTTAAAATATTGATTAGGCTTCAATGAACTTATAGAGTACAAGTGAGCTGAAAGCATAATATTTCTAATGTAAGCACACACACATTTATATAATTATTTTACTGTGTATGTAACGAACATAACAGGTTCAGTTGAATTGGATAAAGTTTAACTATTCTTTGCTACTAATTTCTAACATTATCAGCTGCAGTGAAACGTTTGTTCCAAATGAACATTACCTTGCTTCACCATAATGATTGTATTAAAGTAAAAACCTTTGAGGGTTAGGTTTACCATACGTTTTTAAACTCTATTGCCAATGGTTATTGTTCTTCCATACACCTTACATGACTCTGAATTTCAGGTTTTTACCATAACAGCTGATTTAGTGCTGGAGCTTCATTAAAGAGCCAAATTTTCTTTAAAATCTACCTTCATGGGCTCCTCTATAAGGAAGTTTTTAAGCCTGCATGAGTATCTTATACTTCTGTAAGCCCTGGGTTCCGTTTTAAGATTGGTGAAGGTGTTGGATTTGTATGCTATCTAACTAATTAGTAAAATGTTTGTTTGTTTTTTGTTTCTATGTATTTAAGCCCAAAGCTACATGGGGAGCTAAATGCGTTGTGCGCATGAAGAGGGATCGAGCTCACATTTAGAAGTTAGAAGTCTCGGAATTTACCGTTCAGCGAGATGAGAACAAAAAAGAAGTAAAAGCAGTTATTTCTACACATACAAGAAGATCATGAAGTAAGGAAAGTTTGGACTATTCAAACCCGATTTGTTTAATTTGATTGAGTTTTTAAATTCTACTATACTCATTTCAGCCATCTACCACTGATTAACAAGTCTCAAAGTAAACTCATAAGTATTTTCTAGCTCATCTATATACCTTAGTATAAATGATATTTTCTTTCGTTAACGTACGTTTCGCGACTGAAATTTGTGGTTTCAGACATGTTGTAAACAACTTTTAATCATTACCAGAGACAGTTGTTTTATATTATATACACCTTTATTAAAAGGACTGCTTCTTTATCTGAGCCTTGGTTAACTTGTCCCTCAATCATTTTATTAGTAATCTATGATGTTTCGTCTTTACACCTATCAAGGACTGCTTCTTTTCTGAGCCTTGGTTAACTTGTTCCTCGTCTTTACACCTATCAAGGACTGCTTCTTTTCTGAGCCTTGGTTAACTTGTTCCTCGTCTTTACACCTATCAAGGACTGCTTCTCTTTCTGAGCCTTGGTTAACTTGTTCCTCGTCTTTACACCTATCAAGGACTGCTTCTTTTCTGAGCCTTGGTTAACTTGTTCCTCGTCTTTACACCTATCTAGGACTGCTTCTCTTCAAGGACTGCTGAGCCTTGGTTAACTTGTTCCTCGTCTTTACACCTATCAAGGACTGCTTCTTTTCTGAGCCTCTGAGCCTTGGTTAACTTGTTCCTCGTCTTTACACCTATCAAGGACTACTTCTCTTTCTGAGCCTTGGTTAACTTGTTCCTCGTCTTTACACCTATCAAGGACTGCTTCTCTTCTGAGCCTTGGTTAACTTGTTCCTCGTCTTTACACCTATCAAGGACTGCTTCTCTTTCTGAGCCTTGGTTAACTTGTTCCTCGTCTTTACACTGTTATATCAAAGACTGCTTCTTTTTCTGGGCCTTGATCAACCTGCCCTTTAATCATTTTATTAATAATCTGGGACGTTTCGTTTTTACATCGTTATAGTAAAACCACTGACGCTTCTGAAGCTTGATTAGTTATCTTTTCCCCGAATGGCCGTTTGTTTTGTTGTATAATATACAGTGGCATTACTTTCATAGCTAGTTGTGTTCACTCAAAACAAAAAGATATAACTATTCTTCTAGATAGAACTCTAGATAATCAAGTACAAATAAGAAACAAACGCGTCTATCTAATAATTCTTCGAAATTGTACAAGCACTCAAACCATGATCATCTGTTCAATCATTGTTGTTAAGGACTCTCAATGTATCCCTCACTTTAGGTAACGTTCAAGATCAAATTGATAAAGGAAAGCAAGCTTGATATACCCTTGATTTAAAAGGCTTAGAGCAACTTAATAAATATATATAGCTGGAATTTGCTATGCAATGTGTTATTCATCGATTTATTCCTAGAAAGGTTTGGCACACCACACATGCTTGCTCTTTCAGCCATGGGGGCGTTATAGTGTAACGATCAATCTAACTTTGGTAAAAGTAGCTCAAAAGTTGGGGTTGGGGGAGGATGATGATAATGATTGGTTTTCTTCCCTTTAATCTTAAACTGCTCAATTAGGGACGCCTAGCGCAGATAGCCCTCATGTAACTTTGCGCGAAAATTAAAAAGAAAGCAAGCAAAACAAAGTATTTCGCGAAAAAACTCCTCACTGTTAATTGTCCCTCTAAGGGGAAGTGGTAAATCTACGGACTTTTGTTTCTTTGTTTTGGAATTTCGCACAAAGCTACTCGAGGGCTATCTGTGCTAGCCGTCACTAATTTAGCAGTGTAAGACTAGAGGGAAGGCAGCTAGTCATCACCACCCACCGCCAACTCTTGGGCTACTCTTTTACCAACGAAAAGAGGGATTGACCGTCACATTATAACGCCCCCACGGCTGGGAGGGCGAGCATGTTTGTCGCGAATCGGGCGCGAACCCGCGACCCTCAGATTACGAAGCGCACGCCTTAACGCGCTAGGCCATGCCAGGCCCAATCTACGGACTTACAATGTTACATTCGGGTTCGATGTCTTATGGTGGACACAGCAAAGGGCTCAGCGTGTCTTTACTCTAAAAACAAACAAAGAAACTTATTGTTAGTCAGTAAACAGAGTCGAATAAATGTGTTTTAATGTAGTTGAAACACATAAAATATTTACATGAGCTTCGTCTCAATCGTTATAATTTGTTATTGTAATTTGTACTTATGACAAGGCTATTAACGCTCTATGTCGCCATACCTAATTTTGAACTTCTGATTAGACAAAAAGTACCCAGTCAGCAGCATTCTACCATTCACAATGTACGTAAAGGAATTGGCTGTCACGCTTATAACGCCTTAAATTCTGTGCAATATTTCGTCATATTGCACAGTTTCAAAAATGGCTCACTAGCTCCAAAATTCAGAGTTCTACCGCTCGGCCAACTGGCACCAAAAATTATTTAAAAAAAACACAAAAATTGGTAAATGGTGTGTGTGTGTGTTCTTTTAAAGCAAAGCCACATCGGGCTATCTCCTGAGCCCACCGAGGGGTATCAAACGTCTGATTTTTGGCGTTGTAAATTCGTAGACTTATTGCTGTACTAGTGGGGGACTGGGGAGAAGGGAAAGGATTCACACACATAAAGATATCCTGCCTCGACTAAATAATTTAATTGTTAAACCAAGGTGCTAACCTTTTTCTTCTGAGATATGTGTTTACAATTAAGTAAACAATATACTGGGTAAGAGCGGCAGAAGAAAAGAGATTAATATCTGTTTGTACCCAAGAGGTACTGGCTCATCAAAATTTCTGAAAACTGAAATAATTTATACAAATATGCAATTTAGTGTCCCATCATATAATGTAAAACAAGAAGTATTATATATAATTTATATAATATATTATATGTTATTATATAACTTATTTATCTATATTATATATTGAAGAATGAAGTACGTATGTTTGTTTAGCACGAACTTATCTTGATGTATTATTGTTTGTTTAGAGCCTTCATACACGTGCAACTCCCCATTTGTCAATGATAGAATAGAGGAAGTACTATTCAATGGCACCCACCGCCAACTCTTGGACTAGTATTGTCTGACGACATCGTGTGATTTGATCATCACACTTATAGCGTAATTACAGCCTCAAAGATGCGGTAACGAAACTCGAACCACGAACTCTCAAATTCCCATAACGTATGAGGCTAATCCCTAGATTTTAGCCCCTACCCTGAGACAGCAGTAAGTCTACGGATCTACAACTTTAAAATCAGGGGTTCGATTCCCCACGGTAGACCCAGCAGATAGCCCGATGTGGCTTTACTATAAAAAAAAGAACACAAAAAACGTGCAAACAAACCCTAGACTTTAAGAATATATGTATAATGAGTCATAAGAATTTACCGTTAGGGAGGTAGCAAAGTATAATTAAAGTGTTAGTTTTCTAAAGCGTGTGTGTGTTTTTCTTATAGCAAAGCCACATCGGGCCATCTGTTGAGTCCACCGAGAGGAATCGAATTTCTAAAGCGACTTGTAGAAAATGATTTAATTTCTTCTGGTAACTGCTTATATATGTGTGTGTATATATATATATATAAACGGTTATGCATGTTCCGAGTATGCGTGTGTATGCACGTGTAAATTATGTGTTAAAACAATAACAGTATTCATAACTTTAAACAATAATCATTTTGTTACAGCTCAGTGTACTTATACACGTGATTAAGAGATGTTGTCAAATAATTTCAGAAGACTCAGTCATGCTCTGATAACAAATTTAAACTGGTGCACCTCCTTGTTTGGGAGAACACACGCTGTATTGGTATAAGTTATGAAGTACTGGTATTTTAGTTAGTTTTCATTAGTATCAACTCAACTGAATAGTTACGTGATAACGATGAAAAGTTAACTCAAATTTATGAGGTCAGGTTTTCGTCAAGTAATGAATCATTTGGCTGTATGTGTACCATGTTATAAGTAATTGTTTCACAAAATGGGCTTTTATCAATTTGCTGTACTATATTTGGTTCGCTTTTTTTGTTCGCATAAACATTCGTTCCCTAAAGATGTTGTGTTTATTTTGTTACTCAAATACGGTTTCAGTCACTAATATTACAGGTTTTAAATGTGTGTTAATGATTAAATTCAATCGATGTATGTACTTTTTTTCTCAGGCCCGGCATGGCCAGGTGGTTAGGACGCTCGACCTGTAATCTGAGGATCGCGGGTTCAAATTCCAGTCGCACTGGCCTGGCATGGCCAAGCGCGTAAGGCGTGCGACTCGTAATCTGAGGGTCGCGGGTTCGCGCCCGCGTCGCGCTAAACATGCTCGCCCTCCCAGCCGTGGGGGTGTATAATGTGACGGTCAATCCCACTATTCGTTGGTAAAAGAGTAGCCCAAGAGTTGGCGGTGGGTGGTGATGACTAGCTGCCTTCCCTCTAGTCTTACACTGCTAAATTAGGGACGGCTAGCACAGATAGCCTTCGAGTAGCTTTGTGCGAAATTCCAAAACAAACAAACAAACCAGTCGCACTAAACATGCTCGCTCTTTCAGCCGTAGGCGCGTTATAATGTGACGGTCAATCCCACTTTTCGTTTGTAAAAGAGTAGCCCAAGAGTTGGCGGTGGGTGGTGATGACTAGCTGCCTTCCCTCTAGTCTTAGCACACTTCTTTTTTTTTTCTTTCGATTTATGTAGGCTCATCTTTTCTACCTTGGTTTGTCCAGCTATCCCAAATAACCGCTGTTCCTTTGTACTGTTCTTTAAAGATTATTTAATTGGCTACAAAACGTCTTACATTTCTTGTAAATAATACTGAATACTTTAACTGTTTATGAACGATTCTTTTCTTCGCAGTTTCTGTAGTATGTAGTACTTTATACAATAGCTGTCACGTGTTCCAACTCTATAGCATGTTCTAAAATCTAAGTACCAGTCAAACAAACTTTTAAGGATTTTAAGGTCAAGGTGATGTCACTATTCTCGGCAAATTTTCCAGTTTTGGTTTTTAAGTAGTCACACCTTCAATAGCTTCATTTTTGGGGGTTAGTACGAAAACAAACTTTTAATAAAATAGTTAGATATCACCTTTCTCTACGAGGTAACATAGAAGTGAAATGGATATCTTTAAGATGATTTGCTTTTGGTTTAAGTCCACTAGTTTTTATTAGATGTTGATTTCGTTTCTCTTTTAAATTTCGAATTATATTCTTATTTCATGTAGATATATTTCTCTTTATATTAGCGACGCATTTTTTAAAATAAAATACTATTTTCACCAAAAGAACAGTGTTAATATAATAGCGTATTAGAACGATTTAAATAAATTTGTACATACCAGACTACGTGTTTTAAAATTCCCAAGAGATAAAAATGACACCGTAAAGAAGTAATATTAAACCAATTCATTAAATTACAGCGATAAACTAAAGGTGACTTCAAGGCACGGTGTACTTGACCACAGTTGAGTGTAGATTAAATAAAGATCAAATAATTTAGGAGTTCTAAAAACGATGAAGAAGTTTTATTAATACGTATAACTAATATGGAACAGATGCTTCATTCAGTGAAGTACAAAGAACTCTAAAAGGACACTCCTAAAACAAAAAAAAAGTTTTTTGAAGAATGTATTATTTTACTATCATCACGTGTGTTAGGCCTTCTTGACACATGGTTGCCATTCCATAAATGTCGGGATCCTACACAGAGTGGGTTCAGTAACATTCCAACTTTTCTTTTTCTTTTTAACTCTTTACAAATGGTATCCACTAATAGTGGGAGAGGACTAAAACGTCGTACCTTTGATCAAATTGTTTATAAATATGGAAGCTCCGATTAAACTATGCTGCGCTAGGCCTATTGGTAGGCAATGCTAGACTGTGCATCTGAAGGTCTAATGTTTGTTTTTCGTTACCGCAAAAATCGCACTTCTTACTTCAGCTGTGTGTGTGCCTTACGAAAGTATGTCTGCGCGTGTGAGGGGAGTACATCTCGTTATTCTAATAAATCAGCTCAAGAGTCGACAGTGGGTGTCGATATTTTAAAATTAGTGAGACTAACACAAATAGCTCTAGTGTAGCTTTTCATGAACATCTGTAAGAATTCAAGAACAAAGTCTTATCAAATTATTTACCAGTTTCAGTCATGAGTGAGCCCCCTATGGATGTGTAGACTCTGATCCGACAACTTAAATTTTTTCATTTATTGTTCAAGCGGCTTGTAACCATTAAAGCTCTCATCAAATGACATTCCAAAATCAAGCATCTGATTAGAAGCTTTGTGAATAATACATTTCTAATAGAATGACACGTTAAAGTTTCGATCGTTCTGTAGAAAGACAAAATTAACAAACAATGACGAAAGAAGACATAGAAAATTCGCTTTTTATAAAACTCTAAATAAACATACTGAGGGCGTCGATTTCTTTAATAAGTGTGTCACCTCAAATCACTAATATATATCTTTCTTTTAGGGTTCTATCCAACAGCACTTATTCTAAGATATATATATATATATATATACTTATGATTTAATTGAATTAAAACTGTTCGTGTGGTCTTCAGAGCGATGAAGCTAGTACAGGCTATGTAACTGAACTCACTGCTGAATATGACAAAGAGTGGAACATTCTTCACGCTTGACACTGGCAAAACCTAATGGGCTCGCCTGTCAAAGCTGGCATTTGTTCCAAGCTCTACTTGACAGGAGGGGAACGTCGGGGCCAAGATCTGAGGTTTCACGTCTCATTTGGTATCCGCTGACGGGACACGTTAATCTGGCTGCTGATTTTGGGTTGTTTTTGAAAAGAGCACAAACATATTTCTTCCTGTTCTGTGTTCGTTAGAGAACATTTACGGATCTGAAACATTAAACAATCGATATTTTACTCCTGCTTAGAGGGAATAACAAATTTCCAATGTAAACTTATTTTTTATTATCACAGTACTAGGGTTTTGACTCTACCATTGAAGGGGGTTCATATCAAAATTACGTTATAAGGTGTTTTCTTCTTTAGAGGTGGATGAAGAAAAGGTCTTTAATAAAATAAAGATCACCTTAGATAGAAAGAGTCAGATTTTCCAATGTATTAACTTGTGATTATTTTCTTTTTCTTGTTGAAAAACATTTTATAAAGTTGCTGATGACAACATCAGATTCAAAATTGATGACTTAGTGTTAAAGGGACGAATAAAATATTGGATTTCACATTTTAAAATTACTTATCAATAACTGAAAGAAATCTTAGGATCTTCCTACAGAAATGGACCTGTTATTGTTACATAATTCAAAGAGGGAAGTTCCACGTTCAAAATCTCATCTTTTTTTTCTTAATTAACGAAGTTTTAGTTGGAGAAAATCACAGATTTACAAGATGAAAACTCCAGCCTCATCGTTCAACAATAACTTGAACATAACTGTTTATCATTTCACATTGTTAACACGGACTCAGACAAACAAGTCGTTATACTGATGCCAAAAGCACACAATACATTGTTCATTCAGTTTCTTGCACTCCTCGTACCACTTTTCAAGTGTTTGAGGTCTCGTTTTGACACATTTATTACATATACATTGATTAAGTTTGCTCAAGGAAGACATCCCCCTGTGGAAATAATTCTTTACATTCGTATCTGGATATCTTCGGAACCACTCAACTTGTCATCTTACTTCATAAATCATTTTGTCTCGTTTATTCTGACGCAGAGAATCAGATACGAGGAATTTTATATTGCACACCAAATAGAAGTGTGTTTGCCACCAAGAGTTTGCGCTTCCCATTGGCACAGTGGAATGTCTACGGATTTATACAATTAAAACCCGGGTTTCTATACCCATGGTGGGCAGAATTCTGGTTGCCATTTGTGTACTTTTGTGCTTAATAACAAATCAAGAGTCTCATCTAGCGGAAGAACATATGAAACTAACAGGACTTCCTTCTGTTATGATATGTTTTTCACTTTCTAAGTTACAGAATGTCTTCTGCATCTGCGTAGAAACAACCGAAAAACCTAATGTTTTCCCCGCTCTTCGTGTTTTTCGATTATGTCGTAGCTGTGTATTTAGTCTTGTAAGATATTGAATGCTTCTCTAGTTGCACCTTATGTTTTCCCAGTACATTCTTTACGGGTTTTCGTTGAGCCAATAAAGTCAGGTCGTTTAATGTTACAATTTTCCTTCACTAATCACCAATTACAACTATTACTTTTTCTGTTGTTTATTTCATATCAGTTAAAGAATATATCTTTCGGGATTCAGGGTCACTTATAGTTTTAGTAAATTATAAAAATATTATGTACATCTAACAAGTTCTCAAGAAAAGACTTGTGTTATATGGGTATGCGTCAGATGACAACTGAGATCATTTGAGTCTAATCTAACAAAATGATCGACAGTATTGCTCACCCTTTAACATGAAATTAAAAAGTTACATTTTTCATCAACGTGCTTAGAATATCTCTCCTACATAGTGCCGATGGGTCATTTGTATTCTGCTGAAAAACACATGACAACAGGTGCTTTAGGACTCTGACAAACGACTCTTACGACCATTATATCTCCAATCCCCTCTCTCTTCGTTAAAAGTTTTTTAAGCACTTACGGCGCTGTTACACTTGTCCTCCTCGTTGGATCTTTACGTTAGGCCTATCAGACAGTTAATCTATTACTGTACTTAAACCGACTCTCACAGAAGTTTTGGACTTTTTTCATAACTTTTTTTTTCTTAGGAACTTTGGCTTTTTTATAATTTTTTTGTTTGTTTTATGGCTGCCGTATACATACAACCTTTTGACATTACAATGTAAATTTTAAAAGGACACTGTCAGGCTATAAATTTCAGGTATTACTTCGTAAAATTTACGCATAGCAGCTGTCTTTCTCCAGCGTTTAGGGACTAATACATTATTTACAAGCGAAGATATCTAAATGGCACATTGCAGCTACACAAATGTTGCAGGATATGATGTACCATGTTGTTTTTCATCTGAGCTAAAAACTCTAAAATATTTATGTTTTAATTTATTTGACAATAAACACACCACAGACTTAACACTCCAATACAAAACAATGAGAAGGGATCCAGTAATCAGAGTAAAGTTGGTAAACATCAGAAACCCGGACATGAGCGATGCCACATTTGTTTGGGGATCCTTTACATCACTATCCTTTCATGTATGTCTTTATGAGCAGAAACCTCTTTGTAAGAAGAACAAATACACTTCCGAGACATTAAGCTTCTTAACTGGGTTTTAACTGTAGAAAAGACAGTTTATATTTTCTTTTACTAACTCCTCGTCATAAACTGTGACTGGAAATAAATCAGTGTATGCAAAGTTACTCACTCCACTGACACTCGACATTGCAGTTGTGATGAATTTCATACGCTTAACTTATTTCCTTACGATGAAAAGTTATGTTCAATGCACAACTCGCAAAAACAATCTTTATGTAGCTTTGCGATAAAAATTGGTTTTCAATACCTGCCCATTGTGTAGCTTTGTGCTTAACTTGAAACAAATCAATACCTGCGGTGAGTGGAGCGTTATAAACCTGCAGAATTTCTGCTTAGTCACCGGTGAGGGTGTGTGTTTTGAAGTTCAGCATAACTTTACACAATGGGTTATCTGTGCTCTTTCCACCACGGGTATCGAAATCTGGTTTCTACCGTTGCAGACATACCGCTGTGTCGCAGAGAGGGGGAGTAATATTAAGACAAAACTGTTCTAGTCTTTGAAAATTTGTAGATAATGTTCTATATAATTCAGTCCTCTTTCATGGGCTATCTTCCAAGGAGAATAAAGTCAATAAGGAAAATAATAAAAACAATATTAATAATTCATTTTTGTTCGCTTTTTATAAAGTTGTTCAGCTCCATGGTAATAGAAGTGGGAGTTTTGAAAGTAGTGATATTCACAATTCCTTATTGTTTATTTGTTCTGAAGGTGAAAAAAAAAAAAACGAAATAGGGAAGAGTGACACTGTAATTGGCATATTTGAACTCAAACACAAGAGACTGACCATCTGTTTTCACGCGTCTACATTTAGATACAACCTTACAGACATTGTTTTCTATGAGCGTCAGTAAATGTTTAACGTTAAAGTTGTCGAAGTAATCCGAAGTAATTGGCAACTTTTACAGTGAAACTACTGGTTCAGTCGCGCGGCAAGCAACACACAGTCAAACCAGATAAGCACACATGTCATCTTATCTTTCTTAGCACCTGTGATAAAACCGGAATCTTTTCGAAAAATAACCAATCTAAAACAGATGATGACCAGGTAGCGTAGAGAAGTTCAAAGTTTAGTGGGTAGACTTTAGCTGTAACTGTGGAAGCTGTTAAAAAACGTGTTCTTCATTGGTAACATTGGCAACCATACATTCTGCTGCTTTCAAACAAAGACCTAAGTGCGCGTGTATTTGTATTGAGGCTAATATCAGTTACACAGCTGGGTCTGTGAATTTACGTTATGACAATGAAGTATGTTTAGCTAGCCCGCCGAAAAGGAAAATTCACGTTATTTGTAGAAGGTTATTATTTGTTTCTTTGAAGTTAAGCACAAAGCTACACAAGGAGCTTTCTGTGTTTTGCCCACCACTGGTATCGAAAGCCGATTTCTAGCGGTATAAGTCCGCAGACATACCGCTGTGTCTGGGGGTGGGGCCCACTATCTTTCCTATTCACATACAGTGACCGTCCATTTTAGTTGTTCATGATTAGTTTTCACACTTATTGTGCCATCGTTGTCTTTTATTCTCGCCTTTTGTATTTTTCATGTGAAACTAATAAATCAGGCAGTAATTCAATCAGTAATGTTATTCAATCATGTTAACATTGATTTCTCTTCTATTGTTGGAAGTAAAGTTACATAAATTTCTGTCGGTGTCTGTGTCCACTACGGGTATCGAAACCCGATTTTTAGCGGTGTAATCCTTCAGACCTTCCGTTGAGTCATTTGAGACTTAATTTCTCAAACAGTTAAATTACATGAATTTATTAAATATTGCTTTGTTTCACATAATTTATAAATCTGAAGCAATAACTAATTAAACAACGTTTGATGACTGCACAAACAACTATAAAGTTTACAACACTTATGTTTAAACAAAGAGATTTCTTAAACAGGTTTTGCTGTACATTTTAGAAAAACATATGTGTGTAATTTCAAATTGAACGTACTTAATGCGACTAATAGTCTAAACTAGCATGTCAGAAACATAAAGATTCACGTATATCTATCCCTAACTTAAAACTGCTGATCAGAAGGAGGGAAAGAGGTCAGCATCACCCACAACCTATTAAGTGATTATTCTAAGTCGAACGGCGGTACTGAATGCACTATTATAATTTTTTTATTGCTTGAAGTTAAGCACATAGCTACACAATTGGTTATCTGTGCTCCGCACACCACGAGTATCGAAGCCCGGTTTCTCGCGTTGTAAGTCTGCAGAGATACTGCCGTGTCACTGGAGGAGAGGGGCTCTTATAAACGCTCTCCGGCTGAAAGTGCCGAAACTTGTTCAGCGGTATATCACGATTGGAAATCTGTGCCTTCCGATATTTACCCCAGCACGTATCCATGGGCCTGTTTAGCTCACCCAGCATAGTTCCAAGAAAATGGAGTCGTAGAATATTATTTTGCGTATTTTGGAACACTGCGACTGCCTTTCACTGAATCGGGATTGTTCTAGTAGTTAGTATATCAGACTGTGAATCGGATGACCTATGGTTCAAGCCTTGTTGCTGCCAATAACTAGTAGCGAGCACTACTGACTATCTGTCTTCCCTCTGGTCTACCAGGGATGGCTAACAAAGCTTTGTATCATACAGCTCTGCGCAAGTATCCAAAACACCAACAATAAAAAAAGCGCCAGTTGGAAGGTGGTACCACGTGAGGAAGTCAGCAGCATGTTTACTGCAACTCCCTTTCCCATTCGAAAGAATAAAGATGTACCACATGTACCATACCAAATAAGTCTGTGGATATTTAACATATTTTGGTTCTTTGCAGGTACAATTAAAGCTTTTTTTTAGTATCCTTTAAATCAATATATCTCAGCTTCTTGTCCGCTCCAAGGAAGTGATCCCTGGACAACATCTACAGTGATATGAAATCTATGTTAGGGATCTATATGATGATGTTCTGGACGTAGATGTATTGGACGTGTGGTGGAATATTATCTGTATGTCAGCTTGTTCCTGTAAGCTCTTTTATCTGTCTGTCTGTCTGTAGTTAAATCGTCACCGCTGAGACAGAACTCCAGTCTTTGTAGCTTCCAGGAGAATACTGTTCGTTTGTGCTTCAGATGAATTCGTCCGGCGTGAGAGAAGTCAACAACATTGGCTTGACAGTCAACCACTTCCACCAATTGGGATCATGTGCATTTGCACCATGAACGTGGACAATGAGTGTATCTCCTACAAAATGGAGTGTGTGCTTACCTTTCTTAATAGATTCCTGTGCATCAAAGCGATCGTACAATATGGGATTGTTGTAAGTATTTTTCACAGTTTCTACAGCCAAACTTTATCACTTTTGTCACCAAAATTTGTAATTTGTCACTTTTTGTAATTTTTTGCTTGAGTATAGACTTTGTTATCTTTCACGTTATTCCGTCGGTTGTTGCAATGGAAATGATATGTATATGAAGTCATACATGAATAACTCTTTCATACCATGGGCAACACCAAGTTCATAGTAGAGGTCACATACCTGAAAATAAAACCAACACAAAGACACTTGGTACACCACAGTTAACATTGTTATCATTTTAGAATTAAAACTATTTCTGATAAAATTTACTCCTTGTTTTTGTTTTTTACGTCAATTTGAAACACAGAAAACAATAATACGCAAACTATATACATTATATATGTATAATCTATAAAGTATACAGTTTATACATTATATATGTATAATCTATACAATATACAGTCTCATCCCCATCGCGCCAAACATGTTCGCCCTTTCAGCCGTTGGGGCATTATAATGTGACGGTCAATCCCACTATTTGTTGGTAAAAAAGTAGCCCAAGAGTTGGCGGTGGGTAGTGATGATTAGCTGCCTTCCCTCTAGTTTTACACTGCTAAATTAGGAACGGTTAGCATAGATAGCTCTCGTGTGGCTTTGCGCCAAATTCACAAACAAACAAAATTGTTAAGTAGAAAAATAAAATAAAAATAAATAATGATCAATCCCAGAATTTTTGGAATTTGTTGACTTTGAAATTCTATTACTCTTGATTACATTTTCTGTCAAATTCACGTTTTATAAATTGATGGACAAAACCTTTTTCCCCATCAAAAGTTTGAACAATCTACGCGTGTCTTGATATGGTAAAATATACTAAAACCCTTTGAGTTGATGGTAAACTCATAATCTTATAGAAGCTATTGGGGCTGGTGCTAGTTTCCATAGTGTTATTGAAACAATTCGAGTTAGCGATAACTACCACAATTCTATTGAAAATCTTAGCGTTATTTGTAACAACTATAATATTACTAATGTATATTATGATGGTTAATTTCTCTTAACTAAAACTGAAATAACTAATATCACCATTTACAATTAAGTCAATTAACAAGAATTTCTGAGTTGCTTAAACAATAACAAGAGAATGATGTACCATTAACTCAGTTTTCAACGATATTGACTATTTGACTACCTAGAAAATATATAGTCTTAATGGTTTGTTGGTTGGAAATATTTTAGTTACCTTCAGGCAAGAAATTACCAAACTTAGGTCAACTTATTAGTAAGAAACACAGATTAGTTTGAAAATCATCGAACGTTGGTTGTACTGTACATAACAATGTCTTGATCAACTACAGGGAACTACAGTTTAGTTTGAAAATCATCGAACGATGATTGATCTGTATATAACAATGTCTTGATCAACTACAAGGAAGTGGTGACCAAACGTGGGTCAACCTGTTAGGTAGGGAATTTAGATAATCTCACAAACAATCGGTAGTTGGTTACCGTGCAGACGCGACCTCCTAAATTTCTCTAAAAGTGGTAAAAAATAATATTAGGTTGTCCAGAAATAAATGTTGGAATTCTTACGATGACATTTAGAAGGTGAATATTCAGTTGATTTAATCCAGCGTTTGTCACTTACAAGGTGTCTTAATTGTCAGCTGTTTAACTCTACTCAGAGAAAGTTTCGCAATCCGATGACAACATGGACAAAAAGGACTTTCGTTTGATTATCCTCTACGACTTCAAACTTGGACGAAAAGCTACCGAAACTACACGGAACGTCAACTAGGCATTCGGCCACGGATCTGTTACTGAATGTACAGTTCAGCGTTGGTTCCAAATGTTTGGACATGAAGACGAAAATCTTAAAGACCACGAAGGTCCTGGAAGAAAGCCATCTTTAGATGAAAATACATTAAGGGAAGCAGTTGAGACAGACAATCACACAACAGTACGTGAGCTTGCAGAAAAGCTAGGCACAAGCAAGTCAACCATTGCCAACCACCTGGGTGCGATTGGAAAGACGAAAAAGTTGAATAAGTAGGTTGCGCATGAGCTGGCTGAAGAGCAACAAAATCGGTGTTATAGGACCTGTCAAGGATGACACTCCAAAAATTTAATGAATAAGAAATCGAGATTCTGCCTTATCCACCTTATTCTTCAGACATTTCTCGTTTTGATTTTCATTTTGTCAAGGACTTTGACAAATATTTTACAATAAACGCTTTCAAAACCAGGCGGCTGCAGATAAAGCTTTCAGGGAGTTCATGAACCATAGAAACTTTGATTTCTACAACAGGGGCATAAACAGCATCGTTTCACGTTGACAAAAGTGTGTTGAAGCAAATGGTGCTTACTTTGATTAAAGCATGTTTTACAACACTGGTTTACACTTTTTCAAGCTTCGCAGTTTTAAAATAACATTTATTTTTGGACAACCTAACAGCTTATCACAGCGGTGACTATTAATCTACACGAGAAATAAATAAAAATGGATACTAGCTATAAATAAAAGTAGACATATTATTCTAAAGTTTACCCTAGTGTTTCTGGCAGCTCGACAAGGTTATGTTTACAATTATGAAAACATAATGACTGAATTTAAAAATAAAATTGTAAGATAATTCTAGTTTTTACCTCTATCATGCTTTATATAGCAGCTCTTATGTCGTGCATGGTTAGTAGTTATTTCTGCATTGGCTATGAAAAAGCCAAGATAAGTTGATTAAAAATATCTAATTTCTGTAAAAATAAAATACGAATTTCTTTGTTTCGTAATGGTTCAAAAATTAATGTCTCTCGGTTGGTCAACGCTAGCCGTCCTCAATTTAGCAGTGTAAGACTAGAGGGAAGGCAACTGGTCATCACCACCCACCGCCAACTCTTGGGCTACTCTTTTACCAACAAATAGTGGGATTGACCGTAACATTATAACGCCCCCACAGCATGTTTGGTGTGACGGGGATTCGAATCCGCGGCCCTCGGATTGAGGGTCGAGTGCCTTAACTACCTGGCCATGCCGGGCCTAGCACTGATGGAACTGACTTTCTGTTAAACAAACACAAATGAAAAGAGACCGTTAAAAATCACGGTTATCTAATTTTAATCGGAAAAACAATTAGCAAAATGTGAAGCAAACAGGTATGACAAGTCCTGTTTTTTCACCGTTGAGGGAAAAAAACATTTATGCATCACGATCACAACACATTCTGGCTACGGTCAATCAGGCACGAAAGAACACAAGTTGAATTTGCTTGACGGACTTGGAGATAATTTGTAGATAAGGTTTGTTGACAAAAGGAGTGGGAATCGATATATTGGTTGATTATGAACTACTGTTCTGAGAAAACCAAGGCAAACTAAAACTATGTTCTTCATAAGGTTAGTTTACACCTTACATGTTAGCCTACTTTTTAATCTTAGTGTACAAGTTAAAGAACAGATATCGTCAACTGTGTATACAGGAAATTCAGCGGCTTTGAAAATCAGTTTAGTTTTGATTTAACCGCTACACATCCATACTGATACGTCAGTTATTTGATACAGTGTACGCACCATATTGTCGTCTGATAACTTTTCAAGATCCGTGACGAATGATAAGATAAATAGGGTAAAATCCTCTTCATAGAACAGTAAGCAGTCAAACTCTTGTGCTAACAGTTTTATACATTCGATAAACAGGGCCCTAAAACAATTTCAATTAATATGTCAAACGTACCAACAGCTGATCATAGTTCATAGAAGGATTTGTTTGTTTGTTTTGAATTTTGTGCCCACCTACTCGAGGGCTATCTGCGCTAGCCGTCCCTAATTTAGCAGTGTAAGATTAGAGGGAAGGCAGCTAGTCATCACCACCCACCGCCAACTCTTGGGCTACTCTTTTACCAACGAATAGTGGGATTGACCGTCACATTATAACGCCCCCACGGCTGAAAGGGCGAGCATGTTTGGCGCGACGGAGATGCGAACCCGCGATCCTCGGATTACGAGTCGAACGCCTTAACACGCTTGGCCATGCCGGGCCTACATAGAAGGAATTTTGTCTTCATATGTATGGAAAAGTGCCACCGGATTAACCCTAATAATTGATGGTAGTGTAACTCTTACATCACAAAATAATAATTATTTTTAAACACTTTTTGTAGAATTAAACCCAATAAAGCTGCAATGGGCAAAGATTGGATGAATTAAAATTTTATTACCATTCAAATCCACTGTTGTTTTTCTTTTATATGTTTATTGTCAAAATGTGTAAATATTTCCAGAACGCAATGCAGATGTTTAGAAACAACAACATAAATATAATAGTATCTAAACAACGTCTAAACTGAGCACGACCCTTACTTTTTTTTCCTCGTTATTGGATGGCACGTGCTTATCGAGATTTCTCATCGAAAATAATCATGAAATAAAATGAATATGATATTTTGGCTATTGTTATCTTCAACGAGCTAGAACTCTCTACTGATTAACACATGAATTAACGGAGCTAATTATTATTTACTACGAAGTCAAGTCGTTGATAACAAAGTGACCTCACGTATCTAAAAATTACTTGTGAATTAAGAATGACGTATTTTGTATACAGGTATTGGTTGTTCTAATTCTTTGACTTTATAATATACTCTAACTATAGCCATGCTTACAAGTCCAGCAACTTATATCTCTAACTGAAATAACTGAAATTATAGTTTGTTCGAATTTCGCGCAAAGCAACTCGAGAGCTCTCTGCGCTAGTCGTCCCTAATTTAGCAGTGTAAGACTAGAGGGAACGCAGCTAGTCACCGCCACCTACCGCCAATTCTTGGGCTACTATTTTACCAACGAATAGTGGGATTGACCATAACATTATAATGCCCCCACGGCTGAAAGGGCGAGCATGTTTGGTGCGACGGGGATTCGAACCCGCGACCCTCAGATTAGGAGTCGAGCGCCTTAACCCACCTGTCCATGCTAGGCCTTAAAATTATAGAGTAATTCACATTCTACAATGTGACTGTTGGTATTGCTGGAACATATGTCCTGAAAATCGGTTATATTAAAGAAACTGGCATAACGTTCATAGGGAACACAATCTGATGGTTCAACACTTATTCTAAAAGCGCTGAAAACGTAACTTTTTTATACTACTTTTATGGCAATTACATCATATCTAGTGTAATTTACATCAGGAACACAATCATATTTCATAGCTGTAAACCAAATACAAAATGTACTCACCTGTATAAACTAAGTCATTCATCACAAGGTAGGCATTTGTTATGAGATGCACTATGTTAATGGTTACTTGCTTGTCTATGAGTGGTATGCCATTAAAAATGTATCTCAGAACGGATGGTATTAGTATTAACACTTTTATTGATAAGGAGAGAACAACATTTCGACTTTCCTAGGTCATCTTCAGGTTAACCGTCCCCAGCTTGATTGACGTAAATATTAGCTACTTATTTATTACCCTTTACCTGAAGATGACTTACGAAGGTCGAAATGTTGTTCTCTGCTTATCAATAAAAGTGTTAATACCCATACCAGCCGTTCTAAGATACATTTTTATTTCAAGTGGGTGTTTCGTCATCAAGAAGGTATGCGATTACTTATAGGCTGTTTTAAAGTATCCATATGGGTATATACGTTCTATCTGGGATATGTGGTTTTTAGGAGCTATGACATGTCTATTTTGTCCTTTTCATGTGGTTATCTACCTAATAAGGTAAAAACAGTGTTTGCGACAGAGCATAAAAATATGACAGTCGGTGCATATTGTTTCGTATTACACAATTTCTAAATAATTATGTAACATCAAATCCTTGCTCCACCAAAAGTAATTATGAACTATGAGAACAATATTTATGTTATTAATAGCTAATAATCCCCAGTGTTATATTAAAATGTGTAAACATACATAATTCGGTTTGGAATATACCACAGTGTTAACAATCGTAAAGAAGGCTTAATTGACGTTAATATTAGCCATTTCTCATTTACTGATAATTAATTTCTGAATACGTCTCTATATAATTCCTTCGAAGACATTGAATTAAGACATTTCAAGAGAAACTGTTTATTATTTCGAAAACAAACCAGTGAGAGATGTAGTTTAAGGCTTACTTTATCATGTGAGTTTTGTCTTAAAACTAGTAAGCGAAAATGTACTTTTTATTAAAGAACTTTTTCACTAAAATATGGCTCTTGGCGCTTCATGTTGGACATGTAAATTCGTATAACTAATAATCGTCCAAAAAGCCTGTTGTTCTCAGATCTGTTGTACATCCAGTCAATGATTAGCAACTAATAATTCAAGACCACGATGCTTTAATAATATCCAGACACGGCCAAGTTAATTGTAAACAGGGTGTAAAGTTTCAGTCGCGATATTCTGCTGGATACGATTGGCACCTTCATATTGGGAGAATCGTAACTATAGCAGCCAAATCCACTATTCTGTTGATAGAGATTATATGTTCGGCAGTTGATTCTGACTAGTTGCATTCCTCTGATCGACAATTCTAAAATAGGGATGCTATGCCTAAACTAATACGATTTATCCGACTTTTCACCAATGTGTCGTGTAAGGCACTACGTAAACAGGACGGGAATACCAATATCGAATAACCTGCCTGATCCAAAACTAATTTCTTGTCTTCGCTGTGCTATTAACTTCGAAAATGTTCCCATATTTTCTCTGCTCATAGGTTTTTAGATCGAATATAAACTGTTGCAGGCATTTTTGGTACTATTTAGAACTACTTTTCTAAGCGAAACAAGACATACATGAGCGGTGTTATTTTATTAAAGGTGATCGTAACTTATAACATTCATTTTGTTTATATTATGTTCCTATTCTTCTTCTGAAACTTTAACTAGAGTTAAACTACTGTGAGAGCATGTGTATTTTTATGATAATTAAAATACTGTGAGAGCATATATATCTGTTACTATAATAAAAATACTGTGAGAAGATATGTATCTGTTACTATGTAGAAAATACTCTCAGAAGATGTATAACTCTCACTTAGTAGAATTTAGTAAATGAAGATATATATATGACACTAAGTAGCTAATACTGTGATTTGTGTTATTTCTAATTGTAACAAATGAAAACTGTAACGACTGTTTTTTTTTAATTGCGCGCAAAGCTACACGAGGGCTATCTGCGCTAGTCGTCCCTAATTTAGCAGTGTAAGAGTAGAGGGAAGGCAGCTAGTCATCACCACCCACCGCCAACTCTTGGGATAATCTTTTACCAACGAATAGTGGGGTTAACTCTAACATAATAACGTCCCTGCGGTTGAAAAGGCGAGCATATTTGGTGTAACGCGGATTCAAACCCGTGACCGTCGGATTATGAGTCGAGCGCCTTAAGCACCTAGCCATGCCGGGCCGTGTTTCTTTAGTTCCCCATTTCTATTGAGAAACGCGGAACGCACAGTTTTGTCATAAAAACAATAAAAAAGGAAAAACAGTTGCGGAAGTTGTTACAACAGCGTCAGATTGGTCATCTGAATCAAGGCTCTCAAGCTCTCCCATTTGCTCTTGTCAGTCAAGTAGATGAATCAGTTTTAAACTCTGTGTGTGATAATTATTGCACCTTTGGAATATTACAAATTGATCCATTTCACACTTACAAAAGCACACAAGTAATACCAGTTGTAACGTTTCAACGAAATTCATGTCAAGCACTTAATTGGTATCACCAATAGCAGGTGCTGAGTGTAACGAATTCGAAACTTAGTTGATAGAAATCGGTTTTATCTCATTTGAGCTTGTCACATCTGTCATTCTAACCCCTCATTAGGTAGTAGATGTTCATAACCATATGGTGTTTCTCAGTAAGTGCAACAAATATCACTTTCTTTATTTAGGGTAATTTATATGTGGAAGCAAATATGTATTTTTCACGTCTCAGCACTGGAAGAGAAAGAGAGAATATGGCGAACATCAGCCACTATTTCTCACACTTGTAGTCTAGCATGTGTACACAGTGTCTTTGACAATAAGCAGCCAAGACTAAAGAATCAGACACGGAACATCGAGCAGTCAAGTGGGAGTAAAACGTCCATACATTTTTCATTCCAGATTCACCAAGAATCAATCATGACAAAATCAGGAACTGCATCTGCCTTGGTCGTCCTCCATCGACAAACAGCAAATATCAGCTAAGCCCGTACCCTTTCCTGCCCAGTCCTTACTAAGCGCCCCCTGTGCGGAAATGATAGATCATATTTTGTGGATATCTATCGGGCCCAGATGAAAACCTTGCCTTCCTCAGACTACTACTTCTATTGGAGTTGAAAAATTGCCCGACTCTTGATAGAGATCACAATTTTCCATTACCCTCGCTTCCGATTTACGAACCAATTTCCCTGGCTCATTAAGCCTAATAAATCTCCTTCTACGTTTTAAGACGCATACAGGAATCGGTAGAACTAAATAAAAAAGATTTGGTTATTAGGTGCTATCATTTCTGATACACTCTACACTTAAGTGTTGAATTGCTCTTAAGATAACTAGAGTTAATTTTTCAGTCATATTTCCTAAAACGTGGTCTACAAAATCCACACGTATACTGCAGTCATAAATTTCCATTTCCAATATATCAGGGTCATTCTCTTCTCAATTTAATCTTTATTAAAGAAAAAAGATACCATAAGATGTCAGTACATAAGTAAACCATAGTTTCACATTGTGCTTGAAATAAACAAATATTAGTTCTATTGAGCAATAACTCGAATGATGACACTTTAACAATACGAACAAAATTGTATGAACCTGTGTAAAGTCCTTACATGTGTTTTTACCGCGATATTCTAATACGTCATTATTTATTGATATGGTACATGGAATATTCATTTTGTTTTTATCAGGAGCTAGCTTGATTATTTTACCCCTCAAGCTAACCTTCAGAGGTAAATTACACGTCACAACAAGCGTTAAACAATTACTGCTAAAGTAGTCATTACTTCTCGAAATAAATGATATAATTTGAAACAGTCATTATAAAATATTATGTTTCTATCTACAATGGAGATTATTTATGTTTGATACAAATATCGTACAGGGAAAACTAGAGCTTTGTTTACGTTTGAAATATTGATTATACAAGACAACTTGTGTTGTATTTGTTTTTAAATGATTGTCATATAGGACCCTTGATGTACTTACGTTTGAAGTAGTTATTAAACAAGACAAATAACGTTGGTTTTGTGTTTGAATTAATTGTCATAGAGTACAGCTAATGTATTTAAATTCAAGTATTTATCACACAGGACAGTTAATGTACTTACGTTTGGAATAGTTATTAAACAGGAAATATAACGTCGGTTTTGCGTTTAAAGTACTTGTCAGAGAGAACAACTAATGTATTTGAGTTTCAAGTATTTATCATACAAAACAGTTAATGTACTTACGTTTCAAGCAGTTATTACACAGGACAAATGGTATCATATTTATGTTTAAAGTATTTATTACAAAAGACGACTAGTGATTTATGTAGGTTTGAAGATAACAGAAAAGCAAAATCCATTTGGTTTCGAACGCTGCAGTCATCACAAAAGTTAAGATATGTCTCTAAAGACTCATATCCTACGTTTCACTCATAGTTTAAGTTAGTAACAAAATCAAGATATTTTTGTAAGGCTCATGTTCTAAGCTTTGTCTAGTTTACATTTCGAACTTAAGTGTATGATACATAGTTTTGCACATGCGCAAGATATCTCCGTTAATTTCGAGAGGCTGGATGAGTTTTAGGGTTATGTGTCACAAACTGAGGATAAAATTTTGATTACATCATATGTTTAGTGATACTCACATGGATTATTTTTTGTAAAGTTAAAATAGTGAGAATAATTACACCGTGTTAAAATACAGAATATAACATTATACGAACAGAGAATATTCCAAACGTTTTGAACTGATGAAGTGAAAGTTTTTGTTCTTGTTTTTTTCATATCACGTGCTATCTTGTAAGTGTTTTGCATGCTCTAAAATCTAAGAAGAAACGCGTTTCCTCCACCTGCCTTAAAATTATATGCCTTAGGTGTTTGCACTAAATTTGTTTCCTGTCACTGAAGGTGGCTACAGATTTATCTTGTCAGTCAGTATGAACCTTTATGTTCACTGCCTGTTATAAAGATTTTTTCCCTTCCAGACCAACTTATTGCTTTACCGAATTTATTTCCGGTAAGGGAATGCATAGAACTGTTGGAAGTGTTGCTAAATCTTTGAGTCTCAATTCATGAGATTGAACTAAAAACCCAAGAGACCGTAACAAACTCCAGGTCCTTAGCTATGGGGTGTGAATAACTTGTACACCAAATTAATTGGAAAACATTTTATCTTAACACAATGCTCGATATATGCGTATAATGTGAATATATATGATTCAGCTTTATAATCTTCTTTTACGAGTCAAAAATTTATAGTTTTAACTCTACATCATAGGTTTTATGAAAATAAAGGTTTCTATGTCGATTTATATAGTTTTTATCAGCATTAACACAATTTTTCCTTTTTACTGTTTGATCTATAAGTTTATAACTAACACTGAACAATGACAGCAATACGTGTAAAATTATGCTGTCATATTAGTTGAAGTTAAAACCAGTTTCAATTCACTTCAAAATCCATAACTCTAACGTTGTCCATCTCTTGAGTTAACAGGTGAAAATTGGTGCTTCGAGGGTGATTTACCATTTGGCAACAGAATTGATATTTGTGATAATAACAAGTCGATAGTGCTATTGCTTTCATGTATAAGACTGATACAGTTTTATGTTCGAAATTCAGTAGTTTTCATTGATGATGTAAGTACCATGTTCGAATAGACAGTTATAAGTTGTTACAACACGATAAAACAAACCTTTGGCTATTTTATTACTAAAAATAGTTATTGTTAACTCGATATGGTCCACTATATTCGGAGTGACTAACTTTTACGATAGACTTCGCTTTGGTGTTTCAGTAGCAAATTTGAGGTTATTGTTTTAAAATTCGGGGCTCGATCCCTGTACACCACAGTTATAGCCCAGTGTACACTTTCGTGTTTAAAAAACAAGCAAATAAACTTGCTAATCAATTATTTTAAGTACGAAGAGAGAAATAAAAATAGGTTTAGGATGCATGTGGGATTATAGTTATATTGATATCTTTAGAATGATGTGTGACTATATCCACATTGATCGAAGGGAATAGTGCACTGTTAAGGAAGTTCTAACACACAATCAGCTGTCGTTTCTAATGGCAGTTACTAATTTTATTACATAATTTATAAGATAGAATGCAATGATATCTTGACACATACACGCAGAACTTTGAGAATAATTTTTCATTAAACTAATGTCATCAGAGATGCACATTAAATGTGTTTGTGACACTTTAAAAATGTTTTGAAATGTTGTCATCAAGTGAGATATTCAGATGTTGAATAGACGCTAAAAAAATATTTTCGAAGTATTTAATGGAAACAATTTTATCTTATTAAAAGTGTGAACATTTTGTTATCTGAAACCTTTCAGAATTCGAATATAACTACTATAGATACCCGGAAACACTGAGCTTGAAAAGAAATACTGTAATTAAAGCCACGGGTCGTCTCCTTCGATTATTTTGGGTTATAACACAGTAACAGTTAGTCCCATGTAAAGATAAATATGCTGCGTGTGGTGTCACGCACGTCATTTTTGTTTTCTTTCAGATTACAGATTTCTCCATCTACCTCCTCACCAAGTTGATCGCTCATTCACAGGATTAAGGTAAAACTGAAATGGAGGCCAAATTCGAAGCACACTAACTTGAACTCGATATTTTGGGAGTTCCCATTGGCTCTTCTACCACATTTAATCGCTATTTGGTTGAAAATATTCCTCACAACAACTTGTGACATCAGAGAGACAGAGTGAAAAACTCTTTTATTTTCATAGGTACATATATTTTGTAACTTTCTATAAAGGAACTTAATCTCGTTCATCCGAGAAAAGATGGTTCCGTTGATTAATGAAGCCAGGAAATACACCATTCAGCAGTGCATACTTTATACAGGTTGCAAAATTGTGTAGCACTTTTAGTGTTTTGATAATTATACAATATTATACTTTGCACAATAATACGTAATTTATAAAGGTTACAGAATAACATATATACAGCATAAATTCCTAGTAACTTATATACTTTTATAGAAACCTGTTTTTCTTCTAATTATGTATTGACAAACGTGGAGTATTTACTATACATGCCCACAAATTCAAATTGTCACAGTAACTCAGAACATAATTTGACAATATTCACCTTTAGTTAGTTGGTTTGTACACATTTATAAGCTGAATCTTTGAGTTTTTAAGATTCTCTGGCTAAAAACAAGAGTCAATTTATGGTGTGACTATAGTCGTTCCTTTTCCAGATCTCACGATTGCCAGAATTAATCCATATTGGTCTCTTTCTTCGCTGTTGTCGTTTTTATATTCAGGGTACTGAACTACCAAATATCCTAGAGAAAATATTGTGTCTTTAAGAGCTGTAATTGAAGGAACCATGCCACTAAACATCCTCGAACATAATTAATGTTACTATGAGCTGCCATTAAAGGAACCATGCTATAAAATATCTTAGAAAAAACATCATGCCATTAAAAGTTGCTATTAATGGCACTATTCCATCAGATATCCTAGAGCATAAATTATATTATTAAAAGATGTTATTAAAGTTACTATGCCACTAAATATTCTAGAATATACATGATGTCACTAAAATTTGCTACTTAAGAGCATCATGTGATCAAATATTTTAGAGAAAATTTCCATTATTAAGAGTTGCTATTAAAGGTACTACGATATCAAATGGCTTAGAAAAAATATATAAAGTTATTAAAAGCTGCATTATAGGTGCAATGCCACCAAATATTCTGTGAATTAAAACACGTTAATAAAAGTTAAATAAAATAAAATAAAAATTAAAAAAGCTGAGTTAAATTCGAATGAAAAGTATTTCGAAGTTCCGCTGAATTTCAATTCGTCAAATATGATGATCATAAGATATCATTTTAAAATTTGTAACACGATTTGTCCAGATTATGTTGATTAAAGTGACCGTTTGAATGTGTTAGTTAACAAATTAACTGGTCACAAACACGTTTAAAAGCATAAATGAGCAGTAGTCAGTCTGTTTATCTTAGTCAAGAAGAGTGGAGGTATTTTTTTATAAAGGAGTGGTAACTAGACGTTTTAACATATGAACATAAGTAGAAGATTAAAACACCTCAAACAAAAAGATAGTTTATAAACATGTTTACACATGTAAATAAATGAGCAAATACGTGGTAAACACATGTAGGTAAACAAAACAAAATGTAAAATGTTTTAACATGTTAACAAGCAAATAACTTTCAGTCAACTACACAGCGGTGCAAAGGAAATTGCAAAACACGAGAATATATTTTTAGTGAACAATGGACCTGTACAACGGGAAACATCAATTGACTGTCCTGTAGGTGCTATTAGGTGGACCTTAGTCAATATTTTAATACAGTTCTCATTTAAATATAATAATAGTTACAAAACGAAAGTCATTAATAAACTTAGTTTAGCCAAACCACACAAGTCTTTTTTCATGTTATGTTTGTGTTCAGGTACAAAACATGACAACGGTTACTCAACAGGATGTAATGTTGCTGTTCATAGTTTTTTTACATCGATAAACACGTTCCTAATCAAATTCACTCAAGTGTTACGCACATAAAGTAACCCTTTAATAAGGTGGTATAAAAAGAAAGGAAGTGTTACAGCTGAAAAGTTTGATTCACTGTTATTTTTTTTTAAAGTGGTTCCTCCTGCAGAGACGAATTGCTGCAGTGTTGACCTCAATGATGAAGCGGATAATTCAGAAAATAGCCGGACTAGCTTAGGTTACGTGATCCGTAAACTCCATTTTCAAAATTAGTTGCAACACCCACTGAGTAGAAGGAGAGAGTTTAAAAATGAATATATTAGTTTAAATTAGAATAGAGAGAGAGAAAACAAAAGTCAACGCTTCAATGACCTTCGTAATGAATGTATAGATAAAAAGAACTACATTGGCTAGGCTCGATCCGGGAAATGATAGCTCCTTGGTGAGTTGTACGACAAATTGGGCGTATGAATCCAGTCTCAGGGTAAAACTATTTCTGTACATGATTTCTATTTGTGTTGAGTAGCTTGTTTAACTTTTCCCGTTTTTGCAAATTATTAGCTTTAAAATACAGACCCTAGAAGATTGCTTTAGTTACTCTTCAGTGTTATGATTGACAAAAAATTTATGTGTTTTGTCAGAGTATTAAAATTATATATATTTAGATAATTTTTGCAGTAGAAACCGTTTCGGTATTTTCTAGTTGGCCTTGATATATATACTTTTGTAGTATTCTTGTGAGAAAATGTTCATACTGGCCTGTCATTTCGACAAAACGCACATATGTTTAAAGAAAGCATAAATTTTATGATAATTTTAAAATATAAGGCTAAGAGAGTGCAATAAAAGAGGGCCCCTTAGCCTCTATGTTTTTTATGTTTAAATTTAGATAGATATTGAGTTCCTTGTAGCTCGTTTTGCTAACATGTTGTAATTATAACCAATACAAAAAAATATTTAGAATACTGGGATCATAAATTGATGTGCTGCTAACTTCTCGGTAATTCTGTTTAAATGAGGTCATATCCAATATTCTGAAGAGAATGAACCTTGTTTCTCGAATGTAAACACAACAAACTAACTTGATGTATAACTAATATTTAAAAAAACGATTTTTAAAATTTCTCAGGACGAACTTATAAAGCCACAAAAGAAAGTGTTGATATAAATGTTTTTATATAAGAATAGGGTGTTAACATGGGAGGTAGGACACGAAACATTGCTCACCACATGCTTTGCAAATAACTCACCCAGTAAATAATTTGTTTTTGTTGTTAATGTGATATTTGTGCTGGGCCCACAACGGGTATGTAAACACGGTTTTTAGCGTTACAAGCCTACAGACTTACCCTATAAATGCGACTGTTGTCTATATATCTAATAGCTGTTTGTTTTCATTAAGTTCTAGTGAGGTGAGAAATTTATCCCAATTTGAGAAAATACAAATGCTTTGGAAGTAAGAGGTGAACGACCCATGTTTAATGAAAAAGCAGGAGAACACTTTCCCTTTATGTCAAGTGTTTTTGATAATGCAACATAATTATGAGAAAAATAAAGATGTAGTAATATGCAGAGTCATACTGTAACGTTTATGGTTAAAAACACAGCTTTATAGATAACATACAACAATCCTCTTTAATGAAAAAGTGAGGGGACACGTCTCCTTCTATTCCAAGTGTTTTTGGTACAGTAATATCATTATAAAAAAAATGAAGATGTAGCTATCTGCTGATTGAGTCGTACTGTAACGTTTGGGGTTAAAAAACACGGCTCCATGGATAACATACACACGTAATAGTGTGACTTAATACTGAAATTAACGCTTGTGTAGTGTTAGCGTGTTGAACTGTAATGATATCTAGTAACGAACCGTAACACAAGAGAAACAAGTGAAAGTTTTCCGTGTCACCAAGGTTATTTTTCACTCACATGCTTTCTCTTTCTAAATATTTAGATGGAAACGACCTCCTTCCTACATTACGTAATGAGAAAGTCGTAAAAAATCTTTAAATTACGCGCAAGATGTCATCTTCAGAGCAAGATCAAGAGAACGGTGCAGTGTTCGATTGAACTTTTTTAACGAGTGATAAATACCAAAGAAATGCTAACTAGATCTGATTTTGGATTAAGTTATTATAAATGCAGACATGAAAGAAAACCAACAACTCACAGGAATAATTGCGTCAATAAAACATAATAGTTTGCTTGCTGCACTTTTGAGCAAACTGTAATTTTACACGTCCAATCTCTTCTTACGATTCGTACTTGTACTTGTTAAAGTTCTTTGTTTAAATATTAACATGATTTTTAAAAAAAACTTGTACATAAATGGTTCGTCGACTCAGCCTGACTTGGGTTGTTGGTTATGGTGCTCGACTTATAAATCTGATGCTCCTAGGATCGAGTCCCTGAACTTGCTCGTGCCCTTTCAGCCGCGGGAGTGTTATAATGTGACGGTCAATCTTACTATTCCTTAGTAAATAGCGTCTAAAAAGTTGGTTTATCTATTATTTATAAATTAGCTTGTTTGTAACTAAGCACGAAGCTACAGTAAGGGCTATTTGTGCTGTGTCAACTATCGGTATCGATACCCCGGTTTATACTGTTCTAAATCTCCAAACATACTACTAATACCATTGGGAGGAGTTATTCAGATCAGTTATTACTAGCGTAAATAACAGTCGCATAGTCTCGCACAAAATCGAAAATAAAAACTTATTGCATGTAATTATTTTTTTATTGTTACTTGATTGCTTAAACACGTTTTGTATAAATCGTAAGTTTACTTACTGGAGTTACATTATTTGAATTACATCAGATAATATATAGAAAGCTGATTATGTAAAGTTATAATTAATTACTTGGTTAATAAGGAAAACATATTTTTTCCATGTTTGGCGGGTTTTCCAATTACAATATTCTTTTAGATTGGAATTTTTTATGCACCTAAATATTTCATTAAAAAAAACAGTTTTAATAAGATTGTTTATAAAAAATGTCTTTTACCAGCTAATGAATACGATTTATTAGCAAGAAACCAGTTGACATCGCTTCCGGTAACCTGATATTACTTGAGATACACGTGCTGTACATACAGATCCTGTGTGTGTGTATGTGTGTTTTAATTGTATGACATATACAGTAACAACTAGCTAGTTCTGGAAAATTTGAATACATTTGTCTTTATGTCACTACATTTGACCATTTATATAAAGTGCAGTAGACAACAAGTATTTTGATAATAAAAAAAAAAGGCAATTGCCTATCATAAGTTTTGAAAAATACATTTTGAGTGACTTTGATTTGGTGTCAAACCTCTTTTGAGATCGGTTATATCTTGAAGATATGGTTACCCATCTTTCCACCAGACATGTTCTAGCTAACAGAAATAAAACAACTTCAGTGTGTGACATTAAGTGATGCTTAATTAACGTACATTACTTTGTGTGCCAGTTACATAGTATGCCATGTGAAACAACACAATCTCTGGTGCACATATCCAATGTGCTAACAGCTTAAACTTTAAATGTATTGAGTTCAAACCAAACACGCTAACAAATAAACGAGTCTGTGCACTCGTGCCTCGCTGGAATATTGTGCAAAACATAACAACAGATGTCTCCCTAGCAGCCACAAAACGTAACTGGAAACTATCAGTGAGTGCTGTTGCGTGTTTTATTATAGCAAAGCCACATCGGGCTGTCTGCCCTGCCCAATGAGAGGAATCGAACCCTGATTTGAGTGTTGTAAATCCGAAGACGGTCAGACCGGAGGACAAATTAAGAGTTCTGGAAAACGTGTTTGTTCTGTAAATATAACATGATCGAATTGCGTTTCTAACAATATATGTCCACAGAAATACCAATGTCACTGAGGGGGGGGGCTTATTGCTTCTATCGTGTTATATTTAAAGCTGCATAAAGAGCTATCTGTGATATTTGTGCATAATATTAACACAAGCACATGAAGCAAGAAACGTTTATGAATAACCTACTGCTCTATCCACTCAGACATGATTTCGTATACGAAACGTTCCCAAACATTTATGATGTATTTTTTGCTGTAACATGAAAGTCGAAATGTCAAATACATGGAGGCTGTTGAAAGTTTTATTAAAACTTTCTTTTTCACATGCTACGTTTTTGAAGGAAGACTAAAAGTAATCAAATTTACATATTAAAAGGACTAACTCTGCACGAACCCACGCTTAATTAATAATAAAATCCTTATGGTGCACAGGACTGTGTTAAAAACTGGTCCACCCTTAGCGAGAAGACAGGTGCTCGCCACCAGGTGTTCACAAACTGCTTGTTTTTTTTATTTATATTTTTTAGCTAACAAGTCCAAATGAGGACACCTCCCAGCTTGTGCGCAAAGTCACTTTGTAATTATTACCCGGCAGAGCTATGTCAGAATTAGAGAGTTTGAGTTTAGAACAGTTTAATAACGAATACTTCTGTTTCACGGTTGACATGAAACTGAATCGAATATTGAAAACAAGTACAGGAAGTGAAAACGAATAGTAACTGAGTAGACCACTGTGACGCGCCTTCTAATGACGAATCCATCCAATTATAGAATAATGAATTGGAACAAACGACTCACTAGCGATTAAATATAGCAAACAGCGATCACACGCAAAGAGAAAAAAAAACAAAGTTGCTTTATTCTTGCCGACAACGGTTTACACATTCAACCATGCATTATAATAATAGACTTGCGGACAGAGTGCTTCAAAAGTAATAGATAATTGTGTTAGAACTTAATTAAATGTTTCTTATGTACCAAACTTTTGGAAGGTTCACTAGTTATAAGTTTACAACATTTGGTAGCCTTACTGTTGATTACTTCTTTTTTTTTTTTTTATTGAGCTGATACGAGTCAGTGTTAGTATGGTATTATACTGTCACAAACGATGGCTTTAAACTTAAATATTAACTAATAATTTACAGGTATACCCTGTTGCTAGGAAGAAATTTTATTGTTTGAGACGATTACTTTAAACTTACATACTAACTAATAATATACAGATATGCCTTGGTGCTAGGGAGAAATCTTATTCTTCATACAATTACTTTAAACTTATATACTAACTACTAATATACAGATATACCCTGGTACTAGGGAGAAATCATATTGTTTATATTGGGTGTTCGGAAAGTCACTGTGCAGTTTTGTAATAACCATTCATTCAGTCTATTTCAAGCCAGCAACTGATAGCAGTGTTTAGAAACAAAATAAGAAGGATCCAGGCTTATATTAGTGCCAACGGGGGTCACTTTCAATATTGTTTATAATTGTCATTCATATTTACCTTCTGCATTCTATGTTGAAACATGTCTGTTAATAAATATATAAGTGCACAGTGACTTTCCGAACACCCTGTACAATTACTTTAAAGTTAAATACTAACTAATAATGTACAGATATACCCTGGTGCTAGGGAGAAATCATATTGTTTAGAGACAAAGACTTTGAACTTATGAGTTGTTCTGTATATGGACTTATGTGTCGTTATACTTATTTTAAATATTGAAGTTAGAACTTATTGATTGAACAAAATAACAACGTATATGGAAAATAATGAGGTTCTCGTGTACCTTTATCATGTGACTTTGTTCCTAACCGTGGATACTTATTTATTATGCTGAGCTTGTCCGTTGTTTCCTGTTAAAATAGACATTATGTATATATATGTTGTGACTCAACTTCCTTGAACATGGATAATTATGCGCCATGCTCTAAAGGCATTATCACGTAAAACACTATAGTAAGAGAACCCATATGCTTAAGGCATTACCACGTAAAAACACATTCTAGTAACAGAACCCATATGCTATGAGCAGTTAAGAGACCAGTCTCGAGCTGTGAGAACTCTCTCTCATCAGCGTAAGTTAGTCGATGATACAGATTGTCAGTCTATATACATGTGGGTGTGTGTATGAAAATTGGTTTGGTTTACATACCTATAAGTCATATGAAACGCTACTGATTGACTATCTCTGACATCGACCTAGCTTGGCTGATGGAAGCTGCCACTACACGAAACTCTGTCAGCTACATGGTGTGGGTTTTGTTGCACAGTTTACTTCCCTAGGATCTGAAGAAAATATGTCTGTTACATCTAGCTGAAAAGTATTTTGTTAAATATACAGGTCAGAATGCATGTAAAACTGCATCCAAACGTTCTGGGCATGTTTTGTAGAAAGTGGGTAAATTAACATATCTTGGTCTATGATATTTAACGTCAAAGATTCCGTATTTAAACAAGAAATCGGTGTCTCTTATCTGTCGAAAATGAATAATTTGTTGCTCCTCTAACTTTGGAAAGTTCAAATGTCCGTGTTACGTACTTTTAAACGAGATATTTCGCGAATTCAGGGACATTGACATGACAAGCAAGCAAATATAGAGGTACTGATATGACAAATAGGCTTAAGGAGACATTCTGTATCTCGGAACGTCTGGTATGGGTATTAACACTTTTCCTGATAAGCAGAGAACAATGTTTCGACCTTTCTAGGTCATTTTTGGGTTAAGATGACCTAGGAAGAATACTAACAAGAAGACAATGTATTAATTTTAACCTTAAAGCCATAGTAATTGTTTTGCCAAATCTTAAACAGCAATACGATAATTACTGGAAGAAATAAAGTGGAAAACGGTCAGTTCTCAAAAGGGAGTTTGTAAAAGTAAAAATTCAAGAAAGAACCACATTTTTGAAGATATTTATATCCACATAGAACGGATTTTTATCCTTATGCAAAATGTCCTGGTATGGCCAAATACGTGAGGCGCTCCACTAGCTGCATTTTCTCTAGTTTTTCACTGTTAAATTAGGGTTAGCGTAGATTATTAAAAGTGTTGAGATCTATGCCTGTACCTACGAAACACTCAATTATTTTAAGAAAGTCATTACTACTTAATAATACTTTGTATGATAAAGTTTAAAAATAGAGTTTTAAAGCTATTTTAATTAAAAAGGCTATTAAGAGAGGAATAATTATGCTGAGTGAACGACAATAATTTCAAGAAAGCCATTATGACCTAACAACAGTAAGGAGTTTGTCCGTTAAGTGCTAAATTATTTCGGGAAGAACACTAAATTATTATGTACAAACCGTGTATTATTTGTCAGTTTAATATTTTAACTTTTGAAAAAAATTACGTATTCAAATGCATGAAGGAAATTATAAAACTTATGATGGTTATCGCACCTATATATTTTGGGTTACGCATCAGTCTAAACATTTATTAGTTGTGATTACCACCAAAAGGGAAGTGTCTTTATTGTTTTACTTGCATTTTCTTCAATTAGTATCCTGTGTGCGAGTTTATGACCTAATTAAGTGAAATGAGTTGGTTACAGAGTCGCGTCACAGTTTCCGTTATTGAAAACAGAAAAAAAAAAGAAGTACTTCAATAAAGGGTTTGATCTTTTAGCCTAAAAACCACACTTTATCGCTAGAAGAAACTCACTTCTCAATAGTGTTCGACCTTAAAGACGTGGAGTGTATGGTTAATTGGTAGGAGAAAATTTTAGAAAATATTCATGTTGGCGTAAACCTAGCCACCTTGGAGTTGAGGCTTCCATAGCAGTAGAACTTATGAAAACCTCGGAGAAAACGGCTATGTGATGCTGAGGTATCAAATATTGTATTGCTCAACATATACGGCTAATTCTGTGTTTTGTGTAGGATTCTAGATACAATAAGCAGTTGACATTCTTAGTCAGAATAAATAGATAAAAGAAATAGAGAATGTAATGAAAGCCTTTGTTTAGGAATCAGCCTACCGAGTATATCTCTTTAATATGTAAAATGGGTGATAAAATTAGAAAAAAAAGATACAATTACATACGAATGCAATTTTCTGTAACTTGTCTTGTTTTCAGAGTGAATGAACATTTCAGCACATGTTTACATGTGTTATTTATACTGGAAAGACAGTACTCACATTTTTAGTTGAAGTTGGCCATTTGTTTTTTCACTGTCTTTTACTCCATTTGTATTTATAACTCTATCGTAATGTGTTTCCTGTTTGTGATTTTGTTTTTGTTTTATGGAAGTACAGGTCGACATAGCTGTTGAAAAACAAACATGAAGGGAAATGGTGTATCATTTTGATGTGTTCAGTTTTGTATTAGAAAGGCTATGAACACGTTTTTAGATAAGTGGTATGTACATCAGCCAGCCAAGACACGAATACACATAGTCAACTAAACCACGTAATAGCTGCTCGATGTACAACATGGCTGTTAGAAAACAATGTGGGCTTCAGTGACAGTGAAGTAGTACTGTGGCTGAAAGGTGAAAACTTATAGGACTGAACATAGGATGGAGAAGACCTGGTTTCTCCCCGTATTTGACTGCACAGCACCACAAACCTAACTATATGGAATTTTATTAAGTTTACCAGAATTAATGGACCTTTGTATTCTTTAGGACAGGTGGAGGTTTTGCCCAATGATTTGTATTTCCAGATCTAGAGAAGAACAGTACGTTCAGTGCCAAACTTTTTTTTAATATAATAATTAAGGAGGTAGTTGTGCTATGGTTAGGACAGGTAACAATATGATTTATTAAGTTACGATTGGCCAAAGTCACTGTTCTGTGGGTCGAGAATGTTGCTAATAAAGTGTAATGTTGAGTGTCACACAGCTCAGACTCTTATAGACTAACATAAACTGAAATCGTTAAAATCATGGATTAGCCAGAAAGACTTCTGATCTATATCTCACAAATATCTCTAAACAACCTTTGGACGCTGTAAATACGTCTTAACCAATTATATGACGTCACGCAAGGAAGTTTGGTTTTTTTATAATCTGAAGAACGGAACAAATACAGAGGCTGAGCCTAAATCGGAAAGTGGCGTATTAATTATGAATATATTTTACTTTCTGCCAAATGTGACTACTTCTGACCTTAATAATGCTCACTTTGAATTTAAAAGCACTTCTCTTCTACACTTGTAACTAAGAATCTATGGTCAATAAAGCCGATTCATGAACTGTATCCAGTGAATAGACGGTGCCTTTAAAATATATTCCAACTTTCTCTACGATAATCTCCATTTTATCTTTTAATATTTGTTTATAGGCATAAAGATTTTGTGTAGTTAGAAGTACTGTGTTGAAACTCGGTCTATAATCAAGAAAAAAATTAGTTTATGATGGCCTCCGATAAAGTAAAATAACAATAATGTTCCATGTTTTCAAAATTCGTTTTTTATTCCACAGTTAAACACTAATACCAAGGCTGTAATAACGGAGACTGTGAATAATTAAATTTAACAAGTATCAAGTGAAATATCACATTAAGAATAGATGTTGAGATTATTTCTTATCACACAGTTCAAGGTAAAATGCATTTAATGTGCTTTGTAAATGAATCATTGTTTTTATGTCAGAAATATTGCTTGTGAAAGTATTTTTTTATTTGAAGTAATATAAAATCAAATAATATAAATAACTGCTTACAAACAATATTATATGTGTTAAATTTTTCACACTGGAACTGTTTTCTCTCAAACAAGAGTTCAATGTGAAATATTTATATATGTGTGTGTGTTAAATGTGCTTATTATAGTTAATGTATGATATGTATTTTTATCATATCTTTAGAAAAGAGTCGAGGATGATAATTTGCCATTTCACATTATGAAAATCAAAAGGAACCTCTTGAATGATTGTTGTTTTTGTCATACCTCGAATCACTAAATTCATGCATCAGAAAGAGATGCAGCTTAGGAAAATATAAGGAATTTGAAGATAATTTATTAAGAATTTTTCTTAACCATATATTGAATATAATCAGTATTCAAACATCATTGATTAATGACTCTTATGAGTCCGATTTGTAAATACGTGTACGTTGAAAATTCCGCTCTAGTTGGTTCTTCGAAATCTCGTATGGTTTCGTTCTTATCAAAGAAAGATTCATTTTTTACTTTTATTTAAAATATGATAGTTAAAAGTACTATAAGCATGTTAATACGTAACAGTTTTTCTGCTTATATTATCAAACAATCTTTAGATAATTTAACTATCTCTAAACTACCGAAGTCGTTGAGGAGCGAGTTCTCGATGACAGAACCCTAATAAACATGTTAGGCAATCTAAGCAATTCTATGCCACTATCGATAGCGTTAGCTAAACACTTCAAGAAGATCAATGGCCGGCGAGTGCCGATGGTAGCCTTGTTGGAACGCGGGTAATGAGGCCTTACGGAGGGAGACATTGCCTCTCCATTGCTCTGAAGGAGAAGTACCGGAGAGACATTAGCCTCGTCATTTGCAAAAACCCTAGAGACAAGAGTACAGTGAGCACTAGGAAAAGCTTGGTCAATTTTCAAGTGGAGATAAATGGGAAACGAATACTAACGCTAAGGTCAACTACTCTGTCCTTCACGTAACACAAGACATTTGGAAGCTCGTTTAGGTGGCTGGAATTTTCTTATTTAATAATGACGTAGTTACTGATCACACGAGACTCTCTTTGGTATTGTGGGGTAATCAGGTGGGTTGATGATTTAATAAAGTGAGAATTTTCAACAAGTCTTGGGTGTTTCAAGTTCTGAAGGTCGTTGAAGTCCATTAATTTAACCGGGGTCCTTGGAAATCTATGCCATTTGTTTCTTATTAAATTTTGCTTTCTCTTGGAGAATATAGAGAATGTTTGAAGGTTCTTTTGAAGGCAACTGTAAGAGTCGAAATATATCTTCATGAAACATAATGTTACTACGATATTCAACAACTCATATCTCAGATACTTTTTATATTTTGCAAATGAAAATGATTTTCTTTGGAAAGCTTGCTTAGTTAGTTAGTATAGTTTCTGTTTACTTGTTTACTTTGTTCTGCTGAAATGAAGAGTGATCTGATGTTACTTGTAATCCATGCAGGGTTATTAGTTTGAGCTTACAAAACTTTAGTGAATATCGTACAAACACCCGTTTAGAAATATCCTCTAAATAGAATACGTTCAAAAGGGATTTGAAAAATCTGAAAAAGTTACCAAGATGAAGCAGAACATCCTGAAACGAACAAAAACAAATGTTAAGGAAGAGCTTAAAAGAACTTGAATTACCAAAGTGATACAAAAATATTCTGGAAAAGTGCAGGTTAAAGGAGGGTTTGGAAAAGTCTGAAAAAAATTACCGAGGTGGTTAAAATATTTTATGGAGAAATAGGTCAAAGAGGAAGCTGGAAGAATCTGAAAAAAAGTTACTGAAGAGATTAAAAAAATAACATTACAGAAACAAAATGTCGGTTAAGGAGCCTGAAACAATTACTAAGATGGTTCAGAAACATGCAGGGAAAATGGTTAGAGAGGGATTTAAAATAACCTGAAAATAGTTACCATAATGATTCAAACTATTGACGGATTTGGGAAAGCTTGAAACCGTTATTAAAGTGAGGAAATTAAAGATTATCTCATAATGTTTGTGTTTTACCCCAAATTTAATATAACAAACCTCGCTTAAACAAAATATGTTCAACAGTTTTGGGCACCTTATACCTATAATGACATGTTATTTAAAAAACACCCAAACATTTCCAAATTCTTTTGAAAAAAATTGAAGAAGGGAATAAAGCGTTACTTTGAGAAAGTTATTGGATTTACTTATTTTTTATTACCCTATATGATGAACCTATTAATCAGATATAAAACATTTACACTTTTACATTTATCTTCTAACATGACACACAAAGGACTGGGAATCTCTTAATGATGTGGTATTATTTCACCTAACGGGAGTCTGAGTCATAGTCTAGGGAAATTTAAACTTATTCTACCAAAAACCAAATAGAATATCTTTATGAATGTTCTGGATTCGTTTATGGTCTTCGTCATGGCGTCAGTGTCTCTTGTGTTGTTTTTTTTTTCTTTATAAATTTGTTTGGCAGGAAATGTACGCGTGTTTGAAAAGAAATAGTGGCTGCTTGTTGAAATGTTTAGTGCCTATTTTAACATTTGTTTCATGAGCATTGAAACGATTATAAGGAATCAAAGATTTATGAGTGATTGGTTTAATCAAAGTGCAATATATATATATATATATTACCGCTACTTATGAAAATTAGCCTATCAAATGTAATGTAGCAAAACTAGCATCTGCAGGAGAGATGGGTTCTTGAAATATTTGTACATTTATTATAAATAAAAAAGTATAAATAGAGGTGTTTAGCTTGAAACTTTGAAAGTATCCGTTTATGATATGGTTTTAATAAATGTTAGTTTTAAACAACAAAACTATTTTACTCTTTCTAAGTAAACTGAGGGGTAAAATAATTTAGCTAAAAACCCTTTGTTAACTAACAATAAGACATATATGAAAGCCAAAGTTGGTCGTGGGTTCGAATTCCTGTCTCACCAAACATGTTCGCCCTTTCAGCCGTGGGGGCGTTATAATTTGCCGGTTAATCCCACTATTCGTTGGTAAAAGAGTATACCAAGAGTTGGCGGTAGGTGGTGATGGTTAGCTGCCTTCCCTCTCGTCTTACAGTGCTAAATTAGGGACGTGTAGCTTTGCGCAAAATTCAAATTCAAACCAAATCAAACCCTACATAAGCGGTGTTGCCACCTGTCCAATACTGTTGATTGCGAAAGTCAAAAGTGTGACGTCACTCTTGTTAAAAGCTAAGTCGCATGTTAAAAAGTAATTTATAATTATAAAAAGTAAGGGTTTTCTTTCTCAAAAACAAAATGAAACATAAACAATAAATTCGTTTTGAAATATAAATGTAATTGAATAAATAAATACAATGTTTTGATAGGATATTTCATGAAAGTTCTTTAATTATACAAACGTAAAATTAATCTCTGCTTTTAACCGCCTACGTGATCTCAGTAACAAAATACTTTCTTTTTTGTTGTTCCATTATTAAAATCTTGAAACCGAGGGGGAGAGTAGTGGCAGTAAGAAAGCCGCCATTTTGTCTGGGGTCATAAACTATGGGACCTCCTAGAATCAAAACTAGACAAAAGGAACTTGTGACGAGAGGTATAAGACTAGGCACTTATTTCCCACCCCTCGGATTGACTTACCATCCCTAGGGTATTAAGATTTATGAATCGATGTTTCTAGTATGGGCTAGGCGCTTCTTATCTAGGTTTGAAAGCAGCCGACTCGTAGGTCCAATTGATACATCTACGTGAGCCTAAATGATGACATTCTTTTTGTCTCTGTAGACCACAGGTGACCTTTTTTACCAATGATTTCTGAATTCAGAAGTTTAGGAGTGAGTTGTGGTTAGTTATCAATACCAGTTAACGTTCGTCAATTCAGGACTCGCTGAAACTGACTGTTGGGAATGGTAAGTAATTTGACTCAGTTTAACTGAGTCATGTTACGGACTGACTTATTATCAAGGGATTTAAACAAACATCACCGAACCTCATGTTAATATTGGAGGGAATAGATTTTGTATTTAGTTTATTATTCAATATGAAAAGAAACTTTTAATACATAGATATCTGACATAATATACAATGGTTCTATCGTAGATATTTACTAAAACAAATAATATAGTCTTCCTATCGAAGCCAACCAAACCTCTTTCCTCTTGAAAATATGACGTCACAGCAGAGACCTCTATAGTATGTATTACTTATGAAAAGCTTCGAAAATGCTTTCGCTCCTCCCATGTGCAACTGAAACATACTGAAGTTATCGACCAAGGTGCTGAGTAAAAAAAATAATAAAAAAATGTCGATTTCAGTCGTCAAGAGCAGAGATATAACATTGTTCAGTTCATAAACTTCCGAGAGGTTTATCTAAAGACCCGTTAATCCTCTCACTCCCGGAGCTTTCCCGTGAGTGAGTAAACTAAACTGGTGACTGGCAGCTGCATTTTTCTGGCGATTGGCAGACAAATTCATCTGGACATTAACAAGTGAATTCATCTAGTAGCCAATAAGTAAGTTCTTTTTCTGTCAATTAGTAAGTAAATTCTTCTGGCGGCTTTTGTTGGTTAGCGCTCCCGGAATGTGAACCCATCTGAGAGTTCATAGTTCGTGTTTCGTTGCCACAAAAAGGGGTTCTGCACCTGGAGGTTGTAGGTGCACCATAAGAATCACGGAAAATTTTGTGAGGTAAAAGTAAACAGGGTGCAGGTGCTGTTTACTAACTGTCCTACCTTCTGTGTGTCTTTTCAGTGTCGGTGACGACTATGGACAGATAGCTACACAGTTTTACTTAAAAATGTGAAAATAAACTCATCTCACTATTATGGGTTGATGTCAAGGGCTGGCTCAGAAGAAAATCGTTTTATCTGACCTATAGACATTTCTATAAGATCTGCAACTAACTGTTTTGTTTCTACATAAAATCTTAACATCATTTTTACTTTATGTTGATGGCAAGACGGACGTTCAAATCTTTATATTTTTGTTTTATTTTTAAAAATGGTAAAATTACTCCATAGAAATTTCCAAGAAGTTGTAGCTGAAGATGTGTCTTGCCATTAATCCAACAGTTTGATGACGTATTACTTTGTTGTTAAAGGCAAAGTTGCACAAGGAACTATCTGTGATTTATCTGTGTTATAATAAACACTCACACTTACCGCTGAACCCTGGAGTGACGTGTTTCTGAAGTTTAACTAAAAGTCTGTTTCTTAAGATCCATTATTATGAGTAGTTACTACTAATTGTTTCTGACAGGATTCTCGTGAGAATAGAGTATCTTACATTTTGTGTAAAAACATCCATGATGTTACTGGCATGGCCAGGGTGTTAGATGCTTGACACACAGTCTGCTGGTCGACGGCTCGAATCACCGTTTCACCAAACGTGCTTGTCCTTTCAGTCGTTGGAGCGTTATAAAGTACGGTCGACCCCACTATTTGTTAGTAAAAGAGTAGTCCAAGAATTGGCGTTGGGTGGTGATGATTAGATGTCTTTCCCCTTGTCTTTCATTGCTAAATTAGGGACGGCTATTTAGATAACGGTTGCGTAGCTTTGTGCGAATTTCCAAACAAATCAAATCAATCTAGACTGTTAAAAAGCCACGTTAAGTTCAAAATACCAGTTTAAGAAAAAAATAAGAAGCTCTACAATTCAAGAGCTTTGGAAAGCGCTTTATTTCTTACGTGTGTAGGTTATAAAATTTCCTATTTCTTGAATAGAGGACAAAAATGTCGTGTTGAATGGAATACACAGTCCGCCTTATACACTGGCAGATGTGGCACTATAAAACAGTCAAATTCAGATGATTGTTTGTTTGTTTTTAATTTTGCGCAAAGCTACTCGAGGGCTATCTGCGCTAGCCATCCCTAATTTAGCACTGTAAGACTAGAGGAAAGTCAGCTAGTCATCACCACCCACCGCCAACTCTTGGACTACTCTGTTATCAATTATTCAGTGGAATTGACCGTAGCGTTATAACGCCCCCATTGCTGAAAGGGCAAACATGTTTGACGCGACAGAGATTCAAACCCGCGACCATCGGATTTCGAGTCGAGTTCCTTAACCACCTGGCCATTTCGGGTCTGTTCACCGGTTTTAGTGCTTCCTGCATAGTGGCATTAATTAAATATGGCTTTTTGATTATAAATATGACATAATAATAATGAATATTAGAAATTAATTTTTTACTACAAAGCATTAAATATTAAAATAATACTGCATAAAATAACTTATACTGCTTAATTAAGCTTCAGATAAATCGAAATTATTATTATTTTTTAATTTGCTACTAATGAGGAGTAATAAGACATTAAGTTTACTAGAAACTGTTTAAGGCAATATTGTAATTTCTCTCATGTACTATGTCCATAACAACGGCAAGTTCAAACCAATCTGGGTAAAATATGGGAACTCCAATTAATGCGGTAACTTAATGGAAACAAGCTTTATGGTTATTTGACTTGATAACTGTTACTTATGATTACTTGTCGTATCAGGTTCACATATAATTTAGATATGTTTATAGTTGAATAATTTAAGCCACTTTCTGAGAGAGCAAAGAATTAAAACAGTTATAGTTGAAGGCTTTAGTCGGGAAGCCGAAACCATCTTCAGATTGATTCGGTGAAACAGCTTGCACTGATTATAAGAGTGCTTTAACTAAAAGGTTGAAATCCTTAGCTGGTTGATTTAGCTAAAAGGACCTTTAGCTGATTGATTTTGCAAAAGTTTGAAATCATTAGCTGGTTGGTTTTATAGAAAATTGAAATCCTTAGCTGGTTGATTTTATTGAAAATTAAAACAATTAGAAGGCTGGTTTTATAGAAAATTGAGATCGTTAGATGACTGGTATTATAGAAAATTAAAATAACTAGATGGTTGGTTTTACAAAAAGTTGAAATACTTGGTTAGCATTACAAAAATTTGAAATCATTAGTTCATTGGCTTTTAGAAAGTTGAATTAGTTGGTTGGTATTACAGAAAGTTGAAATCGTTAGTTGGTAAGTTTTATACAAAGTTGAAATAGTTACTTAGTTGGTTAGTTTTATGGAAAGTTGAAATCATTAGATGCTTGGTTTTATAGAAAGTTCAAGTCGTTAGTTGGTTGGTTTTATGGAAAGTTGAAATCGTTAACTGAATGATGCAAATCGGTGGTTGAGAGATTCAGTGAAAAATCTAAAATCATTAAGTGATTTAAAAATTGTTAAAATCCTTAGCTGAATGATTATCAAATTTCTTTAAAGGTATTCGTTCCTTTACTTTAATGATTTAGTAGGGAGGGAAGTTGAAATCATTAGTTGAGAGGTTTTGCAGAAGTCTCGGTTAGCTATATCAATAACTCAGTAGAATATGTTTATGTGGAGGTTAAGCACAATGGGCGATCTGTGCTCTATCCACCACGGGTATCGAAACCAGATTTTAGAGATGTAATCAGCAGACCGCTTTGCCAGGGGGCCAACTTAGTAGATAACGACTGGTACCATTAGGTGATTGAGATAAAATAAAGGCTTAAGCCGACAGCTTTTAGCTGGATGATTTACTAAAAGGACCGCTAAATCAATAATTTAATAAAAAAAAACTGAAATCGTTAGCTGAGCGATTTAATAAAAATGCTGAAATTGATAGTTAAGGATTTAATGAAAAAAACCGAAATCGTTGGCTTATCAATTTAATAAAAATACTGAAATCAATAGCTAAGGATTTAATAAAAAAAACAGAAATCGTTAGCTTAGCAATTTAATAAAAATACTGAAATCGATAGTTGAGGATTTAATAAAAAAAACCGAAATCGTTTGCTTATCAATTTAATAAAAATATTGAAATCAATAGCTAAGGATTTAATAAAAAAAACAGAAATCGATAGCTTAGCAGTTTAATAAAAATACTGAAATCGATAGTTGAGGATTTAATAAAAAAACCGAAATCGTTTGCTGAGCGATTTAATAAAAAGACTGAAATCGTTAGCTGTGTCGTTTAATAAAAAAAACCGAAATAGTTAGCTTTACCAGTTTAATAAAGAGACTGAACTCATAAGCTTAAGGATTTAATAAAGAACCGAAATCGTTAGGATAGGGATTTAATAAAATAACCGAAATTTAATAACACATTTTCAAAAATGTGCTTTAACTTTTTTTTTAATCTATATAAATAGGGGGGAGAGGTGGCTAGCCATCCATCCCTCTAAATCCGCTATTAAATCGTTAACTGAGCAATTTGCTTAAAAGTCTGAAAATGTTAGTAATTCCGTAAATGAGGTGAACATATGAGAACGCACGTGCTGTCATAGTAAAAGAAAGGGTGAAACTCAGCTAACTGATTTTAAAACAATTTCAAAGGGTTAAATGAACAGGGAACATAACCATCTACTTCATTTCTTTGGAATTGAGGGCAAGACTACAAAATAGGATATCTGTGTTTTGCCCACCACGGGTATCGAAACACGGTTTGTGAAAGCCGCAGACATGGGGTAGGATAGTAATCTCTCAGATTCTGTTTGTTGTGGAATTTCGCACAAAGCTATTCGAGGGATATCTGTGCTAGCCGTCCCTAATTTTGCAGTGTAAGACTAGAGGAAAGGCAGCTAGTCATCACCACCCACCGCTAACTCTTGGGTTACTCTTTTACCAACGAATAGTCGGATTGATCGTAATTTTATAACGCCCCCACGGCTGTGAGGGCGAGCATGTTTGGCGCGACGCGGATGCGAACCCGCGACCCTCAGATTACGAGTCGCACGCCTTAACGCGCTTGGCTATGCCGGTACAATAATATCACTGTCTCAGATACTCCTTGTATGTGCGAAATAATGACTTATCTCTTGTGTTCATCTATGGATACAGTTACTAATTTGTTTAACGGTATTGTTTACGTTACTTAGTTTATTGTTAGAAGACGAGCCAGCGGTAAATTTACAAAATTACAATACTAACAAATCCAGGGTTCAATTCCCCGCGGTGTACAGAGTGAAGATAGTTTAAAGTATTGTTTTGCTCTGAAACAATCAAACAAACCTAGTCTACGACTGATTGCATCTTGCGTGGATTATATTTCGAAACACTGAAAGACAAAAATTATGGTGTCACACCATAAACATATAATAATCTGTTGTATGAAATAAGACCACGTTCAAAATGAATAATCACAGTATTCATCGCGATATTTTGTTTCATTATTTCGAAACAAGTTAATATATCAGTTTTTGTTTCTTTTTTATATTTGTTGACATATGCGCAGCTTTGCCCTGGTTTCTGTCCATGCAAATCAATAGCGCGATAAGTGTTACACTGACGGGCCAGTGCAAGTTTTATTAATATCTGGCGTAGGAAAGTTATTCAATAACGTCGTTAGCGACGAATTTAAAGCTCAGCTTCAGGGAACGTAGAAATACGTATGCGACTTCCTCTTAATAAAGTCAAATAATGAGCGGAAACAGGGATCCAGTTACGGTTCTTCACACATGACAGAGACATCCACTGAATCTATATTATCAAAACCAATTCACATGTTGTTGAGGGTGCGGTTTGGTGGAACTATTTCCTGCTGCTAGTGAGATTCCAAATAAGATAAACGTGGCACTGTCCAGGCTTCGCATTAGCCACAATGGCTTGCTACTTACCAGTTGTAGAGACATAAACCAGCAACGCACGGACAAGTACAATTTTTTTTTGTTCATGTCTTTGGTTTCTGCCACCATACAGCAGTGACGGTTCTGTCATACAGAGGATGTTTATTTAAGTTTATAGTAAATTTTTGTTTTTCTCGTCTAAACACTGGTTGAGGTGTAATTTTGTCCATAAGCCGTATGAAGCGCCATCTCGAGACAAAATCTTAAAACATTCATAAGACTACTGACTTGAAAAATCATGTGCTCGGAACTGTTGCTATTCCTTGTTGCTTGCTTTTAAAACGATGAATATTGGCCTTATACGGTAACAAAATTATATATCGTTTCGTGCCGAATTAGAAAACGTTACCATAATTAAAACATTTGATAAAAACTAAACATCAATTTGGTTTCTGTCGTGATAACAAATCGTAAACAAATGACTTATCTGTCATTTATATTGTGTCGTCTACTTATTTCGCGTATCGCAAGAGATACACCAACATTACGTAACCATCAACCATGAGTCAAGATTATATTGTTATTAATAGGGTTATTGTTCACAAGTTTCGAAAAACAATCGCATTACGTAACTGTACTGTTTGATCTTCATCTGATAAAGCAGCCGAGAATAATGAAATTTTACTGTTTCTCGGAAACAACTTTATAAAACTATCTTTAAAAATATATAAGATTGTGACGTGTGCATATATAAAAAAAATGAATGTTTCTTCCGTTTCTAATTTTATTTACGAACTAGTACCCTACCCAGGTTCTTACTCAGATTGTTTAGAACCGAAATAGTACCGTAAACAGATTCTTATTCACACTGTGTTAGAAGTACGAGCTAGCACCCTGTCAAGATTCTTATTCACACTGTGTTAGAAGTATGAACTAATACCTTATCTAAGCTATCATTCAACTTGTGTTAGAAGTATGGACTAGTATCCTGACCAGATTCGTATTCACACTATCTAAGCTATTATTCATACTGTTATTACAAGAATGAACTCCTAACAAGTGAATATTCTTACTCACACGGTGTTAGAAGTGTGAACTGGTACCTTGATCAGGTTCGCATTCACAATGTGCGAGAGGTACAGACAAGTTCCATGTCCAGTTTTTACACATTTTGTTAGAAATTTAAACTAGTAACATGTTCAAGCCCTTATTCACCATGTGTTACAAATATGAACAGAGTGTACACGTTGTATATGCCCACACCAAAAACGAATCTTACTATAATAGACGTAGCATGTATAAAAGTGTTCATTTCTCCGACCGAAATAAATACAGTGTGATGTAATCTATTGAATGACGTCATAAACAAATTTCCATAAAAAAATTCCCAGTTCGGAAATTCGAGATTCAGACTATCAGGGGCCTGGCATGGCCTAGCGCGTTAAGGCGTGCGCTTCGTAATCTGAGGGTCGCGGGTTCGCGCCCGAGTCGCGCCAAACATGCTCGCCCTTTCAGCCGTGGGGGCGTTATAATGTTACGGTCAATCCCACTATTCGTTGGTAAAAGAGTAGCCCAAGAGTTGGCGGTGGGTGGTGATGACTAGCTGCCTTCCCTCTAATCTTACACTGCTAAATTAGGAACGGTTAGCGCAGATAGCCCTCGAGTAGCTTTGTGCGAAATTCCAAAAAAATCAAACCAAACTATCAGATTCAGACTGTCAGAAAATCATCCATTTCTTTACAGTAGAATACAGTTGTAAATAAAAGTACTTTCCTCACAGTAAGAACACGACTTTCACAAGAACTGTACGTGAGGGTTTGATTATATATTTATTAATGTAATTCTTAAATATAGTGCTAAAAAAATTAATTCTTAAAAACTGTTATTTTTTTACAATAACGGATAGCACTTTTAACACACGAAATCCTTACAGGTTATGTCAGCACAAACCGAACACTTTACCTGTGCAGCACTTCTCAGAAAAATGATTTTTGTGAAAATGTTTACTTTACAATAATTTTCGGTGAGGTATGAATACTACGATTGTTTGTTTGTTTTTGAATTTCGCACAAAGCTATTCGAGGGCTATCTGCGCTAACCGTCCCTAATTTTATAGTGTAAGACTAGAAGGAAGGCAGCTAGTCATCTTCACCCACCGCAAACGCTTAGGCTACTCTTTTACCGACGAGTAGTGAGATTGACCGTAACATTATAACGCCCCACGGCTGAAAAGCCGAGCATGTTTGGTGCGACGGGGATGCGAACCCGCGACTCTCAGATTACGGTGAATACTACGATTAGTAATTTGTTAGCACAATCTAACACCATTAATAATAAGGAAACATTATATAATCTTATAATGTTAACAAGTATTATTTTGTTTGCTTTAAGAATTTTTGTGAATAGTTACTCAAAGGTAACCTACGCATAGCCAACCCTCATTTTGAACTAATAGACGAAGGTACAGGTAAGTAGCTAGTTAACAGCACTCACCGCCCGCGTTTGGCTACTTTTGTTTTACCAACTAATTGGATTTATCCATTATTTTTATCGTACATCCATGGCTCCAAAAGTACTTACTGCATTTTTGCAGTAACGAAATGTCAGCCAAGGCTTCATTCACAGTCTTAGCACTGAGCCACGCCCGGTCCGCTATGACAAAATATTGTCATCAAGCAATATTAATTACACCCTTAGTGAATTTTAAAGCGAATTTTGAAACAAATATTGCATAGTATGGCCGAAACATTGGATAATTGCTACCCACTACACTGATCAAGTACCCATTCTGCAGACAACTCGGAAACGGATCACTTCTCTGCCTGGATTAACCAAATAGGTTCCTCTGACTTAGTCTTATAGTTACTGTCACAACCCTCTTTTGTTTTAGTAATATTTCCTGGTAGGTGGAAAATCAGATTGAAATGAAATAATAATCTTATTCAAAAATTCCTATGTGAGACTTTCCTTCAAACAAAACAACAACAATAACAAACAAGAAGGTATTCTCAATAGCTGCACTTAAAAGTACTTTAGGCAGAATTAGAATAAATTAAAGTGTGAGATATTTCTCCCCTCCTCTGTTTATTAGCTACATTTCTGTGCACAAGCAATATCTAAGGGTGGGGCGCGCGTATACTCGATTCGTTATTATTATTCGTCAGGATCTCTTCCAGCCTACCCTCAAAATGAAATTCTTTTAGGCAGGATTAGAGTAAATTAAGTAATGAGACCTTGGACGTTGCTAGATGCGTCAATCGAAGATTTTGACCTCCTGAGTCTAAAACTGTAATTCGACCTCAAGTCGGTTAAGAGATGACAGAGCTATGTGATAAAGGTTTGTACTCGAAAAACAAACAAAACAAAATCAGTTTCATTCTATGAGTCATTATGTCTCGGCTACGAAGATATAAAAGTCCCTTTAAAATCCTTAGAAAATCTGCTTAAATAGTACGTGTGTATGTGTGTGTATTTTTGTGTTTGTCTTCGTACATCTACCATTTTGACTACTCTTGTATTGAGACGAGAAATTTGAACAATGTTAAAGTTATCCACAGAAGCACATGTTAAGCCTATCTAGAAAAAACTCTAAATACCTGTCATCACTATTAAATATTAAGCTAAAGTATTTATGCTAAACGTTATAAACAGCAATTGGATTCCAAGTAGATTAAAATGTTTTTATGTTATACTGAACTGAACTTCCAAAATGTTTGTCTGTTTTTAACAAAATCTGTTGGTTTGTATATATTCATGGCAATGATATTAATGTTTTTGTCGCCGTCTCTAATTTTGAATTACTGAGTAAATGGAAGACAGCCGGTCAGCGTTATCCTGTTACTTATCATCCACGCCAAAGGTTTAGCTGATACTCTTAAAATACTCTCACAGCTTAAAGTGCAGATAATATTCTGTGATATCGCATAGATTCGAACCCGACCTATTAGCGCTGCAATCCATAACTCTAACATAGAGTCAACTTACGCCCTAAGAATATAAACAGGAGATGCCTCTGTTCTCAGATATCAAAAAAAAAACTTGACTAGAAAGGTGATGATCTCTCTACTTATCTCATTAATTCTATCTTCTATAACTTTTACTAATTTAGAAATATATTTGTATTTATCAAAAGAGATGGTGTGGATAAATGGCTTAATGCTATGCCTTTAAAACGGACGAAGTGACCAAACCTCTTATAGATATGTGTATTACAACCAACGAGCTATAGTGATACATCAAACACAAAGTCATATTCAAGTCATAACGTTTAATCTCACGTTGTTATAAAGTAGGGTCATATCCAAGTCACAAAGGATAAAGTGTGACGGCATTCAAATAATACGTCATAACTGAATTCAAATAAAATACAAATAGATTTGTTTGTTTTTTGAATTTCGCACAAAGCTACTCAAGGGCTATCTGCGCTAGTCGTCCCTAATTTAGCAGTGTAAGGCTAGAGGGAAGGCAGCTGGTCATCACCACCCACCGCCAACTCTTGGGCTACTATTTTACCAACGAATAGTGGGATTGACCGTCATATTATAACGCCCCCACGGCTGAAAGAGCGAGCATGTTTGGTGCGAGGGGATTCGAACCCGCGACCCTAAGATTACGAGTCGAACACCTTAACACACTTGGCCATGCCGGGTCCATACAAATAGGATTATTTAATTAAAAACTGCGAAACGAAACATTTTTGTTAGTGTTATTTTATGCTACTTAATCAAGAAAGAAAAACACGTTTCGACACTATAGTTACATGAATTTAAATAATATTATTGTCTTTTAGTTTCTTAAACAATTCACTTCAAAATATTTTCATTTTTTTCCATTTCACTCCTCTTTGTTATATACAATAAACAGTAGCCTCTAAAAAAAGGAATTATTTCTAAACGTACCCAACAACGAATACGCAGACTTTATTTTTCCAACTAAAAATTAAAAAGAAACAAGATTAAATGTTGATATTTCGATCTGACGAAACGTCAAATCTCCTGATTGTTTATACCGCTAAAATTCGAGGTTCTATCGGTGTAGTGAGCGCAGTATAGATGTTCCATTGTGTAGATTTGTGTTTAAAAACAAACAAAAGCTGTTCATTTTTATGTTCTTGCTTCGTAATATTTGGGTTTTTCTAACATTTTATCTTCACAAAAATCAGCATTCATCATACACCCCTCCTTTGTCTCTGTACGCTAGTCTGCGAACGTTTATTAATAACTGTTGTTTATATTTCACCAAACGGAAAATTTCTATTTCTCAAACTTGATGATCAGATGGCATTGCGGTTCCGAATTAACCCTAATCAGATGACTCTCTGGCGTCTTACAATGCAGGAAAACGGTCTTATCTGTCTGGAACACTCCAGAACGTGCTGTACAATTCTATTTTCTACAACCTACCTATCTTATACAAGGGATTGATTTCAGCGAAGGAGGGATTAGGGAGAGGCTTTATCAACATTCCCTTCTAGCTGCCCTGACGTCGATACCGACCGCCAGTGAAAGTCCCTTGAGCCCTGCCGGAAAATGAGGCGCGGCTTACGGGAGATGTTGACCGCGTGCGTATCTCCGTTGTCAGCTGCACGGCGTCGTCTTGCTGTGATGCGATGACCAACAAGAAATAGGACGGGAAAAAAACTAGTGATGTTAACAAGGGTAGGCCTAGTACGATGGAAGATGTCGAACACGTCCGAACCTTGTATGTTATCCAAGCCTCCAGCTGAGGTGCTAGTGATCTGTCGAGCGGTTTTCCGCAGGTGCTAGGCCTCTCTGATAAGATTACACTCATCCTTCACGTTCAAACATATATTCCTCACATACCTTTTTATCGACTTGTAAAAAACAAAACAAAAAAAACGTATATATATATATTGTTTAACGAAGAGAAGCTGTTCGGGGAGAGACTAAGATGTAATGCCAACTTAAAAGATATATATATCGAAATAGAAATTATAAATAAAGGATAGAATGAAATTCAATACAGAGTTGAGGGATCACTTTCAAATAATACGCTCCTGAGGTTCATTTATCGATATACCACATTTATATAAAAAGCGAGTTAATTCTATCTGTCTATCCACCTTCTAGCTGTCTATCTCTAATGCCTAGAATAACGTAGTAACAAAGTAATTGTATTTTTTATTCTCCATTAGAAGATATAAACGATACTTAAGATTGTTTGACATTTCCTCAGATGTTGTTGAATGTAGTTCTACTGTGTTAAATGTGGAAGAAGCTATATTTTCTACGGTATTATATATAGATCCTTTGTTTGAAAAATAGTAGACCCTTGTCGATGCTCAAACCCTTGACTGTAGTTCTACTGTATTAAACGTGAGAGAAGTAATATTTTCTATATTATTACTTATAAATTCGTTGTTTGAGGAACAGTAGAGCTGTGTCGATGTTCAAGCTCTCTTTAGTAATAAACCAGCATATTCAACAAATAGTCGGTTCCCTGCAAGAGTACAGATTGATCAATTGTAAGCGCATGCGCCTGTGGAGTACGCATTCTCTTCACTTGAAGTTTTACTGCTTTATGTAAACTTTAACTGGCTATCCAATGTCGTCGAAAAAGCAAGTTTTCGAACGGCGTATTTCTCAGTTGTTCATCTTTTTCGTTCGACAGTCGAGTCAATTTAGTAAGTCGCTGGGGACCTCATTCGTCATGCGGGCAGGATTTTCACGGTAGTGGTAAGAAAAATCTAGGCTTGCCTCCTTGAACGAAGACTAATTATCATTAAAAGGCTCTGTTTCATAACCCCCTTCCCCTGCGCCCCTGAAGAAATGGCACTGCCTCTTGGATAACAGATTCAGTGTTCCCGTTCTACACAACTAATAACAGACATAGAGCGTGATTAATTTTGATTAATTAAGTTTGTTCGATGGCGCAACGATCATTAAGAAACAGAATTTCAGTGTGCGATATCATTACACCGCTAATGTCAACTTTTAAAGTACAAGGTTTAAGAGAGAATTATACTTTACTGTCACTAACGTTCGAGTTTGATTACAGGATTACATTTAACAAAAATAACCCTTATATTTTTTATAAAGTATCAGGTATTGTGCGGGTATTGAAAAAAATGTTTTTACGTATATGCTTTTGTAATTCTATGAAACATTTAGGAACAACTTTCTGAAATAGTTGTTTTAAAAGTAAAAGTTAAACGTATAAGTTCACATTTACGAAGCATCAAGGGCCCGGCATGGCCAGGTGGTTAAAGGGTCGCGGGTTTGAGTCCCGCCATATCAAACATGTTTGCTTTTTCAGCCGTGGGAGCGTTATAATGTGACGGTCAATCCCACTATTCGCTAGTAAAAGAGTAGTCCAAGAATTGGCGGTGGGTGGTAATGACGAGCTACCTTCCCTCTTGTCTTACACTGCTAAATTAGGGACGACTAGTGCAGATAGCCCTCGTTTAGCTTTGCGCGAAATTCAAAAACAAAAAAAGAAGTATCGAAATGTAGAAGTTTCCATAACTTAAACTTACGTGTTACTGATCTTTAAATATATATCTAAACTCTTCACAGTTATATATGTATCTATCTCCAACAGATTCTTCCGACATTTCTTTTTGAATTTACGTAAAAGGAATAAATATGTATTTTAATATAAGTATACGAGTGAATTTATGAAGCAAAATACAATCCACTATAGCAATACAGTTCAACTTATTTATTTTAAATGAAAATACCTGTCTGTCAAATAAAGTATTTATTTAGGATTAGTAGCTTAAACAACAAACACAAACTGACTTTCTCGGGTTTTTTTATCCTCATTTGCCCTTGATTTCATCGAATTTATCTGATACAATGTTCTCCTCTGAAGTAAGCTTAAAGCCGCAGTTCGTGATTACGTTTCATGGTCAACCACGTACGATTGGTTAGACAATTCATAATATGAGATCTTCGTTTGTGTATACATATACTGAAGAAACACATTTTTTTTTCACCTTTGTTGTATTCCCTTAACCACACATACACTCTTCGAGTGGATGAAACAGAAACTAATCTACACGTGTAGTTTATATTATTTAGTTTATCAGTGGATTTTAGGTCCAGTTTCGGTCCATTACTGCTTGTAGATGAAGAGGGGTGTTAGCCCAAAGGATAAATGGAAACATGCCACCTAACGATGTGGATGGATATGCATAAGGTAAACATGAACCACCTGACCTATATATTGGATTTTAAAGGATTGTGTTTAGGATGAAACGGTGAAGCTACACTAGAGTTAGGAATTAAAGGCTCTAGTGCTGAGCACGTGTTCTCCAGTCACTATGAATATTTTGTGTACTTATGACAATGCACAAAGCGATCAGTTGTTCGAACTGGCCGTGGGAGTTGACTGATTAGCAAAGGTTATACATACTGTAATAAGCTGTAAAACAGTATATTTGTTTTAAACAGAAGTTACTCTTACACTGCCATTTCCAAAGACAATGGAAAAAAACTAACAACGATTATAGATTTCGTTGAGAACAGCATGTAAAAAAGAGTTAATCGCGCAGGGAAACGTATAGCCACATCTGATAGCATTTATGAAACTTAAGGTTATTAAATACTTTTCCATTAAGAGAAAGTAATGCAGGTGCCACCTATTGTTACACATAGTACTTATTTATGTTGTTATATTTCACCAAAGTTTCTTTGTCTGATGAGATTACTGATAAACTCTAGTTATACTCTCGTTCCCACGGTTAGTTCCAACGTTTACCATATTTATATTCTCGTTTACAATGTTTTCTACTAAATTTTGGTAAACAGATGGATAGACAGAAAGAAACAATAGACAAAGGCTTTTGTTTCTCGTCCAATAAAGAAACCTGATCGAAACAACAATGCATTTTCATGTTAGAATATTTTAAAAAAGTAAAGAAACATGCTTTAAAATGTCAACAAATAAAGAAAAAAATAAAAAGTTAGTTGACAATGAAAACGTGCCAAAGTGGATAAATTTCTGATAAAGATTGATTTATATCTTGAATGTTTGTTATATAAAAAATCCCTAGCTTTACTTCTCGTGTTGAAGTAGCCTTTATATACGTATTTTACAAAACGCCAAGTCGTTGTGTCACTTAAATGTGTACCTATTGATATTTAATAAAAGAATAGCTTAAGCCTTTCTATATGTGTGCCATATAAGACACGAAGTCATGGTGTCATGTAAATGTTGACTATTTTAATACATAACTTGTGTATTAGATAAAACACCAAGAGAATTGTATCATTTGTTTGTCTGGGTTATAAAAACGTACTATTCTAAGCAAGAATTTAGAACATTTAAAACGAATTACATTAAGAAATGTGTTTCCATTACTCATAGCATGACACTTAAACATTAAACAGCTATTTGTGTATATTTTTGTTGTTTCCACTGCTGTGGATGAAACATTAAACAAAACATATCTAACTTTACTAAATCAATCGATCTATTTCGGCTGTAGTTTATCTACCTCTACTGAAAGACGGTATTAAAAGTGTTTTCTTGAAATAGACCGGCAGTTATTTCAGTGATTTTTCCACGCGGATTATTTATAAAAAAGACGGATTATAGTATAATAAAAATGAAAACATTTTACCACAACGTCTTCGAGATTTATGATGAAATTGCTTTAAAAAACAAACAAACATTCCCACGCAGACCCGAGAACAAAACTGACATTTCTAATTATCCCAACCTCGTGTTTCTATCCCAGTGGTCTTCCCAGTAATGATGTCTTTGTTACTTTTCGCTACCTGTAGTTAGTATTTTCAAGGAAGTGTGTAACGCATGTTGTGGTTACCTAACGACCTTAAACAATTACTCTTCCTTTGTTGATTATTATCACTATTCGTTACCACTGGTTTGAAGCCACAGAAGAGAATAAACACGAGGTACTTGATAAAGTCTATATAAAACATCAAAAGTCTGTGTTTAACACCTGCCTGGAACTCAAACCGTGCTTCTATTAGAGTTATGTTTTATTGTTTATCCGGCATATTCCTAGCGCCATCTGCTTTTGACTTTTCTTTTTAATTCGGTTTTCCTGGTTCTTTATTGTCGGAAACCTTTCAGTCTGCCAGAAGTATCTTGATTATCCATCTTCATCAAAGTAAGTCTTATTCGTTGGCCTAAATGTTTGTTTAATTATAACTGGTTCAGGCATATGACTGAATTCATCCACACTCAACTGCTTGATGACGAACTTTGTTAATTCATGGGAGGACAAGCAGGTTCATTGAAATGGGGACACCAAATAGTATGTAAATGGATCACTTGATGAACAGAGTTACGGACAGGTGGCCGTGATACAGATATATTGTGATCATTAGTCACTTCAAAGACAAGAAAACGGACGGGTGGAAGTGGCACAGAAGAATGTATAGAGATCTTGAGTCACTTGATACACAGACCCGGCACAGATGGATATATTGTGCTCTGTACTCACGTTATAGGCAGACGGACGGATGTGGCAGTGAGGACTATATTCTAATCTCTGTGTGAACTAACTTGAAAACAATAAATTTTCCTCCAAATGTCAGAGGACATTTTACTTTCTGCATCTCTTCTCTCGGTCCGGCATGGCCAGGTGGTTAAGGCTCTCGACTCGTAATCTGAAGGTCGCGGGTTCGAATCCATCTCGCACCAAGCATGCTTGCCCTTTCAGCCGTGAGGGCGTTATAAAGTAACTGTCAATCCCATTATTTCTTGGTAAAGGAGTAGCCCAAGAGTTGGCGGTAGGTGGTGACAACTAGCTGCCTTTCCTCTAGTCTTACACTGCAACATTATGGACGGCTAGCGCAGATAGTCCTTGTGTAGCTTTGCGCGAAATTAAAAACAAACCAAACTAAGCAAATCTCTTCTCTCATGTGTGTATTGGAAAAATGTTCGTTTTCAATTTTCTGCAGGTGCAGCTAAGTTTTCACGTGCACTAAACAGACGCAACTAATAATCTCATTACAGATGCAAAGAGAAGTGAGTAATGTTTGTGTGTGCGTAGAGAAATAGCTGTGTTTAAACGTTAGCAGTATGCGCATGATCATACTAGTATTCTGATGTTTATAATGTTTATATTTTTTTCCTTAGACTATGGGTAATTATGTAAGGTGGAACAACAGCATACTATAGAAAATGTCGCCTAACTCTTATGAAAGATATATTCTTATCTTTGTGAAATTCCGTTTAAAGAAAAGAAGGACAACATACAGTAGTTAAACAATTAAACAATTTAAACAATGTTTAAATAGCACAAAAATATGAGCATAGCTTTAGAACATTGTACCTAGAAGTTCAGAAAGGTACAGTTTTGAGAAAGTGTGGTTAAGTACCACAAATGTATACATATAATTTGTTCGTTTGAGATATTCGCGTCAAACTATCTCTAATTTTTAGCTGATAAGTTATAGAGAAGGTAATTTATCAAAAGAACACACCGTCAACTCATGGCTTACTCTAATCAAATATTAGGATTTGACTGTTACTATTATAATGCATTTAATGGTTCAGATGCAGAGAACGATTTTAATCCTATAAGATGAAAACCATGTACCCTCATATACCCTCGAAACGCTAATCCCTAGAGTACAACCGGCCAACTATGCTTAAGGATATTACCAAAATACGTACGAATATTTTGGGTAACTACCGTAAAGATATACAGATCACATAGAGAAGTTTCCAAAATAAATATACCAAATAGAAAATTAAGTCATATTTTTACTACTTCAGATAACAACAAAATACAAAATAAAATATCTTCTGAAAGCTTCTGTGTTTTATTTTGTTTTATTAATAAACTTTTTCATGTCCTGGATTCTTAGTTACGATCAATCTAATTTTGCGTTCACATTCTGAGAACACATTTTCCAACACCGTTGTAAACGTAGATTCGACAGCATCATGGATATACTAAGTTTTAGTTCCTCTGGATCCATTGGTAAGTTATGGTAGACTTGTTTTTCCAAAAATCCCCAACGATAAAAGTCAAAATGGGTTAACTTTTCTAGAGTCGTGATTTTACTCAAAAACAGTTTCATTTCTGAAGATTGAAAGAAAACACATTCGTAAATAATAGTGATAAGTGATGCAAGTAACAAAATAATAATTAAGTTAAAACTTACAAGTTGTATAAAAATATACAAAAAGTTATAACTGTTATGGTTGAATTGTACAAATGTACTCATGAAGTAATTAATATCTGTTCTTAAGAGCTTCGAATAAATATAATTCGACACTTATAGATACATGTATATATTTAAGTATTTGCAACGCAAAGATACTCCACAAATAGTTCTTTTAGTGACGTCTCCTGCTGGCACAGCGGCAGGTCTACGGATTTACACCGCTAAAATCAGGGGCTCGATTCTACTCGGTGGACTCAGCAGATAGCTCGATGTAGCTTTGCTGTAAGAAAACACACACACACACTCTTTTAATGGTATTAAGTTCACTGTAGTGTAGTAAGACAGAACCGAATCTACAGAATAGTCTTAAGGTGATAACAAAGTGGCAAAGAAAGTATGAACGATAGTGTTTATGTGGTACTAAGATATCTAGGAAGATATGGTAAATGGTCGAGGAATTCTTACTAGTTGCGTTAGCTGGTTAAAAAGAAATAAAGCTATGATCACTGTTGGGTAATTCTATTGGTTTACAGGATTACTACTTTATTCACTCAGGATATAGTTTGAATTGTAACATATTTTATACAGTATAATCATTACTCAATTATTTGTGCGTGAGTTTACAAATGTAAACTAAGAGGTACTTGTTTATAGAACAGTCAGAACGGATTCACAGTGACTGGTTTGTGGAGGTCATTCATGGCTGGTCACAATTATGGAAAAACATGTTAAAACAATGCTACTCATTCTGGATATGATTTTATTAAAATGTGGTTATTCGTCCGCAACGTAATACGGTGAGATTTTTATAAATATAGAGTAATATTCTACATAATTGTTCCTGCTTTACCCTGTATCCTTTAGGTGAAGTAATAATGAAAAAAAACCTGAGCTTTATATGACCTATATTTTCCATTGAATGAAACACCGTTTCTCCAGTCAACATATACTTCGGTCTGTAACTTTATATTTGTTTATTCCGTTTTGAAGCCTATACGTTTCACGAAGTACCACGTAGTGATAACACAAAATAAATATATTGTTTTATATAAGTAGTTTAAAACTTTCTTTGTACAAATTTTTACTTTATTTTATATTTTCGTTAAATGACATGGCTGGTCCCAGAATTGTATACAAAAGTTATCTTCAGGTATATTTTGCTAGTTGATTAAGAATAAACAATGACGTGTTTTTGGCACACTGAAAGACAAGACGTTTACTGTTGCAGCTCACTAAGTTTTGGTTTGTGAAACTAACAAAGCTTGGTCACTAGTCCTCGTTGTGATAACGGCGTTACCGATACTAGTCTACTGTAATATTTAATAATGATTTTATCTTTAACTGTGACAGTAAACGTCAGTTTTGTTTTCGACTCTTAAACAAGTGTTTATATATATATGACATGTATATGAATATTTGATTGTTTTCTACAATACTGATATTGGTTTATATGAAATAAGGTTTCCTCACCCCTTGCATTGTCGGTTTTTTAAATTATATATATTGTATATATTGTAAAACATATTCTCAGAGTGTGTTTTTTTAAGCTTGGTAAAATGTTCTATTATACGTTAGGCTAAGAAGAAATGATATGAGGTTGTTACACGTTAGATGGAATTGGGGTGTATGAACTGATCGTACTGTGTTTCGAATCAAATTAAGTGGAAGTGGTAGGTGTTGATGAAACATATTGTGTGGTATGGAGTGGAAGTGGTGGGTGTTGATGAAACATGATGTGTGGTATGGAGTGTAAGTGGTGGGTGTTGATGAAACATATTGTGTGGTATGGAGTGTAAGTGGTGGGTGTTGATGAAACATGTTGTGTGGTATGGAGTGGAAGTGGTGAGTGCTAATGAAACATTTTGTGTATATGGAGTAGGTGGTAGGGTATTGATAAACATGATGTGTAGTATAGATATAAGTGGTAGGTGTTGATAAACATATATGTAGTATAGAGTATAGAGTGGTGGGTAGGTGTTGATAAACATATTTGTGTAGTATATAGAAGTGGTGAGTACTAATAGAAATTTTATGGTAGTATGGTATGCAGTGAGGTGTTGATAAAACATATTGTGTAGCATAGATGGAAATTAGGTAGTATTGTAAAAACATATTATGTGTATAGATGGAAAGTGGTAGGTATTGATAGTATGTAGTATAGGTAAGTGGTGGTAGGTATTGATAAACATATTGTGTAGTATAGAGTATAAGTGGTAGAGTATTGATAAACATATTGTGTAGTATAGGTAGAATGCGGTGCTAGTACTAATAAAACTGTTGATGTGGGTAATGGTAAATGGTAGGTTTGATAAACATATTATGTAGTATATTATATGCGGTATGGATGGAAGATGGTAGGTGTTGATTGAAACATATTGTGTAGTATAGGGTAGAGAGTGTTGGTGTTGATAAACATATATATTGTGTAGTATGGAGTGGAAGTGTTAGGTGTTGATAAAACATATTATGTAGTATAGAGTATGTGATGTGCGGGTGGAATAGTGAAGTGGTGGTGTTGATAAAACATGTGTGGTAGGAGGGTGGAAGTGTTGGGTGTTGATGAAACATATTGTGTGGTATGGAGTGGAAGTAGTGGGTGTTGATGAAACATATTGTGTGGTATGGAGTGGAAGTGGTGGGTGTTGATGAAACATATTGTGTGGCATGGAGTGGAAGTGGTGGGTGTTGATGAAACATAATTTGTGGTATGGAACAAGCTTGTTGATCAGACGTATGTATTTTATGTAAAGTTATCAGGAACTAGGTAGGATATGTGTATTAAATATGGTAAGGGGTATGGAACAGATGTGTGTGTGGATCAGATGCGTTGTATATTAGATCAAGTGGAAACTAACTAGCGGGTGTTTAAAACTAAGTGTATTTTGTGGGTACGGATTAATCGTCATTTTTATTCGTTCATATTAAACAGAATAATAAATCTAACACCGAACTCAAAACAATTTTAATGATTTGTCGAAATAGAAGTGTGTTTTTTTCTTATAGCAAAATCGCATCGGACTATCTGCTGTGTTCTTCGAGGGGAATCGAACCGCTGATTTTAGCGTTGTAAATCCGAAGACTTACCGCTGTCCCAGCAAGGGGACCGAAATAGAAATAAACAGATATAGAGAAATAGCCTCGTTTTGGTTCACCATATCAATCTAAAAGGAGGAACATATAATCTAGTGATAGCACACTGGGTAGCTTTGTGCTTAACTACAAACAAGCAAACTATAGGTTTTATTACGTTGATGTGTAAAACCTGCTGTCATGTTCACTTGATTACAATATACTAAGAACAAGATATACATGTCGTAAAAAAAGAAGTGTTATTGTGATTGTTAATACTACATGCTATCTTAAATGATTTCGTCAAACAATTAACAGCGAAACGTTCAGTTTCCCATCTTTCCTCGTACGGAAACTAAGATGGCGAAGCAAATTTTTACAACAAACTATCGCGCTTCCGAAGAGTTTGGGTGAAGCCCGCCGTTTGTCTCCAATAAAAAAAGGTCGTATTGAGCTACGAATCTTCGCGTGTGTTTTATTTTTCTGGCAAACACAGGCACGAATAATTTTCTTTAAGCCTAGTATAACCACTAAACATTCGAAACTACAATTGATCGAAAAAGTATAAGCGACTGAACATGTCGCAGCTTGAACAATCCTGATCTTTAATTACTGAGTTTAACTCAAGTTTTATAATGGGTTCGTTATTGTGGAAATATAAAACGCGTTAATATTCACTGAGTACCGTACGGTATCGTTATATTTATATTTAACATTATTCCTGAGAAAAAAGGCTTAATTTCCATGAGAAAAATTATGGTGTTAACATAATGAAGTCAACGTGTCTGAAAACACCTTCAGTATTCAGCCATGGAAAAAGATAAATGTATACTGAAATGCATATATATATATATTTTGTTTGTGACATTAATTTGTGCTAAAAGACTAAATATGTCAATAAAAACACGAATATATTTAGATCTTACTCTTATCATGTGCTTATTACTAGTCCCTAAAGGTTAATGTAGAAGTACAATCAATATACATAATTAAATATCATAGTAAATATAACTTTTCGTGCATTTTACTAAATTAATCTCACACGAAAGTAACAAAATTATTTATAGTTCTGTTTTCATATGTTTTTAAGCTCAAACAACACCAAGGTCCTCAAATTTCGGACTTAACAGCGATCGTGATCTAGAAACTCAGACTCACCTATAATAATAACCACAGATATCGGGACATAAACCTAGGGCCTATTCCTGGCTGCGAATCCATATTCAAAAATGGTATCTCAACCTATTTATTTTTCTGTTTCAATTTTAAACATTGCAGAGATTTGAGAAAATTATTTTTACTTATTAGTATAAATTATTTGACAAGGATCACATCGAAAAATAGAATAAAGATATTAGGGCTCAAGTCAACTAATCCTGACAAAGACGATGATTTCAAACATTTCAATATTTATAATATAATTACAACTAAGAATGAAAAGTTCTGTGACACATTAAACCCAGAACAAATATATTTATAACGACATATATTTTTTTTGCATTACATTTACATATAATAGTCACTTAAGTGCAGGTTTAAACTCACATAAATGTGTAGACTGTACTAAATATAAATATAATCTAGCTGAACATTATCTTGGAAACAAATATTTATAAAAAAATTAAATAATTAATAACAAAACACTGAAATGTAATTTAGCTATACAGTTACATCATTTATTAATATGTTGATACATAAGTAATACTGCAGTGAACGTGATTTTGTCATAGCTGTACGGTTACATATTCTAGTTATGTGTTGATAGATTGGTGATATTGTAGTGGATAAATCTCTATCCTAACTGTACGGTTACGGTTTCTAGTTAAATGTTATATTGTAATGAACATAGTTCCATCCTGGGTACACACTTGTTTTCTAATTATGTATTGATACGTAAGTAATATTGTACTGAAAGTAATTCTGTCCTAGTGTTACCACTTCTAATTATATGCTGATACACAGGTAATATTGTGATAAATACAGTTTTACCCTGGCTATAGAGTTATATTTCCCAGTTATACATGAACACTGTTTTTGAAAATGAAGTACACAAATGTGTATGATAATTCAAGTACATTACATTTCAAGCTCTTATTTTCAATAATTGGTCTTTCATACTGTAATGCAGTAACTAAATTTAATCTAACTATTTAAATTACCTACACAGAATTATTTTGGGTTTCATTAGAGTATTAACTTACCTATTTTCAGAAGATATGAATAGGTAGATAAATAATACACGGTTGTAACGATCGAACATCCGTCACGTAATAAATAGTTAGTGGTCTGATTGTTAACTTAAGTCTATTTATTAATTACACAATGGACTATTTGGTTCGTGCCCATTACAGGGATCAAGGTCCAAATTTTAACGTTCTAGATGCTCTACTCGAAATTCTATTAAGCCAGATCGAACCCAAACAGGCACGTCACTAAAATTTACTTCAGGAAACCTAAACCAAGATGTAATGTTTATGAATAGTGTAATATAATCTCGAACTACTTCTATATGTTATTGTAACATATATAATGTCCAGGTGAATTTCAGAAACGGACTGTTTGTTTAATAATGTATTGAGCAGGTGAAACTTATAGAATTTTATTATATACTTTCAATACATGAGTAAGAAAGAATATTGTGCTAAAAAATAATAGATAGGCAAACAACGATTTATAAGCACGAGGAAAACTTTTATGGATGGTGGAACATATTTATGTTTACACAAAACATTGGTTTGTCTTCTTCAGGTACTATGTAGTTTGGTGAAACATGCTATACGTTCACACAGAAGATTGGACTATCTTCTTCAGGTACTATATTGTATAATGATTCATACTACATGTTTAAACAGAAGATCGGTCTATCTTCTTCAAGTACTATAGTAGTACCAATAAAAGTCTTCCTTGTGCTTATATATCGTTCTGCCTACTTATTATTATTATATGTATCTTCGTGCTTGAAAGAACGTTAAAAGCTTAAAATAATGTGACTTATACAAATAATCAATATGAGAAATTATCTTTATAATAAACACAATTTCTATGGTAGAATATACAGGTAAAGAAATGCATTCTAGCCTAAATCTCCACTACGTCTTTGCTGGTTTCGTTGGTAGAATATATAGAATAGTCATAAAAATTCAAATGATCTTATTTTTATAACATACATTTCTGGTGGCTCATTTTGGAAATAAAATAGGGTTTTTGTTTTAATGAAGAAAATTATAAAATGTGTTTTTAAAAACTGTAAATATTTATCACGGTGTGTTAGTTATTAGATTACATTCTTATACTCATAATGCTTTATGAGTGTCCCATATCCTTGAAGCGAACTATGCGTTTCCAAAACTATCATACTTTGCAATGCCTTCGTGTCCACAACGTCGAAGACATATATGACTTCTTGTTCATACCATTTAAGTGAATTATGCCTCGCCAAAAACTATCTTGTGGTACTTAGGTGTTCAAAACTACGAGGCAAAGTATGTATGTCCAAAAGTAACTCGTAGTACCCTTGTGTTTACACCTTTGAAAGAAACTACTTATCTACAAAGTTATCTCGTGGTACCTAAATGTCCACATCTTTAAAGCAAACTATGCATCTTCAAAAATAACTTGTTGAATTGGTAAATTTTGATTTGTTTGCAATTTCGCCAGTTCTTGAGCTAATCTATTACTGACCAATAGTGTTATTAACCGTAACATTATAGCGTTCCCCATGGCTGAAAGGTCGAGAACATTTGGTAGGACAAAGATTCGAACCAGCGACCCTCAGATTGCGAGTCGAACGCCATACACATCTGAACATAACGTTAGTTGGTTTGTTTGTTTTTTTAGTTTCAAGCAAAGCTACACAAGGGCTATCTGCGCTAGTCGTCCCTAATTTAGCAGTGTAAGACTAGAGAGAAGGCAGCTAATCATCACCACCCACCGCCAACTCTTGGGCTACTCTTTCACCAACGAATAGTGGGATTGACTGTCACATTATAACGCCTCCACGGCTGAAAGGGCGAGCATGTTCGGTGCAACCGGAATTCGAAACCACGACCCTCGGATTACGAGTTAAACGCCTTAACACGCTTGGCCATGCCGGGCCCAACAAGTTCTAAGACATTGGTATCCAAATTTAACGTTACAAATTGATACATCAAATCAATTAATTATTGAAAAAGAATAGTTGTCATAAAATACAGATCATATGAATATTTTATGTCATTTTTGACTGACTGCTAATCCCACTCTGTATGTGTGAGGAATGAAAGCGTTTTACTTAAACGAAATTTTTGATATGTAACTGTCACGTATAAAAGCGCTATCGATTTTCAATCGTGATGCTAAAGATGTTTTATTTTTGTAAAAATTATGATTAGTTATTGTAAACAGATAATCTGAGCAACATGACACAATATCTTACCAAGCTCTGCAACTAGAAATAGCTGGAATGATCAAATATTTAAGAAATATCTGAGACTAAATACGACCATATACGTTGATAAGTTCCAAGATTATGCATACTGAGATTAAATTATATAACCAGATCTAGTGGTGAGACAGAATGGCCAAATAGTTTACAGCTCATGAAATTATTTGAGCAAAACTTTAGGATTATAAGGTTTGATCAATAGTAAAGACTACACGTTCTACCAGTTTCACGACTAGATGATTTGATCATAAGCGACTACACAATTTTTCAGTTCAACGACGAGCTGATTTGATCATACTAGCGACTACACATCTTGCCAGTTTGACGACTAGCTGATTTGATCATACTAGCAACTACACATCTTGCCAGTTTGACGACTAACTGATTTGATCATACTAGCAACTACACATCTTGCCAGTTTGACGACTAGCTGATTTGATCATACTAGCAACTACACATCTTGCCAGTTTGACGACTAACTGATTTGATCATACTAGCAACTACACATCTTGCCAGTTTGACGACTAACTGATTTGATCATACTAGCAACTACACATCTTACCAGTTTGACGACTAACTGATTTGATCATACTAGCAACTACACATCTTGCCAGTTTGACGACTAACTGATTTGATCATACTAGCAACTACACATCTTGCCAGTTTGACGATTAGCTGATTTGATCATACTAGCAACTACACATCTTGCCAGTTTGATGACTAGCTGATTTGATCATACTAGCAACTACACATCTTGCCAGTTTGACGACTAACTGATTTGATCATACTAACGACTACACATCTTGCCAGTTTGACGACTAGCTGATTTGATCATACTAGCAACTACACATCTTGCCAGTTTGACGACTAACTGATTTGATCATACTAGCGACTACACATCTTGCCAGTTTGACGACTAACTGATTTGATCACACTAGCAACTACACATCTTGCCAGTTTGACGATTAGCTGATTTGATCACACTAGCAACTACACATCTTTCCAGTTTGACGACTAGCTGATTTGATCAGTACTAATGACTACTGTTTGTATATCAACATTTTACAATGGAAGATCAAATTTTCGTTGTGATCTCTACTTTTGATAAGTATGATAGTGTTGTATTATGGAGAAACAAATGTTAATGGCTATTTGTGCTTTGTTCTAAACTTAACACTTGTTTACATTAATGAATGGATTTCATCAGCTCCTTTTGACATTCTTGAAATCGGTTCTTTAAGTACAGACAATAAATCTCGAAAATAAAATCCTTTAAAATCATATCGTTTAACGACTCCTCTTTCTTTTCCCCCCTCCCCCTCTCTCGAGGCATATCTTTAAACTCGAGTTAGCTTCCTGCTGAAACTTCGATTGATTGTATTTGGAGTTAGACGTTTCTATTGAACTGCTTTTCCAGCAATAAGTTTTGAACAGCACGTTCATCAGCAAGTTGTTCAATTGTATTTTAAGAAATAAGTTGTTGAACTATATTTTCATATTGTAACATATTATAAAGTTATTAAATAGATAGATGGCTACAAGGATGGGTCAAAAGACGCACAAAGATACATAGGCGGATTTATACGGATAAATGGATGGGTCAATATAGAGATAAATAGACAGGTGAATAGATTCTTCTCTTTAAAGCAGTTAAATGGTGGGAAAATGCAGTTTTGATTGAAGGAGCTGACAGACCACAGAGAACTAAACCATTGTTTTCCTGTTCTTTACAGTGAGAGAAAGACCGAGAGAAATGAAATGGTGAAAATGTTTAATCTGTTTGGTTATATGAAGCCAAACACGCGAAGTAGTTTTTAAATTCGCTATATATTTATGTATATACGTACATATCTTAACATATATATATATATATTCAGTGCATAAGGTGCCTTTGCATAAACAGTGAGAGCAACATTAAAAACAGCATCATTAAAACAGTCAGTAACCAGTCTTACTGAACTTCATGGAACAACTCTACTTGTGTGATCATATCTTTATGAAGGAAATAGCAGCCCTGTTACTTGTCATCAATTTTTTTTTTTTCTGATGCCTTTAAAATGAAGGTGGGTGTTTCTACACAGATCAAAAAATTCTCGACAGTCCTCGCACGTACTGGATTCAATTTAGTCCTTGTGTATCTGAGTCCAGAAGGTCGAAGTAAACTCACTTAATCTCATTTTCCATTAAGCGATAAAAGCGCCAAGATATACCCTACGGCGGAAGTTCTCAACACTGAAAAATCTATACAAATGAAAACGGAATATTGGGAACGTGATCTCATTATGGACCGAGATCAAGTAATCTAACATACGTTCCACAGAAGCGAAATACGTTAAACATATACATTTACGCAGACGCAATAGTTTTCATTGTTAATATACATAAACATCTGTGAACGGGTCAGGCAGGCTGCATACTTCTCTTGCTTGACTTGATACCCTAACATTTAAGAAACTTTTAGGTATACGTGGATTTTTTTTTTTAAGCGGAGAGACACTTTGTAGTAAAAGGTAATTTAGTAATCGCTCAAATTACGAATGGGTGATTTTGTTTAGAAATAACTTGGGCATGTAGCACGAAACAGATACTTTTGTAACCTTTCGCTCTTAAAAGAAAAATAATAAATACAGCTAAAAATATGACTATGTCATTACACTTTCTTAGTAAGTCAATAAATAGTATCACGTTTTATTACCAGATAGGTTTTGACAAACACTGTTGCGAGGTGTATTTGAACCTGTTTTATTTATTTCGGTAATTTACATTTTATACGCTATACAAGTTTATGGATTTGTGTGCTTTTGTTTTAAGCACAAAACTGCACAATGAAATATTCTCTGAAAGGAACCGTACCCCGAATAAGAGCGTTATAAACTCTCGAGCTTACCCATGATCCAAAGCTTCTTACTGGAACGAGAAAGATGAAAATATTCTTCGTCTCAGTGTATGTGTTTAACCATAACAAACATATTTCACATTCTTTGTTTAGTCATATGAATTACATTTTCTTACGTAGTACTTTTTGTTAGAATCTATCTTATCTTTCTGTTTCAAGCACAAACGTGTAACACTTTTAATGAGATAAGAAAACAAACTACATTTCATCGCATCAAGCAACAATATAGTTAGTGTTATGTTTTCTTAAAACAAAAACTTACGAATATTTTTGTCTTTTTTTGTTAATCCCTTAAAAAGACATCAAAAGAAAATAATATTTCTCTTATAAATTCCGAAAAATACATTTATCAGTAAGTAAAAAACGTCTGATGACTGTAACAAAAAATTCCAAATTCATTGGATATGGTGTATCATTTTTCAATGTGAGAAGACGTCTAGGATGTCTTTCGTAGAACAAAAATGATTCGTTTTGCTAAATCTCAGAGAAATGTTTATGGCACTACTGCTTAAGCCGACGCACTACTGTATTCAGTTTTCTAGACTTCAGGTTTTATTTGTGTAGTATTATTACAGAACTAATAAGTAATAATAAGACACATATTTTACGTAATATGAGAGTTTGATTGTATTATTGTTTATGTTTCATGTGTCTCACGTAAGTATCAACATACCGACTTTCTTGAATGTGAGATTTAATCGTCGGTTATTGCTGCTGTCGCGTTTCACGTAGGGTTAAGAATTTTCAGTACACAGAAGTTCCTGGATGTTAGGTTTAACCCTTAAACAGTGGGAATGTTGTAAGTAGCAGGATTAGTTGATGATGGCCGCCGTTTAACTGTTAATTTGTATATAACTGTACTGTATCAAGTTTTTGAAATCGTAGTCTATTTGTTTTCATAACAGATAAAATTATTTTTAGTTAGTGTTTTGAACTGTTGCAAATTTTTTGAAAATCGAACTTACATGAGTTATCACGTATTGCAAAGACTCCACTGCCTTGCTACTGAAGTTCACACTTCAGTTATTTATCACGTAGTATTCAATTGCCAATTTTAGTGATTTATTTTAATACATGAAGAAGACAGATCAATGTTCTATCGAAACATATAGTATGTTCTCCCCAAAATAAGTCACTTCATTATGCTTATAACTCGTTGCTTGTCAACTTAATTGTGAAATTAATGTAAAGTGCTTCCATACTCACGTGCGTATTGAAAATACTTAAATGTAATTTTAAATATTAAAATCACAAAGTTGCTGAGTAGTAAAACATAAATGTTTAGGATAATTTTTTTCTCAACATCTTCTAAGCAGTGTACATCTAGTGATTTGGTTCCGAGAGTGTAACAATATGTATATATATATATATATATATATATATATATATATTATTTTGTTATCTCTCTCGACGTGTTTTAAACATTAGTTTGTAAGTTTGACTTTGACCTTCTTCCTATAATACTTAATCATTAAACGAACATAAGCAAAGATTCATTTATCTCCATGCTTGCTGACACCATATTTGACTGAGGTCTTAAAATGTTGTTAGTGATGCAGTTACCATGGAGATCATTCTTTATTCTTTATTCTCTATTGCTCTACAAACTGGTTCTTCTTACTCACCAGAGGGCACCATTAGGAGGGAATCGTGCTAATGCATGTGTTACAGCCAGAATAGTTTGACAGATGGTAGGAGATGCTAACCATTTCTCGCCATTAAAACGTCCAGTTCATTCAGCCTCTAGCAAATGAATAGTTTATATTCATTTCTGTACGGTTTACACTAGCTGAAGCTAAATTGAGTCGATAGCATTGAGGAATTAGCCGCTAATTTACCACACTTGCAGAGTTTCCTGCCGTATCACTCCTCCTGCCACAGAACTGCCTCATCCGTTTAATTTTATTATAGCATCGCTAGTGACAGACTGCGAGCCCGGTTTTGTCTTTCTGTGGACAAACTCGGCGGTTCTGTGAAAAGAAAAACGACCATCCCTTCCTCGTTTTTCATCTGTCGTGGTCCTGGGCCTGACACACCACACAAAACAGGGACACCTACTGGCCAGCCTGCTCTGACAGCCGTATGGCTTGAAACGCTTCATTGACAATTGAGCGAAAGCAGCAAGTCGTCAAATTTCGGTGGGACTCATCCTACTGTCTATTATGTGTCACAGTTTAGCCCCTCTCAGTTGTATGTGTCGTCACGGCGTTCGGAGTGGGCACGACTGTCCGAGACAGCTGAGCGTGGCGAATTAAGAACAAACAGTTCAACTTCTCAGTAAAGTTGCCGTAAAGTTGTATTTGCATAACGTACATCACATAACATAGAATATTCGAAAATATCTCATTAACAAGAAAGCAGAATAGCAACCACAACTTTCACATTTGTAAGATATTACGGTTATGCTTTTAAAGGAGAGTAGAACCGATATATCAACCACTGTTATTATCAAGAATCAGAAAAAAAACGAAAATACACAAATAATTATTTGACAGAAGGACTTATAACATTGATATTGTTTCTTTGGTTGAATCACTTAGCTTTAGACGAAAACTTGATGCCATGTGTTTTGAACAAGCAATTATATATTTTAAATGCGTTTTTTATAGGAGATGTCGACATAGTTCCTTACAATAACCACATTTACTGTAAACAAAAAGCAAAGTATTGCTTTTAATTACACAAAATTAATGAACTTTAGTTGGTAAGTAATGAAAAGTAACAGGACCTATCTTCCAAGTAATCTTTGTTTTGAAGTCACTTACAGTGATTATATTAGTATTAGGTCACGAATTCTTCCATCCATGCTCAATGGTCCGGAATGGTCGGGTGGTTAAGGCACTCGACTCTTAATCCGAGAGTCGCAGGTTCGAATCCTTGTTACATCAAACATCCTCGCCCTTTCAGCCGTGGGAACGTTATAATGTAACGATCATTCCCACTATTCGTGGGTAAAAGAGTTGTCCAAGAGTTGGTGGTGGGTGGTGATGACTAGCTGTCTTCCCTCTGTTCTTACACTGCTAAATTAGGGACGACTAGCGCAGATAGCCCTCGTGTAGCTTTGCGCGAAATTCAAAACAAACCAAACCATGTTCGATATTCGTGTATTGAATAGATTGTTTTTTCTTGTAACTTTTTACCATCTATACATATCCAGTTTTACTTAAGTGAGCCGCTCATGCTTATGTTATCATAAGATACTTCCAAGATCAAGCATATGAAACATTTGATATTTTAGTAATCTTATAAACGAAAGTTTATTTTGCTGGATAGAATAACAAGCTTACAATACCACGTTTCATGTGCAGCTCTGAACAAGAGGAACGAGCAGTACAGAAAATCCACAGAGCATATATATGAAAACCTGAAATGAAATTGAAACATTTTTTTTCATTTAAAAAAGAATTTGTAGGCGTATATCAGTGCAGAGTTGTAAGAACCAAACAGTTTCCTGAGTTTGCGCTCGAGAAACGATTCTGATTCACGTGCAAATGCCAAGAGTGGAAACAAAAAGAAGATCACTCAGAATTCAATACCCAATAGGAGCAGAGGTGGTCCTCTCTATACATTCTTCAAATGACCCCGACTTAGCCTTTTCATACTGGTGGGTTTTCTTTAGAATGTAGGATTTTACTTATTGACGAACGTGTGTATGAAGAGGATATCCACTCTTTTTGTATTTTAACCTTGCGTATTCAGCACAATGCAAATCGCTTACGATCGTCGATCCGTTTGGTTGCACCACATAGAGTGTGGAGAAATGTCGATCACGGTAGGCCCAACTTCATAGAGTTAAAAACTTCTGCCTTCTCAGCGTCACTTTCTTTAAAGAGTCATCAATCAGGTCTAAAACGAGCCTGGAGGGTCTTAAAATCCGGATGAGAGGTGAAAAAGGCCATAAACATGGAGCATTATCTCCATTCTACTTATTTGTTGATCCATGCTGAGTTATTCCACTTTCTCTAGTAACTTTGCTAGAGATTTAGACACTCGGTGATCTATTTCTCGAGTTATTAGACTTGGCTTTTTCTTACAGCCTGAAGCACAATGGCCAAAAAGAACAAAAAACGAAACATATTCCTACCGACAGATAAATAAATCGGTGAACAGATAAATAGACAAATTTAACTCTCTTATTATTTATCACTGTTAAAGAACAAAACAAGAAAAAAATTATAATAGTTTTCTATGAGGTTAATGTGATTTATTTGGAATCTTAAGTTAAATATATATATATATGTTTTCCTGGCTCGGCGTGGCTAGGTGTTTAGAGCGTTTGTATCGTAATCTGAGGATCGCATATTCGAATCCCCGTCACTCCAAACATTATCGTTCTTTCAGACGTGAGGGCGTTATAAAGTGACGATCAGTCCCACTATTCGTTGGTAAAAGAGTAACCCAAGAGTTGACGGTAAGTGGTGTTGACTAGCTGCTTACCCTTCAGTCTTACACAGCTAAAGTAGGGAAGGCTAGCGCAGATAGATAGCCCTTGTGTAGCTTTGTGCGAAATTCAAAACACAAACCAAGGAACAATTTTTTTGATATACATTTATCATAAAGTACATCACAAATAAACAAAATTCAATGCTACAACTAAATAACGTTATTTTCTTTAACGTTTACTGATGATTAAAGCAAACTCGGAGAGATGTTGGAAAGAGATTTTCTTTTTCCTGTCTTTGAGACTAAATTTCTGTGACGATTTGTCACTACTCAGAAGTTCCAAACTAACTACAAGCTTCATTTTATAACGACCAGAGACTCAAGAACTCAAAGATGTGTAAATCTATTATTTTTAATATAGACTTTGTTTGTAATTATACAGGTATCGAACGTTAACTGTTTAACGCCTTAAACTTTATCGGATGAACATTTTTACTTTTAAGCTTATTCTAGTGTTATTAATTTCTTCCCTTGTCTGAGGGCTAACAATGCTAAAATTCTGGGTTCAACTTCTACATGAAGTACGTAAATACCTATTATCGAACTTGCAGGATTATAGACGTGAGGTTTAGTGGTCAGCGTCTTGTTATCGCAAAAAAAACAAACTCGCTCCGTACTCAGAGGTCAAGGGTGCATCATAAGAATGATGGTGAAATCTTAATATTGGGTCTGACTTTAATCTTTCATTTCAAAATTATGGGTGGTTATCGCAGATAACCATCGTATAGTTTGAATAAAATTCAATAATCAAACAAATACTAATTATCACAGATAACTACTACGCAACACCTAGGATTTAATTAAGAGAGGAAGCTATTTCATCTGTGGTTATTTTTACAGCTTCTTAGGGTCGTCCCTCGTTATTTTACAACAGCAACAATAATTATATTCGGAATGGTTGTACTTTTTAAGAGGGACGATACACACTGCGGACATGTTGATACAGACTACTGCTATAAACAAAAAAAGATTTTGTTCATCTCTCCAAGAAAGAATTACTGTATAAAATAAATAAATATACTGCTAAACGTATATAAGCAAGTGTATAATTATACAGATAACCGGAAAGACGCGTGCCAGTACCATAGACCACATTTAGGCAGAGAGATAAGTGCATGATTAATCATGTAGACAGACAGTCAGATGTTTGAATCAGATACTCAAAAATGTATGGAAAGAAAAAGTAAACGGACACGTAACAGGAAAGACACGTGTTTTCCCCTTGGATAGGGAGAAAGATAGGTAGAGGAGAAGATAGATTGATACTTAAATGAGTACCTGGAGATAGGCGATTTAAAAAATAAAGTCTAAAAGTTGAAAATCCTGGACAGGGGTCTTGTTAATTAAGTGAGTCATGCTAAAACGTGGAAGAAAAAATGTCTTATTGTGAGCTACTTGGAAACACAGTTTATTTACTGTCCAGCGTTAGGGTTAATTGTTCTGCTTATGTACACAGTTTGTGTGGTGATAATGCGCTTATAAGTGTAGGTGTAAAAACAAACGAGTTATATGTCATTATATATATATATATATATAGGTATGTTGTGTTTAGATATATATATTATATAAAACAACAATCACTATTAGGCAGTAACTACGTTATAAATCAGGATTACTAAAGCTGGAGCCGGTAGCCTAAATAATGGACCACATCATTTCCTGCTGCATTAAACGACCAGTTTTCTAGTTGATGTACTTGTCGCACACGTTATGAGTTCTTAGACGTTATCAGGGGAAAGAAGTTCTGTCGGTGTTGACCATAATCCATGCCAAGACACTGAAAGCTTCTATATGCCCATAAATGGATTCTGGATAATAGTTCAAGTACCGACCCTCTAGACTTGCCGGTGCTAGCATTTTATACAAAGAGCATTACCATTGTCTCATAACATCGACTGAAGGTTGAAATTTCGCGGCTTTTCAGGATTATTGGATTATAAAATGACACGAACACAACGCCTGGCTGGCCCGGACTTTTATATCTAATGGAATTTATGAAACTTGTGAACAATAGCAAGAAACACTAAACAAAACTAGTATTCTCAACAAGCTGCTGTTTAAGCATTAACAGGAAAGGCTATAATTTAACTTGGCTCAAATCACATGTTGATACGTTATAGACGACACTCCATGCGCAAAAAAAATTAGAATGTTAGATAACACAGATTTGTTTCATCGGTAGCCAAACTGAAGTTAAATATAAAACTGAAAACAGCTAAATTTTCCCGGTTGTGTTTCAAACATAAACTTATTCTTCAGTTCCGAGTCTTGAGTTCACATTGATCAATTACAGTTTAATATATGTAGTCCAGCTTCATTACCAACACTATAATGTCTAAATTACAGTCTTATATATGTAGTTTACCTTCATTACCAACACTATAATGTCTAAATTACAGTTTTATATGTGTAGTCTAGCTTCATCACCAACACTATAATGTCTAAATTACAGTTTTATATATGTATGCTAGCTTCAACACTATAATGTCTAAATTACAGTTTTATATACGTAGTTTACCTTCATTACCAACACTATAATGTCTAAATTACAGTTTTATATATGTAGTCTAGCTTCATTACCAACACTATAATGTCTAAATTACAGTCTTATATATGTAGTTTACCTTCATTACCAACACTATAATGTCTAAATTACAGTTTTATATATGTAGTCTAGCTTCATTACCAACACTATAATGTCTAAATTACAGTTTTATATATGTAGTTTACCTTCATTACCAACACTATAATGTCTAAATTACAGTTTTATATATGTAGTCTAGCTTTATTACCAACACTATAATGTCTAAATTACAGTTTTATATATGTAGTCTAGCTTCATTACCAACACTATAATGTCTAAATTACAGTTTTATATATGTAGTCTAGCTTCATTACCAACACTATAATGTCTAAATTACAGTTTTATATATGTAGGCTAGCTTCAACACTATAATGTCTAAATTACAGTTTTATATATGTAATCTAGCTTCATTACCAACACTATAATGTCTAAATTACAGTTTTATATATGTATGCTAGCTTCAACACTATAATGTCTAAATTACAGTTTTATATACGTAGTTTACCTCCATTACCAACACTATAATGTCTAAATTACAGTTTTATATATGTAGTCTAGCTTCATTACCAACACTATAATGTCTAAATTACAGTTTTATATATGTAGTCTAGCTTCATTACCAACACTATAATGTCTAAATTACAGTTTTATATGTAGTCAAGCTTCATTACCAACACTATAATGTCTAAATTACAGTCTTATATATATACCTAGTTTAGCTTCATTACAACACTATAATGTCTAAATTACAGTTTTATATATGTAGGCTAGTCTAGCTTCATTACCAACACTATAATGTCTAAATTACAGTTTTATATATGTAGTCTAGCTTCAACACTATAATGTCTAAATTACAGTTTTATATATGTAGTCTAGCTTCATTACCAACACTATAATGTCTAAATTACAGTTTTATATATGTAGTCTAGCTTCATTACCAACACTATAATGTCTAAATTACAGTTTTATATGTAGTCTAGTTCATTACCAACACTATAATGTCTAAATTACAGTATATATGTAGTCTAGCTTCATTACCAACACAATAATGTCTAAATTACAGTTTCATATATGTAGTCTAGCTTCATTACCAACACTATAATGTCTAAATTACAGTTTTATATATGTAGTCTAGCTTCATTACCAACACTATAATGTCTAAATTACAGTTTTATATATGTAGTCTAGCTTCATTACCAACACTATAATGTCTAAATTACAGTTTTATATATGTAGTCTAGCTTCATTACCAACACTATAATGTCTAAATTACAGTTTTATATATGTAGTCTAGCTTCATTACCAACACTATAATGTCTAAATTACAGTTTTATATATGTAGTCTAGCTTCATTACCAACACTATAATGTCTAAATTACAGTTTTATATATGTAGTCTAGCTTCATTACCAACACTATAATGTCTAAATTACAGTTTTATATATGTAGTTCAGCTTCATTACCAACACTATAATGTCTAAATTACAGTTTTATATATGTAGTCTAGCTTCATTACCAACACTATAATGTCTAAATTACAGTTTGATATATGTAGTCTAGCTTCATTACCAACACTATAATGTCTTCATTTTATATATGTAGTCTAGCATTACCACTATAATGTCTAAATTACAGTTTTATATATGTAGTCTAGCTTCATTACCAACACTATAATGTCTAAATTACAGTTTTATATATGTAGTCTAGTTTTATATTGTAGTCTATTACCAACACTATAATGTCTAAATTACAGTTTTATATATGTAGTCTAGCTTCATTACCAACACTATAATGTCTAAATTACAGTTTTATATATGTAGTCTAGCTTCATTACCAACACTATAATGTCTAAATTACAGTTTTATATATGTAGTTCAGCTTCATTACCAACACTATAATGTCTAAATTACAGTTTTATATATGTAGTCTAGCTTCATTACCAACACTATAATGTCTAAATTACAGTTTTATATATGTAGTCTAGCTTCATTACCAACACTATAATGTCTAAATTACAGTTTTATATATGTAGTCTAGCTTCATTACCAACACTATAATGTCTAAATTACAGTTTTATATATGTAGTCTAGCTTCATTACCAACACTATAATGTCTAAATTACAGTTTTATATATGTAGTCTAGCTTCATTACCAACACTATAATGTCTAAATTACAGTTTTATATATGTAGTCTAGCTTCATTACCAACACTATAATGTCTAAATTACAGTTTTATATATGTAGTCTAGCTTCATTACCAACACTATAATGTCTAAATTACAGTTTTATATATGTAGTCTAGCTTCATTACCAACACTATAATGTCTAAATTACAGTTTTATATATGTAGTCTAGCTTCATTACCAACACTATAATGTCTAAATTACAGTTTTATATATGTAGTCTAGCTTCATTACCAACACTATAATGTCTAAATTACAGTTTTATATATGTAGTCTAGCTTCATTACCAACACTATAATGTCTAAATTACAGTTTTATATATGTAGTCTTAGCTTTACAGTTTTATTACCAACACTATAATGTCTAAATTACAGTTTTATATGTAGTCTAGCTTCATTACCAACACTATAATGTCTTTACAGTTTTATATGTAGTCCAAACACTATAATGTCTAAATTACAGTTTTATATATGTAGTCTAGCTTCATTACCAACACTATAATGTCTAAATTACAGTTTTATATATGTAGTCTAGCTTCATTACCAACACTATAATGTCTAAATTACAGTTTTATATATGTAGTCTAGCTTCATTACCAACACTATAATGTCTAAATTACAGTTTTATATATGTAGTCTAGCTTCATTACCAACACTATAATGTCTAAATTACAGTTTTATATATGTAGTCTAGCTTCATTACCAACACTATAATGTCTAAATTACAGTTTTATATATGTAGTCTAGCTTCATTACCAACACTATAATGTCTAAATTACAGTTTTATATATGTAGTCTAGTTCATTACCAACACTATAATGTCTAAATTACAGTTTTATATATGTAGTCTAGCTTCATTACCAACACTATAATGTCTAAATTACAGTTTTATATATGTAGTCTAGCTTCATTACCAACACTATAATGTCTAAATTACAGTTTTATATATGTAGTCTAGCTTCATTACCAACACTATAATGTCTAAATTACAGTTTTATATATGTAGTCTAGCTTCATTACCAACACTATAATGTCTAAATTACAGTTTTATATATGTAGTTCAGCTTCATTACCAACACTATAATGTCTAAATTACAGTTTTATATATGTAGTCTAGCTTCATTACCAACACTATAATGTCTAAATTACAGTTTTATATATGTAGTCTAGCTTCATTACCAACACTATAATGTCTAAATTACAGTTTTATATATGTAGTCTAGCTTCATTACCAACACTATAATGTCTAAATTACAGTTTTATATATGTAGTCTAGCTTCATTACCAACACTATAATGTCTAAATTACAGTTTTATATATGTAGTCTAGCTTCATTACCAACACTATAATGTCTAAATTACAGTTTTATATATGTAGTCTAGTCTTCATTACCAACACTATAATGTCTAAATTACAGTTTTATATATGTAGTCTAGCTTCATTACCAACACTATAATGTCTAAATTACAGTTTTATATATGTAGTCTAGCTTCATTACCAACACTATAATGTCTAAATTACAGTTTTATATATGTAGTCTAGCTTCATTACCAACACTATAATGTCTAAATTACAGTTTTATATATGTAGTCTAGCTTCATTACCAACACTATAATGTCTAAATTACAGTTTTATATATGTAGTCTAGCTTCATTACCAACACTATAATGTCTAAATTACAGTTTTATATGTGAAGTCTAGCTTCATTACCAACACTATAATGTCTAAATTACAGTTTTATATATGTACTCCAGCTTCAACACTATAATGTCTAAATTACAGTTTTATATATGTAGTCTAGCTTCATTACCAACACTATAATGTCTAAATTACAGTTTTATATATGTAGTCTAGCTTCATTACCAACACTATAATGTCTAAATTACAGTTATATATGTAGTCCATTACCAACACTATAATGTCTAAATTACAGTTTTATATATGTAGTCTAGCTTCATTACCAACACTATAATGTCTAAATTACAGTTTTATATATGTAGTCTAGCTTCATTACCAACACTATAATGTCTAAATTACAGTTTTATATATGTAGTCTAGCTTCATTACCAACACTATAATGTCTAAATTACAGTTTTATATATGTAGTCTAGCTTCATTACCAACACTATAATGTCTAAATTACAGTTTTATATATGTAGTCTAGCTTCATTACAACACTATAATGTCTAAATTACAGTTTTATATATGTAGTCTAGCTTCATTACCAACACTATAATGTCTAAATTACAGTTTTATATATGTAGTCTAGCTTCATTACCAACACTATAATGTCTAAATTACAGTTTTATATATGTAGTCTAGCTTCATTACCAACACTATAATGTCTAAATTACAGTTTTATATATGTAGTCTAGCTTCATTACCAACACTATAATGTCTAAATTACAGTTTTATATATGTAGTCTAGCTTCATTACCAACACTATAATGTCTAAATTACAGTTTTATATATGTAGTCTAGCTTCATTACCAACACTATAATGTCTAAATTACAGTTTTATATATGTAGTCTAGCTTCATTACCAACACTATAATGTCTAAATTACAGTTTTATATATGTAGTCTAGCTTCATTACCAACACTATAATGTCTAAATTACAGTTTTATATATGTAGTCTAGCTTCATTACCAACACTATAATGTCTAAATTACAGTTTTATATATGTAGTCTAGCTTCATTACCAACACTATAATGTCTAAATTACAGTTTTATATATGTAGTCTAGCTTCATTACCAACACTATAATGTCTAAATTACAGTTTTATATATGTAGTCTAGCTTCATTACCAACACTATAATGTCTAAATTACAGTTTTATATATGTAGTCTAGCTTCATTACCAACACTATAATGTCTAAATTACAGTTTTATATATGTAGTCTAGCTTCATTACCAACACTATAATGTCTAAATTACAGTTTTATATATGTAGTTCATTACCAACACTATAATGTCTAAATTACAGTTTTATATATGTAGTCAGCTTCACCAACACTATAATGTCTAAATTACAGTTTTATATATGTAGTCTAGCTTCATTACCAACACTATAATGTCTAAATTACAGTTTTATATATGTAGTCTAGCTTCATTACCAACTACTATAATGTCTAAATTACAGTTTTATATATGTAGTCTAGCTTCATTACCAACACTATAATGTCTAAATTACAGTTTTATATATGTAGTCTAGCTTCATTACCAACACTATAATGTCTAAATTACAGTTTTATATATGTAGTCTGGCTTCATTACCAACACTATAATGCTTCATTACCAACAACACTATAATGTCTAAATTACAGTTTTATATATGTAGTCTAGCTTTATTACCAACACTATAATGTCTAAATTACAGTTTTATATATGTAGTCTAGCTTCATTACCAACACTATAATGTCTAAATTACAGTTTTATATATGTAGTCTAGCTTCATTACCAACACTATAATGTCTAAATTACAGTTTTATATATGTATCTAGCTTCATTACCAACACTATAATGTCTAAATTACAGTCTAGTAGTTCTTCATTACCAACACTATAATGTCTAAATTACAGTTTTATATATGTAGTCTAGCTTCATTACCAACACTATAATGTCTAAATTACAGTTTTATATATGTAGTCTAGCTTCATTACCAACACTATAATGTCTAAATTACAGTTTTATATATGTAGTCTAGCTTCATTACCAACACTATAATGTCTAAATTACAGTTTTATATATGTAGTCTAGCTTCATTACCAACACTATAATGTCTAAATTACAGTTTAATGTCTATATATGTAGTCTAGCTTCATTACCAACACTATAATGTCTAAATTACAGTTTTATATATGTAGTCTAGCTTCATTACCAACACTATAATGTCTAAATTACAGTTTTATATATGTAGTCTAGCTTCATTACCAACACTATAATGTCTAAATTACAGTTTTATATATGTAGTCTAGCTTCATTACCAACACTATAATGTCTAAATTACAGTTTTATATATGTAGTCTAGCTTCATTACCAACACTATAATGTCTAAATTACAGTTTTATATATGTAGTCTAGCTTCATTACCAACACTATAATGTCTAAATTACAGTTTTATATATGTAGTCTAGCTTCATTACCAACACTATAATGTCTAAATTACAGTTTTATATATGTAGTCTAGCTTCATTACCAACACTATAATGTCTAAATTACAGTTTTATATATGTAGTCTAGCTTCATTACCAACACTATAATGTCTAAATTACAGTTTTATATATGTAGTCTAGCTTCATTACCAACACTATAATGTCTAAATTACAGTTTTATATATGTAGTCTAGCTTCATTACCAACACTATAATGTCTAAATTACAGTTTTATATGTGTAGTCTAGCTTCATTACCAACACTATAATGTCTAAATTACAGTTTTATATATGTAGTCTAGCTTCATTACCAACACTATAATGTCTAAATTACAGTTTTATATATGTAGTCTAGCTTCATTACCAACACTATAATGTCTAAATTACAGTTTTATATATGTAGTCTAGCTTCATTACCAACACTATAATGTCTAAATTACAGTTTTATATATGTAGTCTAGCTTCATTACCAACACTATAATGTCTAAATTACAGTTTTATATATGTAGTCTAGCTTCATTACCAACACTATAATGTCTAAATTACAGTTTTATATATGTAGTCTAGCTTCATTACCAACACTATAATGTCTAAATTACAGTTTTATATATGTAGTCTAGCTTCATTACCAACACTATAATGTCTAAATTACAGTTTTATATATGTAGTCTAGCTTCATTACCAACACTATAATGTCTAAATTACAGTTTTATATATGTAGTCTAGCTTCATTACCAACACTATAATGTCTAAATTACAGTTTTATATATGTAGTCTAGCTTCATTACCAACACTATAATGTCTAAATTACAGTTTTATATATGTAGTCTAGCTTCATTACCAACACTATAATGTCTAAATTACAGTTTTATATATGTAGTCTAGCTTCATTACCAACACTATAATGTCTAAATTACAGTTTTATATATGTAGTCTAGCTTCATTACCAACACTATAATGTCTAAATTACAGTTTTATATATGTAGTCTAGCTTCATTACCAACACTATAATGTCTAAATTACAGTTTTATATATGTAGTCTAGCTTCATTACCAACACTATAATGTCTAAATTACAGTTTTATATATGTAGTCTAGCTTCATTACCAACACTATAATGTCTAAATTACAGTTTTATATATGTAGTCTAGCTTCATTACCAACACTATAATGTCTAAATTACAGTTTTATATATGTAGTCTAGCTTCATTACCAACACTATAATGTCTAAATTACAGTTTTATATATGTAGTCTAGCTTCATTACCAACACTATAATGTCTAAATTACAGTTTTATATATGTAGTCTAGTTTCATTACCAACACTATAATGTCTAAATTACAGTTTTATATATGTAGTCTAGCTTCATTACCAACACTATAATGTCTAAATACAGTTTTATTACAGTTTTATATAATGTCTAAATCATATATGTAGTCTAGCTTCATTACCAACACTATAATGTCTAAATTACAGTTTTATATATGTAGTCTAGCTTCATTACCAACACTATAATGTCTAAATTACAGTTTTATATATGTAGTCTAGCTTCATTACCAACACTATAATGTCTAAATTACAGTTTTATATATGTAGTCTAGCTTCATTACCAACACTATAATGTCTAAATTACAGTTTTATATATGTAGTCTAGCTTCATTACCAACACTATAATGTCTAAATTACAGTTTTATATATGTAGTCTAGCTTCATTACCAACACTATAATGTCTAAATTACAGTTTTATATATGTAGTCTAGCTTCATTACCAACACTATAATGTCTAAATTACAGTTTTATATATGTAGTCTAGCTTCATTATATAATGTCCAACACTATAATGTCTAAATTACAGTTTTATATATGTAGTCTAGCTTCATTACCAACACTATAATGTCTAAATTACAGTTTTATATATGTAGTCTAGCTTCATTACCAACACTATAATGTCTAAATTACAGTTTTATATATGTAGTCTAGCTTCATTACCAACACTATAATGTCTAAATTACAGTTTTATATATGTAGTCTAGCTTCATTACCAACACTATAATGTCTAAATTACAGTTTTATATATGTAGTCTAGCTTCATTACCAACACTATAATGTCTAAATTACAGTTTTATATATGTAGTCTAGCTTCATTACCAACACTATAATGTCTAAATTACAGTTTTATATATGTAGTCTAGCTTCAACACTATAATGTCTAAATTACAGTTTTATATATGTCTAAATTACAGTTTTATATATATGTAGTCTAGCTTCATTACCAACACTATAATGTCTAAATTACAGTTTTATATATGTAGTCTAGCTTCATTACCAACACTATAATGTCTAAATTACAGTTTTATATATGTAGTCTAGCTTCATTACCAACACTATAATGTCTAAATTACAGTTTTATATATGTAGTCTAGCTTCATTACCAACACTATAATGTCTAAATTACAGTTTTATATATGTAGTCTAGCTTCATTACCAACACTATAATGTCTAAATTACAGTTTTATATATGTAGTCTAGCTTCATTACCAACACTATAATGTCTAAATTACAGTTTTATATATGTAGTCTAGCTTCATTACCAACACTATAATGTCTAAATTACAGTTTTATATATGTAGTCTAGCTTCATTACCAACACTATAATGTCTAAATTACAGTTTTATATATGTAGTCTAGTTTCATTACCAACACTATAATGTCTAAATAACAGTTTTATATACGTAGTCTAGTTTCATTACCAACACTATAATGTCTAAATTACAGTTTTATATATGTAGTCTAGCTTCTTTACCAACACTATAATGTCTAAATTACAGTTTTATATATGTAGTCTAGCTTCATTACCAACACTATAATGTCTAAATTACAGTTTTATATATCTAGCTTACAACACTATAATGTCTAAATTACAGTTTTATATATGTAGTCTAGCTTCATTACCAACACTATAATGTCTAAATTACAGTTTTATATATGTAGTCTAGCTTCATTACCAACACTATAATGTCTAAATTACAGTTTTATATATGTAGTCTAGCTTCATTACCAACACTATAATGTCTAAATTACAGTTTTATATATGTAGTCTAGCTTCATTACCAACACTATAATGTCTAAATTACAGTTTTATATATGTAGTCTAGCTTCATTACAACACTATAATGTCTAAATTACAGTTTTATATATGTATGTCTACCAACACTATAATGTCTAAATTACAGTTTTATATATGTAGTCTAGCTTCATTACCAACACTATAATGTCTAAATTACAGTTTTATATATGTAGTCTAGCTTCATTACCAACACTATAATGTCTAAATTACAGTTTTATATATGTAGTCTAGCTTCATTACCAACACTATAATGTCTAAATTACAGTTTTATATATGTAGTCTAGCTTCATTACCAACACTATAATGTCTAAATTACAGTTTTATATATGTAGTCTAGCTTCATTACCAACACTATAATGTCTAAATTACAGTTTTATATATGTAGTCTAGCTTCATTACCAACACTATAATGTCTAAATTACAGTTTTATATATGTAGTCTAGCTTCATTACCAACACTATAATGTCTAAATTACAGTTTTATATATGTAGTCTAGCTTCATTACCAACACTATAATGTCTAAATTACAGTTTTATATATGTAGTCTAGCTTCATTACCAACACTATAATGTCTAAATTACAGTTTTATATATGTAGTCTAGCTTCATTACCAACACTATAATGTCTAAATTACAGTTTTATATATGTAGTCTAGCTTCATTACCAACACTATAATGTCTAAATTACAGTTTTATATGTGAAGTCTAGCTTCATTACCAACACTATAATGTCTAAATTACAGTTTTATATATGTAGTCTAGCTTCATTACCAACACTATAATGTCTAAATTACAGTTTTATATATGTAGTCTAGCTTCATTACCAACACTATAATGTCTAAATTACAGTTTTATATATGTAGTCTAGCTTTCATTACCAACACTATAATGTCTAAATTACAGTTTTATATATGTAGTCTAGCTTCATTACCAACACTATAATGTCTAAATTACAGTTTTATATATTTAAACTAGCTTCAACACTATAATGTCTAAATTACAGTTTTATATATGTAGTCTAGCTTCATTACCAACACTATAATGTCTAAATTACAGTTTTATATATGTAGTCTAGCTTCATTACCAACACTATAATGTCTAAATTACAGTTTTATATTTTATGTAGTCTAGCTTCATTACCAACACTATAATGTCTAAATTACAGTTTTATATATGTAGTCTAGCTTCATTACCAACACTATAATGTCTAAATTACAGTTTTATATATGTAGTCTAGCTTCATTACCAACACTATAATGTCTAAATTACAGTTTTATATATGTAGTCTAGTCTTCATTACCAAAACTATAATGTGTAAATTACAGTTTTATATATGTAGTCTAGCTTCATTACCAACACTATAATGTCTAAATTACAGTTTTATATATGTAGTCTAGCTTCATTACCAACACTATAATGTCTAAATTACAGTTTTATATATGTAGTCTAGCTTCATTACCAACACTATAATGTCTAAATTACAGTTTTATATATGTAGTCTAGCTTCATTACCAACACTATAATGTCAGTTTATATATGTAGTCTAGCTTCATAGTCTTTACATTACCAACACTATAATGTCTAAATTACAGTTTTATATATGTAGTCTAGCTTCATTACCAACACTATAATGTCTAAATTACAATATATGTAGTCTAGTTCATTACCAACACTATATGTCTAAATTATTTTATATATAATGTCTAGCTTCATTACCAACACTATAATGTCTAAATTACAGTTTTATATATGTAGTCTAGCTTCATTACCAACACTATAATGTCTAAATTACAGTTTTATATATGTAGTCTAGCTTCATTACCAACACTATAATGTCTAAATTACAGTTTTATATATGTAGTCTAGCTTCATTACCAACACTATAATGTCTAAATTACAGTTTTATATATGTAGTCTAGCTTCATTACCAACACTATAATGTCTAAATTACAGTTTTATATATGTAGTCTAGCTTCATTACCAACACTATAATGTCTAAATTACAGTTTTATATATGTAGTCTAGCTTCATTACCAACACTATAATGTCTAAATTACAGTTTTATATATGTAGTCTAGCTTCATTACCAACACTATAATGTCTAAATTACAGTTTTATATATGTAGTCTAGCTTCATTACCAACACTATAATGTCTAAATTACAGTTTATATGTAGTCTTCAAATGTCTAAATTACAGTTTTATATATGTAGTCTAGCTTCATTACCAACACTATAATGTCTAAATTACAGTTTTATATATGTAGTCAGTTTTACCAACACTATAATGTCTAAATTACAGTTTTATATATGCTAGCTTCATTACCAACACTATAATGTCTAAATTACAGTTTTATATATGTAGTCTAGCTTCATTACCAACACTATAATGTCTAAATTACAGTTTTATATATATATGTAGTCTAGTTTCATTACCAATACTATAATGTCTAAATAACAGTTTTATATACGTAGTCTAGTTTCATTACCGACACTATAATGTCTAAATTACAGTTTTATATATGTAGTCTAGCTTCATTACCAACACTATAATGTCTAAATTACAGTTTTATATGTAGTCTAGCTTCATTACCAACACTATAATGTCTAAATTACAGTTTTATATATGTAGTCTAGCTTCATTACCAACACTATAATGTCTAAATTACAGTTTTATATATGTAGTCTAGCTTCATTACCAACACTATAATGTCTAAATTACAGTTTTATATATGTAGTCTAGCTTCATTACCAACACTATAATGTCTAAATTACAGTTTTATATATGTAGTCTAGCTTCATTACCAACACTATAATGTCTAAATTACAGTTTTATATATGTAGTCTAGCTTCATTACCAACACTATAATGTCTAAATTACAGTTTTATATATGTAGTCTAGCTTCATTACCAACACTATAATGTCTAAATTACAGTTTTATATATGTAGTCTAGCTTCATTACCAACACTATAATGTCTAAATTACAGTTTTATATATGTAGTCTAGCTTCATTACCAACACTATAATGTCTAAATTACAGTTTTATATATGTAGTCTAGCTTCATTACCAACACTATAATGTCTAAATTACAGTTTTATATATGTAGTCTAGCTTCATTACCAACACTATAATGTCTAAATTACAGTTTTATATATGTAGTCTAGCTTCATTACCAACACTATAATGTCTAAATTACAGTTTTATATATGTAGTCTAGCTTCATTACCAACACTATAATGTCTAAATTACAGTTTTATATATGTAGTCTAGCTTCATTACCAACACTATAATGTCTAAATTACAGTTTTATATATGTAGTCTAGCTTCATTACCAACACTATAATGTCTAAATTACAGTTTTATATATGTAGTCTAGCTTCATTACCAACACTATAATGTCTAAATTACAGTTTTATATATGTAGTCTAGCTTCATTACCAACACTATAATGTCTAAATTACAGTTTTATATATGTAGTCTAGCTTCATTACCAACACTATAATGTCTAAATTACAGTTTTATATATGTAGTCTAGCTTCAGTACCAACACTATAATGTCTAAATTACAGTTTTACCAACAACACTATAATGTCTAAATTACAGTTTTATATATGTAGTCTAGCTTCATTACCAACACTATAATGTCTAAATTACAGTTTTATATATGTAGTCTAGCTTCATTACCAACACTATAATGTCTAAATTACAGTTTTATATATGTAGTCTAGCTTCATTACCAACACTATAATGTCTAAATTACAGTTTTATATATGTAGTCTAGCTTCATTACCAACACTATAATGTCTAAATTACAGTTTTATATATGTAGTCTAGCTTCATTACCAACACTATAATGTCTAAATTACAGTTTTATATATGTAGTCTAGCTTCATTACCAACACTATAATGTCTAAATTACAGTTTTATATATGTAGTCTAGCTTCATTACCAACACTATAATGTCTAAATTACAGTTTTATATATGTAGTCTAGCTTCATTACCAACACTATAATGTCTAAATTACAGTTTTATATATGTAGTCTAGCTTCATTACCAACACTATAATGTCTAAATTACAGTTTTATATATGTAGTCTAGCTTCATTACCAACACTATAATGTCTAAATTACAGTTTTATATATGTAGTCTAGCTTCATTACCAACACTATAATGTCTAAATTACAGTTTTATATATGTAGTCTAGCTTCATTACCAACACTATAATGTCTAAATTACAGTTTTATATATGTAGTCTAGCTTCATTACCAACACTATAATGTCTAAATTACAGTTTTATATATGTAGTCTAGCTTCATTACCAACACTATAATGTCTAAATTACAGTTTTATATATGTAGTCTAGCTTCATTACCAACACTATAATGTCTAAATTACAGTTTTATATATGTAGTCTAGCTTCATTACCAACACTATAATGTCTAAATTACAGTTTTATATATGTAGTCTAGCTTCATTACCAACACTATAATGTCTAAATTACAGTTTTATATATGTAGTCTAGCTTCATTACCAACACTATAATGTCTAAATTACAGTTTTATATATGTAGTCTTCATTACCAACACTATAATGTCTTTACAGTTTTATATATGTAGTCCAACAACTATAATGTCTAAATTACAGTTTTATATATGTAGTCTAGCTTCATTACCAACACTATAATGTCTAAATTACAGTTTTATATATGTAGTCTAGCTTCATTACCAACACTATAATGTCTAAATTACAGTTTTATATATGTAGTCTAGCATTACCAACACTATAATGTCTAAATTACAGTTTTATATATGTAGTCTAGCTTCATTACCAACACTATAATGTCTAAATTACAGTTTTATATATGTAGTCTAGCTTCATTACCAACACTATAATGTCTAAATTACAGTTTTATATATGTAGTCTAGCTTCATTACCAACACTATAATGTCTAAATTACAGTTTTATATATGTAGTCTAGCTTCATTACCAACACTATAATGTCTAAATTACAGTTTTATATATGTAGTCTAGCTTCATTACCAACACTATAATGTCTAAATTACAGTTTTATATATGTAGTCTAGCTTCATTACCAACACTATAATGTCTAAATTACAGTTTTATATATGTAGTCTAGCTTCATTACCAACACTATAATGTCTAAATTACAGTTTTATATATGTAGTCTAGCTTCATTACCAACACTATAATGTCTAAATTACAGTTTTATATATGTAGTCTAGCTTCATTACCAACACTATAATGTCTAAATTACAGTTTTATATATGTAGTCTAGCTTCATTACCAACACTATAATGTCTAAATTACAGTTTTATATATGTAGTCTAGCTTCATTACCAACACTATAATGTCTAAATTACAGTTTATATGTAGTCTAGCTTCATTACAACACTATAATGTCTAAATTACAGTTTTATATATGTAGTCTAGCTTCATTAAACACTATAATGTCTAAATTACAGTTTTATATGTAGTCTAGTTCATTACCAACACTATAATGTCTAAATTACAGTTTTACAACACACTATAATGTCTAAATTACAGTTTTATATATGTAGTCTAGCTTCATTACCAACACTATAATGTCTAAATTACAGTTTTATATATGTAGTCTAGCTTCATTACCAACACTATAATGTCTAAATTACAGTTTTATATATGTAGTCTAGCTTCATTACCAACACTATAATGTCTAAATTACAGTTTTATATATGTAGTCTAGCTTCATTACCAACACTATAATGTCTAAATTACAGTTTTATATATGTAGTCTAGCTTTACATTACCAACACTATAATGTCTAAATTACAGTTTTATATATGTAGTCTAGCTTCATTACCAACACTATAATGTCTAAATTACAGTTTTATATATGTAGTCTAGCTTCATTACCAACACTATAATGTCTAAATTACAGTTTTATATGTGTAGTCTAGCTTCATTACCAACACTATAATGTCTAAATTACAGTTTTATATATGTAGTCTAGCTTCATTACCAACACTATAATGTCTAAATTACAGTTTTATATATGTAGTCTAGTCTAAATTACAGTTTTACCAACACTATAATGTCTAAATTACAGTTTTATATATGTAGTCTAGCTTCATTACCAACACTATAATGTCTAAATTACAGTTTTATATATGTAGTCTAGCTTCATTACCAACACTATAATGTCTAAATTACAGTTTTATATATGTAGTCTAGCTTCATTACCAACACTATAATGTCTAAATTACAGTTTTATATATGTAGTCTAGCTTCATTACCAACACTATAATGTCTAAATTACAGTTTTATATATGTAGTCTAGCTTCATTACCAACACTATAATGTCTAAATTACAGTTTTATATATGTAGTCTAGCTTCATTACCAACACTATAATGTCTAAATTACAGTTTTATAATTACAGTTCATTATATATAATGTAGTCTAGCTTTACCAACACTATTCTATTACAGTGTTATATATGTAGTCTAGCTTCATTACCAACACTATAATGTCTAAATTACAGTTTTATATATGTAGTCTAGCTTCATTACCAACACTATAATGTCTAAATTACAGTTTTATATATGTAGTCTAGCTTCATTACCAACACTATAATGTCTAAATTACAGTTTTATATATGTAGTCTAGCTTCATTACCAACACTATAATGTCTAAATTACAGTTTTATATATGTAGTCTAGCTTCATTACCAACACTATAATGTCTAAATTACAGTTTTATATATGTAGTCTAGCTTCATTACCATTACCAAATTACAGTATAATGTCTAAATTACAGTTTACAGTTTTATATATGTAGTCTAGCTTCATTACCAACACTATAATGTCTAAATTACAGTTTTATATATGTAGTCTAGCTTCATTACCAACACTATAATGTCTAAATTACAGTTTTATATATGTAGTCTAGCTTCATTACCAACACTATAATGTCTAAATTACAGTTTTATATTTAGCTTCATTACCAACACTATAATGTCTAAATTACAGTTTTATATATACCAACACTATAGTCTAGCTTCATTACCAACACTATAATGTCTAAATTACAGTTTTATATATGTAGTCTAGCTTCATTACCAACACTATAATGTCTAAATTACAGTTTTATATATGTAGTCTAGCTTCATTACCAACACTATAATGTCTAAATTACAGTTTTATATATGTAGTCTAGCTTCATTACCAACACTATAATGTCTAAATTACAGTTTTATATATGTAGTCTAGCTTCAACACTATAATGTCTAAATTACAGTTTTATATATGTAGTCTAGCTTCATTACCAACACTATAATGTCTAAATTACAGTTTTATATATGTAGTCTAGCTTCATTACCAACACTATAATGTCTAAATTACAGTTTTATATATGTAGTCTAGCTTCATTACCAACACTATAATGTCTAAATTACAGTTTTATATATGTAGTCTAGCTTCATTACCAACACTATAATGTCTAAATTACAGTTTTATATATGTAGTCTAGCTTCATTACCAACACTATAATGTCTAAATTACAGTTTTATATATGTAGTCTAGCTTCATTACCAACACTATAATGTCTAAATTACAGTTTTATATGTGAAGTCTAGCTTTCATTACCAACACTATAATGTCTAAATTACAGTTTTATATATGTAGTCTAGCTTCATTACCAACACTATAATGTCTAAATTACAGTTTTATATATGTAGTCTAGCTTCATTACCAACACTATAATGTCTAAATTACAGTTTTATATATGTAGTCTAGCTTCATTACCAACACTATAATGTCTAAATTACAGTTTTATATATGTAGTCCAACACTATAATGTCTAAATTACAGTTTTATATATGTAGTCTAGCTTCATTACCAACACTATAATGTCTAAATTACAGTTTTATATATGTAGTCTAGCTTCATTACCAACACTATAATGTCTAAATTACAGTTTTATATATGTAGTCTAGCTTCATTACCAACACTATAATGTCTAAATTACAGTTTTATATATGTAGTCTAGCTTCATTACCAACACTATAATGTCTAAATTACAGTTTTATATATGTAGTCTAGCTTCATTACCAACACTATAATGTCTAAATTACAGTTTTATATATGTAGTCTAGCTTCATTACCAACACTATAATGTCTAAATTACAGTTTTATATATGTAGTCTAGCTTCATTACCAACACTATAATGTCTAAATTACAGTTTTATATATGTAGTCTAGCTTCATTACCAACACTATAATGTCTAAATTACAGTTTTATATATGTAGTCTAGCTTCATTACCAACACTATAATGTCTAAATTACAGTTTTATATATGTAGTCTAGCTTCATTACCAACACTATAATGTCTAAATTACAGTTTTATATATGTAGTCTAGCTTCATTACCAACACTATAATGTCTAAATTACAGTTTTATATATGTAGTCTAGCTTCATTACCAACACTATAATGTCTAAATTACAGTTTTATATATGTAGTCTAGCTTCATTACCAACACTATAATGTCTAAATTACAGTTTTATATATGTAGTCTAGCTTCATTACCAACACTATAATGTCTAAATTACAGTTTTATATATGTAGTCTAGCTTCATTACCAACACTATAATGTCTAAATTACAGTTTTATATATGTAGTCTAGCTTCATTACCAACACTATAATGTCTAAATTACAGTTTTATATATGTAGTCTAGCTTCATTACCAACACTATAATGTCTAAATTACAGTTTTATATATGTAGTCTAGCTTCATTACCAACACTATAATGTCTAAATTACAGTTTTATATATGTAGTCTAGCTTCATTACCAACACTATAATGTCTAAATTACAGTTTTATATATGTAGTCTAGCTTCATTACCAACACTATAATGTCTAAATTACAGTTTTATATGTGTAGTCTAGCTTCATTACCAACACTATAATGTCTAAATTACAGTTTTATATATGTAGTCTAGCTTCATTACCAACACTATAATGTCTAAATTACAGTTTTATATATGTAGTCTAGCTTCATTACCAACACTATAATGTCTAAATTACAGTTTTATATATGTAGTCTAGCTTCATTACCAACACTATAATGTCTAAATTACAGTTTTATATATGTAGTCTAGCTTCATTACCAACACTATAATGTCTAAATTACAGTTTTATATATGTAGTCTAGCTTCATTACCAACACTATAATGTCTAAATTACAGTTTTATATATGTAGTCTAGCTTCATTACCAACACTATAATGTCTAAATTACAGTTTTATATATGTAGTCTAGCTTCATTACCAACACTATAATGTCTAAATTACAGTTTTATATATGTAGTCTAGCTTCATTACCAACACTATAATGTCTAAATTACAGTTTTATATATGTAGTCTAGCTTCATTACCAACACTATAATGTCTAAATTACAGTTTTATATATGTAGTCTAGCTTCATTACCAACACTATAATGTCTAAATTACAGTTTTATATATGTAGTCTAGCTTCATTACCAACACTATAATGTCTAAATTACAGTTTTATATATGTAGTCTAGCTTCATTACCAACACTATAATGTCTAAATTACAGTTTTATATATGTAGTCTAGCTTCATTACCAACACTATAATGTCTAAATTACAGTTTTATATATGTAGTCTAGCTTCATTACCAACACTATAATGTCTAAATTACAGTTTTATATATGTAGTCTAGCTTCATTACCAACACTATAATGTCTAAATTACAGTTTTATATATGTAGTCTAGCTTCATTACCAACACTATAATGTCTAAATTACAGTTTTATATATGTAGTCTAGCACTATAATGTCTAAATTACCAACACTATAATGTCTAAATTACAGTTTTATATATGTAGTCTAGCTTCATTACCAACACTATAATGTCTAAATTACAGTTTTATATATGTAGTCTAGCTTCATTACCAACACTATAATGTCTAAATTACAGTTTTATATATGTAGTCTAGCTTCATTACCAACACTATAATGTCTAAATTACAGTTTTATATATGTAGTCTAGCTTCATTACCAACACTATAATGTCTAAATTACAGTTTTATATATGTAGTCTAGCTTCATTACCAACACTATAATGTCTAAATTACAGTTTTATATATGTAGTCTAGCTTAAATTACATTACCAACACTATAATGTCTAAATTACAGTTTTATATATGTAGTCTAGCTTCATTACCAACACTATAATGTCTAAATTACAGTTTTATATATGTAGTCTAGCTTCATTACCAACACTATAATGTCTAAATTACAGTTTTATATATGTAGTCTAGCTTCATTACCAACACTATAATGTCTAAATTACAGTTTTATATATGTAGTCTAGCTTCATTACCAACACTATAATGTCTAAATTACAGTTTTATATATGTAGTCTAGCTTCATTACCAACACTATAATGTCTAAATTACAGTTTTATATATGTAGTCTAGCTTCATTACCAACACTATAATGTCTAAATTACAGTTTTATATATGTAGTCTAGCTTCATTACCAACACTATAATGTCTAAATTACAGTTTTATATATGTAGTCTAGCTTCATTACCAACACTATAATGTCTATAATGTCTAAATTACAGTTTTATATATGTAGTCTAGCTTCATTACCAACACTATAATGTCTAAATTACAGTTTTATATATGTAGTCTAGCTTCATTACCAACACTATAATGTCTAAATTACAGTTTTATATATGTAGTCTAGCTTCATTACCAACACTATAATGTCTAAATTACAGTTTTATATATGTAGTCTAGCTTCATTACCAACACTATAATGTCTAAATTACAGTTTTATATATGTAGTCTAGCTTCATTACCAACACTATAATGTCTAAATTACCAACACTATAATGTCTAAATTACAGCTTTTACCAACACTATATGTCTAAATTACAGTTTTATATATGTAGTCTAGCTTCATTACCAACACTATAATGTCTAAATTACAGTTTTATATATGTAGTCTAGCTTCATTACCAACACTATAATGTCTAAATTACAGTTTTATATATGTAGTCTAGCTTCATTACCAACACTATAATGTCTAAATTACAGTTTTATATATGTAGTCTAGCTTCATTACCAACACTATAATGTCTAAATTACAGTTTTATATATGTAGTCTAGCTTCATTACCAACACTATAATGTCTAAATTACAGTTTTATATATGTAGTCTAGCTTCATTACCAACACTATAATGTCTAAATTACAGTTTTATATATGTAGTCTAGCTTCATTACCAACACTATAATGTCTAAATTACAGTTTTATATATGTAGTCTAGCTTCATTACCAACACTATAATGTCTAAATTACAGTTTTATATATGTAGTCTAGCTTCATTACCAACACTATAATGTCTAAATTACAGTTTTATATATGTAGTCTAGCTTCATTACCAACACTATAATGTCTAAATTACAGTTTTATATATGTAGTCTAGTTCATTACCAACACTATAATGTCTAAATTACAGTTTTATATATGTAGTCTAGCTTCATTACCAACACTATAATGTCTAAATTACAGTTTTATATATGTAGTGTTCAACACTATAATGTCTAAATTACAGTTTTATATATGTAGTCTAGCTTCATTACCAACACTATAATGTCTAAATTACAGTTTTATATATGTAGTCTAGCTTCATTACCAACACTATAATGTCTAAATTACAGTTTTATATATGTAGTCTAGCTTCATTACCAACACTATAATGTCTAAATTACAGTTTTATATATGTAGTCTAGCTTCATTACCAACACTATAATGTCTAAATTACAGTTTTATATATGTAGTCTAGCTTCATTACCAACACTATAATGTCTAAATTACAGTTTTATATATGTAGTCTAGCTTCATTACCAACACTATAATGTCTAAATTACAGTTTTATATATGTAGTCTAGCTTCATTACCAACACTATAATGTCTAAATTACAGTTTTATATATGTAGTCTAGCTTCATTACCAACACTATAATGTCTAAATTACAGTTTTATATATGTAGTCTAGCTTCAACCAGAATATAATGTCTAAATTACAGTTTTATATATGTAGTCTAGCTTCATTACCAACACTATAATGTCTAAATTACAGTTTTATATATGTAGTCTAGCTTCATTACCAACACTATAATGTCTAAATTACAGTTTTATATATGTAGTCTAGCTTCATTTTACCAACACTATAATGTCTAAATTACAGTTTTATATAATGTAGTCTAGCTTCATTACCAACACTATAATGTCTAAATTACAGTTTTATATATGTAGTCTAGCTTCATTACCAACACTATAATGTCTAAATTACAGTTTTATATATGTAGTCTAGCTTCATTACCAACACTATAATGTCTAAATTACAGTTTTATATATGTAGTCTAGCTTCATTACCAACACTATAATGTCTAAATTACAGTTTTATATATGTAGTCTAGCTTCATTACCAACACTATAATGTCTAAATTACAGTTTTATATATGTAGTCTAGCTTCATTACCAACACTATAATGTCTAAATTACAGTTTTATATATGTAGTCTAGCTTCATTACCAACACTATAATGTCTAAATTACAGTTTTATATATGTAGTCTAGCTTCATTACCAACACTATAATGTCTAAATTACAGTTTTATATATGTAGTCTAGCTTCATTACCAACACTATAATGTCTAAATTACAGTTTTATATATGTAGTCTAGCTTCATTACCAACACTATAATGTCTAAATTACAGTTTTATATATGTAGTCTAGCTTCATTACCAACACTATAATGTCTAAATTACAGTTTTATATATGTAGTCTAGCTTCATTACCAACACTATAATGTCTAAATTACAGTTTTATATATGTAGTCTAGCTTCATTACCAACACTATAATGTCTAAATTACAGTTTTATATATGTAGTCTAGCTTCATTACCAACACTATAATGTCTAAATTACAGTTTTATATATGTAGTCTAGCTTTACATTACCAACACTATAATGTCTAAATTACAGTTTTATATATGTAGTCTAGCTTCATTACCAACACTATAATGTCTAAATTACAGTTTTATATATGTAGTCTAGCTTCATTACCAACACTATAATGTCTAAATTACAGTTTTATATATATAGTAGTCTTAGCAACACTTAATGTCTAAATTACCAACATGTAGTCTATTCAACCAACACTATAATGTCTAAATTACAGTTTTATATATGTAGTCTAGCTTCATTACCAACACTATAATGTCTAAATTACAGTTTTATATATGTAGTCTAGCTTCATTACCAACACTATAATGTCTAAATTACAGTTTTATATATGTAGTCTAGCTTCATTACCAACACTATAATGTCTAAATTACAGTTTTATATATGTAGTCTAGCTTCATTACCAACACTATAATGTCTAAATTACAGTTTTATATATGTAGTCTAGCTTCATTACCAACACTATAATGTCTAAATTACAGTTTTATATATGTAGTCTAGCTTCATTACCAACACTATAATGTCTAAATTACAGTTTTATATATGTAGTCTAGCTTCATTACCAACACTATAATGTCTAAATTACAGTTTTATATATGTAGTCTAGCTTCATTACCAACACTATAAAATGTTTAAATTACAGTTTTATATAATGTCTAAATTACAGTCTAGCTTCATTACCAACACTATAATGTCTAAATTACAGTTTTATATATGTAGTCTAGCTTCATTACCAACACTATAATGTCTAAATTACAGTTTTATATATGTAGTCTAGCTTCATTACCAACACTATAATGTCTAAATTACAGTTTTATATATGTAGTCTAGCTTCATTACCAACACTATAATGTCTAAATTACAGTTTTATATATGTAGTCTAGCTTCATTACCAACACTATAATGTCTAAATTACAGTTTTATATATAGTCTAGTCATTAGCCAACACTATAATGTCTAAATTACAGTTTTATATATGTAGTCTAGCTTCATTACCAACACTATAATGTCTAAATTACAGTTTTATATATGTAGTCTAGCTTCATTACCAACACTATAATGTCTAAATTACAGTTTTATATATGTAGTCTAGCAGTTTTATATATGTACTAGCAACACTATAATGTCTAAATTACAGTTTTATATATGTAGTCTAGCTTCATTACCAACACTATAATGTCTAAATTACAGTTTTATATATGTAGTCTAGCTTCATTACCAACACTATAATGTCTAAATTACAGTTTTATATATGTAGTCTAGCTTCATTACCAACACTATAATGTCTAAATTACAGTTTTATATATGTAGTCTAGCTTCATTACCAACACTATAATGTCTAAATTACAGTTTTATATATGTAGTCTAGCTTCATTACCAACACTATAATGTCTAAATTACAGTTTTATATATGTAGTCTAGCTTCATTACCAACACTATAATGTCTAAATTACAGTTTTATATATGTAGTCTAGCTTCATTACCAACACTATAATGTCTAAATTACAGTTTTATATATGTAGTCTAGCTTCATTACCAACACTATAATGTCTAAATTACAGTTTTATATATGTAGTCTAGCTTCATTACCAACACTATAATGTCTAAATTACAGTTTTATATATGTAGTCTAGCTTCATTACCAACACTATAATGTCTAAATTACAGTTTTATATATGTAGTCTAGCTTCATTACCAACACTATAATGTCTAAATTACAGTTTTATATATGTAGTCTAGCTTCATTACCAACACTATAATGTCTAAATTACAGTTTTATATATGTAGTCTAGCTTCATTACCAACACTATAATGTCTAAATTACAGTTTTATATATGTAGTCTAGCTTCATTACCAACACTATAATGTCTAAATTACAGTTTTATATATGTAGTCTAGCTTCATTACCAACACTATAATGTCTAAATTACAGTTTTATATATGTAGTCTAGCTTCATTACCAACACTATAATGTCTAAATTACAGTTTTATATATGTAGTCTAGCTTCATTACCAACACTATAATGTCTAAATTACAGTTTTATATATGTAGTCTAGCTTCATTACCAACACTATAATGTCTAAATTACAGTTTTATATATGTAGTCTAGCTTCATTACCAACACTATAATGTCTAAATTACAGTTTTATATATGTAGTCTAACACTATAATGTCTAAATTACAGTTTTATATATGTAGTCAGCTTCATTACCAACACTATAATGTCTAAATTACAGTTTTATATATGTAGTCTAGCTTCATTACCAACACTATAATGTCTAAATTACAGTTTTATATATGTAGTCTAGCTTCATTACCAACACTATAATGTCTAAATTACAGTTTTATATATGTAGTCTAGCTTCATTACCAACACTATAATGTCTAAATTACAGTTTTATATATGTAGTCTAGCTTCATTACCAACACTATAATGTCTAAATTACAGTTTTATATATGTAGTCTAGCTTCATTACCAACACTATAATGTCTAAATTACAGTTTTATATATGTAGTCTAGCTTCATTACCAACACTATAATGTCTAAATTACAGTTTTATATATGTAGTCTAGCTTCATTACCAACACTATAATGTCTAAATTACAGTTTTATATATGTAGTCTAGCTTCATTACCAACACTATAATGTCTAAATTACAGTTTTATATATGTAGTCTAGCTTCATTACCAACACTATAATGTCTAAATTACAGTTTTATATATGTAGTCTAGCTTCATTACCAACACTATAATGTCTAAATTACAGTTTTATATATGTAGTCTAGCTTCATTACCAACACTATAATGTCTAAATTACAGTTTTATATATGTAGTCTAGCTTCATTACCAACACTATAATGTCTAAATTACAGTTTTATATATGTAGTCTAGCTTCATTACCAACACTATAATGTCTAAATTACAGTTTTATATATGTAGTCTAGCTTCATTACCAACACTATAATGTCTAAATTACAGTTTTATATATGTAGTCTAGCTTCATTACCAACACTATAATGTCTAAATTACAACACTATAATGTCTAAATTACAGTTTTATATATGTAGTCTAGCTTCATTACCAACACTATAATGTCTAAATTACAGTTTTATATATGTAGTCTAGCTTCATTACCAACACTATAATGTCTAAATTACAGTTTTATATATGTAGTCTAGCTTCATTACCTAAATTACAGTATAATGTCTAAATTACAGTTTTACAGTTTTATATGTGTAGTCTAGCTTCATTACCAACACTATAATGTCTAAATTACAGTTTTATATATGTAGTCTAGCTTCATTACCAACACTATAATGTCTAAATTACAGTTTTATATATGTAGTCTAGCTTCATTACCAACACTATAATGTCTAAATTACAGTTTTATATATGTAGTCTAGCTTCATTACCAACACTATAATGTCTAAATTACAGTTTTATATATGTAGTCTAGCTTCATTACCAACACTATAATGTCTAAATTACAGTTTTATATATGTAGTCTAGCTTCATTACCAACACTATAATGTCTAAATTACAGTTTTATATATGTAGTCTAGCTTCATTACCAACACTATAATGTCTAAATTACAGTTTTATATATGTAGTCTAGCTTCATTACCAACACTATAATGTCTAAATTACAGTTTTATATATGTAGTCTAGCTTCATTACCAACACTATAATGTCTAAATTACAGTTTTATATATGTAGTCTAGCTTCATTACCAACACTATAATGTCTAAATTACAGTTTTATATATGTAGTCTAGCTTCATTACCAACACTATAATGTCTAAATTACAGTTTTATATATGTAGTCTAGCTTCATTACCAACACTATAATGTCTAAATTACAGTTTTATATATGTAGTCTAGCTTCATTACCAACACTATAATGTCTAAATTACAGTTTTATATATGTAGTCTAGCTTCATTACCAACACTTGTCTAAATTACAACACTATAATGTCTAAATTACAGTTTTATATATGTAGTCTAGCTTCATTACCAACACTATAATGTCTAAATTACAGTTTTATATATGTAGTCTAGCTTCATTACCAACACTATAATGTCTAAATTACAGTTTTATATATGTAGTCTAGCTTCATTACCAACACTATAATGTCTAAATTACAGTTTTATATATGTAGTCTAGCTTCATTACCAACACTATAATGTCTAAATTACAGTTTTATATATGTAGTCTAGCTTCATTACCAACACTATAATGTCTAAATTACAGTTTTATATATGTAGTCTAGCTTCATTACCAACACTATAATGTCTAAATTACAGTTTTATATATGTAGTTCAGCTTCATTACCAACACTATAATGTCTAAATTACAGTTTTATATATGTAGTCTAGCTTCATTACCAACACTATAATGTCTAAATTACAGTTTTATATATGTAGTCTAGCTTCATTACCAACACTATAATGTCTAAATTACAGTTTTATATATGTAGTCTAGCTTCATTACCAACACTATAATGTCTAAATTACAGTTTTATAATGTCTAAATTACAGTGTAGTCTAGCTTCATTACCAACACTATAATGTCTAAATTACAGTTTTATATATGTAGTCTAGCTTCATTACCAACACTATAATGTCTAAATTACAGTTTTATATATGTTTATATATGTAGTCTAGCTTCATTACCAACACTATAATGTCTAAATTACAGTTTTATATATGTAGTCTAGCTTCATTACCAACACTATAATGTCTAAATTACAGTTTTATATATGTAGTCTAGCTTCATTACCAACACTATAATGTCTAAATTACAGTTTTATATATGTAGTCTAGCTTCATTACCAACACTATAATGTCTAAATTACAGTTTTATATATGTAGTCTAGCTTCATTACCAACACTATAATGTCTAAATTACAGTTTTATATATGTAGTCTAGCTTCATTACCAACACTATAATGTCTAAATTACAGTTTTATATATGTAGTCTAGCTTCATTACCAACACTATAATGTCTAAATTACAGTTTTATATATGTAGTCTAGCTTCATTACCAACACTATAATGTCTAAATTACAGTTTTATATATGTAGTCTAGCTTCATTACCAACACTATAATGTCTAAATTACAGTTTTATATATGTAGTCTAGCTTCATTACCAACACTATAATGTCTAAATTACAGTTTTATATATGTAGTCTAGCTTCATTACCAACACTATAATGTCTAAATTACAGTTTTATATATGTAGTCTAGCTTCATTACCAACACTATAATGTCTAAATTACAGTTTTATATATGTAGTCTAGCTTCATTACCAACACTATAATGTCTAAATTACAGTTTTATATATGTAGTCTAGCTTTATTACCAACACTATAATGTCTAAATTACAGTTTTATATATGTAACACTATAATGTCTAGCAGTTTTATATATCAGCTTCATTACCAACACTATAATGTCTAAATTACAGTTTTATATATGTAGTCTAGCTTCATTACCAACACTATAATGTCTAAATTACAGTTTTATATATGTAGTCTAGCTTTATTACCAACACTATAATGTCTAAATTACAGTTTTATATATGTAGTCTAGCTTCATTACCAACACTATAATGTCTAAATTACAGTTTTATATGTAGTCTAGTTCATTACCAACACTATAATGTCTAAATTACAGTTTTATATATGTAGTCTACTTCATTACCAACACTATAATGTCTAAATTACAGTTTTATATATGTAGTCTAGCTTCATTACCAACACTATAATGTCTAAATTACAGTTTTATATATGTAGTCTAGCTTCATTACCAACACTATAATGTCTAAATTACAGTTTTATATATGTAGTCTAGCTTCATTACCAACACTATAATGTCTAAATTACAGTTTTATATATGTAGTCTAGCTTCATTACCAACACTATAATGTCTAAATTACAGTTTTATATATGTAGTCTAGCTTCATTACCAACACTATAATGTCTAAATTACAGTTTTATATATGTAGTCTAGCTTCATTACCAACACTATAATGTCTAAATTACAGTTTTATATATGTAGTCTAGCTTCATTACCAACACTATAATGTCTAAATTACAGTTTTATATATGTAGTCTAGCTTCATTACCAACACTATAATGTCTAAATTACAGTTTTATATATGTAGTCTTCAGTCTTTACAGTTTTATATATGTAGTCTAGCTTCATTACACTATAATGTCTAAATTACAGTTTTATATATGTAGTCTAGCTTCATTACCAACACTATAATGTCTAAATTACAGTTTTATATATGTAGTCTAGCTTCATTACCAACACTATAATGTCTAAATTACAGTTTTATATATGTAGTCTAGCTTCATTACCAACACTATAATGTCTAAATTACAGTTTTATATATGTAGTCTAGCTTCATTACCAACACTATAATGTCTAAATTACAGTTTTATATATGTAGTCTAGCTTCATTACCAACACTATAATGTCTAAATTACAGTTTTATATATGTAGTCTAGCTTCATTACCAACACTATAATGTCTAAATTACAGTTTTATATATGTAGTCTAGCTTCATTACCAACACTATAATGTCTAAATTACAGTTTTATATATGTAGTCTAGCTTCATTACCAACACTATAATGTCTAAATTACAGTTTTATATATGTAGTCTAGCTTCATTACCAACACTATAATGTCTAAATTACAGTTTTATATATGTAGTCTAGCTTCATTACCAACACTATAATGTCTAAATTACAGTTTTATATATGTAGTCTAGCTTCATTACCAACACTATAATGTCTAAATTACAGTTTTATATATGTAGTCTAGCTTCATTACCAACACTATAATGTCTAAATTACAGTTTTATATATGTAGTCTAGCTTCATTACCAACACTATAATGTCTAAATTACAGTTTTATATATGTAGTCTAGCTTCATTACCAACACTATAATGTCTAAATTACAGTTTTATATATGTAGTCTAGCTTCATTACCAACACTATAATGTCTAAATTACAGTTTTATATATGTAGTCTAGCTTTACATTACCAACACTATAATGTCTAAATTACAGTTTTATATATGTAGTCTAGCTTCATTACCAACACTATAATGTCTAAATTACAGTTTTATATATGTAGTCTAGCTTCATAGTCTAAATTACAGTTTTATATATGTAGTCCAACACTATAATGTCTAAATTACAGTTTTATATATGTAGTCTAGCTTCATTACCAACACTATAATGTCTAAATTACAGTTTTATATATGTAGTCTAGTCTTCAGTTACCAACACTATAATGTCTAAATTACAGTTTTATATATGTAGTCTAGCTTCATTACCAACACTATAATGTCTAAATTACAGTTTTATATATGTAGTCTAGCTTCATTACCAACACTATAATGTCTAAATTACAGTTTTATATATGTAGTCTAGCTTCATTACCAACACTATAATGTCTAAATTACAGTTTTATATATGTAGTCTAGCTTCATTACCAACACTATAATGTCTAAATTACAGTTTTATATATGTAGTCATTACCAACACTATAATGTCTTTACAGTTTTACCAACACTATAATGTCTAAATTACAGTTTTATATATGTAGTCTAGCTTCATTACCAACACTATAATGTCTAAATTACAGTTTTATATATGTAGTAATGTCTAAATTACAGTTTTATATATGTAGTTTACTTTCATTACCAACACTATAATGCCTAAATTACAGTTTTATATATGTAGTCTAGCTTTATTACCAACACTATAATGTCTAAATTACAGTTTTATACATGTAGTCTAGCTTCATTACCAACACTAGCTTTTTATATATGTATTACCAACACTATAATGTCTAAATTACAGTTTTATATATGTAGTCTAGCTTCATTACCAACACTATAATGTCTAAATTACAGTTTTATATATGTAGTCTAGCTTCATTACCAACACTATAATGTCTAAATTACAGTTTTATATATGTAGTCTAGCTTCATTACCAACACTATAATGTCTAAATTACAGTTTTATATATGTAGTCTAGCATTTACAACACTATAATGTCTAAATTACAGTTTTATATATGTAGTCTAGCTTCATTACAACACTATAATGTCTAAATTACAGTTTTATATATGTAGTCTAGCTTCATTACCAACACTATAATGTCTAAATTACAGTTTTATATATGTAGTCTAGCTTCATTACCAACACTATAATGTCTAAATTACAGTTTTATATATGTAGTCTAGCTTCATTACCAACACTATAATGTCTAAATTACAGTTTTATATATGTAGTCTAGCTTCATTACCAACACTATAATGTCTAAATTACAGTTTTATATATGTAGTCTAGCTTCATTACCAACACTATAATGTCTAAATTACAGTTTTATATATGTAGTCTAGCTTCATTACCAACACTATAATGTCTAAATTACAGTTTTATATATGTAGTCTAGCTTCATTACCAACACTATAATGTCTAAATTACAGTTTTATATATGTAGTCTAGCTTCATTACCAACACTATAATGTCTAAATTACAGTTTTATATATGTAGTCTAGCTTCATTACCAACACTATAATGTCTAAATTACAGTTTTATATATGTAGTCTAGTCTTTACATTACCCAACACTATAATGTCTAAATTACAGTTTTATATATGTAGTCTAGCTTCATTACCAACACTATAATGTCTAAATTACAGTTTTATATATGTAGTCTAGCTTCATTACCAACACTATAATGTCTAAATTACAGTTTTATATATGTAGTCTAGCTTCATTACCAACACTATAATGTCTAAATTACAGTTTTATATATGTAGTCTAGCTTCATTACCAACACTATAATGTCTAAATTACAGTTTTATATATGTAGTCTAGCTTCATTACCAACACTATAATGTCTAAATTACAGTTTTATATATGTAGTCTAGCTTCATTACCAACACTATAATGTCTAAATTACAGTTTTATATATGTAGTCTAGTCTAAATCATTACCAACACTATAATGTCTAAATTACAGTTTTATATATGTAGTCTAGCTTCATTACCAACACTATAATGTCTAAATTACAGTTTTATATATGTAGTCTAGCTTCATTACCAACACTATAATGTCTAAATTACAGTTTTATATATGTAGTCTAGCTTCATTACCAACACTATAATGTCTAAATTACAGTTTTATATATGTAGTCTAGCTTCATTACCAACACTATAATGTCTAAATTACAGTTTTATATATGTAGTCTAGCTTCATTACCAACACTATAATGTCTAAATTACAGTTTTATATATGTAGTCTAGCTTCATTACCAACACTATAATGTCTAAATTACAGTTTTATATATGTAGTCTAGCTTCATTACCAACACTATAATGTCTAAATTACAGTTTTATATATGTAGTCTAGCTTCATTACCAACACTATAATGTCTAAATTACAGTTTTATATATGTAGTCTAGCTTCATTACCAACACTATAATGTCTAAATTACAGTTTTATATATGTAGTCTAGCTTCATTACCAACACTATAATGTCTAAATTACAGTTTTATATATGTAGTCTAGCTTCATTACCAACACTATAATGTCTAAATTACAGTTTTATATATGTAGTCTAGCTTCATTACCAACACTATAATGTCTAAATTACAGTTTTATATATGTAGTCTAGCTTCATTACCAACACTATAATGTCTAAATTACAGTTTTATATATGTAGTCTAGCTTCATTACCAACACTATAATGTCTAAATTACAGTTTTATATATGTAGTCTAGCTTCATTACCAACACTATAATGTCTAAATTACAGTTTTATATATGTAGTCTAGTCTTTACATTACCAACACTATAATGTCTAAATTACAGTTTTATATATGTAGTCTAGCTTCATTACCAACACTATAATGTCTAAATTACAGTTTTATATATGTAGTCTAGCTTCATTACCAACACTATAATGTCTAAATTACAGTTTTATATATGTAGTCTAGCTTCATTACCAACACTATAATGTCTAAATTACAGTTTTATATATGTAGTCTAGCTTCATTACCAACACTATAATGTCTAAATTACAGTTTTATATATGTAGTCTAGCTTCATTACCAACACTATAATGTCTAAATTACAGTTTTATATATGTAGTCTAGCTTCATTACCAACACTATAATGTCTAAATTACAGTTTTATATATGTAGTCTAGCTTCATTACCAACACTATAATGTCTAAATTACAGTTTTATATATGTAGTCTAGCTTCATTACCAACACTATAATGTCTAAATTACAGTTTTATATATGTAGTCTAGCTTCATTACCAACACTATAATGTCTAAATTACAGTTTTATATATGTAGTCTAGCTTCATTACCAACACTATAATGTCTAAATTACAGTTTTATATATGTAGTCTAGCTTCATTACCAACACTATAATGTCTAAATTACAGTTTTATATATGTAGTCTAGCTTCATTACCAACACTATAATGTCTAAATTACAGTTTTATATATGTAGTCTAGCTTCATTACCAACACTATAATGTCTAAATTACAGTTTTATATATGTAGTCTAGCTTCATTACCAACACTATAATGTCTAAATTACAGTTTTATATATGTAGTCTAGCTTCATTACCAACACTATAATGTCTAAATTACAGTTTTATATATGTAGTCTAGCTTCATTACCAACACTATAATGTCTAAATTACAGTTTTATATATGTAGTCTAGTCTAGCTTCATTACCAACACTATAATGTCTAAATTACAGTTTTATATATGTAGTCTAGCTTCATTACCAACACTATAATGTCTAAATTACAGTTTTATATATGTAGTCTAGCTTCATTACCAACACTATAATGTCTAAATTACAGTTTTATATATGTAGTCTAGCTTCATTACCAACACTATAATGTCTAAATTACAGTTTTATATATGTAGTCATTAGTCTTCATTCATTACCAACACTATAATGTCTAAATTACAGTTTTATATATGTAGTCTAGCTTCATTACCAACACTATAATGTCTAAATTACAGTTTTATATATGTAGTCTAGCTTCATTACCAACACTATAATGTCTAAATTACAGTTTTATATATGTAGTCTAGCTTCATTACCAACACTATAATGTCTAAATTACAGTTTTATATATGTAGTCTAGTCTAAATTACATTACCAACACTATAATGTCTAAATTACAGTTTTATATATGTAGTCTAGCTTCATTACCAACACTATAATGTCTAAATTACAGTTTTATATATGTAGTCTAGCTTCATTACCAACACTATAATGTCTAAATTACAGTTTTATATATGTAGTCTAGCTTCATTACCAACACTATAATGTCTAAATTACAGTTTTATATATGTAGTCTAGCTTCATTACCAACACTATAATGTCTAAATTACAGTTTTATATATGTAGTCTAGCTTCATTACCAACACTATAATGTCTAAATTACAGTTTTATATATGTAGTCTAGCTTCATTACCAACACTATAATGTCTAAATTACAGTTTTATATATGTAGTCTAGCTTCATTACCAACACTATAATGTCTAAATTACAGTTTTATATATGTAGTCTAGCTTCATTACCAACACTATAATGTCTAAATTACAGTTTTATATATGTAGTCTAGCTTCATTACCAACACTATAATGTCTAAATTACAGTTTTATATATGTAGTCTAGCTTCATTACCAACACTATAATGTCTAAATTACAGTTTTATATATGTAGTCTAGCTTCATTACCAACACTATAATGTCTAAATTACAGTTTTATATATGTAGTCTAGCTTCATTACCAACACTATAATGTCTAAATTACAGTTTTATATATGTAGTCTAGCTTTACATTACCAACACTATAATGTCTAAATTACAGTTTTATATATGTAGTCTAGCTTCATTACCAACACTATAATGTCTAAATTACAGTTTTATATATGTAGTCTAGCTTCATTACCAACACTATAATGTCTAAATTACAGTTTTATATATGTAGTCTAGCTTCATTACCAACACTATAATGTCTAAATTACAGTTTTATATATGTAGTCTAGCTTCATTACCAACACTATAATGTCTAAATTACAGTTTTATATATGTAGTCTAGCTTCATTACCAACACTATAATGTCTAAATTACAGTTTTATATATGTAGTCTAGCTTCATTACCAACACTATAATGTCTAAATTACAGTTTTATATATGTAGTCTAGCTTCATTACCAACACTATAATGTCTAAATTACAGTTTTATATATGTAGTCTAGCTTCATTACCTAGCTTCATTACCAACTATAATGTCTAAATTACAGTTTTATGTATGTAGTCTAGCTTTATTACCAACACTATAATGTCTAAATTGCAGTTTTATATATCTAGTCTAGTTTCATTACCAACACTATAATGTCTAAATTACAGTTTTATATATGTAGTCTAGCTTCATTACCAACACTATAATGTCTAAATTACAGTTTTATATATGTAGTCTAGCTTCATTACCAACACTATAATGTCTAAATTACAGTTTTATATATGTAGTCTAGCTTCATTACCAACACTATAATGTCTAAATTACAGTTTTATATATGTAGTCTAGCTTCATTACCAACACTATAATGTCTAAATTACAGTTTTATATATGTAGTCTAGCTTCATTACCAACACTATAATGTCTAAATTACAGTTTTATATATGTAGTCTAGCTTCATTACCAACACTATAATGTCTAAATTACAGTTTTATATATGTAGTCTAGCTTCATTACCAACACTATAATGTCTAAATTACAGTTTTATATATGTAGTCTAGCTTCATTACCAACACTATAATGTCTAAATTACAGTTTTATATATGTAGTCTAGTCTTCATTACCAACACTATAATGTCTAAATTACAGTTTTATATATGTAGTCTAGCTTCATTACCAACACTATAATGTCTAAATTACAGTTTTATATATGTAGTCTAGCTTCATTACCAACACTATAATGTCTAAATTACAGTTTTATATATGTAGTCTAGCTTCATTACCAACACTATAATGTCTAAATTACAGTTTTATATATGTTCATTACCAACACTATAATGTCTAAATTACAGTTTTATATATGTAGTCTAGCTTCATTACCAACACTATAATGTCTAAATTACAGTTTTATATATGTAGTCTAGCTTCATTACCAACACTATAATGTCTAAATTACAGTTTTATATAGTCTAGTCATTACCAACACTATAATGTCTAAATTACAGTTTTATATATGTAGTCTAGCTTCATTACCAACACTATAATGTCTAAATTACAGTTTTATATATGTAGTCTAGCTTCATTACCAACACTATAATGTCTAAATTACAGTTTTATATATGTAGTCTAGCTTCATTACCAACACTATAATGTCTAAATTACAGTTTTATATATGTAGTCTAGCTAGCCAACACTATAATGTCTAAATTACAGTTTTATATATGTAGTCTAGCTTCATTACCAACACTATAATGTCTAAATTACAGTTTTATATATGTAGTCTAGCTTCATTACCAACACTATAATGTCTAAATTACAGTTTTATATATGTAGTCTAGCTTCATTACCAACACTATAATGTCTAAATTACAGTTTTATATATGTAGTCTAGCTTCATTACCAACACTATAATGTCTAAATTACAGTTTTATATAATGTCTAAATTACAGTTTTAGTCTAGCTTCATTACCAACACTATAATGTCTAAATTACAGTTTTATATATGTAGTCTAGCTTCATTACCAACACTATAATGTCTAAATTACAGTTTTATATATGTAGTCTAGCTTCATTACCAACACTATAATGTCTAAATTACAGTTTTATATATGTAGTCTAGCTTCATTACCAACACTATAATGTCTAAATTACAGTTTTATATATGTAGTCTAGCTTCATTACCAACACTATAATGTCTAAATTACAGTTTTATATATGTAGTCTAGCTTCATTACCAACACTATAATGTCTAAATTACAGTTTTATATATGTAGTCTAGCTTCATTACCAACACTATAATGTCTAAATTACAGTTTTATATATGTAGTCTAGTTCATTACCAACACTATAATGTCTAAATTACAGTTTTATACATGTAGGCTAGCTTCAACACTATAATGTCTAAATTACAGTTTTATATATGTAGTCTAGCTTCATTACCAACACTATAATGTCTAAATTACAGTTTTATATATGTAGTCTAGCTTCATTACCAACACTATAATGTCTAAATTACAGTTTTATATATGTAGTCTAGCTTTACATTACCATAATGTCTAAATTACAGTTTTACTAGCTTCATTACCAACACTATAATGTCTAAATTACAGTTTTATATATGTAGTCTAGCTTCATTACCAACACTATAATGTCTAAATTACAGTTTTATATATGTAGTCTAGCTTCATTACCAACACTATAATGTCTAAATTACAGTTTTATATATGTAGTCTAACTTTATTACCAACACTATAATGTCTAAATTACAGTTTTATATATGTAGTCTAACACTATAATGTCTTTACAGTTTTACTAGCAACACTATAATGTCTAAATTACAGTTTTATATATGTAGTCTAGCTTCATTACCAACACTATAATGTCTAAATTACAGTTTTATATATGTAGTCTAGCTTCATTACCAACACTATAATGTCTAAATTACAGTTTTATATATGTAGTCTACATAACACTATAATGTCTAAATTACAGTTTTATATATGTAGTCTAGCTTCATTACCAACACTATAATGTCTAAATTACAGTTTTATATATGTAGTCTAGCTTCATTACCAACACTATAATGTCTAAATTACAGTTTTATATATGTAGTCTAGTCTTCAGTTTTACCTTCAACAACACTATAATGTCTAAATTACAGTTTTATATATGTAGTCTAGCTTCATTACCAACACTATAATGTCTAAATTACAGTTTTATATATGTAGTCTAGCTTCATTACCAACACTATAATGTCTAAATTACAGTTTTATATATGTAGTCTAGCTTCATTACCAACACTATAATGTCTAAATTACAGTTTTATATATGTAGTCTAGCTTCATTACCAACACTATAATGTCTAAATTACAGTTTTATATATGTAGTCTAGCTTCATTACCAACACTATAATGTCTAAATTACAGTTTTATATATGTAGTCTAGCTTCATTACCAACACTATAATGTCTAAATTACAGTTTTATATAGTCTAGCTATTACCAACACTATAATGTCTAAATTACAGTTTTATATATGTAGTCTTTCATTAATGTCTAACACTATAATGTCTAAATTACAGTTTTATATATGTAGTCTAGCTTCATTACCAACACTATAATGTCTAAATTACAGTTTTATATATGTAGTCTAGCTTCATTACCAACACTATAATGTCTAAATTACAGTTTTATATATGTAGTCTAGCTTCATTACCAACACTATAATGTCTAAATTACAGTTTTATATATGTAGTCTAGCTTCATTACCAACACTATAATGTCTAAATTACAGTTTTATATATGTAGTCTAGCTTCATTACCAACACTATAATGTCTAAATTACAGTTTTATATATGTAGTCTAGCTTCATTACCAACACTATAATGTCTAAATTACAGTTTTATATATGTAGTCTAGCTTCATATAATGTCTAAATTACAGTTTTATATATGTAGTCACTAACACTATAATGTCTAAATTACAGTTTTATATATGTAGTCTAGCTTCATTACCAACACTATAATGTCTAAATTACAGTTTTATATATGTAGTCTAGCTTCATTACCAACACTATAATGTCTAAATTACAGTTTTATATATGTAGTCTAGCTTCATTACCAACACTATAATGTCTAAATTACAGTTTTATATATGTAGTCTAGCTTTATTACCAACACTATAATGTCTAAATTACAGTTTTATATATGTAGTCTAGCTTCATTACCAACACTATAATGTCTAAATTACAGTTTTATATATGTAGTCTAGCTTTTACCAACACTATAATGTCTAAATTACAGTTTTATATATGTAGTCTACTTCATAATGTCTAAATTACAGTTTTATATATGTAGTCTAGCTTCATTACCAACACTATAATGTCTAAATTACAGTTTTATATATGTAGTCTAGCTTCATTACCAACACTATAATGTCTAAATTACAGTTTTATATATGTAGTCTAGCTTCATTACCAACACTATAATGTCTAAATTACAGTTTTATATATGTAGTCTAGCTTCATTACCAACACTATAATGTCTAAATTACAGTTTTATATATGTAGTCTAGCTTCATTACCAACACTATAATGTCTAAATTACAGTTTTATATATGTAGTCTAGCTTCATTACCAACACTATAATGTCTAAATTACAGTTTTATATATGTAGTCTAGCTTCATTACCAACACTATAATGTCTAAATTACAGTTTTATATATGTAGTAGTCTTAGTCTAAATTACAGTTTTATATATGTAGTCCTTCATTAACACTATAATGTCTAAATTACAGTTTTATATATGTAGTCTAGCTTCATTACCAACACTATAATGTCTAAATTACAGTTTTATATATGTAGTCTAGCTTCATTACCAACACTATAATGTCTAAATTACAGTTTTATATATGTAGTCTAGCTTCATTACCAACACTATAATGTCTAAATTACAGTTTTATATATGTAGTCTAGCTTCATTACCAACACTATAATGTCTAAATTACAGTTTTATATATGTAGTCTAGCTTCATTACCAACACTATAATGTCTAAATTACAGTTTTATATATGTAGTCTAGCTTCATTAGTCTAAATTACAGTTTTATATATGTAGTCTAGCTTCATTACCAACACTATAATGTCTAAATTACAGTTTTATATATGTAGTCTAGCTTCATTACCAACACTATAATGTCTAAATTACAGTTTTATATATGTAGTCTAGCTTCATTACCAACACTATAATGTCTAAATTACAGTTTTATATATGTAGTCTAGTCTTCAGTTTTATATATGTAGTCTAGCAACACTATAATGTCTAAATTACAGTTTTATATATGTAGTCTAGCTTCATTACCAACACTATAATGTCTAAATTACAGTTTTATATATGTAGTCTAGCTTCATTACCAACACTATAATGTCTAAATTACAGTTTTATATATGTAGTCTAGCTTCATTACCAACACTATAATGTCTAAATTACAGTTTTATATATGTAGTCTAGCTTCATTACCAACACTATAATGTCTAAATTACAGTTTTATATATGTAGTCTAGCTTCATTACCAACACTATAATGTCTAAATTACAGTTTTATATATGTAGTCTAGCTTCATTACCAACACTATAATGTCTAAATTACAGTTTTATATATGTAGTCTAGCTTCATTACCAACACTATAATGTCTAAATTACAGTTTTATATGTCTAAATTACAGTTTTATATATGTAGTCTAGCTTCATTACCAACACTATAATGTCTAAATTACAGTTTTATATATGTAGTCTAGCTTCATTACCAACACTATAATGTCTAAATTACAGTTTTATATATGTAGTCTAGCTTCATTACCAACACTATAATGTCTAAATTACAGTTTTATATATGTAGTCTAGCTTCATTACCAACACTATAATGTCTAAATTACAGTTTTATATATGTAGTCTAGCTTCATTACCAACACTATAATGTCTAAATTACAGTTTTATATATGTAGTCTAGCTTCATTACCAACACTATAATGTCTAAATTACAGTTTTATATATGTAGTCTAGCTTCATTACCAACACTATAATGTCTAAATTACAGTTTTATATATGTAGTCTAGTCTTCATTACCAACACTATAATGTCTAAATTACAGTTTTATATATGTAGTCTAGCTTTATTACCAACACTATAATGTCTAAATTACAGTTTTATATATGTAGTCTAGCTTCATTACCAACACTATAATGTCTAAATTACAGTTTTATATATGTAGTCTAGCTTCATTACCAACACTATAATGTCTAAATTACAGTTTTATATATGTCTAAATTACAGTTTTATATATGTAGTCTAGCTTCAACAATATAATGTCTAAATTACAGTTTTATATAAATAGTCTAGCTTCATTACCAACACTATAATGTCTAAATTACAGTTTTATATATGTAGTCTAGCTTCATTACCAACACTATAATGTCTAAATTACAGTTTTATATATGTAGTCTAGCTTCATTACCAACACTATAATGTCTAAATTACAGTTTTATATATGTAGTCTAGCTTCATTACCAACACTATAATGTCTAAATTACAGTTTTATATATGTAGTCTAGCTTCATTACCAACACTATAATGTCTAAATTACAGTTTTATATATGTAGTCTAGCTTCATTACCAACACTATAATGTCTAAATTACAGTTTTATATATGTAGTCTAGCTTCATTACCAACACTATAATGTCTAAATTACAGTTTTATATATGTAGTCTAGCTTCATTACCAACACTATAATGTCTAAATTACAGTTTTATATATGTAGTCTAGTTTCATTACCAACACTATAATGTCTAAATTACAGTTTTATATATGTAGTCTAGCTTCATTACCAACACTATAATGTCTAAATTACAGTTTTATATATGTAGTCTAGCTTCATTACCAACACTATAATGTCTAAATTACAGTTTTATATATGTCTAGTTCATTACCAACACTATAATGTCTTTACAGTTTTATATATGTAGTCCAACACTATAATGTCTAAATTACAGTTTTATATATGTAGTCTAGCTTCATTACCAACACTATAATGTCTAAATTACAGTTTTATATATGTAGTCTAGCTTCATTACCAACACTATAATGTCTAAATTACAGTTTTATATATGTAGTCTAGTCTAAATTACAGTTTTACCAACACTATAATGTCTAAATTACAGTTTTATATATGTAGTCTAGCTTCTTACCAACACTATAATGTCTAAATTACAGTTTTATATATGTAGTCCAACACTATAATGTCTAAATTACAGTTTTATATATGTAGTCTAGCTTCATTACCAACACTATAATGTCTAAATTACAGTTTTATATATGTAAATTACAGTTTAGTAGTCTAGCTTCATTACCAACACTATAATGTCTAAATTACAGTTTTATATATGTAGTCTAGCTCTAAATTACAGTTTTATATATGTAGTCTAGCTTCATTACCAACACTATAATGTCTAAATTACAGTTTTATATATGTAGTCTAGCTTCATTACCAACACTATAATGTCTAAATTACAGTTTTATATATGTAGTCTAGCTTCATTACCAACACTATAATGTCTAAATTACAGTTTTATATATGTAGTCTAGCTTCATTACCAACACTATAATGTCTAAATTACAGTTTTATATATGTAGTCTAGCTTCATTACCAACACTATAATGTCTAAATTACAGTTTTATATATGTAGTCTAGCTTCATTACCAACACTATAATGTCTAAATTACAGTTTTATATATGTAGTCTAGCTTCATTACCAACACTATAATGTCTAAATTACAGTTTTATATATGTAGTCTAGCTTCATTACCAACACTATAATGTCTAAATTACAGTTTTATATATGTAGTCTAGCTTCATTACCAACACTATAATGTCTAAATTACAGTTTTATATATGTAGTCTAGTTTCATTACCAACACTATAATGTCTAAATTACAGTTTTATATATGTAGTCTAGCTTCATTACCAACACTATAATGTCTAAATTACAGTTTTATATATGTAGTCTAGCTTCATTACCAACACTATAATGTCTAAATTACAGTTTTATATATGTAGTCTAGTTTTATATATGTAGTCTTTACCATTACCAACACTATAATGTCTAAATTACAGTTTTATATATGTAGTCTAGCTTCATTACCAACACTATAATGTCTAAATTACAGTTTTATATATGTAGTCTAGTTCTTACCAACACTATAATGTCTAAATTACAGTTTTATATATGTAGTCAGCTTCATTACCAACACTATAATGTCTAAATTACAGTTTTATATATGTAGTCTAAACCAACACTATAATGTCTAAATTACAGTTTTATATATGTAGTCTAGCTTCATTACCAACACTATAATGTCTAAATTACAGTTTTATATATGTAGTCTAGCTTCATTACCAACACTATAATGTCTAAATTACAGTTTTATATGTGAAGTCTAGCTTCATTAGTCTAAATTACATTACCAACACTATAATGTCTAAATTACAGTTTTATATATGTAGTCTAGCTTCATTACCAACACTATAATGTCTAAATTACAGTTTTATATATGTAGTCTAGCTTCATTACCAACACTATAATGTCTAAATTACAGTTTTATATATGTAGTCTAGCTTCATTACCAACACTATAATGTCTAAATTACAGTTTTATATATGTAGTCTAGCTTCATTACCAACACTATAATGTCTAAATTACAGTTTTATATATGTAGTCTAGCTTCATTACCAACACTATAATGTCTAAATTACAGTTTTATATATGTAGTCTAGCTTCAACACTATAATGTCTAAATTACAGTTTATATGTCTAAAGCTTACAACACTATAATGTCTAAATTACAGTATGTATATCTAGTCTAGCTTCATTACAACACTATAATGTCTAAATTACAGTTTTATATATGTAGTCTAGCTTCATTACCAACACTATAATGTCTAAATTACAGTTTTATATATGTAGTCTAGCTTCATTACCAACACTATAATGTCTAAATTACAGTTTTATATATGTAGTCTAGCTTCAACACTATAATGTCTAAATTACAGTTTTAATGTCTTCAAATATAATGTCAAATTACAGTTTTATATATAGTCTAGCTTCATTACCAACACTATAATGTCTAAATTACAGTTTTATATATGTAGTCTAGCTTCATTACCAACACTATAATGTCTAAATTACAGTTTTATATATGTAGTCTAGTTTCATTACCAACACTATAATGTCTAAATTACAGTTTTATATATGTAGTCAAGCTTCAACACTATAATGTCTAAATTACAGTTTTATATATGTAGTCTAGCTTCAACACTATAATGTCTAAATTACAGTTTTATATATGTAGTCTAGCTTCATTACCAACACTATAATGTCTAAATTACAGTTTTATATATGTAGTCTAGCTTCATTACCAACACTATAATGTCTAAATTACAGTTTTATATATGTAGTCTAGCTTCATTACCAACACTATAATGTCTAAATTACAGTTTTATATATGTAGTCTAGCTTCATTACCAACACTATAATGTCTAAATTACAGTTTTATATATGTAGTCTAGCTTCATTACCTAAATTACAGTTTTATATATGTAGTCTAGCTAACACTATAATGTCTAAATTACAGTTTTATATATGTAGTCTAGCTTCATTACCAACACTATAATGTCTAAATTACAGTTTTATATATGTAGTCTAGCTTCATTACCAACACTATAATGTCTAAATTACAGTTTTATATATGTAGTCTAGTCTTTACATTACCAACACTATAATGTCTAAATTACAGTTTTATATATGTAGTCTAGCTTCACCAACACTATAATGTCTAAATTACAGTTTTATATATGTAGTCTAGCTTCATTACCAACACTATAATGTCTAAATTACAGTTTTATATATGTAGTCTAGCTTCATTACCAACACTATAATGTCTAAATTACAGTTTTATATATGTAGTCTAGCTTCATTACCAACACTATAATGTCTAAATTACAGTTTTATATATGTAGTCTAGCTTCATTACCAACACTATAATGTCTAAATTACAGTTTTATATATGTAGTCTAGCTTCATTACCAACACTATAATGTCTAAATTACAGTTTTATATATGTAGTCTAGCTTCATTACCAACACTATAATGTCTAAATTACAGTTTTATATATGTAGTCTAGCTTCATTACCAACACTATAATGTCTAAATTACAGTTTTATATATGTAGTCTAGCTTCATTACCAACACTATAATGTCTAAATTACAGTTTTATATATGTAGTCTAGCTTCATTACCAACACTATAATGTCTAAATTACAGTTTTATATATGTAGTCTAGCTTCATTACCAACACTATAATGTCTAAATTACAGTTTTATATATGTAGTCTAGCTTCATTACCAACACTATAATGTCTAAATTACAGTTTTATATATGTAGTCTAGCTTCATTACCAACACTATAATGTCTAAATTACAGTTTTATATATGTAGTCTAGCTTCATTACCAACACTATAATGTCTAAATTACAGTTTTATATATGTAGTCTAGCTTCATTACCAACACTATAATGTCTAAATTACAGTTTTATATATGTAGTCTAGCTTCATTACCAACACTATAATGTCTAAATTACAGTTTTATATATGTAGTCTAGCTTCATTACCAACACTATATAATGTCTAAATTACAGTTTTATATATGTGTCTAGTTCTTACCAACACTATAATGTCTTTACAAAACACTATAATGTCTAAATTACAGTTTTATATATGTAGTCTAGCTTCATTACCAACACTATAATGTCTAAATTACAGTTTTATATATGTAGTCTAGCTTCATTACCAACACTATAATGTCTAAATTACAGTTTTATATATGTAGTCTAGCTTCATTACCAACACTATAATGTCTAAATTACAGTTTTATATATGTAGTCCAACACTATAATGTCTAAATTACAGTTACCAATTACAACACTATAATGTCTAAATTACAGTTTTATATATGTAGTCTAGCTTCATTACCAACACTATAATGTCTAAATTACAGTTTTATATATGTAGTCTAGCTTCATTACCAACACTATAATGTCTAAATTACAGTTTTATATATGTAGTCTAGCTTCATTACCAACACTATAATGTCTAAATTACAGTTTTATATATGTAGTCTAGCTTCATTACCAACACTATAATGTCTAAATTACAGTTTTATATATGTAGTCTAGCTTCATTACCAACACTATAATGTCTAAATTACAGTTTTATATATGTAGTCTAGCTTCATTACCAACACTATAATGTCTAAATTACAGTTTTATATATGTAGTCTAGCTTCATTACCAACACTATAATGTCTAAATTACAGTTTTATATATGTAGTCTAGCTTCATTACCAACACTATAATGTCTAAATTACAGTTTTATATATGTAGTCTAGCTTCATTACCAACACTATAATGTCTAAATTACAGTTTTATATATGTAGTCTAGCTTCATTACCAACACTATAATGTCTAAATTACAGTTTTATATATGTAGTCTAGCTTCATTACCAACACTATAATGTCTAAATTACAGTTTTATATATGTAGTCTAGCTTCATTACCAACACTATAATGTCTAAATTACAGTTTTATATATGTAGTACTATAATGTCTAAATTACAGTTTTATATATGTAGTCTAGCTTCATTACACTATAATGTCTAAATTACAGTTTTATATATGTAGTCTAGTCTAAATTACATTTTATATATGTAGTCCAACACTATAATGTCTAAATTACAGTTTTATATATGTAGTCTAGCTTCATTACCAACACTATAATGTCTAAATTACAGTTTTATATATGTAGTCTAGCTTCATTACCAACACTATAATGTCTAAATTACAGTTTTATATATGTAGTCTAGCTTCATTACCAACACTATAATGTCTAAATTACAGTTTTATATATGTAGTCTAGCTTCATTACCAACACTATAATGTCTAAATTACAGTTTTATATATGTAGTCTAGCTTCATTACCAACACTATAATGTCTAAATTACAGTTTTATATATGTAGTCTAGCTTCATTACCAACACTATAATGTCTAAATTACAGTTTTATATATGTAGTCTAGCTTCATTACCAACACTATAATGTCTAAATTACAGTTTTATATATGTAGTTCTAGTCTTCAGTTTTACCAACACTATAATGTCTAAATTACAGTTTTATATATGTAGTCTAGCTTCATTACCAACACTATAATGTCTAAATTACAGTTTTATATATGTAGTCTAGCTTCATTACCAACACTATAATGTCTAAATTACAGTTTTATATATGTAGTCTAGCTTCATTACCAACACTATAATGTCTAAATTACAGTTTTATATGTAGTCTAGTTCATTACCAACACTATAATGTCTAAATTACAGTTTTATATATGTAGTCTAGCTTCATTACAACACTATAATGTCTAAATTACAGTTTTATATATGTAGTCTAGCTTCATTACCAACACTATAATGTCTAAATTACAGTTTTATATATGTAGTCTAGTCTTCATTACCAACACTATAATGTCTAAATTACAGTTTTATATATGTAGTCTAGCTTCATTACCAACACTATAATGTCTAAATTACAGTTTTATATATGTAGTCTAGCTTCATTACCAACACTATAATGTCTAAATTACAGTTTTATATATGTAGTCTAGCTTCATTACCAACACTATAATGTCTAAATTACAGTTTTATATATGTAGTCTAGCTTCATTACCAACACTATAATGTCTAAATTACAGTTTTATATATGTAGTTACCAACACTAGCTTCATTACCAACACTATAATGTCTAAATTACAGTTTTATATATGTAGTCTTAGCTTCATTACCAACACTATAATGTCTAAATTACAGTTTTATATATGTAGTCTAGCTTCATTACCAACACTATAATGTCTAAATTACAGTTTTATATATGTAGTCTAGCTTCATTGTCTACCAACACTATAATGTCTAAATTACAGTTTTATATATGTAGTCTAGCTTCATTACCAACACTATAATGTCTAAATTACAGTTTTATATATGTAGTCTAGCTTCATTACCAACACTATAATGTCTAAATTAGAGTTTTATATATGTAGTCTAGCTTTATTACCAACACTATAATGCCTAAATTACAGTTTTATGTATGTAGTCTAGCTTCATTACCAACACTATAATGTCTAAATAACAGTTTTATATATCTAGTTCATTACCAACTATCATTACCAACACTATAATGTCTAAATTACAGTTTTATATATGTAGTCTAGCTTCATTACCAACACTATAATGTCTAAATTACAGTTTTATATATGTAGTCTAGCTTCATTACCAACACTATAATGTCTAAATTACAGTTTTATATATGTAGTCTAGCTTCATTACCAACACTATAATGTCTAAATTACAGTTTTATATATGTAGTCTAGCTTCATTACCAACACTATAATGTCTAAATTACAGTTTTATATATGTAGTCTAGCTTCATTACCAACACTATAATGTCTAAATTACAGTTTTATATATGTAGTCCAACCACACTATAATGTCTAAATTACAGTTTTATATATGTAGTCTAGCTTCATTACCAACACTATAATGTCTAAATTACAGTTTTATATATGTAGTCTAGCTTCATTACCAACACTATAATGTCTAAATTACAGTTTTATATATGTAGTCTTAGCTTCATTACCAACACTATAATGTCTAAATTACAGTTTTATATATGTAGTCTAGCTTCATTACCAACACTATAATGTCTAAATTACAGTTTTATATATGTAGTCTAGCTTCATTACCAACACTATAATGTCTAAATTACAGTTTTATATATGTAGTCTTCAGTCTAAATTACATTACCAACACTATAATGTCTAAATTACAGTTTTATATATGTAGTCTAGCTTCATTACCAACACTATAATGTCTAAATTACAGTTTTATATATGTAGTCTAGTCTTTACAGTTTTATATATGTAGTCCAACACTATAATGTCTAAATTACAGTTTTATATATGAAGTCTAGCTTCATTACCAACACTATAATGTCTAAATTACAGTTTTATATATGTAGTCCAGCTTCAACACTATAATGTCTAAATTACAGTTTTATATATGTAGTCTAGCTTCATTACCAACACTATAATGTCTAAATTACAGTTTTATATATGTAGTCTAGCTTCATTACCAACACTATAATGTCTAAATTACAGTTTTATATATGTAGTCTAGCTTCATTACCAACACTATAATGTCTAAATTACAGTTTTATATATGTAGTCTAGCTTCATTACCAACACTATAATGTCTAAATTACAGTTTTATATATGTAGTCTAGCTTCATTACCAACACTATAATGTCTAAATTACAGTTTTATATATGTAGTCTAGCTTCATTACCAACACTATAATGTCTAAATTACAGTTTTATATATGTAGTCTAGCTTCATTACCAACACTATAATGTCTAAATTACAGTTTTATATATGTAGTCTAGCTTCATTACCAACACTATAATGTCTAAATTACAGTTTTATATATGTAGTCTAGCTTCATTACCAACACTATAATGTCTAAATTACAGTTTTATATATGTAGTCTAGCTTCATTACCAACACTATAATGTCTAAATTACAGTTTTATATATGTAGTCTAGCTTCATTACCAACACTATAATGTCTAAATTACAGTTTTATATATGTAGTCTAGCTTCATTACCAACACTATAATGTCTAAATTACAGTTTTATATATGTAGTCTAGCTTCATTACCAACACTATAATGTCTAAATTACAGTTTTATATATGTAGTCTAGCTTCATTACCAACACTATAATGTCTAAATTACAGTTTTATATATGTAGTCTAGCTTCATTACCAACACTATAATGTCTAAATTACAGTTTTATATATGTAGTCTAGCTTCATTACCAACACTATAATGTCTAAATTACAGTTTTATATATGTAGTCTAGCTTCATTACCAACACTATAATGTCTAAATTACAGTTTTATATATGTAGTCTAGCTTCATTACCAACACTGTCTAATTACAGTTTATAATTAGTCAGTTTTATATATGTCTAAATTACAGTTTTATATATGTAGTCTAGCTTCATTACTAGCTTCATTACCAACACTATAATGTCTAAATTACAGTTTTATATATGTAGTCTAGCTTCATTACCAACACTATAAGGTCTAAATTACAGTTTTATATATGTAGTCAAGCTTCATTACCAAAACAATAATGTCTAAATTACAGTTTTATATATGTAGTCTAGCTTCATTACCAACACTATAATGTCTAAATTACAGTTTTATATATGTAGTCTAGCTTCATTACCAACACTATAATGTCTAAATTACAGTTTTATATATGTAGTCTAGCTTCATTACCAACACTATAATGTCTAAATTACAGTTTTATATATGTAGTCTAGCTTCATTACCAACACTATAATGTCTAAATTACAGTTTTATATATGTAGTCTAGCTTCATTACCAACACTATAATGTCTAAATTACAGTTTTATATATGTAGTCTAGCTTTACAGTTTTACCAACACTATAATGTCTAAATTACAGTTTTATATATGTAGTCTAGCTTCAACACTATAATGTCTAAATTACAGTTTTATATATGTAGTTTAGCTTCATTACCAACACTATAATGTCTAAATTACAGTTTTATATATGTAGTTCTATAATGTCTAAATTACAGTTTTATATATGTAGTCTAGCTTCAACACTATAATGTCTAAATTACAGTTTTATATATGTAGTCTAGCTTCATTACCAACACTATAATGTCTAAATTACAGTTTTATATATGTAGTCTAGCTTCATTACCAACACTATAATGTCTAAATTACAGTTTTATATATGTAGTCTAGCTTCATTACCAACACTATAATGTCTAAATTACAGTTTTATATATGTAGTCTAGCTTTATTACCAACACTATAATGTCTAAATTACAGTTTTATATATGTAGTCTAGCTTCATTACCAACACTATAATGTCTAAATTACAGTTTTATATATGAAGTTTAGATTCATTACCAACACTATAATGTCTAAATTACAGTTTTATATATGTAGTCTAGTTTCATTACCAACACTATAATGTCTAAATTACAGTTTTATATATGTAGTTTAGCTTCATTACCAACACTATAATGTCTAAATTACAGTTTTATATGTAGTCTAGCTTCATTACCAACACTATAATGTCTAAATTACAGTTTTATATATGTAGTCTAGCTTCATTACCAACACTATAATGTCTAAATTACAGTTTTATATATGTAGTCTAGCTTCATTACCAACACTATAATGTCTAAATTACAGTTTTATATATGAAGTCTAGATTCATTACCAACACTATAATGTCTAAATTACAGTTTTATATATGTAGTCTAGCTTCATTACCAACACTATAATGTCTAAATTACAGTTTTATATATGTAGTTCAGCTTCAACACTATAATGTCTAAATTACAGTTTTATATATGTAGTCTAGATTCATTACCAACACTATAATGTCTAAATTACAGTTTTATATATGTATTCTAGCTTCATTACCAACACTATAATGTCTAAATTACAGTTTTATATATGTAGTCTAGCTTCATTACCAACACTATAATGTCTAAATTACAGTTTTATATATGTAGTCTAAATTACAGTTTTATATATGTAGTCTAGCTTCAGCTTCAACACTATAATGTCTAAATTACAGTTTTATGTATGTAGTCTGGCTTTATTACAAACACTATAATGCCTAAATTACAGTTTTACGTATGTAGTGTAGGTTCACTACCAACACAATAAAGTCTAAATTACAGTTTTATATGTGTAGTCTAGCTTCATTACCAACACTATAATGTCTAAATTACAGTTTTATATATGTATCTAACTTCATTACCAACACTATACTGTCTAAATTACAGTCTTATATGTGTAGTCTAGTTTCATTACCAACACTATAATGTCTAAATTACAGTTTTATATATGTAGTCTAGCTTCAACACTATAATGTCAAAATTACAGTTTTATATATGTAGTCTAGCTTCAACACTAAAATGTCAAAATTACAGTTTTATATATGTAATCTAGCTTCAACACTATAATGTCTAAATTACAGTTTTATATATATAGTCTAGCTTAAACACTATAATTTCTAAATTACAGTTTTATATAAATGTTGTCTACCTTCAACACTATAATGTCTAAATTACCGTTTAATATATGTAGTCTAGCTTTATTACCAACACTATAATGTCTAAATTACAGTTTCATATATGTAGTTTAGCTTCAGTTCCAACACTATAATGTCTAAATTACAGTTTTATATATGTAGTTTAGCTTCATTACGAACACTATAATGTCTAATTTACAGTTTCATATATGAAGTCTAGATTCATTACCAACACTATAATGTCTAAATTACAGTTTCATATATGTAGTCTAGCTTCATTACTAACACTATGTCTAAATTACAGTTTTATATATGTAGTCAACCTTCATTACCAACACTATAATGTCTAAATTACAGTTTTATATATGTAGTCTAGCTTCATTACCAACACTATAATGTCTAAATTACAGTTTTATATATGTAGTTTACCTTCATTACCAACACTATAATGTCTAAATTACAGTTTTATATGTGTAGTCTAGCTTCATTACCAACACTATAATGTCTAAATTACAGTTTTATATATGTAGTCAAGCTTCAATACCAACACTATAATGTCTAAATTACAGTTTTATATATGTAGACTAGCTTCATTTCCAACACTATAATGTCTAAATTACAGTCTTAGATATATAGTTTACCTTCATTACCAACACTATAATGTCTAAATTACAGTTTTATATATGTAGTCTGGCTTTATTACAAACACTATAATGTCTAAATTACAGTTTTATATATGTAGTTTAGCTTCATTACCAACACTATAATGTCTAAATTACAGTTTCATATATGTAGTCTAGCTTCATTACCAACACTATAATGTCTAAATTACAGTTTTATATATGTAGTCAAGCTTCATTACCAAAACTATAATGTCTAAATTACAGTTTTATATATGTAGTCCAGCTTCATTAACAACACTATAATGTCTAAATTACAGTTTTATATATGTAGTCCAGCTTCAACACCATCATGTCTAAATTACAGTTTTATATATGTAGTCTAGCTTCATTACCAACACTATAATGTCTAAATTACAGTTTTATATATGTAGTTTAACTTCATTACCAACACTATAATGTCTAAATTACAGTTTTATATATGTACTACAGCTTCAACACTATAATGTCTAAATTAGAGTTTTATATATGTAGTCTAAATTTATTACCAACACTATAATGCCTAAATTACAGTTTTATGTATGTAGTCTAGCTTCATTACCAACACTATAATGTCTAAATTACAGTTTTATATATGAAGTCTAGATTCATTACCAACACTATAATGTCTAAATTACAGTTTGATATATGTGGTCTAGCTTCATTACCAACACTATAATGTCTAAATTAGAGTTTTACATATGTAGTCTAGCTTTATTACCAACACTATAATGCCTAAATTACAGTTTTATGTATGTAGTGTAGCTTCATTACCAACACTATAATCCCTAAATTACAGTTTTATATATGTAGTCTAGCTTCAACACTATAATGTCTAAATTACAGTTTTATATATGTAATCTAGCTTAAACACTATAATGTCTAAATTACCGTTTTATATATGTAGTTTACCTTCATTACCAACACTATAATGTCTAAATTACAGTTTTATATGTGTAGTCTAGCTTCATCACCAACACTATAATGTCTAAATTACAGTTTTATATATGTAGGCTAGCTTCAACACTATAATGTCTAAATTACAGTTTTATATATGTAGTCTAGTTTCATTACCAACACTATAATGTCTAAATTACAGTTTTATATATGTAGTCTAGCTTCATTACCAACACTATAATGTCTAAATTACAGTCTTATTTATGTAGTTTACCTTCATTACAAACACTATAATGTCTAAATTACAGTTTTATATGTGTAGTCTAGTTTCATTACCAACACTATAATGTCTAAATTACAGTTTTATATGTGTAGTCTAGCTTCATTACCAACACTATAATGTCTAAATTACAGTTTTATATATGTAGTCTAGCTTTATTACCAACACTATAGTGCCTAAATTACCGTTTTATGTATGTAGTTTAGCTTTATTACCAACACTATAATGTCTAAATTACAGTTTTACATATGTAGTCTAGCTTCATTACCAACACTATAATGTCTAAATTACAGTTTTATATATATAGTCAAGCTTCATTATCAAAACTATAATGTCTAAATTACAGTTTTATATATGTAGTCCAGCTTTATTAACAACACTATAATGTCTAAATTACAGTTTTATATATGTAGTCTAGCTTCATTACCAACACCATAATGTCTATATTTCAGTTTTATATATGTCGTCTAGCTTCAACATTATAATGTCTAAATTACAGTTTTATATATGTAGTCCAGCTTCAACACTATAATGTCTAAATTACAGTTTTATATATGTAGTCTAGATTCATTACCAACACTATAATGTCTAAATTACAGTTTTATATATGTAGTCTAGCTTCATTACTAACACTATAATGTCTAAATTACAGTTTTATATATGTAGTCTAGCTTCATTACATACACTATTATGTCTAAATTACAGTTTTATATATGTAGTCTAACTTCATTACCAACACTATAATGTCTAAATTACAGTTTTATATATGTACTCCAGCTTCAACACTATAATGTGTAAATTACAGTTTTATGTATGTAGTCTGGCTTTATTACAAACACTATAATGCCTAAATTACAGTTTTACGTATGTAGTGTAGCTTCACTACCAACACTATAAAGTCTAAATTACAGTTTTATATGTGAAGTCTAGCTTCATTACCAACACTATAAGGTCTAAATTACAGTTTTATATATGTATCTAACTTCATTACCAACACTATACTGTCTAAATTACAGTCTTATATGTGTAGTCTAGTTTCATTACCAACACTATAATGTCTAAATTACAGTTTTATATATGTAGTCTAGCTTCAACACTAAAATGTCAAAATTACAGTTTTATATATATAGTCTAGCTTAAACACTATAATTTCTAAATTACAGTTTTATATAAATGTTGTCTACCTTCAACACTATAATGTCTAAATTACCGTTTAATATATGTAGTCTAGCTTTATTACCAACACTATAATGTCTAAATCACAGTTTCATATATGTAGTTTAGCTTCAGTTCCAACACTATAATGTCTAAATTACAGTTTTATATATGTAGTTTAGCTTCATTACGAACACTATAATGTCTAATTTACAGTTTTATATATGAAGTCTAGATTCATTACCAACACTATAATGTCTAAATTACAGTTTTATATATGTAGTCTAGCTTCATTACCAACACTATAATGTCTAAATTACAGTTTTATATATGTAGTCTAGCTTCATTACCAACACTATAATGTCTAAATTACAGTTTTATATATGTAGTTTACCTTCATTACCAACACTATAATGTCTAAATTACAGTTTTATATGTGTAGTCTAGCTTCAACACTATAATGTCTAAATTACAGTTTTATATATGTAGTCTAGTTTCATTACCAACACTATAATGTCTAAATTACAGTTTTATATATGTAGTTTAGCTTCATTACCAACACTATTATGTCTAAATTACAGTTTTATATATGTAGTCTAACTTCATTACCAACACTATAATGTCTAAATTACAGTTTTATATATGTACTCCAGCTTCAACACTATAATGTCTAAATTACAGTTTTATATATGTAGTCTGGCTTTATTACAAACACTATAATGCCTAAATTACAGTTTTACGTATGTAGTGTAGCTTCATTACCAACACTATAATGTCTAAATTACAGTTTTACATATGTAGTTTAGCTTCATTACCAACACTATAATGTCTAAATTACAGTTTTATATATGAAGTCTAGATTCATTACCAACACAATAATGTCTAATTTACAGTTTCATATATGTAGTCTAGCTTCATTACCAACACTGTAATGTCTAAATTACAGTTTTATATATGTAGTCAAGCTTCATTACCAAAACTATAATGTCTAAATTACTGTTTTATATATGTAGTCCAGCTTCATTAACAACACTATAATGTCTAAATTACAGTTTTATATATGTAGTCCAGCTTCAACACTATAATGTCTAAATTACAGTTTTATATATGTAGTCTAGCTTCGTTACCAACACTATAATGTCTAAATTACAGTTTTATATATGTAGTTTAACTTCATTACCAACACTATAATGTCTAAATTACAGTTTTATATATGTACTCCAGCTTCAACACTATAATGTCTAAATTAGAGTTTTATATATGTAGTCTAAATTTATCACCAACACTATAATGGCTAAATTACAGTTTTATGTATGTAGTCTAGCTTCATTACCAACACTATAATGTCTAAATTACAGTTTTATATATGAAGTCTAGATTCATTACCAACACTATAATGTCTAAATTACAGTTTGATATATGTGGTCTAGCTTCATTACCAACACTATAATGTCTAAATTAGAGTTTTACATATGTAGTCTAGCTTTATTACCAACACTATAATGCCTAAATTACAGTTTTATGTATGTAGTGTAGCTTCATTACCAACACTATAATGCCTAAATTACAGTTTTATGTATGAATTCTAGCGTCATTACCAACCTTATAATGTCTCAATTACAGTTTTATATACATCGTCTAGCTTCAACACTATAATGTCTAAATTACAGTTTTATATATGTAGTCTAGCTTCAACACTATAATGTTTAAATTACAGTTTTATATATGTAGTCTAGCTTCAACACTATAATGTCTAAATTACAGTTTTATATATGTAGTCTAGCTTCAACACTATAATGTCTAAATTACAGTTTTATATATGTAGTCTAGCTTCAACACTATAATGTCTGAATTATAGTTTTATATATGTAGTCTTGCTTCATTACCAACACTATAATGTCTATATTTCAGTTTTATATATGTAGTCTAGCTTCAACACTATAATGTCTAAATTACAGTTTTATATATGTAGTCTAGCTTCAACACTATAATGTCTAAATTACAGTTTTATATATGTAGTCTAGCTTCAACACTATAATGTTTATTTCGTGCATTTTCTACTATTTTACTGACAGCTCTTTACACTATCAGCACATTGCTTGTTGTTTTTTTGACATATGACTTCCAACTCTTAGTATTCCTCTGACAAGTTATGTGAAATAACATTTGTCCAAATCTAGTGTTTTAATATAATTTTATAATGACACGTATGAAACTGCTGTTCCGAACGCTAAGTGGAAAAGGAAGAAGAGCCTTAAAAACAAAACTGAATGAATAATAAGAGATTGGGAACGATATGCTACAGGGAATACTAGAAGTGAAAGACAAGAACGTGTAAAATACACGGTTGGAAAATGATAAAAAACGAAAAGCTGAAAAGAGAATAAAAATGGATTGTTGTAAACAGAAAACTACTACGAGCTTATGAACGTGGGAAGATTACAATATCATTGAAAATAGAATAGAACTGTAACAAGGAAGTGGAGTGAGAACACAAAGATGGAAATGGAAGGATGGTATTGTTATAAAAAGAGAATGTGGAAAACATAGTATTGAAAAAAAAGAACAGACAACAAGGTTGAAAAATATGAAAAGAGAGGACTAGTGGAAGATAAGAGAGATAATGGAATGCGAAGAGAGAATGAGTGGAGAACATAAAGCTGAGAAGACAGATAACAGTACATGGCTGAAATGGAAAGTATCTACCAAAGTTTGAAAGAAACTGAAACTAAACTGAAAAATACAAATACAAAAAATAGAAGGTTTGAAGAAGAACGGTGAAGAAGAAATCATATTAAAATATTACAATATGCAGTTTCAAGAAGAAAGAATGGTTTGAAAGCTTTTTTAGGAATCCGGTATTGTTTGGTTGTTCTGATTTTGGCGCAAAGCTACACGAGGGCTTTTTGCGCTAGCCGTCACTAATTTAGCAGTATAAGACTAGTGGGAAGCAACCAGTCACCACCACCCGCCGCCAACTCTTTTACCAACGAATAGTGGGATTGACCGTCACGTTATGACACCTCCACGCCTGAAAGAGAGTGCATATTTCATGTAAAGGGGATTCGAACCCGCGACCCTCAGATTATGAGTCGAGCGCCCTAACCACCAGGCTATTTTTAGGAAATAATATCCATAATTCAATCATCCCCGTTAGTACAGTGGTAAGTCTACAGATTTACAACGCTAGAATCAGGGGTTCGATTCCTCTTGATGGACACAGCCGATAGCCAGATATGGCTTTGCTATAAGAAAACACACAAAAACATCAAAACATTAATACTTAGTGTCCCTAACCTGTTTGCTTGATTGTAGTTAAGCACAAACCTATACAATGGGCTATCTGTGCTCTCTACCCAACACGGGTATCGAAATACAGTTTACTACTGTTGTAGATCAGTAAACATGCCACTGTGCTGCTGGGAGGCGAGTTCTTAAACCATAGCAATAAACCTTTCATTTGATCAACCTTCTCCAAAGGTGAAATTAATGTGATATTTTATGTTTTCAGAATCAAACTCGATGTCTGAGACAATGTTGTTGGTTTTTGTTTTTTCAGCTTCCTTTTTGGAAACAACAAGCGACAATTGTTATACAGAATAATCAAAATAATCGCCAGAAAAGACGAATGACGACTCCTATGTCATGTATCCTAATCACTAAGCAAATCTATGTGAACACGTTGTTTACGACAACAAACTTTACGAAGGGTGGTCATGTCACCGGAAACACGTTCCCATTAAAATGTTCCTATGTATATTACAGTGATTTCACTGTCGTTGTCTTCATTAGGAAACATGTCGCACATCCAGTAAATTAGGCCTTTACGATTGGCGAATAGGCAAATTTTCTTCCCTTAGTAGGACCACTAGATGGTTGGTGACGTATAGTGCCTTCATTAATCACAGCACTGTCAATGGGCAAGGAAAAGGCGGGGCTCAATCAAGCCGCGGACATCGAGGGGGCGGGCCTGGCTCACTAATGTGGTTTCATCTCAATAAACAAGGTCATTAATTTGGCCGTTTCACGGGCAGAAGTTTTCCTAGGAAATCAAAGCAGGAACAATAGAATATTGTCCTCTTCTTTAGAGATTTTATTTCTTAATTTCGTAAACTGTGTATAGCCGTCACTGACAAGTGGGGCCCATTTCTCACTTGCTGAGCTTCCTACAGTGGCCCACTTAGTCTAACGACTTCAGATCCTGACGACCTACTTTATGAAAGCGTCTTCTACAGGAAGAAGAAAAAGACTTCTATTCAAAAACACAATAATACTTTAGGTGTGTTTTTTCTATTGATCACAAAACTCTCATGAAAATGCTATTAATACTAGCTATTATGAAGCAAAGATCAAGCGATAAAGAGGTTACGTCAGCTTAGCCCTAAAACCGTCACTGAGTTTTCAATTCTAATTTAATGAATTATATTGATAACGTGTCGATTTGGAACGAAATCACACTGAAACAGACGATACTCAGCTATAGTTCCGAAGTGTTTGTGAATACGAAAAATTATGAAATCGCGTTTTTTTCCTCTTTTTCAATAGATTTACTTCTAACTGAAAGCACATACTTGTTGCTCCAGGGTTTCAGGACAGACTAGTCAAACTGATTTTGATTTGGACGTTGACTACTTTTTTGAACATTGAAGAATTAGTTTCGTCGGTTGAAAGCTACAGTAAATCATATTTTTACCTCACTGAACTCCATGTTGCCTTTTCAGCCGCAGGGGCGTTATAATGTTACGATTAATCCCACTGTTCGTTGGTAAAAGTTGGCGGTGGGTGGTGATGACTAGTTGCCTTCCCTCTAGTCTTACACTGCTAAATTCAGGATGGCTAGCGCAGATAGCCTTCGTATAGCTTTGGGCGAAATTCATAAAGAAACAAATATACCAAACTCTGTGTTAGGACAAATCTTAAAATAAAAGGAAACTTTGACAGGCGGTCGACAGAAGCACCATAAATGACTAAGGTCACTGAACTTCTGAACCAAAGTGTCTTACCTTTGTAGAACGAAATTTTCTGTTATTCTAAGTATCAGCTTTTATGTTGCTTTATAAATCGACACAACCATGAACAAATCGAAAGTTACCGATGTTTATTGTTTTTCTCTAAATTGGTTTAAATCTTCCTTTGATTTTATTTAATTTCTAAGTTACTCCTACGTTTCTTGTATTTTAAAATCGGTCTGTTGATCTACTTTTTCTATCTGCTCCATACTGTGAGTTGCTCGAACTTCGGACCTCTAATCTCACCAATTCAGCTATAGGGATACACTCACGAATTACTACGAGTTATATGCTATTAACACCTCGAACTAAAACTTTTCTAATACTATGTAATCATGACCTTTCCTCTATATCGCGGGACACCCACTATCTGTAGTTGGCAGACAATTTTCTCAGAGTTATTTGCATTTATAAATCTTCTAGAAGGAGGGGCAAACCCGGAATGTCTCATCTGTTAAGATAGTACCATGCTGCTGGCTGAGTTAAATAGTTATTACAGAGACAAACCCGGAATGTCTCATCTCTTAAGATAGTGCCATGCTGGCTGAGTTAAATAGTTATTACAGAGACAAACTCGGAATGTCTCATCTGTTAAGATAGTGCCATGCTGGCTGAGTTAAATAGCTTACAGAGACAAACCCGAAATGTCTCATCTATTAAGATAGTACCATGCTGGCTGAGTTAAATAGTTATTACAGAGACAAACCCGGAATGTCTTATCTATTAAGATAGTGCCATGCTGGCTGAGTTAAATATTTATTACAAACTACGACTCTGTAATATATTCAATATTCTCCTTCTTAACAGTTAACTTCCTCCAGTGTCCTATACATAGATTAGAGATAACAAACCCAAACATGCTTTCCACACATTTTACGTTTTTAGTTGATACTGTTGCTTCCAGAGTTAAAATTTAAGTTACCAATGTGACACGTTTTACATATCACGCATACCTTTCTGTGACTGTCGTTATAACGTATGTAACGTGTATATCAGTAGATATTGTATTTAATGTGATAGATAAAGTTAGAAATACCTATGATTTATTTATATATATTTTTCCTCATATCGACCTTAATTCTAATTAATGTGGGACCGAACTATTAGCCAAAACTGTCTGCAGCTTGTTGGCTGTCTAAGTGACAATAGAAATAACATGTTCAACAACGGCAGTTTTAAACTCGCGAATCTTAGATTATGAGTAAAGCGCCCTAAACACTAAAGAACAATCCTAATCCAGTTTTGGTCTTAGTTTAGTGGAGAATTCTACTGTTTGAATCTTCGTATTAGGTCAGTATAGAAAAAACCTTATCTCCTCTTGGCCTTAATTAAGCAGAGAATAGTCCTTTCCAAAATTTATACTTATTTTAACAAAAAACAATGCTGATTCAGTCTTTGTCTTAGTTCTGTAGAGAACATTTCTGTTTCAGTCTTGGCCTTAGTTCAGAGGAGAAGAGTCCTTATTCAAACTTAGCTTTAGCTCACTAAAGAAGAGTCCTCATTCAATCTTAGTTTTAGCTCACCACAGAAGAGTCCTCATCCAAACTTGGTTTTAGCTCAGCAAGTAACTGCACTATTTTAGAAGAGTTCTTATCCAATCTCAGTATTAATTTAAAAGAGAACAGTCCTGATCCAATCGTGGCCCTATTTCAGTAGAGAAGCGTCCTCATTCAGTCTTGATCTTAGTTCAGAAGAGAACAGTTCTATTTCAGTGTTGATGTTCAGGCCAGTATAAAACAGTCCTGACTGAGTCTTCGCCTAAATTCAATTGAGAACAGTCCTGATTCAGTTTTAGTTTTAGTTCAGTAGCGAGCAGTCCTGATTCAGTTTTGGAAGACTCTACATATCTAAACAAACATACCCCTACTATTTAGAAGACTCTACATATCTAAACAAACATACCTCTACTATTTAGAAGACTCTACATATCTAAACAAACATACCTCTACTATTTAGAAGACTCTACATATCTAAACAAACATACCTCTACTATTTAGAAGACTCTACATATCTAAACAAACATACCTCTACTATTTAGAAGACTCTACATATCTAAACAAACATACCTCTACTATTTAGAAGACTCTACATATCTAAACAAACATACCCCTACTATTTAGAAGACTCTACATATCTAAACAAACATACCCCTACTATTTAGAAGACTCTACATATCTAAACAAACATACCCCTACTATTTAGAAGACTCTACATATCTAAACAAACATACCTCTACTATTTAGAAGACTCTACATATCTAAACAAACATACCTCTACTATTTAGAAGACTCTACATATCTAAACAAACATACCTCTACTATTTAGAAGACTCTACATATCTAAACAAACATACCTCTACTATTTAGAAGACTCTACATATCTAAACAAACATACCTCTACTATTTAGAAGACTCTACATATCTAAACAAACATACCCCTACTATTTAGAAGACTCTACATATCTAAACAAACATACCTCTACTATTTAGAAGACTCTACATATCTAAACAAACATACCTCTACTATTTAGAAGACTCTACATATCTAAACAAACATACCCCTACTATTTAGAAGACTCTACATATCTAAACAAAAATACTCCTACTATTTAGAAGACTCTACATATCTAAACAAACATACCTCTACTATTTAGAAGACTCTACATATCTAAACAAAAATACTCCTACTATTTAGAAGACTCTACATATCTAAACAAACATACCTCTACTATTTAGAAGACTCTACATACCTAAACAAACATAACCCTACTATTCCTAAACATCTGGTTTTAACTTTGTTTTTCGTCTTCCTCGTCATCGCTTTGTTGGTTAAATTTGTTTATTGTGTTTTTAACAAAACGATAAGCGAGTTCAAGAAATAAAACATTCTTTACATACTTTTTGGGTATGAAAAGGCTTGAATTTGTGCAAACAAGTAGAGTATTTACGATTCAGTATGGCTGGCTCTAAGTTACACTAAATCTGCTGAGCGAAAAGCATTACCTTATTCAATCAATCATCTTAAAGAGAACTGGTAGGCACATATTTGGAATTTTAATAATTCAATTTGCATGAATTCCTATGTGTGCACGTCCATATTTTGGCTGACAGAAAAGCCTTCGTTATCTTTGTGACAGATGACTTGAGTTTAGCCTTCAGTTCTAGTTTTAAAAAAAAAAAAACAACCAAAACGAATATCATAGTTTAGAGAGAAAGTTTTCACCGTCAAAAGATCTCACTTCCCACTCAGATTATTGATCATGGATTATGCAAATTCTGGTCACAAAATCGTGCTCGCCAACATGGTGTACCGTGTGTTCTTTGTGGAATACGTGAAAACTAATATGGCATCGTAGTTGTCAAGGAAAAGAAGAAGAGCAAAAAAATCGGTTATCTGCTGTCGCCTGCTGTGAACAGCCTTACTATTTGCTGTGCTCGCCTTTGTCAATCTGGCAAGATCTGTTTTGACACTCATGCAGAGATGCAATCCTTCTATGAAGCGGTCTGATACCATTCATATGTGAGCTATTGAAGACGAGTAGTCAACCGTGCTTCAAAATAAACACTGAGATATCATAGCACCTAACGTGGCTAGGGAGCTCACTGGAGAATCAGGTTTGAAGAAAATCAGCCAGGCGCGTCACTAGCGAACGCGTCACAATGACTTGTTAATCAAAAGTTGGGAGGCGTAGGATTTGCAACAGAACGCAACGTTTTGTGTTCCGATACTGATTAGTCGTTGGAGCAGAAGGAGAAAGTGAGAGGTTAGGAAAACGCACGCGACAGACTGGAGACCGCTTTAGCTTGTTTTGATGCCTGAATGGAGCAGCGTGATCGGGCCGGAGCATCAGCCGGTGGCAGACGGGGGGATTGGAAGCTCAGCACCGACGAGTGATCACACCTCGTCACTGATGTCGAACTGCGGAACTAGGCAAGATAATTAAAGTTGTCACATCTGTGTGTCGTGGAAATTACTTAGAACCAAGCTGACAATATGGGCGAACAACGTCCTCAGGTGCAGGGGGCCAGAAACAGCTATTTCTTAGGATTTTAGTGGTATTAGGCCTCGCTCAATCACACACTGCCATTTTAAGCTGACCTTTCTGCTTTGCTGCGTGGCACGTAAACTTTGCCAGTTATTGTGAATGTTATATCAGTTAATTAAAAATATATTAACCATAATAAATATGGGATATAAACAAATAACTGTTGTTAAAACTGAACAGATATATAGATAATGTTGTATTATTATCTATACCACAAAAATATAAATTGTGTGTAACTTAAATAAAATATGTAATAATTACAACTCACTTACTTAAACTGGGTCACAGAGTAATAATCGTTGTTTATATAAACTGTTTATGTAATACACATCATTGGTTTTCATAAACAACGATTGTCACGTTAAAACGCCTAAACCACAATAATAGTTTTTTTCCAGCCGACCTGGTGAGACCTCGTATTAAGCGAGAGATCTAGTCAGTACTGAATATGGGAAAAGTAGTATGGTTGACATAATACAATACATTTCCCTCTGTTTTCGCTAACGAGTTCTTAGAATTGATAATATAGTTTTCTGTAGTTGTCTGACCCGGTCTAACTTGACAGTTCGCCATTTCTAGTGAATGATAGTGAAATTAACTAAGATTAAACTTATACTAATAATAGATATAAATAAATAATGAGTATTCAACTTCAATTAAAATAATTAATACTTTGTTATTAACTTTTTTGATTTATGAATCATTTGGGTGGAAAAATTATAATAATTCCGGTTCATTAGCTTAATCTAGTGAACTATGAACTATATGTTGACATTGGACTGGTTCATAGGCTGCGAAATATATGGCAGTGTTATACGGGTACATAAACTATGCACTACTTGCCATTATTAGATAGGTAGACATAATATGAACTATACGCCAATGTTTGATAGGTACATAGACTATTAACTACATACCAAAGTTGAACAAGTACATAGGGTATGAACTATATGTCAATGTTGGACAGGAACATAGACTATGAAAACGTTCGCTATGCATATTGTCTGCACTTCTGTTTTATTTGTAAGGAATAGAGTTATTTTAATAATTCATGGGATGGGCCTATCCTCACTTAATAAATCTGATGATATTCAAGATGTTTTGACGTTAAAAGTAGCAGAATCGTTTGTAATTAGGTTATTGGATGCAGAAAAAAATGACAAAGACTTGTCCTAATGCACGACATAAGAATAACAGTACCTTTGTTTTGTCTAATTTAAATTAATAAATGAAAAGTTGCAAGGAAAATATCTTATCATTCTCTTTCGTTTAACAAAAAGTAGCAAGCTTGTTTGATCTCATCTTAAAAGAACTGTGTGAACGAAATGTCAAGCTCACATCGTAAGTAGTAGTTGTGCATGAATGAACTAGTTGACCATTACTTTGACCAACAACATAAACGTTGAACTAAATGTGTGAAAAACGAAGAGCGTCAATGATCAACCATCTATCCTTTCGTTTATTACTGATATGACCAAGGCTACACAATGGACTATCTGTGCTCACCCATCACGGTTATCGAAACCATGTTTCTAGCACTGTAAGTCCGCAGACATACCATTGTGCCACCGTCGATCATAATGAAACACAAAACAAATCACTTCTGATGTAGATTTTGAAGAGAAACAGCGAAAAACAAAACAAAGGCGTCTTAAATGTTATTTTTACAAAAGGAGATGACAAGCGGTGAACAAGGTACTAGATGCAATGACATAAAGGTTCTAAACGAAAGAGAACAATCTTCTATCGAAACATGTAGTATATTGCCCTAACAATAAGTGACTTCAACGTGCTTAGAAGTCGATGTTTGTCATCTTTTTAACGCACACTACGTTATACATCAACTAACGCACATGACTACATAACTACACATAAAACATGCAACGAAAATAAATTGACCATACATCAATTTTTTTCTCACCCTTTCTTAAAGGTGTTTCTCTTCAAGAGCTTTACTGTGTATACAAAATCTAGGTTATGCTTAAATATAGTCTTCAAACACTCAAATACAAATTAAACCACGAGACTTATCTTAAAAACCATTCGTCCGAGTTTTCTTGCTTTTTTAAATGATGTGTTTAATTACGGTCGTACTTGCTTTGTGGATATTCTTATAACATTAAAGTACATTATAAAATGTAAAAATAAATTATAAAAAAAACGCAAATTGCTTTAGGTCTAATAATATCTTTAGGTTTAATTTTACGAACATAGGATTAGGATCTCTTGCTCAACTTTTGTGGCTGTAATAAAAGGTAATTGTTTAAAAACTTTATTGGTTCTTCGTATTTTTCTATATTTTCTTTCAAAACTTACATAGCTAGAGTTACTTTACAGCAACTTTTCTTATAAATTTTCAATCGATTAACCAAGCTATACTGGATATAATTCATGATACTCTATCTTAAAATGAAGAACATATTGTTTTAATCGGAATTATAAAACGACTACTATTTGAAATCTTCAACCAAACTGAAAATTTGGCAAATATATTTTTTTTAACTTTCATTTATTTTTTCACGTGCACCAACAGTCCGCTAGTAGAACAGTAAACAGTAGAGTTTAACACATACGGATGCAAACAAAGACGCCCAAAACATTTAACTTACTTAAACACGTATCCAACACTTATAGACTGTACATTTACCAATATATTATTTAAGGTTTACAAGTTATGTAACGTAGTTATACGCAAGTAAAAAAGTGTCATTTTGAAACAGTTACACAACAACTAAAAAAAGAAAGCTAACTATTAGAAAAATATGCTTTCGTTTGAATTTCTTCTTGGCAGTTTGGATAGACGAAGGCCGTTTATTTTTTCCTCTAAACATTTTCTAAAGAAGAGATAACTTAAGAGGTCGTAAAGGTTATCATGGTGGTCCAGTAAATAGTTTTGTCCTAAAATTACCGGTAAAGATTAATCGTGGGACCTCAAATATTTCTAAAGAATTTTTTCTAGACGTATTATACATCACGATGTTTGTGGAATTAGGACACTGCTCATTACCTATTTCTAAAACTGCATGAACCACATATATTTAAAATAGAAACGTCGCCAACTAATTACTGCTGAGATTCTCTATTTATTTTACACGAGTTATTTCACTCATTGTTTTAATAACAGTTTTTTGTAGCAAAAGTTGTAACAAACAAAAAGGTACTAGCTTGCTATGATAAAATATGTGAACTCCAGAGGTAATGAAGGGTATTTAAACAAGATAACAGTTGAAGGGCTCATTAGCTGAGCTACTTGGTCTCGATCATCTTTAATTTTTATTTTATTGGTTCGTTTAAAACCTGATCTAGGCAGAACTTTATTATTTTGGTATAATTATCCCCTGTGTTTGATATTAGAATTTTAAATCCTCATTCCGTTCAATTTCGTTGGTTTATAAGGAATTTATTAATTCGTTTCATTATCTTTCGTATTTAATTATAAACCACAGCAACTCTGAACAAGCTCATTAGGTCAATCGCCGTCTCTTGACTTTCGAGATGATATAGTTTTCTAGTTACACAAGAGCTATCTACCCTAATTTTGAAGTGATAGACTTGACAAACGACAGCACCACAAACCGTTAATTCGCGAACTTCTCTCATTGAAGAGCTGGTTTTGGCCGTCATCACTTTTATAACTCTAAAGTATATAGCGCTATTTGTTGTAGTAACGGGGCGCGAGCCATGAAACTTTTTTGGTTGAGGTCTTCATGGAAGTATTATATTACAATACTTACTGCTTATATAATTTTTGTTTCAAATTAATTTCTTCAACTTTAAATACTGAAATAACGCTCGAGTTTAGGTTAGAATTATGAATTTTAGCTTGGTAGTTTCTTGTAATATCAAATCTCATAGATCGAGGTTCACCCTTAGCCTTACACTTGTAACTAATTCTGTTTTTGTTGTTGTTCTACAAATGTAGAAACGGTTCGTCAAGAAACAATGCTGAAAAAATAAAACAAAACAAAAGGCGAGGTTATCTTATGTGCTCGTACGTTTTCACAACTTTGTTCACATTGTTCGAAACACCGAACATTACACAGAGTATGTGTTTTGCAACTGATGTCAGGCATCTGGTTTGACGTGACAACGCCCCCAGTTACGGTGGCTACAGATTCTACAACATGGCAGTACCGCTGATGCTCTCTCTCCCGGCTCAGGATCGGTGTCAATTTTTCAGGATGGGGTTTCAGTCTTTGTGGCATCTCATTATTCTAGTGCAAACATAGAAAGAAGTAATCTTCATCGATTTGATCCAAGTGGCTGCGTTATTGGCTAGCCGAGTGCTCTGTTTTGACACGATCTGACACCCGATACGATAAAGACGGGTTTCTATCCACGAGCTTTGTCTGTCCTATCACCCCAGGGTGTCAAAAGGCAAAAAGAAGAACAAATAAAAAAATCAGAGAACCTGAACTGTCATCAAGGAAAATACAACTCCTACAATACACCTCGTGCTCTGTTCCATTTTTATTTAAGAAAATGGAATTAATCGGCCCCACGATCTCTGAGTTATATAAAGGAATAATTTTCTTATACAATGTAGTTTTATGCTAAAGTAAAGAAATTTAAAGTGGTATGTATTGTGTTTTTAAAAAAAAACAACAATAAGTTAGTTGCGAAGTTTACTATAGATATTTTATCACTCACATTTAAAAAGTTGGGTTTTTAATCACTTAAAAATGCGTTTTTTATGAACTGAAAATTTGCCAGCAGGAACAAGTTCAAACAGGAGAGGATTATTCATATTTGTGATATTTTCAAATATGTCTTTGATAGAGGCCTTCAGTGGCTTTATGATTAGTGTATTAGACTACACAGATTTATCATTAAATTAGTCTCACAATAGGTTAATTGTAAGTTTACGGACTTACAACGCTTAATATCGGCATTCGATCCCCAAGATGAACAGTGTACAAGTATCCCATTGTGTAGCATTGCGATGACAGTTCAACAATTATTTTATCAAGACGTTGACTTATCCACGCTTAGTAGATGTCATTGTTATACATCACAACGTATTAATTTGTTGTTTATGGCTTACGTATTTTAATCAATGTTGTAAAACGTTTTTCACCCAAAATATATACACAGGTGTTTTTATTAATGAGGTTAGGTCTAGATGTTTATAACTAAGAGGTAGACAACTACCAAACACGTGAATTTGTTTTGCGACATAATTCGGAAAAAAAATGTCTTAATATATAGGCTTTAAATAGCACAGGTGGAGATGTGGCCGTAAATAAATTTATAATTGGTGGGAAAAAATAATCGCCATTCGAGTGTTTATGGGTGAAAAAAACAAAACAATTATGACCAAAAATGATGTCACTTTTGCAGCGGTTTTTATGAGGTAAAGCGACATCTCAGTATAAGTGACTTTATTTAGCAAAGATAAAAAAAAAAAATTACGTTTCCGAGAGATGAGGCTAGGGATATTTCGTACAATTTTATGTTTTAGATTCTTGAGTACAGTATCAAATTGTTTCAAACCAGTTTCTACATTTAAGAGAGGATTGAGTTAGTCAACTGAGTATGGATGAGATGTTATTCAAGTTTAGGCTCAGACCAAACTCTCTTATATTCCTTGTAGAAAAGATACGTTTTAACTGAAGCTTAGATCGACCACGACTCCGTTCCTTGTAAAAAACAACAACAACAAAAACTGTTAACTTTAGGTTTACCAGACACTCTTCCATTCGCTGCAGAAAAAATATGCTGAAGTTAGGTTTAGACCAGATACTATTCCGTTCCATGTAGAAAAAATACGTTAAATTTGGTTTTAGATCAAACACTTTTCCACACCCAGTAGCAAAGACGTTAAGTTTAGGCTTATCAAACACTCTTCCATAATATGTAGTAAAGATACGTTAAGTTTAGGCTTAGTCCCAGCACTCTTTCATACTCAGTATAAAAATACTTTTGATAATTGTTATTATAGCGAAGCGTATCCACTTCGACTTTTTAAGTGAATAGAAAATGTCATTAACCAGTTAAATAAAAGAGGGTCGTTTAGTTACACTAGTCTTCATTATAGTCATAAAATTGTATACCTATGTTTTCCTCTGTTTAGATCCAGAGAACGAAGATAAAAACAAACTTTACTTCTGCCATGTCGTGAATACTGTTTTATACTTATTATACAGTAATTCTTATGCACGTGATCTCATGTCTTTCAATTAAACGAGGTGCCTAACGAGGATTTTGGAAGAGTAAGTTGGGTTAGACGTGGTCGTTGGTGATTCTCCTTTACTATTGTAACAGCTCGTTTTGAAACAATTAAACAAAGGTTCATGGCGAGTCATTTTCCAGCACGTTTTGAAGTGAGGAGTTTTACACTCCGGGGAGAGAAAGAGAGAAGAGAGCTAAGCAGAGAACAGAAGGCTTAACGTTTATGATCTGTTCGTCACATCGTGTAATTTGCAGCACGCGCTGCGTGCCAAGCAATTTTCACTGTTAGATTAAATAAGAGCGAAGAAGATTTTATTGCGTTCAGTTAATGACGAGACCAAATGGAGGCATCTAGAGATTAGAGGGCGGTAACATCTAATGAAAAGTGGTAATGATAGTGCTTCAAAAATCTAATTGAATCATGCATTGAATTAAAATAATATAACCTTCCAAATGCGATATATCTCATCATCTCTGAACTGCATGTGGTAATATTCCAACGCTGTTCATCATGAGTTACGCGTTCCCACTTCATATTTTTCTTGTCCTGTTTAATTAATGGTTTGTTTATTTGTCGTTAGGTGCAAAGCTACACAATGGGATATTTATGTTGTAACAACCGCTGGGATATAACCCAACATTTTAGGGATATGGGGTACAAGCTTACTTCTGGGCAACCGAGAGGCTTACTCAATGAATATCATTCATCAGTTGACAAAATGTAGGATTGGTAGATCGTCAACATGAATACATACGTCCCAAAATAACTTTGAACAAATTTCTTTCTCCTTGTTACTTTTATAAAGTGTATTTGATTGTCCTCCAGATTTCTGGACTCGCTAATTCTTGAAGATGAATATCAGTAATCAGAGAAACGCACTAGTTCCACCGTGTAGTCCATACCCTACTTTTATTTGCCTGTTCCAGGTATGTGACACTAATTTTATTTAGCCTTATTCTTTGACATATATAAAAAAAAATAAATCATCCATGACAAGGAAATGGAGATAAGGTTACGCTTTCTTCATTTTAGATGTCGTGGTTATTCTTACACGTAATAAGAGTTTTTAACAGTAACAGAAACACCTGTCTTCTTCCTTCTAATTATGTTCAGGTGCCGTATGTAGTTTTCAACCCTTTATTTCACTGCTCATTTTTAATACCAAGTTTACAAAACAAGAGGAGATAGCTAAAATTCTTTGTTTAGCTCTAGTTTGGTTGTTGTTTAGTACAAAGCTTGACAATGGACCATCTTTGATCAGCTCATCAATGTTATCGAAACCAAGTTTTTAGCATTGTAAACCTACATACAGTCTTATCGTTGGAAGTGGAGGGGGTCAGCTAAGCCTAACATCATTAAATCAGTACACAATCGTACAAACTAAGAAAATGAACCAAGTCAAACTTATGTTAAAACGACAATGCTTTATCCTGTCTCTACACACGTGTGTATTGATAAAAGTTACTTAATGCAGGGGAGGTTTGACTTATTTAAACATGTGTAAAAAATACGGGTTCGAATCTTTGTATTTTTAATGAATCCGACTTCTAAAAATAGTATACTTTACAATTTCATTTTCATACTTAACTTTCTGATTAAAATGTGTATTTCATTTATGATGTCAGGAAACACTCTGTTTCAAGAATCACTTAAAGGAAATGATAAAACCTATAATCTTAGTTCTTCAGATAGTTGGATCTTTCTTCTTCAGGATCATACTGAAAATTAGGTCCATCTTTCGAAAGCGCTCGTGTTATAAGATTTTCATCGATGTCTATTTCATGACATATATATCCTATATGTTGTGATAATAACTAGAGGTGTTGTTACTGACTGGTGTAAGGCTATTGCTTGTGTTTTGTTGTTTTTAAGCACAAAGCTACACAATGGGCTATCTGTGCTTTGTCTACTGCAGGAAATCAAACCTACGACTTTTAAGCTCTTAAAAGACACCGCTGGTCCATTCAGGGACTGAGGATTTTACATTTTTTACTTCACGCTTTTGTTATTTCGTACCTCCTGTAAGTAATTTCATTAAGAATGGCCAACTTTCCAGAAACTTCTCCAGAGCTAAAAGAACTAAAATTACATCCTCGTCTTTGGCAAAGTCAGAATTCTCTAGAACATCATGGAGGATAATCATCATTGTGTCATATTTTATTTGTTCTTGGATACTCTTTCTTTTACATTTGTAAAATGACAAATAGGTATCTTATGTTTGATCTTCTGAATAGAAACGTAATGAAGCACCTTCTGTTCTTAGAGCTCTTAAATTAACTGCTCAGTTACAACCAACTTCATATGTTTTTGTTGCCAAATTTATAGCATTTAAGATTGAATCTCGGTTATTGCAGTCCATGGAACTTTCTTTTTTCACGACAAGCTGGATTCACAAGAATACAACCGCCTGTCACTCATTGTGTAATCTGCTTTCAAAAACTTGACATTAATTTCTATCTGATCTTGGTTATGTTGTGGATGTATTTTTGGACCATGACGTTTTTTAGAATGATGGACATTTCGGGCTCTAAACTCCTTAACTATGATTGCATGGACGCATCTTTGCTATTAACATTCAAATCACTTATTTTTTTCAAACAAGTAAAAGGAGTCACTCAGAGGTCCTAATATAACCTAATTTTTATTAATATAGTGCTAAGTGACCTTGTGAAATACCTTAAGAGGGAAATAAATATGTATATTTACTGGTGATAATTTCCTCTTGCACCAAGGTTATAATCTTTGATTTTTGCATTATTCCATGTAAAAAGTTTTTCATTGTGTTCTTTTCTTTATTAAACACAACTAGAGGTTCTCTTTCGCTGATTTAAAACATATGACTGTGGTTTTTACATGTTGTTAATCAAAGAAGAATTGGTAAACAGAATAGCTGGAGTATTTGTCTTCCTTATTCATCTGGAATCCTTTCTTTAAGTAGTTTTTTTGCATCGCCTATAGAGTGGAATGCTACTTTATCAAGACTCCTCAGTTAATCATGTTACTAATTTTCGGCTGCGGCATAACGGCTCATAGAAAGGCTCTGAGTTTTTCAAGTATAAACGTTTAGCGCATGGCTCCGTCATCTTTTGATCGATTTAGATCTAATTACAGTTTTGGACTCAGGAGATCAAATCCTTTTTGCTGGTGTATTTGACCGCGTCCAAGGTCTCATAGATTAATTTACTCTAATCCTGTCTAAAAGAATTTCAAATGTCGCGGCTAGTGAGAACTCCCTCTTATTTGGCCCGGCATGACCTTCTGGTTAAGACCCTCGACTTGTAATCCGAGGGTTGCGGGTTCAAATCCCTGTCACACCAAACATGCTCGCCCTTTCAGCCGTGGGGACGTTATAATTTTATGGTCAATCCCATTATTCATTGGTAAAAGAGTAGCCCAAGAGTTGGCGGTGGGTGGTGATGACTAGCTACCTTCCTTCTGGTTTTACACTACTAAATTAGGGACGACTAGTGCAGATAGCTCTCGAGTATCTTTGCGCAAAATTCAAAACAAAACAAAACCCTCTAATTTCTACTTTTTATCCCTATTGACTTGTTTTTCATAATATTAACATGTCTCGGTTAATTCTTACAATTTCTCGTGTAAGTTATACTTTACGCTTTGTACAAGCAGTCTACTCCATATGTTAGTCCTTTTGTAAAAACCTAGAAGCAATTAGCTGTTTAGTGTTTGACAAACTTCTCTCTTTAAGCTTGACCCATTTTCTCTATTAGATGGTACTGATGTGCCTAGGTGTTATCTTAAGTTATTACTACTGTGTTACACTTTCTTAAAGTTTTCTCCCTCTTTTAGCGCTTGTGTTATTCTTTCTTTTAGGGAAAAGTTCGTTCTTGTCTTGTTTAGATGTTTACACAACTATTTCTTGGCATTCATAAATGCACCAGGTTTGAATGTGTTATATTATCCCTTCCTATACGGTAAGAAATACTAGATAACGTAAATCTAAGCACTTCTAATACGCATGGAAAAACTCGTGGAATATCCACAGTATAATTTTAGTGTTTCCTTAGCCCTCTGGTGGGGCAGCGGTAAGTTTAAAGACTTACAACTTAACACAAAAACACCGCGAATATCAAGTATCAAGGTTTCACCAAACATTTAACACAAAACAGCGAGAACACATGAAACACATTAAACGAGGGGTTGTAATATTAAACGCTCACCAGAAATATAATTAAAATTTTCTTTCATAGTAGATTTAATTTATTTTAACATTACCTATATGTTTGCCTGTATATCAGCTTTAAATGAGTTTTGTAATATTACAAGATTAATTATTGCATATTTCATAGAACAAATACTTTTGAAATGTATAATCAGAAGTTTCAAGTCATGGCGTGAAAGAGACTTGTTTCTTTATGTCACTAATTTGGAATTACAGACCAGAAAGAAAACAATCGGACACCCCACTCCCCACCAACTTTCACCAACGAATAGTTGGATTAACATTCACGTTATAACGCCCTAAACGAATCAAAAGGGAAACATGCTCGACACCGAGTTTCAGTTTCGCGACCTGCAGAGTGTCCTAAACACGAGGCTATCCATTTCAGGCCGAAAACGTTTCGGAGAAGCTTGTAACGCTCGGGTAAAAGTGAAATGCAAGAATTTTTGTTGTTAATTAACAAAGATATGTTTATTATTACTTTTCACCCAAGGGTTATTTTGTTTATAATTAAGCGGAAGGCTACATAATGGGCTATCTGTGCTCTTCTCAAGACCCGAATCCTAATGTTGTAATTCCGCAGACACACCGCTGTGCCACTGAAAGTGGGTAACCAAGAGTTAATAAAATACATACTAACCAATAACTGTTTAACTGTTTTACGCTGCTCAGATAAGTGTGCCATAAAGGTGTCATGAAGAATCATATATGTATTAGAATATTTGGATCTACTTTCTCAGCACGTTTATCATAAGTTAATTTATGGAATACACAAGTAATAATTTTAATTGTTATGAAACATCTTTCGCTGTTAGATAAACTGAGAAAAAGACAATTCCGTTTCACTTCTCGTTCGAAGCTCTAAGTTTTAGTACAATAAAACACCACTAGGGACACTCCTGTCTTACATAAAATGTAAATGCGAACTTCTTCGTTACAAATACAAGATTAGATTGAAACTTTGAATAGTTAGTCGAAAGTTTCGAACCAATAAACGAAAAACGCACTGAACCAATATCGCACTGAACATTTTCACGTGTAGCAAACACATTGGAGTAAATAAAGTTACAAACAGCGTATTCATGTGCACGTATTGTGTTGAACCTTTGAAATTCACATGTTCTGTTGAAATTTTATAAAACTCATAACTTATTATGTCGAAACGTAAAACTTACAGTGTTACGTTCAAACTTTAAAATTTGCAACTTAATATGTTAGATTTACAACATATAATGTTTTAACTTTCAAATTTATGGATATTTTGACGATTTGTTTTGTTTCTTTGCCCACTACGAGTATCGAAACCCGGGTTTTAGTAGTATAAATCCGCAAACATACCACTGGGGGTCATAATTTGAGGAAACTGTGAAATTTTCAACAGGTCTTGTTAAAACTTTAAAATGTTTAACACATCATATTGGATGTCTGAAACTAAATTATGATTTAATGCCTAAAGTGGATTTGTCTTTTACATTGTGATTTTTCATGAATATGTACATTAATATAATCCTGAGATTAATTCCTTTATCCGAAATACATGTGAACATACTAAAGTATATATGTACCTGTATGTGTGTACGAGATTGTATAAGACGCCTTGTGGTTTTCTTTTAATCATGTTAATTGATGTATAACGATAGACAGATAGAAGGGAACATGCGAAAACTAGGGAGCTAGACATGAGGTTTAAGGGGAGAGAGAAATTTAAAGATAAAGAGCGCAGAAAAAGCGACTAGATAGATAAACAGACAAAGTAAACAAAGATTTCAAATTAATTTTTCTTAAATACGACACAGTGTGACGTTGTTTACTGCTCATAAATTAGCTGTTTTAAACCTACCCTAAATTCAAATATATACTCCATATAATACGAACATATATACTTACAAACACACATATATATATATCCTCTATTGGTGCACACTCAGCAGGTCACCATCGGTGCGTCAAATAACTTTCCCGGGGCTATCGATTAGGCCAACTTGATTTGCATTCAATTTTCCGAGCGAGAGCGCGCGCAGCTTAGTAAAGAACCAGAAGCACTAGATCACTGCTATGGTGGAGTGTATTTAATGGAACGCATCATGCGCCGATGATAGGCGAGGGGCAAAAGGGCAGGTCCTTAGAGCCTTATAGCAGCCCATTGTGTTGATGAAAAACGTTGGGGAAACCGTGAGCAGGGTGGATTCCGGCCGATTTTCCGTTTTATCCACAGCTTTAGAAGAAGCGTTGGAGCAGCGGTCGGGTGAGGGATTATGGGCAATCCATGCAAATGTCCGCCACTAACTTTAAGGCTTTGTGATTGCGATAGCACACCTAGTAGCCTCCAGGGGAGCTGAAGGTCTGGCTTTTTATTCCTCTCCTGGAAGAGGCAAGGGTGTCATAAGGAAGCCATTCAAAACTAATGTTTTTACTACTGCAAGCAGCGGGTGTAAATTATCGCTGTGCATTGATTGAAGCGAGTCTGGTAAATACACGACATATAAGTTACTATAAATATTCACACTACTGATCCACACGTCCTGGAAATTATATCTAATTTAGACCATTAACATTAAATGCTATTTTCTATACTTTGTGTGATCTACCGTTAAACGTATGATTGTTTTTAAAACAACACATATTTTTATTTATCATCTTAATTCACTAACACACGTACATTATCTAGAAGAAACCTAACATTTGTGTGAAACTGTATACATTGGTGAGGAATAATATTCACTGTGTCAAAGACCCGAAAATAGAGAATATATTTATTTGGTTTGTTTCCTGAATTTGTCGCAAAGCTTCACTACGGCTATCTGCGCAAGCCGTTTCTAATTTAACAGTGTAAGACTAGAAGGAAAACAACTAGTTATCACCACCCTCCGCCAACTCTTGGGCTACTCTTTTCCAACAAATAGTGAGATTAACCGTCACATTAGAACACTCCTAACGCTGAAAGTGTGAGCATTTGTGATGTGACGGGGATTCGAACCCGCGACCCTCAAATTACGAGTTGAGCTCCCTTAACAACCTGGTTATATCGGGCCAATGTAGAATGACTGAAGTTTCTCTTTGGAATTGATAAACATTTTGTGTGCTTTTTACATGGCCCAGCATGGCAAACGTGTTAAGGCGTGCGACTCGTAATCTGAGGGTCGCGGGTTCGCATCCCTGTCGCGCCAAACATGTTATAATGTGACGGTCAATCCCACAATTTGTTGGTAAAAGAGTGGCCCAAGAGTTGGCGGTGGGCGGTGATGACTAGCTGCCTTCCGTCTAGTCTTACACTGCTAAATTAGGGACGGCTAGCACAGATAGCCCTCGAGTAGCTTTGTGCGAAATTCAGAACAAACAAACAAACAAAGCTTTTTACATTATCGGCATAGAGTGCTTGTACCTTCACATATTTATGTATCTGGATATATACATATATAAGAACAAAGAATATTTTAAAACCACTTTAACAAAGTGTGCAGTATCAGGATATCGAAAAACTTTAGTAAAAGTGTTCCTTGACTGATCTCGTGACGTAAATGTCAATCTTTAGTAAGATATAACATAGAATCTTCAATTATATTGCCTTTTTGAATACTCAGTTGTTGGCATTATTTATTAAATTCTCAGTTGGTCGCCTCCTTCATTGAAGTTTTAGTTGTCTGTTTTTTAATGGAATTTTCAGTTTCTCACTTTTTTACTGAATTTTCAATCGTCGATTTTTTTCATTAAACCTATATTTCTTGGCTGTTTCTCCATTAAAACTTCTTTTGTATTTAATATTTGAAGTTAGACCTTCTTCAATGAATCTTTATTTGTTGGAAGTTTTATTAAACTTTCAATTCTGGCCCTATTCACTGAATCTTTTATAATAGGCCTTTTTCATGGAATCTTCAGTTGTTGGACTTCTCTATTTTTCAGTTGTTGGTAAGTACTTTGAAATAGTTATAACACAGATATCTTTCTTTCTTTTCTCCCTTTTTTAATTAATTTATAGCTTAAAATTAAATCTGCTTAATAATGTATTCAGTTATTCATTAAATATAAAATATCTTTTGAGCTATAAAAGCTGGAAATCCGAAGACTTTGTGTGAATGGACGAATGTGATTATGGTGTTACATGTTCTAAATCTCTGCTCTGAACTTCATCTTTCACAGTTTGATTTGCTTTCTCTCTGTTCTTATCTTTTACTTCCACATGGAAAAAAAATTACCATCATTGAAATTCCAGAAATTGAAATAGTTGAAAATACTAACAGTTTTACGGTCACGCCTTCTGTCGAGATTCAGTACACGCCTCGTTTGTTTCCCAGGTGCTATTCAAGCAAGTTAATAAACGACCAATTGAGTAAATAAATAATCATATCACTGGTAGCAGGCTAGCGCTCGTTGTGCGTAACGAGTCTGCAAGTTTAGGTTAAATAATGAACTTTTAAAGTATATACACACGCTGTTATCTAACATTAAAGAGCATTGACTCCTCAGATGACACAAGGGAGCTAGTTATCCTTGGCTAACATAACTTATGAATGAGCTGTTTAATCAATAAATATCGTTCTTTATAACAGTACGTTTATTTAAAAACTGGTTATCTAGTCATCGAGCACAATTTAAATAAATATTATTTAGTCAACATCTCTACACAACGATAACACCGGACATTATAAAATTTACTACTGGAGAAAACTCAAGTGATTCGGGGTAATTTGGTGGCATTGATTTCCGAAACTTAGTCAGAATTTGCTTACTCTCTCTAGATTTCCAGTTATTCTAATTGTATCAGCACTGTGTGAAATACCATGCAATCAACTCAGTAGAATATATTTGGCCTGTAAAATTAAGCTTACTTGAACAGTTTGATTGGTAAAAGGTATATATTTTTTGACAACTTCAAACATTGATTGTATATTACTGTTGTAAACATTCAGATATATTATTCATATACACTTCTTGTTCTCCATATAATTGCGGTAAACTCTACCACTTTTGCTTCATTCCTACGCTCTCCTGCTGCGCCCAGGAATCGTGCTCCTTTTGCTAGAACAGTCGAGAAGTTCCTCAACTGAGTTGCTTCTCATTCACGTAGTTGGTCATTTCGACCCGGGCCCGGTATGGCCAAGCGTGTTAAGGCGTACGACTCGTAATCTGAGTTTGCATCCCCGTCGCACGTAGAAAGCTCGCCCTTTCTGCCGTGAGGGTGTTATAATGTGATGGTCAATCCCACTATTCGTTGGTAAAAGAGTAGCCCGAGAGTTGGCGGTGGGTGGTGATGACTAGCTGCCTTCTCTCTAGTCTTACACTGCTAAATTAGGGACGGCTAGCCCAGATAGCCCTCGTGTAGCTTTGCGCGAAATTATAAACAAAATAACACTTCGACCCGCTCCACACACAGTCCAGACAAAGTCCGATCTTCTTCCTTGCAATGTAATCAAACTCTACAAAACTTTCTTTTAATATATTTTAAACTTTAGTTCTGTCAATGTAAAATATTTCATATTTTTCAGAAATAATTTAAAATGTTGGCTGTCTGCAGTTCAAGTAAAGTCTGAAAGTGGAAATTTCAATGTCAACCAGTTTCTGCTAAATTTATGGAAAACGTATTACTGTTTTACGAAGGCAAAACATCCTAAACAACGTAAAGTAAGCTTACTACTCCTATTTTGGGTGTAAAATTGGTGACCAAAAAATATTGGACTCCACATGTGTGTTGTACAGTTTGCACATCTGGTTTGGCATAGAGGCTGAATAAGAAGAGAACAAATGTGTCATTTTACAGCTTACATGATATGGCATGAACCAGAAGATAATTTAACTGACTGTTATTTCTGCAAGGCTAATGTTTCTGGGTATTCAAGCAAAACTAAACAATAAATTAAATATCCAGATGTACCTACAATGAAACCAGTACCTCATCGGTATGATCTTCCATAACCATATCCACCAGTGAATTGGGAAACAAAAGAGTTAGAGTCATCCTGTGAAGAAGACAACGAATAATCTTCATCCTCTTCATCCAGTAATTGTATTCCTGTTGCACCTTAACATAAACTGTCACACACAAATAATTAAATGATCTGGTTCATGACTTGTCTCTATTAATGAAACATGGGAACGTCTTGACTCTCATTTATAGTAATGGAATTCATTAGTTCCAGATACAAAAGTTTAAATTTATTAAAGTCACCATCAAAGTCTTGCTTCTCATTACATTATGCAAGATATATTGTGTTTCTGTATAAATGTTGATGTATTAATAGTAAAATTAGCTACTGAACACTATTCTCAAGAATGGATATTTTTATTAACTCATCTGAAGTGAGTTTGAAATCTTTACTTTTGCACAATGTGAACACTAATCCATCGATTCCTGTTGCTCATGCTGTTATCATGAAAGAAACTTATTATAACATGCAGGTAATTTGGTCATCATAGATGGAACATACATGGTGATCTAAATGTGATTGCACTCCTACTAGGCCTGCAGAACGGTATACCAAACACTGTTGGTTTTTGTATCTCTTGGAAATTCGAGATGATAAAAATTATTACAAATAGGAGAAATAACCAGTTAAAGAGAATTACATATCGGGAAAACAGAATATAGAGTATTAATCTTTAGGAAATCTTCAAAATGTGTTTTGGCCCCCACTTATTAAAGTGCCTTCCCAGTGGCTCAGCGGTATGTCTGCGGATTTATAACGCTAAAATCGGGTTTTGATACCCGTGGTGGGCAGTGCACAGATAGCCCATTGTGTAGCTTTGTGCTTAATTCAAAACAACAAAACAACAACTTATTAAAGTGCGGCTTAAAAAGATTTTTTTTTCTAAAAGGAATGAACAAGGATATTGTTAATATCAGACATGTGTCCGACAGTTTTACAAAAATCAGTGAAACAAAAGCGAAAGAAGGTATCATTGTTGGGCCACAAATCTGGAAGTTCTGATGGATGATGATTTTAAGACAATCAGAAATAACTTGCTGCTTGGAAATAATTCAAACTGGTTATCAAAAAAATTCCTCAGGAATTCACAGAGATTAAAACTATGATTGATGATATGCTCGAAAACTACAGGAAAATATGGTATAGGATGTCGCTAAAGATGTACTTCGTACACCCTTTCCAAATGATGTAGGTGCAGTGAGCAATGAGCATGGTGCGCTCTTCCACAAGATATTTTTATAATGGAATAGTGATATCAAGAATGATGAAATCCTGCGATGACGGTAGATTACTGTTGGTTCTTACAGCGTGAAACTGAAAACATACACAAAAGGTGCAACAAGTCAAGCAGATATTTTGTAACTAAAAATAAAAATTAATACTACGATGAAAATTTTGAGCATATCTTGAATATATTTTCAGCGTATAATAAAATTAGACCTCTGGTTTTTTAAACTGTTATTACTATTATGTATTGTTTTTGAACATCCTTAAATGCAATTAAAGTAAAAGTTATTTTCATGATATGTAAGAATATTCTGAATAAACCTATCATAACTTGAAAACTACAAGTGTTTAGTAATTTTTCAGCATGATTCTTAGAAGCAGCATCGTCAAATTACTCCGAAACGATCGTATTTTTTCTAGTTGCAAACATTTTTATTGTTATTGTTGTCCGTGTAAAATTCTTGGCCTAAAATAATTGGTAAAATTAGCTTAAAGTATGTGCTAATAGTTCAATTCAGATGGAAACTGTCGTGGCCTAGTTATTAATGCTCCGAATTCTGAGTCCGAAGATCCAGCGTTTGGTTTCTGTTTCCGCAAAATTACACTCTGCATTTTGAGACCGCCCGTGCATTTTAAGTGTGTGTGTGTTTTCTTATAGGAAAACCATATAGGGCTATCTGTTGAGTTCACCGAAGGGAATCGAGGCCCTGATTTTAGCGTTGTAAATCCGTACGCTTACCGCTGTGCATTTTAAAACTGGCGGTCTCAATCTCACTAAGCGATTAGAGTATCCCAAGCGTTGGCAGTAGGTACTGTTGATTAGATAGATATCTTCCAATCAGTCTCAAAACTAGAGGGATAGCGCAGATAGCCCTTGAGTAGCTTTCCACGAATATCTTAAGCAACTGTTCCGCATCACTGATTTTTTAATACTAATTAGTAATTCGTCAGGCTAGTTTTGGGTGTAATACATGTGTAAATAGTTTATTTCTCGTTACTTTAATATTTTTGCTAAGTAACAATTTAACAATAATCAGCCACATTATTTAAAGGTTTAATACATGTGCTAATAGTTTATTTCTCGTTACTTTAATCTTTTTGCTAAGTAACAATTTAACAATAATTAGCCAGGTTATTTAAAGGTTTAATACATGCGCTAATAGTTTATTTCTCGTTACTTTAATCTTTTTGCTAAGTAACAATGTAACAATAATTAGCCAGGTTATTTAAAGGTTTAATACATGTGCTAATAGTTTGATAACGTCAACAAATTTTATTTTAATATTTAAATACATTTTTGCAGTGACATTAATGTTATGAATATTAATAAATGACGTCACTTTCTCAAGTTGTTGAAAAACTTTACAATGTATAACTCTATGTAATTTGTAGTTTATACTCTATAAGTACTTTTGAAGTAATCATCTTTTACTGCTCAACAGCTCATGTTGCTATGGTAATCTGACTTGTTCTTGTTGCATCTACATTGTTTCCATTGCACAAGAAATAATTCCCAAACTGTATACATAAAGTCCATCTTTTTATCACCAAGGAATTCTCCTGGTGTAATTATCTTTGGCTATGAATTGAAACAAAAGCATTTAATATTTATAACCTATGTTTAGCGTTATGTCGTTATCAAAATCTCCTAATCAGTCTTTGGAAATAATACTTACGGTTTTATACATATTATACTAATACATAATCTTATTTGTAGACAAAAGTAGAAACACGTTGACATTTAATAAACACAGAACAAGGTGTCAGAGTTATGCGATAATTGTGTCAAGTTAATAATCATGTTTTGGCCAGCAGGAGTGCAAATTGTATTGTTATTTTGTGCAAATTAAGGCCCTTTATTGGTTCACCATCCTTTGTTTTAATTTAACATGGATATGGAAAAAAAGCAAATGCATATAAGAGACATAGAGATGACCTTTTCTTTTTAACTTTGTTTTTGCCAATTTCGCTGCTTTTCCTGGTTATTATTATTCCCGATTGTTTATGAAAACACTAGAAACATGTGTTTCTTAATCAGAACATTCGCTGTTTCCACTATACAAGAACATTTGACACTTTACTTGATTCTTGCTTTGTATTGGAACATCATAGCTTCTTGGATTTTGATAATACACTAAATCTTCCGTTACTTTTGGGAATGGCAGCTTCTCCGTGTTAAACGCCTATATTGATTGTTCTTGCTACACCTAGGCTTAACATCGTCTAGGTGCTCAACACTTCGGTTGACTATTCTTTTATATTCGGTTATCTCATTTACGCCCGAACGAAATATTTTGATTTCTTTCTCTTCTTCATGTTGTAATGGAAAAACAATAATGATTTATTTAGTCGTACTGAAGCGACGAAAACATAAACATATAAACCACGTTATTACAAACCATTTTTATTTTGAATCAAATATGATGTTTTTATCTGTATGTGTGTGCCAAGCTGAAACACACGTTCGAAGCAGAAATAAATGTTTTGGTATTTTATTACGTCCAAAGATTTTAAGCCTGGTAATTGTAAAACGAGCAAAGATATCTTGACAAATATTTGTTCACACTGAACATCGGGTTGGCTGCTTGTTAGATACGCTAAAACTATATCTTCAACGCTATAGTTTTACACCTCAGACTTGCAGTTGTTATTCACGCAATTCCATATATTTGATTATTTCTTCAATACGTTTCGTATTCTGGGAATAAAAATCGACCTAATTGAAAGAAACAACAGAAAAATTAAATTCAGATTTCACTAGTTTATCGAATAAAATATCATAAAGCGTTAAAATAGAAAAAAATATTTATTGTAGGTTGTGTCTATACATCAAAACAAAGTACTATAAGGAGTTATTTATTGTAGGTTGTGTCTGTACATCAAAACAAAGTACTATAAGGAGTTATTTATTGTAGGTTGTGTCTGTACATCAAAACAAAGAACTATAAGGAGTTATTTATTGTAGGTTGTGTCTATACATCAAAACAAAGTACTATAAGGAGTTATTTATTGTAGGTTGTGTCTATACATCAAAACAAAGTACTATAAGGAGTTATTTATTGTAGGTTGTGTCTGTACATCAAAACAAAGTACTATAAGGAGTTATTTATTGTAGGTTGTGTCTGTACATCAAAACAAAGTACTATAAGGAGTTATTTATTGTAGGTTGTGTCTATACATCAAAACAAAGTACTATAAGGAGTTATTTATTGTAGGTTGTGTCTGTACATCAAAACAAAGTACTATAAGGAGTTATTTATTGTAGGTTATGTCTGTACATCAAAACAAAGTACTATAAGGAGTTATTTATTGTAGGTTGTGTCTATACATCAAAACAAAGTACTATAAGGAGTTATTTATTGTAGGTTTTGTCTGTACATGAAAACAAAGTATTATAAGGAGTTATTTATTGTAGGTTGTGTCTATACATCAAAACAAAGTACTATAAGGAGTTATTTATTGTAGGTTGTGTCTGTACATGAAAACAAAGTACTATAAGGAGTTATTTATTGTATGTTGTGTCTGTACATGAAAACAAAGTACTATAAGGAGTTATTTATTGTAGGTTGTGTCTGTACATGAAAACAAAGTACTATAAGGAGTTATTTATTGTAGGTTGTGTCTGTACATGAAAACAAAGTACTATAAGGAGTTATTTATTGTAGGTTGTGTCTATACATCAAAACAAAGTACTATAAGGAGTTATTTATTGTAGGTTGTGTCTGTACATCAAAACAAAGTACTATAAGGAGTTATTTATTGTAGGTTGTGTCTATACATCAAAACAAAGTACTATAAGGAGTTATTTATTGTAGGTTGTGTCTATACATCAAAACAAAGTACTATTCAGAGATATTTGTTGTAGGTTTTGTCTGTACATATAAACAGAGCACTATACGGAATTGTTTATTGTATGCTGTGGCTATACCCTCAGTACAAATGTAATATTATCTTAATAACTAAGCAGAAATATTATACTGGAATACTGTACAAAAGTGTAGCAGGTCAGACGTTATCCTGAGTCAATAAAAGGAAAAGACATTTTAAAACTACTAAATTTGATTTCATATGTACTACAACAGCCATAAATATAAGCTACCTTTAATTCACAACTGCTAAAGTGTGATAACATAATGTGTATTAAAATAGTAAAATCTTAGTTTATAGCATTTTTCGTAAATGAGCTTTAAAATCTGAAACAAAAACATCTAATATTTCAGTAAGTATTCGCTCTTTCAGTTCAACATTATGTTCCTGCTGAAAGATGGCGGAGCTTGTATGCCCAAGATGCATGGGTGTTAAAACTCCAGTTAAAATAAAGTACAGAACAACGTTTCGATCTTCTTAGATCATCTTCAGGTTAACAAAGAGAGTTCTCAACTTATTAATCATTACGCTAACTTACACTGTATAGTCTTCCATGTGTTTAGGCTTACTTTCCATAGAATAATATAGTTATTTTCTGATTTCTATAAACAGAAATATGTGGAAACTTCTCGTGTTTCTTAATTTCCCTGTTGGAGGTCATAAAAGCTAAGGTTATCACCAAATATTAAGAATATCAGCAGGTCGCAGGTTAAGAGGTAAAGTACTTTTTCCCTGAAATAATTCATAAAATTGGAAAAAAATAATAAAAACTGAAATATTTTCTGTTCATATGTGGCTGTTCAAGTATTATATTTATCATAATTCTATCTCAGCCATTGTATTATCACTGATATTGTCGTATTTCACCGTTTATCTATGTTTAAAATAAAATTATATGAATTCAAAAATAATACTTGATTTCCCCTTCATAAGTACATATGTGTAAAAAGGTTTATAGGAAGAGCTGCTAACAAGTCTACAACAACAATTTCAATTAACAAGAAGCAGTCTCGTTTATGAATAGGAAACATGTAAAAACAAAGAGCTTCTATGAACACACTGTCCTTGTTCATCAGTTACACACTATCCTTGTTCATCAGTTACACACTTTCCTTGCTAACAGTGTTTTCGGCCTTCAACCCAAAAACACCATGACAAGACTGGCCCTGCTCAGCGATATTAACAAACACAGAAGCTGTCACATGTAAAGCTTCACGTGTCATGCCTATCACGTTTGGCCAATGTAGTTATTACTGTTTAAAAAATTTGATATTCACTACGAAACAAGTGTCGTGGTTTAACCGACCATCGACGAGGACTTTGTTGACCAACCTATTTTATTCTATTTTTACACCAAAAAAAAACACGTTTATCAGGAATACACTTTGAGGGTCATTAGAAAACCGTAAGAAAGACAATAACAAACTAGTACAGCCTGATCACTCTAAGACTATAAGGACTAAATCCGAAAAACATTAAGTAACATTACGAAACCAGTACAATCTGATTCTTAGTACAAGTGATTATTTAATGTAAACTCGATATATATATAAACTACGCCATTTAACTTTGTAAGAATTGACATTCTGTTATATAGTATAATCCTCTTTCACCAATTATTATAGAATAGGAATAATGATGCACAAATTCTAGTTCTAACTACAGAAAATAACGTACTGTCTTGCTTATAAAACCGCAGAGAAAACTTAGATTCATTTGATTATTTTAGATATAATATAATAGTGTACAGGCAGAGAAGGTTGAGACTGTTATTTTTCTAAATATAGATTATGTAGGTGGCATACCCGTTGATCTCACAGGGAAGATATTGATGCCCCTAGGAGGTGACATAGAGGGCCAGATCCAAACTTCAACCATCCTGTGTCACTTCCCAGGAACTCTTAGAGCATATGACGTAGATGGTGACAATCGAGCTACGATTGTTTGTTTGTTTGTTTGTTTTTGAATTTCGCACAAAGCTACTCGAGGGCTATCTGTGCTAGCTGTCCCTAATTTATTAGTGTAAGACTAGAGGGAAGGCAGCTAGTCATCACCACCCACCGCCAACTCTTGGGCGACTCTTTTACCAACGAATAGTAGAATTGACCGTCACATTATAACGCCCCCACGGCTGAAAGGGCGAGCATGTTTAGCGCGACGGGGATGCGAACCCGCGACCCTCAGATTACGAGTCGACCGCCTTAACACGCTTGGCCATATGCCGGGCCACGAGCTATGAATCACCAATCATAACGGAAAGAATGCAAGGGGAACTCATAGGGTTAGATTCAAACGAAGCCCCTTTATTACTGTTCTAGAGGCCTTGAGATTACATGCCAGGTTTTGCGATAATCGTTCCAGGGACTTGCCGGTTATAAGCGACACACATAGAACTTTGTCATGTGATGGTTTATAAACAGTCTCGCGTAACAAAAGGCAAAGTGAGACACAAATTCTTGTTTAAAATGTAGAATAAAACAAGCTTATTTGGATATTATATCAGTACTGAAACAGTATTCTAAAATCAAACATAAAAGTGTGTTCTACTTCAAATGTAAAATTACATATAAAAACGTATTCTACGTCATCTCAGAAAATATTGTGTACTGTTATTTTATGTTTAGAACACGAACTTGTGTCTCACTTTGCCTGACACTAAGTTACTACTGTCAGTTTCCTCATAGAACAGGATGTATGGTACCCACAGTAACCCTATAAAACTTTCTATCTTTCTATATGATAGAAAGCGTGAAACTCGTTTTCTAGAGATAGTGTGTATTGTTATAAATCCAAGGAAGGTTGAAATGTGTGTATGTGTGTAGCTTAATATTGTAATTATTACGTCACGTAATGCTCAACAATGCTTAATTGTTTTTCTAGAACTAATGGCTAAGTCCAATTAGTCGTTTTCTTTACAAGCTTGGTTGTGTTAATTTCAAAGCAAGTTATATTCGACTTATGTTCGTTTTGTTTGTTAGTTTTTTATTAGTTGTCGGTATTTTTAGCCTGTAAGCCTACTTTGAATCGTAAAACTTTTGACCAACTTCACTGAATAGCAGCTGATTAAATAGTGTATTGTAATTAATCTTAAAGACATGGAACGAAATCCACTGTATTGCTGCTCAATTTCTGTTTTTCTTCTATGAAACCACGTGATTTTTTTCGGAGGTGACAACCGTGAAATAGAAACTTATTTTATATTTCGACTATAAAGCCACGTTCTGCGTTGATTTGTGTTCCTTTTAGATTATGTGTAGTTCCGCAACAAAAGTTTCAAATCTCCCTTCACCCTTGACTCTCAGCGGACCAATAGGAAACTCTTCCTCTTGTACTTGATATTTTATTGGTATATGTGATTCTTAATGCAAATATCGCCGCAGTTCACTTTATTCTGTAATCGTGTGGGAAGTGGCGGAGCGAGAAAATATTAGGAAGAGTAAGCCTATAGATTTAATTTATCGCGAAGGACGAGAGCGATGCCATAAATAGCTTAGAAATGGAAATACATTCCGTTAGATCTTACAGCTGTTAGCATTTGTCTGGTTAATTCGAGTAAAATTTATAGAGCCAATTTACATGGATGTACATCACATCACATAGGCTTTAAGTGGTTGCAAGGAAATGCCTGGCAAAGGACATGTGCGTGTACTCCATGCGTGCTATTTGGATAATGGAGATGAATCCACTGGTTGAAGTGCTCTGGTTTAAAGTAAATGCAACAATACCATCAGTCATGTTTTAGAGTTTTATGGGTATCTCCAACAGAACCATACAAATTCATTTGTAAGGAGAGAAGCTCACTGACAGGTAGTAAATCTGAGGAGAGGCGAGAGGTGATTTAAGATAGGTTTCATAACATCCAACTTTCTGCTTTAACAACAACAAAAACAGCTCCTGTAACTGCTGCTTAATGATGTTTTTTATCGTCATTTAAAGCTCTTGTTTCACAGCTTTCCAACAAAAAGTGAGACAATATTTTCAGATAAATATTGATGCATGAAATACAAACTAAATAACATTTAACAACTAAGTTCTATGCAATCCTCTAGTTAAGTTTGTTTACTGGTCGATGCTAAATGTATGATTATTTTATTGGTTGTTGCTCAACGTATGATTGTTTTACTGGCTGATAGTAAACGTATGGTTATTTTACTTTCATTCATGGCATAAATTCGTATCTTACTCATTTGAAAGCAACTAACTACGTAGATAATGTAATGTTTATTGTTCGAAACGTGGTTGTACAAAGTTACATAAGAAGGATATTATATAAAAACGTACGATGCATAAATTATGGTAGGTAATGGAATACATAAGGATAGTATAAGAACACAGTACAAATGTATTTTACGTAAAAGTGGTGTAAGTGCAAGTGTATTATATATAAGAGAGGTAAATGGTACAGTGCAAATTCAATATCCATAAGATACACATAGGTATAAAAACACAAATTTAATGTGCTTACACTTTAATAAAACACAGTTATATAATTAATTATTTGTAGCTATCATCTCTAAGATTAACATAAAGCCTCTGAATACATATGTCTGTATATATTTAGGTGTATGTATTCATTGATCTGATTTACTACTTGTTTTTATTTAACAAATATTTTTTTTTATATTTAGGTGCATGTATTTATGGAATAGACTTTCTATTTACTTCTATTTGATTAACATGTCTATATTTACATGTATGTACTGATCGACCTTGTTTTATATTTGCTTATATTTAATAAACTCTTGTATATTTAGGTGTATGTTTTAGTCTATCTGATTTTCTATTTACTCTTGTTTAATATATCTCTACGGAACTAGAAGTATCTAATGTAAAGAGTTTTATTGTTAGTTTATTATTTCAGATAATTTGACATAAACTGTGAATTAGAATCACGCATAAAGGTTTTGTGTTTAGTAAACATTTGACAAATACATGTTCCGATATTTTCTTCGCCTCAGAATCGACAAATAAATTATTCTTTCACTAAAAGGTTTTTTGAGGCAAGCGGGTCACAAGAAGAAGGGTACGACATTTTGCCATGGTAAGAGCTTTTAAAATACATTATCCAACTAATGAACAGTTTTCTCGTAGAAAGGTTTCTTTCATTTCCAGAGCACGTTTCTTCCAAGGCTGGTGGTTAGAGCGACACGTGAGTTCCCTGTAAAGTTCCCTTATAGGAGATCTCGTGGCAATTAATCCGTCACAGCACGAAGACGACAACAAACTTAACACGTCCAACCTCGATTGCTACTGTGTCCATGTCGTTATTGGCTGTAGTTGATGGATATATATAAAAGTCCAGACATTTCTAAACCTAGCATGAGGTCGGTTTTGGTACACAGGCACACGAACAGTAACCCATATACCAGTCGCTCGACATTATCTTCCTCCAATGATTTGATTACGCCACTCAATGACCCTCTCAATAGTTCAGCGACCATTAGGTTTGCTAGTTTAATCAACAGCCCTCGTGCTTCACGCACTTCGTGCAAGCTCTATTGATTTTACAAATGAAAGTTAAACGATCTAATCAATTTCCTGAGGCTTATTTGCTCCGGCCACTCTTATGAGCTTTCTATCGTCGGTCAGGCTGTTTGGGACTTTCACGTACAGCTACTAGGAAAGCCAACTGAAAGTACGACGAGAAGGAGATATGGACCCGAAATGGATTTATTGTCCAAACAGGCGTGCTCTCTCGTCTTCCACTAAGTACAAATGATTACCAAAGAAAGAGCTAATAACAGTGGCAAGGAGTTATATATATACTGAAAGTCCTAGCACGCGTACACTGGTGGGCTAAGCCTACTCTCGCCAAATGGCTATATATATATAGATACTGTATACAATACGAGTAAAATAAAAAAAAGTTAAACGTAAACTACATAACTTTATATATATATAATTATTATGTTAAATATTATATACGTGAATGATTATATTATTCATCCAAGTCAAACTTCTAAAAACACAAGTTTGGTGATTTTTGGATAAAAGTATCTTAATGTCTTATACTCCACGTCTCTCGGCAGAACGGCGGGAAGTTCACCGACTTCCAACATTCGAATACGGCGTTCAATTCTACGCAGTGGACACACAACATATCCACTGCAGTCACTTACAATATGTAACATTTTACTATTATCAGTTTGATCCCGCTGATTACGTATAACAGAAATCGTTACTTTATTTTGTTAGTATTATAATTCTTAATTACAGATATATTAGGTAATGTGAGCGTAATGGTAATCCGCAATAATGTAAGAGAGAGCATATTTCCTGATGCTGTGATAACTTTCTAAAAGTTGGTTTAGTTCTTTTGAATGAGCAGTCTATAAACTATATAAAGTGATTGTTATGTCTTTTATTCATCACATGTAATATATTTCTTTACAGATGTCTAAAGACTGGGTAACACATCACTGGCAAAACGTTGCTATCTCTGTATCTATTCGCTTCTTTAAAATATAAATGTTCATTAAATAAAGTGACACGTTGCTTTAGGCTTATGTTCAACACGTAAAGAGTTGAATTGCAATTAATTTGAATCAGACTTAATTCCAGAATCTTCAGACCTTCTGATTCAAACGCAATGTACTTAACAAACTGTTTATATTGTAGAGTATTAAACAGACCGTTACATTTCAGAGATATGGTAATAGAAAAACTGCTTTATGTTTAAACATTATATTTACAGGGTTCTCTTGAAAGTCACATGCGGAAAAGATAAGCATTTTTAAGAATCACGACCTTGAAGGTGGTCTTGCAAAAGAAATATGACCTGGAAAATGGTTTTTCAAGTTTCATTGAACTCTTTAAGGTAGTAATATGTACCGACGACTAAAAATGACTACACGTTCTGCAGTTAAAGCTGATATGTAAATATTTCTTATCATCGTCTGTATTACATGCTCAATTCATTCCCAGAACTGAAATTCAACAGTTCTTCACCTGGTAATGATAAACGATATGAGCAAGAACTGTTAAAATAAAGAACCAACTTCTGGTCACAATTCTAATTTTCTCAAAATCGCTTTTTCTATCCAAAAACAGCAGAAATATCCCTAAGTGTAACACCCTGCCACCCTTTATATTTCAGTCTTAATTGTTGTTAAATACAATATTATACAACGGGATATTTCTGATGTGCCAAGTCCAGAAATTGAACCCTGAACTTTAGTGTTATATGTCCTCAAACTCAGCTCTAGAACATTGCAAAATACGTTTTGATAACTTACTATGACACGATTATGTAATTTAATTTGTTATATTAAGTTATTAATACTATGTTTACAATAATATGATTTTTTATTCAGTATTTAAACTTGTGAAGATCCCTTTTCATTGTTGACTCAGTGAATGGACTTAGGATTAACCTAAACCTCTTAACTCGAAGTAATCTCATAATTGTGGCCGGAAATGTTACTATTAGAGGGGGCACCAAACTGACCAATCAATGCATTCTAGTTATCGAGCTTTTAGTTCTCTTCGAAGTTGACTTACGATACTTAGTTCTTTTATTCAGTTCATTATCACGGCTCAAGCAGCCATTAAACATAGTTTTTAGGTTCTGAGATGGTTAAATTACTCAGACGGTTTTAATAACGATGCTATACATGCTTTATTGTGAAATGTTTTGTATTTTTGACCTAAAAAAAATAAAAATTTACGGAATATCCTTGGAGATCCCCAGTTCTTCCAAGTTTATCAGATATCTAAAGAATAACGGTGAGGACCTCAACTGGTGTGTTTTTATAACACATGGACGGAGCTCCGTAATTTTAAGAGATTTCTTTTTAATAGATATGGAAATCAACTTGAGTGTTAGAACAGACTTTTCACGCATGAGTGGAAAAAAAATTGTTTGTTGTACATTTTGTGCATTCCATACAGCTGTGTTATACATAACATAAAATAAAATATGAGACCACCTCGGAGTTTTAGGGGTGAAAAATGTTAAGGTAAATATGAGGCTAACAGTTGACGCAAAGTGTGAAATGCAGCCACCTCAAAGAAAGGCGAATAAATATAAGCCTCCAACAGCAGGCTAGGATCCCTATAACTATTTCTATTAACAATGGAATCTTAGGTTATTGATATGCATTGACCACCCTAATCTACTGAATTGTATCTTGAATTTTTATTCTATTGGTGAAAACATTATTTTACCATGTCCTCCTCTTGCTCCACCCCTTGCAAGCTAGGACTATGGTTGAATAAAGAACTGTAAGTGACGCCATAGTTTCCAGCGGGACAACCATATAGTGTGACTAAAAGTGGAGAGTTTATTCTTACTCAGGTGATGCCTTTTGTATCTGCGCAGCTCAGCTAGCATTAAGGCGTTCCCGGGGCCGGGTCCTTGTTCCAAAGGTCAGATTTCAATTCTCTTCTGTTAAGTGCGTGGAAATCTGTTTAAAGGCACAGTTCGTTCACGTTACTAAAGGTATTAGCTGGCTAGGACCATAGAATCAATGGATATTTTATTTAATACCTATTCTTCCACGCCTTTTCATGGGTGGCAGGTAAAAGACGTCTCACTGAAAGCTTGTCGACACCTCATGGATTTACTGTAAAGGTTGACTGAGAAGTGAAATCCAGACCAGCAGGGTGTTTTCCTGTCAGAAGAGTCAGGGAGGTCTCTGGCTCTTCTTGTGGCTGTACATACGTTAGGACATTAAACAAATAGAGAAAAGAAGAGAGAAACGGTTGTGTTTACTCCTATTATCATGAGCTGGCTGATTCTGGTGTGCAACCAACCAGGAGAGAAGCTCACTCATTGAATGGACTTTCCAGCTCGTATCAGCCAGGGTGATACGACTATTGTATTGAGAACGAGAGAACAGCTGTCATGTAGATTCTGTTTCCAACCCTCTACGTCTTCAAAGATTCTCACCTAAATGTATTCGAATAAAGACGAGGAAATGCCTGGGTTCAGTCTTACGCGTGAAAAGGCGGAGAAACCTTTTTGTTTGAATTCACTATTGGAGAAAGTTTCTATAGCAAGCTGTCACCATGGAGACACATAGCTTTCCCTTTGATATCTCTTATAGCAGCTGCCCTGAAAGGTTATAGTTTACAGTGAATGTAGCCCTAGTATGGATTCCCAGTGTTCTTATAATACTGACGGAGTAAATATCCATTAACCAAAATGTTAAATGTTAAATCACAAAGACCTGATGAGTCTTTTTTTCTTTTGACAGATATTTTCTCTTGCAAATACCTTCAACATCATTTGTATCACATACGACATTTTTTTTCTTCCTTGTTGTTGGTATGTTCAACCGGTTCTCTTTCTTTCTGTCACGCCACCAAACATAGTTTACTCAGTAACTCTGTTTCACAAAGAGATTGTTCGTGGGAAATCTAGTCATGTAAACCGGTACCACTGGCAAGAACCTATTTGTAATATTTCATATTATCTCTCTTGCAGCCTGTAGATTCGCGCTACAACAAATTCGTCATTGCAGTCCGGTTTCAGGAAAACACTCTCTCCATAGAGGGTTGCTATAAATTCCATCTATTCGTATATTGCATGTGCAAAATATGTACAAAAAATGTCTAGTTATGTTAATATTCTTATAATTCTAAAGCAAGAAAGGTAACCCATGACTGAAACACTGCCCATGAACAAAACTAAAAAGACAGGAGAAAGTGATTTGGTTTCAAGCACTTTAATGTGTATAATTACTTTGAATCTGGTCTGGTTCATTCCACTGTTTATAGATTCTGATGTCTGCAGATACGATTTCTTGCCAAAAGACACGTAATTCGGAACATTCTTGTTCCGCTAAAATGTATAAGACAGTGTGGTAAACCGACATCTTTTAGTCCTGCATGTGTATGTCTAACACGTATTACTCACGTTCTCCCTGTTAACAATCTATTGCACTTTGTAATGCACAGGTAACAAATCCACCTTTATTGCTTAATAAAAGTGTACCATTCTGTAGATGAGTGCCCTGTTTCCAGATAATAGTCTAAACAAGCTATGGAAAACATTTTTGTTGCCTCGTCAACTGAACAGTGTTATCTATAGCTGATCAAAATATATTTTAAAAATATACATTTTTTGTTCAATATAGAATTATCTAAGTAAGAAAGGCAAAGAAAATAACTTCGCCCATCATATTTTTCTATAATGTGTGGGTTAAACTAAACAATTATCTATAGTTATAAATACACTACTTACGTAATTTAACAAGTTAACAAGCTAATAAGATAAAAAATTAAAACTTTAAAGATTGAATCATTACAATTCCTGAACCAAATAATTCTTCATAGATAGCTAAATCAACTGTAACTGATTTCTCGAGAAGTATTTAGATTTTCTTTGTTTGAATTTCGCGCAAAGCTACGCGAGGGTTATATGCGCTAAGTATTTAGGTTTTGTGTTATCCTGTACCACATTTACTAAGACTTGGATGATATTATGAATATTCTGTTATATTTGCTTCAAAGTTCATGAGGCCCGGCATGGCCAGGTGGTTAAGGCATTAGACTCGTAATCCGTAATCCTTTTGCATAAATAAAGTTTGGAATAATTAGTGCTTTCAAAATGGATTTTAACATTTTATTTACACAGTTATATAAATTAAACAGAACAATTAAATATCACCTCACAGTCTGTGAAATATTTTTGTAACTGATAACTGTAAGGACTCTATATGACAAAATCGGATTATATATATATATATATAATAAGACACAAAATGTGATTAAAAAGGCTAGGACTTTAAGTAATTGCTAATTCACTGTATTCAAAGTTAGTGCTCTATATTAGATCTATCATTGTCGGTTCCTAGTGCGACAATGTTGTAGCATCACTAGATTAATTTTTCATTAGAATCTAAGGGCCTGGCATGGCCAGGTGGTTAAGGCAATCGACTCATAATTCGAGGGTTCGAATCCCGGTGGCACCAAACATGCTCGCCCTCCCAGCCGTGGGGGCGTGATAACGTGACGGTCAATCCCACTATTCGTTGGTAAAAGAGTAACCCAAGAGTTGGCAGTGGGTGGTGATGACTAGCTGCCTTCCCTCTAGTCTTACACTGCTAAATTAGGGACGGCTAGCACAGATAGCTCTTGTGTAGTTTTGCGCGAAATTCAAAAACAAACAAACGAACGAACTTGATTTTCATTATTATTGAATCAAAACAACAACCGGAGATTAATGGAAACTTTCACGACGAGTCGGCACTTCTCCCAATCCGATTTTCGGCTATTATGTCGGGCAGGTTGCGTGCAGACGACATAAGAAGCTTTCCAGCTAAATGGAGAATGTGCATATTCAGTCACTTTCACAAGAGAGGCGAGGGAGAAAAACAGCCCTAAGCCTTACGAATGTGTTAGGAACTCTGAACAGAAGGCTTTACCGACAAACATTATCTTTCTCAACGTGCCCTTTTCCATAAAAACATTTCTTTCATCCAATCGCTAATCCCATTACATTATAGGTCCAGGACAAGTGACAGGATTACCTTTAACAAAATTGTATTTCAAGAGCATACTATAGTTCTTATACAAATGTTACATCTATTTGTTCGTAGCTGAAATCGTGAATTAAGGTTTAAAAAGATATGATATTTAGAGTAAATTATATGTACAAATAGGTAACCATTAGGAGTACCACGCTCCTTGGTATTTATCGCGATGTCTGTACGTCCGATTGTGACATTACTAGGACTCACAGTGTATCTCGTTTTATTAAGTTTCAGTGTTTCCTGGGTTTTCTTTTATTTGCTCAAATATCATTATTAACAGTTTCAAAACAGCTTAAACAGAATGTTTTTTATTAGCCAATGTTTTAAGACAATGTAAGCTGTTTAATTTGTTACTTTCTTTCCCAACAAAGTATGACATTTAATAAAACAAAAGTCGATCTCTAATACCTCAAAGCTACAACATGTCAAGTAAATTAAACAGGAAGATCCTGATCTGCTTACTCTAATGACTCCTAACGTCTCCTTAATACCTTCAGTTTAGATAATAAAATTCATTAAAACATATTAGACACCCTTTCAGATTTTACTTTTCATCCCCGCTCAACATTTTCCGTGTTTAAAATATATAATTTGGCCAAACCCTAAGCACGTTCCCGGTGAATCTCGTCTTAACTCACACTTGATCATATCTGAAAGGTTTATGAGATTATGAGTATCATGAAAATCTTCGTCGTCCAGCGCTCACATACTAGGATTTTGTTATTTTTGCGCTTTGTACCTGGTTTTTGTTTTATAGATAAAACTAAAATAAAACTCATTGTATATATATAAACAGATTAAAAGACGTTCATATTTGTACCAGTAAGTAGAGAGACACAATTAAAACTATAATTGTCACACAAAACTTATCGAACAAATTAATTCGTGTGTGTTTGACTCTGGAACAGTACCTCTTGTGTGTACGTCTAATCATCAGAACTCAGGGTAGCTATTAAATTTAAGCTTTAGGCTAAAATCGAACCAAAAATGATTAAGCCTTTGCGTAGTTCTGGAACAACCCAATAGCTTTTAAGACTAAACCTGTTTCTGAAACCGATCGGACAATAGCTATTAAATACAAGCCTAACTTTAGTCATTTAATTTCGGACGTGAACCGGAGATCACACAATAAAAGCTTTAAATCTTTAAGCTGACGGTTAAATTACAAAACAGATATATATGCTAAGGTTAAGAGCGAATCTGAACACAAACGTTAACCACTAAGCCTTATTAGCCTAAATCTGTGCTCAAGCAGTAGTTCTAAGCCTATTCCTGAGTGTGCAAATTGTACCTTAGTTTTAGAGCCTAATCCTGGCTGATTATTGCTAAACTAAGCCTGAATCGGAATCCAAACAGTAACTAACAGGGTCAGAGTGTGGAATTTAATGCGAATAGTGTCTGTAACGCCTAAGGCTGAATTCAGAACAGTTTCAATGACAGTGATTTAGTATAACGTTATTGCCTATATCACAGCATGAAACTAAGTTTGATACTACTTTGTAGCATAGTATGAAGAAAGGAACTACACAGTGCAACTTACAGTAATATATTACAATATAATAACGATGTTACAGACAAAATTATATTATTTTGTACAGCATTTGTCCAAAACATGTTACAGAGTAATGTTTAGAATAGTGTTGCACGTAAACATATCACAGCCTCGTCTCTATATTAAGACCAAGGCGACTACAATGTTAAGGACTATATTATAGCACTGTATATCCAGGACTTTACAAAACCTAGCGTCATGGACTAAGCTACGTCATCCTGCCAAGGAAATGCTATGATGTGATATCGTGAGTGATGTTATGTTAAGCAATGCTATAACACAATACCAAAAAAAAAAAAAAAAAATTGGTATAATACCAGGGATAGTCCAAAACTATAAAAAATACAGAATTTTTGGAGATCAATAGTACATTGTTACTCATAAGAGAAACCTTTTCCAATTTCACTGCAGTTAATTGTTATGGATACAGAAACGAATAGTTAAAAAAATGCTAGCAAAAAATACACACTTCTAAAAGAAGCAGTATACAGTGTTTAACTATAAATGTGCTACTTCGTCTTACAAAACGTCACGATTTTTCTTGTGTTATTACAAAATGTACGGAAGAAACTAGAAAATAAAAAGTTGAAACACCCTCACAGTTGCCTTCACAACTTTTTTTAAAACGTATATATGACTGAATAAGCCTTAAGCAGTGAGAAATATAACCATTATTGACATATAAAATATATACATACAATAAAGAGTTCCATAAGAGAAACTGTTAAAGATTTCTACATTTCTAAAGAGCTGCAGTTCTTTCCAGCATCTTTGTAAAGAGTCCATTACAAATAAAACCTATTTTGTAAAATTATATGGTAGAATTTTATCTTCTTATTGTAGAGTCAAGATAAAAAAGTGTTTTGAAAAAACTAGCCTGTGCCTCTATTATTACATGCAATCCATTTTCTTTTACGGTTAGGTACTTTGGATTGTATTCAAACACACATTCAAAGGCTATAATCATCTATATATGCAAGAGTGGAACGTTCTCCTATAACTGTTAAGGCCTTAACAAACTTTGACTTGCGCTAATGGATGACGGAATCCGCTTGGGCACTAGAAACCAGCCTCATCCGGGTTGCTGGATTCTGTAGACGTTTATTGCAAAACCATGTTCGATTCAGCCTCCCGGAAAGAGACAACAAGAGCCGCGCCAACTGAACGGGCCTCTCGGGGCAAGGTAACATTGGAAGGTTACAGTTATACAATCAGAGTTAACAGTGTTTTCTCTGTTAGTAAAAGGCCGAATTACAGTTGTACCTGGTAAAGCATCGGTTACATCAACTTAATGCGCTTGTTGATGTAGAACTTAGAAAGCTTTTTAGTGAAGGATCAGAAGTGTGAAATGCTGTAAAAGAGAAACCAATACCTATCATTAAAAAACAGAAAAGAAAAACAAGTTACAAATATCACGAGCAATTTGGTCTTCATTTGAGAAAATAAATTAGGTGAAAACGACAGAGTTATAAGTTTTTATATGATAAAGCTGTCAAGTTTATCTCGTTTCGATGCTTAAAATCTTAAAGAAACAAAATTTATGATAGAATTTCAATATTATCTTTTTTACCAGCTGAGTAATTAAGTATTAAAGAACAGAATCGTCCAGCATTTTTAAAAATACGTGCGAAAAAACTCGTGCAGTATACTAGAAATCGCGTGAAATAAATTCGTGCAGCATATTAGAAAATGTGTAAAACGAGAACGCGCAGAACGCAAGAAACGTGAAAAATAAAAGGTTCGTCTAGTGCTAGTTTATCAAACTATTTTGCATTTATTAATTAGTGCGCAAAAGCCTTAATGAAATAATTACAAATCAAAACCAAAATAAATTGTCACGTTTTGCAATGAATATTAGTTGAGGCTCAGGAGTGAATCAATACAGGCTATAAATATACTCTACTAGCCTGCTTCAGCTACGATGCTCAATAACAATCAATAACCTTGGTGATTAAAGCAAACATTAAGACAGGAGGTCAGAGGCGAAAGGGGCACGCACGCGGACGCGTAAGGGTGGGAGGAGAGATTTTTATGGATATATTTGAGCGATTGGTAACGAGCCGGGTTTCTCTTCTCTACAGCCGCTGACGACCACCGCTGACTCTGCCTAGGGATTGAGTGTTCGGTGTGGCGTGATATTAGGTATATCATGAAGCAGGTCTCGGTGATGGCCATGAGATTAGAATGCGGCAGATAAGCTTATCTTTGAGAGCCTTTGGTTCCCCCAGTGGGATCAGAAATCATCGACTTCAACGGCATGTGGCCTTCATGTCGCCTAACGGTAATCATTATCATGGATCCGATAGTCAGCTTTCGGGAAATGCTAGTAGTTGCTCGCTAGTTGGTATCCTACTGCTGAGGTGGACGCATTACTTTGGTAACATTCTCTATAGCATGTCAAGGTGTAACTACAACAATGTTAACTCTACCGAGACCAACCAATGATAACAAGAAATTAAAAAAACACTGGAAACTCCTCTATATCATCCGTTCTAACTAATACCATTATTTGTTTACACAGCCAGAAGTCTGGACTGAAATAGTCACCACAATACGCTCTTGTTTCACGTCACCACCAAGTCTGATTAGCAAAGGAAAGAGCTCTTGACAGGTTGGATTGGAAAAACAAACATCTCGTAGCGTGCCGCACGCACGCGTATCATCAAAAAATATAAAATAAAGGTCAACAAGTGTATAGGATGAAACTTAGTTTCCGTTAGAGGAAATAATGTATTGAATATTGAATTGAATTACTTTTGCAAAGCTATAGTGAATAATTTAAGTAGAATGGCTTTGGTGGTTTTATTATTTTATTCGGAAAAAAAAAAGAAGAAAACGATAAAGTAAATATGTGATGGTTGCAAACAGAATGTTCTTTGGTTCTTTTTTCAAACTTTATGTCGCAATTAGATTATACGTTCAGAGTAGCTAAAAGTTATCTCTGAAATGGGCGTTTCCCAATCTTAATGTGACTGTGTGCGTGTGCAGGGATGGAAAAGCGAATGAGCAGTCCAAAGTTTGCGTCACGATGCCACTGAACACTTTCTGTACGTTATAAGTGTAACAGCCAATCTCACTATAGGCTCAAAGTGGAACAAAAGTTCCGTGATGGTGGGTGCTGCTTACTGATGCTTTTCCCCATTTTAGTTCGGATTTAGAGTAATTTACACCCGAACTCTAAAAGTCTGATTGTTAAGCACATGTGCATATGTGGTTCTGTTCAGGATGAAAATATCAATTACATTTTATTTACAATAGATTGTCGCTCAACCATTCGCACACTTGGAGTCTTATATTGGTTTGTTTTGAATTTCGAGCAAAGCTACATTAGGGCTTTCTGCACTAACCGTCCCTAATTTTGCAGTGTAAGATTAGAGGGAAGGCATCTAGTCGTCACCACCTGCCGCCACCTCTTGGGCTACTGTTTTAGTAACGAATAGTGGAATTCACCGTTACTTTATAACACCCCAAGAATAAAAAGTCGAGCGTGTTTAACGTGATGGGGATTCGAACCCGCGATCCTCGAATTACGAGCCGAGTGCCTTAACCACCTGGCCATGCCAGGCCCTTAGATTTAAATGAAAACTTAATCTAGTGATATTACAACATTGTCGCACTAGGAACCGACAATGATGGATCTAACATAGAGCACTAACTTTGAATACAGTGAATTAGCAATTACTTAAAGTCCTAGCCTTTTTAATCACATTTTGTGTCTTATTATATATATATATATATAATCCGATTTTGTCATATAGAGTCCTTACAGTTATCAGTTACAAAAACATTTCACAGACTGTGAGGTGAAATTTAATTGTTCTGTTTATTTTATATAATTGTGTAAATAAAATGTTAAAATCCATTTTGAAAGCACTAATTATTTCAAACTTTATTTATTCAAAAGGTCTTTACATTTATTCACGTAACGACTTAAACATTTCCACATCTTGATACAAAGTGATAAAAAAATCTATAACCTGAGCGCTTTCGAAAGGTAAACTTTTCTTCGTCCGGGGTAAACTATGGTTTCCAGTTTGCCCCTGAAGAAGAAAGATACACCTTTCGAAAGCGCTCAGGTTATAGATTTTTTATCACTATGTAACAAGATTTCTCGAACACACCTGTTTTTCTGATTTCATTAATTCACTATTGTTTCTTCACTCTGAAGGCCCCAAGCCACGAGTCCTGGGTACTGTTAATGTAATTTCTTTAAGTTGAATATTTTACTTGTTCACAATGTTTCTCAGTCTTTTTGCTCCTGTAATATGAAAATAAGAACGTGGTATTAAAAGAGATAAAAACAACATAGAAGAAGCATCACAATACAAACAAAAGTTTCAGGTTTAGAGACTGACGGAGTGAAGAGTTTGTTTGTTTCAGATGAATTACGCCATGCACTAAACCAAAAACGAAACAAAAACTTTATCCCATTTCGGAACAGCTGCAAAAGGTATAAACTTGGATGACGATAACTGATGAAATAGCACCCAAAGGACGTTGGGGAAACCCCGTTTCTTCAATTACCTTTCAAAGCCCAAATGAAAAACTATTGTTAGCGACTGAAGGACATGGATAAACAGAAGTAAGATATAAGTACTCCCACAACATCCAAAATTGGCTATCACTAGATAGTTTTGAACATTGTAGCGAATCTACAATAATAATTATAAAATTTGAAAACTCCAAACACAGAAGTAATTGTGATTAAGGAGTGATGAAAAAGTATTTATTAGGGGTTCCTTAAGGTCATTAGCAAGGTTGTTATAGTAATTTGGGGGTTTCTTAATGTCGTTAGCAGGGTTGTCATAGTCGTTTAGGAGTTCCTTAAGGCCATTAAAGGATTTGTCATAGTAGTTTAGGGGTTCCTGAAGGCCATTAGCGGATCTGTCGTAGTAGTTTAGGGGTTTCTTAATGTCATTAGCAGGGTTTTCACAGTAGTTTAGGGGTTTCTTAATGTCGTTAGCAGGGTTGTCATAGGAGTTTAGGGGGTTCTTAAGGCCATTAGCGGATTTGTTACAGTAGTTTTGGAGTTGCTCAAGGTCATTAACGGGGTTGTTATCTAATAGCGATGTAACTTATATTTTTAATTTGATTTCGCAAGTTCACCAAATAATATTTTCTTGTTTTTGATAAAGTTCGCCGCTGATATGATGTGATTATAAACTTTAATATGCACTGTGAAATATTTTATGTTATAATTAGCTCTTGACCAGAACACGCTAATGACACAGCTCAAAAATGAAAATGAATCCCTTGATTAATATTGCTATTTTAATATTATTTTTTATCTAGAAGTATAAATTACAGCACTATTATGTGTCAATGGGAAATTTTAAATATTCAATAAAGAAAATGAAGCACGCGCGTGCGCGCCCGTACGTGTGTGTTAATAGGTGCACAGTACACTAGTGCTAAGTAGTTGATATTTGCAACAGCCTAGGCACGTGCCAGTCTTTTGATATTTAATTAAGCTCCGCATGGGGTAAGGGAGTGATAACAACTCTCCCCTATAAGTTGTGAAGAGGCGCGTGCTGCCATGCTGAGTAACGGGCGGGAAGACTCATGTGCGCGAGCCATATTATTCGAGGTTTGTGGGTGCTAGAAAGATATGCTTCTGTGTTGATTGTCAGTTTAACATTTTGACTAACATGGCAAAGCCAGTAAATGTTACAGGCTACTGTGTAGAAAGTAATAAACTATGACTGCGCGAGGTAATACCATAACGAATCATGTAGGGACGTGTCTGTCTGAAGTCATAAAAAACCTGTCATTCCCTAATATACAAAAGCCCTTGCTCGTGTCTAGAGGCTTAGGACCCAAACTGACTTACTTTAAATTAGAATATGTGACGGATTATGAAAAGACACTTTTTAATAAATACGCTATTAGGAAAGACGAAGGCGTGAAAGTTGAGAGAGACAGTGTACATAGATACGTGTATGAATTGCGTGGATGTAAACAGGATACGTGTGAACGGTGTGCATATGTTGTGTGACTGTGTGTAAAGTTTCGTGTCATCTAGGTGTCTTGCTGAGAGGTTTTGGTTTATTGATGTTTTATTCATAGTATCTGTGCAGGAGGTAAGTACACTAGTTTCATATCGCAGTGAAACGTGCACACACTGTCACTTCTACCCAGACCCAACACTACCCTCTTCTCGTTCCGCAACAGCTTAGTTGATAAAGAAACTGATACATATTCCGTCTACAGACAAGCTGTCAGAATGCTAATCTCGTCAAATATTAGAATTCATTATCTTGCGAAGAATTGAGCCCTCTGGTGTAGTTTTGCAGCTTCAAGAGTGAATAATATTATCCTGGGGTGTTGTAAATCTTCACAGACTTCCTGAATTATTGCATATCATGTGATACATCGCCTTTGTACAAGAAATAGAGCTGTGGGGTGTATGCAATCACCCAGAACATTTTTTACATTCTACATTATTTTCTATCTATCTATGACAACTAAAACCTTAACAAACCCAAATACAAAGTTCTAGAAAGTCGCTAAAAAAAGCGCTATAGCGGAAAATGACAATTCTAGTCTTGTTTAGTCTTGTCATAACGATACAACTTAAATTTTGTTTGCTTGTTTATATGATACTTTAGGTACACAATGATCTATCCTTACTTTTTGAACTGTGACGACCACGTCAAAGACACTGTGGTTCAGGTAAAGCCCTAATTTTTGAAATGTAAAACTGGGCCAAAGATCACATGGCTCTGCTTTACCAGCCCTTAACTTTTGAGCTGTGACGATCAAGCTAGAGACTCTGAAGCGATTGCTCATACTCGAGTAGAGAGAATATCTGCTACTCTTATAACGCACCTTCCTCATGTTTAGTAGCATCACATCTTGAATCTGAGACACTCATACGTTAAAAAAATGTCACGTATTTTAAAACAAACTACAACTTCTATAGTGGTAACAGTTGAATGTGTACTAAATCAATTTCTATTTATCAACGAATCCAATAAAACAGTTACGATATGAAAGCCTCATCCATACATACAGACAAATTTCGTAACCTAAAACACATGTCTTGAATGTGGAACAAAAATCTCAAATTTCTACCATTGTTATCATACATAGATTTTGACCGACCTCATCCACGGGTCATAATTTGACCATTTTTCGATGTGATAATAGTTTGGACTCGACTTTGTACAAATTTCAAAAATTCTGGAATATGTCTTATTTTGCTTCTCTCCCCACCTGGAGGTGTACAATTTGAAATTGGTTCACTGGTGTCCGAGAGGAAACTGTAGTGACAACTACAAAGTTCCAGTTCACGTGAAGTTCACTACAATAAAGTTCAATTTGACTGAACTGCAATAATTTTGCTGGTGAAAGAAGATTATTTGAGTCACTCTCATAATAATTAAACCAGTGAACACAGCTTACTTATACAACATGACTGAAACACAATATTGATTTAAAGAGATTTAACAACAGAGATTTAAAGAGTCGAATACGACTCAACAGACTGCATCACATACTTTTTTCTAGTCACTAAATGATAACAATTTGATTTAAGCCCCACTAAAGCCGTGTATATTTTTTTTTTGTTTGTTTTTGTTGTTGTTTTCATTGTATCTGGGATAAGAAGTTTTGTAATTTATCTGATCACCTTTTAGTTGTCACAGTTGAAATATTCTGATGAGATATGTTTTTCAAACTTCTAGTGAAAAGAAAAAGGCCTTCATAGTAAAGACCCTGGTACTTGGACGTCGACTATCACGCCCCTTTGAAAGTCGTAGAGATCGTTGCTGCTACTTAACTCCTTGCAGACTAACCATTCTATGACTCTATTCATACTAATGTTATTTTGTGTAAAAAAATAAATGGGATGCTTTATAAAAAGAGGATTTTTAATAAACTGAGCAGTCAGTACATGTAACATTGTAACATCAGGCTGTATATCATAACGAAAACATTTTTCTTCACTATAATTTTGATCGTAGAGTATTATAAAGAGTATAAAGAGTATTATAAGTAAGAGTCATGCAACTGCCGAATGAGGTCGCAGCAATCATTGATTTAGGCAGTATTTTCTTTGTTTGGTTTTGAATTTAACGCAGAGCTACGCGAGGGCTATCTGAGCTAGCCGTCCCTAATTTAGCAGTGTAAGACTAGAGGGAAAGCAGCTAGTTATCACCACCCACCGCCAACTCTTGGGCTACTCTTTCAAACGAATAGTGGGATTGATCGTTCATTATAACGTCCCCACGGCTAAACGGGTGAATATGTTTGGACACCAGCAGTACCTGTCGACATAACAAATTGATGCAACAGTGGATAATCTTAGAACAAAAAAAACGTTCTTCCAAACTTGGTTGTTGATACAAATTCTGTGTTCAGAAGACAAATGTCGCGTAAAATGATGTAAGTTTCATTTTTAAACTAATGTTTTATAACTTTAGGTTTCCTCATGTTTTTATTTAGGTAAATATGTATTTTTTTAATACACAAATGAGCAAGCATACTCTACAAGTACAGATATATAAGGAAAGTACTTTACTCAATGTGCTTCACTCTCTGAACAAAATTAATGAACTTGAGTATGGTTGACAAGGGCTAGTCCTGAGAGTAATTATTGAGATGAAATGCTTTCAACAAGCTTCAAGCACGCTTCGTGTGTAAATTATTAACAACTTTAAGCTCCGACTGACTGCAAGTACTACAGACGTGAGGGGGAAGAACAGCCCCTCCCTCTGACCCTGATTAATTATTTAATTTAATGCAAATAGCTGATCTGACGTCCACGTAATTTACAGCATTAGACGCTTTAGTGAAAATGTAAGATAAATTTGTCGTTTGTGCGTGTTTGTCTGTATTATACGTATCGAAACCTGCACATTTAAGGTGTACCAAAATCTTTAATCGCATTGTGCCGGTTTATAGCGTGCTGTTGCTTCTATCTGTGTGTGTGAACCATTTACATTAGGCGTATGGGGTTGGAACTCGAGAGAAATACGTACAGTAAGCTCTATAATGTGTTAGTTGGTTTTAATTATTAATCACGTGGTATTATAACCTGTCTTTCGTCATTATGCATCTATATTGTAGTGCTGCGAAGGAAGAAGACGTTTACACGAAAATTGTTTTAGCAAGACTGTTTCGAAATAACGCAATATATACAAAGTAATATACGTGATGTATGCCACGAACATACGTAACACGGAGTAAAACATACAGACTCTCATCGTCGATGTAACCAAACGTTTTCAGTGTTAGCGACTCGTACTGAATGATTTGGCTTGGTTTGTTTTGAATTTCGCGCAAAGCTATTCGAGGGCTATCTGCGCTAGCCGTCCTTAATTTAGCAGTGTAAGACTAGAGGAAGGTAGCTAGTCATCACCACCCACTGCCAACTCTTGAGCTACTCTTTTACCAACGAATAGTGGAAATGACCGTCACATTATAATGCCCCCACGGCTGAAAGGACAAGCGTAGCCTTTTCTCAAAACAGACATATTTTTAAATTCCAAGTTTCGGAAATGTCTAGTTTCTTCCGGAAATGTAACTCGAGTTAGCTTCGTATTTGTTGATAAGGAATGTAAAATGTAATGCAAGATATTTTCGTATTTATTGATAGATAACGTAATTTTCTTTCGTTCCGTTTCAATAACTAAAATATGTAGATTCAGTTACTGTTTTGCGACTTTTTTTCTTGAAAACAAATTTTATTTTTATAAACAGTAATATAATATAGAAAAATGCTCAGTATTTGTTAATATATAAATCTAGAAATGCACTTTACCTCAATGATTGTAATTTTAAAAAATCAAATTGCGTCTAACCAACGTAATCGACTGCAGGAAAAGAATTATACTATATTTCTTAGATAATTAGTTGTTTGGCAATGCTAGTGTTTTATAACTTTAGATTTTCTCATATTTTTGTTTCGATTCTTACCATCTTAATACTTTTCTCTCTTTCAACTTGCCCTCCGCTATTACAGCGGTAAGTCTATGGATTTACAATGCTAAAATCAGGGTTCTATTCTCCTGGGTAGGCTCAGAGATAACCCGATGTGGCTTTGCTATAAGAAAAACACACACTCTTTCAACTTTTATTTTAAAAACTGATTGGAATAATGATTTATCCCACTGATAGATCTCTATACAACAAGACTTAATGATAATAGTTATGTAACTTACGTTTCTAAGATTAAAGTTTCCTTTTAACAAAAATTACAAAAGAACTACATTTTGCATGCCGAGCAATAAAACCATATTTTTTTTAACATTTGTAGGGCACTCTTATGAAATAAAAATATTGAGTTTTCACTCTTCCAGAACACAACCATTAATGTCAATCTTTTTATTTTCATATTATCAGGGCCCAATTATGAAATAAAATAATAATTTGTTTAACAATTTCAGACCACAACCATTAACCGAAATCATGAATTTTTACACAACAAGGGCGCAATCATAAAATAATACCATAATTCATTTACACCGCTGGGGCTCAATTATTAATTAAAATCATGAATTTTATCCATTGCTGGGGCGCAGTCATGAAATAATCTCATGAGTTTTATTTACACTTTTAGAGTGCATTCATTTTATTAGTATTTCTCCAATTTTTATTTGCAAAATAATCACTTCAAATCATCAAAACACCATACAAACATAGTTTTTAAATTATAGTTTGTAATACTGCTACATTTTGGAACGACAATAAAAAATGTTTCAGCTAAGAATGTTTTGTTTATTCGTACTATATTAATTATATTTTGTACTACACACGTGCAACATGTATATACAGCTAAGACTTTTTTTTCGTATTATATTAAGTATATTTTGTATTGCACACAGGCAACATGTAAAAGTAAAAATGTTTTTTCCCTTGAAATTCCTGACGAAGGTAAGTAACTCGAAACAATCGAACCCCTGATTTTAGCGTTGTAAATCCGTAGACTTACCACTGTACTAGCGAAGGGCAAAGATTAATTTTACTCACAGTTTATGAAAATGTGTCATATAAATAGAAAGAAGACTTACAGTAATTCCGGGTTAACTGTTTCGATTGGCGTTCGGGAAACATTATGTTTTCGATAACACATTAATCTAATAGTTAAAGTTTTTGTTGTTTTAACACATGGATTTATTATAGAACTCGTAAGCACAACTTTCGTTTCTTAGGTTCCGGTTTAATAACATGAAACAAAACTGCTACTATCGTCATCCAGAACTTCTGTATTAGTATTTAGTTTTTTGTTTGTTTGTTTTTTCTTACTCAGAAATGGAGTATGTCTGTTAGATAGCTCAACGTGAGAGAGCGTTAACAGACATAACGTTATTAACATGTTAATCTCCAGGCCACTGTCGAGCTCCTCAGTGTCGCAATCGATCGATACTCCAGCCACTCAGGGAGCTAATCTCCAACATGAATCATTCCACTCGCTTTGTGGATTCTACTTTCGGACAGGTCTTCTGTTTGGTCATTCATTCCTCGAGACAAGAAAATGAGAAATGCGCCCTCAGTCGCCTACTTCCAACCAGTTTTTGTTCATCCAGTTGTATATTCACGTGTCGTCTTCAGCCCCTAGGTGTCCAAGTAAACAGAGTGATATGCTGTAACTAATGTCAATATGTTCTTAAAAATTCTTTAACCACAAAGTGGATACCTCCACTTGCGCATAAAACCGTGTAATTTCACATCTATGTCTGAGTACAAGGTATGGATTCAATGCTTTCATAATTTCTAGGTATATTAATGCCACAGGTAATGCTTCTTATTAAACGTAACTCAACGAAAATCATGTACATGTATTATGAATTATTATCATTACAATCAGTTATCTAACCTGGATAAATATCGCAGTAAAGGGTGAGGTTTTTTTTTTTCATGAGGCTTATCGGAACTTCTGATTAACATAATAGGATTTTATAATATGTTAGAATAGGGTGCAGCTAAATCACAAACGGTTGACACTAGACATAACCATAAGGAAAAAGAACAGAACTTGTTTGATAAACGGCTTCCAGTTCAGTTTGAACCACCAATGTTCCATTTCAAACTTCTGTATCAAGACTCAGACATACCATTTGCTTATATGTTTCTTTATATTACAATGAAACAATCACTTTTTTAATATACTTCTTAACATTGATATCTCATGTTTTGGTGTTTTTGTAAAAATACAGTTTGGAAATATACTCTCGTGAAACTAAAGATGTCTGGTTTTCAGCACAAAGTAAAATTCCCACCAAGTTCTTTACATAAATAAGGGACGTGGCAGAATATAGTATTTTCAATTGTTTCTATATTATTCTGAACGTCTTAAAAGGACAGCGTGCTGAATTCTAGAATGTGTCATTTGACCAATATGTCACGGATACCAAGATATGTTTGGTGTAGTATTACTGATTCTACAGTAACACTAATGTTTTTTGTTTTGTAATAAATGCACAATTTCTGTCAAACATAATACTGAAGTTGGGCTTATAATAACATTACTGAACTATCGGCTACACACACACACATATGTATCGTCAAATTATGTTATCTATATAATTATATAGAAACAAACTCAGCACTATATAACAATGATGAAAAATATGAAAAGCAGAACTAACACGTTTAAAAGTGAAACTGAAAGTTGTAATATTTAACAAAAACTAATTCAAAACTAAAAATAACAGTTTACTTGAAATTGTTGAAATGATAAAAATAATAAAAATAGCCTTGCTTAGACGTGTGTAGACGTGTTTGGTTAAAAATCTGTTTTGTTTCATCAGGTCTCTTGGATACCGGTATCGCTGGCAAACCATGTTTAGGCCTCGCTTGGCCGAGTAGTTACGGCACTCGACTCGTAATCCGAGGGTCGCGAGTTCGAATCCCCGTCACACTAAACATGCTCGCCCGATTAGCTGTGGGGGCGTTATAAAGTGGAGTCAATCCTACTATTCGTTGGTAAAGAGTAGCCCAAGAGTTGGCGGTGGGTGGTCATGACTAGTTTTCTTCCCTCTAGTCTTACACTGTTAAAGTAGGGACGGCTAGCGCAGATAGCCCTCGAGTAGCTTTGTGCGAAATTCAAAACACAAAACAAAAGAAGCATGTTTGTATTACAACTTCTGTCGGTGCGAGAAAAGAATATGACTACATTTCCAAGAAAACGAAATCTATGCGCAGACTCAGCAAAGCCTGTTGTATCTTAGCGTTAAAAAAAGCACTTTTATTTTAATATAGCCTAAGATGTTTCTCAGGTACTATAAAAACTAATCCAGTGTATTTAGTTGAACTTAACGCCTTTATACTGACCGTTACACATAAATTAACTTAATAAAAACACAGATTTTCTCTTCAGACACAGAGAAACCAAACCCATAACCCCTGACCCGGTCAGTTTACGTAATGACAAATAATAAAGGTGACGGTCGTAGCACAGTTCTAGTAAACCAGCACATATTATGTATCAAATCCATCTCTCTTCAGAGACTTATCGCAGGCTCAATTGTTGTTATAACTTGCAGAAATGAGAAAATCGTGAATCTATTTTTTCGTGAATTTAAGTTTGCGTTTGTAAATAATGTCTTGTCAACATCTCTGTCTGGACGTTAGTTGTAACTAGATACAGTATATCAGAAAAGTAACATCAACTTTGTTTCTAAGCTTAACGTTGTGACATTTTAAACAATTAAAAGAGATACATACAAAGCTGTTCTAAGAAACCATAAAATAACATGCACTGTTATAATTAAAATTACATCTCCTGTAAATGTTTTGACGTTCCTTGTGTTTTTGGTATATGGTATGTAAAGTTTTTGTCATTTATAAGTTTCTAATGTTTTGTAGAACAGTACCAATATTCCCCCACCTGTTCCAAAGTTTTTATTTTCGCCTTGTGAAAAAGCCCATTTCAGACCCTGCTGTTGTAAGTTCCTTCTTTAACTATCCTAAAAAAACGTGTTTCGTAAAACAACGTCTTCATAGTTCGGCTTTCTAGATATTTATCATGATTTCAAGCAAGGGTTTCATACTTACGTGATACATTTTCCAAAGTTTCATTTTGTGAAAATGTGGGAAAAAAAAGTAAAACTACCTTCACCCTTATAATTCAACTCAGCCATCATTATTATTGCCAACTCTAAAGTACTTAACTTTTAAAATACGAGCTTACTGTTCATTTCACTGTGAAAACGTGGTCACATCAAAATCTCTCAAAAAAATTGCGAATAAATCTCCCTGTGATTGCCTTCAAGTTCAGATTTTGTACCCATCACGCTTATTTTGTTTAATAAATGGGCAAATAGTTCACGTATCTGAGTTAGAGTAAAACCCGCAACTTCATGAGCAACAAAAACAAACTGCAAAAAGCAAATATTTTTTAGCAAACTCGTAACACCAGCTCTTTGTGGAAGTAACATGTGACGAAATGTATTTACTTTGTAATGACACTTCTGTGTTCTTTAACGTTTTATGGCCCGGCATGACCAAGTGTTTAGGGCACTTGACTCTCCATCTGAGGTTCTACTGAACATGCTCACCCTTTCAGCTGTGTGAGCGTTATAATGAGACGATTAATCCTACTATTCGTTGGTAAAATAGACTTGACAGTGGATGGTGAAGACTAGTCGCCTTCCCTCTAGTTTTTCATTGTTAAATTAGAGAAAGCCAGTGTAAACAGCTCTTGTGTAGCTTTATGTGAAATTCAGAACAAACGAAACAAACAGTTTAACTTTCACAGTATAACAACATGACATGTGAAACCCATGAACCATGTATTTAATACTTTAATCTTAATAACAGTTTTAGTAAATGACATAAGAAACTGTTATATTCTTTATCAAGTTTACCCCTTTGTAACTTTAATTGTTTGAGGTTCAAAATGAAATTAACATTTTACACACTTTAACCATTGTAAACAACCACTCATGACTATTTCAGTTACTACCTTTTGAATGTTTGACTATTGTAATATATTTGTCTTTGATAGTTTACTTCAAAGTTCATTGACTATTGACAGAACTAAAAAACTGGCAGGATGTTGACTTGGATTAAATAAGTCAATTTAAATGGTTTAATTTGAAGTTATTTAGATACTGACAAGAAACAGATACGCAAGATATAACCAATCTGTTTTGTTTTTTATACTATACCTATTATACATTATCCATAGTGTTTGGGAAAGGATCTTTTCCTAGACAAGATTTCTCATCAAAACACAAGGACAACAAAACAACCGCACTAAAAATAAAGAAGGTTATTTAGGAAGATGTGAACAATACTTTAACCAAGATATAGGACAAAGTTAGCAAACTAAATGTGGGTTGTACGGCATTATCTTCGTGTTTTACTAACAAGTTATACCACTAAACATAGATTTCTTAAATTGGCTCTTGGTACAAAAGAGATAACGGTCTTTTATTATTTTTAATAGAGAACTATTCCGAAAGTACAATTATATAAAAATTATAAAGACAAAATAAATATAATTACACTTTTCCTGCTCATACGTCACTTTATAAACCTACATTACAAGAGCTCTAGTATAAAAAACACATAATAAAACATTGTTTCTCCTTTGTACAACAAGGAGAATTTACGTTTTTGGAACTAAAACACAAACAGAATTCAACAGATAGTTAGGTATTTCATTTTAAATAAAACTGTAAAATATTCTTTAATTTATAGTATAAATAAAACAATGAGTACATAAATATATTTGAGAGAACAAATCTTGATGGGAATATTTTTGGAAGATAAAATTTTCTCGCTTATTTTGATAATGAACTGCACTTCAAACTGTGTGAGCTAAAGATTTTGACCACGTATTTCAAGAGGAAAAATATAATACAAAAATTAAATTATCATATTTGATGTAAATATAATGTTATTGCTTTCCCATTTAGCAAGTCTCTTGAAATCAAACTGCAGACCATAACAGTATGTGTTTTTAATATGCGTTTCGTTAGTACTTTACCTGTTTACTTGCGAAAACAATGATAGATCTTTCATAGCTTTTCGGGCTCCTCAGTGAGTTAACAGTAAGTTTATAGATTTAAATCCCTGAGATATGGGGTTTTATTTACCTGTGATGAATAGCATGCAGATGGTCTACTGTGTAAGTTTGCGTTAAAATGAACAAGCATATTTGGGAACTGTCATGTTGATATGATATGTACATTAAATACGATTTTCTCAATAGTTTGTTAAAGAAACTGACATAATACAGAGGTCTCTGAGTATCACTGTAATATAGTTTAATTACAAATGAAAACTGTTAGATTTTTTGTTATATTAATCAGTTTCTGATAGAACAAAGAGCGTAAAAATATCTTTTATTTTGGTCTACTTTTGGAAGTAAAACAGGATCTGGAGACATTATCTTCTCATAAGAAACTTTTCACTATAACACAGTAAAACAAGTTTTGTTTAGTCCAGTAGACTAAGAACAGCAATATGTCACTAAGAACATTAAGAAATGATTAATTAATAAATCTCCTGACCAAGGTTATAACAATTATAATTTGTCCACGAATCTCACAAAAATAAATATCATTGTACCGCATTCAAACAGATTTACAATAAAACAGAGGACACTTAAATAACTCTTAATATGATATAATTGTATTCGCACGTCGCTTCATGTAGGCGTACAGGGCAAAAACCTTCAAATTAATTTTAGAAATCTGAACACAGTGTTCTTTAACCTCAGTTCAAAATACACGTGTTTATATATATTAATAGTGTCAGTGTAAAGGAAAAGCGATATTCAGACACGATGTATGACTTGAAATGGAGGGTTTTCTGTATACTTTGAGATGGAACGTCTTGGATTCGTGAACAATAATAGAAGGCTTTGTATAATTACCATGAGGTTCTATTGGATCTCAAACACAGAATAAACATATTCACAAACAGTTTTCTCTAGAAGTTCAATTTCATCATTCGACAGTTCTTCTCCTGTTGTGTGCACCTGGGCAAAAAGAATGCTTAAAACATTTCTCTTTCTTTCACACCTCTGTAGCAGTATAACGTTTTGTTAAATTTTATTATTGTTATCAGATTTGACAGTTAAAACTTCTGCTTCCAGTTGTAGTTTTGAAAAGTTTAAGGCATATATTTTGAAATGTGACATTTTACTTAGTTAAGAAAGAAGCTACTGGAGTTATTCAAATGATGCAATAGTTACCACAGAGCTCCGATATCAACCCAAGAGAGCAGATTTGGGATTTAATAGACCAAACACTTGACAAATCAAAAGTTACTTCTAAAGAAACTTTATAGGAGTATATTAGAAACACCTGGAGTAAAATCCCTGAGGACACTTTGATTAAATAATGTGAAACAAAACCTCAGAATCTGTGTGCAGTTATTAAAGTAAATGGGAGAACACACACAAAATACTAATTGTTTACTGTACTGAGTTTCTGTTGTACTAAATATGAGGATTAACAACATTTTGATATTTCACCTGTGATGTACATTTCAATGTTCTTTGAAAGTAACTCAAAATCTAGCTTCTATTTTTGTTATAACACTTTTTGAACAATATCGTATCTTGTCACAATATGCAAGTTTTTCCAACACTTGAAAATGTCGTATTGTAAACGTGTTTTAAAGATGTAAAATGAGGCATACCAACCCACGCTAGGCAAATTAAAAGAGTTAAGTAATACATGAAAAATAAAGAATTTCAAATAAGGTGGGCAAGGAAAAAAACACACGAATATTACATGATAAATAAAACACAATCAAGTAAGGCTAAACAAAGAAACACATGAGTATGATATTATCAAAAAAGCCACAGACAAGAAAAACACAAATATTGAAATATTACATAAAAAAATAAAATAAAATGAAGTAGGTTTAGGCAAAGAAAAAATGTGATTATTACGTGATAAATAAAATAAAATAAAATAAAGTAGGGTTAGGCAAAGAGAAAATATGATTATTACACGACAAATAAAATAAAATAAAGTAGGGTTAGGCAAAGAAAAATGTCATTTTTACATGATAAATAAAATAAAATAAAGTAGGGTTAGGCAAAGAAAAATATGATTATTATATGATAAATAAAATAAAATAGAGTTAGGCAAAGAAAAAAAAAACAGTTGAATATTATACGACAAAGAGTAGTGACGTCACTGTTTGAATTTATTTTTTTCTCACCAGTTTCTTGCCATACTTGAAAGAACCCGAAAACGATTAGCAATTTGACATCCAGTCTATACAATTTATAATTAGAGAGAAAGAAAATCATCGTGCGTGCTCTGTCCATGTATTTTCACGTATTGCTGTACGCAGGGCGTCTCAATTTTCAAACTTTCGCACCCACTTTCTGTTGCTAAAGAAGAGTTTCGACAAACAACACGTGCGCATTAAAACTAGGTATATAATGAGTCAGAAAAAAACGACTTGGAGTAGGAATTAGATTTTTTGTCTTTTTTTAATTTCACGCAACGCTACACGAGGGCTGTCTGTGCTAGCTGTCCCTAATTTAGCAGTTTAAGACTAGAGGGAAGCAGCTAATCATCACCACCCACCGCCAACTCTTAAGCTACTCTTTTAAAAACGAATAGTGGGATTGACCTAATATTATAAAAACCCCACGGCTGAAAGGGCGAGCATGTTTGGTGCGACTGGGGTTCGAACGCGCCACCTTCAGATTACGAGTCGAACGCCTGGCCACACCTGGCCACGAGTTAGACCTTCGAATCTAACTGTAATCGTGAAACATATTAAGCCGCATTAAGCAAGGACAAAACAGCCGAATATTTGAGTTTTTGAACTCTAGTCTTGAGTTGACAGTAAAGGACGTGATGAATAGAATTGTATTTGATGCCTTTTAGGTGAGAAAGTTTGTCCTTCTAACTGTTTTACATCATTTGGTATCATATGAGTAAAACATTTGTTGCCTGAAGAATCTAACTGTATAAACCAGTTAATAGTTTAAACACTACTTTCTATACAATAGTAACAAACAGGCCGCAACTTTTTGTCCGGATAAAAGAAGATATGTAATTATTTACTCATAAAAAAACCCAGAAAAACAAACAAACAAACAACACCTAATAAATTAAACAGCTAATTGAAATGACTGGTTCCATTAGGATTACTTCCTTCTTTCTTTCTCTGAAGATCGGGGTTATATTTTGATCAGAAATGGAGCCACTTTGTGGTGCTAGATTGCCAAGGAACGATTTACCCAGCAAGTAAGAAGGAGCTGTACCTTGGAGTTAATGACAGGGTTTCCCCGTCATTAAAGCCAGCAACGTAATTCATTTTTCTCAACACATTTTACACACTTTACATCGGGAGACCGAGCGAAGAAAAAAGGACTGTTTGTTTCTGCTATCTGTGCTAGCCGTCCCTAATTTAGCAGTGTAAGACTAGAGGGAAGGCAGTTAGTCATCACCACCCACCGCTAACTCTTGGGCTACTCTTTTACCAACGAATAGTGGGATTGATTGAAACTTTATAACGTCCCCACGGCTGAAAAGTCGAGCATGTTTAGTGCGACGGGGATTCAAATTCTTGATCTTCAAATTACGAGTTGAGTGCCTTAACCATCCGACATGCCTTGCTGGTCCTGAAAAGAAGGAAGTAGAATTAGATTTAGTTTGTGTGTGTGTGTTCTAGCAACATTTGGTGTATTATTACTTGCTTCGTTAACACAGTAGAAGTATAATTCAGCTGATATGTTGAGGACATGAGGCGTAATTGAAATGACCGATGAACTATCAACTTGTCTTATGTTTTTCAGACCAGACAATGGTATCATTCTAACAGGCTCAGAAAATACATCTGTATTGCCTTAATACATTGGATCAGATATCAGTTTCATTGATCTTATAAGTATTAGCCTCACTTGACAATGGTTAGTTAAGATATCTGTAGCATTTTTCTTTTTCTGGACATAAATATCATTCTACACTCTTTATATTGGACATTAATACCATCTTAAATTATATCAGATAGCAATACTATTTCAAGTTGCTAAGGTTATCATTATCTTCCGTTGATCAGGTTTTCTTATTTGTTTATTCAACAATTCAATATCATTTTATGTTGCTTAAGTTACCTTACGTTGTCAGACGTGAAAACTGTTTTACGTTTTTCAGTTTTTCACACGCGACTGACATAAAATAGTCACCAACAATAAGAAGTGTTCAATTTATTATTGAAACAATACATTATTATATATCAAACAACATAAAGTATATTAAGATCTTGTGTTTGCTTTCAACAGAAAAGTAAATATTGTTTTCTTGATACAATAACTTTATCAATGTATGAAACATTTTTCAAATATCTTGTATTACTTCGCATGCATAAACCAAGTGTTTAGTTGTCCTTTTTATCTTTTGATCTTCTGTATAATTCCATGCAGTTTTAATAATATTCATATAAGGACTTTATCGGACCAAACCATATTTGTGAATGTTCTATCAACATCTTTTGTTTCGTTTCAGGTATCGTTTCACCACATTTTCTGGAAGCTAAGTCCCTGCCAAACAGACCTTGTTACTGATGAAGTGACGTAACAAATAAGAGAGGAAATGAGCCAGTCTGAAGTCAAGATGCCATCATATTTGTGCATATGTGTGAACGCTACTGAGAAGCAGCTTTCGTGTCTATTTGTCCATCAGCATTCTTCATGTAAATGTTATAAATTAACCATTACATTATTCGTCTATATGCTATCAAATCAACTATTGTTGCTAAAATATTTGAATATGAAATGACCTATAAAGAACGTCCTTTTTCTTGTTTTTCATCCAATAATTTAAAATTAATGCCCATTTCAACTTTTTGATTTATTTACTATTCCAAGTAGTAGTTTTTAAGCTATTACTTATTCACTGAGGTTACTTCTTGTTAATACGTATCTCACGTCTTTAGAAGTAACAGTTACAACAGTAATAAGTAGGTTATTGGAAAAAAATCTTTACTAGATTTTTGTGTATCGTGTTAAGACCATATATAGTTCCTTAACATCACTTCAGAAGAGTTTGGACTTCAAAATTCAACCACTTCTACTACCAACCGTGCAGGTTTCACAAACCCTCTTCAGTGTTTCCATTCAGCTCCTGCCAAAACAAGAACGTTTGCCTCAGTCTTTCGTATAGAATAGTCTTTCATCAATCAAAATTCAAAACTTTGGTTTCTACGAGTTTGTGAAGTTTCTCTCTTGCAACTCATGATTGCATTTACCACACTACTGCTGTGAATAGTATGGATGCCCGTACATTTAAAAGCATTATTCTGACCTGAAACCGTCTGGATTGTTAGGTGACTGACCGTTAATCAGAAAGTACACTTTCAACACGTAACTTCACTCTGGTGGAATTCATTACAACAGAAGGAATGTAAATGCCTATAATACGTGAATGTTGTATACATCTTGATTACGGTTTTTATAATTAATTTTACAACTATATAAATACTGAAACATTTCAAAGTTGTTATTTAATATTTTGCTTAACTACAAACGAACAAACTCTAAAAGTTTAACTTGCAAGATTTTATAATACCACAAGAATGTTTTTTTTTCCATTTTTACTTCCATCTACAAGTGTCTTACTTAAAAAAATACGCATTAGTTTTTAAAAAATCATAAGTTTTGTATTGTATGTACTTAAAAAGTCTGACTTACAGGCTTATAACGAACTGAAAATATCAAAATACGTTCATATCGAATTATAAATATATTTGTTTGCCTAAAAAAAAGATGAAAGATCAAATTTGAATAAATACTTGAAAAAAAAGAATTTATCTGTCTTGAACACGATACATTATAATGGTTATTCTAGTCAAATGGTTTCGAATTCTCTAAAGCTTTAATTTACAGTGTATCAACATTTTTAGTGCTAAGACAACTTCGAGTTAAATAAAGTCAAATGTTAAGTCAACATGATGTTAAATAAAGTCAAACGATAAGTGGGTATAGGATTAAAAATAAGCATTTATGTCAAAATAGAGTTACTTCAAATAAACAGTTATGATAACATGTGGTTAAATGAAATTCAAAACTAAGTCAGCTTCGTTTTAAATCATATAAACAGTCACGTTAAAACGAGGTTAATTCGAATAAACAGCTTGTACATATTTGAATAGAAATATTATAAAATGTGAAAACAATTAATGGCTCACGTGAAAGTTACTAAAATTTCTTTTTAATATGATGAGGCTTTTTTGTGCTACATGACATGAGAGACATAAATATTTCACCCTAAGGCATAATAGAATGTATAAATTATGTCTCTCTGTTTTAATCAATTTTACAGAACGCTTTACGTAACCTAAGTTTTGCCTCACAATTTATAAGATTATAGAGAAAACAGTCACGAACCTCGAGAACTTGAGGAAAGACGGAGTGAGATCTGACGAAATGGATTGAAGCACGCGCAAGAATACTTTTCATAATGTATTCATTGAAATTCCATAAGCTTTCATTCCTGATAAGTGAAATAAAATATAAGAAACATTACTGTACTTAGGTATATTTGTAGCTTCATATACGTTACCTTTCAAGTAACAGACAAGTAGACAGAGCGATAGACGCTAATGTTGAATAGAAATACACAATAAGACAGATGGAGAGTAGAATATACAATCACAAATAAAAATGAAGAAAGTCCGATAAGAACGTAGAAACATTTACAGTTATTTTGTTATAAAGATGGAGGGATGTTTATATCAAGGTTACTGGTTCTCTGTCTGTACGTCTCCATTTAAAATATGTAAGAGAAAAAAATTATTAGGTGGTTATTTATTGTAAATACAATATAAGTAGTATTAATTGTTCATATCAGATAAATAACAGACATTTAAGTATTGATAAATTAACATTTTGCTGAAGAGCAACAACAGTTACTTTGTTGTTGATCGCTGTCGTTGTTTCTGTTGGATTTCTGGAACTGATTCTATATGCTGTTTACTGCGTACAAATGAATTAATCATACTACGTCGTTTTTATGCTGAAATACGTACTTTTTAAAAGATTGGGAACTTTAGTTGTTAATAAAAGTAAGTCGAAATTAATATCTTTTTAAAGTATTGAAAATAATTAATATACTATTTCCATGAATGAAAATTTTACTTTAGAAAAACAAACATCATATTTTACTAAATCTTTCAACACTCCTGTATGGAAATAAAGCAACAAACGTTACATTCGTCTGATGAGTTTCTAATGATGTTCTCATCCGTATGAAAATAAAACAAATGTTGTATTTATCTGGAGTATTTCTGGTGATGTCACCTACACCTCAACATCTGTATATAATCAAAAGAAACGTCATATTCATTTGAAACCAAACGCCAGATTCATCCGAAGTGTTTCCAGTTGTGTTTTCACACATCTCAATACGTCACTGAGCTGAAGATAGAAAGCAACAATGTTATTGTAAACATCTGCTTCAGTACTTTTTTAAAATAATTCTTATTGGAACACTAAATCACCAGGAATCAAAACACAAATCTTTACACTTTCCTTACAGTTGGATGTGATATTTGACTATCAAAAGCACTCCTAGATTCAGTCTCATCTTTGTTTTGCACTTAATGTCAAAGGTCGTATATTTAAACATTTCTAATGTGATTAATTGTTTGTTTTATTTAACGATTCAAACACAGTTATTTAGGCTTCACAAATGAAATTATAGTTAATTTGGTTTGGTTTGTTTTGAAATTTGCACAAAGCTAATCGAGGGCTATCTGTGCTAGCCGTCCCTAATTTAGCAGTGTAAGACTAGAGGGAAAGCAGCTAGTCATCACCATTTACCAACGAATAGTGGGATAGACCGTCACATTATAACGCCCCCACGGCTGAAAGAGCGAGCATGTTTGATGTGATGAGGATTCGAATCCGCGACCCTCAGATTGCGAGTCGAGTACCTTAACCACGTGGCCATGCCGAGCCTTTATAGTTAGTAGAAACATATTTATCGTGTGAAAATAACTTGGTACAGTCTTGCGTAAAAAAAGTATTTTTAAACAAACACACATTTTATGAGCACATAAAATATCAAAGGGTTGTTGTTGTTTTGAATTAAGCACAAAGAGACACAATGGGCTATCTGTGTTCTGCCCATCACGGGTATCGAAACCCGGTTTTTAGCGTTGTAAGTCCACAGACATACCGCTGAGCCACTGGGGGACATATCAGTTAATTCAGGTATTTCGACACGCATTCATAATAGAAATGATAAAGGCTTAGTTTTGAAGTGTGGTTTTGTTAAATAGCTACATATATTTAAAAAAAATAAATTAGATTTGCCAAACTATAAAAATAGCGAAAATATATGTTTGGTTGTTGTTTTATTATAATCTATCCATAGCTTAGATTAAAATGTCCCTATGTTATGAGACCTATATACGAAGTATGTTATAAAAAGTCTATCTATAAATTAATCTTTATAATATGGAATTAAAAATATTTATTTGTATTTTTTAATTCGCACAAAGCTACTCGAGGGGTTTTTGCGTTAGCTGTTCCCTAATTTTAAAATAGTTGTAAACTGGAAGATAGTAAACAACTCTTGAGCTACACGTTATCAACCATATAGTGGGATTGAGCGACACATTATAACATCCTTATAGTTAAAGTAAGCATGTTTAATAACGAGAATCAAACCTGCGAGTCATTTGAAAAGGAAATGAGAATGTTTAAGGACATCGTTAACAACGTATTCGAGGAAAAACAAGTAAAAATGTATGGCTTATTCCCATAATATAAAGAACTATATTTTTTGTTACAAAACTCATTTTTTATAAGAGCTATTTCTGTAATTTGAGAATTACACCATTAGAAAACCAACGGTTGTTTAGTCTAGAATAATTACATCTGTGAAAAAAGCTCTACGAAACAAAAACCACATCTGGAGTAACCATGAACCTTTGTGTCCCCATTAAAGTGTCACCGATTTAAAATAATCGTAGAATAATTTCAAATTGCCAACTTTAATCAAAATCCACCAAAATTTGAAATACAAAATGAAAGAGAAGAGAGGAACAAATTGAATGTAACCTAGGTAACATTTTACACATATTAAGTTACGTTTTTTAAAGTTGCAGGTTCGAATCCCCGTCGCACCAAACATACTCGTCCTTTCAGCTGTGGGGGGCGTTATAATGGTAGAGTCAATCCCACTATCGTTGGTAAAAGAGTAGCCCAAGAGTTGGCGGTGGGTGGTGATGAGTAGCTGCCTTCCCTCTCGTCTAAAGTAGGGACGGCTAGCGCAGACAGCCCTCGAGTAGCTTTGCGCGAAATTCAAAAAACAAACAAACAAGCAAACAACGTTTTTAAAACTTTAAAATAAAAGAGCACCTCTTATATTTTAGTTATATTTTAGAATGGGATTACGTACATAATCAAGAGATGTTATGAAGACAGAGTCTTTATTTGTGTTGTTTTTTTAAGAAAAGACGTTTGACCAAAAAAAATCCTACAAATTTATCCTAAAAGTTAAGTACAATTGTAAAAGTAACTTCTAAGCCTTGTTTTGTTCTTTATAAATAACTTTTTTATATAATTGCTTTTCTTTAATGTTTAACGAGATGGTCAAGGCAGCATTCTTTTCAATTTCTAGAAATCCTTAAGAAAACTGAACACTTAGGACTCTCCCAACTAAGAAGAGGAATTCGAGTGTTCCTCACTCTGAATACTGAATACAATTCAGTTTCTTGAGAATATACACACGTCATAGAGCGGCCCTCCTGCAGTGTCCTCATGTTCCAGCAACTTGGATGCGTAGGCTAATGTCCAATAAATCATGCCCACCTTCTACCAGTTTGACAGGTCTTTCATCAAGGTGCTTGTCAACGTTGAGAAACTTTCTGGCAATCCTTGTTTAAAGAAAGCTCGTGCAGAGATCAGCATATTGTCCCTCCTGCTTTCCCTACAGATTCAGTTTGATTATTTATGCAGAGGTGAAATATAAGCTGCATGAGTTTATTTTTTAATATGTTGGGTAACAATCGCTACAGAGGAGCAAACAAAACCTGAAACAATTATAAATTCTGAGATTGAATTTTGTACGTGATGAATATATATCACTAGGAAGGGTAGTTAGGGATAGGTCGAGACACAAAATGGTTGCCGCATTCAATTTATTACACTATAATTCTTACAAATAACTGCTAAAATTAAGTTACAGCCTTATCTGAGCATTTATTTGCCATTAATGAGTTTTAACAGTTTGTGAGACTCCCATTATCATTGAAATGTGTTGGTAAAATGGAGAACTGAGAACTGGCTAAAGAGCTCAAGGGTTCATAGCCCCTTCTACGCTAGCCAAAAAAAAAATGGCTTCAGTACAACAAAAAAGAACATTTAAGAGCATTTGGGAAATGGCTTTTACTAAGCACGATAGTGCTTCATGTAAGCTAAAAATTATAATTCTAGAGTAAAAAAAATGTTTTCATTAACACTTAAGACAGTTTTCTTGCAGAAATCTTATATTCCTTTATAAAGCTTAAGTATAGAGTGAAAGACGAATTACCAGTCAATTATAGATGATCATTCAGAACATTCAATGATTTGTACACTGTACAGTCAGTGTTTTTGAGGAGTTGACCCCTATATTATGTATGAAGTAAAGGTTAAAAATGAAATCAATACATATAATATGAAATTTTATTACACGTTTTAATATTATACATTAATTTTCAGTCACAAGAAAAACACGTCACAAAACAAGTAATACAAACATTTTGTAAAATGATGTAGAGATGGTACAGCTATACATTTTTATGTGTTTTCCTTATTGTAGGTTCCTTGACATGAATACTCAGTAATACTCAAATTATGACCAGTTATTATTAATAATCAGTTGTTTGGTTCAATAACAATATCTGAAATCGTTCTACAAGGAGGCTCGGCATAATCGGGTAGTTAAAGTTGTCGATTCGTAATCCGAAGATAGCGGGTTCGAATCCTCGTTACACCAAACATTCTCGCCCTATCAGCCGTGAGGACATTATAATGTGACGGTCAATCCCACTATTCATTGGTGAAAGAGTAGCCCAAGAGTTGTCAGTGGGTGGTGATGACTACCTGCCTTCCCTCTAGTCTCACACTGCTAAATTAGGGTCGGGTAGCGCAGACAGCCCTCGTGTAGCTATGGCAAAATTCAACAAACAAACACATATATAAAGTGGGTTTATAATGTATTGTAAAACTTGGTGTCGAGTTTTAATTTGAATATTTTCGAGCAAATTCCTCTGCATATATTATATATTTTCTCTCTTTGTAGTTTATATACTTACGCAAAGAAATCATTAAGAGAAAATTCACTTAATCGTCAAAAATTAAATGTATTTTTCCATAACTTTGCATATTTTAAAGTCAACGTTTTTAAAAAATAAACCGAAAATATAGAGCAATATATAGCTAACAAACGCTCAAATGTATCAAAGTGCTTGCAACAGTTTAATATTATTCAATCTCTATTCATCACTTTCTAGAGGAGTTCTCCTTCATCTGTAATTCTAGCTAGAGATTAGTCAATGTTAAGAAGGTATTTAGTCGTAGTAACACAATATTCGTTAAGACATTAAGTTGTAAATGTGGATGAATAACAACGCTGTATATAAATATTTGGATTCTTTCTCTCTGCGGAATAATAACATTTTATCTTGCAGGTTAAAAGTTCATTAATTAGGCATCAACGTGTAAATTATTAATCCTGTACAGTATGAACACCGATATTTTTCTAACAAAATAAGTTTTATGTCATGTTTAATAAAGCTGTGATGCCAGCGATTTTTAAAACCCAGCTTGTTTGTTTTTGAATTTCGCGCAAAACTACCCAAGGGTTATCTGTGCCAGACGTCCCGAATTTAGCAATGTAAGACAAGAGAGAAGGCAGATAGTCATCACAACCTACCTCCAGCTCTTAGGCTACTCTTTTACCAAAGAATAGTAGGATTAACTGTAACATTATAACGCCTCCACGGCTGAAAGATAAGCATGTTTGTTGTGGCAACATTTTAATACTAGATCTGCTTCAAACATTTTTATTTATCACGCATTTGTCAAGACTAAGAAAGCACTTCGTTTAGATTGTACACTGAAACGTAATAACTACGTAACCCCTTGGAAACTAACACAGGAACGTAATAACTACATAACCCTTTGGAAACTGACACAGGAACGTAATAACTATATAACCCTTTGGAAACTGATACTGAAACGTAATAACTACGTAACCCTTTTGAAACTGATTCAGGAACGTTATAACTACATAACCCTTTGGAAACTAATACTGAAACGTAATAACTACATAACCCCTTTGAAACTGATGCAGGAACGTAATAACCACATAACCCTTTGGAAACGAATACTGAAACGTAATAACTACTTAGCCCTTTGGAACCTGATACTGAAACGTAATAACTACATTACCCTTTGGAAACTGCTCGAAATATTACATTTTTCACATAGTGAGCTTTTTTGTTGTCCATTTACGAAATTACAATTGGTAGCAGTAAGTTAAAAGTTTTTGGGAAAACCTTTAATATGACATAAGCCTAATGAATTAGTTTAATGTTCGCCTACTCTCGAAATATTTCAGCATATGTGTATATATAGAGAGAGAAAGTCTGAAAGTAGTAGATTATGTATTTATGTGTCTGTTAACGAACAAAACAACCGTAGTGTTTTTAAAATAAGAAAGTATTAGCAAACCCCCGTAACATTACTTCTTTAAATAAAATATTTCTAGGATTATATAAAATCGTTTTAGTCACAGACTCTTAAAGTTACAGGTCCAGTTGTCTAAAGCCTAATATTAGCTAAGCATATACTTGATAGAGAGACGAATAACACTGTAAATGATATACGTTTTTCGCTTTGATTTAATTATTCTTCACTGTATTTAATACTCTCAATGAATAAACTGACAATATTATTCTGCCACGTAATGTTAGATCTTTTTAAAAAAATTTGATACGTTTTTAACATGGTGTTGTACAAAATGTCTACTAGATTATATTTACATCTGCCTTTCGTCTATTTCTGTTGAAATGAAATGTGTGCGCATGTGTATTTAGGTAATAAGGTGTCCGCAAATTTTCAAAACAGAAAAAAATGGTATTATTGCAATAGATGAGAGGTAAGTTTAACTATCAAGACCATAGCAGACTTTAAAAAAAAACATGTACCATAGATTTCAGAAATGGAGAACCATCGTCCACTTCACTCCATTAATTTCAATGGGCTTTACAATCTCTCAGTTCCAATTAAATTTTGTTTAAATAAATGACTTATTGCAAACAAGTAAATATTTTAAAATGAAGATAGTCGCTGAAGATAAAGAAAATCGAAAAATATTAAGGTAAAAATAAAGACCTGTAATTTGGTCGTTTGTCTTCTTATTCACACATCAGTTTCGCGTTGTTTGTTTTCTCCGGGTTTCTATGACTTCATGAGATCCAGATCAAATCATTATGAAACTCCTTTTATAACTGTAAACATGTTCCAGGTCCTTCAACGCCTATAATTTCTATCTGTTTTGGGAAGCACGGTTCTAACAAACTTCAAAGAAATACTGGTTTGGTTTATTTATTTGTAGTTAAGCACAAAGCTACACAATGGGCTACCTGTGATCTGCCCACCAGGAGTGTCAAATCCTATTTCTTAGTGTTACAAGTCTACAGACATAATTGACAGAAACTTATTTTATTAGCTCGTTTCAGGCGTAAGCCTACTGTTAGGCCTAGCTACTATAATTGCATAATATAATGTTTTGTTTGTTATTTTTTGAATTTCGCACAAAGCTACTCGAGGGCTATCTGTGCTAGCCGTCCCTAATTTAGCAGTGTAAGACTAGAGGGAGAGCAGCTAGTCATCACCACCCACCGCCAACTCTTGGGCTACTCATTTGCCAACGAATAGTGGGATTGAACGTCACATTATAACGCCCCCACGGCTGAAAGGGCGAGCATGTTTGGCGCGACGGGGATGCGAACCCGCGACACTCAGATTACGAATCGCATGCCTTAACATGCTTGGCCATGCCAGGCCGTGCATAATATAAAGCGAGTTCCATTGTCTTTTTATATTTTTTGATAGTTCAATTTAGATTATCGTGAGAAGATACCATTAACTTGTAGAAAATCTGATACATGTTTTCCTATTTAAAACGAATTTCACCACTGAGCTCGATTCACTTTTAACCTTGACCCCAGAAATATATAAATGTTACTCCCAACGTTTCTTTACCAATCAGTTTGCGAACTTTTGTTAGAATGAATGATTGCTTAAATATAACGAACAAAGTGGATAACATTGATACATGCGTGAACAACAAAATACTGGATGAAACAAAAACTTGAAACGAATCATTTAAGACAAGAAAATAATGTTGTGAACGAGCAGCATATAACAGCCAAGTAACCTAAAACCTCTTGAAGATCCAACATGAATTCCAACAACCTTATCTGATCTCCCTTGGTGTTACCTCTATACTAAGTTCAGTTCATAGTTTCAAGTATTAATTCCAAAGTTATTAAACATTTCAAAAGTTCCATTGTATGTTTCAGACTTTTTCGCACAATTGTCCCTAAGTTTTAACTGACAAACCCGAAGGAGAGTCAAAACACCCACCGCCAACTCTTGAGATGTATTCATTTGTGATCGAATAGTGGTATTTGATCGTCCGTCACACCTACAGCCTATTCACAGCTCCAAAGTGCAGAGTTCGCAAACCACAAATATTCTAATTCATATTTCTGAGGTGCTGACCACAGTTCACGTCCGGCGTTCACTTTGAACTAGCACTGCTATTCAAATCTTCCGACTCGAATTCAGACTTAATTATCGAAACTGTTCCACATAATCTACCTTTTAATCTATAACCCATCAATTTAGTCTCACAAGAGTAGTCAGGTGATTAGGGGTGTTCGACTCGCAATCTAAGAGTCGCAGGTTCGAATCTCCATCATATTAGATATGCTCACCCTTTTAGCCGTTGGGGCGTTATAGTATGACAGTCAATCCTACTGTTCGTTAGTAAAAGAGTAACCCAATAGTTGAAGATGAGTAGTGATGACTAGCAGTCTTCCCTTTATCTCACACTGCTAAATTAGGGACAGCAAGCGCAGATGTCCTCGTGTAGCTTTGTCCAAAATTCAAAACAAACTCAGGTATTTCAAATGGTCATACTGTACAAGGTCGATTAACAGAAAACAATTTTACCTGAAAAACAAAAAAACAAAACGGATTACGAAGTGAGTAACAACAATAACAAAAAAACATAACCACTGTGAGCCTCTTCCCACCTTGAATTCATACGCAACTGTTTACTCAGCCTCATGGTTAATTCTATCCTGGCATATTTACGTTTATAAAATGTTTTAAGATGTTTCCATAATATACACTTCTTTCTATATTTTATAAATGTAATACGGTTATGAACTGTCACATGTAGTACTTATCCAATATTGTTATTTTTTCTTTGCGATATGTGTTAATCTAAATTATACGACTTAAGTCTAGGATAATACCTTTCTTATTATTTATGTTACACATTTTGCCTGTAAGATTTTTTTTCTACAAAATGTTTAATATTTACTTTTATGATTGCACAAATCAGTTGTTTTCTTCTGAAAAGCTTTAAAGACGAAACGTCGGAAGTAAAAAAAATAAAAATTAACATAGGGTTAAGATGAATACGTGTTATTTCGTAGGGAATGTATTCGATTTTTTATTACGGACTACATTATTTGAAAAATATCAGATGTCTTAAACCCACTAGCGAAATACCTTCTAACTTATGACGCAAGAGTAATTGTTTATCTCATGCAATGTATCGATTAAACAAAAACATCAAAGGTTTCCAGTTAAAAGGTAGTTAGTGGTGTTCATACAGTGACCTCGACTCGCTTCCATCCTGAAATCATTCAAACATAATTCTTCGAACTTTCCTTTTACATAAATATTGGTTTTATTGAACGTTTTAGCAAGATTCCTCCAGTCTAGGCCTAGCGTTTGGTTTAATGTGGAGAACTTTACTGCGAACATTAAAGTTCCCTCTAAAAATAATGTTCCCATTTCCTGGTCTTGGAGGATGTCTTCTGTTAAATCTTTTGAAGTATCTTACCTCTTCCGTTATAGTGAAGAGACCAGAGAAACTACACACAGGTCAAGTGAAAAATAAATGAAGAACAGTAAACCCACTTTCAATAAAATCTGGCCTATTAACTCCCAAACTACCGGCCAACCAAACGTTTTTCGACGTTTTCAGGGTTTCTGTTCGTTTTCTTTCTCTGATTTCTTCCAATGAAAAAAAAAGGCATAATAAATATCCAAGTTACAATAACACTCAAAAACAAACCTCACATTTCACGAAAAGCCTTTTAAAAATCCTCCCAAAATTATTCATGGCATTTCAAAGGACAGTTTATATATATAAAAAAGGTTAAGCTCAAACATGACCCAAGTTGTTGCTCTTACCAATAAACATTTCTGCTTTTATAAGTAGCCACAGTGATTCTATCTGTACACATCTGTATGATACTGCCAATCATAAGTCTAAGCCAGCCGATGTAAGATCGTTAGTTGAATCGACTTAAGCTATCCGGTCTGACTGTGACATACACTTTTCCAGTCTACATGGTGTGTCTTTTAATTTACCTTTGGTATATTTTGATAGTGTATTGCCGCTTTTTGTGTGTGTGTCAACGAACAATGTTAAAACATTCTGGAGATTTGAGTACTCTTTACGTTATCATAATGTGCAGCTAAAGTATTGCTAGAAATTACAACGAATAAAATATTAAATAAAATATAAACAATGTGTGCATTATTGGTTACAAGAAATATACTTTTGTTCTCCACGCAGTATACATAAAGCCGAATAATGAAGGAATATACACTGTTAATGAATTGCTCTTACTTCTGACATGACGTAATATAGCTAATGCTTCATATATTATTTACTAAGACGACTTTGGTCTTGAGTAATTAAGTATATATACCTGACCAAACAATAATTACATCAGATATGAAATGGAGATTAAAGGTGATGCATCGTCGTATAGTAAAGGCTTGTTAATTATCTGTCGTATTGCATTATATTTCGCGCAAAGCTACATGAGGAGTATCTGCGCTAACCGTCCCTAATTTAGCAGTGTAAGACCAGAGAGAGGGCAGCTAGTCATCAGCACCCACCGCCAACTCTTGGGCTACCCTTTTACCAACAAATAGTGGGATTGACCGTATAATTATAACGCATCCACGGCTAAAACGGCCAACATGTTTGGTGTGACGAGAATTCGAACCCGCGACCCTCAGGTTACAAGTTGAATCCCTTAACCACCTGGCCATGCCGGGCCAAAATGGTTCAAATAAATGTTTTGTTATAATTTTTTTCTATATCTATAACATTCTATGGGATTTTTATATTTTCAAAACAAGACTGTCAAAGTGAACGAGAGCTTTGGTATCTACTGAAACTTAAGGTACCTATTAATACTACTACAATACTACGTACTGAAACTTAAGATACATGTACCTGTTAACACTAGCGAAATGCTACGGACTGAAACTTGAGGTACCTGTTAACACTAGTGAAATGCTGCGTACTAAACTTAAAGTACCTGTTAACATTAATGGAATACCACGTACTGAAACTTAAAGTACCTGTTAACATTAATGGAATACTACGTACTAAACTTAAAGTACCTGTTAATATTATTGGATATCACTTACTGAAATCTAAAGTACCTGTTAAAACTATGGGATATCACGCACTCAAACCTAACGTGTATATTCCGTTACAACATCTGAAAATATCATTTCATTGACCTGTATATTTTAGGAACCCGCGTATAATTTGCCATAATAATCAGTGCATATATAATTTTTGCATATATAATTTACTATAAATGTTTAAATTGTCTTTCACTGAAAGTTTTTTTTTTTTTTTCAAAATAGCAAGAAATACTCAAATCTTTTGTTGATCTGGTTATATTATTAATATTTTTCTAAAGCCTTTGTTTATTGATAGCATAAAGTTTAATTATGAAATATTTCTGTACAGTTAGGTAAACTGTGGCATATTGTGCATCAGTGTGATGCTGGTATATGCAGATAGAAAAATATTACGTTTCAATACATTTAAAGAGAAAATATAAATTTCTGGCTTGCTGAAAGAAATGTGGTTTATATGCAACATTACTTTGCAATAGTTTTCATCACTAAATTAAATTGTGCAAGAAGTGGATACAACTTCCATTTATGCTAAATTTTCGAGTTTCACCGGAATATAGCGCCCTCCAGTGGTGAAAATAAAATAATATACATTTATAAAAACAAACTGCTTCACACAATATATAGATACAAACTTCATCTCATTTAAGCAATTTTTGTTAGTTGTGATTTAAATAAGCGAGCCAGAAACATAAATAACTTGTATTAATGTAACTAAATTTGGCACAATATTGTTCCTAGCGAGTACGTGGTTTTGATGAAATAAATCTCAATAACCACACAATGCAGTTGACGCTTTTAATTCATAATTTCTCTACGAGAAATAAGAAAATCCAGCTTTTTAAAATTCACTGGTACAGAAGAAATGAATAAATATATAAATATGCACTGCAGTAGTCTTACGTTCATCTGATATGGAGGTCTAAAATCTTTTTCAAAGAGCTGCATAACCATTCGAAAAAGAAAAAAAGCCAAGATCGTTCAGTTTATTCCAGTCATAAATAATAGTTTCTGGACATGAGTGGTGTTCAGCCCGAAAAAAATATTCTACGTAAATCTATCAATGAAAAATGAATGCTTTTAAATAACACAGATATTTGTAAAATACTGTTTTCAATTACTTAAGAAATTGTACTGTCTTTTGGCGTACTTTTATAGCTTGAAATGCTCTTCATAGAGCTGATTAAGTAATAGAATTCCTATTGAATTTATATTGAACTTAAAAGTATACATCAGAGTGACAACAAAATGGAAGCTTTAGATACTTTTAGGAACCGGAGAACTGTAGTATATCTAGAATGTGCAAGAAATATTCCAACCCGCTAAAAGAAATTACACAATGGGCTGTGTTCTGTCCACCACGTAAGACCGCAGACATACTGCTGTACCATTTGGGGTGGGGTGGGGGGTACGGCTAAAAACATTGCTGTAACTATGATTAGAAAAATTTTTCCAAGGTAACTTTTTTGTTTTAGAATACAACTAAAGAAGTTGTATAAAAATTTTCTTTAAGTCAATGACGTCATTGTTCCATGGTACCTGTGTAAATTATTCTAACAAATGATAACGTGACAGTTGTTCCGTTAAATACACGTTTCTAGGGAATCATATGCTTAAATTACTGAGAAATAGAACAGAAGCTTTAATAATACCCTTTTGCTTTTATGGGACCTGGCATGGCCTGGTGGTTAAGGCGTTTTGTTCGTAATCTGTAAATAGCAGGTTCTAATTCCCGACACCGAATATTCTCGATTTTGTCTCCGTAGAGACGTTATTATGTGATGGTCAATCCCACTTTTATGGCCGTAAAAGAGTGGTCCAGGAGTTGGCGGTGGGTGGTGTTGAGCATCGCCTTCGCTGTAGTCTATCACTGTTAATTAGGGACGGCTAGCGCTGCTCATCCTCAAATAGCTTTGCGCAAAATTCAAAACAAACCAAATCCTTCATTTATACCTTTGTCTTCAATGAATATGTCTTCTCTGTTTAGATCTAACATTATTTTATATTAATTATAAAATCGTATGATTCAAAGTAAAGAAGAATACGTGAAAATAATGTCAGACAAAATTCGTCTGCCACATTTATTAATAACGAAGTGGAAAAGATAATCAGGCCAGCCTGGATACGATTGGCTTAAAAAGCAAACGCAAACTAACGTGGCAGGGGTTTAGTTTAGAGAGAGAGAAGTCTGAAGAATTCTTTCTCCAACTGGGGTGATCAGGAACGTTGTGGTTCCTCTTCGTCCCCTTTCGTGAAAGGTTATTGAAATTATCAGATGGTTTTTTGTTTTTCTTTTGTTTTGACTCTTTTTCTTGGGTGAAGGAGTGAGGTTGGTCATAATATTGATGAGCGAGACAAAGGTAGCCCGGAGAAACAAGCCAGACCAGATCCCGAAAAGCAGATGTTAAAGTAAATATGAACATACACGCGAAACGACCCGATTCAGGGTGAAATCACACAGGAAGTGCAATATAAAGAAATGTTCACATAGCAGATATGGTTATTTCTTCAAGCGCTCGACTTGAATAAATTGCAGCTCACGAATAATCGTGAGTAAATATCCTTCGTCTGCAAGCACTTATGTGTTTCTACATTAGGTGGCAGGCGACACAATTTTAAAATGATAATTGCTCATTCCTTTCATTTAGAATAACGCGCAGTAATCCTATACAGTTCTGGCTTGATAACCGGTGACTTCGATTTTCAAGGACTGGTGCTCTTTCAGATAAGTAATGTTCTTAAAGAAGATGTTTGCATCGCAGCTGTATCTAATCCAATCCGTATGATCAAGGTGATGTGACGATCATCGCACTAAACGGAAAGTGTGTTCAGAAACCTCTCTGTCTACATCCACTACTGAGGTACGACTAATGTATGTCGGGTGAAATAATTTCTACAACAAATAAAACCACGTTTCGTTAACAGTTTGCACAATATTTTCGTAGAAAACCGGCACAGCAAGGCCAGGTAGTTAAGGCAGTCGACTCATAATTTGAGGATCACGGGTTGAAATCCCCGTCACATCAAGCACGCTCGCTTGTTTGTTTGTTTTGGAATTTTGCACAAAGCTACTCGAGGGCTATCTGTGCTAGCCGTCCCTAATTTAACAGTGTAAGACTAGAGGGTAGGCAGCTAGTCATCACCACCCACCGCTAACTCTTGGGCTACTCTTTTACCAACGAAAAGTGGGATTGACCGTCACATTATAACGCCCTAACGGCTGGGAGGGCGAACATGTTTGTCGCGACGCGGGCGCGAACCCGCGACCCTCAGATTACGAGTCACACGCCTTAACGCGCTTGGCCATGCCGGGCCAGCACGCTCGCAGTAAAGAAGTTATAATGTGATAGTAAATCCCACTATTTGTTGGTAAGAGAGTAGTCCAAGAGATGGTGGTGGATGGTTATGACTAGCTGCCTTCCCCTTTGCCAAATTATGAACAGCTGGTGCAGATATCCCTCGTATAGTTTTCCATTAAATTCAAAAATACAAACAAAACAAACAAATCTCGAAAGCTACATAAACAAAATTACGCATAGACGTCTCTAATTTTGAGATGACAGGTTAAAGGAAAGGAAGTCAGTCCAAAGAACCAATAACCAAACATACCAGCTAGTAAACAGAACCAATTACCAACACACACTAGCTAGTAAACAGAACCAATTACCAACACACACTAGCTAGTAAACAGAACCAATTACCAACACACACAAGCTATTCATAGAACCTATTACCAACACACATTTGGGCTGCTCGTTCTCAGAAAATAGTGAGATTTGGCTGTGACTCATACAAAATGATAACACCAAAGCAAGAATTTGCTGTAAAGGATCGCGAACCATAAACCCTCAGATTCACACTCCGGGCACACAAACCACTATGTAACGCACTACGCTACCATCATAATTACATAGCAATAAAGTAAAAAAATAGTCAAACATTAAAGCCTTCAATAACAGTATATGTTACCCTGTTATGGTCTCATTAATCTATGCCGTTTCTGTACCGTATCTCATAACAATGACTTATAGATTTATAAAAACAAGAAAACCTGCTTTGTGTTTACCATAAAACTACATTTGCATTCTCCTTCTACTCTTACAGTCTTATATTTACTTTATTCCATTAGTTTATAGTATACCATCATAACCATATTTACTTTATTCCATTAGTTTATAGTATACCATCATAACCATATTTACTTTATTCCATTAGTTTATAGTGTACCAGCATCACCATATTTACTCTATTCCATTAGTTTATAGTGTACCATCATCACCATATTTACTATATTCCATTAGTTTATAGTGTACCAACATCACAATATTTGCTTTATTCCATTAGTTTATAGTGTACCATCATCACCATATTTACTTTATTCCATTAGTTTATAGTGTACCATCATCACCATATTTACTCTATTCCATTAGTTTATAGTGTACCAACATCACCATATTTACTCTATTCCATTAGTTTATAGTGTACCATCATCACCATATTTACTATATTCCATTAGTTTATAGTGTACCAACATCACAATATTTGCTTTATTCCATTAGTTTATAGTGTACCATCATCACCATATTTACTTTATTCCATTAGTTTATAGTGTACCAACATCACAATATTTACTCTGTTCCATTAGTTTATAGTATACCAACATCACCATATTTACTCTATTCCATTAATTTATAGTGTACCATCATCACCATATTTACTATATTCCATTAGTTTATAGTGTACCAACATCACAATATTTGCTTTATTCCATTAGTTAATAGTGTACCAACATCAGCATATTTACTTTATTCCATTAGTTTATAGTGTACCATCATCACCAAATTTACTCTATTCCATTAGTTTATAGTGTACCAACATCACCATATTTACTCTATTCCATTAGTTTATAGTGTTCCAACATCACCATATTTACTCTATTCCATTAGTTTATAGTGTACCAACATCACCATATTTATTCTACTCCATTAGTTTATAGTGTACCATCATCACCATATTTACTATATTCCATTAGTTTATAGTGTACCAACATCACCATATTTACTATATTCCATTAGTTTATAGTGTACCAACATCACCATATTTACTCTATTCCATTAGTTTATAGTGTACCAACATCACAATATTTGCTTTATTCCATTAGTTAATAGTGTACCAACATCAGCATATTTACTTTATTCCATTAGTTTATAGTGTACCATCATCACCAAATTTACTCTATTCCATTAGTTTATAGTGTACCAACATCACCATATTTACTCTATTCCATTAGTTTATAGTGTACCAACATCACCATATTTACTCTATTCCATTAGTTTATAGTGTACCAACATCACCATATTTATTCTATTCCATTAGTTTATAGTGTACCATCATCACCATATTTACTATATTCCATTAGTTTATAGTGTACCAACATCACCATATTTACTCTATTCCATTAGTTTATAGTGTACCAACATCATCATATTTACTCTATTCCATTAGTTTATAGTGTACCAACATCACCATATTTACTCTATTCCATTAGTTTATAGTGCCATCATCACCATATTTACTCTATTCCATTAGTTTATAGTGTACCATCATCACCATATTTACTCTATTCCATTAGTTTATAGTGTACCAACATCACCATATTTACTCTATTCCATTAGTTTATAGTGTACCAACATCACCATATTTACTCTATTCCATTAGTTTATAGTGTACCAACATCACCATATTTACATTCCATTAGTTTATAGTGTACCATCATCACCATATTTACTATTCCATTAGTTTATAGTGTACCATCATCACCATATTTACTATATTCCATTAGTTTATAGTGTACCAACATCACCATATTTACTCTATTCCATTATTTACCAACATCATTCCATTCCATTAGTTTATAGTGTACCAACATCACCATATTTACTCTATTCCATTAGTTTATAGTGTACCAACATCACCATATTTACTCTATTCCATTAGTTTATAGTGTACCAACATCACCATATTTACTCTATTCCATTAGTTTATAGTGTACCATCATCACCATATTTACTTTATTCCATTAGTTTATAGTGTACCATCATCACCATATTTACTCTATTCCATTAGTTTATAGTCACAATATTTGCTCATCATCACCATATTTACTTTATTCCATTAGTTTATAGTGTACCATCACCAGTTCCATTAGTTTATAGTGTACCAACATCACCATATTTACACCATATTTACTATCATATTTACTCCCATTAGTTTATAGTGTACCAACATCACCATATTTACTCTATTCCATTGGTTTATAGTGTACCAACATCACCATATTTACTCTATTCCATTAGTTTATAGTGTACCATCATCACCATATTTACTCTATTCCATTAGTTTATAACATGTACCATCCATCACCATATTTACTATTTTATTCCATTAGTTTATAGTGTATTTACTCTATTCCATTGGTTTATAGTGTACCATCACCATATTTACTATATTCCATTAGTTTATAGTGTACCAACATCACCATATTTACTCTATTCCATTAGTTTATAGTGTACCATCATCACCATATTTACTATATTCCATTAGTTTATAGTGTACCAACATCACCATATTTACTTTATTCCATTAGTTTATAGTGTACCATCATCACCATATTTACTTTATTCCATTAGTTTATAGTGTACCATCATCACCATATTTACTATATTCCATTAGTTTATATGTACCAACATCACCTTATTTACTCTATTCCATTAGTTTATAGTGCATATTTACTTTATTCCATTAGTTTATAGTGTGCCATCATCACCATATTTACTCTATTCCATTAGTTTATAGTGTACCAACATCAGCATATTTACTTTATTCCATTAGTTTATAGTGTGCCATCATCACCATATTTACTCTATTCCATTAGTTTATAGTGTACCAACATCACCATATTTACTTTATTCCATTAGTTTATAGTGTAACAGAATCACCATGTTCACTTTGCTTCCATAATTTTAAAGCGTGATAGTGTAATACTTTTCGAAATAACTCTTTGGAAATCACAAAAGAGCTTCCTGAACACTGTTGCTTGCGAATAAAAAAGAAAAGAGAGAATAGGAATTACTGTTGTTTGCAGTTTGAATTCTTCAAATCCAAAGCCGCTGTTTGAATTACGTTATTCTAATGGCGTCTGAAGTAATATTGGTATGTTTCTTTACATCCTACACCACGTGCTGTCTCGCGTAGCTTTTTGATTTCCTCAGTTAGTCCGCATGTCTCGACACTTTTATTGGACATCAAGAAGAACAGTAATACCGGGTAGTCGTAAAGGATGCTACGTCTACGTTATAGCATCAAAATGCGCGTTTGTCTGACAAGTGTTCTCTCGTTTCTGTTGATATAGGGGTGAGTTCGTGAAAGGAAATGTTTACAGGCAGGCCGCTCTGTGTTAATTAAAACGTTCAAAGAGGGCCAATATCCGGCCTCAGGGAGGGCAAACAAAAACGTAAAAAGATATTGAATTGCATACAGAAACACTGATAGTGAGCTGAGAAGAGACAAACGTATCGACGTCTACGTCGACTTCATACACATAGTTTCTTCTATGAGCCAATCAGAAACAGGAAATTGTGAAGGCAAGACTACCGAGGGTGTCTTCATTTACACGGGTTAATACCTTCCTATCGTGCGATCCTCATACTGAAGAAGGATTCTGCTTTGCACAGAACATATTTCAAGGGCCCCTGTGACACAATGAGTCTTAACTATGCTTAAACAAAGAATACTTGTGGTTAACCTTGGAGACGCACTGGTCAAACAAGTGAAAATTGCTAAAATAAAGATATATCTTTTATAAAAAAAATTATTCTCAAGACGTCTGGTATGAGTATTAAAACTTTAATTAAAACAAAGTACAGAACAACGTTCGGAATACATTTTGCTTCAAATGGGTTTCTCGTGATCACGAATATTATCTGTAAGTTAATTGTATGATTTGATTGATTAAAATGTGTCATTGCTTCAAAACATATTAATTTATGACATTAATTAAATTAGTCTCAGTTGTTTCCGCAATAATTTCTTTAGTATCAACAGTACCCATTGTGTAATAACTTTTATCCCATCTTGTGCAATACACTGAAAGGTACTATAGCTATATCGTATCTTTAATAACTCAAACACTAGTGCCAGTAGTCAGGAATCAGCTTGACTGCAAAGAATATAAGTGCCAAACCAATATTATAAGATAAAAATTTTTACTGATTTCATTTTTATTTTTGAAAACAATGTGAAATGCAGAAGTAAGTAAATATAGAAATATAGTTTGTTTTCTTTTCAATTTCGCGCAATGCTACTCAAGGGCTATCTGCGCTAGCCGTCCCTAATTTAGCAGTGTAAGACTAAAGGGAATGCAGATAGTCATCACCACCCATCGCCAACTTTTGGGCTACTTTTTTACCAATGAATAGTGGGATTGACCGTTACATTATAATACCTCACGGCTGAAAGGCCAAAAATGTTTAGTTTCGAACCCACAACCCTCAGATTGCGTGTCGAGTACCTTAACCACCTAGCCATACAGAGCCGGAAATATAGTAAAGAGTATAATAAGATATAATTGTGACTTTTATAAATAATTGAGGATAGAAGAGTATGCATATATATATATAAATAAATCTGACATTCAATTATTACTTACGTGCAGGGCCTGGCATGACCGAGCGCATAAGGCGTGCGACTCGTAATCCGAGGGTCGCGGGTTCGCGCCCGCGATGCGCTAAACATGCTCGCCCTCCCAGCCGTGGAGGCGTTATAATGTGACGGTCAATCCCACTATTCGTTGGTACAAGAGTAGCCCAAGAGTTGGCGGTGGGTGGTAATGACTAGCTGTCTTCCCTCTAGTCTTACACTGCTAAATTAGGGACGGCTAGCACAGATAGCCCTCGAGTAGCTTTGTGCGAAATTCCAAAAGCAAACAAACAAACAAACTTACGTGCATGTATAGAATTACGTTTATATTAAGCTTGTAGCACTTTATACTGCATTATATAATTTAAAATGTTTGTTTTATTATGTGCAAACGTAGAAGACATTTCCTTACTCATGGATGAAGTATGAAGTGTTTTTACAATTCAGTGCAAAACTTAACCTTATAGGAGTTTGAGGTCATTATTTACTTCGAATATTTGCTGATATTCGTCTCATAAGGTATGTATAAGTTTGAAGTAAGTCAGTGAAATATTAACCCAGGTACTCATTTATATATCTTCAGAATTGAGACAAGTATATAGAACTTTAGAATGGTTATTTTATCGAAAACTTTTGAAAATAAATAGAACGTTAAACCTAGTAGTTCATAAAAAGAAAAATCATGAAGTATTAGCTAATATTGAATAAAAAAAACAGAAACCTAAATATGACGTTAAGACTTCCCTAGCTAAATATAAAAAGCGTCGTGTTTGAGCAGTAGAGAGTTAGAAGAATATGATTGGATATCAAAGTTTTCACCCAAACTTAAATACAGAAAAAAAGAGTGCATTGAAACTTTTAGAGTCTAGTTGGGCATGATGCAGGCGTAAAACGTGGACATATTCGATTTTAGCCTGGCATGTTGACCCATTAAGGTTTTCTTCGCGAATTCCAAGCTGTTCCCCTCTCCTTCTTTTACTCATCTCAACTAAACAAATAAAACTCAAGGATATTTTGAAAATATCTTCCCAGATTTTAGTTATGTTCATGTATTATAGACATGGGACTTTCCCAGTAGGGTGTTTGTCGACTCCTGAGGACAGTTGAATAAAGTCAAGCTGTCAACCATGAGTGGCACATTTTCCATCTGTTCAGGCAGATGGAGTTCTTTCGAAAAAAATCAGTTTATTCTGATCTCCAAGAAACGTTCCAGAATCCAGGTTTCTTATTACAGCTGGTACAATGATTATAAAAGTAAAATGTTCAAGTTGGCTGTTTGTGCTTCTGTCATTATTAGAAACACCGACAATGAAGGATTATTTATCTCTTTAACAACACACACACATATATATATATATATAAGACTAGTAGTTCAGCCATAGTAGAAAATATTAGATTTTATCTTACGTATAAAGAAGTACTTACATACTAACAAGTAGCCCATTCCTTATTATGACACCTGAAATATCTTTTGACGTTAAAGATATACCTAAACCCTACATCAGTAATAATAATAATAAGATAACCACGTTATCCTGCGGCGTAATATCATGTACATCTGCCTGGTACACATCTAATAAAACAGTACGTCTGTCTTGTACATATTTGATCAAAACAGTATTATGTACATCTGCTTGGTTTAAATTTGACTAAAACATTCGATACATATAAAAATATAAATATCAGATATTAATGTTGCTACTTATTCCAGTCGCCAAGTTATTTCCCAACTTTCCTTGACTAACGCACCCATTTTTAATAAAACCTTAACTTGGCTGTTTTTGTAACATCACATTTATATGGATAACCACTTTAACTTCGTTGTTTTGGTACATACAGAATTATTTAATCAGGTGCCACTACATTTTGTTTTGACAAGCAATATCGGTTACTTTTATTACCTTACAGGAATCAGTGAGTTGTAAAGTTTATATATATAAACCTGAACACTGCCTGAGTCCACTGAAGGCCTCAAACGAGCAATAATTTCACTGTTTTGTGATTGGTTATTTCTTTTTATCTAAAGCAGATCTGAAGCTCCTTTTCAAGACTGTTTAGATTTTCTAAAATCAACTGATTAGTGGTATTCCAGCGTTGAGAACAATCGTGGCAACTTTCCAGATTAGGCAAATATCTCAGAATATAAATACAAGTCACGACAGTGTTATTCCATCTTTCTAGCTTAGCTGGAGTCATTACTGTGTCTCTAGATAGAATGGAGTTGTTGTGATGATATACACGGCCTAATTATACGAGAAGAAAAAAGCAAACGTCATTTATAGACATAACTTTTCACGCTCCTTGGGATCTGTTGACGAGATTAAACATCAGTCAACATAAGCTATGCTGGTCAGAGATGTATATTTCTTGAAGGTTCCAGATGAATAACAGTAACTAAAAGTTTATTACGTGATATGTCATTTAACTTTGTCGCTGTTGTTCTCTGCATGATTTCAGTAAGTGTATTTTTTTAATAAAAACTTCAGAAAATTAAAAACTCCATAGTATAAACCGCACAAGTCTAACTGTATGATTGAATCAGCAAAGCAAAGAAAATAAAACATTATTTAAGCTGAAGAAGCGGAAATTATGTCTAGCACAGCAGGTATGTTTTAGTTGCTACAAAACTCGTTTCTTAAGATGCAAAATCACTATTTCATGATAAAGTTGGAGTAAAGACGAGTCAGAGAAATGACACTGAAAATGAACTTAGTGGGTACATTAAATGGATGCATGAAAAAATATTACCAGACACACTGTAAAAATTCCAGGAAAATACTGATAAAGGCAGTTGTAGGTAAGAACTCGCTTAAGGGAAATGACGTTAGATTTAGCTAGAGGGAATCTGTATGAATTATAATACTGATAGCAGAAACATATTTAAAAATTTAGATTACGTTAAAAGTATACTGTATAATAAAATATAATGACCGAATTAATGACATTATAAAAATACTGTAGAGACTCTACCATAAGAATAATACTGTAGGAGCATTACAATACCTGTTAACTGGTTAATTATCATAGGTATGTTTATTTCCATTGTTATCTTAGTATATGTATTTCGGACTAACAATGGAATTGTTTGTTTGTTTTTGAAATTCGCACAAAGTTACTCGAGGGCTATCAGTGCCAGCCGTCCCCAATTTAGCAGTGTAAGACCAGAGGGAAGGCAGCTAGTCATCACCACCCACCGCCAACTCTTGGGCTACTCTTTTACCAACGAAGAGTGGGATTGACCGTCACGTTATCACGCCCCCACGGCTGAAAGGGCGAGCATGTTTGGCACGACGGAGATGCGAACCCGCGACCCTCAGATTACGAGTCGCGCGCCTTAACAAACAAGAGAGACACTAATGCCCAAATATTGTGAAATTCCAGCGTAGTGTTTCTGTTCATTTTTGGTAATACAAAAGTTAACTATCTTTAGTTTTTATATCAAACTGATGAATTACTTCACTCTTCGTTGTAAGTTTTGGTTTTTACGACTTTATACGCATTTTGTTAAAAAAAAATGATATCAGTTTGTGGATTAATTTTAGATTCTCATCCGTGTTCGTTGCACGATTTAAATCCTCGACGCACCAAACATGCTTGCCCTTTCAGCCGTAGAGACGTTATAATCTAACGGCCAATCCAACTATTTGTTAGGAAAAGAGTAGCCTAAGAGTTGGCTAGCGCAGATAGCCCTCGTGTAGCTTTGCACGAAATTCAAACACAAATAAACAAACAAGCTAAGTTTTGTTCACATTAAGTGCCGACCTCTCCAGTAACTCAGCAGTAAGTTTAAAAACTTATAATACTAAAAACTGGGTTTCGATACCCGTGGCGGCCATAACACACGTAGCTCATTGCATTGCTTTACGTTTAACGAGAAACAAACAATCAACAGATGTAAATTAAAACTAATAAAAACAGGAACAAAAATAAGTCATCTTCAATATTAACTGTCACTAGGTTTTGGTTTTCTTTTTCTAAATTTAGCAACTTTGAAAACACATATACAGTTTTGATACGGTGAAGTCTGTTTAAAATTTGCCTGAACTAAGGTGGACATAAGCGAATACAGACAGAAAGACACTTTATTTTCTTTCAGTTTTTACATTTGTAACGCAGATAACGAGATGTCACCTATTTTGAAATCACGTTTATCCACTCTCATGAGGCTCTGTGGACAAGAATATATTTTGCAAGATTATCATCAAACGTTTAAAGCTTATAGTACGCAATAAGATTGGTTTGTCTTTATCGTGTTTAGTTCTTCGTCATAGGAGGGAAAGGAAATATGTGTTGTACTGTATAAAGAACAAGGCTTCACGACTTCGTACTGGGATATAAAACTCCTTTGTTCTTTATGTCACATTCGCTTCACTCGACCGAGCTCTATATTGTGTACGTGAAGCAAGAAATCATCTTTATCTGTTCCATTGTGTCTAGTCGACGTGTGGTAACCTGTGGGGTGCAGAAGTTGGCCTATTATACACCACATTAAAGAACTTTTTGCACCTTGCTCTATCGGAGTGATTTACTGGTTTGACTCGATCTTTCTTACAACAGCTATTCATCCTCCTTCCTTATCCCTCAGACCAGCCTGGACATTGCATTCACTTGTTTAACCCTGGTGTCGAGATTATGGCGAGAGCTGTCAGCCGATGTTAGACGCTAATTCAAAGCCTCCTCGCAGCAGTATACATCAGCACCGACTGTTGACTGATGACTTCCTGCAGCGGAAAACTGCGGCCAAGAAGTTGGTTAACCACGAATAATGAACACATCAACACCAACGCTCAGGAAATCCGAAATTCTTTTGCTTGAATGCAGAATTAACTGAGCGCGACATACCGTACGTTCGGTGCGTAGAAATCAAGCCAAATATATATGTAAAATTCATGTCGTTAGAAGCCAATTGCATTTTGTAAAACCGAGCACTCTTGTCTACGTATCATAATTATACATTCTCTTGCTACCTTTGCTACTTTTCAGCTCATGCTGTTTTAATGCCAAACATCGACTGGAAACTACGAGCACCGAGAAAAACGGATGAAAATTAATCGATTTGTACACTATTCATAAAAAGATTTTCTGAGCCGTTAAAAAATAGACCTTTGTCTAACATTTCATTAAGTATGTCTTGCTGCCAAATATATTTAGTAGACTAAATATTGTTTGAAATAAAACATCCAACTTAAGTTATTTTCCTTAACACGTGGTAATCTAATTTGTTGTATCGCCAGCGAGCAATACTGATTGAACCAAGTAATTCTCACGCGCTGGACAAGTGTTCTACCAAATACTGACAGTTACCACATGAACATATGAATATAATAATAGTTATTAAAATAGTATCTCAGAATACTGACAGTTGCCACATGAACATACGAATATAATCACAGTTATTAAAACGGTATGTCGGAATACTGACAGTTACCACATGAACATACGAATATAATCACAGTTATTAAAACGGTATGTCGGAATACTGACAGTTACCACATGAATATATGAATATAATCATAGTTATTAAAATAGTATGTCGGAATACTGACAGTTACCACATGAACATATGCATATAATCATAGTTATTAAAATAGCGGACCCGGCGTGGCCAGGTGGTTAGGACGCTCGACTCGCATCACACCAAACATGCTCGTCCTTTCAGCTGTGGGGGCGTTATAATGTTTCACTCAATCCTACTATTGGTTTAAAAGAGTAGCCCAACACTTGACAATGAGCGGAGATGACTAGTTGCCTTCCCTCTAGTATTACATTGCTAAATTAGGGAAGGCTAGCGAAAATAGCCCTTGTGTAGCTTTGCGTGAAATTCAGCAAAAACAAACAACACTAAAGTAGCGTGTTGCTGTTGTGATAGTTATTACATGTCAATTACAGTGATCATATTCCAATAACTCGTCCGTATAATTATAAATAATACTTAGTATATAATAACAATTACTAAAATAACGTATAATTATAACCATAGTTACTATGGTTCATCAGTTCATATAACCATGGTCACACCTATTAAGAGTGTTTGTAACTATAGTAACTACTGGTGTAAAACAGTAGTACGTGTTAATGATATCAGGTTTACACTCGTACTTATTATGAGTTCGTATAACACATTTCCTAATATAGTATTTCGCTGTATTATTACTAAGTTCATAGTGAGATAACCACTTCCAATAATATGGTAAACTGTATCACAGTTGCTATTACAGCAATTTTTATAATTGATTCATAACAAATCACCAACAGGTTAAAACCGTATTTGCTACCATATCAATGTAGTGCAGAAATTATATCTATTACCATAGCAATTATAAAGCTAAACGACAAAAAAAAAACAAAAAAAACCTACAAATATGAAACATTTTAATATAAGTGTTGCCATCTGTTGGCTATCAATAAACTTTTAATCATTTTATTAATTTGTTATATTTAAAGCCTCCTTATTAAAATAGAGGTTTATGATCAGAATCGAATAACGACTCATAGAGATAAATACTGTGACGGACTTAGCATTGTATATCTATTTTAATATAGATGTCTGTTTAAGTTAAACTTATATTATAAAATGTACATAATTTATATTGTTAAATCTGTTGAGTGAAATTCTCGCCTATTCCCTAAAGCAGTGGTTCCCAAACTTTTTCAGCTTGTTACCCAATTTAACATGCCACATTAAGCATGTTACCCCTTTCACAAAATGTTTTCAACATTGATATATATGGCTAAATTGAACTAGAGATATATTGCACTTTATTTATTACACTTTATTTATTTACAATTTATTTATTTACAATTTATTTATATAATTTATTTACACTGAATTCCACTTTTAATTATTGTATTTGATCATTGTGCATTTCTAATGAATATTGCCAAAGATGTCAAGAACATCAGTAGGATGGATGGAGTTGCATACTTGAAGCTAGTTTATGAATTCTTGGCTTTGTGGTTGAAAGTGCCAGCCTGGCATCGTTTGCAACATTCAAGCGAGTCCTCTTTTTTGTTTTCATCCCCAGCACGGTTGAGAACCCCTTCTCGCACAGATACGTTGTTGAGAATGATACCAACAACTTCAAGGCACTCTTGGACAGAGTTGGCGAGTCAGCTAGTTGTGAAATCCAAAAGGAATCTGCATTTTGGTTTTGGAATTTGACTTTCAAGGCTTCATTTGCTCGCATTGTGATCCACTCCTCCTTTGCAGGGAAATCATCATCATGAATGGCCTCGTCAGGTACATAAAAGGGATGAATGATCCACTGAAGACTGGCTGTTTTTAGGTCACTCTCTGGAAAGTAGTGCTGCATGCTTGTTTCAAGCCCCTTCAAATGGTCGCTCATCTCTTTGTTGATGGTCTGTAAAAGTGATCCAGTATCATAACTATTCTCCTCAACAAACTGATCTAGGGTGGGAAACTCTCCTTTCTGCAAGCGTCGAATCCAGAGTCTCAGTTTTTACAGAAATGCAGTCACAGTGTGATGGGCATCAATGACAGTCGTGTTTTGGCCCTGGAGTTGCAGATTATCACTGTTCAGCTCCGCAAATATGTCAGCCAAGTAACAAAGTCGAGCAAACCACTCCTTATCAGTGAACTTGGTAGCAAAAGGAGATTCTTCTTGTTTCAGAAATTCCTGAAGAGCCGTTCGGAGCTCAATGACTCGACGTACAACCTTGCCTCGTGACAACCAGCGAACATCGGTGTGGTAGAGCAGAACTTGATACTGCTCTCCCATTTCCTTGCACAGCTCCCTGAATATGCACGAATTCACATCCCTGGACTTGATGAAATTGACGATTTTCAACACATCTTCAAACACGAATTTCAGATTATCAGGCAGGCTTTTTGATCCAAGAGAGTACCGATGAATGATGCAATGATCTACAGAAATTTCTGGATTCACAGCTTGTATGAGGCCCCGTAATCCACGATTACGACCCATCATCGACGGTGCTCCATCGACGGAGACCAAGATTAAAAAAGAAAAACTATTATAGATTGCGTCAGTTAGTCATTCTTACTTATCTTTTGCGTTATAATTATATGGTTTTAATTTAATTTAATTTATTTTGGTACTTTAGTATTTCAGTACGACAGGCACGATACTTTTTTGTGAATTATGTATAAAATATTAGCTACACTACAGCTACTTGTACAATAAATAAAACTATATGACTATATGCCAGGTAATTCATTGTATTTATACTAATCTAGACTTTATATAAACATCTCTCCCTACCTGTTGAACGCTGTTCCAATCCAATCCATTCGTGGTAAAGAAACTGTTGATGATATTGAAGATATCTTCTCCCTTCGTGGTTGTCAGCAGATCTTTGCATAATAGGAACTCTTCTTTGATCTTGTCCTGGTGGACGTAACGAACGAACCCAAGGAGAACAGCACAACAGGCTACGTCACACGATTCATCAAATTGCAAGGAGAATTTCCTATATGAGCTTTCCTTGATCTCTGTTGTAACTTGGGACAGAATATCTGATGCCATGTCATCGACTCGTCGGCGGATTGTGTTGTTTGATAGAGATATGACACTCGCTTGATCCTCCCCACATACCTTGCTTACCATCTCGTATGCACAAGGCATAACCAGATTCTCTGCAATGGTGTGGCATTTTTGTTGTTCGGCAACTTTATATGCAACAAAGTAAGATGCTTCGACCGCAGCTTGAAGCTTTTGGGCTTGAATTCCAGATGAACCGAACTGGATATTCTTCAGTGCTACAGCCCGGCGCTGAAAATAAGCCTGATCCTCATTTTGAAGATTTGGATGGCACTTCTGGAGGTGAGCTGAGAGTTTTGGTGGCTTGAGGCTTTCATTTGTCAACACTTTGTGACATACTACACATTGTGGCCGATCCTCTTCACCAGAAGGTAAATTCACAAAGCCATAGCGAAGAAAGGCGTCAGAGTAGGTGCGCTTTTTTAGACATTTTATTGTTTAATCTGCAGAAAAAGAAAAACTGCATAAAAAAGTGTGAACAATGTGAACTTATTATTTATTTTTTCATGACATTCTAGATAGCATTAAAAGAGCTTATTCAGCATAGGAATGATGTAATAGTAGGTAAATACTAACTATACTGCACAGTACACATACATACCAGGTTTTGTCTACCTCGGCTAGTGCTCACATAGAAACTAACAGTGTGAAATAGAGGCAACCTCAGGCAGTGAGTGACGCGTACTGGACACGTCGATGAGTCATCAGGGTTACTGAGTGACTTGTGTTCTGAAGCATATTTGTCAAAATACTTTTAGGTTACCACACACTTAGATACATATTTTTTTTCTTTTCTACTACTGTATATTAGTTTTTTGATGTTTATTGTTATTTGGTTTAACTTATTACATACTTAAAATAGGTTTAATTTACAACTTTACATACTAAGACTAAGTTAACATTAATCCTAATACCAGCTACTTCAATGTTTTCTTGATTTTCAGAATTTTAACTTTTTTTCTGTCACCCCTTCATTACCCCCGATAAATTGTTAAATTACCCCCAGTTTGGGAACTACTGCCCTAAAGTTATAGAAGATTCTCTAGCATAAGAATCAAGTGTGTATGTAAACACTAATGTATTGCCAGTGTTGTTGTGCAGTCTGAAATTTCTGGAATCTCTCTTCACGCCTATAAATGCAACTGACGTGACATCCCAAGAGACAGACTGTATATATTATTAGTTTGCTATAGTTATTATACTACAAACCTTAGAAGCTACAGTTGTGAGCAGTGCTTACTAATCTGGAACTTCAAATATTTGACCAGGAACGTTTACAACTTTCTAATATTAAAAACTATTTAACTTCACATCGGATATTAGCATTTTTACGAATATATTATATAATTTCAGCGGTGAAAAACTCGACGTCTGATCAATGAAGAACAGAAAGCTAACTAGATTCCTGTTTGTATATAAAGTAAAAATTAATTCGCTCATCGTGAACCCTCGATAAGATATTAATAAGATTCCAGACCAGAAATAAGAATCAATATTATTTGTAAATCATTAAAACGTTTGTACATAGATCATTATTTCTGATAACCGTTATTGTAAATTACGTTATGTTTGTATGTTAAAATATATCTGTATCAAAAACGAAAATTGTTTGTATCAGTTTTGTTGGTAAGTATTATAAAGTGGATGCATATCGACATGTATTTAATTTCCAAATTTAAATTATAATTTAACTCAGTTTTAGGTTATTTGAAAATGGTTTAGTTTGATTGGAATTTCGCGCAAAGCTACAAGAGGGCTATCTGCGCTAGCCGTCCCTAATTTAACAGACAAGACTAGAAGGAAGGCAGCTAGTCATCACCACTCACCGCCAACTCTTGGGCTACTATTTTATCAACTAATAGTAGGATTGACCGACAATTTATAACGTTCTCACGGCTAAACGGGCGAACATGTTTATTGTGACGGGGATTTGAATTACCGACCCTCGGATTACGAGTCGAGTGCTGTAACCACCTGGTCATGCTGAGCCATATTTGAACTTGTAATACGTAACAACGCACAGAAGTATGACTGTCACCGTGTTTATCAAAAATACGTACAAGAAATAATACATTTAAAACTGCGATAGAAAATATCAGGAACGTTTTGCGGGAGACATAAGGTAAGGGACCGGCATGGCCAGGAGGTTAAGGCACTCGACTCGCAATCTGAAGATTGCGGGTTTGAATACCCGTCCTACCAAACAGATAGCTCTCGTGTAACTTTGCGCAAAATTTAAAACAAATAAACAATGGAGACATAAGGTAAAATAATGTTAAAAAGTTCTTTCAAAATGTATGTTTACAAAAAATTATTCTTACATTTTAGCAAATGTCAGTGTTATTCTTCCTACAATAATGACAGATTTCATCTAGTCTGAAAATGTTTCACGAGATATATATGTGTGTGTTCTGTCGTAAAGTATTTTACGACATTTTACTCATTCTATTCTGGTGCCCCCTAGTGGCTCAGCGGTATGTCTGCGAACTTACAATGCTAAAAACTGGGTTTCGATACCCGTGGTGAGCAGAGTACAGATAGGCCATTGTGTAGCTTTGTGCTTAATTCAACAAAGAACAACCATTCTGGTTATTCTGTTATTAGTTTCGTACTTTTTTTTTCTGTTAAGTTTATGTTCTTATGTTTCAGTTTTCTTTGTGTTAGTAAAAGTGTGAAACTGTTACAGTGACTTCTGCCTCATCCCGTATGTTAGCTTCACTACAAGGTACTTTTGGTGTCTTCACTGAGCTTCGTACCCTCTAACCAGGACAAACTGAATGAGTCCGCTCCTTTAACGACATTTTTTTTTTAAATTTGAGCACAGTAACGTCATCTGTTGGAGGGATGAATAAGCAGACACGACTGAATGTAGGTTGTCCGTTAGAAGTTTTACAAAAAAAACGCAGAGAAGATTTTAAAAAAACGATATGTAAGCACTGAGAATTCTGCATCATGACTCAGTCATATCACAATCCACTACGTCCTTTTCACTACTTTGATGTCACACCCCTGTGTTGATTCACGCTTGAACGATGGATGATTAAATGTTGTTAGGGCTGATCTTCAGGTTCGGTTTGATTTGTTAGAATCCATTCACGTCACATCAAACGCTTCAATAGCCATTTTTACTAAGTCTGTGAGTTTAAGACAAACTGAAAAAACTGTTCAGCAACCAGTAGTTTTTTACGTTTTTCAGGTTATTAATATTGTGTGTCTGTAAAATACCTCGAACTTTTTGTACTTGATCAAATTCCTTAATCAAAGACACGAGGAAACGAACACATCTGCATGTTTAGCTACCTGATGATCCCTTTAGGTTATACCATGATCATTGTTGTTGTTGTTGTTTTGAATTAAGCACAGAGCTACACAATGGGCTATCTGTGCTCTGCCCATCACGGGTATCGAAACCCGGTTTTTAGCGTTGTAAGTCCGCAGACATACTGCTGAGCCTCTGGGGGGGGACCATGGTCATAACAAGTTGAAATATTTGTGAAAAATACAATTGTCTTTGTTTCTACAATAATGAAACTATCCATTGTATATTAGAAATAACAAATGCTGTATTGAAAATAATCATGGAAACATAAGCATACACCCACGAGAGTTACAAACAATGAGGAATGGTAACTTAATATGGCAAATTTATTATATTAATTGCATAAAAGAAACAAGAATAACTTGTAAGATGTAATAAATTTTGTACGCGAGACTTTGTTTTTACAGAGAACATTTTTTATACAATTTATCAATGGAGAATTGTGATGTATTGTTCCAAATGTTTCGTTTATTTCTTAAATTGCAACCAAATTATTTGGTCATCATTTTACTTTTTAACCTTTTCAATAATATTCAGATCAGAGCTTTATCCAGGTAAAACACGGATTGTGGGTGTTCCGTCGGTCTCTTTATCGACAAGATATACGTTCATCTGTTTCTTGTATTCTTAGAATCATTATCTTGAAGGAATGGAATAATGGGTCAGAATCTGCATGTGTTAGTCAGCATTCAGGGTGCCATCACTGACACAGCTGGCTGAGATGCAGCCCTAGATTTGTACTGATCCCTCACTTAAGATTTTCTTCCACTGATTATGATACTGCTATCCGTTTTTGCTAATAAAAAACTATTTTCGAATGTTGCCGAACAATTGAAATTTCGACTAATCTGTAAGCAATACGCCTCCAGCTATCCTCATTCCACTGTTATTAGACCAATGGTAAGTTTATTCTTTTGGTTTAATTAACTCTTGTCAGCAACTATAGGTACTGTATTTTAGGTAACGTATTTACAACAAGTCTCTAATAATGAGCATGTCTGGAGATACTTAGTATCACTTTTGGATAATTTTGATTATCTACTTCAAATATTTCTTACCTTTTATAAGCCTTATACTGACGTGGCATTTTCTGATTGGATGAATGCCAATCAAACACAACATAAGCTATTAACACAGGACTGTACTCTGGTGCAGCTAATTTTCCCATAATACACTGGTGGCATTCTTATAGTACTTGATTTTATAATCGACTTGGTTACAACTTCTCTAATTATTTCCAATACTGTATATAAGAATTTGAATTTTAAGTGGTGTCTTATGTGAGCCTGGAATAAACGAAAGTCATAATCCCACAGGGTTCAAACGTAATGAACTTAATTTTGAGGTACTGAGCAAAAAGAGGAGAGAAGTACTTTGAACCGAATAACGAGATTAACTGTTAATATTTTATAACATGCTTACAATAGAAAGTGTGTTTAGGTGCATCATTTTTCAAACCCTTCTGTCTTTAGCTCGACATTAGTCCATGCTCTGCTCCATACGTACAAGTATAAGCAGTTGTAATAATGATTGTTATGGTAATATTTGTCTAACTTAATTTGTTATGATACAGTTGGATAAACGCTGTCCAAAAACTATACTGCGAGGCTTAACAAATCTACAAGCATACATCTCGTTTACAGACTGATATTAATGGAAAATTAGATTTCCTCTTAACACGGTTAAATGCAATATATCAAGAAAGCAAAAATATCCCGAAACGCTTATCTTGTTTACAGACAGATATAAATAGGAAAACAGATTTCCTGTTGACACAGTTAAATAAAATATATCAGGAAGGTCAGACTTGCACATGATTGGTTTGTTTGTTTGTTTTGAATTTCGTGCAAAGCTACACGTGTGCTATCTGCGCTAGCCATCCCTAATTTAGCAGCGTAAAAGTAGTAGTTATCACCACCCACCGCCAACTCTTAGGCTATTCTTTTACCAATGAATAGTGGGATTGACCGTGGCACAGTAACGCCCACACCGCTGAAAGGGCGAGTATGTTTGATGTGACGGAGATTCGAAACGCGATTCCACACGTTGCCAGTCGATCGCCTAGCCATGCTGAGCCTAACTTGAATATAAAAATCAAACTCTTGAATTGTGTAACGTTAAGTTTTAATATTCAGGCCTTTAAAACCGGCAGAAACATAACTGTAATATATTACTTAAACACTATTTTATTCGGCTGAGGATACTTAGATATAGAATAAGGTATTAATAAAATTAATTGCTTCGTTTGGTTACTCAATTTTCGATCTTACAAAAACAGGTGAAACCACACTTCCTGCTTTTTCCAACCTACATAATAAATCTTTTACAGGTATTTTGTTGTGAAAGATATAGGCTCTTTCGTACGCGTCTCTAGCTGTCACCAAATTCATAAGATAAGCTTCAGTAACTTTCTAAAACCACCTATAATAATTTCTTTTCAAGTGACAGGCGCTCTTTCAACATTATGACTAAATCCTGTTTTCAGTTGTAAGCCAGTTAGCACGTGTATGTAAGGGTATAATAACTTCTTAGCTCTGCACTTTCCCAACTAGAATAACAAATTTTCTACGGTGTTTTTTCTTTACAAAACCTGCATCAAAATATATGGAGAAGATTTATCGATGGGAATCAGAGTAAAGTGACGTTTTCTTTGAATCAAACGGTACCACAAGAAGGCGTGGCAGTGGTGGGCCCATGGTCTGTCCTAATGATAGAGTTACCGAAAGCAAGTAACAATTTGTTTCCAGGCCAGTGTACACGAGTTATGCATCTTGTCGGACGAGAAATCACAGCATGTAACCGCTGTTAACTGTTTTCGTGTGTCACTGTAAGGCCTGCTGAAGCAAGAACTCAAATAAAAGCATTTCTACAACCTCCTTTCGCATACATCTTAGTTGTGGTTCTCACGTTTTAGCTGGTTAAATCAGTAAGCTTAGTGAGTCGTGGTTAAGCGACACGAAGGCGGAACGAGATAAAGTGCTGAAAGTCTTTGTTCTATTGTGTATTATAATACGAAATATGAGAAAGCAGCAGAGAACGAAGCACTACTGAACCAACGTGTTCTCTTTTTTCCTTTTTTTTCACCACAGGTATGCTGACTTGGGCGAGCTCGAAAACCCAAAATTCCACTGAATAATAATAAAAAAACTTTCATATTACTGCGATTTCACATCGTAGTATAAAAACACCTGTTGTTAACAAAAGTGTGTGACGTGTTCCACACCTCAGTTCGTTAATTAACAACATACTAGCGTCGTTTAAGAAGTCAAAACCTTGGACATTATAAGTTTTTTTTTTTTTTTTTTTGCATCTTGAGTTTACGGTTGTATTTTTTTTTTTTTTGATGATTCGAAAACATTTGGTATAAGGTTGATAAATTAGTTTTGTAAATCAACTTTGTCGTGAATTATTTTACACTAAATTGATTATATGAAATGCTATTAATATTTTTTTATGAAATTCTCCTTTACGAATGTCCTCGTCATTATTTTTATAGAATGGTACAAAGAAGATTCAAAGAGTGCAGGAATACGTCACTGGTATTAATCCTTAACTAGCAGAAACGTATTAAAAGTTTGAAATTTTAATTACAGTTGAAAGCATAGGATTCGTTTTATTATTATTCTTTACAGCTCACACTAATTAATACAGAGAATAATAAGTGTAAGTCCCCAAAAGTCAAATTGACTCTAGTATTTTATGAGCATAATTGTAACGAATTTTCTTCATTCATTTTCTGTGAACATATATATTAGTACTGTTTCCTCACTTCTGACTCCTCATAAGCATATTGTTTTCCTCAGTCACTTTATTTTACGTATACTGTTTCCCTCATTCACGCTCTCTGACTTTTACATACGTAATCTGAGAGAACCGACGTCTTGAGAATGGCCTGACGTTATTTATGCAAATACAGACAAAACAAAGTATGAAGTTACTGTTTATAAAGTTAAGGAGTTAATACATTTTTATTGCTCGAATAGATTAGTAGAACGTCGAGAAACGTATTTTGAACAGTATGTTAACCATTGTTTTACAGGGTGATTGATCACAGGTATATAGATTCTCGTCAGTCATTCATTGTTCAATAATTGTTTTTCTTTATGTGTGTCTGACGAAACTATTTTACAGAAAACTATACTGTTCATAATTATTTTTAAATATCAATTACTGGTTGTCGTTATGCAGAAAACCCTCGGTTTGTGAATGTTATCGCTGTTTCCCAGTGTTTGATTCAGCTGTTGATAGGTAATCGATAAGTGTTATCTCAAACTATTGGTTCTATTGCTAAGATATAACAACAAATGTTAACTTAAGTTGTTGGTTCAGTTATTAATAGTTAAGTAATGACTTTGGCTCGTATTAAATTCATATAAAAAGCAGTTGACTGGGAATTTTGGTGTACAACTTAAGGTTTAGGAATCTACAAATATTTGGAGTGTTGAGAGGTCTAGATGTTATGAATACATTAGAATAAACGTGTTTTGTTAGCTAACTGTTTAAAGGTTATTATATGTGACAGTTGGAAATAATTGATAACTTAATAGGACTTCATAATATATTTAGTATCTACTTTTCACTCCTTTTGATAATAATATAGTGCACTTCTAATAGTGTACTTAATGGTCTGATAACTTGTATATCTGCATGTAAGTCTTAGAGTGTGTTTTTTGTATAGCAAAGCCACAAAGGGTTATCTGCTCAGCCCACCGAGGGGAATCGAACCCCTGATTCTAGCGTTGAAAATCCGGATACATACCGCTATACTAGCGGGGGCTATAAGTCTTAGAATTATCACTTTTGCCAGTATGGTTTAAACTTTTGTCAGCATAATTTATTGTTCTTATAGTTTTCATTTTATGAGAATATTTGATAGGTTTACTAATTTTCATTTCCTTTCGCATATTTCATTGGTGTGATAATTCATACTTCATCAGTACAATGGACCTGATAATATGTATTTGTGTAAGATTAACCGTCAATTTACAGTTTATCAGAAACTTTTGCATGCCTGATACGTTGCAAAAGATAACTCATAACTGATGAATAACTGGTCAGAATTCTATTTTGGTCTCATAATTCATAACTCATCAGATTCTCACTACATCGAATAGTTAACAGATAATAGGATTCTGAAAGGAAGTAATTAATCAGGATTTTTAATGTTGCTGATATACCATAATTGGTTTCGTATTTTACGTAATAAAATCCTATATTTCACCAGAATTTTTACTGATTCTAAACATTTAAGTAAGGTTTTTCATTCGTTTAAGATATTTGCTGATAAGAAAAAACTATTAATTTATTAACAATTTAAATTAGGTTTAGTTAATATTATGTTTCTTATCACAATTTTGTTTTTCTGTATATTACTTGAAATTTCATTTACTTCAAGAGGTGTAAAAATAAAAACTTTTAATGTTAAGAATACAACCAAAATTTCCGTATTATCTAGGTAGCGCGTGATCGGACTGTGAGTTTAAGGGTCCATGAGTTGCATCTCATTGTCGTAAAACCGTATTTCGCACCTTGGAGCAGTGAGTGCACTATAACATTATTGGACAAATTGCACGTTATCAGTCAGGCTAGAGTATTCTGAAAGTTGACAGTAGATACTTTTGACTAACTAGCTGTCTTACCTATAGTCTGTCAGTTCAAAATTAGGAACGTCTAGCGCAGATAAACTTTGTGCAGAAGTTTTGAAAGTGGAAAATATTCCTTATTATTTAACAACAAAATAATCTACGCCACACAAGATGCGAGAAAACGCGTATTTTTACATAAATGTCAGATATGTTCGCAATGACTCAAACTAGAGATAGAATTAAAATATTACATTGTTAAATCTAGTAATAAAAGTAGCGTTTGATTTTCTCTGTTGACACTCCACTCACGCTAGTACAATAGAAACAGATGACAGCTAATATGAAAAATATGATTTAATATTACACCTTGATATTTCCCAAGGGTTTTAGTAGGCGCTTGAAACCCTTTAATAAGTACACTTATCTTATGAGAACCTGTACAGGATGATTTAATTATCCCAGGGCCTGGTTATAACAAGATTCCATGTCTAGGAAATATTCTGACCCCTTCCCCCCACGGGAGATTTCATTAACGAACACTTTTATTAAATACTTTTCTAGGTTTATTAAAAAATTGCGTCAATGCTTTAGCCTCGTATTTACATTCTCACGACACGAAGAGTTTGTTATCTGAAACTCAATACTGCCTAACATCTCGTCTGAAGTGAGATAAACCATCATCTGTGTTGTCCTTTATCCTGGTCCTTGTGCTTGAAGATACAGAACGACTTACTATTTCGAGCCTACAAGGAAGAAACAAATGGACTACAGCGAAGACCAAGAAACTTGATTAAAATGTTTGTGTTGTTTATTATTAAGCACAAACCTACACAAAAGTTCTCTGCCCACCACAAGAATTGAAACCCGGTTTTTAGAAAGCTGTGCTACTGGGGGACTCGATTTTGTTTCTTTCAGAGCCCAACCTATGTTAATACTGATGGTTTAATGTATTTTTATCGCTATACATACTAAATTTCGAGTCTATTTATTTATGATATGTTTTTGTCAGTTTGTTTCATACATTTCTTTTGCGTAACCTCGAAGCTCCACCATAATAATTCACGTGCACCATTTCTGCCACGTGATTTGAACCCTGAATGATAGTGTCGTAATCTTTAATGCTTACTACTGAGCCAGTAGGGTTGAGCGAAGAGTCTTTCTCTTCTAAAACTAGTTTCATTAGTGTATGTTAGGCTTTTAGTTATGACCTAAAGTAGTTAAGCCTTGATGAAAATTTCTTAGACATTCTTAAACGATAAGTTAGCTAACCCTCTATTGAACACTTTATAAAAATGTGATGTTTTTTATTTTTCACTAAAACAGGTCTATACTGCATAAAAACAAGAGGGATTCTCATTAGCTGCGTCACATGAAATTCTTTTAGACATGATTAGAGCAAATTGGGCCTTGCATGATCAGGCGGTTAAGGCATTCAATTCCCAATCTGAGTGTTACGGGCTCGAATCTTCGCCACCCCAAATATACTTGCCCTTTCAGCTGTTGGGGCATTATAATGTAACGGTCAATCCAACTATTCTTTGGTAAAAGAGTAGCCCAAGAGTTGGCGGTAGATGGTGATGACTAGCTGCCTCACCTCTAGTCTTACACTGCTAAATTAGGGACGGCTAGCGCAGATAACCCTCGTGTAGCTTTGCGCAAGATTCAAACCAAACCTAGAGCAAATTAACATATGAGACTTTTGTTTCACTTTTTATTAGCTATATTTTTGTGCACCAAGCGTGAACCGCGCGTATACACAATTCGATTTTATTGCTCATCAGGATCTCTACTTGCCTACTCTAAAACCGACATTGTTTTAGACTGAATTAGAATATATTAACCTATGAGACCTTGATCAAATGTATCAGTCGAAAGGGTTTAGCATTCTGAGGCAAGAATCGTAATTAAATTTCAAATCAGTCAAGAGATGACGTAGCTAAAAGTTTGCACTTGGAAACACACACACACACAAATTAGTGCGTCTTGAGTCACTGTACCATAGTTGAGAAGTTTGTGAATTATATTTTATAAACCAGAACGTAACCTAGAAGTAATATTGTTTAACACAGGAACCATAACAAATATATCCATGGTTTATTTAGACTGTTACCTGGAAATAATAATATTCAACTACAAAACCGAAGCACTTGTATATGTATTGAACAACAAATATGGATTTGTTACCTATAATCAACCATGAGGGTTAATACTTGTTCACATCTTCACTGTTTTACACCAGTTATCTTAGGAAAAATAAAAACAACAAGAAATATAAATTCTGTATTTTTCAGAAAACAATTCCTACCAGTGTTTATACCTAAAATAAAATGTTTATAGACGTTGAGTGCCCGGCATGGCCAGGTGGGTTAAGGCGTTCGACTCGTAATCCAAAGGTAGTGGGTTCGAATCCCCGTCGCACCAAACATGCTCGCCCTTTCAACCGGTGGGGCGTTATAATGTTACGGTCAATCCCACTATTCGTTGGTAAAAGAGTGGCCCAAGAGTTGGCGGTGGGTGGGGATGACTAGCTACTTTACCTTTAGTCTTACACTGCTAAATTAGGGACGGCTGGATCTGATAGCTCTCGTGTAGCTTTGAGCGAAATTCAAAAACAAACAAGCAATATGAAACCACGCAGTTGTCTTTTTTTCTTTTTTTTTTAGGTTTTGGTTTCCTTATTGGTACCTAAGAATCTTATCTACTACCCAGTGTCAGGGAGCTTTAAGGTAATGCTAGTCATTGTAAAGCCGACAGTGGAAATGGAATCTTCGACAAGTTTTTAAGTACCTTCACTCCATGTATCAGCTGCGGACGTTGGGCACAGGAGTACTAGCAATAACACTTAAAGCAAAGTGGTCCTTGGAGAGCATTTGTTCTCGAGAATAGTGCTTCTAGCTAAATGGAATCTCGTGGGGCCCCTTTTTAATGTAGAGGGATCTTAGAAGTCGTGCGTTGATACTTGGAAAATCTTCTTCCACTAGTATGAGAACAGTTATAAGTCTCTTATGACGTCATGGCTTTTATTACGACCATATTCAAGAGTAACCAGAGTAGACCTATCCCGATAATATGAATATAAACTACCTAACTGTTTAGCTCTCTCTCTCTCTCTTTGAAAATATAAACACTTAGAAGCTTTCTCGTCGCTTCAGAGTACCAACAGGAAGTCCAGTGAGATTGTATATAAGATAAATCTTGTTGTGCGCTAAAACACACACACGCATGTGTATATAGAAGACTAAAAATTAAGCCGTAGGCTTTCAATTCAAAAAGCTTTTTCCTGGTTTCACTCCCACATCTTACTACGCATTGTATAACAATAAGAAATATTTAATCTGGGTTTGACTATCTCACTGATTTTCAAAGCATGGCTGAAAACTAAAAGATCTGAAAAAAAAGAGAGAGGAATTTCTTCAAGCGGCTTGAGAAGTACCTCTAAGTCAAACTGCTCAAGAATCTACAAGGGAAGTACATCTACAAAAACTACTCGCGAATTTACTTAAAGGTATCTTTACACAAAACTGCTCGGGAATCCACATGGGAAGTATCTCTACAGAAAACAAACGACAACTACTCGAGAATTTACTTGAAAGGTATCTCTACGCAAAATTACTCAGAAATCAAGCTGAAAACTACCTCTGTGGAAAAATACCGAAAAACCAACCTGATTTGTATCCTTACATCAGATTATTCAGATCAAATGGACAGAGATCATACTTTAAACATGGACACTACGCTCCAAATTTGAAGCTAGTTGAAATCATTTGAATATATGAACCTGGCTGACAGAGCTTGTTCAAACTGTTGAGACACTGAATGTTATTCAAGCATTAGATGTAATACTAAACAACATAAGGTACTTCGAAGTGACATGTTATTGCGAGTTCTCAGACTTTAGTGCAAAGTCGTTGGAGTCAAAGCATTTTAGGATTTTTTGTTTGTTTAAAGAAGTAAAGAGAGTTTATTTTCTTGAGGATATATGTTTATATTTGATTTTAATTGCAGACAAAGTACCAAACCCACATCGGCTGCTGACCGTCCTGCGCACTTCACTTAAAACGCTTGAGGTACTGCAGGGGTATGAATAGCAATTCCACTAAGCTGGTTTTTCTTCGTAGCTGTCAAACTTGTTTCTTTGTGACTTCTCTAAAAGGTTTCGAATTATTACAGAGATTTTGATAACAATTTCATCAAGCTCATTTCTTTGCGGTTTCTTTTGAAGTTTGATCCTGCCTCTGCAAAACTGTATTCTTTGTGATTTCCCTTAGGAGTTTTTGAAGTGATCCAGAGGTTTCGTGCCGGCTCAGCAAAACTGGATTATTTGTGGTTTCTCTTGAATTTTTCTAGATAATGCAGGAAACTTTACGACAATTCGTTAGTGTTTCCTCACTGCATAATTCTTAACTGAACTCTTAAAATTATAATTTGAGCTCCAAAACTGATACTAAATGTTAGCGAAAACAGTGAGTGGTGGTGTCATATCTACAAAGAGTTGCTTAAAGTTCATTTTTCTGGCTATTTGTTTCAAAAAACCTACAGCTGTTTGTGTAATCTTTACGTCTTTTTAATATGCTGTGATTTTCCTATTGACAAAGTTGTTTTTTAAGTTCACTAGCTTTGAAGTTTTATAATTAAAATGAGCTTTTTTAGTGCTGCTCTATTATTTAATTGAGCGTGACTATATTTGTTAAGGTTCAGAGTTGTGTGTTGGAAGTCCAGTGTTCAAGTTGCGATACCGCTGGATATGTGCCACACTTTCACTCAGACAGTACAGTCAATCCTATCATTCAAATCAAAGCACCAGGCAAAGTCCTTCTAGCAGCAAGAGATATTGACTTACTGCCTTCCCTCTGTTCAATAGTTTAAAACTAGGACCGGCTATGCTTTGACTCTAGATGCATTTAAAACGTGGCTGTTTAGCTTATATTCAGTTACAAAATACCAATGCTAACAACTTTATTACAATGGATTATTAAGAACCATTAGCATTAGTTGTCTTTGAAAACTATTGTGTACAGTTAGTCCTTATAAATTATCTTTTACAACAGTTTTGTTCTGACCGTTGTTGTCCAAGTGAATTACTGTGGTTACTAGAATTGATCTGATCATTGTTGTCCAAGTGAATTACTGTGGTTACTAGAATTATTCTGATCATTATTGTCAAAATGAATTACTGTGGTTACTAGAATTGTCTGACCATTGTTGTCCAAGTGAATTACTGTGGTTACTAGAATTGTCTGACCATTGTTGTCCAAGTGAATTACTGTGGTTACTAGGAATAATTAGACTACGACAGTTTTTGCTCATACTGAACATTGGATAAAGGTTGTTTTTTTTATAGACAGAAGTAGCTGAAAAACATTAGATCTCCCCATTCACTATACTCTGAATTTCTCAAACACGGAATACAGACATAGGGGAATTTTTTATCTGTTTTCGATTTTTTGTTTTTTGGATAATGATAACGATATGTCATTTGAATACAAAAGTAAGACAAGAATATAATCTAGGCTCCCGTTGCTTCTCATTTTGCTCGTAATATTTTTGATATTTTCATGAAAGATATTTATTAGATAACTACTAGAACCTGTCGTTTCAGGTTGCAGATATAGGAATGTTCATCTGTTTCCTGGAAAGTAGAAATAAAGCATTAAAGCATAACGAAAATGTCCTATAATTGTACACTTTTGTAAAAATAGGCCATACAATGTTTCTTGTTGCATTTTCTACTTAAGCCTCGAATTATTAACTTGTTTTCGTACTTATCACTACATTCTGTGTTCACGTATTGTATAGTTTCTGTGAATTAATTCTTTCTCCAGCTTTAACATCAACGTGATCAAGAGACCGAAAGACGCTTACAATCAGTCATTTTTTAATGTAGACTACAAATAAAAAGAGACCGTAGTGAGATTAACTGATATGTTATTAGAGGACCTGAAGTGAACAATTTCACAGACATCCAATAAATTTGGCATCTGTAAAATTTAAAATCTGATGGTAAAATTATAGTTGATATTAGTTCACCTTGGATAAAAACGATGTTTTAGTGTCTCGTGGATAGAATAATCACACGAACAATGCACGTGCATAGATTAAGTTTTATCCTCACGAACAAGAAGTTGAACAAGGAGTGATAAATTTAGAAGAGAATGGACCTTTTGATAGCGCCATGTCGGGCTTCACTTCTCAGCCAGTGATGACACTATGTGAATCATGGGAAAATTCTCATAAACTACAAGTGGGATAAAGTTTACTTGAGCTTTAAGTAAACACGTCGGGAGTTGTTCTTGCTGTACAACTGACGACCCAGAAGTTAGACTGTGGTATTCCGCCATACTCGACACCCGCAGGTCTATATTGAAGATTGAAGTTTACTTTCGACTCTGATGGTAGTCGTTCACTATACACTCCGATGTTCCCATGGGGATAAATAACACACGTGCTTGCAGGCACGTGCTGGCTGCTCATCTCAAGCAAAACCACTTCTCCAAGTCTGCAATGTTCTGTGAGAAAATAAGATAGCGGGAAGTTGGCTAGACCAATGAAATGTAGATTTTTATATCTCGTACACGGTTCTCCTGTCGCTGAAGGCTAACGTACACTAAATCAAAACCTGAAGAAAAAAAACCCTTAAAGTTGCAGCTGATAAAAAAATACGTTAACTGTAAAGCTGGTTATTTTAATTAAATATTAACCTAAAGTGTAAAATAACGTGACTGTCTAAACGAACAGTACATCTTAATAGCTTGTTCATAAATCATTGAATTTGGCTTCTTTAAAGAAAACAACTTATAAAACAACATCGACAATTAAACCCTCGGATCAAGTCTGAATTAGCTGCATCAGCAGCTTTTGATATATTTACTATTTTGTTTTGATTTTCAACTTTAAAATTTAAACGAAGATATTAGCCCTAAAGGTTTTAACAAATTCACAATAAATTTAGCTAACATAGAACTACATAGATTGTGTCTCGGGCCGGACAAAGCCTAGTATTCGGTCTGCACGCGTTGTGATTCCGAGAATTCATGGTTCGTTGCTTTTTACTGCAAAATCACTCTGTACTTTAGGACCACATATGCGCTAGACGAGTGACGGTCAAATCATACTGTTCGCTCTGACAGCCTCAGATTTGACGAAGGATGTTGTTGCTTAGCTACTCAAATAGCTCTTTATCTAACTTCCTGTAAAAATTATGAAAGAAACATAGGTGTCTCTTACCGAAGGAAAATCCAAAATAGTGCCATCAGGACCTGAAAACGTAATTCAAGTTATTATTTCAGTATTTAATCGGCAACTAGGTCATTCTCCCGTCTGGTTATCTAAACTCCAAGCCCATGGTGCCTTCAACCCAGTTAAAGTCCATTCTCCCGCTAATTAAAATGGCCAGACAAAATCCTCTTCTTTCTGCGTCAGTCAGTTAGGTGAAAGTGAGCAAAGCAAATGTTCTTCAGCAATAAAATCTTCAATTCTGCTTGACGGACAACAAAGTGTCCTTCTTGTTTGTTACGAATTAAAACTATGAGCCATAGACAGTTAGGAACGTTAGAAGCAATGAGTCTTACTGAAAAAGACGACAGGATGTCGCGCATAAGCGACAGAAAATATTTTTATTTGGAAAACTTGTCTTTCCTCTAGCGTAGCTTCTAAACCTTAAAGATGGTACCTGGGTGAGTTACACGAATGACTATAAAAGTATTTCAATTATGGTATACAATAAGAACTAAGCGAGACCAAAATACTGAAGCGAATGGGAGTAGATATTTCCCAATATAGAGCAGTTTTGACGATTTTCAGGTCTGAGCAATTTCAATAAGAAGATGTTTGTTTGTTTGTTTTGAATTAAGCACAAAGTTACACAATGGGCTATCTGTGCTTTGCCCACCACGGGTATCGAAACCCGGTTTTTAGTGTAAGTCCGCAGACATACCACTGTGCCACTAGGGGGCATAAGAAGATGACCTATATTTTTTTCCCATCGAGGCAAATATTAATATTTAAAATGTGAACTCTGTCAAAACACACTATTTGTCCTAAAATTTTCTAAAATAATAGCACAGAGATTATTCCGCACAGTTACATTCCAGAAAGAAATGATGTTATTAAAGTAAGAGATGAATCTGAAAACGCTATCATTCTTCAGACTTCCCATGTATTTGTACCAAGAAAGGTATGTCATAAGGGTTCTAAATGAAGGAACATATTGATCAAATTCAGGGTCTGAAATAACTGTCATGGTACTCCATGCACTGTATTAATTATATAGAAAGAAGCTACCAGGGAGCTAGCATATGGTACGGTACCGGTATATGCTAGAAGAAATCAATTAAATAGCACTCCACAAATTAACCTTGAAGAAAACAGGGTTTATCACTATATTATATTAAATATTTTTGTCTTGCCACAACTGAAAAAGCGTAGATAATTGTCAGTAGAGCAGATAATCTGCATAACAGCTTTACATGATGCTGGTTGACTGAAAAAGCGTAGATAATTGTCAGTAGAGCAGATAATCTGCATAACAGCTTTACATGATGCTAGTTAACTGAAAAAGCGTAGATAATTGTCAGTAGAGCAGATAATCTGCATAACAGCTTTACATGATGCTGGCTGAACTCTCAGACAAATTGCTGTAGACTTGAAATGCTCCCCAAACACTGTCAAGTATACCTTAGGTTGTGCGACTGAGACAGGTAAATCTGAAGTTAGGAAAGAAAGAGACAGAACACCTAAACATAATGATACTGATGTCAGGTACCTTCGTTTATACAGCCTTCGGGACTGAAGGAAAACTGATCTCAAGCATGAGATAAACGACCATGTAACAACTGATAGAAAAGTGTCCAGATCTACAGTATCAAGAAGACTCGATGATGATGAATTACTTGGTCATATAGCAGTTTAAAAAAAAAAAACACTTTACTTCTATCTACAACTATTCTCAAGAAACTGAAATTCGCTAAAGTGTAAAACTTTGAATTGTTGATAATACTATGCAACACAAATTTTGTTCCTGGATAGTATGTGTTATTTCTTAATTGCTTATGTTATAAAAGCTCAGAAAATAACCATTATTCCACTTTGCTTTTATGACCTGGATAATGAAATTTAGAAATTAACCTATTTTCTATGTAAAAACGTGCAAATTTGCACATTTTCATTTACATAAGGTCTGAATAAAACAACATATGAACCAAGATATACATGTATTTATACTAAAGTTATACAAAAAATGAAGAAAAATGTTTAGAAGTGAGTAGTTTCTCGATATTTGCGACTGTAATGTAAATCACTTTCACGTATCAACCCCAAAATATAGTCTCCTATCATCTTTTCGTTATGTGCTTCTTGGTAGCGGCGTTCAAAATCCGGTATATCTTGGTGGAAGCACTTGCCTTGCTCCTCTGAGTATGCTACCATGTTCCCATTGGATTTATCAAAATAAGCGTCAAGGATATGGACTTTCAGGGCCTCAACCAGTTCCATATAACTTTCATCCTTGTGATTGCCCAAGAAGTCCCGAACCATTGCGACAAAGCTGCCCCAAGCTTTATTTCCTTCCTAATGAGCTTCTTGGGGAATTATGTGCACTCCTGGATCTTCTTTATTTGTGGTCCAACGAAGACAACAGCTTTGACTTTTGCCTCAGACAATTTAGGGAAGAAGTCTGGAAGGTACTTGAAGGCTGCAGACTCCTTATCAAGAGTTGTGACAAATTGTTTTATAAAACCCAATTGTATGTACAGTGGTAGGAACAACACCTTCTGGACGTCCACTAGTGGCTCACACTTGACATTCTGCCTCCCCACAAAGAACTCGGTCCGTTGTGGCCAGTGCTTCCTTTTGAAGTGCACTGCGGTGTTCCTGCTCTCCCAGAGGTAAAGATAACAGGGAAACTTGGTAAAGCCTCTTTGGAGACCCATCAGGAATGCCACCATTTGGGAGTCTCTGATAACTTTCCAGCCGTACTTATCATTCTTCAAGGGTTCTAGCAAGGTCTTGACGCTGTTGTATTCCTTTATGAGGTGCACCGATTGAGCCAGGGGAAGAGATGGATATTTATTCCTGTTATGGAGCAGCACAGCTTTCAAGCTTTTGGATGAGCTATCAATGAAAAGGCACCACTCATTGGAGTTACAGGCAATTCCAATTTCCTCGCACAGACCGGATACGTTGTGGCAGAAACGGAGCCCATCTTGACGAGTGAAATAGCTTGAAAAATGTTGGCGACGCTTTCTCTGACTTGCGACTTGTACGTTCTACAATATTCTAGAAAATTCTTGAACATTCTTGTAAGTTCTACAACATTCTAGAAAGTTCTTGAAAATTCTTGTAAGTTCGAGAACATTCTCTATCGGCTACTCAGCACTGAATCTACTTGGAATGTTCTGGAAAATGGGTAAATTTAAAAATTTCATTACTCAGGTCACAAAAGCAAAGTTTGAAGAGAAAAATAGGTCTTTTCCACTTAGTTTAGGCCTAAGCAATTGGAAAATAACACTTTCTGCCCAGGAACAAGAAAAAGTAAAAATTTTGTTACGTAGTGTTACCAATAACGAACTTTTAAAGAAATCTGTTAGTAATTAATAAAGAAAGTCTAAAAAAATATCGAAATAATCATTAATGTTGTTTTGAATTTAGCACAAAGCTACATAATGGGCTATCTGTGCTCTGCCCACCACTGGTATCGAAACCCGGTTTTTAGCGTTGTTAGTCCACAGACATGCCGCTGAGCCACTGTGGGGCAGTAATCATAAACGAAAATCTAAAAAGAATCGGGTAATAATTAGTAAGGAAAGTCTAAAAAACTGCCAATAATCAACAATGAAAGTCTAAAAAATACCATTGAATAATCAATAATGAAAGTCAAAACCTTGTTAATATTTAGTAATAAAAGTAAAAAAACCTGTTAATAATCAATAACGTAAGTCTAAAAAAAATCTCCTACTAATCATTAACGGAAATTTTTCTGTCATCCGTCAAACTTTGAAGTTATGGTTTGGTATAAGCACATAGGAATCACATACGTAACGTGAGTTACTCTGCTCCTATTGGTGGAGAAGTGATGAATGCTGATTTGCATGAGAGACACGTTGGAAACATTTGATTTTAATAGGGGGGTACAGAAGTTTGTGGCATACGTAATAAAAATGTTCGCCTATAGAGGACAGCATTTTTAATTTTTTTTTAATTTCGCACAAAGCTACTCTAGGGCTATCTGCGCTAGCCGTCTCTCATTTAGCAGTGTAAGACTAGAGGGAAGGCAGCTAGTCATCACCACCCACCGCCAATTCTTGGGCTACTCTTTTACCAACGAATAGTGGGATTGACCGTCACATTATAACGCCCCCACAGCTGAAAGGGCGAGCATGTTTGGTACGACCGGGATTTGAACCCGCGACCCTCAGATTAAGAGTCGAACGCCGTAACACGCTTGGCCATGCCGGGCCTTAGAGGGCAGCAACAAACTGAAATAGCTGATTTTGTGAAAGAGGGAAGTACCTATCGGAAATACATTTTGAATAAAGGAAGATCATTACCTTCATCAATATTTTCTACTCAAACAAACCGATGATTTTGTATCTTTCTGAAATTGTAGACACACATGTCAGCTTTCAGTTGTCAGAAGTGCAGGCATAAATTTGTAAAAAAGAGCACACCAAACTAAGAAATTTAGTAATGATTGAAAGATTCATTCAGATCAGCTTAGAATTTAATAAAATCTGGATATCTACACTGAAAACAATCAAACAGTTAACTGCTCGAATTCTTAATAGAGAAATTCCGTGCTTTTTATCAAGTGGATCTAGGATTAAATCCCAGCCATTACCAACAGAGAAACGATTCTTTCTAGAACTTCTTTGAAGATGAGAACACCGACAATGTAGAACAAAAATTAATTAAGGTCTAGTTACAGATATTAATTTTATCCTGACAGTAAAAAAAGTGGAAAAATTGTTTAAATGTAAGTGCTTATCTTACATGTCCTTAACCTTCGTTTGATTTCAAATGCCTATCTTTCACTACATATTTCAACTATATCCAATTACCACAGGAAGTTTTGTTTTTTTTTGGTTAAACCGTCGAGAAATATCCACCAGTTCACCAATACAAGAGGCTTGTATAATCATGTTCTTGGGTTTGGAGTGACCGTCGAGTAACGAAATGCCACAGATTATTAGATCTAATCTAATAATGTGTAGCATCTTCTAGAACAGACTGTATCTTTCACTGTTGTTTTTATGTATTTGTGTGTGTTTGTTTTAATAATGTAATGGGTCTTGCCTGTTACGGATAAAAGAAGTAACGCGGAGAAACTGAACATAATAGCAACAGACGCACATACAAGAAGAACGAAATCATAATGTTAGAGCTTTTTTTTTTTCTTACTTTTGCGCAAAGCTACTCGAGGGCTATCTGCGCTAGCGGTCCCTAATTTAGCAGTGTAAGACTAGAGGGAAGGCAGCTAGTCATCACTACCCACCGCCAACTCTTGGACTACTCTTTTACCAAAAAATAGTGGGATTGACCGTAACATTACAACGCCCCCACGGCTAAGAGGGTCGAGTATGTTTGGTGCAACGGGGATTCGAACCCGCGATCCTTAGGTTACGACTCGAACGCCTTTACCAACGTGGCCATGCCGGGCTCCATGTTAGAGCTAATACATGAATCTAATGTTAGAACTTCCTATGTTGCTCTAAGATGTAAGCAACATAAGTGTTTGCCAGATGGTTTTATAACACCTTGCAGTGAGATTACTTTACGACAAAAGTGATAACAATTTTAATCGCATTATTCTTTACCAGTCCACTACGGGTTTGTAGCTTCATGTAACATAATGTTTTTGAATTACACATTATCTGTTGTACGACCCGTATTTCGTAAATATTCGTCGATTTCCTTAAACCCAGCATAATATTTGAAACAAAATAAAATCTGAAGATATGAAATAACATGAATAAACGCGCTACAAGATTAAAGTTTGCTTTCATTAGATTGTTTTTGTATCCTATAAAAGGTGTTAAATTAATTAATGAGTCATGTGCCCTAGGACTGTACTTACTTCGGCTTTACTAGGGGATAAAGAGTTTCTTTGGAAGATTAAATACATTATTTTAATGGTCTAGCCGAGAGGAAACAACGATGTCCCATTTAACAACAATGAAATCCTGTACGGGCTCATCACGTTCTAAAATTGTGTTTCTAGCGAGATAATTATATGCGAAGTTGCCTGCCTGAATACAGAGCTTCAACAAGTTTGCCGAACCTAGTTTTAAATCACTTATACGTGACGTCGATTTCGTAACACTTTCAGGAATAAGTTGAAATGAAGAGTTGAATACATAAATCGAGTAATCAACGAGGAGTAAGCGATTCGTTCGCGTTTCAGGCCCGGCATGGCCAGGTGGTTAAGGCGCTCGACTCGTTATCTAAGGGTCGCGGGTTTGAATCTTCACCACACCAAACATGCTCGCCCTTTCAGCCGTGGGGGCGTTATAATGTGACGGTCAATCCCACTATTCGTTGATAAAAGAGTAGCTCAAGAGTTGGCGGTGGGTGGTGATGATTAGCTGCCTTCCCTCTAGTCTTACACTGCTAAATTAGGGACGGCTAGCACAGATAGCCCTCGAGTAGCTTTGTGCGAAATGCAAAAACAAACAAACAAACAAACAAGCCTTCCCTCTAGTCTTACACTGCTAAATTAGGGACGGCTAGCGCAGATAGCCCTCGTGTAGCTTTGCGCGAAATTCAAAAACAAACAAACAAAATCATTCGCGTTTCAAGACACTCGAACAGAAAACGATTTATCGTTATTTGAAATTTATTATTTTCAACAATAACAGCAAAAAACAAAACAAAAACTTTGAATGTCTCTCGGTGAATAGAATGAAATATTATTTTACTTTCATGAGTTCGTGTGTGTGCGAAATAATAATGAAAATAAATAAGTCATAATTCCTAGTACTCATTTTATCTACCTCCGACAAGTTCTGAGTCAATCGACCATGATACATAATAAAAAAGAACAAACGATTGTTTTAAATGTAAATTCTAAGATGTTTGAATACGTGTTTACTGGAACACATTTAGATGTTTACTTTTAAATTATACGAAAAGGATAGAAATTGGAATTGTTTGGTTTATTTTGAATTTCGCGCAAAGCTACACAAGAGCTATCTGCGCTAGCCGTCCCTAATTTAGCAGTGTAAGACTAGAGGGAAGGTAGCTAGTCATCACCACTCATTGCCAACTCTTGGACTACTCTTTTGCCAACGAATAGTGGGAATGATCGTTACATAATAACGCCCCCACGGCTGAAAGGGCGAGCATGTTTAGTGTGACGGGGATTCAAATCCACGACCCTCGGATTACGAGTTCAGTGCCCTAACCGCTTTGCCATGCTGGGCCTACTTTGAATGTTAATGTAGAGTTTTAGATATAATTATCATCATGAAACAAAAAAATTAATTATCCAACTTTTAGATATCTGTTTTCATTAAAAACCTCCCCTCGGTGACTTTACCGTAAGCTTGGGGGCTAATAACGCTATAGTCCTGGTTCGATACACGCAGTGAGCAGAACACCTACAAAGCCATTGTGCAATTTTGTGCTTAACAAAAAACAAAGACGTGGCTGTTAAAAATTACCAGAAGTACGAAAATCGCGTATGCATATAATGTGTTTTGTTCACAAGAAATGTATCCGAGAGTATTTACATCCAGTTGATCGGAGAAAGAGGTACATTACGTATTAAATACGTGCAGGGCTCACAGGTCACATCCTTCATTACAGAGTTCTCAAGTACCAATTTAACTCCTTCAGTGTTCTCAGTTACTATTCTAGTTGTTTTCAGGGGTAACCGTACGTTTAGGACACCCGCCTGTGGTACCTGAGCACATGTATTTCTGTTAGCTTGTGAGTGTGACTGTCGCCTTCACAATTTTGATGTCAATTTCGGGTTCAACGATACTCCAAGACCCATATGGTACTTGGATAATTTACAGAGACATTTTAGCTCCCATTGGTACATCTTTATTGGAAGAATAAACTGAATAGATAAGGCTAAACAGAGAGACCACCTGCCAAATTTCTCCAAAACTCTTGTTGGAGGAGTTTAGGGCAAACAATCTAGTTCGAAAACAAATTTATACACAACATGAATTAATACAGATTTAAAAAATACGACAGATATTAAAAAAGATATTAAACGTTTGCATAATCATTTACTTGAAAACAAAATAAAATAAACACAATAATCAAAATAGAACAGTTAACATGGGAATTTAAAAATAAAGAAATTGAAGCAGAAAAAATATTCCTCGTTAAATATCACAGAAATCATAGGATATAATAGGATAGGATATAATGACATTTCTAAAACTATGAAATTTAATTTCAACATCTATCTCTTTCTTGCTACATATTTGGTCCCTCACTGGATATGCGTATATATTAAAGAAGTCTCAATTTTACAAATGAAATTATTTATAATATATCAGCTGGCCTTCCCATCCAATACACGAAGAAGACGTAAGTGCCCGGGCTGTTAAAGAAGGTCACATCCAAGCGCAAGTCTCCCCACTCTCTACCCCCAGTGTCACTTCCCGGAGGGCTCTAAGGTTACATTCCAGGTTTGGTGAGGATCGGTTTGCCAGTTGTAAGCAGATACATAAACAGACGTGTGGAATAATTGTTTAAATATTCATATCCTCCATTGGATCCGCCATAGGTTTACGGACTTGAAACGTTAAACTCTGGAAGTCGGAAGGGACGTAAATAGCTTATTGTGTATCTTTTTAACCGAAGAACACAAACACGAGAGACATTCTAAACGTTGGAAATTACATAGTAATGGCCCGTCATGTCAGGTAATGAAGAAGCTAGACTAGTAATCTGAGGGTCGTGGGTTCGAATCCTCGTCGCACCAAACATCCTCGCCCTTTCTGCCGTGGGGGCGTTATAATGTGATGTTCAATCCCACTATTCGTTGGTGAAAGAGGAGCCCCAAGAATTGTCGGTGAGTGGTCATAACTAACTCCCTTCCCTTTACTCTTACACCATAACATTAGGGACGGCGAGCTCAGATAGCCCTCGTATGGTTTTGCGCGAAATTCTAAAACAAACAAACAATATTCAGCAATACACGCGTTATCACGTGAAAAAATAGATGAAGGTTATCCACAACACAGTATAAAATAAAACATACATAAGTTAACAAATCATAATATTTTATGTTCTAGATAGAAAGATTAACAGAAAGATAAATAAAAGTCTAACATAAATTTGACTGTGTGTTTAAGAGGTATAATTTACATTGTCCCTCTGTGTATGTTTTTCATAAGATAACAGAGCGCTTTAAAAGTATCACGCTAGGGTTACACACCGACCATCGAGTGTTTTACAGTTAATTTTATAAAGAATAACAAGTGGTCGACATTAAACAGACTCAGTTCTTATCGTGCGACAAAGCATCCCGCCAAAACAGTCCATAAGTTAACCGGAACAAGACCGAAGACAAGACCTGATAGTGAACAGACATGGATGTAACTGTATTTCTTCACGAAAGGAGGCTTCATGATTCTGGGTATCTTCACCATGTTTCAATGACTCTAACACGGACACTGATAAAGTAAAACCCTGTAGACTCTCACAGACGAGTTATTAACTGTGCCTATTAATTGTGTAAGAGCGTCGAACAAATCAACTCTTGATGTCTTAATTTTGGTCTCGTGTTTTCTGAGAAATATAATGGCTAGTTACTGCGTTGTTATAATTCTGTGAAAACATTGATAGGCACTTTGATTTTAAATGGAACTAATATCATCGTGTGTCGTGAATAGTTAGTTCTTTTACTTCTGAAAATGTACAATAATAAACTAGGCCTACAATAAACTAGCATTACGTTTCCTTTCAATTTTGCAATCGTCTGCTACGGGGAAATCAATCAGTGAACAACTGCGCAACAGAAAATGTCGTTTGAAAACGAGATTATGATGTTTCTAGTTTCGGATATATATTTTTAATTGAGTTGCTAGATCACAAGTCTGTGTTTTCATTTGTTTATTGAGTTGCTATGCGACAAATTCAAGTTTTCTTTCTTATGCTGACAACTATTTAATATTTGCACCCACCATTTTGTGAAATAAAGAAAAATATTTATTCACTTAACCATATAACTAAAACAATATTTGAGTTTTATCATATCCAGAATACATGATACTTGGATTAAATTTAATTTCAAAACCCAGGTGCAGGTGGTTAGGCCTTTACTTATGTATTTCTGCAATTGTCAGTTACGAACTGCATTTTTACTACATTTTGAATTGGTGCTTACGAGTGAAACCTGAACCGTAAATTATAGTTGTTAAACCTGAACTGTAAACTATAGTTGTTAAACCTGAAACGTAAATAATAGTTGTTATATTTTATAGCAAAATTTGAGAGGTGATACCCCTGAACAAGCTTTAACTTTCAGCCGTGATATCTTTATAAAAGTGACAGTCAATTTCATTATTTGGTTTAAAATTCCAGACAGGGTCCATTTGCCAGCAGGTGCTACATACATCCCACCTTACCTCCCTCTGGGTCCTCCGGTGGTACAGCGATAAGTCTACGAACTTACAACGCTTTAATCAGGAGTTCGATTCCCTTCGGTGTACTCAGTAGATAGCCCGATATGGCTTTGCTGTAAGAAAACACACACACACACACCTCCCTCTTGTTAATAGTTTGAAATTACGGATACTCTGGACTGGTCACTTAACTTGTTACAAACAACTACAACAAAGAAAAAGATATTTACCTAAATCACGAATATTGTGTTTTACTTATTTTAATAGCATTCACAAGGAACGTATGATACAATTACAAAACAAAAAGTTTGATCTTTGACGTTCAATAATGAAAACCTAAATTTATCATAAAACTACGTTCTTGAGTACAGGAAGAAAGCAACTTTCAGAATGTTTTATTGTTTTTGTAATTCAAATGTCTCGAAGACTTTCGATATTTTAAATATTAAATAACGTTTTAAGAAAAGTTATTTGATCCTTGGATTAAATATTAGATACTACGTAAGATAAGCCATTTTGGTTTAGGCTTATCGGTCCATGTTGGTTGTTCCATCTTCTAACCTAAACTAAAACTATTAATAAATAAATTTTAAAAAATTCTTAAAACCAACTCTTATAATTCATATACTTCTCAGGAGTTTTCTTAAACTCACTTAAGTGTACTACCTCTATAACACCTGAAAGTTGCTCATTGCAAAGGCCAACCAACCCGTTATGAAAAAACAAAGTCTTAACTGAAAATGGTTCCTATCCTGCCAGAATTTGTATTTGCGTCCCTTAGTCCTATTATTATTACTATCAAGTACGAGAAAAGATGATACATCAACACTATAAGTTCACTTTACAATCCTAAACACCTCAATTAGATACCTTTACGTACTTATAACGTTAAAATCCGGGGTTCGACTCCCTACGCGGGACACAACAGCAGAGCCCAACGTGGTTTTGCCCTAAAACAAACAAACAATCAAACGTTGGTGAATTTCATGATTATTAACATATTTAACGCAAACAATAAGAAGTTTTGAATAAGAGCTGAATTACAGCTCTTATTGTTTACAACTTCTTATTGTTTGCGTTAAATATGTTAATAATCATGAAATTCACCAACGTTTGATTGTTTGTTTGTTTTAGGGCAAAACCACGTTGGGCTCTGCTGTTGTGTCCCGCGTAGGGAGTCGAACCCCGGATTTTAACGTTATAAGTACGTAAAGGTATCTAATTGAGGTGTTTAGGATTGTAAAGTGAACTTATGAGGTACACCAGACGAATTTTATAAAATGTTATAGCAAAGGAAACAATAGCTGAGCTTTGCCTTTCAAAAATCTCTGCGTCCTCCTTCTCGATGGATATCCCACCGTGGTGGAATACATATTAACCCTTTTTATTGTATCTGAAACATCTTTTCCCTTTGTAGTTTCAAATAACAGGAGTCAGGGGACCGTCCTTTCATGCTTCTATGATTCAAATTCGTTTTATAAACCTTAAAGCAGGAAATATTATACAATCACCCAACCGTGATTAAGCCATAAATTTGTTTTATAATGGGTTTTTTTGCGATGGTATCTGATTATGACAAATTTTATTAACTCCATCTGCCGTAGGATAATTTTAAACTGCCACCCACAGGAAAAGCAGGGATATGGTCACACCTACAGCTATTTCTTCAGCTACTCTTTATTAAAGAATAAAGGGACTACCTGTCACATAATAACGCCTCATACAGCTGAAAGCTAGAGCATGTCCGGAGCTGGGTTTCGATCTCGTGAGCTGCATATTATGACTGGAGCATCCTAACTACCAGGTTAACCAGAAAAAAAAGTTTTTTGTCTATTTATGAATAATTTCCCAGTAAGATAAGTGTGCTGACGTATCGTGTCCCTTAATGAAAACTTTAAACCAAACAATGGTTATTCTATGGTTTTATTAAATTTGATATTTTTAAATGTTTCATACAGCAGATTTATCACTAATATGGACCTGGTGAAGTCGTGGAACATGTGCTTAAAATTGTTTCGGTTTTGTTTTATTGTTTCTTTTGCAATTATGGAAAAAGCTACATTATGGGCTATCTGTGCTGTGCCCATTACAATTATTGAAACTCGTTTTTTAGTGTTATAAGGGAAAAGGGATAAAAATGGTTAGTCTTATTTGTTTTACATTAAGTGTTAGTCTTATTTGTTTTACATTAAGTGTTAGTCTCATTTGCTTGACATTAAGTGTTAGTCTCATTTGTTTTACATTAAGTGTTAGTCTTATTTGTTTTACATTTCTTCTGACAAGACGTTTAATTAAATAAAATGACAAAAATTTAGTTTGTTTACAGTACAGTAAGTTCGCTGATGATTCAGCAAAGTGGAATTTAATAAAACATGTTTATAGCAAGAAACATGTGAGCCAAATGTAAGTTAACAAACTTACAATGAGGGTGAACAGTGCACGTGTGTATATATATATATATAGCCCATTATCTAACTTTGCGCTCTTAACAAAGAAACTCCAGCAGTTTTCAAATAAAAATGTAAACAAGACACCGAGTGATGGATCTCTCGTGAAATTGCGAGATTTAAACGTTAACATTGTTTTACTTGGACTTATTTATTTTACAAGTGTATTCCATTTCGAGAACACATAGGTCCATTCATTTCCATTGAACTAAAGAGCAAAAATATAGTTATGCTAAGGCATAGATTAATTTTTATCACGAGTAAGTTTCCTTCATATATGTTGACACAGTCGTGAAGAAAAGAAAAACGCCTCTGGCTTTAAAGGAGGGCGCTCCAATAACTAACCTCAGAATGTTATGATGAAAATCTAGAACTTTTAAAACAGCGAGTTAGGTTCTCCGGTTATCAGTCCTTGTCGAGCCTAGAAGTTTGAAATCGCCGCAAAGACATCACAGCGAGACAGATTTTGACATAACACCGACGATTAGCTGGTTTAAACACTGCGTGTCGCGTTGTTCAATGCTGAGAAAGAGCTATTCAGTAACTGTCTTGATCAATTTTCTTAACCATTGACAGTTAAAAAGCCCTTGCCTTTAGTACCACATGATACGCTGACGTTTTGACTTAAAGTTACCAACGTATCACACGTTGAGACCTGGGATTTAGCTTTATTTATTTTTTACTTCTTTATGGCCACTTTCAAGAGGGTCCTGCTCTGTGTTTTTATACATGTAGAAGGTTGAATGTATCTGTGATACTGCCAACGTTATCACACAGAGAGGACGAATGGGGTAATAATACTTTTACTGTGTGCATGGTAAAGACTTATTTAACCATTCTTAATCGCCCGACATGGCCATCTGGTTAGCGCACTTGACTCGCAATCTGTGGGTTGCCGCTTCGAATACCAGTCCCACCGAACGTACTCGCCCTTTCAGTCGTGGAGGCGTTATTATATAATGGTCAATCCCACTATTCATAGGTAAAAGAATAGCCCAAGAGCTAGCAGTGGGTGGTGAGGACCAGCTGCCTTCCCTCTAGTTTTACACTGCTAAGTTAGGGACGATTAGCGCATATAGCCCTCGTGTAGCTTTGCGCGAAGTTCAAATCACTCTTAGTGCCAAAAATTTAACAACTTCCTGTTATGAAACAAAAGCTACCTTTGAAAATGTTTCTGAAATTTTATTTGCATAACACCAGAACGAAAAAATGTATTTAGTGTCCTTCCTTAGGAGAATTATAAATTATAATGCTAAGGAATTATAGTGTTTTAAAATGTGAATGTATTGGCATTTCCGAATATAAGAGTGCACTCAACAATTAGGATTGGTACTCAAATAGATTTTTGTGTGTTTTTTATTTGTTTTTTTAGTTTTTGACACAAATTTATTATTTGTGTTGATTATACAGCTGCTAATTCATATCTTTAAATAGTAGCTTCATTGATTATAAGGACTTCTCCATCTATCTCCATAGCAACTTTTATGGCTACGGGTACAACTCCCTTCCACGTAACAACTTTACTTATTGAATGCACGTCTTCCATCTCCATAGCAACTTTAACGAATATCGATTACAAGTACATTTCTAATTTCCATAGCAACCTCAGTGATTACATAAGCACATAACCCATCTCCATAGCAACTTCAGTGTTTAAACACATTTGTCAATAATCATTCCCAAAGCAACCTAAATGATTATTTATAATTATAAATTTATTAATGTATGAACTGAACTACTGGTTTTCCAATTAAATATTGAGTAGTTTAGAGCAAAATTTAACATTTAGATTCTTCAAAATGATTTGTTTTTATTATTAGTTCCTAGAATTTTAGTAAAATTTAAAAAATATCAATAATAAATCATTACAATAAAAATTATCTTTTTTATATACAGTATTTCTAATGCAGCATAACACATAAGTTGTTTATTACATACTAGAGTGATGTAATCCTAAGAATAAGTAAATTTAGCGAAATCGACATACTTATAAAACCAGAATAGTTCTACGAATGTCCAGGAGGTGGCAGCACAAATCAGAGGTCTTTAGGGAACGCATTGCTTGGTTATTGACGTGTGATCAGAATTCTGAATCGTTAATGCCAGTACTAAGCAATTATAAGTACAGTATAAAAACAGTAAGTGTTATGCATATCTTTAAGTTTCGTGTGTAATTTTTAGTTTTTGTAGCGTGCCATTATAAGTCTAAGCAAAGTACGAAATAAAATGAAAAAACTCTACACCTAAGCAAATGCCTTCAATCAGCTGTCTACGTTTTGTACTAAAAATGTTTTTACTGAAGTTTTGAAGTGTTATTCAGAGTTGTATATAATACCAAGTGTTTTAAATAAAGAAATAAGCTTTCTTATAAAGTATTGAATAGTCTCTTTGAGCTTATAATATAAAACGTTTGTATTGATCATAACTTTATATTGGCTCTTTTATCTATCTTTTAGTCCATTTTTTATCTTTCTGAATAAAAGTGATAAAATTGAACATGTACAGTATATTAAAATTGTTTATTTTTTTGCACAAAATTAATTACAAAGGAAACGTACATTTTAGATTATAATAAAAATGTTGGTTTGTTTTTAAACAAAGCCATATTTGATCATCTGATTTATCCATCGCACGGAGCCGAACCCTAAATTTCAGCTTTGTAAATTCACAACTTCCCGCTATCTCAGTGGAGAACAGAATAAAAAATAAGAGCACAAACGTTGAGTTCCAACGGTAAAGAAAGATGACAGATAAACTGAGTGATCAATACAGACTGTAAAAGAAAGATTACAGACGAACTAAGTGTTCAATATATACCACAAAAGAAAGATTACAGACGAACTAACTGATCAATACACACTACACAAAAAACATGACGACAAACTAACTGATCAATATGCACCGCAAAAGGTAGTTTGATTTTCATTATATTTTAGTCAAGTCGCCACACAACGTTATCGATGTTTTAATAAATATTTTCAGATATTGTGCGCTTGTGTATTTTATTATACGTTTTAACAGATATCAAGAGACTTAGACATATTAAATAATTCTTTAGTTTTCTTTTGCTCTACCAAATTCGTAACGAGATATACTAATGAACTTCTTTACAAAATAAAAAAAGAGTTCAAGACCATTTCTTTATTGTTTGGATTTTCTACCAAGCTACATGAGCGCTATATGTGCTGGCCCTCCCTAGTTTTGTGGTAATAAACAGGCGGTAGGGGGCCAGTGAACGCTATCCTCTCTCGAGTCCCTATTATTAGATCGAAAACTCAAATTTACTTCCACTTGTTATCTATTTTTAGAGGCAATGGGACTCGGGACTCAAACCACTGAACCTGAGCTCTACAGTCCAGTACAATAACTATTTGGTCACGCTCAGTGCAAGAGGAAAATGCTGATATATCTTTGGCTTTGTGTCGTTGTCTGGAGCTCTTAATATATATTTAAATTTATTAGGGAACTATAGCATTACTGCTGCTTCTCTCTTACTTCTTGTTACCTTTTATACACCGTCTCTTATTTAAATACTTCTACCTGATTGTGCTGAAATGTTTATGTTTCTGGCCACAAATACCACAAAATCTTTGACAACCAGTTTGGATGTTGAATATCTAGCCATTATGCAATAGCAATCAACTTTTTATCAAAATATATCCACGTTGACAACCAGTTTAGAAGTTGCATTTCTTGTTATGTGTCATGGCCAGGTGGGTTAAGGCGTGCGACTCGTATAATGAGGGTCGCGGGTTCGCATCCGTGTCGCACCAGACATGCTCGCCTTTTCAGCCGCGGAGGCATTATAATGTGACGGTCAATCACACTATTCGTTGGTAAAAGAGTAGCCCAAGAGTTGGCGGTGGGTGATGATGACTAACCGCCTTCCCTCTAGTCCTACACTGCTAAATTAGGGACGGCTAGCGCAGATAGCCCTTGAGTACCTTTGCGCGAAAATTAAAAAAAAACAACAACAAGCAATCTATCTTTATCAAATTAAATTAACGTTGACAACCAATTTGGAAGTTGAACTTCTGGCGATGTTTACCGTAAAATACCAATTAATAGTAAAAGCAGAAGGTATAGTGGAGTGACTAGCAGTGAAACAGATATAAACACTTACTAAAACCTTCCTTAGTGGACGGAAAACAACAAAAGAAACGTGATAATCGTAAGTGGTTAAAGACAAAAATACAGTGTAGCAATTTATGATAAACCCTACTTGTCTTTGGAAGCTATTAATGCAATCATTTCGTTTAACCTAGCTGATTGAGCTCTAAGTTGGTAATTTTGTTTGTAGCAGGAGAAATCCAACAGAGATAAGAACTCGTTTAATTTGTTTGAGAAATCTCTTGTAAAGCTACACCGGGGCAACTTGCGCATAGTCGTGCCTAACTAACAGAGAAAAGGCCGCTGGTGTAGCGGGATTTGACCATCACCCAGCACGAACGCAGGCAAAATATTTACACTATATATAATTTTTTATCCGATGCACTAACCTGATTTTCTTGTACAACTTGTGTCTCGGTAAACGTGAGTCAATCCAAATTAACTCAAGACGGAATATGAGACATATACTTTAGTTGTTGTTTTTGAATTGAGCACAAAGCTACACAATGGGATATCTGTGCTCTGCCCACTACGGGTATCAAAACCTGAATTTTAGCATTGTAACTCCGCAGACATACCGCTGAGCCACTGGGGGGCCGTTTTCTTTAGAACTACACAGATACATTTCTTATTAGTCAAAGAGAATCTACCGAAAATTAAAAAGACTTTTAACTCCATCTGGCGGTGACTCATAGCAAGAGCAACGAAACAACTTGTATTCTTAAGCATAGGATTTAATTAAACATATAGTTGGTATTAAACTGTTTTCAATTAGAAAATATTAACTTCAGTATTTTTATCTCCTCGAAATAAACACGGATTTTTCAGTAATTACACAGTCACCATTTGCAGTTCTTTAGTTACAAATTATAGATAATTTATGTAAAACTTTCTGAGTTCTGAGAAATAAAATTCTCTGCTATTAAAATAAAATCCGAAACTGCTGAAGCACAAATATATTATGGCAAGTTATTAGATAATCTTCTGATGTTCATGAAGTGTAATATTTCGTATAGTTGATAGATGACAGCTACGCATGTGTTTGTATATGAGTATTACTTTTTAATAACTGCGCAATAAGTGAGTTAAAGCAGGTTAAGACGAGTCCCTTTCAAAAATTAATCGTCAGGCTATGAAAACCAATGTGCTTTTATAAACACTTCAAAAATCTATTATGTCCCCCCCACAAGCACAGCAGTATGATGGCTTATAATGCTAAAAAAGCGGGTTTCGATACTCGTGCAGAGTACAACACTGATACCTATTGTGTAGCTTTATGTGTACAAATTATAAACAAACAAAATTCAAATGATTTTAACGCGAGAAAAATTAAAGAAGTACGTACATTAACAACCGTTAATAATGATAACTATTTTGTTTGTTTTTTGAATTTCGCGCAAAGCTATACGAGGGCTGTCTGCGCTAACGGTCTCCAATTTTGCAGTGTAAGACTAGAGAGAAAGCAGCTAGTCATCACCACCCACTGCCAACTCTTGGGCTACTCTTTAAACCAACAAATAGTGGGATTGACCGTTACATTGTAACGACCCCATGGCTGAAAGGGCGAGCATGTTTGGTGCGACGGGGATTCGAACCCGAACGTTTATTATTAATACCCTCTGGCTTAAAGTATTATTCGTTCAAAAGCTGAGACAAGGTATTGATGAATCTATAAACATGAAAATTGTCTTTTAGAATCTACAGGGTGTTCGGAAAGTCACTGTGCACTTATAACAAACATGTTTCAATATAGAATACAGGAGGTAAATATGAATGACAATTATAAACAATGTTGAAAGTGACCCTCGTTGGCAACAATACAGGCTTGGATCCTTCTTATTTTGTTTTTAAACATTGCTATCAGTTGCTGGCTTGAAATAGACTGAATGAAATATAATAACATATGATTACAAAACTGCACAGTGACTTTCCGAACGGCCCGGCATGGCCAAGCGTGTTAAGGCGTGCGACTCGTAATCTGAGGGTCGCGGGTTCGCATCCCGATCGCGCCGAACATGCTCGCCCTTTCAGCCGTGGAGGCGTTATAATGTGACGATCAATCCCACTATTCGTTGGTAAAAGAGTAGCCCAAGAGTTGGCAGTGGGTGGTAATGACTAGCTGCCTTCCCTCTAGTCTTACACTGCAAAAGTAGGGACGGCTGGCACAGATAGCCCTCGAGTAGCTTTGTGCGAAATTCCAAAACAAACAAGACTTTCCGAATATCCTGTATTTCTGAAAGATTCACTGTCGGGCGCGAGATTTTCTACGTGCTGTTGTAGTTTATAAACACATGAGTTTGCAGATAACATGTCATAAACAAGACTAAAAGAAACAGCGAGTTTTTCACAATAAGTTCATTAGTAAAAACAACAACAAAACACGTATTTCTGAAGAAAAAACAAAATGTTAAATATCGTGAATGTGATCCAACTTTAAGGGTCTTTTCGAGAAGCATTGATTTATTAATTTGTTTTAAACGCAAAGTCGCACACACACTGTGCCATTCGCAGGAACCGAACCCTACGTTTTACCTTTCTAAATCGTTAATCGTACGTTAAGCAGCTGCGAGAGAAACGTCGAGCTAGATGAACCTAGTTTTTATTTTCAATTTTAAATACTATGCTTTTTCTCAAGAAGTTCAGGAGATATCTGACAGAATGGTGTGTTTAACAGTTACTTTTATAATGCACCCACGGCTCCAAAATGCAAGTCACGCTTACATGATAGTTGAATTAGACACGTGAATTTTAAGAATCTGTGTAAGATCAAAACCACTCATCACCACAAGAAAAAACGTAAATAAATATATTCTCAATGTACAGATACATTAAATAAAATTTATTAAAAGCATTAGAGGTGTTCGGATTGAGGCCGGCATGGCCAAGCGTGTTAACGTGTGCGACTCGTAATCCGAGGGTCGCGGGTTCGCATTCCCGTCGCGCCAAACATGCTCGCCCTTTCAGCCGTGGGGGCGTTACAAAGTGACGGTCAATCCCACTAGTCGTTGGTAAAAGAGTAGCCCAAGAGTTGGCAGTGGGTGGTAATGACTAGCTGCCTTCCCCCTAGTCTTACACTGCTAAATTATAGACGGCTAGCACTGTAGCTTTGTGCGAAATTCAAAAACAAGCAAACAAAACTGTTAAGGTTACAACTTGCACAACTCAAGATCGTGCATGAGTGAGTAGATAATTGATCAAACTAAATCGGATACGGTCTTATAGATTTGCTCGGCTTCTTATCTCATTTTTTCTTTTCAGGCCTAACTTTTTCAAGAGTCGTATAAATTTTATTTAGTGAGATAACACTTAGCCGAACAAGCTTTACAAAATAACTAATTAAGATTATGTAAAACATTTATGTAAATTTATTTCACAAAGAATGAATTATATTTCATTATACTTCGTGGTTATCCATTAATCAAATGAAGCCTTTTATATCCGAACTTATACTTAGTGGACTTATCTCCCTCCCTGGTAGATCAGTGATTACTCTGCAGTCTTACGACGCTAAGCCTCTGGTTTCAATGCTCGTGATTGGCATAGCACAAATAGCCCATTGTGTAGCTTTAGGCTTAACAAAAACCAAATCAAACTTAGTGGAATTTACTCACTTGTCCTATCAAGTTACAAGATTCGTCGCTCTATAAGTTACTCTCTAACTCTCCCAGCTGTCTTACTCGCTGAACGTGGTGCATTAATGTAAACAGAACTGTAAATTAACTCAAATATATCTCAAGTAGCGACATATCAAATTCATACACCTCTTACTTATTGGTTAACATTCTTAATATTTGGAAGACAAAACATCCAATTGTGAATCGTTAAAGATCCTTTTATAAAAACAAATTTGATGGAATACGAAAAACAAAGTGCTATAAATACTTTGGTTTAGAATTCAGTCTTAAAATATAAAAATAGTTGCATTATAAATAAAACCGTACTTAAACATGTTATTCAAGTGGTGTTAAATGGGAAATAATTTGTTTAAAAGCTCTTAGAAAGTTGTTTCTCTTTTGGCAGTTTCTGTACTCTTTTTGTAGCTTATTGAAACCTAGGTATCATGAATCCGTTTATAAATAGCGAGTAGATGACATCTCGTTCCATTCTCAGTTATGACACGAATATATAAAATAAATGGATTTTTGGTGTATAACTTTACTAATTTTTGTTTCTATTACAAAACTGGGCTGTTCAAATAAATATTTTTGTTTTCATCTCCAGATAAATAGAAGAATGTTTCGAAAAGTTTTATGGGAGCAGGTGAGCGAAACTAGATTTGAAGATTATAATGTTGATGTAGTTCAGAGTTATATAAATTGATGCGAGATATCCTGATTCAAAACAAAAGACAGTAACTTGCAATTCTAAGCTACAGCAGGTGCAAAGGAAAGGGTTGCTAATTACAGTCCTTACTCATTCAAAGTACACTTTCAATATATCCCATTTCCTGAAAACATTGCAAGGGGTGAGTGGTTTATTATCTTTGATAAATTCAAAGCACATTTTGAAAGCAATGTCAAAATAATTTATGAGAGACTTATGGCAGGTGTGTATAAATGATCTCTACTCTTACTCTTTAAAAATTCGCTTAAAGAATTGAGTGTACCAGGATGAAATAACTGTGTTCTACTGTGGGACCCCGACATCCCTGTCTGATTCACAGTGGGCCCCATGCACCAGTCAGGCTCTCCCATTAACTAAGTTACCTCTATAGCTAACTTAAAAGACAAAAAAAACTTTACGATTCCAACTCACTTATCTGAGTATGTTTACCAAGTTTAGTCTCGTTGGTTTGTAAGAGAAGACGTGAATACGGTTTCAAAAATAGCATGTCAAGAACCCCAGGAGAAGTAGTAACACAAAATTCTATGCTAGATTTGAGTTCTGGAAACCTGCTCCTAGACCTCCAACAAAATGAACTTCTTTGGGCTTGACATTTGTGATAATGGGAGTACTGTTAGTTTCTTCACAATTCACTCTCAACACTGGTTATGCGTACCCAGACAATACACGTGTTCTCTCTCTCATACTCGTTTCTTCCCATATGTTAATCTCTCCTGAAAAGAAAAATGGTTGAGTAGACATTATATCGTAATATTGGTTGTAAGAAATCAAAACTTAATTTGTATTTATGATAAAATACGATTCACTTTTCCCTTTTCTTGATAAATGTTTTATACATTTTCGAAAGCGAAGCATCATTTGTCTTCTTCCAATCGTTCCAAAATATTTTACTTACAGCCCGGTTTCATGTACTCACAACTACAACTGTGCAAAACATTTTTTTAGCCGTTTCATTTTCAAAAACATGTGCCCTTCAAACTGTCGTTGTCAGTTTTTTGAACACAGTTGAATTAGGCGTAAAAAATAGTATGTGCCGTTTAATGTATTATTTGATAATTATAAGATTTCTCGTTCCACAGTTTTCTCTGTAGAAAAACAACAGAAGCAATAACACACAATCAAAAGTACAGATTATACTTAATACAGGATTTATATTTACTAATTCAGTGTTGCTCTTTCGTTACAAAGGTTTATCGTTTATTTCACAGTTTAAAGCTATATTATATTGAAATGTTGTTTTTGATGATTCTGAATTATCGTGTAGCTTTAAAGACTTGGAAATTTGAAGCTTTTGTTATCTAAAATGATCTATAACACAGGAAATCGCCCAGCAAATTCTATATTAATTCGACTCGTGACTCTGTACATACGTACACACAGCTAACTCCTTCCACAGTTCTGGAGCTAGACGGAATGGGAGTTTGATTTTATTTATATAGCGTAGTCTTCCTACGGTTAAAATGATCCAGAAAGATCACTCAGACAAGATGGAGTCTAAGAGTAGGTTTTCATAGTCACTGAGACCATATCTGGCATTCTATTTTGTGTATCTGGCCCCTCAAGATCCCAGAGGCACCATTTTAAAAAATATGTATTCATACTTTGTACTCAAAAGATAGTAGGATCAAACTTGACACAGACACACGAATACCAAGAAAGGACGTCTTAATGAGTTTTTATCGGACATAGACCCCAAATGAACCAATTATAGTCTTTATAAATGGAGTACAAAGGGGTGGGATTAAAACACTTCGTGAAGATCATCCAAATGCGAAAGGGACCTAGGAAGAGATTTGCAGGATTTCAGTAATCTAATTGCACTCAATTTTATGTTATTGGATCCATTCTTGGGGGCACCATGTTTGAAACTGTGTTCAACCTCCAACTCACGAACTAGTGCGGTCAAACTTAACACACGTGTGAATGTCCTAACGATATGTTTGAGTACAGAGACCCTCCTCTCTTCCTCGGAGTAAATATATATAAAAATGGAGATAATGGAGCAACTTGATCGGTATTCTGGGGTTTCTGTGAATGATAACGGGAATTGAGAACCCTGCAGGGGGAGCATAGGTATTTATTTTAAGAGAGAGAAGAATGAAACGCTTCGTTTACTTAGTTTGTTGGTAACATTTCAAATTTTCAATATTTTGGAAGTAGCTAGTTAAAATTGTATTTAAATTTCTTGAAATTAGTTCCTTAAATGCTGAACTCTAAAAATAAAATAACAAATTTAAGCGAATTATCAGTGAACCTTTATTTTCTTTACAGAGATAAATTGAAATGAAAAAATACAAATAGTACTAATATTAAACTTTCAACAAATAACACAAGCCTGCGAAGATTTACTTAACGTGATCTATAGTATTTCCTGTTATTAAACTTTCAATAAATAACACAAGCCTGCAAAGATTTACTTAACATGATCTATAGTATTTTCTGTTATTGAACTTTCAACAAATAACACAAGCCTGCGATGATTTACTTAACATGATCTATAGTATTTCCTGTTATTAAACTTTCAACAAATAACACAAGCCTGCAAAGATTTACTTAACATGATATATAGTATTTTCTGTTATTGAACTTTCAACAAATAACACAAGCCTGCGATGATTAACTTAACATGATCTATAGTATTTCCTGTTATTGAACTTTCAACAAATAACACAAGCCTGCGAAGATTTACTTAACATGATCTATAGTATTTCCTGTTATTGAACCTTCAAGAAATAACACAAGCCTGCAAAGATTTACTTAACATGATTTATAGTATTTCCTGTTATTGAACCTTCAAGAAATAACACAAGCCTGCAAAGATTTACTTAACATGATTTATAGTATTTCCTGTTATTGTACCTTCAACAAATAACACAAGCCTGCGATGATTTACTTAACATGATCTATAGTATTTCCTGTTATTAAACTTTCAACAAATAACACAAGCCTGCAAAGATTTACTTAACATGATTTATAGTATTTCCTGTTATTGAACTTTCAACAAATAACACAAGCCTGCGATGATTTACTTAACATGATCTATAGTATTTCCTGTTATTGAACTTTCAACAAATAACACAAGCCTGCGAAGATTTACTTAACATGATCTATAGTATTTCCTGTTATTGAACCTTCAACAAATAACACAAGCCTGCGATGATTTACTTGACATGATTTATAGTATTTCCTGTAAGCTGCATCCGAAAGTGATATCGATGCTTGTCCATCACGTACAGGTTTTTCATATGTACTTTTACATAAGTTAATAATTTTTATTAAAATCAGATCACATTTTGTTATACTTAAAACGTCAACAACCATTAGCTATAGATTTCTCTAGACCAATTACAACGTGAGAGTCTTATCGATCATTTTAGGGTCCACGAGTAACACACCACTAGTATATAAACGGTTAACAGGCCACACGACGTTTGTTTGTTTTTTGAAATTCGTACAAAGCTACTCGAGGGCTATCTGTGCTAGCCGTCCATAATTTAGCAGTCTAAGACTAGAGGGAAGGCAGCTAGTCAACACCACCCACCGCCAACTCTTGGGCTACTCTTTTACCAACGAATAGTTTCATCTGGAAACTTATGAAATAAGCTTATTCTATTTGTAAGTAATAATTTTATCTTTATTCATCATTTATGTAATTACTCTTATTAACTATATATATGTATATTTTCAAAACGAATTATGGTGTAAATAAATTATTTCATTTGTTTAAAACGTTTTGAAAACCAGAAATTTTAGAAAATGGTACATATCTTTATAAGACATATCTCTATTGACGTAAACAGAACAAGGTGACATCTAACCCGTAACAGGCATAACTAAATATTAGATATTTCATATTGATGTTCCGACAGAACAAGCGACATCTAACCTGTCAGAAGCAAAACCAAATATCAGATATTTCTTATTGATGTATAAATAGAACAAGCTGATATTTAACCCGTAAGAGGTATAACCAAATATTAGATATTTCTTACTGATGTATAATCAGAACGAGCTACATCAAACTCGTCATAGGCATAACAAAATATTAGCTATATCTTATTGATATCTGGACAGAACAAGTTGACATCTATCCCGCCACAGGTATAAATAAACAAATATTACATATTTCTTATTCATGTATAAAGAGAACAAGCGACATCTAACCAGTCACATGCATAACCAAACATTAGATATTTCTTATCAATGAATAAACAGAACAAGCGACATTTAACCCGTCACAGCCATAACTAAATATAAGATATTTCTTATTGATGTATAAACAGAACAAGCTGACATGTAAGCCGTCAGGGGTATAAACGAATTTTACATCTGTCTTACTGATGTATAATCAGAACAAGCGATATCTAACCTATCACAGCTATAAAACAACACTAGATATTTTATATAGATCTCTGTACAGAACAAGCTGACATTTAATCGGTCACAAGTATAACCAACTATTAGATATTTCTTATTGATGTATAATCAGAACAAACGACAACTTACCGGTAACAGGCATAACCAAATATTAGATATTTCTTATTGATGTATAAATAAAACAAGCGACATCTAACCCACCACACGTATAACCATGTATTAAATATTTCTTATTGATGTATTAACAGAACAAGCGACGTCTAACTTTTCACAGGCACAAACAAATATTAGATATTTCTTTTTGATGTATAAACAGAACAAGCGACATCTAACCCGTGGCAGACATATACAAATATTAGATATTTCTTATTGATGTACAAACAGAACAAGCTGATATTTAACCATCATAGGTACAAAAAACAGTAGATATTTCATACTGATGTGTGAACATAACAAGGTGGCATCTAACCCGTCACAGGCACAACCAAATATTAGATATTTCTTATTGATGTATAAACTGAACAAGTGACATCTAACCTTTCACAGACACATACAAACATTAGATATTTCTCACTGATGTATAAACAGAATAAGCGACATCTAACCAGTCACAGGCATAACAAAATGTTAAATATTTCTTATTGATGTATAAACAGAACAAGCGAAATCTAACCCGTCACAGGTATAGAAGAACAGTAGATACTTCATACTGATGTCTGAACAGAACATGCCGACATGTAAGCCGTCACAGATATAACCAAATATTAGATATTTCTAATAGAATGATAAACGAAACAAGCGACATCTAACCCCTCACAGGCATAACTAAATATAAGATATTTCTTATTGATGTATAAATAGAACAAGCTGACGTTTAACCCGTTACAAGTATAACCAAATATTAGATATTTTGTATTGATGTATAATCAGTACAAGCGACATCTAACCGGTCACAGGCATAACCAAATATTAGATATTTCTCGTAGATGGATAAACAGAACAAGCGACATCTAACCCGCCACAGATATAAAAAATATTAAATATTTCCTATTGATGTGTAATCAGAACAAGCGACATCTAACCCATCACAGGTACAAAAAAAAAGTAGATATTTCATATTGATGTGTTAACAAAACAAGGTGTCATCCAACCCGTGTCATCTATATAAAAACAACAGTATGATGTGTAACCAGTCAGGAATGTATAATTAAACATTAGATATTTCTTCCTGCTATATAAAAACAACAGCATGACGTGTAACCAGTCAGGAATGTATAATTGAACATTAGATATTTCTTCCTGCTATATAAAAACAACAGCATGACGTGTAACCACTCAGGAATGTATCATTAAACATGAGATATTTTTCTTGCTACATAAAAACAACAGTATGATGTGTAACCAGTCAGGAATGTATAATTGAACATTAGATATTTCTTCCTGCTATATAAAAACAACCGCATGACGTGTAACCAGTCAGGAATGTATCATTAAACATGAGATATTTTTCTTGCTATATAAAAACAACAGCATGACGTGTAACCAGTCAGGAATGTATCATTAAACATTAGATATTTTTTCTTGCTATATAAAAACAACAGCATGACGTGTAACCAGTCAGGAATGTATAATTAAACATTAGATATTTTTTCTTGCTATATAAAAACAACAGCATGACGTGTGACCACTCAGGAATGTATCATTAAACATGAGATATTTTTCTTGCTACATAAAAACAACAGTATGATGTGTAACCAGTCAGGAATGTATAATTGAACATTAGATATTTCTTCCTGCTATATAAAAACAAGCGCATGACGTGTAACCAGTCAGGAATGTATCATTAAACATGAGATATTTTTTCTTGCTATATAAAAACAACAGCATGACGTGTAACCAGTCAGGAATGTATCATTAAACATTAGATATTTTTTCTTGCTATATAAAAACAACAGCATGACGTGTAACCAGTTAGGAATGTATAATTAAACATTAGATATTTTTCTTGCTACATAAAAACAACAGTATGATGTGTAACCAGTCAGGAATGTATAATTGAACATTAGATATTTCTTCCTGCTATATAAAAACAAGCGCATGACGTGTAACCAGTCAGGAATGTATCATTAAACATGAGATATTTTTCTTGCTATATAAAAACAACAGCATGACGTGTAACCAGTCAGGAATGTATCATTAAACATTAGATATTTTTTCTTGCTATATAAAAACAACAGCATGACGTGTAACCAGTTAGGAATGTATAATTAAACATTAGATATTTTTTCTTGCTATATAAAAACAACAGCATGACGTGTAACCAGTCAGGAATGTATCATTAAACATGAGATATTTTTTCTTGCTATATAAAAACAACAGCATGACGTGTAACCAGTCAGGAATGTATCATTAAACATGAGATATTTTTTCTTGCTATATAAAAACAATAGTATGACGTGTAACCAGTCAGGAATGTATCATTAAACATGAGATATTTTTCTTGCTATTTAAAAACAATAGTATGACGTGTAACCAGTCAAGGATGTATAACTGAACACGTCATACTGTTCTGTTTATATAGCAAGAAGGAATATCTGATGTTTAATTTATAGGTCACTAACCTATAACGAACAGTTGGGTAGCAAGATACTTCTTCTTGCTACATAAAAAAAGCAGTACCACGTGTAACCAGTCATGAACGTATAACAAAACATGGCATATTTCATCTTGCTGCAGAAACAGAGCTGGTTGACTAGTAACCAGTACCATACGCATAAGTGTTTTTTGTTACTGTCTCACACAATGTGACGAGTTCGCTTTCAGTTGGGTATCAGTAATGACTTAGAATCACACAATATTAAACAAACAATATAATACAAAACAAATTTTAGGTCAATAATAGGTGTTTACGGCACTGATACATCGAATACTATCAAGACATAAACATAAAAGAATACATTTAATTTTTATAAGGACATATATAAAGGCATGACATTAAAACACAACACAGTCTACGTTCAATTATGTCATACGATGAAGTGTGTAAAACACCCATATTTGTAATCTAGTGGCAAGATATGAGTTAGTCACTTTAGTGTTCAAGTTATAAATATATTGGTTTGATAATCACAGAGTTCTGTAAACAAAGTATAGTGTTCAAGTTATAAATATATTGGTTTGGATAATCACAGAGTTCTGTAAACAAAGTCTAGTGTTCAAGTTATAAATATATTGGTTTGGATAATCACAGAGTTCTGTAAACAAAGGCTAGTGTTCAAGTTATAAATATATTGGTTTGGATAATCACAGAGTTCTGTAAACAAAGTATAGTGTTCAAGTTATAAATATATTGGTTTGGATAATCACAGAGTTCTGTAAACAAAGTCTAGTGTTCAAGTTATAAATATATTGGTTTAGATAATCACAGAGTACTGTAAACAAAGTCTAGTGTTCAAGTTATAAATATATTGGTTTGGATAATCACAGAGTACTGTAAATAAAGTCTAGTGTTCAAGCTATAAATATATTGGTTTGGATAATCACAGAGTTCTGTAAACAAAGTATAGTGTTCAAGTTATAAATATATTGGTTTGGATAATCACAGAGTTCTGTAAACAAAGTCTAGTGTTCAAGTTATAAATATATTGGTTTGCACAGTGTTTAGAGAGCTCTAAACAAAAGAAAACTAAACAAATTAAACAAAAACGCTGAATCAACTGAAAAAATCCCAGAGTAGAAGTTACAATGTGGGATTATAAAATGTACCCTAGGTTTTGGGGGTGGCTGAAGAAGTAGGACGTATATTGCGGTAGGGTTACACCGTCTATCAGTTTTGATAGTCCACCAAGTAAAGCAACAAGCCATACTATACAAGTTATTTGTATCTTGATTTGGATAGTTATAGAGTACTGTAAAGAAACTACACTGTTCAAGTTATATATTTATTACTTTATTATTCTATATATTTAACTTGTATTACTTTATTTACATTTTTTAATTCTACTTTTAAATGTTTCTAGATTTCACCTTGTACTTAAGCTTTTTGAAGGAACATTGCACTCGTGTAAAAATGGTAACCTTACGAGGTAATATATTCTTTACACCAGAATTATGATTTTTGATTTTTTATTTTGCCTAAAATAATAATAAATAGGTAATCAGATACATTGAAGCCTGTATTGCACTATCAATTGATGATAAAATTATAGTTACTAATAAAAAGTAGGTATGTGCTAGGCCTGTTGAAAAAAGATAATGATGAACGAAAACAAGAAATCTCGGCTTTGGCTGTTCGCTGGTTTTCGACTTTGTGACGCTCTGAATAGCTGAAAAGCGGCATATATATCGGAGATAGAGTGAATGTACCAGATAACTCTTCATATCTAGCTTCTAGTGACATATAGAGAAGCTATATTTTACGATTGAATAAAAAGATATGCAGGGTTTCCATATACACTATAACTTCTCCGGCCTTACATGTACTATGATCTACTATTGATTACACTATAACTTCTCCGGCCTTACATGTACTATGATCTACTATTGATTACACTATAACTTCTCCGGCCTTACATGTACTATGATCTACTATTGATTACACTATAACTTCTCCGGCCTTACATGTACTATGATTTACTATTGATTATACTATAACTTCTCCGGCCTTACATGTACTATGATCTACTATTGATTACACTATAACTTCTCCGGCCTTACATGTACTATGATCTACTATTGATTACACTATAACTTCTCCGGCCTTACATGTACTATGATCTACTATTGATTACACTATAACTTCTCCGGCCTTACATGTATTATGATCTACTATTGATTACACTATAACTTCTCCGGCCTTACATGTACTATGATCTACTATTGATTACACTATAACTTCTCCGGCCTTACATGTACTATGATCTACTATTGATTACACTATAACTTCTCCGGCCTTACATGTATTATGATCTACTATTGATTACACTATAACTTCTCCGGCCTTACATGTACTATGATCTACTATTGATTACACTATAACTTCTCCGGCCTTACATGTACTATGATCTACTATTGATTACACTATAACTTCTCCGGCCTTACATGTATTATGATCTACTATTGATTACACTGTAACTTCTCCGGCCTTACATGTACTATGATCTACTATTGATTACACTATAACTTCTCCGGCCTTACATGTATTATGATCTACTATTGATTACACTATAACTTCTCCGGCCTTACATGTATTATGATCTACTATTGATTACACTATAACTTCTCCGGCCTTACATGTACTATGATCTACTATTGATTACACTATAACTTCTCCGGCCTTACATGTATTATGATCTACTATTGATTACACTATAACTTCTCCGGCCTTACATGTATTATGATCTACTATTGATTACACTATAACTTCTCCGGCCTTACATGTACTATGATCTACTATTGATTACACTATAACTTCTCCGGCCTTACATGTATTATGATCTACTATTGATTACACTATAACTTCTCCGGCCTTACATGTACTATGATCTACTATTGATTACACTATAACTTCTCCGGCCTTACATGTACTATGATCTACTATTGATTACACTATAACTTCTCCGGCCTTACATGTATTATGATCTACTATTGATTACACTATAACTTCTCCGGCCTTACATGTATTATGATCTACTATTGATTACACTATAACTTCTCCGGCCTTACATGTACTATGATCTACTATTGATTACACTATAACTTCTCCGGCCTTACATGTATTATGATCTACTATTGATTACACTATAACTTCTCCGGCCTTACATGTATTATGATCTACTATTGATTACACTATAACTTCTCCGGCCTTACATGTACTATGATCTACTATTGATTACACTATAACTTCTCCGGCCTTACATGTATTATGATCTACTATTGATTACACTATAACTTCTCCGGCCTTACATGTACTATGATCTACTATTGATTACACTATAACTTCTCCGGCCTTACATGTACTATGATCTACTATTGATTACACTATAACTTCTCCGGCCTTACATGTATTATGATCTACTATTGATTACACTATAACTTCTCCGGCCTTACATGTATTATGATCTACTATTGATTACACTATAACTTCTCCGGCCTTACATGTACTATGATCTACTATTGATTACACTATAACTTCTCCGGCCTTACATGTACTATGATCTACTATTGATTACACTATAACTTCTCCGGCCTTACATGTATTATGATCTACTATTGATTACACTATAACTTCTCCGGCCTTACATGTACTATGATCTACTATTGATTACACTATAACTTCTCCGGCCTTACATGTACTATGATCTACTATTGATTACACTATAACTTCTCCGGCCTTACATGTACTATGATCTACTATTGATTACACTATAACTTCTCCGGCCTTACATGTATTATGATCTACTATTGATTACACTATAACTTCTCCGGCCTTACATGTACTATGATCTACTATTGATTACACTATAACTTCTCCGGCCTTACATGTACTATGATCTACTATTGATTACACTATAACTTCTCCGGCCTTACATGTATTATGATCTACTATTGATTACACTATAACTTCTCCGGCCTTACATGTACTATGATCTACTATTGATTACACTATAACTTCTCCGGCCTTACATGTACTATGATTTACTATTGATTACACTATAACTTCTCCGGCCTTACATGTACTATGATTTACTATTGATTATGCACTAGCTTGTTATTTATATTGACAGAACAGAATTTATTACGTATTAGTGTAGAGACCTACTTCCATATACATGTGTATCAAGATAGGTATGTCTAAGTATTTTCGGAGTATTATGATATTAGAAAGCTCATAGATAAAGGTGGAGCAAAGAAACAAATGTTTCATTGAGCCTTTTATTCAGCAGATTATATTCGATTGTGATAATTATCAAATAAATTGAACATAATATATTCAAGCACACCAAGTACACATATATATATAGGTTGCACAAAAAGAATAAACTTGCTTAAATTAAAGTTGATTGACGCTGTCTTTGGGCGGAGCTCTAACTGTGAGTCATTAATATAGGAGGAGCTCATCTGACGTCAAAACAGTCGGCATGTGGCGCGTGAATGTCGTATACGCATGTTCGACAAACCGTCTGTCTGTTCTAGTCTCCTATGACCATGAAATGTTTGTTTAGGCCTCAGTTGTGTGGACACAAAGTGGTCGCTGCCTTGTTAAAGTCCTGGTCATTCATATTCTTAGCACTTCTGCTGGAAACATAGCCTAGAGCTACGATATCTGGACACCCATCTTGTTCACGCGATGCTTGACCTTATCAGTTGTAAACGTTTTGTTGATTTAAAAAAAACAACAAAGTACAGCTGGTAATTACGTTGGTTACATCCCACTTGAAGGTATAAAAGAGTAGAAGCTGAAAATGAAACAAAGACCGATAACAATTTTGCTTAAAATCGCGTCAGAAACCTCTTTAATCATATGTGTAGGAGTCAGCGAGACTCGAACGTGGGACTGAGCAGTTTAGATTCTGTTTTATAGGAACGGTTATTATTTAAAAAATGTTAAACGCTGTCGCATAGATCTGCGTCTTTTTTATGATTTCTGACCAACACCGCTTAAAAATATTCATTTTGTATATAGCACTTAACTACCACATTGCAGTAAGATGTAAGAAAGAAGTTGAAAGCTCAACACGTGTTACTTGAACAGTATATACTTAGTACCCGTAACTAGACTTTAATCTTTTAAATTGAAACACGTAAACCCAACCCCACATCCAAAAAAGGTCCGAGAAAAAGAATTCAAGTTTGACTGACCATTTAAAGCAAGAAGTGTCTGACTGACCAGTTAAATAATAAAATCATCAAATATATTGACCATGTCGTATCCTCACTTTGGTTACTCCCACCATCCATCTCCACAGGTAAGATACTTTATATATATATATGTACAAACAATATATGTACTAACAATACATATTTACATTTCGAAAATTAATGAATAAGTGCAAAACGAAAAATTGTGTGAACTGTGAAAATTTCATATATAGCTGGTAATAAAGCAAATAATGTTGACACCTTCCCATTTTCAGGAAAAGAACTTAGTTGGATAGATACATATACCATTAAAATACACATGGCTAAACTTTAATGTATCTACGATCAGAGGGTTTCCAAGTTGTCGAATCGAGATATTTTTTGTAAGGGTGGAAAACTCGAGGAACTAAAATTCAAGAGATAATATGTAGCACTATGTATACAGTTTAGGCCCAGTATGGCCACTTGGTTAAGACACTCGACTCCTAATCCGAGGGTCGTGGGTTCGAATCCCCTTCAGACCAAACATGCTCGCCCTTTCAGCCGTGGGAGCGTTATAATGTGACGGTCAATCCCGATATTCATTGGTAAACGGGTAGCCCAAGGGTTGACGGTGGGTGGTTATGACTAGCTGCTTTCCCTCTAGTCTTACACTGCAAAATTATGGACGGCTAGCGCAGATAGCCTTCGTGTAGCTTTGCGCGAAATTAAAAAAAAACAAACAACAGCAACAAACATACAGTTTATATATATATATATATATTCCATAGCTTTAAAAGCACTCATTCACAATAAGTCTGTAGGTCACAAAAATCACTTTCCGTATAACACAACGAGAATATGAAAAGGCTGTAATGTTATATGTATATATTAGTGGTTTAAAGAAACAACAACTTCTCGTGAGTTGTACCTTCCGCCTGGGCCTAACGTTTGAGAACTTGTGAGATTTTACAGAAATATATGAGTTCGTTTTATTATCTCAGAGCCAAGCAACACCTAATGCTATGGTCAACAAGAAGAAATATTCGTGTGTTGCACTGACTCTACTTCTTAAGTGACCAATCGCATTTCTCGAAAGTGTGTTACCGTTAAAGTAGATCGTACCAGTGGTGATCTACATGTACATACAAATCCATTTTGTGTACACAAAAACAGTACAACAAGGAAACGCTTTTCAACGAATAAACTAGCTTGATGATATATATATGGTTTGAAATGTAATGTAAGTTATGCAGTCTTTAATGTTTCATACAGAATTTGTTGATGAATCAGGTAGTGAATTTTAAATGTCTCCTGTTCTTTCAAAATCACATGTCTGCTATTACGAGTTCTTCTCTATATTATACGACGACAGACCTGGCATGGTCAGGTAGTTAAGGCGCTCGACTCGTAATCCGAGGGTCGCGGGCTCGAATCCTCGACACACCAAACATGTTCGCCTTTTCAACCGTGGAGGCGTTATAATGTTTCGGTCAATCCCAATATTCATTGGTAAACAGGTAGCCCAAGAGTTGGCGGTGGGTGGCGCTGACTAGCTTCCTTCCCTCTAGTCTTACACTGCTAAATTAGGGACGGCTAGCGCATATAGGCATCGTGTAGCTTTGCGTAAAATTTCTACAACAAAGATACACAACAGTTCCGGATTATATACACTTGAATATACATTATAAAACGACACGATGATACATAAATTTATTTTCAATAAAACCATATACAAACTTAAATAAAACTGTGTACTATTGAATATAGTTATTGACTAAGCGCTAGCAAACACTTCAAATTATTGACATGTTTTTATCACATTTCAAAAGCTAAAATTTTGTATTTAAAATATTTACTATGAAATAGATGCACAATTTGACCCAGACTTAAAGCGTGGAATTTGTTTTGAAAACTTGCATTATTTCTCAGGCAGTCTAGATGCTAACACTTCGTCATCTTAAAAATGAACTCTTGAATTAAAAAAAAAACTGCTTCTGAGTGCTATTTGAAAACCTCAATTAATGTAAAAAAACCCTTATAATTTCGAAACTTAAATAAGATTTTCTAAGGCTGTATACGACCTTTTTATTAGTCATTCTGTCTACACGATTAATGTTAACTCTGTAAAGTAAAACAGCATTTTCAAGAGTATCTTGGAGACATTCTTGGTCTTATGGAAAACAAAGACAAACATCTGTTTTGGCTCTCGTATAAAAACACAACTGGCGATTTAAAAATAACATTTAAAGTGTATTTACTATTTTTATATTATGCAAAAAATGTGGTTTCTTAATTTGTTGACATAATAATACTTTTTAACTTGAACATCAATTCAACCATGAGTCTTTGAGATATCATTCTAAAGCGAAAATATGTAAACTGCGTAACGGCGTAACAGAAAACAAAGTTTAAAATATTAGGTAATAGTGTATGTTCTTATTAATTTCGTGTGAAAGTTGAAGATACTTCCGTGTTATTGTAGTTATCTATTTTTTGTTTAGTTTTTCACGAGCACTATTGAACTCTACACGTCAGACGAGAACTCCATCAACTGAACTAAAGGTTTAACACATTAGTTAGTGATAAGGCACTGTTTGATGATTCAAATTACCATATTATGACAACTTTTAATACAGCAAATTACTGAATGTACACAGGAGATAAAAATATAACTGAACATAGGATTGAAAAGAGAAACAAAAATAATGATGTGACTTCAAATTGTAACAGCTTAAAAAAACCGCGAAATTGAAACAAAATTGAAGCGTTAAGATATTTCATGTATATATATATATATATTATCAATTTTTATTAAAATATCAAAACACTCTCAAATATTTAATTCATATGTCCAAAATCAGTCAAATACTAATAATCAACATACACATGCGCAAGTTTGTTTGTTTTATAGCAAAGCCACATTTGGCTAGCTACTGTGTCCACCATGGGGAATCGAACCCCATGGCTTAACGTCGTTTTGTCGAGGAATAAAGGTGTACAAAATTAAGTTAAAAAGCGCTAAACATGGTTAGTGTGTTCGCACTGATAAAAATAGATTTAACAATTCTAAACTTACCGTATCAGGTTTTCTTTTAGCTTACACTACAGATCAGCACCTTTACACATATTGTTGCTTCTGTAAAACTGAAGAAATTTCGAATCTACAGGAACTACCATTGCCCATCAAATTCTACATATTAAACAACAAGTACAAAAGTGTATTTCCTGACAGCAGTCTCTATCTAGATAAAAGTGTAAAACACCAACTTAAGTGAGAACCACACCAGTGTTTGACAAACATATACATCTTTCAAGAAATTGCTACCGCCACAGTTCTCTTGAGAAACACACAAGCAAACAAAAAACAATGACATTACATTTACAATTCATTAGATATCATATCATTTATGATATAGTTGGTGTATATATCTTAAATGAACAAAAGAACAGTGGTCAGGCAAATAGAAAACAGTCAAAATATCTGTTTAACCCTTAAACAGCAGCCATCATCAATTGATGCTGCTACCTACATTTCCACTGTTTAAGGGTTAAAGGTGTTTCTATCTTATACAGGTTACATATAGTCATCACAAATAACTGAACTATGATCATCGAAAAGTTTAGAGAACCTATTCAGGATTAACCATTTTGTCACGTTTCATTAACATTTTAAAAATGTTTTAAATAATAACAAATCAATAGACTTCACGCTATTCACACATTATTCTTACTATATCATTGTACTCACAAACAGACTGTTCAGTTTATAATATAGAATGGGCGAGACCTACTAGTTAGCGTGTTGGACTGCGGGTTGAAAATTCTGAAGTTTGAGAAGTGATATCGTTTTCAGGTGTGTGTGTGTCACAAAAGTAACAGTAAATTCTAAACAGCATATTCATTAGTTTATCTAACAACCACACAGGTTTCATTGACTCAGTTAATTACCACATGCTTTTTACTGGTTCAACTGACAACCATGTGGCTTTTATTTGTTCAATCACGTAGATTTAATCGGTTCAACATATAATCCCATATGTTTCATCACCTCAACTAACGACCACACAAAGGGCAAGGCAATACCATCTCATCGTTAATCTTGGGTTACGTTTTACAAATAATGAGATTGATCGTCTCATTATAACGCCCTCACAATCGAAAATGCGAGCATATTTGGTGATGGGATTTAAACCTGTGATCCGCAGATTAATAGTAGACTGCAGCAACCATCAGGTCTAAGTTCTCAGAGAATAAGCGTATAGACGAGTCGCTCTGTCCTAATGCTCTACTAAACCTGTGGATCTTTAGGAAATTAAGCCCCAGTAGTTGTTGTTGTTTATCTGTTGTTTTTTTAACCGATATATAAACGAAATTCTCATAATTATAGTTCGTATTGAGTCATTTCTCGACTTCAGCAATAAAAAAGAAAAAAATATATATTTCTTAAAAAACAAAAAAACAACAACTAGAAAGGCCAATAGTCACAAGCGGATTAAATACGTTTCCTACACCCACTTTGTTTGATAAGATCCTCAAAATATATTCCAGGAGAAAATTATATTCAAAGCAGAAGACGGAGAATAAATTACAACATAGATACTTTAAATGAACAGACACTTGACACAGTATCAACATGGTAAGAAAGGAGGATTGTGTCTTTATGATATTCACGAGAGTCAGTGTCTGAGTAAATGTATTTGTTCAGAATGACAACACCTTTACAGATGATTTATATGTAACTGAGAACCATTTTTTGACACGGAATATGTAATTTCATGTTCTGTATGAGTCTAAATACAATTAATAACAACGTTTTGTAATGTCTACACGTGCAGACAATGGCTCTAGACTTATACATACATCTTTCATTCATTATTACATTATAATATATAAAATCTTGGCCACAATATTTGCATATTTTGTTACCAATAAGATCGTTATTATTAAGGTGAAATGCAAATATACTTAGGACTATCAAATTGGGAAATGTACGTTGCATTAAACATCTACATATGTAGTTTGTACAACGAGACAGGTTCTATGGTCATCATGGACGATTTATTAAGAACAGGAAACAATTTTATGAGACACCTGTGGAAAGATGTAGAAAGAAACTTTACCAAAACATATAATGACAAAATATAACATCATATTGTTATAAATAGCGTATGTAACCTGATATAAGTTCATATTAAACATTCAGTACTTGGTTGGTCTCTTATAACCTTGGCAAAGCGATAGCATGCTGTCGATGAGGTTATTGATGTAATCCATCGTGACTTCATCCCAACTTGTCACTAGAATATGCTTCAACTTAGCTACAGTGGCTGGTTTAGGATCGTGGTTAGCAATCGTCTGGCTCAGGTTATACCCACAGTTCTCAATGGAATTACCATTTGAAGACTTTGCTAGCCATGGTAATCTTGTAATGTCATCCTGATCGAGATAATCCTGTACATTATGTATATGGGCAGTTATTATCATCCTGGCAGTGGCATTATCATCCTGGAACACAACATTATTGCCAAACGTTACCCTAACATATGACATGAATATTGTCTCCATGTGGCACCTGCAGAAATAATAATTTACGTTTTTCTGAAGAATATAAAGAGCAGTTTTTCTATGATGAATAGCTGCCCCAACATCTACTGCACCACCTTATTTGTATTTGCCAGGCTATCGACGAATACCAATCATGCCACCATCTTTAACAAAAGAAAACATAACTTATCTTAAAAGATGATATGTCGCCTATATCCTACCTTTAAATTGGCATGCTGTCTTGCCCAAATAACACAGCGACAGACAGTAGTGAATTCCGTTTAATATCGGTTCGCAGAAAGCTATTCTTGCAAAATAACCTTGTTTTGGTCAATTTTTTATTCACTATTATTCTTGATATCCTGAAATGAATTTATATGTGCCATTCCTGTCGTAAAGTGTCGCAAGACTTCTGTCGGCCTTGATATGTTAACCTGAACAAAACATGGTCGTTTCGGGCAGTTGTTTATCGACTTCTGCCAGTAGACTTTTCTGAAACAACTTTTCTGTAGTCCGATGAAAGTTCAGAATTCTTGATACCACGAACTGGGGTGCTCTACTGTTCTGGCAATGCCAGTTTGCTTCATACCATTATTGGACAGTTGAATAATTTGATGCCCTCTAACTTCTGGCACATGAAAAGGCATGACCCTATATTAAGTACAGATAAACTGTCTGAACAAAGCGTTGATCTGTTTCGAAAAATATTATAGATTATACCATAAGCACACTCTATTATACAAGACAAGTGTGTGTGTATATATACTCTTCAAAAAAAGAAACGCAACAGGGATATTTTGTTATTTTAAAGAGAAATATATGTAATAACGCTACAAGCTCAGAGTATGTGATGTTACACGTGTTAAGGCACTGCTTGTCAGACCAAAATAACAATAAAAGTTGTGCACATTGAAAGCGGAGGAAATCATCGGATTTTTGCCAAAACGCATTCGTGTCCAATAAATTTGTTTGAGAGATCTGCATGTTCTGCAAGTGCAACATGTGCAATATCCCTATAAAAGTGACGGGTTCTCGGTTTCCATAGCTCAGTGTTAAGCCACCGACACGCCATACAGTTACGCCAAGACTGACTGAAGCACAACGCAATTACGCCATTGGTCGCTTAGAAGCAGGCGAATCTCGATCAGATATTGCCAGAGCTTTGAATGTCCACCCAAGCACCATCACAAGGCTATGGAATCGTCACCAACAACATGGATCAACTTGTGACCGTCCACGATCTGGCAGACCTCGTGTGACCACGCCCGCACAAGATCGCTACATCCGGTTACGTCACCTTCGGGATAGGACCACCACTGCGACGTCTACTGCCTCAACCATACCAGGGCTGCGTAGGATTTCCGATCAGACCGTACGCAACCGTCGAAGAGATTCTTAGGCCCCATGTGCAACCCATCATGGTGAACGTCAACGACGTTTTTCAACATGACAACGCCCGTCCTCACACAGCCCGACTCACCTCTGTCTTCTTGAGACACCACAACATCAACGTTCTTCTCTGGCCCTCCAGATCACCAGATTAAAACCCCATCGACCATCTTTGGGACAAGTTGGACCGACGTCTGCGACGGCGACAACCTCAACCGCAGACTCTACCTTAGCTTGCAGCAGCTTTACAGGCTAAGTGAACAGCCATTCCACAGGATGTGATTCGTCATTTCATCGCTTTCATGGGCAGGAGATGCCAAGCAGTTATTGATGCTCACGGGGGGCATACTCGTTATTGACGTTGAGTGACGTTAAACTTTAACTAGTGAGCGTGGACTTCGCCTTTGCAGACTTTGGATGTTCAGCAGTGAATGTGCAAAGTTTTACACATGTCATACAGAACTACCCGGAATAAACTTGTTAACAATATGTCTCAAATTTTGCCTTTTGCGTTTCTTTTTTTGAAGAGTATATGTTTTGACGAACAAGTGCCTAGAGCAACTTATACCAACCAAAATAACATATTCTTCTCTGTTATTACCCAGGTATTTATTCAATAACTACTCCATGCATCTAATAATAACATCAATACTGAAGAGTATGTAAACATTTTGGTCAAGACTGTATATCGTAACTACTGGCCAAATACATGTTTTTTTGTTTTGAATTTTGTACTTTCGACGCCCTAAAATAGGAACAGTGAATTAAATAAGCAGAAATGACAGAGAGAAAAAACATCCTGGGTGTACTGGACAAAGGTATATAACTTGTGAAATGGTTCTCAGAGTGTAGCCACTGGTGGTGCGCGGGGTTTGTTAAAAATAACGTCAATCACATGCAGCGATGCGCACAGCCATGACCAAGGTAAAACGATAAAATCGAGCAAGCAGGGTAAAACTGGTAAATATCTTACCGTGCCAAAACGGTTTGCAGAAGAAAACGTTTCACAATCACTGTCATAGAAGTTTCGAGATGGTTGGCCCAGAAATAAAAGGGGTGGCACACAACATTAATTGTTGGCAAAACAAGAAAAATATATCAAAAGAATCCACCTTAGCCTAAAAGGCCTAGGTTCAGGCTCATTATTGCTTGATTGGATATTTCCATACACTTCTGTTTATAAAAGTAATTTCCAAATTGAGATGTCTAAACGTATTTTATTCACTAAAAGTAAGAGGACATATCAGAATAAAAAGGATGAAGTTTTTTTTTCTCTATTAGTTGCAAGTACTTCTAATGATAAAACGTTATAAAAACAATAAATTATATAATTTACAAATTAAAAAACCGTTAATGATCAGTAACTAAAGTCTAAAAATAAGTTAATAATCAGTAATGAAAGTCTAAAACCTGTCAATAATTCGTAACTAAAGTCTAAAAATCTGTTAATAATAAGTAATGAAAGTCTAAAACCTGTCAATAATTCGTTACTAAAGTCTAAAAATCTGTTAATAATAAGTAATGAAAGTCTAAAACATGTCAATAATCATTAATGAAACACAAAATCTAAAAAAAATGTTAATAACCAGTAATGAATATCTAAAAAAAACAGTTAATAATCAGTAATGAAAGTCTAAGATCCTCATAATAATCAGTAATGAAAAAATTAAAATCAATTAAAATCTTAAAAAGCTATTAAAAATCAATAACGAAAATCTGTTAATAATCAGTAATGGATGTCTAAAAACCAGTTAAAATCAGTGATTAAATTCCAAAAAGACTGTTAATAATCAGCAATGAAAGCATAAAAATATTTGTTAATATTTAGTGGCGAAGGTCTAAAAAGAATGTTAATAATCAGTAATGAGAGTCTGGAAACCTGTTAATAGTCAGAAATGAATGTCTAACAACTTATTTATAATCAGCAATAAAACTGTTAAAAAACATTTAATAATCAAGAATGAAAATCTGAAAACTTGTTAATAATCGATAACTAAAGTATAAAACCTGTTAATAATCAGTAATTAAAGTCTCAGAACTTTTCAATATTCAATAACGAAAGTCTAAAAACCTTCTAATATCCAGTAATAAAAATCTAAAAATCCTGTTAATAATCACTAACAAAAATCTAAAAATCTCTTAATGATCATTAATTAAAGTCTAAAAACCTGTAATTAATCATTAACGAAAATTTAAGAAAATATCTTAATAATTAGTAATAAAAGACTAAAAACCTAATAATATTCAGAAATGAAAGTCTGAAAACCAGTTTATAATGAATGATTAAAGTCCAAAAAGTCTGTTAATAATCAGCAATGAAAGCCTAAAAACTTGTCAATAATTATTAATTAAAATCCAAAATAAATATGCTAATAAACAATAATGAAAGACTAAAACCTGTTAATAATCAGTAATGAAAGTCTAGAAACCTGTTAATAATCAGTAATGAAAGTCTAGAAACCTGTTAATAATCAGTAATGAAAGTCTAGAAACCTGTTAATAATCAGTAATGAAAGTCTAGAAACCTGTTAATAATCAGTAATGAAAGTCTAGAAAAACTGTTAATAATCAGTAATGAAAGTATAAAACCTGTTAATAATCAGTAATGAAAGTCTAGAAACCTGTTAATAATCAGTAATGAAAGTCTAGAAAAACTGTTAATAATCAGCAATGAAAGTATAAAAAATCTGTTAATAATCAGTAATGAAAGTCTAGAAAAACTGTTAATAATCAGCAATGAAAGTATAAAAACCTGTTAATAATCAGTAATGAAAGTCTAGAAAAACTGTTAATAATCAGTAATGAAAGTCTAGAAAAACTGTTAATAATCAGCAATGAAAGTATAAAAAACTGTTAATAATCAGTAATGAAAGTCTAGAAAAACTGTTAATAATCAGCAATGAAAGTATAAAAACCTGTTAATAATCAATAAAGAAAGTCTAAAAAATATTCTTATAATCAATAAGGAGATTCTGGAAAACCTGTCAGTAATCAGTAATGAAAATGTAAAAACCTGTTAAAAGTCAATAAAGAAAGTCTACAAAATCTGCTAATAATTGGTAACGAAAAAATCGGGTAATAATCAGTAATGAAAGTCCTAGTACCTACGAATAATCATTAATGAAAATCTAAAAAAAGAATCTGTTAATAATTAGTAATGACAGTCAAAAACATGTTAATATTTAGCAATAAATGTCTTAAAGGATTGTTAAAAATCAATAATAAAAGCCTAAAAACTTAATAATATGCAGTAATGAAGGTCTATAAACCTCTAAATAAGCAATAACGAAATTCCAGAAAACCTTTTAATAATCAGTAATGAAAGTCTAAAAACTCTAAATAATCAATAATGAAAATCTTAAAAATCTGTTAATAATCATTAATGAAATTAAAAACTGTTAACAATAATCAATGAAAGTCTAAAAAAATCTCTGAATAATCAATAATGAAAGTGAAAAAATCTATTAACAACCAGTAAAAAAATTCCAAAAAAACTGTAAATAATCAGTAATTAAAGTCCAAAAAACATTTTAATATTCAGTCATGAAAGTCTAAAAACCTGTTAATAATCAGTAGTAAAAGTAAAAAAAAAAAACTGTTAATATCAGTAATGAAATACCAGAAAGCTATTTCATAATGAAAAAAAAACTGTTAATATCAGAAATGAAATACCAGAAAGCTATTTAATAATCAATAAAGAAAGTCTGAAACCTGTTAATAATCATAAGTTAAAATAACTTTTAATGATCATCAATGAAAGTCTAAAAAAGCTGTTAATAATCATTAACGAAATTCTAAAAACCTGTTCATAATCAAATACATGTGGTAATAAACCTGTTAATATTTAATAACGAAAATCTAAGAAAATCTGTTAATAATCAGTAATGAAAGTCTTAACAACGAGTTAAAAATCAGTAATTAAATTTTAAGAAGACTGTTAATAATCAGTAAAGAAAGACTAAAACTCTTTAATAATCAGAAATTAAAGTCTAAAATATCTGTTAATAATCGGTAATAAAAGTCTGAAAACCTGATAATATTCGGTAATGAAAATCTACAAAAACATTTAATAATCAGAGATTAAAGTCCAAAAAGACTGTTAATAATCAGCAATGAAAGCGTAAAACTTGTTAATATTCTTTAATTAAGGTCTAGAAATATTGTTAATAATCAGTAATGAGAGTCTGAAAATTTCTTAATAGTCAGAAGTGAGAGTCTAACAACCTGGTAACAATCAGTGATGAAAGTCTAAAACCCAGTCAGTAATCATTATTTTCTTTCTGTCTACCACCACATAAAGATTTTCAGGTGATCATACCCTTGAACACCCTACACCTCATTGATCATAAGAAAAGCATGGCCGTTTAAGAAACATTCAAGAAACTTTTAAATTCATAGTCCGACTTTAAATCGCCTTAGAATATTAAACATTGTCCAAAGCGCCAACCGCCAAGATTGTTTGAGATTGACTCAATAGACTGGAAGCAATTAAACAACAGATTTCACAAAATAGAAACAGGATTCAGCTCAAGTTTTAACCCATTAGGACTTTCCTATAATTCATAGTGTTTACATATAAATTTTGGTTGAGACTGGTCCAATAGGATCAGAGGAGTTAGGGAGCAAACAAACACACATTTCGTCTTTACATACAGTACTGTGCAAAAGTGTTAGGAGAATAGAATATTTTGTCATTCTTTCGATTTTATGCCATTTCAGAATGTAAATCTCAGCACTATGGTAATACTTTATGTTGACAACAGAATGAGCCAGGGTGAGAATACTTATGCTCCTTTAGAATTCCCTTATACAGTAAAACCTGTCTAACGGAGAATCGCACGGAACTGAGTAAAATTTCCGGCTTAGACAGTGAACATATATTTCCTTAATTACACTGCACAACAATTTTTTTGAAAAGTTTTGCTTTCTGAAAAGTGTTCACTGATTGTGACAGGTATCTGGTGGGTATGAACAAATATAGTTTTGGTTTTGCTTCATCGCATAGGAACTCTGAGAAATAGACAGTTAACTGTTTACCGGCAATAACGTATTTAATTGCGTTTATGTTTCTAATACGCTATTAAGTTCAACATAATTAAAAGTGTTTTGGTCCTGATTTTCGTTTGTATTCAATGTCCGGTGCATCACATTTCAGTGTCCAACAGTAGTTGAAGATTTCGATTAAACTGTACGTGATGGGCAAATTTGGATGTGATTTTCGTGATCAGCAGTCAAAAATCTATAAGGAACACCCAACAGTTTTCAAGAAGCAAAAACTTTGTTGTGCAGTGTTATCAGTAATGAAAGCCCAAAACGTTTTAGTATTCAGTAATGGAAGTGTAAAATCTTATTGATAATTAGTAATGAAAGTCTGAAAGGACCATTAGTGATAATCAATAATTAAAATCTAAACTGACAATTCATAATAAGTAATGGAAGTTTAAAAAACAATAATAATAAGCAAAGAAGTCTACGCCATTTCTGATAACTTAACAAGTAAGCAAGAGTATTCGACAACTTTCGCTTACATTTTTAATCGAAATATTGGTCAATAATTGTTTGTTTCTTAGGCTGTTACATATTATTTTTTATTTCGAACGAATCTCCGATTTATTAGGTCATATATGTTAAAGAATTACTATTTCAAATAATCGGAAATCTGAATTTAAATCTAGAATGGATTTTAAATGTTAATATGTATCAAATGTAGTGTATTTATGAACAAGAATGATACACACAATTTTCTTATTTTAACACTAATATATTTGAATATACAAACAAAAAATGATCCAATTTATATCAACGGTTATTACTAATAGTATTACAAATAATGATTTATATACAAAGGTTTTACATATTTACAGACAATAATAAGTCTTATATCCTGTCAAAAACTGAATATTTTATTAACGATCCAGGTCCACGACTAACAAATTAATTCTAAGTTGATATTGTCTCACCTCGCTTAAGCTAGCTTCCTGTCGTTTTCTTGACTTCCCTCACATTGCTGACAAGTTCACTTCTTACCGACGAAGATAATTAATGTCATCGCAGAAATAATAACGTCTGAATTAATTCACTGAAGTTAAACAGCTTATAATGTGCGAAACCCTTAAATGTTCTGGTCAGAGTCTATAGTTTTCCTGTCAATCGACGCCAATCACAATTATATCATGGATAGCTTCCGAGACCTATAGTACACTGGCTGTAGTTGACATATAATAATCAGAGGTTCGATTTCCCTCGGTGGATTAAGGAGATAGTCCGATGTGGCTTTGCTATAAGAAAACACACACACACACACACAAATTATAATAATCTTATTCTTCTCGCTTAGCACATTGTTTCTATACAACTCACGTGATTTTCTCAACGTTTCACCAATATTCTGATGCGTTTTCGTAAAACAAGTGCTGTTTATTTTTACTTTCAAGAATCTTCTACAAATTTCGAGAACAGGCGAGATTTGCGCAATACGCAGCCAACAATATTCATCACATGCAAAAAAATAAAAATAAAAATAGTGAAACAAGCGTAGGTACTAAAATAAATATATAACGGTAAATCAATTACAAGATCCAAAGCTGCACATTGGGTTATCTCTTGGTGCTAACAATGAGTCTCAAATTCCAATGGGAGGCAAATAAATAATACAGTTGATAGAACGGTTAATGGATGTTGTACACATTCTAACACTCATAACATAAAAACTGTTCTAATTTATAAAACAATTTTAATTTTTATGCTCTTCAGTAATTTTTATATAAATTCTTAAATGGTTAAAGAATTACAGAACCTTAAAAGTTTTTACATTACAAAAAACTACCCTTGATAAAGTAGCAAAAATACATAAATAAACGTACTATATTTTATTTGTTTTTTTATTTTAAGATGTTATCGGCAGCTATAATTACCAAAAATTAGTTACATTTAATTACAGTATTTTGATTGTACTTAAACGGTGATACAGAAATATCCACATAATTCAAGAAAGCCTCACCTCATAAACCAAATAATATTACTTTAATTTAAAAAACGTATAGGTAGTCTTTTACAAACAGTGTTTAATTTGTTATGAAAAAATGAAAGAGTAATACACGTGAATAAAAGTATTTTTATTCATTTTTACTGGATTGTTTGTTAAAGTTATTTCAATTTTTTAATTAACCATTCTATTTATACATCAAAAACAAATAGATGCCGTCAGATGTAACATGATTTTTCCATTTCTATTCACAAGGGTTACCACAGTCTTCGGGCTGCGCTTATTATAGACCTAAGTACCTCGTGTCGCTTGAACTTGATGGCAATTTAAGGAGTACATCGTATACCATGTTTTCCAATTAAACAATATCTCAAGGGTCTCTTGTTGGTCAGCAAGAATTACTTCACCGTCCAAAAAAAAAAAAAAAGTGTAGTATTCTGGTTACATGAAATCATTCCGTGTAAACCACGAATTAACACCAAAGGAATTATGGGAGTTACTTTTGTGATTAGCAATCGTACCAATCGTATCTAATTTTATCATCACTAACTAATAGATTTTGACAAAGCTTACTGAAATTTGTAATGTGTTGGAAACATGTAAAATCCCCTTTAGATTTGATTTGTAACTGAATAAATCATAATAGGGTCGTATCTTTATTGACAGAAAATACATATAATAAAATAGATAATTCGTTAAATCGCAGTTAAAATGTGTTTATTAAGTGCGTCTTCGCTGTTTAAAGGACTGGTAAGTACATTGAGTGGATATTTAGGGTTAACTAACACAAGCAATTTGTGTAATAGCTACAAACCAGCTAGGCCTCGAAATCCTCCAAATGCTAGTTAGAAGCATTGATTTCTGTTACGGGCCAGCTATATATTTAGTTATTTTTTGCACGTTCCACATATGTAAAGTAATTGTAAATTAACACAAACAAGTATGTTTAATATTAATGGAGAAAATATTTATTATGGATATCACTCTCAAACATGTTATCCGAGCATTGAAATTTTAACCTGAGGAATGCACTGTAAAAACACAGATACATTTCTTTTATCACAAACATTCCTGGCTTTCTTTTGTGTACAATGGTTTGTGTTTCAACTTTTATCAGTGTAGACGTATCCTTTTTTGTGCTACTAAAGGGTATTATTCCTGACCCCTCAGTGTACAGTACTACCTATCTATTCGTTGGTACAAGAGTAGACCAATCACTGGCGGTGGATGTGCTGATTTTAGTAACCTTCCCCCTAATCCAGTGGTTCCCAACCAGGGGAGCGAGATAGCGTTCCAGGGGGTGCGAGATAACATTTCAGTTTTTTTTTTTGTTTATATTTAGGGTACTGTCCTATACTATATATTCAAAAATTACATTCGATTTCTATTTCTTAATTTTCTTCTTACAGACATAGCTTTTTACCTTGTTACCATAAACTATCGTTTCTACTGTCACTGGCGCAGACCGAAATCTTAATGTACAACTGTAAACAAACAACGCACGAAACGTAAACGCTTGGGTGCACAGGCAGACTTGCGGATTGCTATCAGCAACAAAGTGCCATGCTTTGAAGAACTCCTAAGAAATAAACAGGAACAAAAGCGTTATTAAATTTAAATTGGCTTATGAACATTTGAACATTTCAAATTCAAAGAAATTTCATTTCATGCACGGATGAAAATTTATTTATTTTTTGTAGGCCATGTAAGGTTTATGCAACATTTAGTTTGTTGTAATATTTTTTCTTTTCCAGATCTTTTGTTTTTGTTTATATATCATTAAAAACTAATTATAAAAATTTGTTTTGGCCACCTTTACCTTTATTCTTAAATAAATAATTACTGTGAGGGGTGCGAGAACATATTAATTTTTTTTAGGGATGCGGAGCATTAAAAAGGTTGGGAACCACTGCTCTTATCTAATCTATCACGATTATGGTATGGTTTATTGCGCTTTGTACAATATAATGCAAAAAGTTCTGAGCTGAAACTGTGTACAAAACCGTTTCATCACGGTCATGATATGGGTTATGATAGTTAATATAAACGTGTGTTTAATTTATATCATGAGTTATTTTTCTTGATTTATCAGATAAATCTTATTGTAACGGAAAAGACTTTAATCAAATTTGAGTTATTTGATCGTCTACTTGATGTCACAGTTGAGATTCCTTTTTTTTTTGTATCATGCCCAAAGCTATTCAAATATGACACAAAAATGGCTAACAAATATCGATTTTGTAATAATAATTAACCGTATACATTACAATAAAGTGACAACCATTTCATAATGTCAATAGAAAGGTTGAAATCAGAATTAATGGCATTTCCAATATTTCACGAACTTGGAATTATGAAAAGATCAATGCCAGACAAAAATGTGTTTGGGAACTGTGTGTGAATGAAGGCTTAAAAGAGCGTATTATTTTGACACATGTTCCAAGTGAAGGTTAAAACAAAGGTTATTATGCAGTTTTATTTAACAGACATATAACTGATGTCTTACGATTATTTATTAGTCGAGAGATGGTTTATCACAAAAGTATATAAACAAGCATATTGATAAAATACTTTTCAAAATATTTTAATTTCACTACTTTATCTGTGTATAACTATATACAATGTACAAAATGGGAGTGTCCATTTATATCACTGCATTACTTATATCTGTGTATAAATATATATACAATGTACAAAATAGGAGTGTCCATTTATATCACTGCATTACTTATATCTGTGTATAACTATATACAATGTACAAAATGGGAGTGTCCATTTATATCACTGCATTACTTATATCTGGTTGGCAGTGAAAAAGTTAGGACGCCCTATGAAAGCCTGTGTATTTTTGTAACATGTTTGGATATATATATATATTTAATCTCAATTTCAACAATACTGAGATATTATAGGAATATAACTAAACAATTAAAATTGAAGAGAAGATTTTTCAAAATTTTCTGTAAATGTAATTCTACAAAAATGCATATTCTAACTGAGGAAAAAGTTAGGACACCCCATATTTATTCCCGCTTAAAATGGCTCAACTCACACACAGGTGTATCACACCAGGTGCACATGATCAGAAGATCGTTACTCAGCATTTTGAATGAAGCTTGCCTTACTTATACCTCAGACATTTAGTTTGGTGTGCTCCTGACTGTTGAAGTGAGAGTGAGCACCATGGTGAGAGCAAAAGATCTATCTGAGGCCTTAAGAAAGAAAATTGTAACAGTTTATGAGTCTGGTAAGGGATTTAAAAAGATCCCAAAATATTTTGAAATCAGCCATTCCACTGTCCGGAAAATAGTCAACAAGTGGAGGACTTTCAAAACAACTGCCAACACGCCCAGGTCTGATCGTCCAAGCAAGTTCACCCCGAAAGCAGATGCTAAAAGAGGTCTCCAAACACCCTAACATGTCATCACGGGACCTACAGCAGGCTCTGACTACTTTTGATGTGAAAGAGCATGCCTCTACAATCAGAAAGAGACTGCACAAGTTTAACTTGTATGGGAGGTGTGCAAGGAGGAAACCTCTTGAAGAAACATCAGACTGAAGTTTGCCAGAGAAAATGTAGACAAAGACCAGGACTTCTGGAATAGTATTCTTTGGACAGATGAGTCCAAAATTGAATTATTTGGACACCAGAACAGAAAACATGTTTGGCGTAAACCAAATACAGCATTCCAGGAAAAGAACCCCATACCAACTGTGAAGCATGGAGATGGAAGTGTCATGGTTTGAGGCTGCTTTGCTGCAGCAGGACCTGGACAGCACACAATCATAGAATCCAACACGAATTCTATTGTGTATCGGAGGGTGCTTGAGGATCATGTGAGACCATCTGTACGAAAATTAAAGCTGAAGCGGAACTGGACCCTGCAACACGACAATGACTCAAAACATACCAGTAAATCCACTAAGGACTGGCTGAAAACTAAGAAATGGCGAGTCCTTGTTGAAATTGAGATTAAATATTTGTATATCCAAAAATGTTACAAAAATACACAGGCTTTCATAGGATGTCCTAACTTTTTCACATGACGGTATATACAATGTATAACATGGAAGCGTCCTTTTATATCACTGCATTACTTATATCTGTGTATAAATATATATACAATGTACAAAATAGGAGTGTCCTTTTATATCACTGTATTACTTATATCTGTGTATAAATATATATACAATGTATAAAATGGGAGTGTCCTTTTATATCACTGCATTACTTATATCTGTGTATAAATATATATACAATGTACAAAATAGGAGTGTTCTTTTATATCACTGCATTACTTATATCTGCATTTTATCGTTGCATGTGTTATCTAACTTAGATTATAGGTCTAGAGATCTAGCATATATTTTTTGGCTTTCTTAACTTTGGTATTGTCGAATTGTTAACACGTCCACAACTAAGAATTTAACGAGTTACTCAGTAAAATGATAAATACTAACCTATTATATCGTTTTTATTATCACCTAGTTGATATTTTTCTACTTTCTTGCAAATATTCTAAATTCATAATGAGATATTTTAAGAATTAAATAATTAATTTGTAACAACCAATTTACTTATTTAGATTGTGCAGTTTTATGTATTAAATTCTGCTTACGTTTATTTGTACGCCATGTGCTATGGTGTTGCCCCCTAGTGGTATAGCGGTGTTTCTGCGGACTTGTACTGCTACAAACCAGGTTTCGATAATCTAGGTGGGCATTGCAGGAGTACGTCTGTAGACTTATGCTGCTAAAAACTAGATTTCGATACCCGTGGTATGAAGAGCAAAGATAGCTTTTTGTGCTTCATAACAACTGACAACAGCTATAGTATCAAACATACAGTAACTAGGCCTATTCTATGATGTCCTGCAGTTACGCAAGATAGTAAATAAGTATAACCTATGAGACACAAGTACGTATGTTTACTATATTCTTGTACCAATTTCACTTCATTACGACGAAATCATGCATCTTTCGATTGTTTATAAGTGGATTAATTTCATAAACATCGTGGCTTTGAGCTCGTGGTCGGAATATTTCGAGTTCAAGGACTCCTGTTATTTCCTTCAGCAAGACACTTTACCTTATTTGTTTTAGTCTACCCAGCATTATGATGGATCTCTAGCTACAAGTTGTAAGCTAACCTGTGATAGAATGACTTTCCATCCTGGTGTCATGGATCACAGTAAAATTAGAATCGGAATCCGAAAGCACCGAGCTTATGTGTCTTGTAAAAGTACTAGTGGAGAGGGGGATAGTGTATAGTCAATCACAAATTGTGCACCTATAAAAACATTTCCGCAGTTGAAAATTCACCTACGTAATTATGTTCAAATGGATAAATATTAAAACAAAACAATATAATTATGATCATAAAATCCCATTCCAGAGTTGATAAATAAATGTAGCTACTAGAACATCCTTCGTCTTTTGTATAATTTATTACTAGGCTTGAATACGTTAGGTGTTTATTAATAGGGCCGAATGTATTAAAAATTGATGAAGTTAAAATACAACTGAGAAAAATATTCTGAAAATTTTATGAGCAGTCTGTGTATTACAGCTTTAAAAAATGCAAGAAACTTAGATACAAAATTTATTGTATGGACACCCACTCAGTATAATTAGTATCAGCCACGTTCTCAATAAAATCTTTACGTGTTCAAAGACACAGGATGTATTTTCCTCTTAATATATAATTTTTATTTCTTATCGTAGTTATTATTATTTCTATTCCTTGATGTATCCAACATCAGATTATGACATCCAATTAACCAGTCAGTAAGATAGTGGATAAAGTAGTGCTCAAGTATTATTTACTGTAAAAAAAACATTTATTTGTGTGATCAACTTAGAATAATTGGAATCATTAGTACCAATCAGATAAGTTGTAAATCTCCTAATTTTATACTTTCGTAAGGATATGTTAAGTTCTAGGTCGGAGCTCTACAGACACTCCTAATTTTAATCAAAATGAATTACGTACGTAAGACTTGCTAACTGATATTTGATTTGCTCTATGTGATATCAGTTTCTTTACAAAATGAATTACTTACGTAAGACTTGCTAACTGATATTTGACTTGCTCTATGTGATATCAGTTTATTTATATACTTCTAATATGGTGTGTATTTGATGTACAGGTAATTCTGTTATTTGTCACCATGTTTTTTTGAATGTCTTCCACCTGCTGGTTTTTATGAATATCAAATAGGCTGTTCAAATGTGAACCACAGATATGTAAGTTTTAATTTTAACTGATTTTGTGTGATCAATACAGGTACGACTAGTCTTGCTATTTTAAATCGGCCTGTGTTATTAACGTAACTTCCCTTATTGATCACCAACACAAGACGACAGCTATTCAAGGACTAATCAACTACTTTTGTCTCTTACCCGTCCTTAGTTCCTAATGTCTACACAACCCACACCAGAAACTTACTGCGACTCAGTACAGTCAGTTTCAGCTACGGCCAATCACCACAGTGCAACTGCCGCAGCCACCGCGCCTGTCTATCCTCTCCCTCCGTCGTGTGACTCCCGACTATTGCCTCCTTATCCACGCTTGGCTGGCAGTTTTGCGATGAGTGGACTCTTCGGTACAACCTATCCGGATTCCGCGGGCTGTATTACTGCTCTTGGACCTAACGCTCCGACGTTCTACACCTCTCTGGTACGAATTATATTTTTCCTTTAAAAATAATGTAATTGTTGTTTTTTTTGTAATTTTTGGCTCGATTCAGTTATCTTTCTTAACCAGTTCATTTAAGACCAAGAGATAAAAATTCCCTAGTTTAGGAATGCAGTAAATATTCTTGACTTGTTGAAAAAAAAAAGAGAACCACAATTTTTTTCCACTTCTTTCTTGGAACGATTAGTTTATATTGTGTAAGAAAAAAAATAATTAAAAAATATGCATGACGGCGGTACATATCTATTAACATATTTCTTTATCAGTTTGAAACAACTACTATGAAAACAAAATCACTAAATAAAAAGCTGTGTATGGCTAGCTGCTGAACTCTGCTATAACAACTGACAAGATTCAGCTGAATAACAAATATTTATACCTTTAAATACTTGTGTTTATCACTATATTTGACATGCTATAAAAGAATATTACTGTAAAGCAACACTGAAGTGCATCTCACATCTCTCTTATTACAGAACTGTATCTGTAAACCTGTTAATCTATGGTATATTTCACTGCATCTCACATCTCTCTTATTACAGAACTGTATCTGTAAACCTGTTAATCTATGGTATATTTCACTGCATCTCACATCTCTCTTATTACAGAACTGTATCTGTAAACCTGTTAATCTATGGTATATTTCACTGCATCTCACATCTCTCTTATTACAGAACTGTATCTGTAAACCTGTTAATCTATGGTATATTTCACTGCATCTCACATCTCTCTTATTACAGAACTGTATCTGTAAACCTGTTAATCTATGGTATGTTTCACTGCTTTGCTCTTTTTTCAGAGCTGTAACTACAACTGTTAATCTGTTACTGTTTAACATACTTTAAAACCTTTCTCTCAGTAGAGAGATTTAACTGTAACTCCTAATATGTTAATCCGTAGTTTACTTCACAACGTTTTTGTTAGTTAATATCGTAACATAGTTTCTCTTGTTAGGTAGTATGTTAATCTGTAATTTACTTCACAGAGTTTCTTTTGTTAGGTAGTATGTTAATCTGTAATTTACTTCACAGAGTTTCTTTTGTTAGGTAGTATGTTAATTCGTAACTTACTTCACAGAGTTTCTCTTGTTAGGTAGTATGTTAGGTAGTATGTTAATCTGTAATTTACTTCACAGAGTAACTTAATTTACTTCACAGAGTTTCTCTTGTTAGGTAGTATGTTAATCTGTAGTTTACTTCACAGAGTTTCTCTTGTTAGGTAGTATGTTAATCCGTAGTATGTTAATCCGTAATTTACTTCACAGAGTTTCTCTTGTTAGGTAGTATGTTAATTCGTAACTTACTTCACAGAGTTTCTCTTGTTAGGTAGTATGTTAATCCGTAATTTACTTCACAGAGTTTCTCTTGTTAGGTAGTATGTTAATCTGTAATTTACTTCACAGAGTTTCTCTTGTTAGGTAGTATGTTAATCTGTAATTTACTTCACAGAGTTTCTCTTGTTAGGTAGTATGTTAATTCGTAACTTACTTCACAGAGTTTCTCTTGTTAGGTAGTATGTTAATCCGTAATTTACTTCACAGAGTTTCTCTTGTTAGGTAGTATGTTAATCCGTAATTTACTTCACAGAGTTTCTCTTGTTAGGTAGTATGTTAATCTGTTAGGTAGTATGTTAATTCGTAACTGTTTCTCTTGTTAGGTAGTATGTTAATCTTACTTCACAGAGTTTCTCTTGTTAGGTAGTATGTTAATCTGTAATTTACTTCACAGAGTTTCTCTTGTTAGGTAGTATGTTAATCCGTAATTTACTTCACAGAGTAGGTAGTATGTTAATCCGTAATTTACTTCTTACTTTACACAGGTAGTATGTTCCGTAATTTACTTCACAGAGTTTCTCTTGTTAGGTAGTATGTTAATCCGAATTTACTTGTTAGGTAGTATGTTAATCCGGAATTTACTTCACAGAGTTTCTCTTGTTAGGTAGTATGTTAATCCGTAATTTACTTCAGTTTTTCTCTTTAGTTAAGATGTTAATCTGTAGATTACTTCATACAGTTTCTCTCCTTAGTTAATATGTTAATCCGTAGTTTACTTCACAGAGTTTATCTTGTTAGTTAATATGTCAATCCGTAGTTTATTTCATACAGTTAATATGTCAATCCGTAGTTTATTTCATACAGTTAATATGTCAATCCGTAGTTTACTTCACAAAGTTTCTCTCGGTAGAGGAATTTAACTGACACTTCAATTTGTACTTCACCACAAATGTGCTGCTGTAAGCCGTAATATACTACTCAACATCTACCTCACTACAGATGTCTCAGTAGAAGTGATAATATGTTAGCCTATATTATCAACTATACAACTGCCTCTCTCTCTATATATATATACCATATAGTGACTTGAACTGATAATTTGTTAGGCTAGTGTGCTTCATTCTTTATGGGTATTTCACGTTTGTTAGTGTAACTGGAACTTTTGTCAGTCAGTGAGTAGTGCTTTTCGAATTATTTGTCTTAATTAAGTATCTGTCACCATCTGCCTTCTATCTGTTACAGGCTAATCGCGAACTCCCTTTTCAGTCACATGATGTACAGTAACATTGCTAATTAGTCTAACTAAAATTTCGTTGTTCCCTTTCTTGATTTCAGCAGTAATTTATTGCAAACCACAATTTAGTTTGCTTCATATCAGGAACGTCATAAAATAACTCGCACACATCACACTTCTAAACGTATTAGTACCGTTAATGTGCTTTTAAAGGACATTTAATAAATCTTAACTAACCGACCAATAAAATACTCACTGTCTCTCACTACTGTGACTTTATTCGTAGAACGTTAATTACGATTGTCAACAGACCTATTAAATGTTGATTACATCTCGTAGATTTTGGCAAATTTACATTATTATCTCTCGTGGGAAGTTTCACGTAGAGAACTGGATCTCATTCACTGCATCTATACCCTATGTTTATCCTGTTTTTGAATGATGCTTATGTTAAGTGGTATCATGATATTCAAAACTAATGTTAATTCACTATCTAATTTCGAGTGGTCTTATCTTTTCCTTTCAATTTACCGATCTAAGATATTAATATTTATTTTGGAAAAACTACAAAAATATAAAAATCAATACAATTTTTCAATACACCTACGTAGGAGCCGGTCGTTGCCAAGTCGTTAACACAAGTGTTAATTAAAGGATTTGTGGTTCGTATCCCGTTGACGTAAAATTTCTCTCTGCACTTTGTAATCATAAAACGCGTTATAAGAGCGGGTGTCAAATTTCATTATTTGTGCTTCAGTAGTACAAGAGTTGGAGTAGCTCCTGTGTGTTGTAAGCCCACGTGGTTTAAAATGCATAAGAAATATATACTTATTGATGAAAAGTACAAAGACAGTTTTCAAAGTAGTGTTGGCCCGGCATGGCCAGGTGGTTATAGCGATCGACCAGCAATCTGAGGGCCGCGGGTTCGGATCCTTGTCACACCGAACATGCTCGCCCCTTTCAGCCATGGAGGCGTTATTATGTAACGCCCAATCCCACTTTTCGTTTGTAAAAGAGTAACCCTAGATATGGCGGTGAGTGATGATAAGTAGCTGCTTTTCCTCTAGTCCAACCTCGCTAAATTAGGGACGGCCAGCACAGATAGCCCCGTGCAGTTTTGCGCGAAATTCAAAAACAAACAATCTTGAAGCATCATTGAAATATGGCGTTAACAAATGCAAGATTGTGAAATATACAGTAATGAGTTCGATTCGAATACTGGTAACGATAATGTAAGAGCAATCTGCTCTATCTATCGCCGGGAATCGACCCCAGATTTTAACATTGTAAGGTTATTACTGTCCTATATTTTATCAGGACTCTCAGAATACAGTTATTAGCTAATAATTAAAAGATCATTCTCGTCCAAAAGAAAACATTTAGTCAAGGATAACTAAGTGTTGGAAGTCAAACAGCTATTACTGGGAGGTTTTAATAGAATCTCTTTTAAAAAATCACTGAGTCAATCATTAACAAGAAATTAGTTTGATAAGGAAATTAGTATTTGGAAAAAGTTTCTAAGTAATAATTTTATTACGCACTATTGTTGTTAGTTTTTAAACAAAATTCACCAGTACATGAATACCAAACCTAAATAATTATCAATGCTTTAGTTTTCATACCGAGTTTTGTTACTTATGTTTTCAACCCAATGAAACTTATCTTTTGGCCGTCGACGGGCGATGCAACAAATCTTACTTTATAATATGCGTTGTGCTGATGTAAAATTGACACAAGTAAAAGATTGTGACTGTGTATATTGTCAGGCCGGAAATGGAAATTTTTCCAACGCAAGTCACGTTGACTGAGAAGTCTAAATAGATAAAATATTACATTACTCAAACATACAAACTTATTGAATAAAGTATAACACTTTTGTACTTGATTTCAGATTGGTCATCTAATAAAATATATATTGATATATTTAATAAAGAATTTAAAATGTATTATACGAAATAATGTACTAGGTATTCCACTTATCCCCAGACCAAAGTCATTACCACATATTTTGTCTTTATATTATCTCACTTATTTGAAATTAATATACATACATATATGTTGTGATGGTCTTGAATTAGTTATTAACTACCGCGATTTACTGTTTATTAGCGTTAACTGTGTTAAAACGCAAGAATGAGAGGTCGAGATAGATTCAGAAAATAATAGTTCTAAGGACACAATTTAGTTACTTGCTTTATGTTCCATTAACCCTCGAGGAGTCTATTTGTACCGTTTACTACCAATCTTGAGTCGCATATTGCATAATATTCAGTATTTTCATAACTTTAACTATTGCAATACCCAATGCGACAAAATAACCATAAATATTCTGTAAAATAAATAATTTCTTTTGTACAACATAAGACCCCCCATAAAAAATTAGCTGGAGGTAACTGCAGTATAATTTTTTCCTCATATAATTTTTGGGTGATTCTTGTTATTAGGAATCGTGTAACTAGCTGGAGGGGGGAGCTATGGTTCAATAGCATTTCTTTACATAAATAATTTATAAAAATTCGGTTAAAAAACCGATAGGATATCTACCACAATGTGTAGTTCTATAGTGGTTTTAAATACCATTGTACCTCGAAATTTCAAGGTGTTATTTATGCTGGATTTGTGAAGATATCGAAGATATATCAGTATATTCTCTCAATGAAATTTCCTTCCTTATTTTCCGTTCTAGACTACGGCGGAAGATCTAAAAGACAGACGTCCACCATGGAGTACTTTCTCTCGACCACCAGCTTGCTATACTTACGACCCTGCTTTAGCCGCTTACACTCCGTACGGTGACAGGTATGTACTTTATCTACATTATTTACTATACGCAAAACATTCATATATTTCATGGCATTTTATAGCAAGAGTTTCATTCATGTCACAAATTTAGTATGTCAGGGAAAGTTTTCTCCTCTATTTCTTCTATTTATTTCCTCGCGGCTCCGTTCTTATCTTTCCAAATTGGCAGATGGACGACGTTAAGGATCCCTTCCATTAAAGCCCACTTCATTTCACACTTTAGCTCAAGTATACTTTCAAGTTTTTTTTAAACAACTGGTTATCAATTTTAGTTATCACTTCCTTTGTTCACATATCATCCGACATTTGTGAGAAGGTATAGAAACACACATAGAATAGATATGGAAAAATCTCAATGTTACCATTGTTCACACTTTCTCAAACATACTTAGTTTTTACAAGTTCAGAAATTACACACATAATCCAAATGATCTGATAACATGCTATACACGAATGTTAAATATGTATCACTACAGAGGATTTGGTATGCTTTGTTAAAAGTATTTTTAATATAGAAATCAGTAAGTCATGTGACAAACAAAATCCGATATAAACATGCAATTGGACGCCATATATCTGAACTTTTGTGCTAACTTTGTTTGACGTTACATAGGTGATGCGATGACGTCAAACACTGATAACTTATATCGACACAAAATATTCATCACTTAGATCATAAAGATGGGTTCAGATTAGGGATTTAGAGTTTTCGAGACGAGAATATCCTTTGTACTTAATGGCTTTGGAAAATAAAATAACATGGATCAAGATGGGGTGCCAGGATTATCCAGAAAGAGGCTTGCAAAATGTCTAACCTCATCCGTGGTGAACAACGTATGATGTATTGGTACAGATGAAAATTAACGAACACAAAGTTCATCTGGCACGAACAACACTACACAAAATAATAAGGAAGGATAATCTGTGGGATGAAACTTTCGAACTGAGTGCTGGCAAATCCTCGTTCTCGTGCAGTAAATGGGTTATGGAAAAAAAACCAACATAGAAGAGTGACATGTACTGTGTAAGACAGCCTTAAGATTTAGTGTATTCAGGGACACGTGGAAGACTTTTGCCACTGCCTTCTGTGTTCGGGAAGTGTTTCATCTGTTATAAGGCACTGCCTTTGTTTCCAACAGCTGAGTTCGACTCAACGCAACATTGCTATTGTTAGCTTGCACGGTTTTCAGATAGTTCATGACTGTACGTGGCGACAAAAGACTACAACGCAGTAGTGACACTCAACCTCTGTGTATGTTGAGACGCAGCACGGCAAAAGGCATTCCATATTTGGTATGGAAACACGAAACTAATTTAATGAGTTAGGTTCTAAAAACTAAAATATAAATGAAAGAATTGTAGAGTCACTTTTGTCCCACAATGTACGTGTGTTTGTGTATATATATTTTAATAATATTAAATAATTACATCCAAATGAAGTTCAATAAGTAAACAAAATCATGAGGAAGGACTGCATTAAAAACAACAAATCCCAACCTCTGATTAATTATATTATATTCATAAAGTTTTAAGCCATAAACAAAATATGCTGTATATTAAAAAAACAAACTCCTAGGGTACAAGCTACAACGTGGGATTATAAAATGTATCCTAGATTTTGGAGGTGAGTGATAAAGTAGGACCTACATTGCGGTGGGAGTACACCATCTATCAGTCTTAACCTCCAATTCGCTAGTCTTACATGAGAATATTAGAAATTTAGAAATTAGGAGAGCGAGCAGTAGGTGCTCAAGCCCACAACGTCCTACATATATATCACCTTTTACTGTCTGCAGACAGTTGTGGGAAAATTACTGCTCTCCCAAGTTAAAATATGAATAAGAAAAAGATAAATAAGAAAATAAAAAAAGAAAATAACGGTACTACCATTTGGGTGTAAGTAAGTTAAAACTTACCTCTTGAAGTTATCATTCCTGCTCCAAGTATGGTAGCGGCACTATTTAACACGACGTCAGTAAAGTGATAGTTTACTGTGACTGTTGTGCCATTATATGCGGCTCAATGTGTACATACGCATAAAGTAGTGCAAAGTTTTTAAATGATCTTATTTTTAACTAAAAATAATTTTAGTAAAATTGCTCTATATTTTACTCTCTTTCTGTTTATTTAATACATTTAAAGAAAAGATTGGATACATCAAACACACTAATACTTATTTTATACAGTATTTCAAACGAAAAACATAGCATACAAAATTTCTTACAATAATCATTTATGAAGCCTGGCCTACAATATTTTTCTAGCACCTAGACATACGACCTGACCTACAGCATCTACACTGCTGGCCAAAATCTTAAGGCCAATGAACATAAAGGAAAAATATGCATTTTGCGTTGTTAGACTCAACGACTTATTTGAGTAGAGCTTCGAAAGATGAAAATAAGAAAAGGGAAAATAAAAATAAAAATCTTTTTTAGCATTTAATAGAGAAAATGTGAACACTATGAAATTAGCCTAAATACTAGCTGGTCAAAAGTTTAAGACCATACTAAAACGAAGTCCTAAACAGGCCGGCATTGCGAATAACTTCAAACATTCGCTTTGGCATGGTCGATATAAGCGTTTGCAGAAGGCTGACTGGAATGTTATTCCAAATGGTGAAGATGGTTTCACAAAGATCATGTACTATTTGGAATTGATGTCCATTTCTATAGACTTCCCTTGCCATCCACCCCCAAACATTTTCAATGGGGTTCAGTTCGGGCGAACACGCTGGATGGTCCAAAAGAATCACGTTATTCGTCATAAAAAAAAGTCCTTTATCCTGCGGGCATTGTGGATTGCAGCGTTGTCCTGCTGAAGGATCCAGCCATTTCCACACAAGCGAGGGCCTTCAATCAATAAGGATGCTCTCTCCAACATGCCTATGTAGCCAACTGCTGTTTGACGCCACTGCATAACCTAAAGCTCCATTGTTCCATGAAAGGAAAAAGCACCCCAGATCATGATGGAACCTCCTCCACTGGTTGTGTAGAAAATGTCTCCGGTGGGATATCCTTATCGTGCCAGTAACGTTGGAGCCATCTGGATCATCCAGGTTAATTGTTTTCTTATCAGAGAACAAAACCTTCGCCCACTTTTCTACGTCCCGTGTTTGGTGCTTCTCAGCAAAGTTTAACCGAGCTGTTTCTTGGTGTAAAAGGAGGCGTGACCTTTGAAGACATTTGCAGTTTTTAAAGCCTTTCTCTCGTAGATGCCGTCTTATTGTACTTGAGCTGCATTCTGCGTCCATAAGGGCCTTAATCGGGTTCAACGATCGGCTGGTGTCTTGCCGGACAACCCATCGAATTCTCCTGCTCAACGCCGGGGAAATTTTCTTGGGCCGACCACTTAAAATTCTCGTTCCGTGTCCCTCAGGGTCTTTTAGGAAATTTACAACAGCAGTTTTACTACGCCCAATCTCACAAGCGATGGCACGTTGAGAGAGACCTTGCTTTGCAGCTCGACAATTCTGTCACGTTAAAACCTTTGCCATGTTTTTACCCAATGTAACACAGGAGATGTCAGTGGAAGATGTAGACAACGCTAATGCTTGAACACAAATGAGTAAATTTCGTTACGTTTTTAAGAATTATCGCTTTGTTTCAGTATGGTCTTAAACTTTTGACCAGCTGGTTTTAGGCTAATTTCACAGTGTTCATATTTTCCATATTAAATGTGTAAAAAGCTTTTTATTTTTATTTTCCCTTTTCTTATTTTCATCTTTCGAAGCTCTACTCAAATAAGTGGTTGAGTCTAACAACGTAAAATGCATATTTTTTCTTTCTGTTTATTGGTCTCAAGATTTTAGCCAGCAGTGTATCTAGTAACTAAACACACAACCTGACTTACATTATTATCTCTAGTAACTAAACTATGCAACCTGATCTACATCTTCCCTTGCAACCAGCCATACAACCTAACCTACATCGTTTTCTTTATTAACTAAACATGAAACCTGACTTGCATCATTTTCTCTAAAACTGGATATGGGACCTCACCTACATTATTTTATCTAATATATGGACACAGGACCTCGCCTACATTATTTTCTCTAGTATATGGACACAGGACCTCACCTACATTATTTTCTCTAGTATATGGACACGGGACCTCACCTAGATTATTTTCTCTAGTATATGGACACGGGACCTCACCTACATTATTTTCTCTAGTATATGGACACGGGACCTCACCTACATTATTTTCTCTAGTATATGGACACGAGACCTGACATGTATCGTTTTCTCTATAAACCCGACATGAAACCTGGCCGACATTATTTTCTCTAATAAATGAAGAAGGGACCTGACGTATATTAATTTGTGTAAGAACTGGACATGGAAATTGACATACATTATTTTCTCTACCAACTATACTAATCTACATCTAAAGCATATAATATGATCAATATTGCTTTCTTTATTAGTCATATTTGGAACATGAATATGGATTTTGAATTTGATTTTTTTCTGTCGTACAACTAAATATGGATCTTTTCTTCTGTTCTCTTCCATAACGATTAGGTATGGGTCACCAATGGATGGTGTTGTTGCCAGAAAAAAGAATGCCACTAGAGAAACGACTAACACATTGAAAGCGTGGCTCTACGAACACAAAAAGAATCCCTACCCCACCAAGGGTGAGAAGATCATGCTGGCGATCATCACCAAGATGACACTGACACAAGTGTCCACGTGGTTTGCTAATGCTAGGAGACGGCTGAAAAAAGAAAACAAGATGACCTGGGAGCCTAAAAACAAGTTAAATGAATCCTCAGATATGGACGAAGAAAATGACGATCTTGTCTCAGTGGACGAAACTGCCCATAATGATGTCAAAACTCAGAAGCTTAGTGAAAAAACAGACAAAAGTAGAAAGTGTAAGAATTATCAACATATATCGTAGTGTCTGTTTTTCTGTATAACTCTCTTCTTTTTTTTTAATGAAGAGTAACACTGGTGCTCGTGCTCTCTCTTCATCAGATGCTGTTGAGAGCTACGAAAGCTTCTTGTGCAGAGTTTGGATTTCTTGTAACCAAGTAAATTTTTGGAAAATCTTTTTTTGAAGAATTTTCCTGCAAAGTTATACAATAGCTATCTGAAGATACCTGTTTATAATTTTGAATTAACAGACGAGAGTGAAGGCAGTTAGTTAACAGCACGTATCGCCAACTATTATGCTTGATTTAGTGGTTGGCGTATTGAGCAGCAAAACAAAGGGTCCAGGATTCTAGACGCAGTATCGCTGAACACGCTTCGTACTTTCAATTGTGGGCGAGTTATAAGAGTGATAGTCACCCAGTTATTCGGTTAGAAATAGTAGCTCAAAGTTAGGAATAATTAAATTTGTTTCCTGGGGATGTCTAAATTAATTTTTATCCCACATGCGCATAAGGTGTCATACAGGTTAAAAATTCTAGTTTCAAATAGATAGACATGCTACCTTATACACCCGCTCCCCATTGTATGTCTCCGGACTCACATTTCTAATAACTTGGTTTGATTACCCGTTGTGGACAGAGCACATATAGCCCATTGTGTAGATTTGTGCTTAATTCAAAAAAACCTTATTTATCCGAAAGTTAGAATTTAAACAGTGTAAAGAAGTTACAGGTATGTATACAGATAACGTGCTAATTAAATCTTTAGTATAATAAAGACAGATATTTGAAATTTATTTAAACTTTTATGTTTTGGAAATAGAAATACATTGCTTTATCTAATGACTTCTCTCTACATTCTTCTTTGTATGTTAATTGGTAAAACATCATAGTTCATATCTGCAAGTCTCTTTACCAGTTGTTCTTTACCACATAATAGACACAGATTGATTACAGGATCGCGTATTTGATTTTTTGTTTTTCAACTTTTGCTCAAAGCTACTCGAGGGCTATCAGCGCGTACCTTCCCTAATTTACCAATGACAAACTAATCAACACCACCCACCGTTAATTTGTAAGTTACTTTTTTATATGCGTTAATTGGAATTGATCGCGACTTTATAACGCCCTTACGGCTGAAAGAGCGCGCATGCTCGGTAACGAGGTTTGATATTCGCGACTTGCAGAATGCGAGCTGTGAGCACTTCACCATGCCAGACTGGATAGCGTGTTAAAACGTATACTTGATTTTAAAGTTTAATAGGAACTTCGAAGTGCTAAGATTAAAGATAAATACGTTATTCAACAGATATTTTAAGCATTAGATAACGTTGTCTTCATCAACAGGGGTCAAAGGTTAAACAGTTACAGTGATCTTACTGGATCCTTGCAAATGTTCTTTAACAGGAAATAAACGTTATATATCTACAATGTTGGATTGTTGCATGATACTAGACACACCTTCTTCAACAGGAAACAAAAGTTATATATCTACAATGTTGGATTGTTGTAGAATATTAGACACACGTTCTTTAACAGGAAATAAAAGTTATGTATCTACAGTGCTGGATTGTTGTATAATACTAGACACTATTTAACACTGTAAACAAGGAAGATTAGCAATCCCTTGGAAAACTTTGTTCACATCTCTTTTTAACTTTTTCTTTAGCCTGATGAGATTATACTTTCTACTTAAGTTTCTTATTGAGAGAATTCTAAGTTAGATGTAGCAAATATATTGTCATAGTTGATAAACTATGCCATTGACGAAATGTTCTATTTTATAAGTGTTTTACTTCCGACGCAATTTTGTATTTAGAAGATGTTTGTCAGTGTTTTTCAAATGTACTATATTATAGATAACTTCAGTGGATTTTAAAAATAAACCTTTTTTAGGAAGGAAATAAGTAAAGTGTGACGTAAATTAGCATTTTAACTCAATGTTATTGTGTTTTTTTCATCTGATACAGCACATGACGTGATTGCACCGCAGCTTACCGTTGACGGTAAGTCTGAAGATAGTAAAACGAAGGAAAGAGTTACAGACGAAAATTGTAATTCCATCTTCCGAGAAGATACAAATCACCCGTCTCCTCAGCACTTATCAACTGAGCATGAGCAGTTCACATCGTCCTCAATCAGTAGAATGTACGGTCTAGTTGCGGCTTCTCCAAATTCAATTCAAGCAAGTAGTTCTGGTTCCCACAACTCAAGACCAAAGATTTGGTCATTAGCTCGCACCGCCACATCAAACAGTCCTCCTTGTCTAAAACGTCCTTCCCAGCTGACTTCAAACAGCCTCTCGGCTCTTAAATGTCCTTCTAAGTCGAACTCAGACATTGTCTTGTCTCTGGAATGTCCTCCTCAGGTGAATTCAGAAAATCTCTCTACTATAAAACATTCTGCCCAGACAAAGATACATTCTTCTGCACCATTGAAACAATCCAGAGATTTTGAACCTTACAATTCCTCTGATTCAGATACGAAAGAACGTTTATACAGGTTTACGATGACTGAAGGGTTTACCAATAACAATGGATTAGTGTCTAGTTATCCTGACCACTGGAACCTCAGCCCTGCTTCGAGAGCTTCCAACCCTACCAACACTGGTCTAGCTATGAATTGTGAAGCACGAATAGAAAGAGTTATGTCTGCTCGTGTGGTAACAACAACAACACGAGAGGTGACACTTCCATACTTTTCAGCTAAACATCCAAATTGTTCTTTAGACTCTGAAATCAGAGAAAGTGCAGCGAATAATAACATATTTTCTAAAAGTCGAGATTCTTTGCCTTCCCAAACTTCCTACGAATATAGGAGGACTCAGGAAAATGGCTCTAGTTTAAATTTGAATGGTATCCCAGAAGTGGTTTGTTCGACAACGGTCAACGTGAGAAATAAAGAATCTCACCTTTCTGGATGTGAAAACTATCAGAGATCCTTCTGTGATAACATTGGAGGTAAGTTACTGTTACAAAATTTGTTACAAAAATATTACTAATAATACATTTATAAGAAATTAGTTTCAATAGTACAAAAAAAAACGTTTTTGTTTTTTAAATACTGAATTATTTGATTGTTTTTTGTTTTTTTTTGCAACCTTACTTTAACTTTCCTTACTGTTCGAGTCATTTAGAAAATTATTGTTTATGCTTCTATGTAAGGGAAAAGACAGTTCCCTCTGGAATGCTTCTAAACATTTTGCGACTTCAGTCTTTCACTTATTGGAAACGACTCAAAGAAGTTGGTGTTGTCAGTAAAGTTTCAAATGTGAAACATTTTAAGTGGTTTAAGTACATTTCAGAAATCATCAGGACTAGGTATGAGTTTTGTTTTTTAAACAACTTTAGAAGTGTAAAGTAACTTTAGTGCGAAATTCCTATCAAGTTATAAACCATAAATCGAATCTAAAAAACAACTGTGATTAAGTTTTACAACATTTTCAGGAGACAAGAAAAATATGTCACAAAAGGTTAGTTTGAGTAACCAGGAAACAGGTATCATAAATGTTAAAGTAACCAGAAAAACAGATATCGTAAACGTTATTTTACATAACCAGAAAACAGCTTTAATAAATGTAAGACGAGCAACCTAGAAATAGCTATTATAAAAGTTAGGTTTGGTAATCAGAAAACAGCTTTAACTAAACATTAATTTTAGTTTCCGTCAAACTGATATCACGAAGATTAGCTTTAATATCCAGTAAATAGACTCTATGTTAGTTAATAATAACTAGGCAATAGATGTTAGAAAGGTTAGCTTGAGTAACCTTAGCATGGTTATAGAAAACAAATATTACAAACGTTTGAGTTGTATGAACAGTCTGAAAGGTCCTGAGCAAGATTGTAATGCTAATCACACTTTAATCATTTTCACAGAAATGAATACTGAATGAACAAGGGTAAGATTTATCTGTGAACAATCCTCTTCAACTAATCCTTTATCCAATAATCCTACTCACAGAATTGAATACAAAAAGATCAAGGGTAAGATTTTCTCATGAACAATCCTCTCCAACTAATCCTTCTCACAGAAATGAATAAAGAAAAATTAGGGCAAGAATTTCCTGTGAACAATCCTCTTCATCTAATCCTTTACTCCAATAATCTTTCTACCCCAATCACATAGGTATAATAGTCCCCCCCCTATTTCTACAAAAACATTTTGTTGCTGAGATTTTGAGACCTTTGGTATACCACGAGTTTTTATGACAACTGTTTCGATTGTTTAAACTAAATTTGTGATATCTGTTTTCTAGGTACTTAACTTGACAAAAGTAGTCCACATGGAAAACGTCAGAATATCGTAATTTTATACCACAAACAATCAGCTTTTATTTGTTTGTTTGTCTATTTTGAGTTTGGCGAAAAACTACTCGAAGGCTATCTACGCTAGTTGTCCCTAACTAGCATTGATAAACTAGAGGAAAGGCATCTATCCAAGAGCATCCACCACTGATTTTCTGATCTTTTCTGATCGAATAGTAGTATTTGACTACCACTTACATAACACACCTGCAACATCAAACGAATTAGAAGTTATCGATTTCACAGTACGGACACATTGGACACTAAGCTACACTCGGATCAGCTTTATTAAAATAGATTCACAATAACTAAACAATTTTCAAAAACAAATTAAACTAAGATGAGTTGTTTTATATTTTTTTCTGCTTAAAATGTTTTATATCATATGAAGTAATTGTTTGTAAAAATATAGGTCTCGCAAAGAGCCATTACTTGAGAATATTACAAAAAAAAAGGTATTTATATTTTCTGAACACAAAAACAAATTTTTCTTTATCTTGATCCAACAATAAAATCTACTATGAGCTGAAGAGCGTATAGGTGATAAAGTGTGTTTGTTTTTATGTAGCATGCTTTCGAAAAATTTTTACTGCTACGCATAAACTGCTTTCTGTACGTTGCGTTGTGCGTTTTTAATCGAACAAATGTTATCGTATTGTTAACATCTGTTTGCCAGTCAAAAAATAAATCTTAGATATCATTTGTAAGGAAATGTATTGCACATAAAACTATCAATTACTGAACGTTTAATAAATCAAATACTTATAAAAAAAATCTTATTTTCTAGAATTACCGCCTGGCTCTATCGTCCCTTATTCTGCATTTGGAAGCTTTAAAAATTTCAGCATGGGAAATTCAACAGCCTTTAGACCAGTGGGAGTAAGGTAAAGAAGGCAGTAATGCATCTAGGTGTTTAATTTTAAAACAGTTTGTGTGTGTAATTTACGAAAGGTTCTTTCTTATATTTTAGATGATTGACGTCAATAAAGTATCCTTCCGCAGTATCGTATTCAGCAAAGTTATTATTATGGAGTTTTAATGACAAAACATGTGGGTTTAAAACGCCATGCTTTCTCAGTCAAAAGTCTAGATACCGAAGTATTTTTGTTCATTTTTTACCCAAGCTAACTTAATTAACTGTTTATGGAAATTTTAAAGAACGACCAGAAGACAAGGTATCTGTATCGGTGGTTTCAAACTCTTTTAGTTTGAGACTCCTATGCAAGCAGAAAAGTTTCAGGCCTCCCCAACCTATTACTGTTATATGGAGATCAAAAACAGTACAGTAGTAAAAACTATAACACCTCGTTTTGACATACCGTATAATTTAATTCATAGTTTTTACCGGCTTATTGTTTATTTAGAATTAATTTACCATCTTTGTTTTCGGCTCATTTTCTGGCGGTATCCCAGAAAAAGCTCCACAGCCTCCAGGGGACCTTCGGCTCCCAATGTGGGAAACACTGATCCAGATCAAGCTCATAAACCTTCATTACTGTATAGTAACCCTCCTATTATATCAGCATTTGTAGTTTAATATATATGTATATATATATAGTTTAATTATTTCCAACCATTCAATAATAATTGCAACACAGTTATTAATAAATTGTTACAGAATAGACAATTTCACACGTGTAGTAACTTTCTGCATGTGTAAAAATTACACAATAAACTATATGCATCATATAATACAAACCTCAATAAATTTTAAATGATATAAAACAGCCACGTAAAGTCTTTACGACATATTTTAGCAATAAGGAATCTTAGATTTTTTTTCCAATTTATTTATTTTATTAATTCATACTTTTAAGGTTTGGCGTCGCTACCTTATGGCTAATAAATCTGTTTTTTTTTGTTTGTTTGTTTTGAATTTTGCACAAAGCTACTCGAGGGTTATCTGCGCTAGCCGTCCCTAATTTAGCAGTGTAAGACTAGAGGGAAGGTAGCTAGTCATCACCACCAACCGCCAACTTTTGGGTTACTCTTTTACCAACGAATAGTGGGATTGACCGTCACATTATAACGCCCTCACGGCTGGGAGAGCAAGCATGTTTGGTGCGATCGGGATTCGAACCCACAATCCTCGGATTACGAGTCGAACGCTTTTTTTTTCAGAATTAATGCTGTAATATTGTATAAGATATACCGTGTTATATTATACTAGATACACCGTGTTATGAGATACACTGTGTTATATTGCACAAGATACACCGTGTTATATTGTACATGATACACCGTGTTATAAGATACACCATGTTATATTGTATAAGATACACCGTGTTATATTGTACAAGATACACCGTGTTATAAGGCTTTGAAAGTTTCCGACGTTTTTGTTATTTTTTTCGGTTGCTACAATAATATAGATGTGTGGCATGGTTATCGCACTTTGGCCTAAGATACGTCCCAATATAAAATGTAGTATCTTATATTTGTCGTATACGAAGTTAGTTAAAAAAATATACAAAATATTGCTGAAACAATTATCCTTTTTCAACACTGAATTGTCACAAAAATATAATGCAGCTTCAAGGCTTCAAAATAACTAATACCTCCTGAAAAACTGGTATACAAGGACGAAACGCCATTCTTTGAATTATCATATAAAACCGTTATATCACCTAGATAAATGCCTTTAGAGGGATGTAATATAAGATCCAGCATAGACTTAATATCCGCTTTAGAAGGACATAGATATGTCGTCATATAAAAACATCTATATCCGCTTTAGAAATTGCCATAAACGAACATAATACCTTCTTGAAAGCTACCACAGAAGGACGTGATTTCAGCTTCAGAGCCACTATAGAACTGCACAAAACAATAATGCTAGTTATAAGACCATCTTAAAAAAACATAAACTTAGTCTCAAAACTGTCATAAAAGAACATAACATCAGCTACAGAACTGCCATAAAGACATTAAAAAAACAAGAATGAAGGGCTATTAAGAATAAGACAGATAACAGGAATGATATATTTGTTCGTTTTGAATTTCGCTCAAAGCATCACAATAACTATCTGCGCTACCTGTCCCTAATTTAGCAGTGTGAGACTAGAGGGGAGGCAGCTAGTCATCACCACCCACCGATAACTATAGAACTGCTCTTTTATCAACAAAGAGTAAGATGGACCGTGACTTATAACGCCCCCACAACTGAAAGAACGAGCATGTTTAGTTGAACGGTGATAGAATGATGAGAAAAATGAAATTAGGCTTACTGTAAAGTTATACTAGTGTGTAAATAAAAAGAATGGGACAGATTAAATATTCATAGAACCTGCATTATCGAATGAAAGGTAATTTGTATTAAACTTCTTGATTTCAGTATATATAACATAATTTATTATCACTGCCCTATTATAGAGAATGTTTATACAGAATATTTTGATTTAATTCTAAGAATACCTTAAAAATAAAACAATTTGCTTAGGATGACGAGATAATTCGACGTCTGTGTATCTTCCTTCATAATCCACTTCACCGAAGTTTAACTAGAAACTAGAAGATCCTTCAATTAAGGGACCCGGCATGGCCTAGCGCGTTAAGGCGTGCGCTTCGTAATCTGAGGGTCGCGGGTTCGCGCCCGAGTCGCGCCAAACATGCTCGTTCTTCCAGCCGTGGGGGCGTTATAATGTGACGGTCAATCCCACTATTCGTTGGTAAAAGAGTAGCCCAAGAGTTGACGGTGGGTGGTGATGACTAGCTGCCTTCCCTCTAGTCTTACACTGCTAAATTAGGGACGGCTAGCACAGATAGCCCTCGAGAAGCTTTACGCGAAATTCAAAACATACCAAACCAATGCTCCATTAACACCACTTCGGCAAAGTACAGGTGTTTTATTACGTATTTACTTTGTGAACAGCTAATCCAAAAATGTCAATCGTCGGGATAGTGTTGTTCACGTGGATGGTATGTTTATGAAAGGACCAATAAAAATATTTAATAAAACAGCGCGCTACGCTAAGGAAGGTTTATTTGTTTGAAGGTAAGCACAAAACTGCACAATAAATTATCTGTGGTTTGACCACTAAGGGTATCGAAACTCTGTATCTTGCTGTGGTAGTGGGAGGCGTCAAGGCAGAAAAGTCAGTTTTGAGCTTTATATTTTCAGTTATTACATGACGACCAAAAACGACAACATCTTTAGTAGTAGACTGACATTGGCCAACTACTGCTACCTTTGGCCAGCTGGAATATGCTCGTATGTAATTTATAAGAAAGAAAAATATTGTTTTTTGTTGAATATTCCTTTGGTTTATTCTTGTGTTTTTACATGTGACTAAAAGTTACGGTAAACTGTCCTTCTCTCTTCATATTTCTTTTGACTAGAGTAAACTGAAATTCCCTGTATACATTTCTGATGGGTAGATAATTTAGTCCCCCGCTGGTACAGCGGTAAGTCTACGGATTTACAATGTTAAAATCAGGGATTCGATTCCCCTCCGTAGACTCAGTAAATAGCCTCATGTGGCCTTGCTATAAGAAAACAAACACACACACTAAATAATTTACAGTAAACTGAAATTCCTTGAACACATTTTTCGTAACTGAAATTCCCTGTATACATCTCTCATTATTATAATATTAACATCTCTCATAATATTATTTTAGTGAACTGAACGAAAATATTCCATAATTATCATAACAAAACTTTCTAAAACGAAGAAATCGTACAAATTCTCATAATTCACGTCATGGAATTTCATGGTTAGAAACAGCACCTAAAACATAACTTCAATCTTGCTTTAATCGAACACTATTTGGCATGACCTTGTGATTTACGGTGCTTAGCTTGCAACCTGCGGGTCACTCGTTCGAATCACACCACACATTCTCGCATTTTTAGTTGTGAAGGCATTATAACTGAAGGTCAACCCAATTATTCATTGGTTAAAAACTAGCGCAAGAGTTCTTGGTGTTGACTAGCTGACTTTCCTTCAGTAGGGACAGCTAGTATAAATAGCCCTCAAGTACTTTTGCTCGACGTTCGACAAACGAAATAATAGTTTTTGTTTTTTTATCAACTTCTGTAACAAACTTCGAAACAGTAACAAATCTGTGCTGATATGGGGCTTCATATACAAATACCTGAAGAATAAGATTGAAATCAAACAGTTTTGAAGGCTAACAGGTGGATCTCCAAATTACAAACATCTATATAAATATCTCTGCAACTCGAATAGGTAATATGATTCATAAGATATCGTTTAGAAAACAATAGTGTGTATTTTTCACGTAAATCCTCTTAAAGTATATGTTACTATCGAAAAATACAGCCGGTAAATTTATTGAAGTAAAAGTAATAACATCGAAGATGAAAGTGTGGACATTCGAATTCAGCCATCAGAAGCAGGGTCACTCACTCAGACAGAACACACTTAACTGGAAACTGATGTTTATTCTAGTATGCACGACCATAAACAGTGAAAAGTGGAGGCAGATAGGAAAAGAAATATTAATTTTAAACATTTTCGCCGCTAGAGATTAACATCTATAAAGATAACCACGTGTTTCCGTGATACAGCCTGAATAGAATAGAAAACAGCATGGAAAAATATTCGAAGAAAAAGGCTTAATGGGAGTAAGAAGAGAATTCCAACCAGAACAGTAAACAGAAACCAGACTTGTAACAAGTTTGTGCGTTCCTATAGTTGAATAAGTTCGTGATTTCAAACAGCAAAATTCCAAATATTTGCGCAATTTTAAAAGTAAAGATTCGTTTCCTTTAAAATAATGACTGTAGTTTGTTTGTTTTTTTATTGAACAGTTGATAAAACTTACGGAACTGGAACTATTGTTATGGGTATCTCCTCCAGTATTGTATTTTAATGTAAATATAATATAAAGACGAAAAAATAATAGCAATAATTATAAATGCAGGAAAGATAATCCACAGTGGTTATCACACTAGTATTTTAGCAAACAGTCTAGAATAATATCAAAGGTTATTCCGTAAATCACTGATACAACAAGTTTACGATTGAATATCTAGGTTAGCATTCTTATCGACTGTATCAAAAATCTACACTCTTAAAACATCACTGGTTGTACCAGTCTATAGATGTTTAAAAAAACACAGATTCAAAAATGATCATTTATTTACTAGTATGAAGATGTACCAAACTTATAATGTTTTAATTTCGAGTATTTGTTTGTTTGTTTGTTTTGGAATTTCGCACAAAGCTACTCGAGGGCTATCTGTGCTAGCCGTCCCTAATTTAGGAGTGTAAGACTAGAGGAAAGGCAGCTAGTCATCACCACCCACCGCCGACTCTTGGGCTACTCTTTTACCAACGAATAGTGGGATTGACCGTGACATAATAACACCTCCAAGGCTGAAAGGGCGAGCATGTTTGGCGCGACTGGGATGCGAACCCGCGACCCTCGCATTACGAGCCGCACGCCTTAACACGCTTGGCCATGCCGGGCCTAATTTCGAGTAATGCGTTTCGTTACAAAGTGAATGTTTTTCCTTCGTCTCTTAGATGTTTACATAAAATTACTTGATTTATATTTAAATACTGAGAAAAGTGTAATTAGAGCACGATTTTTGAAGAGACGTCTTAAAATAAATTATTCGTGACTTGCAAAACACAAACTAATTTTTTGACATTTTTTCATGTGCACTCGTTAAAACCTCATTAGAGTTAGGTTTCCTCTACATTTCATTAAACACGTTTTGAGGTGTGTTTGTTTTGAATTAAGCACAAAGCTACACAATGGGCTATCTGACCTTTACCGATCACGGGTATCGAAACCCGGTATTTAGTAGTGTGAGTCTGCACACATATCGCTGTGCCACTAGGGGGCTGTTTTGAGGCTCTTTCATATGACGATTTCAGGTATAACTGTGAAATAGCCCGAGAAAGAAACCGATGCTGTAGAATATAATGAAAACAAGGATTATATACGAAACTAAACCTATGAAAAGTGATCACGTGATTTGAAAGACCTTTTAAAGTATTTAAAAAATATATCGTAATCAATGTTTTTGTTAAACAGAAGATACTCTTTTAATAACTAACTCATTGTTAACACTTGTTTTAATTGTTTGTTTGTTTTGGAATTTACCACACAAACCTACTCGAGGGCTATCTGTGCTAGCCGTCCCTAATTTAGCAGTGTAAGACTAGAGGGAAGGCAGCTAGTCTAGTCATCACTACCCACCACTAACTTTTGGGCTACTCTTTTACCAACGAATAGTGGGATTGACCGTAACATTATAACGCCCCCACAGCTGGGAGGGCGAGCATGTTTATCGCGACGCAGGCGCGAACCCGCGACCCTCGGATTACGAGTCGCACGCCTTACGCGCTTGGCCATGCCGGGCCCACTTGTTTTAATACAAACTCAGTTATTTTTGAAACGTTCTAGTAAGTTTGTTTGTTTGGTGAACTTCGCGTAAAGCTACACTAGAGCTACTTGCGTCGGCTGTCTCTAATTCTGAGACGATAAATTAAAAGTCCCTAGTCAACAGCACCCCCAGCCACCGCTCGGGCTGTTCTTCTGAAACCGATTAGTGGGATTTGACCGTCATTCTTATAACACACCCACGACCCCAAAGTAGAGAGTGTAGTTTTGAGATTGTAATTTTTTGTTCGTTTTTTTACGGTAGTGAGATAGCAACCACTTTTACACCAAATATACAGTCCGGTATGCTAAACATTTAACCTCAGATCCACAATCCATCAAGCTAAATATTTATCCTCAAATCCGAAGTCTGGCATGCTAAACGTAGGGTCGTTCTTGGCCCGTTCAAATAAGTATATATGACCTCAAACTTCTGACAAAAGAGTTAAAACATACATAAGTGCAACGGTGGGAATCAAAGTTTAGTTTCACCTGAAAACTAAGGTCGTGTTATTGTAAAGTGAAACGTAAGATACGAAACATTAAAAATAAATTTCTATCACACAAATTTCAACGATTTTTAGAATATACACTTGTTAAAACACGTTTCACTCACAAGTTGTTTGGATATCCAAACACGATTTTCAGCGTTATAAGACCGCTAACTTACCGGTGGGATATTGTTATGAATCTTAAAGAGTTATAAATATTAATATTACCTACAGTTGAGAGTGGAATGAACTTGAAGTCAGTTTTACTTGGGAAAGAGAGAGGGACAATGAAAGTTTATGGTATGCAAGCGCAGTGGTAAGAGTTTAGATTCTGTAGATGTAATCTGTTCTACGACATAAGTCGTATTAGCAGGTTCATTACAGAAAACTCGAATTCAATTATCTGGTGTTTCTTGGCAGGAATTTCTATGAATGTATTTCTTTATATTAAAAGTTTGATTATTCAAGTATTTATAAAACCAAATACCTTGTTACCCTCCAAACTATTTAGAAGTTTGAGTTTATAATTTATTTATTACGATTTGAAGCTTATCTATCTGCTTTTTATTTTCAGTGACGTCTTCTCTATCGTAGACTCTCGAAAATAATATTATGGACGTCAAAGAAGACTAGTTATAAAAAAACACTTTCAAATCAGAGAACGTGCTTGTGATACCGATAGAACGTTGTTGATGATAACATCATTCTTCTCTTCTTACTGTCAACCACTGACCAACTTCATTTCATCACTGACAGAGAAGATAAAACCCATTAAAGAAACCCAACCTGTCTTCTTTGGTGAATGATTTCATTGCTTTTGGGACATTAACAGCTGATATTATATATTCTAATTACAACTGTGTGATAAAATACTGCATCCAAATACCGAGAAAGGCCATCCTTAAGAACAGAAGAATAGACCATGGAGAGATAGTCTAAAGAGTCCCTTAGAATGAGGAAGATAATATCCCTATTAAAAAAGTGACCAACATTGGTAAAGTCTTTCTGTATAACACGGTTTAAACTGCCTGACCAAGGACTTCTGCCTCAAACGTTGCAAATAATAATGAACATTTTATTATAAATGTGTTTTACTGATTATGAACACTTTTCATTATTTTCCCATGTCTCCCGGTGTTTTCTACTGAGTGTTTTTTTTTCTATATAAAATTACTAGCTAACATAAAAAACTTCCCTCCTCTATAATAATAAAAAAGTCCCCATCTTAAGATCTCTATGTAACGAGTTAAAAATATCCAAAACAAAGCTGGATGAACTAGCTCACTGCAAAATACATTCTTACAAATATAATCATTGTCCTGGAGTAGTTTTGAAATTAACATATCGTATTGTAAGCTACAGAACTTTTCTTCCATTTTCAGAAACAAGGTATAAGAAACATTTTACTGCAATACAGTTACAGTTTTTATAATATAGTGCGAGTTCTGAACACTTTTTTCAATCTTCTTCTCGTTTTAGTTCGAAAAATGAAATATACAATTTCCACTGATACAAGAAGTATCTATAACTTAGGAATGTTGACGATTATTGTTTGTGGCATTAAAATTGTGCTAGATGTATATTTTAACACTGTATGTTTAAAGGCCTACAAGATCAAGAGATATTTTACCTGCGAATACGTTCAATTAAATTTCAAATTAAGAAAAATAGCTTTAAAATCAGAAATTGTACTTTATAACATAGAACTCAGCTTTATAACCTGGAGATCTACCTTACAACCTAGAGCTTAGCTTCATAACTTAGAGATCTACTTTATAACCTTGAGCTCTACTTTATAACATAGAACTCAACTTTATAGCCTGGAGATCTACTTTATAACCTAGAGATCTACCTTACAACCCAGAGCTCAGCTGTATCGAATAATTGTTTAGGTTTGGGTTTGAATTCTTGTATTTTCTGTAATGGTGCTCCTTATTGTATTTGCTATGGTTGGTAGTGACTGATGTTATAAATGTTTTTTTTAAACTAAGGATGACATTAAACAGTTTTACAGGATGATTTTTTATCTTCGGTTCTTTAGAAAGTGATTACTATAGACAACACATACATTTTCACCTGAATTTCATATAGAACTTAGCCAACACATACATTTTCACCTGAATTTCATATATAACTGATGAACGGTTCAGAATCAGTCAGCCATAGAAATATAATTCAATACTATACGAGTTACCAGAACGTACCTTTCATTCCATCGAAAGAATAAAGCTAGAGATATGAAATTGATGATGATTTAAAATATCTACTTAAGAATGATGACTTAAAATATCTACTTAAGAATGATGACTTAAAATATCTAGTTACGAATGATGACTTAAAATATCTAGTTACGAATGATGACTTAAAATATCTATATAAGAATAATGACTTAAAGTATCTACTTAAGACATGAAACTCGTGATGGCACAGAACATTCATTTGAACAGTATAGAATATAGAATTTTCAGGAACGTGTGGTATCTTTGGGAATGTGTGGTATCTTCAGAAATGTGTGGTATCTTCAGGAATGTGTGGTATCTTCAGGAATGTGTGGTATCTTCAGGAATGTGTGGTATCTTCAGGAATGTGTGGTATCTTCAGGAATGTGTGGTATCTTCAGGAACGTGTGGTATCTTCAGGAATGTGTGGTATCTTCAGGAACGTGTGGTATCTTCAGGAACGTGTGGTATCTCGTAATGACAAAAACTTTATTTACCCACAGTTACGATTATTTAATTTCCTTCAAGTTGTTCTTTTTTATCCTTTATAAGAATAAAACAACAAGGAAAACTAAGCGATTATTTTATTTGAAGTAAACACAAAACTTCGGAAAGAGCTTATCTGTGGTCTTTCCACCACGCGTATCGAAACTCGATTTCTAGCGATATAAGACCACAAATATACCGCTCTACCACTGGGGTACTAAGTGATTAATCTTTACCAGATGAAAAGCCTGTTTGAGAAACGTTTCCGATCTATTTGTTATTCTTGTTGTTGCGAAAATTCTTTTTGGTTAATAAAGAATGTTAAACTCGTGTTATTTCTGTACATTTTACTGTCTCATAAGTTTTATGGTTATACATTCACCATTATAGCTTATTACATTTTCAATGCAATCTACTATAATAACCATGAGATTAGTTACTCGTTGTCATAGTTAATGTAACTTATACCATCAACAAAGTTATTATTTTTTATTACTAGATATCAATTAATAATTACTTATATCCTATGTTTCAGCTAATAATCTACTGCCACATTGAGGGAAGTCCTGAAAAGAACTATTTGTGATTGTAGGGCCTGGATTCGGTACGAGATCTTCTTGTTAGAAAGGCTAGTGTTTGTACACTTTAAGACCAAATCTCGAATCCGAGCGTCTACTATCACTAAGAGTTATTTTCAATTCAAACTTTAGTAATGACTAGCACCTGGTTAAAAAAACAACAAAAAACTAATGAGAGTTTGGTGATCGCTTTGACCAACAACTACAACAAACGTGTAAAATACAATCAGTGATGATGATAAAACCCACTTGTAGAGAAATATATTTGTAAAAACGTCTGGTTTGGGTTGAGAAAATATTTTACATAGAAGAACGAACAACGTTTCGACCTTCTTCGGTCATCATCAGGTTCACAAAGAAAGAAAGGTAACTGACCGATAGCTGACCACATGTTTGAAGGGGGTTGTATAACTGAGTATAGGAATGTAGAGGGCGTGCTTAGATATTTAATTATATTTATTAATAGAGGTATAAAGGTGTTCCTTTGTATTGGTTTATTTTGGGCTTAAGTTATTGTATAAGTAAGGCTTCTTTAATTTTGCGTTCGTTTATGTTTGTTTCTTTATTTAATATCTGGGTGTTTTCTATGGTTATGTTGTGGTTATTTTATTTGCAGTGTTCGAAAACGTGTGAAGGTGACTTTTTGTGTTCTTTAAATCTGGTTTCCATTTTTCTACTTGTTTCTCCAATATAGAAGTCGTGGCAGTTATCACATTGTATTTTATAAATAATGTTGGTGTGGTGTTTGTCAGTAGTTTTTACATAGTATAGACCTCCGTTTTGTGCCTGGTTTTTGAATACATTTGGTATTAACTGGAATGTCATATTTTGTTACTCATTTTTGCCAAATGTTGGTTATTTGTTTGCTGATGTTAGGAATATATGGTATACAGCAGTATATGGTTTCGTGATTTTTTTGATTCGTGAGATATATTTACTTTAGTTGGTTGATTTTGCTTTCTGTCTAGGTGTGTGTGTATAATGTTTTCTACGGTTTGTGGAAGAAGCTTATTGATGTTGATGAAGTATTGTATAATTTTGTCTAAATCGTTAATTTTATCTGGTGAGCATAGTGTTAAAGCTGTGTTTATTTGGTTTCTTAGTATGTTGAGTTTTTGTTTTGTTTCATGTACTGAGTCCCAAGGAATGTATAGTCCAGTATGGGTGATTGTTCGGTGGATTTCTGTTTTAAATTGTGTATTGGTTCTTGTAATTTTGAGGTTAAGAAATGATATTTGATTGCTTTCTTCCTGTTCACATGTGAAGTTAATGTTGGGATGTATAGCGTTAAGGTGATTGAAAATTAAGTGTGTGTTCTGTAGATCTGAATCTTCAACTCAAACTAGCCGTTTTTACATATATATTTCGTGTAAAATACAGTCTAGAAGAAATATCTGTTTCATATTATAGTTAACAATGTTTTTAATTTTACTCACTAGCTTAAAGTTAAGACACTCTATCAATACATAAAGATTTATTTGTGTGTATAATTAACTTCTAAAGTTCTCAATGTGACAGATTGAATTATTGAGTTAATATATTAATGTGCACTAGACGCTGGGATACCATACTCTTCTTTCACATCACGTGCTCAACTCAAGTACTACATCTATAATTTTATATTTTAGACATGGAGACTACATTAGGTTTACAATATGCTGTATATGTTAAACATTTAACCAATACTTTAATGAAATTAGAAATCGACAAAGAACAGAACTTACAAAACACATAGACTGTCTTTGTCCAGTTTATGCAAAAAACTTTATGTAATCCTACATAACAACACCTGGTGACCAATGAAAGTTCATTAAACATTTGGCTCTGAATGTGAATTCAGAGCAGCTGATATAAAATGCTACGGCACATCACGACTTAAGAGTAGAAAACGAACGTTGAAACAAAAGAAGCCGATACTTCTAACATCTGTGACACAAATCACGTGAAGTGCAGATGGTTTACTCCAAAGTTACTCTACGTTTGTCCATTTTGGATTCAAAGTCAGAGCTATGTAAAAATAGCATTTCAGTCTTATATTGTTTCTCCTACAAGTCACTACCGAAGAGGCCTTTCGTTCAATGTCAGAACTCGTCAGATGAGCTGGAATGATGAGAGACAGTATTCTCTAAAACACTATTTATATTTACAGTATAAAGCTAAAACATTTTCCAATGTTAACTTGAGAAGAGCATGGTAGGAAAAAATCTGTACTTTACTTTTTCGTATTAAGGCGTGCGAATCGTAATCCGAGGGTTGCGCGTTCGCATCCCCGTCGCACCAAACATGCTCGCCCTTTCAGCCGTGGGGGCGTTATAATGTGACGGTAAATCCCACTATTCGTTGGTAAAAGAGTAGCCCAAGAGTTGGCGGTGGGTGGTGGTGACTAGCTGCCTTCCCTCTAGTCTTACACTGCTAAATTAGGGACGGCTAGCACAGATAGCCCTCGAGTAGCTTTGTGCGAAATTCAAAAAACAAACAAACAAACTTTACTTTTTTATCACAACTGCTACAACACATCATACTATTTAATAACAGCGTCTGATAAGCGGGGCGGAATAGATAGTATATTAGAAGACTACAGTTTATGAACATAAAAAATGAGATGGAAAAATGAATCACTTCTATTTTCAATTACGGTTATCGGAAACCGATAAAATACCTGAATGATTAATGAATGAACTTCATAGTCTATAAAATTCAAACTCAACAGTTACTTCCTTGAGTCAGATTCTATATGCAACTGTTTGGGCTGTTAACAACTTTAGACCATGACGCCTGCAAGATAATAGACAAGATATTATCGGTTTAACTTTTTATTTATTACATTGTTCTAATACCATATGTCTTACAAAACCTAATGTAATAAAACACCACTAATATTATTATTAATCACACTAACCACTACTGGAGTAAACTAGATATTTTATATAAAAAAAAGGGATTTTAGCCAATTTATTTGTTCAATGTTCCATACTAAACATTTTAATGTTCACCACATACAGCGGTATAAAAACAATGATACTTCTACAAAACATGATTTTTTCTTACTTTTCTTCACCGACCCTGCGTGGCTAGGTGGTTAAGGCACTCGACTCGTAATTCGAGGATTGCGGGTTCGAATCCCTTTCACACCAAACATGCTCGCCAATTTAGCTGTGGGAGAGTTATAATGGGACGGTCAATCCCACTCTTCGTTGGTAAAAGAATAGCTCAAGAGTTGGTGGTGGGTGATGATGACTAGCTGCCTTCACTCTAGTCTTACACTGCTAAATTAGGGACAGCTAGCGCAGATAGCCCTCGTGTAGCTTTGCACGATACCCAAACCAAACAAAAACCCATCTAAGACTCCAACTGTGCGAATGGTTGAGCGACAATCTATGGTAAAAAAAATGTAATTGATATTTTCATCCTGAACAGAACCACATATGCACATGTGCTTAACAATCAGACTTTGCGCGAAATTCAAAACAAACCAAAACCGACCTACCTTTCAAAGTTATTTTTACCAGCCAGTAATTTGGTGTGAATAACTTTCAACGTGTAAAGTAGTAACACCCAAGTGAGTCAGAAATGTAAATATTATGGAAACTTAGGATTGTAGGAAAACACGTTTTTCCACGGTAACAAATCACTGGAAAGTACTGCATCCATTTATATACATTTATCATTGTAGGGCAAATCACGTCTATCAGTATACAGTAAATTAGACTTGCGTCAGTCATGTTTATTAATAAACAGGAAATATTTGACTTATCGTGGCAGGAACTACGTTTGAAGGAAAAAAAAAAAACAGCATGAAAGAAATGTTCAAAACAAGCGTTCTCATGCAACCCCGCTCTTGAATTTGCTTAACTTCGAGAAATTGTTCTATTTTGACTTCGAGGATTATGTCTGACATAGTTGTCTAGTCGGAAAGTCGTGAGAAAGGAAATTGGAGAGCATGAGAACCCAAGCAACGAAAAGGTTTTCATCTTCTTCGTGTTGGTATCGGTAGTGATGATATTGTGAAGAGACCAAAGCATGTGACCGTAGCATCCATTTTCAACGCAGTCTGATTTATTTGTTTAAATTTATATTTATTGTATTCCATGATTGACGTCAACTGCTATTATAATTATTTCAATATCGAATATAATTTATAATGGAAATGTTTTTTTTTTATTTTTCAAAGAAAGAAAACCCGCGAGATAGGAGGTCTTTTTTAAGGAGTCTGGAAGCCCAGTAAATTTTGTTGTGGGGATGGGGGAGTGTTCGGAGAAACTCCCCCCGGCTTTCATAGAACAGGAACTCCCCCCGCTTTCATAGAACAGGTATCGAATAGTCTATCTGTCCTCTGCCATGATTATAAATAGGAACATGGAGGTTAAAAACACGACCTAATATTCACAACTCAAAGACTATGTGTGATTATTTACTTTTTGCAAAGGTAATACGTGCCTGAGAGAAGTAGCTGATGTTTTGTGTAATGCAACTATAATAAGTTCATTTCTTTTTCCCGCTTTATTGTAGCACTTGTGGGAAAACGCATGGAATCTCTTTCTTACAATTCTGAATTTTGGAAGACTTTGGGCTAATCTGATTGCTATTTTTTATTATATTTGTTTTAGTTATTGTCTGATATATTGTATGTTCTCTGACTGTGATATTCTATTAGGGTGAATAAATGTTTTATGGATTTTATGAGACGTGTCCGTTGAGCAGCCAGTGTATCTACCGGCAATGAGATTGATGTAAATAATTTGCTTGCTAATTGAGGTGTAAATGTTTTGAACATGCTTCCCCAATGTGAGGCGAGTGTCAAAGTTGATTATGAGAAATCTAATATTATTATTCATTTTGTAATTTTATTTTGTATCAGATTTATCAAATATGTTACTGTGCATTTCACAAGTCGCTAAATAATGCAGTATTTCTTTTTCTGCCGGTCCAGCATGGCCAGATGGTTGAGGCAATCGCCTAGTAATCTGAGGGTCTAGGGTTCAAGTTCCCGTCACACCAAACATGCTTGCCTTCCAGCTGTAAGGACGTTATAACGTGACTATCATTCCTACTATTCGTGGGTAAAAAAATAGCCCAAGAGTTGGTGATGGGTGGTGATGACTAGCTGCCTTCCCTCTCGTCTTACACTGCTAAATTAGGGATGGCTAGAAGTGATAACCCTCGTGTAGCTTTGAGCGAAATTCAAAACAAACAAACGAATATATACTTCAAAAATATGGAACTTGAGCAAGGTTACAACAATAATGGAATTATCCATGGATCTAAAGAACTTCCATACCAATTTTGGTAAAGACCCGTCTATATCATGCAAAGTAGTTTCATGAGCTGTGTATGTCTTAGTAGGAAGCGTGCTGGGCTCCTGATCAAACGTTCCAAGGCTCAAGCAGAATATGCATTATAGTTTCAAGTGTGGAAGCGTTAGAGTTGTGACAGGCAATCCTGCTATTCAGTTAAGAGTACTTCATGTGAGCTACAGATGTTGTTAACTGTTTGCCATTACTACAGTCAGTTGTTCTGAGTCATGGACAAATGCATGGCTTGCCAGTTCAGTAAATATGTCACGTAAAGTCTGTTCAGTTTAAAAAGTGGCCGCTTCATGCAGCAAACTTAGTTTTGAACTGGTTACAAGTATCGAAAAGAGTGCAATGTTCTTGAATTATGTAAACAACACTTAAATTACAACACATACAAATGTTTTCATTTCACAGACATGTTGAGAGATAAGCTTCGTAAGTAAGTGTTACACATTTCTGGATGTCGCAAGCATGTTCGTAAAATGTGGTTAAGGGTTATGAACATTACACAGAACGCCACGAAAATTACTTATCTGCCACGTGTCCATAGTATGTTAATATGAGACAAGTCGAGAAATGCTTTCTCCAAGGTTACTTACTAAATGCATGTGTACCTGTGTCACTCTTCATGTAGGCGTGTAACGTACATCTGGTAATTGGACATGAGTTGAACAAGACTGTCTCTGAATCAGAGATAACGATAAAACCCACTAATAGAGCTAATATATATGTAAAAACAGCTTTTTGGGTTGAGAAAAATTTTATGTAGAGGAGCGAACTCTACATAAAATTTTTCTCAACTTAAACGAGCAGGCCCGGCTTGGCTAAGCGTGTTAAGGCGTACGACTCGTAATCTGAGGGTCGCGGGTTCGCATCCCCGTCGCGTCAAACATGCTCGCCCTTTCAGCCGTGGGGGCGTTATAATGTGACGGTCAATCACACTATTCGTTGGTAAAAGAGTAGCCCAAGAGTTAGCGATGGGTGGTGATGACTAGCTGCCTTCCCTCTAGTCTTACACTGATAAATTAGGGACGGCTAGCACAGATAGCCCTCGAGTAGCTTTGTGCGAAATTCAAAACAAACCAAACGAGCCGTTTTTACATATATACTGTCTCTGAATATTATTGATTTTGTAAAAAAAAAAAAAAGTTGGAGTTCAACGAGGTCGCTAATCATTAACTAAATAGAACATAAGCTAGTGTTCCTGCTACTAATATTGTAGGAAAACTGAAATCACGTGAGTACTATGACAAAAATGTACTGGACTTCTAGGAAAAATGGAGAAAAATAAACCTTATGTTCAGACAAATAGTCTTTTGAAGAGGTTGAAGTCAAGCAAGCCCTGTAACAAATATCTGGAGAAAAAGGTATGTTTCTGTGTTACTGCCGTTTAAGAAAAGCTAAATCCAGTAAAACCTTCGAAATAATATTAATAGGAAGCATATGTAAAAACTAGTCCTGCGTAGTGGTGACATATTACAGTATCAGTCGAATACAGTAGTGTCAAACGTATTAGCAGAAAAAGCTTTAGCTGCTAACTAGGTAACGTCATTTGACCATTATAAAACACAGCAACTGAAACCTGTTTGTATTTTGATTGACTCAGTTAAATGTCTGATTAAAAATCGCCAATCTTTCAGAATACGAATGAGTTGTCAACATTAGTCTTAATTATATGGATGAATTATCTCTGAGATAAATTTATTTAGTATGACAACTGTTTATTTCCCTTCAGGTGCTTCTAGTCACGTGTTAATCCAGAGCAACTACATGTCCTGAAGGTATCTTCAGTATCAACAGTTGTGAGTTGAATATATATACATATATCATATCACAGAATTAAAAGCCAAGAAATGTTATTATTAATTCAGTTTAAACAGATGATTATAATTTTAATAATTTCTTCTTCTTTTTCATTGACTGTGCTTATTTAGTTCTTACAAATTACCTTTGACCTACCAATCTATAGGTCACGGGATCGAAACCTGTCAGCGATCATATTTACACTTTTAGCCGTGGAGGCGTTATAACGTGACAACCAATATCACTGAGATATGGTAGTTGATGTTGTTGACTAGTTGTCTTCCTTTTAGGCTATCACTTCAAAATGAGAAACAACCAACGTACTTATCTCTCGAGTAGATTTATTTGAAATTAAACGAAACAAACAATTCATTTGTATTTGTTAATGATGAATTAATTTATCTTGTGATCCTTGAAAGAACAGTTAAAACTGTAATTTCCATTTTTATAAGAAACTCTGAACATTTTAAACCAGAACGGTCAGCAGGTTTCCCGTTTCATAATTAAAGAAAATAAAACATTTGAAATTAACTATAAAAAACAAACATCAAAGCTGTATGCAAACATTCATAGATAGAATGGAAAAATGAAATATTTATTTTCTATACTACAAGAAATATAATCAGTTCTCCGAATATAGATAGACCCATTACTTGAAAGTGAAACAAGACACAATAAATTAAGATAATCCCAAATGTTTGGTAATGTACATTGCCACTATTTTACGCTGTGTAACTACACATTTTACAAATGTTACCTTTATTATACTCAAGGCACTGTGCACGAAGATCGCGTTTTCACTTGTGTGTTCGTCAACGAGGTTTCTCAAAAACGGTGAATGAATTTGGACCAAAGCTGGTTTTAACTGTGACCCAACGCGGAAGTAATTATTACTGGATGTCAAGGTTACAAGAATCCATATATGATAACATGGGGGCCGATTTCTGACACCATTTTTGCGCTGCAGCTCAATAAAAAATAATCAGATTCTGATTAAACGTTTTGGATATGTGTAGAATATGATTCCTCATCATCCTGCCAAAAATGATTTGTGTCCGTTGTTGACGACAGATATACGGATACATTTTTTTTTAATTTTTGAGTGCTGAATATTAACAACACTGCGCGGCGGAGCTATGTGCCACTTCAGTTAGGAGTAAGGGCATACAAATGTTAGCAAATACCACAGGGTGGCTTTAATAGGATTATGAACGTGACGAAACGCTATATACATGAAGGTTTCTTCCATTGTTACAAGCGTCATGAAACATTACAACAATGTTTAATATGATTACAAATATTATCAATCACCACAGTAAAACTTTTATAGAGATACCAATGTGACGTAATACCACAGGACAGTCTTTATATGGTGATAAATGTGGCAAAACACTACATGTGGGAAGGCTTTTTGAATTGTTACGAGTGATACGAAACACTACAGGGTGGCATTTTATGTTGTTACAAGTGTCATGAAACACCAAAGAATGTTTTTATATGGTTACAAATGTGATCAAAAACCACAGGTTTTATATGGTTACAAATGTGATGAAATGTTACAGGGAATCTAATAATATTTTTCAACTGTCAGGCTGTTAGGAAAAAAAAAAGACCAGAAAACAGCGTTGTTAAAATGCTATTATCTACATTTTCAACAGAACTCTCACAGAGGAACAGCGTTAATGTGACAAAGGAACAACTCATTATGTTCTCCAAATGCAGCTTCTTGCATGGTTTATTAAGCTCTTATACAAGTGTAATACCCTGTAGTTATAGTTACTGATTTTCAACTTGTACAGCAAGCAAGTAGCAATGTGCAGATAATATTTAAAATGATACAAAATGTCGCTTCTATAAAATTATCCTAAATCATATCTACTACGCTTCTTAGTAGGAAACAGTTGTGGATCTTAGTGAAGAGGGATTTCTACGGTTAGGCCTAGTACCAAATATGTTATTAGCAATGTCTGAACGTTCAGATGTTTGAGGTTCCATGTAATTTTAGTAAGTGAGCTGTTTTGACGTTTTATTACCAGACTTGGCCATGCTAATATGATTAGAACTTATCGATTCTTCTAAAATAACTAACTAATGGATTATTAGGGTCTCACATATGCAAGATATTCATTGCAAGGTTTATACGTCAATCTCTAATCAAATGAGCTTACCATTATTTAACTTTACGATAGTGTCAGAGACGTAAAAATTAAAAGTGAATCTCCACGTGAAAATCTAAAGTTGGTCCTAGTTCCAAAACTGTAGATGTCCTCATCGACAATTCGTTCCCCGGTGGAACAGGAGATAAGTCTTCAGATTTACAACGCTAAAATCGAGAATTCTATTTCCCAAATAGCTCGAAGTGGCTTTGTTATGATAAAACCAAACACAAACTTTATTCCCTCTGTCGACATGTTAATCATTCTCTTATACAATGGTGTATATCATGCCAATTAAGTAGTTTATATTTATAACCAAATATAAGCTGTCGTACTGTTTAATAGATGCTATATATATATATATATATACTGATAGTAGTATCTATTTGTTAATATTACAAATACCAATTATACTTCCAAGGACCTTTTTGTTCTGCATTATACGCATAGTTTGTACAGAAGATATTCTAAGGGTCAATCTCAATTGACAACCATAATAAGTACATTTTCTAAAATAAGAAAAGTTAATAGAGATCAGAAAAAATCTAGACATTTCTCTTTTAATATGAATACCGATAAACATACTTTCTACTTTCTCAGCCATTAACATGTCAATCAAATGTGTTACCTCCCTTTGTATGTATTAGAAAGAAACAAATTAGCTTGGATATTTAATGTAGAATATCCAGGTTTATGTCTAAACAGATTTCAGGTGTATTTCTATCTTTACCACAAAAGTAATAAGTCCCCCGCTGGTACAGTGATAAGTCTACGGATTTACAACGCTAAAATCAAGGGTTCGATTCCCCTCGGTGGACTCAGCAGATAGCTCAATGTGCTGTAAGACAAACACCCAAACACCCAAAGTAATGTCTAATATAAAGACCTATCAGAAAGGAAATACAGTTTGCAGCTATAGGTTTACGTTTGGAGGGGTCTGGTATGAATTACTCGATTCTCACAAAACGAACAATTTGTCACGTGTGACGTGTTGAAACTCTAACACCTGAAGATGTTTAACTCATTAAATGTGATTTAAGTTACTTTTTTTAAAACCGCTTTACTAGGAAGAAAGTTACTTGCACATATTATTGAAATGTTTGGTGGCTTTTCGTTTTTTGCCAATGTTTGAGTATGCATGGCAAATGTTTCCATTTGATTAATAAAAATTTAAACATTAATTTATTCAAGACTTGTAGATTAGAAATCTGGAAGCTTTGTTGCTGTCTATTTTGTCAGATGTCTTTGTATTCAGACAGTATTGAGGCTGTTATCAAATGTTTCCTATCTTTATATAATATATCATGTTACTATAAAATCAAAAAACAATTTTCAGAAGTATTGTCCAGTCAGCATTATTTACATGTTTGATGAAACTCCTTTAATTTTATTGTTCTATCTTTGTATTTATATACATATTTGCTGAGAAGTTTTAGTGTTGTTTTTTTTTGCCCATTTGACGCTGACGCCTAAACTCAAAGTGATACAATTGCTGGTAAGTAATGAGATACGCAAAACGTCTAGGAGGTTGACAAATATCAAATGCTATTCTCTACAAGAAACACGTAACACTGGCCTCATGGTAAGCTACTTTAAAGTTTATCTATTATATAGCAAGTAATATTTTTCATTATCTAGCATAATTGTTCATCTGTATATCAACTTAATATGTAAATGATCACCAAGTTTATGATATAGTTAGTTACTTTCCAGCTGCCTCCAAACGAGCTTAAAAAACAAACAGTATTTAGTACGAGTCATTAAGAATATCTTTATAACATTAAGGGTCACAAAACAATTAAGAATCAAACAACTGCATTGTTCATTGATATTATTGTAAATGATCTAGTGTTCGTTCAACGACTCTCAGCTCTTTAAAAATCTTTACAGCTATGATATCTAACCGTTTAAACAAACAGGGTCTATTGGAGTCAAGGTAAGAAATTGAATAATGATTTGTTTACCTTTCGGCAGTATAAGCTTTATTCAAGCTAAGGTTACGGACACTTATGAAGCTATATAAACACTACAGTAATTAAATAACATAATGTTATCAGACAGTGTATATTATAGGAAACAAGCTAAAAACCAACCCTTAATAAAACACTTTGATCTAACTCTACCTTTTCGTTAAACAGAGCTTTAAGTAACGTCATTTCATCATTAAATACATCTTTAATTATTCTCATTTCACTGTTAGACACAGCTTTAATTAACCTCATTTCACCATTAGACACAACTTTAATTAACAACTTTTATTAACCTCATTTCGCCGTTAGATACAAATTTAACCAACCTCATTTCACCATTATACACAGCTTTAATTAACCTCATTTCGCCTTTAGACACAGCTTTAATTAGCCTCATTTCACCGTTAGGCACAGTTTTAATTAACCTCATTTTACCATTAGACACAGATTTAATTAACCTCATTCCACCGTTAGATGCAGATTTAATCAACCTCATTTTACCGTTAGATACAAATTTAACCAACCTCATTTCACCATTATACACAGCTTTAATTAACCTCATTTCACCGTTAGACACAGCTTTAATTAGCCTCATTTCGCCATTAGGCACAACTTTAATTAACCTCATTTCACCGTTAGATACAGATTTAACTAATCTCGTTTCACCGTTAGATACAGCTTTACCTAACCTCATCTCATTATTATATACATAGATACCTAAACCGATCATACCCTCAGATACAGCTTTACCTAACCTCATCTCATTATTATATACATAGATACCTAAACCGATCATACCCTCAGATACAGCTTTACCTAACCTCATCTCATTATTATATACATAGATACCTAAACCGATCATACCCTCAGATACAGCTTTACCTAACCTCATCTCATTATTATATACATAGATACCTAAACCGATCATACCCTCAGATACAGCTTTACCTAACCTCATCTCATTATTATATACATAGATACCTAAACCGATCATACCCTCAGATACAGCTTTACCTAACCTCATCTCATTATTATATACATAGATACCTAAACCGATCATACCCTCAGATACAGCTTTACGTAACCTCATCTCATATTATTATATACATAGATACCTAAACCGATCATACCCTCAGATACAGCTTTACCTAACCTCTCATCTCATTATTATATACATAGATACCTAAACCGATCATACCCTCAGATACAGCTTTTACCTAACCTCATCTCATTATTATATACATAGATACCTAAACCGATCATACCCTCAGATACAGCTTTTTACCTAACCTCATCTCATTATTATATACATAGATACCTAAACCGATCATACCCTCAGATACAGCTTTACCTAACCTCATCTCATTATTATATACATAGATACCTAAACCGATCATACCCTCAGATACAGCTTTACGTAACGCCCCTTCTTATTTTTATATACAGCGTTATCGAACCTTATTCCAGCCATAGATACATCCACACCTAACCCAGTATCACTCTTAAATATAGCCTTTTCTATAGTTAAGCTACTTGTATTACAAAAAAATGTACATACGTATACGTATACCCATCTTACTGTTGCCTGTATGCGAGCTGGGCAATGTGTAAACGGTGTATTGTACTGCTGTGCTTAGCAACAGGTAATGTCATTACCCAAACACGAATTACTACGTTATCAACGGTTTTACATCAAGCCACGTTACTATGATACGAGTTACTATCTTAGGTGTGTTAGAAACAATGAGCATCAAGATCTGAGATACAAAGAAAGCTACGTACCAAGATCTGAGATACAAAGAAAGCTACGTACCAAGATCTGAGATACAAAGAAAGCTACGTACCAAGATCTGAGATACAAAGAAAGCTACGTACCAAGATATGAGATACAAAGAAAGCTACGTACCAAGATATGAGATACAAAGAAAGTTACGTACCAAGATCTGAGATACAAAGAAAGCTACGTACCAAGATATGAGATACAAAGAAAGCTACGTACCAAGATATGAGATACAAAGAAAGCTACGTACCAAGATCTGACCAAGATAGATACAAAGAAAGCTACGTACCAAGATATGAGATGAGATACAAAGAAAGTTACGTACCAAGATATGAGATACAAAGAAAGCTACGTACCAAGATATGAGATACAAAAAAAGCTACGTACCAAGATATGAGATACAAAGAAAGTTACGTACCAAGATCTGAGATACAAAGAAAGCTACGTACCAAGATATGAGATACAAAGAAAGCTACGTACCAAGATCTGAGATACAAAGAAAGCTACGTAAGCCAATTGTGATATGTTACTTGTATTTTGGAGGAACACAAGCTGTAGTCTTGATATAAAATCTTTATCTACACTTAGTGTTGTTAGGGTTACTCGACCGTATGGTATCAGTGTAATATAAATTTATTATACTATGCTCTGAATAAGCCCTGAATTACGAGTTTTTAATCTCTTTCCCCCACAAGACTCGCCGTAGCATTTTAAATTATAAGTAAATTACTCAAAATTTAAACACAGTTTATAAATATTACTCATAGCATTGTATTATGAAAGTGTCGGATGAAGCCAACTTAAACAATTGAAACTTTTTATCTAAACACCAAAAAGTAATTATTCAGCTTTTTCATTAATCTGTTTAAAAAGAGCGAAAATAAAGGGAAATAAATGATCCATGTGTGAGCATTACGCTTAAATAATAGACACAAAAAAGTAGAAGTGATAGACCAAAAGGTCCAAAACAAACCGCCCGAACCCAATTTACGTGAGGCCGACAAGATTGATGTATACTGTACATCCATTTGAAAATTAAAACAACGTAGTTACAAGCACTGCAGGAATTCAGACAATGTAACCACATTTTCAGATGTAGTCTCCAAACAAAATAAAACTGTGTAATAATAACTACAGAGGCAAATTTATATTTTTATGTATCAACAGTATGAAACCGTAGTGTAATAATGTTAACCAGAGACAGAGAACTTTTATAATAGTTAACAAAGTAAACAAAAAATAAACTAAAGACTGTTTATAATAAACATAAAGGTATAGTAAACATACGAGGATAACACTAATAGGTTAAGAACAATTTAAACAAATTAATACTTAAAGAAAGTGAACAAGAAACTACACTTCATAAATATAATGGAACAAAATAATAACTAAATACAAGGTAATAGTCGTCTACAGATTACATAAAACTGGCATTAAAAACACATAAACAATAGACAAATTGATAGTAATCTACATGTTGCATAAAACTAGCATTAAAAACACATAAACAATAAACAAATTGATAGTAATCTACATGTTGCATAAAACTAGCATTAAAAATACATAAACAATACACAAATTGATAGTAATCTACATGTTACATAAAACTAGCATTAAAAACACATAAACAATACACAAATTGATAGTAATCTACATGTTACATAAAACTAGCATTAAAAACACATAAACAATAAACAAATTGATAGCAATCTACATGTTACATAAAACTAACAGTAAAAACACATAAGAATAGACAAATTGATAGTAATCTACATATTACATAAAACTAGCATCAAAAACACATAAAGAATAGACAAATTGATAGTAATCTACATGTTACATAAAACTAGCGTTAAAAACACATAAAGAATAGACAAAGTAACAGTAATTTGTAAACAGCATAACACTGTGATATCGACGTTATAAGTTACTTACAATTCAATAATTTATAAATAGTTTAAAATTAACTAAATAACAGTATAAACCAAACATTTTTTTTCAAACACATAAATAGGATAGTTCAGGATAGTAATATTGATATATTAGCTTACAAATAATTAAAAACTTAACACATTTTTTAAATTTTGTGAAAAGAAGCGATTATATGAAAACGACAAATACGTATTAATACACATTATTATATACACGTATGATGCTGTATGATTTAACGCAGAGAAAAATATCCTAAGTGATCAATTTTTATCTAGTTTTGAATTTTCTTACGCCACAGCTTACCCAATACTATTTGTACATGTTGTACCATTGCAATGACCACACAGGTACATAGCAGGATGCGATAAACCGTATTTCATTCATTAATACGAGACTATGCAACAAGCTTTGTAGTCACAAAATACCATATTTAAAATACACTCCAAAGCCACTAACTTTAAAGATGTAACAGGATTAATTTTATCTTCTTTTAATTATTAACTTCAGTCTTTGGCACTTAGGCTGTTTTTAAACCATTTCTGGGCTTGTCAGTAAACCATGAGGACGTGTTCTCCAGGCGCATTAGGGGGTTATGGTAAATTAGCTGACTCATAATTACTCAGAATTGTCTTCCTGGATTTTGTTTTATTATTATTTAAATATCTACGTTGGCCCAGGGATTTTTTGGATTTCAATATTCAATAAGGTGACAGCAGAAACTGTCCACTAGCTTGAACCAAATCATCTTTATTTGCTGCAACAATCTGTAGCTGTTCTATAAGAACCTTGTTTTTCTACAGTTATTATACTGTAATTTTCTTTCACGTGTTTTTAATGTACAAACAAAATTTAAAGTCTCATCCTGGCGCGACGTTAACAAAATGGAAATTTCATTTATTACAGTTTGTAAATGTTTTATGTTGTTTATTCGATCAGGTTTCACAGTTACCCCAAGACGGACGTACAATAATTACATTTTCAGATTTCAAGAGGACAGCATGAGGGTTTAGCAACACCATCATATAAACATTAAAATACGTTTAAGACCAGCATGACCAAGTGATTAGGACGCTCTACTCGCAATCTGAGGATCACAGGTTCGAATCCCTATCCCACCAAACATGTACGTCCTTTTGAACCGTATGGGTGTTATAATGTTACTATCAATCCCACTATTCGTTGGTTTAAAAGCAGCCCATGAGTTGACGGTGGGTGATGAGAACTAGCTGCATTCTCTTTAGTCTTACACTGCTAAATTAGGGACGACTAGGGGCAGATTGCTCTTGTGTAGCTTTACGCGAAATTTAAAATAAACCACCCAAACCATTATAATACTGAATATAAAAATACAGCGATGACAAACAACTAGCAGTAAAGTGAAAATCTAAAAACATGAATCCATGTATGGCGATAGGAGGAAGTTAAAAACGGTAGAAGGTCATGATTAGACAGAGGCATCTTTCTGAAACACACAATACTTTAAAGAACAAAAGCTACATATACAAATCATAAATAAACAACGTTTGAGCAGTTTCTTAAACATAACACTGGCACTAATTACTTTATAAATATTTAATATGGGTTTAAAGGGAATCGGCGCGAGGTAGCATATCGTATCCTTAACTACATGTTCTTAAATAAATAAGGCCCGGAATGACCAGGTGGTTAGGGCGCTTGACTTGTAATTTCAGGGTCGTGGGTTTGAATCTCCATCACATCTAACATGCTTACCCTTTCAGCCTTGGAGGCGTTATAAAGTGACAGTCAATCCACCTATTCGTTGGTAAAAGAGTAGTCCACGACTTAGCGGTTGGTGGTGATGACCAGCTGTCTTCCCCTAGTCTTACACTGCTAAATTAGGGACGGTTAGCCCAAATAGTCTTCGTGTAGATTTGTTCGATATTCAAAAACCAAACAAACAAAGTGCGTTTTGTATTCTTGTCTTCACAACGTTCTTTTAAGAATGCCGTTACTGCAATCCGATCAGCGACATCTGTGGCTTTATTTCAAACGAAATTAAACGCTGAGATGAAGCCCATTTGATTTTGATTTTTCGAAAGAAACAGTAATTATGAATACTGTTGTAATCACGTGATCCTAAAACATTATATCAAGTGTTTTGGTGTACTGTTCATCATTAATATTCTGAACATTTTGTTGGACGTTCGTTTCTGCAATCACAATAACCTATGACAGTACCGTGACGAACGCAGTGCGCTTTGACGTTATACATACTGTTAATGCGATACATTATAAAAGTAATATTTGATAAATAATCGCCTCATACTATCACGTAGGCACATTCCTAGCTCCGTTTGAATGCCACATGCTTCCCTTTTTAGAGAGCTTTATAAATTTAAACTTTGGGGCAAACAAAGGTGAACAACATTGAAAGCAGGAGGCTGCATTCCTTCTAGTCTTAGACTGCTGAATTAGAGACGGATAGCGCAGATAGTTACAGCTTTGCGCGAAATTCGAAAAAAAAACCATATATTTCAAGTACATAAGGTATTCATATTCCTTTATATTTCTAATTTTTCTTTATATTTCAAATACATGAGGTATTTTTATACCATTATGGCCCTAAAATTGTTTTATATTTCAAGTCATCAGGAATACATCGACCTTCATAGTTCTACATTTTCATTATATATATCGGGTATTTGATGGCTCTAATTTTCCTTTAAATTTCATTCAAACAGCATGGTTCCTGGAAATTCCGAGATTAAAACTAATCTATAAATGGGGTATTATTACCCATTACAGTATTATCAGCTGTAGCTAACGATGCCAAGTTAGCTAATCTATAAATGGGAAGGGGTATTATTACCCATTACAGTATTATCAGCTGTAGCTAACGATGCCAAGTTAGCTAATCTATAAATGGGAAGGGGTATTATTACCCGTTACAGTATTATCAGCTGTAGCTAACGATGCCAAGTTAGCTAATCTATAAATGGGAAAGGGTATTATTACCCATTACAGTATTATCAGCTGTAGCTAACGATGCCAAGTTAGCTAATCTATAAATGGGAAGGGGTATTATTACCCGTTACAGTATTATCAGCTCCCATTACAGTATTATCAGCTGTAGCTAACGATGCCAAGTTAGCTAATCTATAAATGGGAAGGGGTATTATTACCCGTTACAGTATTATCAGCTAACGATGCCAAGTTAGCGTCGTATGGGCAGGACTAAACGTCACTTGGTGTGGACTTCACGTATTTTTGTGACCGAAACCCTCATCCAGTTGATGCGTCATTCAAGGTATTACAGCAGTAGATCCGATATGACTAGCAGATTTCAATAGCTCCTATTGTTTAGCCATTTAAACTCTACTCTCGTGGTATCAAGACGTAGAAAAATATCAAAATAATGATAAAAAAAGTGTTAAAAATGAGTAACACGCGTCTCTGACACAAAGTGTATATTTATTTGCAACTTTTCGGGTAAAAGCCTGTCGTCAGGTAATTTAAACCATGTTACATAAAAGCTTAGAATCGTAGAAGGGTTAGAATATAAAGAGGGGTTATAAATTGCGTACGTACTGCGTGGAGTTATAAAAAACATTGTTGAAGTGGTTCGATAAACAATTTTAAAAAAGGAAAACAAATATTAAGTTCATAGGATTTTTTTTTTCTTTACTGTATCACGATTTGACATCCTCATCTGACGAAGCCTCACTCCCAGTAACACATCTCAAAGAATGATTTAGTGTTTTCATTGGTGTTCAAGTATTTCTGACAAACACACACACACACTCTCCGGTGGCTCAGCGACAAGTTCAAGGACTTATGATATTAAAAATCGGGTTTTGATACCTGTGTTTGGCATGCGCTTATAGCGCATTGCGTAGCTTTGTATCTCACAACAAACAAAAGCATTTCTTACTCATAGTTGATATAAATAATACTGAACTGTAGAAAACTAAAATATAAAAACTTAGTTTTCTATTTGTAATAGTGAGGCATGGTCACGTGGTTAAGGCACTAGACTAAGGGTCGCAGGTTCGATTCCCCGTCGCACCAAACATGCTCGCCCTTTCAGCTGTGGGAGCGTTAATATGTGACGTTGGTAAAAGAGTAGCCCAAGTGATGACTAGCTACCTTCCCTCTAGTCTTACACTGCTAAATTAGGAACAGTAAGCGCAGTTAGCCCTCGCGTAGCTTTGCGCGAAATCCAAAACAAACAATACTATATATATATATATCATAACTACTTACATAATTATTTTCTTTTACAGATTTAGTTATTTTTTTATTGTTGAAAGGTTGAAGTGACACTTGTTTGAAAGGTTAAAGTGACACTTGAATTGAAATATCTAAACGAAAACTTTATGTTTAAGTGTTTTCTATTATTTCAGGTTTTTTTCATAAAAATGCTTTAATTTTTCAATGGTCCCCTTTATTAAATATTATTGTTTGTCTTTAATAGTTTAATTATCAATTTACTTTCAGTACAAAACTATCTTAATTTAGTTACTGTCCGTATATTTTTGTGGCTCGTGGGATACAGATGTTCTCACTATAAATACTGGAATATCGGATATTTTAAATTTTAATAACACCAACAATTTTTCTGATAGGTATCGATTTGATATACTTTTTGCCGTCTTCTCTCTTTTGTCTCAGATATGTGTTTGTTTGTTATGAACCTTATGCAAAGCTACGTGTGTTTTTTTTTGCTAGTTGTCCCTAATTTAGCAGGAAAAAAAGGGGCCCTCTAATCATCATAACCCAGCATCAACTCTTTGACTACCTCAACGAATAGTGTGATTGACCGTCACATTTTAACGTTTTCAAAAAGGACGAGCAAGTTAGGGACGTGGATTCGAATCCATTATCTGCAGATTGCGAATCGAGCGCCCCGAACCACCTGGCCATGACACGGCTTCTTAGATACGTAGCTTATTTATAGCATTTTTATTTTAAATGTGTTTTACGGCCTGGCATGGCCAAGCGCGTAAGGCGTGCGACTCGTAATCCGAGGGTCGCGGTTTCGCGCTCGCGTCGCGCTAAACATGCTCGCCCTCCCAGGCGTGGGGACGTATAATGTGACGATCAATCCCACTATTCGTTGGTAAAAGAGTAGCCCAAGAGTTGGCGGTGGGTGGTGATGACTAGCTTCCTTCCCTCTAGTCTTACACTGCTAAATTAGGAACGGCTAGCACAGATAGCCCTCGAGTAGCTTTGTGCGAAATTCCAAAACAAACAAACAAACAAAATGTGTCTTTGTTTATTGGTGTTAAGCACAAATATCTGTGCTCTGTCTACTAACCAATAGGCCCAATACCACCTTCTTTGTTTATAAAGTATATTGGCTACAAAAAAGCATAAATCGATATACGATGGAGAATTTTCAGAATTTTATTTAACATATATTGGTTGAGCACCAAGTTTCTCAGTTTCATTGTCAGCTGCGCTATTTAAGATGGTTGTGGAATTTAAAATGTGATATTTTAATATTTAAAGTGCTTTTCGAAATACATTTTCCTGTCAGCTCAAAGCAGACAGAACATTTTTATCTTTCATTTCACATATACTTCACAGTGATATATCGTCAGCTTAGGTGAACTGAGCAAAGCTGTTATTTGTGATGCTCACTTTTGTCACACTGTACACAGTAATTAATGTTTTAAACAGAGCGCAGCACAGTGGTTATGATGTCAGACTGTAAATCTTAACATTTTTTATTTACATCTCGTTGCCCAGAATTCGTGCTTCGCACTTTGGGGCTATTAATGCGTTAAATTCCACTATTCGATGAGACAAGAACAGCTCAAGAGTTTGGAGTGGAAACCGTTAGCTAGTAGTAGCTTTCCTTCTTCTAGCTCATCACATCCAAAATATGGAGGACTATAGTGGAGATATATATCCCTGGTGTAGCTATACACAACAGAAACCGAAACCCATAGCGCCTAGAACATGAACTAAAGAAACGCTTGGATCAGCACGTACTTAAATCAGATTTGTGTCGTCAAAATGTAAAAAGAACTTTGAAAATACTCAGTTATTAAATCTGTAGTTTTTTGTCCCTAAAGTTATTTACTGAGTTGCGATTGGCCATCAATGTTTTCAAAATAGGTTGCGATTCAAAGAAAGTTGAAACCACTAATTTAAATAACGTTTCTAGCTCTACTTCTTGTTATGCACGTCAAGTCATATTAAAAATAAATTTCAAATACGACAATCTTTGCAAATTGTCCCTACAGGCAAATTTATGTTTTTGTTTGAGATCGTTCAACTAATGCTTGACTAAACGTACTGTCCGATAGCACAACGTTTCTGTAAGGTAAATACATCTCGAACTAAAGTATATATTATCGTTATTTGGACGTTATAATGCAGTTTGTGTATAAACTTGTGGTTTTTGTTCTTCTAAGCGTAAGTGTGTGTCCGTGCAAAGCTAGAAATATCTCGGCCAGAAAGTTGGAGTGTATTGAACTGCATCCAAATCTCCTGCCAAGTCGAGATGTTTTAGCAAGACAGCAACAACACAAAAAACATAGTCTTAACTGTGTAAATCACGCAGGAACATAATGTTCGACGAAGACAGCCTGCAGAGATTACATCCACGTATCGGTAGCTCGTTAGCACAAAGGGCCTTTCGTTAGCAAGACGAGACATGTGTCAGCACTTCTCTGAAATTACCTCCAACAAGACTTGCTACAAGTCCTTAAAAAACTGGAGCAGATCTAGCCCCGGTAATGCACCCAGCTTTCCCGTTCTAGTAGAAATCCGTGTACCGAATCAAACGAGCGGTTGGACATGCGGCATGCTGTGTATTGGCTACTGCCTACATGTGTCAGCAGTAGAGGCTGAACACGGAAAATACATTAAGAGCGATGCACGCATTGCTCCTCTAACCCCTCGCAGCACGTCAGCGGCGTCAAGGGACTCGTCAGATTAGCCGAGTTCTCTTACACAGCGGCGCTTGTCGACTTTCTCATTTTGTTGACGGAAGAGCTGCGGAAGGAAGTGTTCGTACACTTCACTAGTCGATACCTCCCTTCCCCCTACATCCAAATCTATGTACCGAGCTTTCTGCTTAGTCTATAGGTTTGGCTCCCCAGCTTATGTGGGAGCCACTACGGGAATCGCAACATCACACTCTGTGACAGGGGGCGTCCTTCAATGGGTCTCAAATTAGGAAGCTGACGTTCTTAATGGTTGTATAAATGTATTATGGATGAAAATCACTAGGCCAATTGAAGGCGTCCGAACGTCCATTAGTTACAGTGTCACCCTTGAAAATGAGATATGTAACGAGCTGCAGACCAAGCGTGACGCATTGACGAAGTTCACACATTTACGAAGTCCTCGAACGAAGGTGTTAATCCTTACTGCGTACACACTCTGTTCATAACATCAAACTGATGTCGACCACAACCAAACTATTAATAAACTACACTGTTTATATCTTGCTCTGCGAGAGGGATAACATGCAAATTCGCATGTTTATTAATCTACTTAAAATAAAGGTTTAGCCGTTGCAGCTAAAATAAAACCAGTCTGAATACCATGATGTATGCAACTTGACACTGAGAGAAATATCTCACAGTTTCTTAGAAGAAACGTTTGTAAAAATCTTTGTATCGTAGTTCTTCGCGCAATTTTCGAACATAAAATACATTTTTTAAACCCGTGTTTTAAATAAACAAATAACACGAAGAAGCTTTGTAAGCTGAACTATGTACAATTCACAAGCAATGTATTTAGTATTCATGCTTTGTGACTGTTTGAAAGAGTTTAATTCCGTAGCCATCCGATAAAAAAGAAAGGTCTTCAAAGAAAATATTAGATTTGGCGCTTCATCCATCGTCTTCGCTAATAAAAATGTTTTGTTGGGGCGTGGTTACCATGCTAACTAAACAAAATAAACAAATATTGCACAAAACAGAACATTAACAATGAGTATAACGTTTAAATAACGTTTGTTTCATTTCTCTTAGCTGTCCCTACTTTAACAGTGTAAGACTAGAGGGAAGGCAGGTAGTCATCACCACCCACTGCCAACTGTTGGGCTACTATTTTACCAACGAATAGTGGGATTGACCATCACATTATAATGCCCCTACGGCTGAAAGGGGAGCATGTTTGGTGTCACAGGGATTCGAACCCACGACCCTCAAAGTACGAGTCGAGTGCCTTAACCACCTGACCACGCCGAGCCCAGCAATGTGCTATCTGTATACTTTCTCTATTCTTAAATATTTTTGTGAATTATTTTGTGTTGTGTTCTTGGAAGACTTTTATGTTTTGCAATAATTTCTGATTGACCACAACTGACTTTATGTTTGTTTTAAAATTAACCACAAAGCCAAACAATGGGCTATCTGTGCTCTGCCAACCACTGGTATCGAAACCCGGTTTTAGTGGTGGGAGTCCGCAAACATCCCGCTGTGCCACTGGGAGGGAGGGTTATGGTTGTTTGTGTTAACGTGTAACTAAAAGCGATTTTTCAACTTCCTTCTAACAGCAACTTTTTATTCCTGTACTCTGACTGAAAGAGATCGCTTTGTTTGACCAATATAAACATGATTACGAGAACAAGAAGTTCATGTTTTATGGACTTCTGTCTTATCTTTCCACTTTGTTAAAGGTATTTGACCGGAGACACAATTAGACAAAGATACAAAGTCGAGCACAGGTGGTACTTACTGCTGGTATAAACGAGAAGATGTTAAAGCAAATGTTTGATAGTATGTTTAATAAACAATCACGTATCAAATTGTAAATAATTAAATATTACTAGGTTCGAAAAAATAACAACAAAGTAATAGAATACAAAACGAACTATTTTTGGCACAATTATCGACGACACGAATCTTTTTTTAATGAAGCACAGTAAAAATTGCAACAACGATCTTATCTACAATCAAATATAACCTGTTACAACCGTCTTATTACAAATATCAAGTCACAACCTACAGAGAACACTGTGTGCTGTTAACAGGAATGATTGCTTAGCAATTTTTTACTGTTTATAGCTCGAACGGTGGTAAATCCGAATTATCACATATTTAGAGTGGGTATATTCTACAGAACCTTTACATCGCAGATCAAATTTCAAAGAAATACATTAAGAAGCACACAGTATATAATAAAATCTATAATTTTGATTGAATTTCTTCGAATTTGTAGCCGCGGCATAACGGCTCAGAGAATGGCTCTGAATTTTTCAAGTACAAACTTTTCTCTCGTACCTCCATCATCTCTTGACTGGCTTTAGATCTGATTACAGTTTTGGACTTAGAAGACCAAATCCATTTGATTGATATATCAGACGTCGCTCAAGGCCACATACATTAATTTACTCTAATCCTGCCTAAAAGAATTTCATGTGCTGTGGCTATTGAGGATTCCCTCTTGTTGTTTTTTTATTCGCACCGAAGTTATAGAAATTTTGTTTGATATAAAAACATGCTTGCCTTTCATGGATTTTTTGTTCATATTCGATCCTCTGGTATACCTTTACAACCTACAATAAAGTGATAAATTTGATCTAAATGTAAGCGACACCTACAAAGTTTTTTTAACAAAAACCATTCAATGTGACCAAAATTTTTGCGCACGCCTACACGAAACTTCATACCAGCTATCTGTCTGAAATCTTTACTACAGCTTCAACTAAGAATGAAAGAAGAGACTTTTTTTTTGGTTTTTATCATTCAAATTAAAGATGGCTGATTTAGAATAGCGAAATGATGGGGTAAAAGCACGTGCAGATTAGCAGTTTTTAGCTCAAGTTTTCAAAAGAATCATATAGGTGGGCGGTTGTTATTCATTATTCACTGCTAACGTAGCTATATTTTATGAAATTATCCTAAGTAAAGAACGTCTAGTTTCACGTGATATTAGCTAAACCAATCAGCGTAAATAATGATGCGTGATACAACTGTTCTGAGTGCATGCGGTTATTGACAAGGGACTGTTAATGTAGTTTCCATAGCGTTACTCCTAATGAAGTTATGTTTAACCTGTGTTTGTGTTTTACTTTCTCTGTGTGTTTGTATTTGTCAGCAAAATTTATTTAAAACGGCTGAGTGGATTTGGACTAAAGTTGGTACACATTTGTACTATGACATAACTTAAAGGTGATTAGTTTCGGAAGGTCAAGGTCACAAACATAGGGACCAATTTTTCGCACTATTTTTGTTCTATAACTCAGTCAAATATGATTGGACTTTGATGAATCTCGGTAAACTTTATCCTACCAAAAATTGTCCGTGTCTGTTGATAACAAGGGACATAAGGACACACTTTCTTGTTTTTTGAGGTCCGCATAAGATCAGCGATCAACGGTGGTGGTACGTGCCCTACTTATTAACAAATAACCTAGATTAGAGAATAAAACTACAAGCATAGATTTTAAAGAATCTGGTTGGTTTGGTAAAGTATAGGTCTAAATAGGCCTATTTCAAATAATAGGGTTGCAATCACAAAGGTAATATTGGTTACTGTCGAGTGTCACCTTCTAACTTGCTTTGGTTAGTTGGCGTGTATTGATAAAAAGGTTAAGATATCTAATGAAGGGCACCTTACGCGTGGAAAAGCTGCGCAGCCAAACCGGTAGCTACACTTACAGCTTTAATAGGAACTTTTCAACAAATATTCCTTCATTACTTAGCCAGATCACAAATTTTGTTTTACCTGTCATTTTGCCCCAAGTTGTTACTCTTTGTATAACATTTTATTATCTTCGCGGAATTTCTCTGAAACCTCGATAAATGAATAACTCAACAAAGTGTAAATTAACAGTGATTAAAAAAAACTGTACAAATAAAAGAAATAGATGCGAAATTGCCAAAAACTACAAGATTTTACGTACTACAACACTATGTGTTGTTGTTTTTTCTAAATATACGTGATGGTTCGCCTTAGAGATGTTATTTTTATAGTAGTTTTGAGTACACACTAATTTTCATATAAACATTCGTGATTTAGTTACACGTAAACTCTTAGGAGCTAGCACAGCCAGTGGCTAGTGTGTCCCAAGTATGAATCCTGATATCATGGTTTGAGACCCGTAAACACAAACTCGCTCTCTGCACTTTGAGGTTGTGGATGAGTATTGTTGAATGAATGCTTTCCTTCTGGTCTATCAGTTCGAAATTAGGAACTTAAATGAAAGAAATTTCACATCCTTTGAACGTTTACTTGAAAGATCATCCAAAATCTTCACTCCAACGTAAAAACTGAACTTCCGTCTCTGGTTTTAATCCAAGATATAACTAGTAAAATATGGTAGTGTCAACAAATCATCATTTTTGTAGTTGACAACACCTGTAAAAACAAATAATAATGAGCGCACAGACGCTTGGATGATCAGGTAATATGTGTTTGTACGCTAGCATACACATGATAAAACCATCATGGGATTTTCGCAAGTTGTTGCTACCGTCTACAGACTTACACACCTAGGTATCAAACTTAGCTGAGATAAGAACCCTTATACTAGAATCTATAGTCAAGAGGCAGTTTTTGTCCCCGAGGCCCATTCTTAGAAAATCGAAATGTATAAGCGCAAACAGTCAAAACACTTAATCAAAGTATAAGTGCTGAAGCCATTAGCGGATCATGAGATTAACAGCTAGTGTCATTGAGGGAGTTCTCACGAGCTGTGGGAAAATCAAAACCAGCCAGCTTCTGCCGTGGACACAACAGATGCACGTGCCAGAGATTCTGCTTTTACTCTGTCCCTCCATCTCTATTGTATATATACATGGAAAGAGGGTTTATTGGAAAGCTATCACTGTACATGTAGCTCATTAATAAAATCGAAGACTTCAAGCTGGTTTAGTTCAGAGATTGAGCCTAGGCACAATCGTTGATTGGATAGTTTGTGCTTTTCAAACTGACAACGTATAACAAGAAATATATACTGCCGATTTTAGAAAGGTTTTCGACTGTAAATTGCTACCCAAGTCATAAAATAACAAAGAGAATGGTACAATCTTGATGATAAAAGGAAGATTGTCAAGCACTCTCAATTTAGAAAATCCTTTATGTGTACTTAATAGAGTAAAATCCGAACCACTGTTCCGAGCCCCTAGGATTTAGATAGGACTTCTGAACTGGAATATTCAGCAGATTCAAAGTGTTTCCGTTAGATACAGATGCTCAATTTTTTATGTGCTTATCTTGAGATGTCATAACAAAATATACACAATAACAAAAAATGGATAGCTATGATAATATTGTATTATAAGTAATATAAGGTAGTTGTGGAGTACGTTGGTATTTAATTGGGTCGAGCGTGGCTCAGTGGCCAGATTGCCTGACTGTGAATTGAAAGGGGGTCATCCTTGCTTCGCATCTTTCTATTGTAAAATCGCACTCCGTATTTTGGGACCGTGGGTACGTTATAAGAGTCACGCTCATATCTCACTATTCGATTACAGTATCCTAAAAGTTGGCATTGACTACTGTTAACTAGCGGCCTTTCTTTCAGCTTTCTATCACTTCAAAAATAGGAATGGGTATCGCAAATTTCCCAGTATAAATAGTGGTCTCAAAATAGTTTTGCAGGGTCACTAACCTCAAATCAAGAACTGGACGTTGTTTCTGCTGCACTCACGTGGATCGTGTGTGACCTCCATTCATAAGCTAAAGGGACCAAACTTGTTGCATGGGTGGATGTCCTAACGGGGTTTTTATTTTCCTAGATCCTCTTTTTTTTGGATGGCAATAAAAATAATTGTCGGTAATAGAGGAGCTTTATTGATACATTGAGGTTCTTATTAACCATGTAGAGGTGTTTGAATACAGCAATGGAGTTCAAGTATTTTATATTGATTACATAGATTTAGAACCCAGAACGTTTAACATATCCTTACCTGCTATAACAGCTTTTATACCTACACACGTTCGAACTCTAAAACTGTTTATTGTTCATCCTGTTGGTCAGATGTTTGAAGTAGTGGAAGACATTTATGAACCAATTACCAGATGCAATCATCTAAAGGCTAGCGAGCATTTGATAAATTAATACATTATCACCATTATTGTTTTCTTAGAAATATCTAGAGTTAGAAGCAAATGCTGTACATCCTAATATAGTTGTATACTAATTAATTTTTCATTCATAATTAGCAGGCAATACGTACCTGCATACGTGTATTTATTAATAAAAAACTTCAGTTAGTCCCGTGCCTATGCTATACGACACATATGAGCCGATGCTTAACTTCGGTTTCACTGACAAAAGCGGATTGAAATGGTGAGCCATATTTTCCAGAATGGGAAATCGCTCCATCGGAGAATAACTTACAGCCTTCATTTAATATTCAGTACGTAACAAGATAGCTTGAACCGATCGAGGTAAAGCGTCTTGCCCAAACTCAAATCATAAGCTTACACCGCTCCATTTATTAATAACCTTAATATTAATTATATAACTCTGAGGTTACTACTTTTGTGGCCGCCTTCAAGTGTTAGTGACTAGTATTCAAGCACAGGTTATTTGGATTATAAAACTTAAGAAGTTGAATAAACCACACGTTAAGACCAGTTTTGCCTATACACAACAAAGAACGTTTTCACGGTAGAAAATATGGCAGTTGAAATTTTGTTAGAAAATACGAAATAAAAAAATCTCGAGGAAAATTAAAATAATTATTGATGTTCAATTCTGACTCACTTAAAGTACATACTTGGCACGCCATGGCCAAGCGTGTTAAGGCGTTCGACTCGAAATCCGAGGGTCGCGAGTTCGAATCCCGGTCGCACCAAACATGCTCGCCTTTTCAGCCGTGGGGGCGTTATAATGTGACAGTCAATTCCACTATTCGTTGGTAAAAGAATAGCCCAAGAGTTGGCGGTGGGTAGTGATGACTAGCTGCCTTCCCTCTAGTCTTACACTGATATATTAGGGACGGCTAGCACAGATAGCCCTCGAGTAGCTTTGTGCGAAATTGAAAAAAAACAAGTACATGCTAAAATTTACATTTTATTGCATCAAGATAAACAATAGAAGCGTATGTTTGTTCATATTCTCCATGTTATAGGAAAAAAGTCGGAAATCCAAAACAAAGTAAAGCGATTTGGACTGAGTTAAGGCTTAACGGTAAATTTCAGAAATTGTGAGTTTCAGTATCCCTCGTGGACACAGATGAAGCACTCCATTATGCAGCTGTGTGTATATATATATATAAAGTAACAAATAAACTCTCTTGAACTGACTTGTATTTCAAAATAATGTTTAATACGAAATTTCTTTGTTTCAGAACTTCGCGTAAATGTGTATTAGGACTAGCTTGTCTATTCGTCATTGTGTTTGTAGCTAAGCACAGAACAACACAATAGAATACATCTCTTGTGCTTACCAAGGATATCGAAATTTGGCTTTTAACGTTATAAGCCTTCAGAATATCCATGATCTAGTGGAGACGGAGTTATATTCATCCATAACAAAGAACTGTAAATAGCTATTCAGCTATTCAACAACACTTAGAGACGAAAGTATATTTGTCCATAATAAAGAATTGTAAGTACCTAGTCAACAGTACCCATTTTACTACTCTTGTTTGGTTTAATAGTGCGGTTCTACAGTCACTTTTGTCGCTTCAAATGGTGGAGAGCATTTTTGCAGCAACGATTCGCGAACCATTAACCCTCGTTCGTATATGCAGTCCAGAAATACTTCGAACTAGGTCACACATAACTCATTCACAAGAAGTAATAAGTTTTATGTCACTCCAACCACAGAAAGATTAGCTTGAAAACAGATGGTTTAATTATCTACACTGTACCATGATGCTTATTCACCTCAGAAACAGTTAAATGGTTTATTAGATAATCCTTTGTACAAGTTTATTTTAATATCCATAAAAAAACTTAATTAAATAAATACACACACAATTTTCAAGCACGTTATGCTAAAACTAAAACCATGTGTAAAGTATGAAATTTGGCAAAAATTATATTCTAAAACTAAAATAAACTATACAATTTACAACAAGAACATTTCGTATTTGTACCAGAAATTTCATAAACTTTTAACACTTATATTTTATGAACTTATCGAGTTGTTCCTTTGAAGAAATATTTACGGAAACACCAATAAACCAGCTTTACATGTAAGGTGTCACTAAGAATGGTAATGACAACCAGATGGTGGATTTACTAATAATACTAATAATCATGGGAAAAGGAAAATAAATAAGTTGTATGCTATTCTGTATGGTATACTTTAGTTTACATAAATTATTAACCCTTCTCTTCACGTTGTCATACTTTATCAATATTGCTCCAAATGTCTTGTATTACACGATTCAGCCAACCTGCTTGGTTGTCCTTTGACCTTCGTTTTACACAAGCTCATACAGCCTTAGTAATGTCCATATCAGGACTTTCTGCGGACCAAACTAGAGTTGTTGCTGCTTCTTCAGTCTCTGTATACTCAAGATATATATTTAACACTATTCATTGTACATTTCGGAACACCATTTAGCTGGAATATGAATCCCGGTCCAAAGAGTAGTCTTCCTGAGTGAACAGTATGATGGATAAGAATGAGCATGTGCCTGTTAGCAGTCAAGGTACCATCAATGTTTTGCAGTTTACTGTCACTGTTGGCTGAGCTGCAGCCCCAAACGTGTAACATACCATGCTTCTCTGTAGAAAGCTCAGCATGACCAGGTGTGTTAAGGCGTTCGACTCGTAATTTGAATCCCCGTCGCACCAAATATGCCTGCCCTTTCAGCTGTAAAGGCGTTATAATGTGGTGAGCAATCCCACTATTCGTTGGTAAAAGAGTAGCCCAAGAGTTGGCGATGGTTGGTTATGACTAACTATTTTTCCTCTAGTCTTACACTGCTAAATTAGGGATGGCTAGTGTAGGTAGCCCTCGAGTAGCTTTGCGCGAAATTCAAAACAAACAAACAATTCACTGTAGTGTCGCATGTTTTCTATGATTAACGTTATATTCTCCGCTGTCTGATGATTTGTCACTGATTTTTGCTGACAATTTCAATTTAGATTAAATCAGGATCCGATGCTCATTTTCAACTCTTTGGTTTGGTTACCTCTTCTCAGAAGAACTAAACGGGCATTAAGGCCACTTCGTGTAAGTAGCCATCTTGCTGTTCATTGGGTAACATTCACTTATAGTGAGACTAAGTAGCCATCTTGCTGTTCATTGGGTAACATCACTTATAGTGAAACGTCGACCCGTTTATAATGAACACATCCAGACATACTTAACATAAGTTTTACAAAATTTTTTTCTGTCTCCACTACTTTTATTATTAACTGTGTGACCACTCTCTCGTACACGTTTTAGAATTTTGTTTAGTTTAAAGTTTATTTAACCAATCAACGCTTCATTTCGACATGTCATGCAGATGTCAACCGTAAGAGACATCACTGGATTGGTACTACGACCATTTAGAATAATATGACTAGATTTAACACTTTATGCCTTATATTGGTTTTCTGATTGGTTGTGTAATTACAAATCATGATTTGACTTATTAACACGAAACTCTGGTACGTTTGGGCTGAGAAAACACTTTACATAGAAGAGCGAACAACGTTTCGACCTTCTTCAATGTCAGGTTCACAAGAAGAGGTAACTGACCGGAAGCTGACCACATGTTTGAAAGGGGTTGTGTAACTGTGTGTCGAAATGTAGAGGGCGGTATTAGATGTTTTTACACAACCCCTTTCAAACATGTGGTCAGCTTCCGGTCAGTTACCTCTTTCTTTGTGAACCTGACGATGACCGAAGAAGGTCGAAACGTTGTTCGCTCTTCTATGTAAAGTGTTTTCTCAGCCCAAACGAGCCGTTTTTGCATATAAATTTCTCAACAAGTGGGTTTCTCGTCATCACTGAAACTCTGGTACGTTTTATCTTCACACGATACACTCTAGTAGTATTCGCCTCCTATACACTTTTCCATAATATTTCCAATGCTGTATTGTATAAATATAACTTTTGTAGTATTCAAGCTCTTATTGTATTTTTTTTAGGTTTTATTTTATACTATTTAGGTTTAAACTATGTTTCCGTTAAGGTATGCATTTAGGTTTTCCTGTTCCAAAGAACAATGTATTTTTATTTTGTTTATTTTGAATTTTCGCGCAGAGCTACACAAGGGCTATCTGCGCTAGTCGTCCCTAATTTAATAGTGTAAGACTAGAGGGAAGGCAGCTAGTCATCACCACCCACTGCCAACTCTTGGGCTACTTTTTACCAACGAATAGTGGGACTGACCGTCACATTATAACGCCCCTATGGCTGAAAGGGCGAGCATTTTTGGTGCTACAGGGATGCGAACCCGAGACCCTTAGATTACGAGTCGAATGGCTTAACCAACCTCGCCACGCCGGGCCACGATGTATTTATGTATTTAAAGCTTGACAGTCTCGTACAGTTTAAACCACGTGTCTTGTAAGCGACTCTAAACATCGCAAAGGCTGTTGTTGTTTGTTATTCAGCACATGAAGCTATATAAAGTCTATTTGCGCTATATTCACCACAGGTATCGAAACCCGGGTTTTAACGGCATACGTCTGAAGATATGCCACTGTGCCACTGGGGGTCGCACCGGAAAGAAACAAAAAAAGGAGCATATTGTATATTCTTTTAATTTCTATAATGTTCATTTATACGTTGGATTTCATGCAAACTACTCGAGGACTGTCTGCGTTAGCCGTCTCTAATTCAGAAGTGATAGACCAGAGGAAAGGCGGCTAGTTAACACTACCAACTCTACGACTACTCTGATCGAATAGTGGGATTAGCCGTCACGTTTTAATAAACCTACGGCTGAAATGGTAAGCATGTTCGGTGAGGGAATTCGAACCCGCGACCTGCAGTTTGCTCACTAATCACTATACCAGGTCCCTTCATTGATAGAACACAAAAAGCTGTAAATGACAACATTACTGCTAGAGCCGTGGTAGCTTATATTCAAGATTCGGGCAAATATACCCTGCTAAGTTCCTATATGTAGTACAACGTGATTATAGAATCGTCTTTAGATCGATTCCAAGTAAAATTCCAAATTTCTTGGCTTTCCATGAGGACATCATGCATATAAACTATCCTGGGTTTAGCCACGTGGTTATTAAAGTGGTTTCCGTAGAATGTTATTAAGGTTTATCCTGTGAATAAACGAGTTGAAACGACAAGTCATGTTGGTTCAGAGGTGGTAGAAATGAAAAAACGGTAAATTACCTACCTCGGCTCTGGTAATAAATGTCATTTGCATTCAAAGTTTCGCTTAAATCACTATATACATACAGCACAATAAGTATGTTTCTTTCTATCATTTTGACGGGTTTTTTGAGACTCCCTTGTTAGGTTATAGTGCTTTACTTACTTTACTTTCTCATTCAAAAAAATGACGTATTTAAAAACGTGACAATCAGTTCCATTAAGTCATTATGATAATTTAGGATAGTTGTTTGTCACTTCGAACTAAGCTTTTTTTTGTGGAACATATTCTATATTTTTAAACTTTTTTTGCAAAGTGTTAACAGTGTATAGAATGGTAAATATTGTAGATTATTTTACCATTGCCATGTTTACACGTGTAAAGTGACAAGCAGTTTCAATGATGAGTGAATATCTTTTCAAGTCTGAAATGAGAAAGGAATTCGGCTCATACGTCCTTCTGTTCATAATATGTATAAAAGTGATTTATGCTTTTAGCCTCTAGATAGGCGACTCTAGATGGAAGATACAATAAAACATCACAGCTAATATCACGGGGTTCTTACCAACCACCTTCACCGGGGTGTTAGTCGGTTTTATTAGCAACTAATGTTACGTGTAGGGTAGGGGGTCTAATATCTACTTTGTTCTGACGCCAAGCCTCATCCGCGTTATATTCACCGCACACGAGAACGAAGACGGACGTCCCACCGCGCTGAACGCGTTTCAAGCCGTTGTTCTACACGCTTTCGCTAAGCGATAATATAGGAGAGAATTATGTTTCGTTTATGGCGGTGTAGCAACAACAAACCACAAACGGCATGTATATAACTCGATACGTTATGATTAAAGGTACCTACGAGGATTATTCGAAAAGCCCATGGGGTGTGAGCATTTTGCAAGGTTAATAATGACATCGTAAGCGCGTGGTCGACTCCTATATCAGACACGTGAATACAAGAGACGAAACACCATATATATACAAAACAAGGATCAAATTACTAGCGAGTGCCAGTAATACTGGATTATATTTTAGCATGTAATATACTGGTTGACATGGGTAAGATAACAAATAGTGCAAACGCTACTCAAGTCTTCCCCAAACCAGAGTCACCACAAAGTAAGGACATATCCACGTTATCCATCACGAACTGAGCTTATAACCCGAGTGTTCTGGCTCCAAATCTATACCTTTTCTTCGTTAAGATAAATAATTTACTACGAACTTAAGGTCGGTTAAGAAAGTATATTCTTGTATACGTAACAACGCCCTTCCCCCCCCCCGCTAGTACAGCGGTATGTCTACGGATTTACAACGTTAAAATCAAAGGTTAGATTCCCCTCGGTGAGCTCAGCAGATGGCCCGATGTGACTTTGCTATAAAAACACACACACATGTAACAACAGTTAACAAAACATATTTCCATGGATGTAAATCAGGCAGTTAACTTCTATTCCACAGGAACGTAGGCAAAATGCATACATTAAAGATAATGTTAGCAAAACTTATTCAATCACATAACTACAGCGAAATGTATTCATGCGAACATGTGAGTTAGAAAATGGTATTGATATGGACAAAACTACAGTTAATAACACATATTCACGTGGATTTAATGGCAGCGTAACAAACAAACACGAATATAACGACAGGTTTCAAAACATACTTACATGGACATAATGATAGTAAAACATATTGATAACGGCAAAATGATAGTTAACGACCTCCAGCGCCCTCTGAAAATAACCTGATATTTAACTGTTTCCTAATCACGTGTGTCCTTAAGGATATTTCACAATCATGACGAAAGTTAGCAACGTTTAATACTTTCCGTCTTATCACAAAGTTTCAAACAAAATTTGCGTTATACCTGAATCAAAAGTGGGATAAAGTTTAACACTTTATGGAACGAGCTCTTCTGTTTCATGATGCACCTCCCTTCAGTGTTTCAGCGGTGTGCTTGAAGGATTATAACGTTTAACTCCATGGTTCGATTTCTTAATCCAGTCATGACGTATCATTAAACGTTTTTGTTTATTATACAGCTTTTACAAAAGTACGTGTTAAAAGTTAAATACTTATAGTCAGATTTGTATTTTAAGAAATTATTTTTACAGTTTGTAGTACAAAATCCCATACGTAAAGAAAACTTGTTCGTTTCAATACAATTTAAAATCCCTCAAGGAACATTTCAGTTGTTATTGTTTTGAATCACGCACACAACTATACAATTGGCTATTTGTGCTTTTCCCACTACGGGTATCGAAACTCGTATTTTAGCTTTGTAAGTCCGCAAACATACCGCTGAACCACTGGGGGGCAAAATATTTGAGGGATTTATTTTCTGTTAAAACTGAAAACCTTCCATGAGTAGCAATTTTCCATTGAACTAGAAAGTTTAACAAAATCATCCAAATCGTTAACTAGTTTTCATTCTTGGGGCTATATCTTGTTGGTGTTTGTTTTTACTCTTGGGGCTATATCTTGTTGGTGTTTGTTTTTTACTCTTGGGGCTATATCTTGTTGGTGTTTGTTTTTTATTGTTCGACAAACTTAATTTCGATTAATCTTTTGTTGGAATATTTATTACGCTTGGTCGATTTCTTACTTGTGAATTCCGATATGCATTACATAAAACTAAGAGCAACTGTTCTCTGAAAGTTTTACAGCTTTAGTTAAGACTATCTGTTATTTATATCTATCCACGTTCTTCTTTCAGGAACAGTTAGAAGCTATACTATAATGCTTAGAGCAATAAGCATTTCTCATATCCCTAAGTTTAATTTTATATCGTTACACGTGAAGGAAGCAAATACCATGTGGCATTCTTGAGTTCATCTCGGACATCAATGGATTTAACTTGTACAAAACTATTTAATATTTTGTGCAAATAATGTTTTTGACTTTAAACATGTTGCCAGTGGATATACCATGAAGAAAAACAAAACTCCATCAACTTGAGTGTTCATACAAGTGTGTGTGTGTTTTCTTATAGCAAAGCCACATCAGTCTATCTGCTGAGTCCATATAGGGAAATCGAATCCTTGATTTTGGCATGGTAAATCTGTAGACTTACCGCTGTAGCAGCGAGGGACAAGTAAGTGGTAAACACGCAATTAGAAAGTGCTTTTGGAAATCCTCTATTAATTTATTACAAGTGTGAATTTATTTAACCACAATACTTTCCCACAGTTTAATAAATAGAAAGACCGATTTTGTCAGGTTGACTTCTGGTAGCTCTGGAAGAGGAGTCTTTATTTGGCGTAGTCCCCTACCAAGAAGGTAACAAAGGAGCTAAAACGCACCAGGAAAGTCACTGGGCAATAGGCTTTCAAGATCGTTGAATCAGAGTTTAGCATTGAATATTGCATCTAGATCCCCACCCTCTGGATATAGACTTTGAACCACATATGGCACATACTAATGGTCGATTTCATCATCTTGTCATTGTTGAGCCTACAGAAGCTGGATGTGATACAAGACACTCTAGGTTAACCTAAATGCACAAGACGAGACAATCTTTAACATGAATACATTCACAATGAATCATATTTGTTATTCTTGTTCTGTATTACATGTTTTTACACCATCTTTCTTTTTTCCTCTGAGGTAAAACAAATTTTAACGTTTCCAAAGTAGTAACGTTTCAGGTACCAACGGAAACCCCCAATTTAATATTTTGAATTGTTTTAATATATTTAAATGACTATCACATATGAAGTCTCAACAGCTTGACCTTGGTTTGGTGTCTCATTTACGAAATAAAATCGATATTTTGGTATTTGTTTGTTGAATTTCGTGCAAAAGTGCTCGATGGCCACCTGAAATAGACTAGAGGGAAGTCAATACCACCCGTCACCAACTTGTGCTACTCTTTTACCAAAGATTAGCTAATAAGTATTTTCTCTTAACATCTCTTCTGGTCTCGAATACATTCACGGGATTCTGTGTATCAATATGGGCAACTATTAAGTCAAAACACTTGGAATGCAAAACACCATTTGGTAGCTACCTCAACAGTGTCACGTACCGGCCAATTCGTGCACATCCAATGAATCTAAATTGCTGTATTGAAGGCTTGTATGAAAATCGGGTTTCTGAACATTCATTTGAATCTTTGAAGCTTGTAGTTCGATAGAAGGACAGTGATGGTGTCCAGTTGTGATAATCACCTAGTGATGAAAGAATAAAACTAGTTTGTGGCCGACATCTTAGGTAAAACTTTCCTTTAATCGTTTATCATCATCAGTTTCCACGTACTAAAAGGATTTTCCACACTATTCCCACTCGCCATTTTACCCGCCAAAAACGCGATATTTTGGAAGGTTATCATACAATTCCTAATACAACAGGTAATTATTAAAGTAAAACAGTGAATATATAAAAGTTTGTGTGAAATAATTCTAACATTGCCTCGGCCTAGATAAAACACCTGTCTTACTGTCAAACGGAGTATCAGACAGATGTTTTTCGGTGCGTCTGGACATTAAAACACGGGTTGTCAGCCCTCTTTTATTCAACTAAAGTCAAAAATCTTGTCAAAAGTCTCTATAAAAACAAACATTTTACCAACTGTTGCCAGGTAATTCTATCAAAACGAACAGTTAAACTTGTGTCATCAACTCTCCTTAATAAACTCAGAGTAAAAACCTCATGTTAAGTAATTGTGTATTAAAAAAAACATTTGATAAGTATAGTCAGGGAACAGTCGTTTATTAACTCTTATCGTTGGATTTAAACAAAGTTTCATAAGTAAAAACGTAGTCTACACATGGCTTTTTTCGTAAAAAACAAGAAACACAACGTACCTTAACCTGATGTAATGAGTGAAACAAGCTTGTCGACTTAAGAGATTGTATGTATGTATGTTTGCGCATCTTTTAGTTGTATTATCCTAAAAGAATATAAAACTTTCTAAAACAAAATTTCCTTGAAAATCATTTATGATACACTCATGGAAAAGAGAATAATATATACAACTTTGGTTTGTTTTGAATTTCGTGCAAAGCTACAGGAGGACCAACTGCACTAGCCGTCCCTAATTTAGCATTGTAAGACTAGAAGGAAGGCAGCTAGTCATCATCACCCACCGCTAACTCTTTTACCAACGAATAGTGGGATTAAACGTAGGATTATAACGTCCCCACAGCTGAAAGGGCGAGCATGTCAGGTGTCACAGGGATTTGAACCTGCGGCCCTCGGATTACAAATCGTACGCCTTAACCTACCTGACCATGCGGGCCCGGTTCAATATTGCATGATTCTTAATATTTGTTTAGCGCTCAATTTAATAACGATACCAAACAACACATGTTTAATAAGTTCAGTTGGATATTGAGGTCTGGCACTTGGTTAACGTTCATTTTGTTAAAAACACTTAACGCTTGTTTAATATTTATTACGACTGGACACTTGGTTAACATCCAGTTTGATAAAAGCACTTAACACTTGTTTGTTTTCCAACTTAATATTTCTTAAGACTGGACACTTTGTTAACAATGAGTTTGATAAAAGCACTTAACACTTGTTTAATGTTCAGGTTGATATTTAAAAAAATTAATCAAATTTTTTTGGATTCAAGAACAATTTGGTCCTTATCTTTGTTTGCCATAAATTTATTTTAATATTTTTGTTTGTTTCAGTTTAATTCATACATAGAAATGCATGTAACGTATATTGCTAACTGTGTATTACGAAATTCCTGCCTGTTTCCTGAATTTGTAGAAGATTCTCGAGCGCAATAATTAACAACGTACTACTTGTGTATGTAAAATAATAGAGACTGCTAGTATTATTGTCAGTTGAGTTTTCTGTAATATCTCCTAATGAGTATAAAAGATAACCATCGCAACACGAGGAAAGACAGGTTAATATTGTTGGGTTGCTGCTACATTCAGTATACTATAAACCTCGGAAGATATAATTGTGATAAACACTTATTAGTCAGAAAATTACAGATAATTGACTAGGAACGTTTATATACTTCAAATATTACAAACCGTTTGACTTTGGTGAATTAACTTCGGACGTTAGTATTTCAAATAGGGCATTAGATATCTTCTTCAGTCAAAAGTGAGCTTGTAAACCGTGTAAAACCAGCCAAGATTAAGAGCTAGCTTGTCGTCCAGAAAAGTGTACCTGTGTATTAACTGCATATTTTATCAACGGTTCATGGAGAGCGAATCATCAATAAAAGATAGTTTCAAATCAGATAGAACAGTCAGTATTGTTTGCAAGTTTATAAAAATTATGTATATAAATCATTTTTGGTTATAACTATTTGTAATAACCGTTATTATAAATTGTACTGTTGTTTGTATATTAAAATATATTTGTGTTAAGAAAGAAAGAAAGAAAATTGTGTGTATCAATTCTTTTGGCATTAATTATAAATTTAATACCTATTCACAGTCAATTAACTTCTAAATTGGAATAAGAATTCCGGCTCTTTGAGATTGTAATATTTAATGTACGTAACATAATAAATTTGAGACTCGTTCGAGATAAATTATAATACGTAACATGTCTGTTCTATACAGTATACAGACATGGCTGACGATACTTACAGGCATGCTTTATCTTATAGTGGTTGCAACAACGTTACTACAGGATATTCTTGATCGTTAATTGAGAACCTTCGTGCTGTTTATTGATAAACTTGATAACAACCTATTTAGTGCACGAGTACGTGATTTACTATAATAATGTAATAAAATAAAGAAAAAATGATCGGATATAAATAATCTGTACACGTTTCAACGCAAACACCCAATTATGCTCAAGAGAACAATAAACTTTAAACTCCACACATTCCTAGCATTCAGCAAAAAGTATCTAATTCAAGTAAGAATATATTACCCCTTGTTTACTGCAATAATAAAAAACTGTTTCCGAAAACGAGAAAAAAGCTGAAAATATTTCTTCCTCCTGATGATCAAGAATGTCACAAACATACAGGTCTATTTTCAAGAAGCTCAGAGGATAGTAATGTGGAAAGCAGAAATTGAGAAGAGGAGGATTTAGTGCTAGACATCTTCAGGAATAGTGTGTGTGTGTGTGTGTGTCTTTTCTTTTGCAAAGTCATAATGGGCTATTTGCTGAGTTCACCGAGGGGAATCGAACCCCTGATTTTAGCATTGTAAATCTGTAGACTTACCACTGTACTGGCGGGGGACATGTAAACTAGTAATGGAGAAAACATCTTTGATGATGAAGATATAGTTTGCTCATCTTCAGAAACTTCAGAAGAGAGTAGTGGACAAAACAGTGGTGAGGGAAAGGATCTATTGTCAGGCATCTTTAGGAACCTCAGAGGAGAGTAGTGGATAAAACAGTGATGAGGGAAAGGATCTATTGTTAGGCATCTTTAGGAACCTCAGAAGAGAGTAGTGGACAAAACAGTGGTGAGGGAAAGGATCTATTGTTAGGCATCTTTAGGAACCTCAGAAGAGAGTAGTGGATAAAACAGTGGTGAGGGAAAGGATCTATTGTTAGGCATCTTTAGGAACCTCAGAAGAGAGTAGTGGATAAAACAGTGGTGAGGGAAAGGATCTATTGTTAGGCATCTTTAGGAACCTCAGAAGAGAGTAGTGGATAAAACAGTGGTGAGGAAAGGATCTATTGTTAGGCATCTTTAGGAACCTCAGAAGAGAGTAGTGGATAAAACAGTGGTGAGGGAAAGGATCTATTGTTAGGCATCTTTAGGAACCTCAGAAGAGAGTAGTGGATAAAACAGTGGTGAGGAAGGATCTATTGTTAGGCATCTTTAGGAACCTCAGAAGAGAGTAGTGGATAAAACAGTGGTGAGGAAAAGGATCTATTGTTAGACATCATCAGGAACCTCAAAGAAGAGCAGTGGATAAAACAGTGGTGAGAGAAAGATCTATTGTTAGACATCTGCAAGAGCCTTAGAAGAGAGTAGTGGTGAAAGTGACGTTTATAGGAGGACCTAGTGTTAGGTGTAGTTGAAGATTCAGCTGAATTTGAATCACCAACCACCACGGGTGAAGCATTCTTAACCTCTATGAACAGGTACATAAAAAGAGGGGTGGGAGTGCAACCATACACAGGACAAGCAAGATTTATGGAGGTGATAATAGTGATGAATGTTGAAAATGAGTTGTTGTAATTGTGAAGGAAATATTTTAATTTGACTCATGTTCTATGGTTTTTAATAATACGTAAACTGATTGTACGAAGTGAAGAAAATTATTAGCAATTTGTTTTGAATAAAATTTGACTCATGTAGGAAATACACCGAACTATTCAGGTCTTAAACTTTGACGTGTGTGTTTTATACACACGTTGAAGCGTTATGGAGATGCAAAACGCACAAAATGATAAGAATATGGGGATATCACATATTGAAGATGTATTGGAAGTAAGGTACAGGACATTCCTGAATTTGATGGTTTAAGAACAGGTAATTTACCCACCTGAGTAAAAATTTTAATTTGTAAAAATAATTATATTTTGGCGACTATAATCCAATTCCAAATTGTAGAAGAGGCAATATAAAAGGCTTAAATACAGCGAAATTTCAAGGAGTAGAAATGTTTCAAAAATTGTATAGGCCCAGAATGGCCATGTGGGTTAAGGTATTAGACTCATAATCTGAGGATCACGGGTTCGAATCCTGGTCGCACCAAACATGCTCACCCTTTCAGCCATAGGGACATTATAATGTTATGGTCAATTCCACTATTTGTTGGTAAAAGAGTAGCCCAAGAGTTGGTGGTGGGTGGTGATGACTATCTGCCTTCCCTCTAGTCTTACACTGCTAAATTAGGGACAGCTAGCACAAATATCCCTCGTGTAGTTTTGTACGAAATTCAAATCAAACCACAAACAGAAAGTAGAAGCTGTTAAAAATCAGAAATACGTGGACAGGATACAAACTTTATTATTAGTGTTAAAAACGTTAAAGGCCTTACGATATATTAGAGAAATAAAACATCACAAGCAGTTTCATAATCCAATGAATATTCTAATGTCAAATAGTTATCTGTATTAACCCTGCCGCAAAGACGAAACGTTAGAGTAAATTTAATATATATATATATATCTGGAATGTAAAGGTCTCTTTTTTATTAACTTTGGTCAAACAATAGACCAAATTATCTTTTATCAAACAATTACTAAATATATTAAAAATAGACTGAATTAGCCTAAGTTATTTTAATTTTCTTTTATAACACAACTCTCAACTCTCTGGCAGCTGTTTAGGTAGAAAGATCAACTACAGTAAGATACATCAACATCCGACACCTGTTGCAGACTCTAATAATTGCACCAAAAGCGTGTGAAACTTCAACAATAACTAAACTGTCCACTCAAGTTTCGGTGCGATTAACGTTTATTGCTGTCTATGACTAAAAGATTAATAATAGTTGCTTGGAGGTTTAACAATAAATAACAAGTGTCGACTGTCACAGAAGTTAAACATTTAAGAACTATATAAAATATATATATATTTTATATATTGGAGTGGAATATTAAATAAGTAATGTCTGATCTCTCTACAGTCAAACAATCGATGTTTTGTTTAAACATTAAATACTTCACTCGTGGTTTGTTTTATTCGTCTACAGTCACGTGAAAAAATTAGGATACCCTATGAGAGCCTGTGTATTTGTGTAACATTTTTGGATATATAGATATTTAATCTCAATTTTAACAATGCTGAGAGATTATAGGAATATAAATAAACAATTAAAACTGAAGAAAAGACTTTTCAACATCTTCTGTAAATGTAATTCTACAAAAATGCATATTCTAACTGAGGAAAAGTGCATATTCTAACTGAGGAAAAGTTAGACAGCCATCTACCAGTCTCTGACATAACCAGTGTTACCCCTGTGAGATGGCTGAAATAATTCTCAATTGGATTAAGACCAGTATTTCTTAGAGCCAGCTTCTTGTAGCCATCTGAGTCATTGTCGTGTTGCAGGGTCCAGTTCCACTTCAGCTTTAATTCTCGTACTGGTCTCACATGATCCTCAAGACTGATACACAGTAGAATTCGTGGTGGATTCTATGATTGTGAGTTGTCTGCTGCAGCAAAGCAGCCCCAAACCATGACACTTCTATCTCCATGCTTCACAGTGAAGAAATTCTGTATTTGATTTACGCCACTGTGAGATGTTCAATTTTGGACTGACTCATCTGTCCAAAGAACATTATTCAAAGTCCTGGTCTTTGTCTACATTTTCTCTGGCAAACTTCAGTCTGATGTTTCTTTTAGGGTTTCCTCCTTGCACACCTCCCATGCAAATTAAACTTGTGCAGTCTCTTTCTGATTGTAGAGGCATGCACTTTCACATCCACAATAGCCAGATAGCCAGAGCCTGCTGTAGGTTCCGCGGTGACATGTAAGGGTGTTTGCAGACCTCTTTTAGCATCTTGCGGTTTGCTCTCGAGGTGAACTTGCTTGGACGACCAGAACTGGGCATGTTGACAGTTGTTTTGAAAGGCCTCCACTTGTTGACTATTTTCCGGACAGTGGAATGGCTGATTTCAAAATATTTTGGGGTATTTTTGAATCTCTTACCAGACTCAGAACCTGCTACAATTTTATTTTTGAAGGCCTCAGACAGCTCTTTTGCTCTCACCATGGTGCTTACTCCATCTTCAACAGTCAGGAGCACACCAAACTAAATGTCTGAGGTTTAAATAGAACAAGCCTCATTCAAAATGCTGGGTTATTATCTTCTAATCATGTGCACCTGGTGTGATACACCTGTGTGTTAGTTGAGCCATTTTAAGTGGGAATAAATTTGGGGTGTCCTAACTTTTTCCTCAGTTAGAATATGCATTTTTGTAAAATTATTTTACAGAAGATTTCGAAAAGTCTTTTTTTCAGTTTTAATTGTTTAGTATATAATATCTCAGTATTGTTGAAATTGAGATTAAATATCTATATATCCAGAAATACACAAATACACAGGCTTTCATAGGGTACCCTAACTTTTTCACATGATTGTATATATTAACAACTAGTGTTAACGTTTTCCATATTCAAATATTAATCAACTAGTGCCCCATTTCTGTAGGGATAACATGAAATAATTAGTATTAACTCTTTCAACTGTTAAACGTTAAGCTACTAGCGTGAAAATATCTACAGTTATTTATGTAGTTATGTAGACAACAAGTGTCGATTTTTTCTACTATCAAAAATCAAGCAACAAGCGTGCAAGCTAAACATTACACAACTAATGCTATCCCTCTTTCCACTATACATGTTATATACTAACCAACCAGCGTTTAATACGTGAATACGTGAAGAGTTGAGCTTTAAACAACTAATGTTATCTCTTTTTACTATCAACTATTAACTAAATGATGTGTAATTTCTGTAGAGTTAAACATTACACAACCAGTGTCTAGACTTTGCACATTTAAATTTTAGTATTCTCCCAGCAGATAACCATCGAACAGCTATTTTCAGTTTTCCATCAATCAGTTGTCAAAAAACAGTGTAAAGTCCCTCGAACCACCAACTGTTATATCAGATTACTTAGTAAAATACAGTTCTCTGACTAACGTATTGAGTTACAATACAACACTAGTTTTCTATGCGTGATAGTGGTTAACACTATGTACACAAAGACACAATTCATGATTGTTTTCTTTGTTATAAGAACTGACGAATGAAAATAAAGAAGAACAAATATTTGTTCTACATCTAGTGACAAAGAAGCCTCTCGAACAGCACCAGGACTTATTAAGCCACAGCAGAGACACTTTTTATACCTGCGACTGATTAAACAAATGAAAGTTACTGATAATAAGTTTACTGAAACTACAACAAAACTTTTGTACACAAGTTAATCGGTGATAATAATTGTTGCTCTTGTTCTCTGCAAGCTTGTGCACTATGAAATAGTATTTAATTATTATAGTTCTTAATAATATGCTTACCCACTCTGACACGATACTTTATTATTTGTTGTAATTATTAATATGAGCTTACCATTTCACAATAATACTGTATTATTCATGATAGGTTTTAATAATGCTGAGTTTGTATACGTTAGAACAAGACTGCATTAGTTATTTTAGTTGTTAGTAATGAGTTTACGTCTCTCGAATAAGAATGTATTAGAGACTAGTTTCCGTAGAATTAAACACTAAATAATTAGTGTTAACTCTTTCTACAATCAAATATCAAGCACTAGTTTTCAATTTCTTTAAAGTTAAACATTAAATATCTAGTGTAAAGTCTCTGCAAATTTAATTTAAGTAGCCTTTCTGTACATAAAGATTAATTTATCAATAATTAGTTATTAAACAAACCGTGTAAAATCTCTCAGACCATCAAATATTCTATCAAATTACTTAGTGAAATGTGGTTCCTTGACATAACGTAGGACTTTACAATACAACGCTAATGTGGTAAATACCGCCTATGTTTCACAAGTAATACTTTACTAGTCCTTGGTTAATGCTTGTTCAATGAAACTGATAACTGTTTGCCAAAGTATTTCATTTGGAAACAATAGGCTTTCAACGCTCTTCCTATAATACGAGTTCTGATAATGGTATAAGCTTTCAGTGACTTGGATATTTTTAATTAACTTTTGCCAATCAAACAAAATCACTGAAGAGACACTACGAAATCTATTTGTAAAAAAAACACTGCAAAAACTGTTTGGAAGAAACACTACAAAAACTGTTTGGAAAAACACTACAAAAACTGTTTGGAAAAACACTACAAAAATCGTTTAGAAAAACACTACAAAAACTGTTTGGAAAAACACTACAAAAATCGTTTAGAAAAACACTATAAAAATTGTTTGGAAAATCACCAGAAGAACTGTTTGGAGGAAACACTACAAAAACTGTTTGGAAAAACACTACAAAAATTGTTTGGAAAATCACTAGAAGAACTGTTTGGAGGAAACACTACAAAAACTGTTTAGAAGAAACTGCAAAACTGTTTGAGAGTAACACTACAAAAATGTCAAGAAGAAACACTGCAAAACCTGCTTGGAAGAAAAACTACAAAAACTGTTCGAAAGAAACACTACAAAAACTGTTTGAAAGATACGATACAAGCAAACATTGATTTGAAAAAAGGTGATTCCGAAAGAAATACTACAAAATCTGATTAGAAGAAGCAATATAAACTTTGTTTGTTAGAAGCGTCACGAAATTCTTTTTGGTTTAATTTGGAATTAACCACAAAGTTACACATTGGGCTGGCGACCTCTGCTGGAAAAGACGCAACAAAAGCATTTTTAAATATATGCCAGAAAAACTTATTTTTTAAAAAATGCTTAGAAAAAATGTCGCAAAACGTGTATGTTATAAAATGTTGTTAAAGTTTCTAAAAAGCGTGGCTTATTACCAACTTCTTCAAATCGCATTCTGATTCGTTGAGAGGCTAAAGCTAGCTTTGTGGTTGACACAGTCTCTGAACCAGAGGATGCACGGTTTACAATCTGTTGCCGCAAATGAGAACCTTAAGGTCATTAATGTATTATAATAATTACCTTCAAATCCCATTATTTGATTAGATAAGAGTAACCCGATGGTCAGCAGTGGGTGTTATTAACTAGCTGCTTTACCTTTAACCTATGAACTCCATATTAGTGACAGCTATGCATAGATAGTTTTTGCGAAGCTTTGCAAAAACAAATGTTAAATAAACGCAGTCATTAATGAAAAACTATTATTCTGTCATCATTTATTTGTATATTGTGAGAAAGTTTCAAACTTTTATAATGGGCTAAATAAGAGATGAAAATATAAAGATCAAACTATTGATATTTTCTACCTAATTAGATAAAATACAAATATTTATAAAAGCATTTCTTAAAAAATCGTTAGACTTAATCTTGCAAACAATAAATTATGTAATTTGTAAGAATAATATGTAACGATTACACCAAGAAACTTGGTCTAGTAAATATCTTTATAAACAGATAACGTGTCTCTTGGTGCGTTTAATATAAAAAGATATTATTTGTTTATGGTAAATGCTTTCAATTCGCTTTAAAAATAAAAGTTTATTTAAAGTTTTTGTTTTTTATATAGAGAGCATTTCAAGCATCAAACTGAACACAAACTACAAACTCATGTGAAGAAGCGATAATCCCTAATTATAAGAGCAGCATTTATGTAAGACACAGGTACATACCTGCAACAAGTACAACTCTGACATTTAATTTTGATTCACAACAGTGAGCTTTAAATTGAGAAAAAGAGGGTGGATGGGAAGTACAACAACAATTGCGAATTTATTTTATTGTTATATTCTAAATTACATCAGAATAAAGAAGTTCCCTGCTGACATTTAAATTGTTTTCCAGGAGAGCAGGTCTCTCTCTCATATAACGAACCGCATCTAATTTTCAAATAAGCATGCCAAATCCAGTTACAAAATAAAATTCACAAGGCCCAGCATGGCCAGATGGTTAAGATGCTGAAATCGTAATCTGAGGGTCATGGGTTCGAATCCCGTCACACCAAAACATCCTCGTCCTTTCAGCCATAGGGGCGTTATAATGTTACGATCAATCCCACTATTCGTTGGTAAAAGAATAGCCCAAGAGTTGGTGGCGGGTGATAAGGACTAGTTGCCTTCCCTCTAGTCTTACACTGCTAAATTAAAGTAAAAATAATCAAAACACAGGTTTTAAACTACCTATATAGTACAGTGACTGTAGTTTTAAACTACCTATATAGTACAGCGACTGTAAACATGCTTGAGGAATCAAGTAACTTATTCTCTCTTTACCTGACATCATTAGATATACGCAGTCTTATCGCGAAGAGAAACATTACCTTTCGGAAACACGTACTAAATGACACGTGATAACTGTTCGACATCACCATAGTTCACTGATTCTTATACATGAATGCAACATATTACTCACAAAGTCTCGAAGACGAATGCATCCGTGAGATGAAAGTTCTGGGTAGATTATTTCATTATAGCGTTGTTGTTTAAGAATATGTCTTTCTAATTTAGATATTAACAACGAGCGAAAGCAGGTTCTCATGGATAACTTTTTATGAAAAAAACATGCAGTTAATTTTAGATACAAACTTTTTGAGTTTCCGGTATGTTTGATTATATAAGTATCCTTCTCGGTCAATTAAATATAACCCATTTGACTAAAAAGTATATGAAAACTTACTAGAATCTCTAGCCTTCCTTGAATCATAATTAGAGTCCATCCGGCTAAACCCTATTGGGTGAAACCACCCAAACAGAACATTCCTTTTCAATGGGATCAAATTCTTATGAGTTATGAGTAAGTTAATTCAATCTAGTAATAATTAATAATACAGTACTTTATAATAAATAGATACACTAGCGATAAACAATTCTTAAACTTAATTCTTCTATGTTGTGACATAAATAAAACTGATGAAAATTTCCATTTTACCAACTTATTCAACCTCTGCTATAGCTGTAATGTCTCAGCAGGCCCCATATTTATATGGGGTATTTGCCTAAAGACCATTTCGGCCCCGGATACAACTATTATACAGTGGTTGATGCGTTATTATATATTATCTTTTTTAATTTTTCTCAGAATGTTTCGTTAATGATGTTGCACTATATTGTGGGCGAAAATAAATTATGTTTATAAGACTTGTTCTAGTAAGTATTGTACAATGTGTTTTCTTTGCAGAAATATTAAAAAGAAACACAAATATCCAATGATTTGAAAACTCACTGGTTGTATCAATCCGTAATGAATTCCCAGTCTGTAAAATACACGTAAGCTGGAATCGTGCATTAAACACATCTAATCTTCGCATTGTGGTGCAAATCTCTAAGTTAGCTTGTTCCTGATTAGTCAAAAAAAAAAAGAAAAGATTAAAAGTGACCACATGTGGTAAAGCAATTCATAAAATGCAGAGTGTTATCTGAGTGAAATAGATTTTGCTTTGGTGAAATTAACAGGTTAAGCTAACTTGAATATCAGTTACCTTAAGAATAAGTGGACAAACTGTAACGACAATTTTCAAACCAATACGGTTGTATATTTTTAGAAAAGCTAGTCAATTTTCTTAACAAATTAAATCCCCACGGAGTGTCTGGACATCAGTTATTGTTTACAAATTAAATCCTCACGGAGTATCTGGACATTGGTTATTGTTTACAAATTAAATACTCATGGAGAGTCTGGACATTGGTCATTGTTTACAAATTAAATTCTCACGGAGTGTCTGGACATCGGTTATTGTTTACAAATTAAATCTTCACGGAGTGTCTGGGCATCGGCTATTGTTTACAAAATAAATCCTTACGGAATGTCTGGACATTGGTTATAGTTTAACATTTTTTAATATATTTAGGATTGAGGTATAGTACACGTAGCAAGTTACTATAAATACTTGTTTCAAGACAATGACTTTAGCCCTTATTCAACTTGTCAGTACCTGTAAAGTTGATCCAGAATTGTAATCCTATCTTTAAAAAACATTCAAAAGCCATTTCTTTGGTAATAATACAGGGAAAAACGCCTAATTTTTCACCTACCCGCAAAGTGTGTGAACGCCGTAATAAAAGCAAGTATCATTACGTGTGGAAGAAATTATTTGACATGTTACATAAGAGCGTGAGAAAGAACATCATGCAACTAAAAGCTCGACGTAATGTTTATATTGTGTTCTGGGCTGTTCTTTGGAACATAAAAACCTCTCTATAGAAAAATTCCCGTCCATGCTTTTAGGTCGAGAAGTAAGAAGTTTCTACTCATAATGACGGTACCTTTTCCCAATTCGTTCAATCCCGCTGTGACACAGGGACAGCGTAGTTATTGACCATAACTTCTCATCATTAGTAGAACGACGTCAGCCTAGGGGAAAGTTTACATTCTAACAAAGTAGTTTTTATAGTAAGCGATCTTGATGAAAAAAACCTTTACAAAGAGTTGGGTCATTGTGTATTGTTGCACAGCTTTTACCGTATGTGTGTGTGTGTATGGATGAAGGAGGACCAATTAGCTTATAAAAGAAGGGTAAAACTGTAAGGTATAGTCAAGGAAACAACAAAAAAATATCAAATGCTATAACAAAAAGAATCAGGAAAATAATAAACAAAGTAGTCCAGACTGCAAATTGTCAAACAAAGGTGAACAGTCACATAAGCTCGTGAGAAAAGGATTGAAACAAACAAGAAAGGGAAAATTAATTAACTTAGGATTTTTAACACCAAACTAGTGAAAAGAATATGACCAGAGGCAAAATACCTCCTAAGTACAAATATAATATCATGATTTATAATCTACAGTATCCTTAACAGTGTTCTAGGGCAGATATATATATCGTGTTAAAAACAAAAATATATGGCAAACGATGCAAAGATAAAGCAAATTATTGCTCAGATAACCAATTCTGTTCCATTAGCTACTATATAGGTGACAGCAGTTGTTTGAATTCATGTAACATATAGTTTAGTTGAAACTTATAATCATCACTCTTGTACTTTATAACTACTACTTTGTCACATAAAAAGTGAAACGTGCATTTTTTAAAATTTTAAACCTTTGATCTCAGTTAGGCCTAACTGGACACAAAAACCGGTTAAGGAAGCGAAAAATCATATTATAACAACAAACCTACAGAAAATGAATAGTAATATGCCAGTGTGTAAGGAAATGACGTTTACGTGTACCTTAGCATATTATAATCTTAAAATGAACTTAAAGGACCAAAATCAAATTTTAAACACTGATTGCTATACTTACTTGACAAATAGCGACGTAAATGTGAAATGTTAAAAAGTTGAATGTAAAACACTCGAGAGTTTAAGCGGAGAAATAACGTTAACAGAAATAAATAAGGTTCTTAATTTATTATATGAAATATGCTGCTATTTTATATTGGATCGATTTAACTAAACCTAACATTTGTCATTACAGTCCCGCGGGAAGAGGCAGAAGGAGGTTGACACTTAGAAATGACTCCATTGGTCGAACAGGCTTATCGAATGTGATAATGAATTTAAAATCTTAGGTTTCATTAGAAAAAGGCTTTACACATATATTAGGCTCAGAGGGCTGATTTAATATATATTCAGTAACAACTCCTGTATATATTTAATACTCAAATTATATCTCTCTTTCACAAGTGTTGGAGTCCGCGAATTACATCACAATGTGTAAGTTTATAATTTTGTCTGTTATGAAGCTCGGTATAAAGAATTGCCCCATCCAATCACAGTTGGTGAAATTAGTAATTTTCTCTGTAAAGTTTAAAGGAAAATCCAGCAGTAATTATATAATGATATATACAATATTAATATCAGCTTTGTTTAAATCTCATAAGTAATTCGTGTTATTAGGAACAACGTCACGGACCGACAAGTACTATGGAGCACAAACAGCTCAGAAAAAATGTTTCAGAAAAACATATGGGTGCGCCTGCTTTCGAAATTTAGAGTTGAAATATGTATCTGTCTTTTGCAATAAAGATTTGTCACTATCAAATCTCTAACATTGGACTACAGTTCTTGAGGCACCCTTGGTAAGCCATTTCATGGAACGAAGTGCAAGTTTAAGAATGTATATAAAAGATAAAATGACCCGTCTCTTGCTTCCATAGAAACGATTAACAGATAAGTCATACATATATAGAAATGAAATGTTATGCGTTCTTAAGGTTGCGATTATTACACACATATTCCCTTAACAATACACAATAAATCATCATTATAGTAAAAAAGAAAGAAAAAAAAGTAAAAACAGAAACATTCCACGTATAACTTTACAATATTGTATGTCTTTCTTAAATATTACTACAATTATTTAATGTAATAGTAGTATTAATCTAAGGCCTGCCACTGTAAACAAACTGCTAAGGGGGTTAAGGTGCTCGACACGTAATCTGAGGGTTACGGGTTCGAATCCCCCTCGCATCAAACATTCTCGCCCTTTCAGCCGTGGAGGCGTTATAATGTTACGGTTAATCCCACTATTCATTGGTAAAAAAGTTGGCGGTGGGTGGTGATGACCAGCCGCCTTCCCTCCAGTTTTACACTGCTAAGTTAGGGACAGCTAGCACAGATAGCCCTCGTGTAGCTTTACGTTAAATTCAAAAACAAACAAACAAAATATTCACTAAATACGATATTTACTTTAACATAACATAAGTGTTTTCTACCCAAAATGCCGAGCAAGGTGTTATTTACTTCACAAAACACGTTTTATTCTGTAACACAATTGTGTCACCTGTATGTTAGTTAGAAGTTTTAGAGTTGGATCATAGAGTCATTAACAAGCCAAGAATACATAAGCTTTTCGAAATACATTATTATAAATCCTTTCGATTCAGACAGAAGTCTTCCAGCTTTGATTTGTTTTTAATATTTCATTTTTATTTGAGGAACGTTTCAAATAGACATAGAATAACAGAAGTCCATATGCTTCGTAGTTTAATAATTTATACAGAAATAACTCCTGTATATTTTATCCCTCAAATTATATCTCTCTTTTACAACCATTGGAGTCCATTAATTACATCGTATTGTGTAATTTCACACTGGTGAAATACGTTAATGAAAGTTTACTTGAATGTGTTGTTGAAAACAGTTATTATTGAAAAGTTGAAAAATGCTTAAAGTTAACGAGATTAAAATAAATCGTGTGAACTTTTTTTTCGTAACCTTAGTGGCACTCTTATTTGTAGAAACGACGTCAGACATTGGTCCACAGTTTGTCAGAAACGACAAGAATAGAATTTCGGGTTCGAGAATGATGGCGTTAATATAGAAGGAAAAAATGATTGGAAATCTATATTATGGTCGATTATGCAGAGAAGGGGAGACTTTTTAATGTCACATTATTTTATTCCAAAATGTAATGATTTGCCGATAAATGTTCAATCAGGTGCATTTTTATCAAATTCGAAAACTCGCTCATTTTTAGTCTTTGTACTTAATTTTTTATATTTTTAAAGTTATCTGATTAGAGTGAATTCGACTTATAGAAGCTCTAAACGTCAAGAAGTTGACTGTTTTGAATGGAGTCGGAAGTAAAATAATTGACTACAAGTTGACTGTTTTGAATGGAGTCGGAGGTAAAATAATATTTTATATCAATTCGCAATACAACTGAATTATTCTTAAAACTAATTATGGTGTCCTCACTTTACGTTTAAAACAGTTTCGCGACATCATATCCAAAGCATTTCGACAGAAATAAGCATCGCGGGTTCTTTTAATTAAGGGAGTTTGGTTGTTCATATTTTATCTGTTGTGTAATTTGTATGAAGATTTAAAAAATATAGATTTGTTTGTTTGTCTTTAAGCAAAAGTCTACAGTGGTGTTTATGCGTTTTGCCTACGACAGGTATCGAAAACAGGTTTTTAAAAGTGTTAGCCCTCAAACTTGTCGTTGAGAAACTGATTTGGAGGGAGGGATATGAAACAGGATAAACACAGAAGCAAAAGTTTGATAATCTATGTTCTTTCTCTTTTCGTTTTGTTTTTAACGAAAACATAGGAAATGGGACATCGTGAGGGGGAAGGGGCGAATCGAACTTTAAATGTATGTGTTGTTTTACTGTTGCCTTTTTGGAATATTATTTCAACGACGTGAGCTTTATTAAGGTTCTGTAGTTCAAGTGAAATTTAAAATGCTAACATTTCTTCTAGTCGGTCCTTATAAACACACTTTAGAGTGTTTTTATATCTCTGTCAGCTAATTCGAAAAATAAAATAAAACGAGATTGTGGAATAAACGACGAGAAGACAGCCAGACAAGACCAGATGTCTCTCTTGGATACTGTTATCTACAGAATTTCCCACAACAGGAAACAGGAATCTGTTGGGACTTCCGATGTTGAATAGTGACATAAAAGTAGTCATTTATTTGAATTGAATAGTTTTCCGATGGCCATTTGCCGTGTACATAAAGTGACCATTTCGTTAGGGTGATACACAAACCTGAACCAACAACTATAACAGTTAACGAAATAAAAATTTTGTCAATGACCACTCTACTGGTCACTCGAGCTGGCACTATAGCTGATGGCTTCTTGAAGTAAGAATTTAGATAATCTAGTCAAACTAATGTTCCCTTCAATGAATTTCCTCAAGTTGCTTCGGAAGTGTCACTCGTGAAATTGTTTGTTTGTTTTGGAATTTCGCACAAAGCTACACGAAGGCTATCTGCGCTAGCCGTTCCTAATTTAGCAGTGTAAGAATAGACGGAAGGCAGCTAGTTATCGTCACCCATCGCCAACTCTTGGACTACTTTTCTACCAACGAATAGTGGGATTGACAGTCACAATATAATGCCCCCACGGCTGAAAAGGCGAGCTTGTTTGGTGCGACGGGGACTCGAACCCGCGACCCTCAGATTATGAGTCGAACGCCTTAACCCACCTGGCCATGCCGGGCAAATGTACTCGTGAAATAGCACTATCAAAAGCATATCAAAATACATCAATTTTTAATAAAACAAAAATTACTGACTTTCATGAATGATACAAACAGAAACACCTTGGTTGAAATTGTTAAATATAAATTGTAAAATTAATAAAATAATAATTTGATGCGTAAACAAAAATAAAATTTGCAAATGATTCTAAAACACAATGTAAACATTTCTGTTACGCCATTGAGCTTTTATCTATCAAATAATAACATACAATGAAGCTTCAGAAACATATCCACATGTAACTTATTACATTCACGTTTCTAACGTCTTGGCTCCCAGTTGGACTTAAATCTCTAGAAACCGGCCTTCGATACCGTGGTGGGTAGAGCACAAAAATCTCAATTTGTAGCTTCATGCTGAATTAAAAACAACTAATCAAGCATCTACAGTTATGAAACAAGCGTTTTATAGAAAATAAATTATAGATAATTTAAAACTCCGATATGTTTATCATGATTTCTAAATTTATTTAATCTCGTAAATGTATTTTTAGATACGAAATAAAATATTCGCAACGATATGAAGCCTTGGATCAGTTTACTGTTGATGGATACATGATGCGTGTTTCTTTAAAGAAACAACACGTGGTGATTGATTACATGTATATTAAACAGCGCGTGTTCAATACGGCAATTCAATGAATTTAATCGCTTTTATTAAATTGAACAAAGTTTAGTAACGAGCTTAAATCAGTTCCATGATTACGTAAGCAATAACTTTATTATTATTAAGATATGTGAATACTAGCTTCACAAAATAACATATTTCAATATAAACAAAACAGACCTGTATCTTCAGAACGTATTTTTATTAGCTGAATACTTCGTCACTATAACTTATTCAGGAACTATTGAGACTAAGTTGAAACGCCGTCTTCAGTTATTCGAAGATTGGCACACGTGTCTAAAAAGTTTGGGTCGTATTAAATAATATATCAAACATTGTTGAATTTATATGATGTGAACGCCTTTTTACAATATGACGATACATGATTCTAGTTACATACTTGTTATAAGGACCATCTTATTCTTAAACTCTACATTCTTTACCTATTTTCTGAGATTTTCAGGAACTCGAATAGTGTATAATAGTATCTGAGCAACAGTGTTTCTCTCAGTCTAGGATCTCTTTCTCAACTAGGTAAAGAACTTAGTATTTAAATATATAATGGGCCTAATACTAATTTTTCACGACAAATATAATTATTGAATCTATATGAATCAGATATACTGAACAACGATAAATAAATTATGTATATAAGCAGACCGGCCGACAAGGAGGGGAGGAGCATGAAGAACAACTGCCCAGGATCCTGGGCGAATGAAATCTGGGTAAGTCATAAAGCTCACAAAGTACCTTTAGGCTATATTTTCATTTAATTACAAAAAGCATAGTTTGTAGGTTTTTTCTCCGTATAGACACTCGATACGTTAAGAATAATTGAAATAATAATTTGAGTACTAATTAATATATATTTGTTACTTTATAGATTTAATAGATGTTTGTTGTTAGTTCATTAACATTCACACGCTAGAAATGTGAGCTATAAACACCTGCTGCTGTGATTTGGCCTTGAATGTAAGCTAGTTGCTGTCCTAAATTAGGATCTAGTTTGTAATAAGTTCTTACAAACGATAGAAAAGATAGAGAAATGACGTATGTGCTGGCTTTCGATGTTTTTGTATATAAATCAACAAGTGAACTGTTAAAAACATAGGATTTAGAAGAAAATACGTCACTTATACGATATACTTTACACTTGAATCTATACCTGTGTATTCTTCTATTTTATTATATAAATACATACACATTAAAGTGTCAAAATGCTTCTATAGATGTATTATTCATTGTTAAAGTGTATAGAGATTTTGCAAAATTACAGTCTTAATATTACGGTCAATATCTCTGAGCTAGAAGCTAGCTTTCATATTTGTTTATTTTCAGGCTTAATTTCCAGATTAAAATAGATTCTATAATCTCTCGTTCTAGCATATTATAATATTTAGATAAGACCTTGACATCCAACAAGATGTTATGTTTCTGATGGCCATCATGTACGAATTTAGATATTCTTGTACATAGGCGTAGATGTATTTCGCTTCTGTACCTACTATATCAGTGTTTCTTTATGGACTTCATAAAGAAACAAATAAATTCACTGATAATAACAATTTATTCTTTAATTATGTTTTGAAGTCCACATTACGTATGTTTCTAATCAAACCGAAATTATTATCAAAAATTTTGTCCTGTTATTTATTATGTTTAAACATGCAAATTATGAAGTCGTTTCTTAAATCAACATGAAAACTTTTCCGATCTGTTAAAAACTCGAATGTTTTCTTTAAAGTCAATAATAGTAATATTAGAATAGCAAATTTTGACAAATTAAACCATTAAAACTGCCAAAACATTAGTAAGTAAAAGGTTTAATAAAAAGATGAAGACAATGCTCCGCTGTAGGATATTTGTTTCACAATTTCCCTGAGCTTGTTTATTACGGATTCCATACCAGTTGTGTGTCAAAATAGCATTTAAAATATAATTTTTCTTCTATTTGAATCTCTAATCGTCCAGTCAAACTACGTAAATCCAATACTGATAGAAAGACCTATTAGATAGTGACTTACTGTGTGAAAGACGAAAGATAAAAATTAAAAACTAATTTTACGCCAACTCTTGATCTGAAATCTGTAATGGAGAGAATTACGAGATATTTGAGAAAAAAAATATGCTGTCTAGTGTGTTTTTTGTCAGAAATATTAGGTCAACATTTCAACATTATAATGAAACCGTATAATGTAAGCTTAACTGATCGTAAATTGTAACAATATGGAGAAGGTTAACGCTAACTCAGATTTTTCACAGTGAACAGAAACACTAGAGATTACTCACTTTTACATAAATAGATTTTGATCTGTCATTCGTTATCTGGTCAAAAATAGTTTATTTACGTTAACTGACCTTATTTTGTGGAGTTACTTATATACAGATAAATTTTGTATTACTAAAATTATCAACTGTTGCAAGTAGACTTAAGCCTAACGATAACATTCTTCAAAAATATAAGCCAGCCGATTATATCCTCCGCCCCACCCCTCCACCCGGTCGCACCAAACATGCTCGCCCTTTCAGCCGTGGGGGCTGTATAATGTGACAGTCAATCCCACTATTTGTTGGTAAAAGAGTAGCCCAAGAGTTGGCGGTGGGTGGTGATGACTAGCTGCCTTCCCTCTAGTCTTACACTGCTAAATTAGGGACGGTTAGCGCAGATAGCTCTCAAGTAACTTTGCGCGAAATTCAAAACAAACAAACCCACCCCTCCAGTAGCACAGCGCTAAGTCTGCGGACGTACAACACTTAAATCCGGGTTTCGATACACCTGGTGAACAGAGAACATGTAGCCCATTGTGCCATAACTTTAATCAAAACTATTATAACCTTTAAAAACATAAGCCTACTGATAATTTCCTTTAATGCGGTAAGACTTAGACAAAGGCCTTTTACGATTACTATTTAGTGAACAAACTTACATACGTATACAAATTTTACCCATGTACTGTAAATCTACTAACAAAACTTGTTAATTGAATAAGTCCATTAAATTAGGAAACAATAATCTTTGCCTTCAAATGTATATCACAAAATCTACAAAAAAAGAAGGTATAACCTGTATGGTAGACTTATACTTCTAAACCTTTTGAGGGCCCGGCATGGCCAGGTGGTTAAGGTACTCGACTTGTAAACTGAAGGTCACACCAAACATGTTCGACCTTTCAGCTGTTGGGGTGTTATGATGTGACGGTCAATCCCACTGTTCGTTGGTAAAAATAGTAGCCCAAGAGTTGGCGGTGGGTGGTGATGACTAGCTGCCTTTCACGTAGACTCACACTGCTAAATTAGAGACGGCCAGCGCAGATAGCTCTTGTGTAGTTTGCCCGAAATTCAAAACAAACTAAACCTTTTGCAGACAAAAATAAGGCTTATCATTGAGTCATTTACATTTTACAAACAAACACAAACTGTGGTGACAAGCAAGAGTAATCGATTATTTAAAACCCACTGCGTTCATTTTTTTTTTAAATCTCTGCAAACAGATAAAAACAATTGTTAATTAATATTAAAATATGTTATATTAAAATTCGTTTAAGTCTCAGATTATAGTTTTCAGGAGAAATAAAAATACGACTTAAGTTAAATAGTTATTAAAAAATTTGTAATTAGTGTTCAGATGTGTATAAACACTACGTGATTCGTAACTGCTTGTCTTGGTCGTTGTTAAACGCAAAGCTATACGATGAATTATCAGTGTTCTGCACAACACAGGTATCGAAGCCCGAATTTTAGAGTCGTAAGCCTGCTTGAACATGAGGAGGGCCATTTATGAATGTTCGTCTGTAAATAAAAAAATTAATGAATAAATCACATTTAGCTCTAAACTGAGTATTTTTGTTGTTAAGTAAAGGGTGTTTGGTATTATTAGAAACCTATCAACTTTCAAAGAAGGTAGTTAGTGCTCCTCAAAGGATACTGGTAAGTTTTCAAGTATATTCCAGAATGTAAATATTTTACGTTATTACTCTCAACACGTTCGCATATACACAAACATGTATATAACACGAACAGGCTATCTTGTCCCCTCATCTCGTCCTAAGGCTAAGGCCGATACTTGTCTTGTAAGGTATTTAAACCTGTGTGCGATATTCATGTTGTGTGTGTGGATTGTTTCACTTTATAAATTTTGTAACACTTAATGATGTAGAAGCATTAACAACGTTTATATGTTAATCGTTGTTTTGTGGCTTTTATAATTAATTATACTTGTCATAAGATATCAATATCAGACCTATTACATTTCTAACCCTAACACTCCTTATTCAGTCCCTCAGGATTTCTCAAGAAGAATAAGAGCGTATTTCAACCATACTATGTCCATCATATCTATCGACGAAGATACGTTTTGCTCAATATAGTGTTCATCAGGCCGGTTAGGATGCAACAACATAGTAACGATATATATTATTTGTTACAAAAAGATTCATTATTGAAGGAATGTCTTTTCTGAGCTGACAAAACATGAATCTAACTAATTCTCTTTCGCCAGTTTAGAAAAGGCATTCACACTATAACAACTGTAACTTTTATCGACTTTACTAATATCATGCATTATTTTATAATAATACTTAGATAATTTTAAAATACCAAAACAATATATTCAAAAGTATTGCGAAAATTGACAGCAAAAAAGAAAAACAAATATAAAAGTGTTTAGGTTATAAGATGAGTATCCATCTTTTGTCAGTCACTTGGTTAAACTAGCTTAGGCTTAAGCCCACTTCCTTAAATTCTAATTAGTTTATATTTGTTATTAAGAATGAAATGACACAATGATCTATCGTTGTTCTACCCACTATGGTTCTCAAACCGCGAATTTTAAATGTTATGCGCTAATACTTAACGATTAGCCAATGAGGACACGAATGGGTTAACATCTACTTTATAATTTTTAGGCCTACGTACAGTTCTTTTATTATCTAAAAGTATAAAATATAGAAGAAAACAAACAAAGACGCTCGTTAAATTAATATAAATTTATTAAGAGCCGTTTCTTTCTCACTAATGAATTGCCATTTCTCAAAAACAATTCAAATTCATTGATAAAATTATATCAATCTAATTGTATCATTATAGATGTATTTTCTACAGTTTTACTGTGTGATCACTAAACTATTAGTACTGCGATATTTAGAAATATTATAACTATAAAATCTTCTACAAAATAATGATACTGCTAATGATTTATTAAGTATTACGTAGTCGTATTATAACTTCTTTGATGTGATGATTTTGTGTTAAAACTGTTGATTAAAAATAATAGAGTTGTTAAAATAATGAACTGTTGTGTGTTCTTAGTTTATTTGCAACATGTAGCTGAACACATAAGGGAATCTGCACAATAATGCAATTTCTTTGCAAAATAAGAACATTTGTCGAACTTAGTGTATAGGCCTAACAAAATGTGTATTTGCTGCAAAGTTACACGGCTGTTATTCCCTGATACTCAAATCGGTAAAATCGGATTGTTTATTAACACGTCCACAGATAAAACTGCATAGAAGTGCTTTGCTCTCACTAAGGGTTATTTCAACTCATTCAAAACGAACATCCAAAATATGTTTGAAAAAACGTTTAAAAATTGGTGGTAATTATGCAGAAATAAGCACTAAAACTACTGTGTAGACTGATTAAGCACAAATTAAATTATCACTGTTGAGAATGATGGATATAGGTGTTGATAGAACTAACAGTATGGTGGAGCAATAATTGTGTTTTTTGTCATCTGCAAGATAGTGTATTTAACCTCGTGACTGTAAAACGTGTGTAATGTTCACTTACTTAGCTTGGTCGTAAGTTACACAGTAATAGTGGTATCACTTTGTCATGTGGATATGTTGTTATTTAAACTTTACAATATATTTCCAAGAGGTGGCTAGAATACACAACACTCTTTCGCACATAAATGACGCAGATTCTCATAAATACTCCGTTCATGTATTATCCGATGTTTCAATAGCGATCATACTGTCAAAAAGTATTAGAACGATGGGATGAAGTGTTTTCTTTTTCTTCCAGGTGGTCAAATACATGATTTCCGCTATGCTACGTTTCGTGATTTTGGTATGGTGTCAGATAAAATGAGTTGTTTTTGTTTATTTGGTGTGTTTTTTATAGAAAGAACTATAAACAATTTGAACATTTAATCTAATATATCAGGCAGATGATTCTTCAGCTGCTGGGTCTCCAAAAACCACAGCTGGTAACAAAACTAAAACTTGAAATGGTGAAGACAGGTGTTATAAGTCCAACGACTTAGCATAAGTGATTAAAGATTTGAAAGAGACCACTGGAGAACATTGCTGTCTCAGTTCAGTTATAAAGCTCATTTGATGTATGTTGTTTTCTTTTCTTCTGTGGAACTAGTGTAGCAAGTATAAATGAGATTAACAGGAAATACTAAAACTATATTAGAAAAATCGAGATTCAAATCTTTGTAACCGACAGTTTTCACGTTGTTGTATTTGAAGTTTTCTAACGCAAATGTGCTATAAAATGCAGTTTTCTGTGTTTTTCTTCATTAAAAACACCTTTTGAAGGAGATCAAAGATAAAATCAGTTGCTTCAACACTAATAACACTTCGATGTTGGTTAAATTTCTTCTGTCAAGATTTTAGCACTTCTGTTCCCTCGAGAAAAGTGCTACAAGATTTTTAATTCATCAGAGTTATCAGGGAAACCCGGAATAAGCACTGAACCAGTGCATATCTGATTTGGAATTTTCTAACATAATAATTAATACTTTTGTGTTAACTGAAAATAGCACTGATTTAATTTTGCAGTACTATACTTAAGGCCACGTGCGCACGGTTCATTTCAAATTTATATACCTTCCAAGCCTAACAACAAATTTCTATACCCTAAACTATTTTACCGCGCACATTACTGACTTTTATCCTATTGTGACTTAAGACGTTGCGGGCGTGTAATCTGTTTTGGTCTTTATTATACAGAGGTTCAAACATACATTTTACACTGTTTAATCTTCATTTTTGTCATTGGTGTTTTTGTAAACCATGTATTTCACACGGAGTTTAATAGTTGCAGACGTTTTAAGCAGAAATAAATATATTTATTGTTTCTTTGTGTATGAAAATAAGAAAAGGGAAAATAAAATTAAAAAACATTTTAGAATTTAATAGGGAAAATGTGAACACAATGAAATTAGCCAAAATACTAGATGGTGTTTCACAGTGTTCACATTTTCCCTATTAAATGCTAAAAATGTATTTTTATTTTTATTTTCCCTTTTCTTATTTTCATCTTTCGAAGCTCTATTCAAATAAGTGGTTGAGTCTAACAACGCAAAATGCATATTTTTCTTTACGTTCATTGACCTCAAGATTTTGGCCAGCAGTGTATGTGACTGGTGTTCTTTACTAATAAATATGAATTCCCGTTGTTTTGTAAGAATAATCTGCAGGAGAACTATGCAACGGTCAACATATGACACGTACAGTGAAGCAGGCCGGAGAACAATACATGTGTTCTCTGCCTCTCAGCTAGCTGTGTTGAATATTTACATAAATTGATGGCACCCTAACTGATAACAGGTACAGGAATTGCTAACCTGAAAATGGCCTGAGAAAGCCGAAACGTTGTTCTCTGCTTATCAATAAAAGTGTTAATGCCCATACCAGCCATTCTGGAATACAGGTACAAACTTTGTTCATATCCACTGTTTCATTTCCTTGAGAAAACGACATTTAAAGGGCGCGAATAAAGCTTCCAGAGAGACAGCTATCACAAGCAAGCAGCAAATATCATGAAATGATATCAGGAATCATGGGTTGGCCTGGAATAAAAATCTAATATAAATATTACCATGGTTATGCGGGCTTATATACAAATTAAAACTTGCAAGTGACACCTAAACAGCTTGTTTGAATTGTTGAGAGATATACAGTGCACTTAAAATAACATTTAACAACAATTAATTCATAACCTTTTGTAGCATAATAAAAACGTACTGTAATGTTTTTATAGCAAATAATAAATAACATTGTATTGTAAAACTTACGTTTTCTTTACATTTTATGTTAAATATATATTGACTATGTATTTGCAGTTTCTCATTATTGTAACGCCTGTGTGTATTTTATCTGTGCGTTCCTTTAATTATTTTCAGCATTGTAATTTTAGTCGGAAAAATATGATCAATAATGACTTATACCAACAAAAAGCACTGAGAAAAACAGTTTAACAGTAGTTATTTTCTGTCTCATAGGCCCGGCATGGCCAGGTGGGTAAAATTGTTCGACTCGTAATCTGAGGGTCTTTCAGCCATGGGAGTGTTATAATGTTACGGTCAATCCCACTATTCGCAAAATTCAAAACAAACAAAATCTTTCATTCATAGCCCGGCATGGGCAAACGTGTTAAGGCGTTCGACTGGTAATCCGAGGGTCGCGGATTTGAATTCCGGTCGCACCAGACATGCTCGCCCTCTCAGCCGTGGGGGCGTTAAAGTGTGACAGTCAAACCCACTATTCGTTGGTAAAAGAGTAGCTCAAGAGTTGGCAGTGAGTAGTGATGACGAGCTAACTAGCTATCTTCCCTCTAGTGTTACAGTGTTAAATTGGGCAACGGCGAGCACAAACAGCTCTCTTGTAGGTTTGCGCAAAATTCAAAAACAAGAAAAAAAGAAAATAATGAAAGAAGCAATGAAACAATTATTGTATGTTACTTTTAGAATATATTTTCAAGACTGATTATGAAAAATCACTAAAGATATATGTATATATAAACATACTTTGTAGAGTAATTAATTAAGAAGTAGTTACTTTATGGAATGGTTGTAAAATTGTAGAAATACACGCATAAAATGTATTTATGTGAATTACACATTAATTTTAAAGCATGACATTGTGGAATGACAATGAACAACTTAAAATACCTGTTAAAACACTTATTTTATTAGAGACATCTGTTAATTTAAGGGTATTTTTTATTGTAGAATGACAGTGAAAGATTCTTAAAATACAAACCAAAACAGTTATTTTTGTGTAAATTCAGATAAAATGTAAGGGTAAATTTAACATAAGACTCCTTGAAATAGTTCAAGATTCTGAACATATTTTATTTAATGACAAGAAGCTTGTTTACCTGCTTCATTGTTAGGCCTTTTACCGCAAATTAACAGTGAATTTTTTTTACATCGAACAAATGACTATGATAAAAACACAGATAAGTGCATGCCTACAAAAATATTGTGTTTATTTTTTATAATTCTGCAGGTTCAACACAAACAAAAAAATTTCTGTATTCTATTCGCTGGGGTTTAAGTTAAGATATTTCTTTTTCTGTCTTTATTTTATTACTAATTAATAACGATTGTAGTAAACCATATACAAAGACCAAGTGTAAAAGTTAACCCTAACCCTTTATATAATACAATTAAGATAGTTATATCATAACTTCGGCTAATGTAGCTACTGAGCATTATTAGCATGTTTTTCACAATCATCTAATTTAAAACTACACGTTGCATTTTTTATGTGGAAATCACCTGATCAAGCTGTATCTGCATAAACAGAAAGACTGGTTTGTTTTTGTTGTTGTTTTTTTAGTTCCAGAACATCAGTCGAGAGAAGACGGTGAAAGAAATTATTGGTAGCCTAGGATCAAAATAAACTTTCTAAAACAAAAGTCAAATCAGTAATAAACGTAAATAATTCATTACTAATATCAGTAAATTATGTGACTTCGTTAGTTATACGACATTAAAGTATTTGAGAATCTATATTTTTAACATTCATATGTACTTCGAGGCTTATGAGACAAATGAGAATTTATCACAAACGTTTTCTTTATGCTACGTATGTGCTGCCATCTAGTGCTTAATAGTTACTTATATTTGTTTCCATTAATGTTTTCTGTGCTTTTTTGTACATCTTATTTGTTCGAAAGATCAACAGAAATAATCATTAAAACTAATGATATATAAATGTTATTACTTTTGTGAAACGGAAAATAAAAATATTTGAAAGTAAATTATTTCGTTTTAATTATAATGACCATGCAAATTTTGATTTATTTAAAACGCCTCGGGACTTAAATTAGAAAGGTTTTATAAACGAATATGTTAAGGAAATAACTTACAAGTCATTACTCACATAATCTGTGGTCTGTAGAAACTTTAAAAAACACGTGAATATCATTTTACATGAAATCAATGTGGAAGTGTGTGTAATAAATTACACGTATGATGTTATTGGTGGAGTAAAGAAAGTACTAAAAACTTCCTATTGTGAATAACATCCAAACTATATTGTAACAAACGGTGGAAGGTTTAAATATTCAATTCCTCAAAATGTCAACAAATTTTCCATTTTATATAAGCTAAAAAATGTTAAAGAAACTTACAACAGTTTCGTTGAACATGGTTGAGAAAACTTTCAACTGTAGGGGTAATTAAGAAACTGGCAGCAAGTTCCATCATCCAGTTCCAGGAACTGAACAAATTCTGAAATCTGGTAGTTTAGCCCATTTTTCACATAAGGTATCTTTTAAATTTGAGATATAAAAATTTGTGGGAAAAATAAATTAATCCACGCCGTAAAAATTCATATTATTTTGTCGATGAGATAGATTTATCCTCCTAATTTATTACACATTGTTTTTTCCCCAAAGAACTTTTGTATTGTTATTTTATCGAAAAGTTCATAAAGTTCATATTTTAAGGCAAACAAACTGAAAACAGAAACACCAGGTGTACTCTGTACTCTATTCTGAATGAAGAAAGTCCAGACACAAGCATTTTAAAAAGTACCATTACGGAAATGATATTATATAGTAAGTTTTTTATTACAACAAAATTTTTACTTTTTCTTGTTTCTAGGAAGAAAGTGTCATTTCCCAATTGCTTATGCCTAAATTAAATGGAAAAAACCTATTTTTCTCTTCAAACTTTGTTTTTGTGAACTGGCTAATGAAATTTACAAATCTGCCAATTTTCCAGAACATTAAAGGTAGATTTAGTGCCAAGTAGCTGATAGAGAATTTTCTCGAACTTACAAAAGTTTTCAAAAACTTCCTAAAATGTTTAAGAATTTACAAAAACTTTATAGAATGTTGAAAAACTTCCATCGTCAAGATAGGCTCTGCTTCTGCCTCAATGTATCCGGTCTGTGCGAGGCAATGGAATTGCTTGTAACTGAAATGAGTGGCGCTTCTTCATTAATAGTTCATCCAGAAACCTGAAAGCTGTATTGCTCCATAATAGTAATAAGTATCCATCTCTTCCCCTGGCTCATTTGGTGCACCTCAAAAAGAAATACAACAGCGTCAAGACCTTACGTCTTGAAGTATGATGCGTATGGCTGAAAGGTATTCAGAGACTTCAAAATGGTGTCATTCCTGATAGGTATCCAAGAAGGCTTTACCATGTTTCCCTGTTATCTTTACGTCTGAGACAGCAGAAACATAAGGAGTCTGCAGCCTTCAGGTACTTTCGATACTTCTTCCCTAAGCCGTCTGAGGCAAAGGTCAAAGCTGGTGACGTCTTGGTAGAGTAAAAGTGTTTTTTTTTTATAGCAAAGCCACATCTAGCTCTCTTCATGTTTGATGTTCGAGAACCCGTGACCCTCAGATTACAAGTCGAACGCCTCAAATATATCTGGCCATTCTTAACCTTACAAATAGTGCTAGTTTACTTTCTTAATCATACCTGCCGGTGGTCGAATCCTGGACTTTTGAATTAAAAATACAACACGCTGTCTACTGCGCTACAGGTACACCGATACAGTACACTTGAAACGCCGATACGAAGAACCCTATAATAAAAACATGATGAAAGATTATATTTGGGGGCTGATACTTGAAACTGATTTACGCTACAGTCACAAATCTAGAAATCCTACTCCTTTCTAAACATTTTTGTTCATTTTTATATCACTTTACCATAACAAAAACAGCGAAACATTACAATAAAGCTGAAAATATTTCAATATTACTTTCATTTTTGATCATAATGTATTTCTCGTATTAGGTTATAACCACACCTTAAGGTAGTACATCTCTCTACTAGCTCTTTAAGAACGAATAAGGTCGTCTAAACCGCTAAAATATCTGTAGCATCCCAGTCAGTCCTGATGAGCTCATGGTATTGCTCAAAATATTTGTCGCCACTGGATAAACGGATTGTGCATTAGTTTTATTTTTATACTTTGCTAATATGTTGTTTAACAATAGATAGTATCATATTTCAACAGTCAGAGTATGACATTTAATGATACAGAATGACAATAAACGTTGCTACAATATTGTTGACAGACAGAGAAAGGTATTTCCAGCATAACGTTAAAATAACACTGAACGACAATAAACGTTGCTACAATATTGTTGACGGAAAGACATCAAGTTTTCAGATAGACGTTATAATAGCACCGAGAAACAATAAACCTAGTTACACTAACGTTGGAGAACAGGTAACATCACATTTCAAGTATGGCATTATAATAAATACGAGAATACATCTTGTTTGGAAAAGTTTGTCGTTATGTCGTGTGAATACAGATATTATACAGTATTTTCGTTGTAATTACGTCTATTTTCGACTTACAAAATGTTTGTCCAAAATAAGAAAATAAAATTGTTTATCGAGTACGCATTACTCGAAATAATTAAAAGCACTAAGTGTCGCTTATCGTGATAAGACTTTTCCAACTGTTTATACCCTTTTCAGTTAGTAGACCAGGTCTAGTTAGGGTTGGGTTTGTTTTCAATTTCGCGCAAAGCTTCGCGTGGGCTATTTGCGCCAGCCGTCCCTAATTTAGCAATGTAAGACTAGAGGGAAGGTAATCACTACTCACCGCCAACTCTTGGGCTACTCTTTTACAAAGGAATAGTGGGATTCACCGTCAAGTTATAACGCCTCCACGGCTGCAAAGGGCGAACATGTGTGATGTTCGAACCCGTGATCCTCAGATTACGAGTCGAACGCCTCAAACCCACCTGGCCATACGTGGCCTTAAAAATAATGCTAATTTACACTGGAAATCATCCCTGCCGGGGGTCGAACCCGGGACCTTTGGATTAGAAGTCCAACACGCTATCCACTGCGCTACAGGGACACCGACATAGGGATTTTGGACGCCACTACCAAGGAGCGTATAATAAAAACATGATGGGAGACTAAATTTGGGGGCTGATACGTGAAACTCATTTACGCTACAGTTACAAATCTCGAAAAACAACCACTTTATAAACATTTTTGTTCATTTTTGTATCACTTTAGTATAAATACATCTAACTCATGATTCATATGTTGTTTTATTCAGACCTTATGTAAATTAAAATGTGCAAATTTGCACGTTTTTACATAGAAAATAACGTTAATTTCTAAATTTCATTATCCACGTCACAAAAGCTAAGTTTGAACGGAACAATGGCCGATTAAGAAATAACACATACTGTCCAGGAGCAAAATTTCTGTTGCATAGTGTAATTTATGCTCCATGGTGAATATGGCTCCTAGGTGTTCCAACATTAAGCTTAAGTGCTTACGACACTAAATTTCGGATTCGACACCTACATCGGGTACACTACAGATAACCTATAGTGCAGTTTAAGAAACAATCAAAACATTTCCCTCGATAGTTCTATGTTCTGTGGCTTCTAAAACCAACGCATGAGAATAAAAACAACTCCAAATCAAAACATGAATCTTGATAGCATGTCAACCAAACATGACTGACACTTAAAGGAATATCTTCTGTTCTCTGAGAGAAGGAATTTGACAAATATCTATCACCGAAAGCACTAAGCAAATATTCCCTTAGAAACGGCGAACTCAGTGTGGTCCGAAAGATAGCTCTTCATACATCCGTACGTTACTCTGAATAAAACGAAATACGGACGAGTTTGTTTGTTTTGAATTTTCGCACAAAGTTACACGATGGCTATCTGCGCTAGCCGTCTCTAATTTAGCAGTTTAGACTAAAGGTAAAGCAGCTAGTCATCAACTCCCATTGCCAACTCTTGGACTACCAACGAATACTGGGATTCACCGACACATTATAACGCTCTCATAGCTGAAAGAGAGAACATATTTGGTGTGACGGGGATTCGAACCCGAGCCCCTCAGATTAGGAGTCGAGTGCCTTAACCAACTGGACATGCCGGGCCCGGGTGTACGTGAATGGTACACAGACTCAGAAAGAATAACCGCGTTTGGGTTCTTTAACAACTGGAAAAGAAAAATTAAGAACTCTAATAGATGTGACACCTGTTCTTCTGATGAACAACTATGCCTGCATGCCATTGTTTGCAAATTATGTTTTGTTTACATTTAAGTGTAATTTTTAAATGTAACTAGAATAACGTATTGATGCACATGAAGGGAGAAGAAATTATTTTATAATTTTGATTAAGCGTTGCTAGATGTGTTCTTTTTCAGAATCTTTATTTTGTACAATAATAATCGAAGTTTTCACATATAAACGCGTTTTCAAATCCCACAGAGTGATTCAGAGTGCATTTGTTTTATCCTTAGTCATACGATGGCACTACTGCCGCATAAATATATAACCCGTTTATTTAGTTATTTTACTCTTTATGGTCAGGTGGATAGGGCGCTCGACTCGTAATATGAAGGTCGTGGAATCGAATCCCCGTCGTAACAAAAAGGCTTGCCCTTTCAGCCGCGGGGACGTTATAAAGTAACGGTCAATCCCACTTTCGTTGGTAAAAGAGTGACCCAGTAGTTGACGATGAGTAGTGATGACTAGCAGCCTTCACTCTAGTCTCACACTGCTAAATTAGGGACGGTTAGCGCAGATAGCACTCTTGTAGTTTTGCGCGAAATTCAAAACCAAACAAACAAGCCTAATGGTGAATCAAAACTTGTTAGTATTCTTTTGAACTGCGGGATGGCACTGCAATATCACGTGTATAAGTATCACACCAATTATTAACATCCAAGATAATTAAAATTGTTAATTTAGAAAAGGAAAGAGGGATCATCAAAAAGGTACAGAAAAAAGTCGAATCAAATGCAAATATTATATTTTCAAGTCTACGGCTAAGGACTCTAAAAAATGTAATAAACTGGTCGCAGAACACGACGTAGAAACAAAGTACAACAACGAGATTGAGAAGCAATGGAGGACTCGAAACCCGAGAAATGAAGAACACTCAGTGTGAAATTTTCAAGTATAAGTTTTACAAATTATTTTACAGTTAATGAGCATTCATAAGACGTCAGATGTTTTCAATGGCGGAAAGTTGAGGACTTCAAACACTTCTTCAGAACGAAAAGAAAAAAAAAGGATGCCCATGAATTATTTTTAAAACTACTCTAGCACATATCAAAGTCTGCGTTCGTTTCTATTGTCCAGGTATAGGTACAATATTCAAAGTGGCTTTTTTTTTGTGTAACGAAATGTGAAATTATAATAAGGCTTAATACGCTGTTATAAATATGTACTTTGTGTACTTCAATAGAACATTTCTACTGGGCTGGAATGGCTTCGAAGAACTTATGTTTGTAGCGAAAAAGCATGTGTTTTTTTTTATACCAAAGTTCTCTGCTGGTCCACCTGAGTCGAATCGAACTCCTGGTTTTAACGTTGTAAATTTGAAGACTTACCGCTGTAAAAGCGGGGAACTGGTAGCGAAGAAAACGTTAGTACACCTAGCCGTTTTTGCTCTAAATTTCGGTGCTTAAATGGTTTCGATGAGAAATTTGGCCAAAAGCAAATAAGAAAAAAACTAACCAAGTCTCTCCTTCTCTTTAAAAGTTAACATAAAAATAGTTCTAAGACCTGGACTTGAGTTTTTTTAGTTGTATTGCTCATGTTTGAATAAAATATGCATAACCGTTTTTTTTCCCGGTAGGCCTATTAAACAAAGTTTATATGAAAGTAATAACATGGAAAAGAAATGGACGAATGGTGTATTTTCTCTAAGAAACGTAGAATCAATTTTTTTTTGCTCTTATCAGTTGATTTAAAGACCTTTATTGTTATTTCAAGAATAAGTCTACTTTTAAAGATGAATTTCGCCATCTTTTATAAAATTCGTGTGCTATGCTTATTATGAACCACGTTTGTGATTCATGATAATTTCAAGGTCTGAGACATAAAGCATTAGAGGGTAGTTTGATCGATGTGTGCAGGTAACAACTTTATGACGCATTTAAAATACAACTTGAAAAATCACTTTATCGTTCTTATTGACTTTTGCTAGATTTCCTCAAACCGAAATTTTTATTCTCTGTTTCAAAACTTTACAGATTAAATGAACACACTCCTCTATTGATTTCTCTCTTTCTCTTTTAATTTGTTTCCCAGTTTGACAGCGTTAAGCTTGCAAACTTAAAACATCAAAGTACGGAGTTAAATGTCCTGCCGTGGATACAGAAGAAATCCCAACGTAACTTTGCTCTATTTTCTTTTCTTGTAAATTTTGCTTACTTTTGATTTAATAGATGACATCGCAATACCATTGGTATTTCATTATGTCTGTTTCTTGCACTCCATAAAGTCAGCACAACCGAAAGCTCAGCGGCAAGTCTACAAACTTATCACACTAAACAATCAGGTTTCAAAATTCGTAGTGAGTTCAACACAGATAGCCCATTGCGAATGCTTGTGTTTAACAAGAAATAAGTAAACAAACAAATTTATTTTTTTCATATGAAGAAGTAAGATGTTTCAAACCCTACTTTCTAGATTACATAAACTGAATACAATTCTAATGTATCAATGTGAAAAGTGTCGCGACAGAAAAATATTCTTTAAGATTCAATAAAGATTTTTAGGAGATTAGAAAAACAAAAGGCACAACAAGATGCTAATTAACTTTTCTCCGGTTTTATTAGCTGCTGTCAAGTAATGCTTTTGGCTCAAAGTCGCATGAAAACTTATCGGTCATTTAACGTTTTTGGTGAAATAGTATTGATATCAGGTAATTTTTTATATTCTGCATAAGACAGGATTTAACAAACGATATATTTTATTATCAGACATCGAGTGCAGCGAAACATTACAATAAAGCCGGAAATATTTCAGTATTACTTTCAAATTTTGATCATAATGTATTTCTCGTATTAGGTTATAACCACACCTTAAGGTAGTACATCTCTCTACTAGCTCTTTAAGAACGAATAAGGTCGTCTAAACCGCTAAAATATCTGTAGCATCCCAATCAGTCCTGATGGTATTGCTGAAAATATTTGTCGCCACTGTATAATCGGATATAGTATTACTGACATGTCATAACGTATTGTCCATTGGTTTTATTTTTACACTTTGCTAATACGTTGTTTAACAATAGATAATATCATATTTCTACAGTCAGAGTATGACTGTAAACGTTGCTACAATATTGTTGACAGACAGAGAAAGGTATTTCCAGCATAACGTTAAAATAACACTGAACGACAATAAACGTTGCTACAATATTGTTGACGGAAAGACATCAAGTTTTCAGATAGACGTTATAATAGCACCGAGAAACAATAAACCTAGTTACACTAACGTTGGAGAACAGGTAACATCACATTTCAAGTATGGCATTATAATAAATACGAGGATACATCTTGTTTGGAAAAGTTTGTCGTTATGTCGTGTGAATACAGATATTATACAGTATTTTCGTTGTAATTACGTCTATTTTCGACTTACAAAATGTTTGTCCAAAATAAGAAAATAAAATTGTTTATCGAGTACGCATTACTCGAAATAATTAAAAGCATAAAAGCAAAGTGACTTTTAAACGAGTGTCGCTTATCGTGATAAGACTTTTCCAACTGTTTATACCCTTTTCAGTTAGTAGACCAGGTCTAGTTAGGGTTGGGTTTGTTTTCAATTTCGCGCAAAGCCTCGCGTGGGGTATTTGCGCCAGCCGTCCCTAATTTAGCAATGTAAGACTAGAGGGAAGGTAATCACTACTCACCGCCAACTCTTGGGCTACTCTTTTACAAAGGAATAGTGGGATTCACCGTCAAGTTATAACGCCTCCACGGCTGCAAAGGGCGAACATGTGTGATGTTCGAACCCGTGATCCTCAGATTACGAGTCGAACGCCTCAAACCCACCTGGCCATACGTGGCCTTAAATAATAATGCTAATTTACACTGGAAATCATCCCTGCCGGGGGTCGAACCCGGGACCTTTGGATTAGAAGTCCAACACGCTATCCACTGCGCTACAGGGACACCGACATAGGGGATTTTGGACGCCACTACCAAGGAGCGTATAATAAAAACATGATGGGAGACTAAATTTGGGGGCTGATACGTGAAACTATTTTACGCTACAGTTACAAATCTCGAAAAACAACCACTTTATAAACATTTTTCTATCACTATAGTATAAATACATCTAACTCATGATTCATATGTTGTTTTATTCAGACCTTATGTAAATTAAAATGTGCAAATTTGCACGTTTTTACATAGAAAATAACGTTAATTTCTAAATTTCATTATCCACGTCACAAAAGCTAAGTTTGAACGGAACAATGGCCGATTAAGAAATAACACATACTGTCCAGGAGCAAAATTTCTGTTGCATAGTGTAATTTATGCTCCATGGTGAATATGGCTCCTAGATGTTCCAACATTAAGCTTAAGTGCTTACGACACTAAATTTCGGATTCGACACCTACATCGGGTACACTACAGATAACCTATAGTGCAGTTTAAGAAACAATCAAAACATTTCCCTCGATAGTTCTATGTTCTGTGGCTTCTAAAACCAACGCATGAGAATAAAAACAACTCCAAATCAAAACATGAATCTTGATAGCATGTCAACCAAACATGACTGACACTTAAAGGAATATCTTCTGTTCTCTGAGAGAAGGAATTTGACAAATATCTATCACCGAAAGGACTGAGCAAATATTCCCTTAGAAACGGCGAACTCAGTGTGGTCCGAAAGATAGCTCTTCATACATCCGTACGTTACTCTGAATAAAACGAAATACGGACGAGTTTGTTTGTTTTGAATTTTCGCACAAAGTTACACGATGGCTATCTGCGCTAGCCGTCTCTAATTTAGCAGTTTAGACTAAAGGTAAAGCAGCTAGTCATCAACTCCCATTGCCAACTCTTGGACTACCAACGAATACTGGGATTCACCGTCACATTATAACGCCCTCATAGCTGAGAGAGAAAACATATTTGGTGTGGCGGGGATTCGAACCCGAGCCCCTCAGATTAGGAGTCGAGTGCCTTAACCAACTGGACATGCCGGGCCCGGGTGTACGTGAATGGTACACAAACTCAGAAAGAATAACCGCGTTTGGGTTCTTTAACAACTGGAAAAGAAAAATTAAGAACTCTAATAGATGTGACACCTGTTCTTCTGATGAACAACTATGCCTGCATGCCATTGTTTGCAAATTATGTTTTGTTTACATTTAAGTGTAATTTTTAAATGTAACTAGAATAACGTATTCATGCACATGAAGGGAGAAGAAATTATTTTATATTTTTGATTAAGCGTTGCTAGATGTGTTCATTTTCAGCATCTTTATTTTGTACAATAATAATCGAAGTTTTCACATATAAACGCGTTTTCAAATCCCACAGAGTGATTCAGAGTGCATTTGTTTTATCCTTAGTCATACGATGGCACTACTGCCGCATAAATATATAACCCGTTTATTTAGTTATTTTACTCTTTATGGTCAGGTGGATAGGGCGCTCGACTCGTAATATGAAGGTCGTGGAATCGAATCCCCGTCGTAACAAAAAAGGCTTGCCCTTTCAGCCGCGGGGACGTTATAAAGTAACGGTCAATCCCACTTTCGTTGGTAAAAGAGTGACCCAGTAGTTGACGATGAGTAGTGATGACTAGCAGTCTTCACTCTAGTCTCACACTGCTAAATTAGGGACGGTTAGCGCAGATAGCACTCTTGTAGTTTTGCGCGAAATTCAAAACCAAACAAACAAGCCTAATGGTGAATCAAAACTTGTTAGTATTCTTTTGAACTGCGGGATGGCACTGCAATATCACGTGTATAAGTATCACACCAATTATTAACATCCAAGATAATTAAAATTGTTAATTTAGAAAAAGGAAAGAGAGATCATCGGAAAGGTACAGAAAAAAAGTCGAATCAAATGCAAATATTATATTTTCAAGTCTACGGCTAAGGACTCTAAGAAATGTAATAAACTGGTCGCAGAACACGACGTAGAAACAAAGTACAACAACGAGATTGAGAAGCAATGGAGGACTCGAAACTCGAGAAATGAAGAACACTCAGTGTGAAATTTTCAAGTATAAGTTTTACAAATTATTTTACAGTTAATGAGCATTCATAAGACGTCAGATGTTTTCAATGGCGGAAAGTTGAGGACTTCGAACACTTCTTCAGAACGAAAAGAAAAAAAAAGGATGCCCATGAATTATTTTTAAAACTACTCTAGAAGATATTAAAGTATGCGTTCGTTTCTATTGTTCAGGTATAGGTACAATATTCAAAGTGTCTTTTTTTTTGTGTAACGAAATGTGAAATTATAATAAGGCTAAATACGCTGTTATAAATATGTACTTTGTGTACTTCAATAGAACATTTCTACTGGGCTGGAATGGCTTCGAAGAACTTATGTTTGTAGCGAAAAAGCATGTGTTTTTTTTTATACCAAAGTTCTCTGCTGAGTCCACCGAGACGAATCGAACTCCTGGTTTTAACGTTGTAAATTTGAAGACTTACCGCTGTAAAAGCGGGGAACTGGTAGCGAAGAAAACGTTAGTACACCTAGCCGTTTTAGCTCTAAGTTTCGGTGCTTAAATGGTTTCGATGAGAAATTTGGCCAAAAGCAAATAAAAAAAAACTAATCAAGTCTCTCCTTCTCTTTAAAAGTTAACATAAAAATAGTTCTAAGACCTGGACTTGAGTTTTTTTAGTTGTATTGCTCATGTTTGAATAAAATATGCATAACCGTTTTTTTTCCCGGTAGGCCTATTAAACAAAGTTTATATGAAAGTAATAACATGGAAAAGAAATGGACGAATGGTGTATTTTCTCTAAGAAACGTAGAATCAATTTTTTTTTGCTCTTATCAGTTGATTTAAAGACCTTTATTGTTATTTCAAGAATAAGTCTACTTTTAAAGATGAATTTCGCCATCTTTTATAAAATTCGTGTGCTATGCTTATTATGAACCACGTTTGTGATTCATGATAATTTCAAGGTCTGAGACATAAAGCATTAGAGGGTAGTTTGATCGATGTGTGCAGGTAACAACTTTATGACGCATTTAAAATACAACTTGAAAATCACTTTATCGTTCTTATTGACTTTTGCTAGATTTCCTCAAACCGAAATTTTTATTCTCTGTTTCAAAACTTTACAGATTAAATGAACACACTCCTCTATTGATTTCTCTCTTTCTCTTTTTAATTTGTTTCCCAGTTTGACAGCGTTAAGCTTGCAAACTTAAAACATCAAAGTACGGAGTTAAATGTCCTGCCGTGGATACAGAAGAAATCCCAACGTAACTTTGCTCTATTTTCTTTTCTTGTAAATTTTGCTTACTTTTGATTTAATAGATGACATCGCAATACCATTGGTATTTCATTATGTCTGTTTCTTGCACTCCATAAAGTCAGCACAACCGAAAGCTCAGCGGCAAGTCTACAAACTTATCACACTAAACAATCAGGTTTCAAAATTCGTAGTGAGTTCAACACAGATAGCCCATTGCGAATGCTTGTGTTTAACAAGAAATAAGTAAACAAACAAATTTATTTTTTTCATATGAAGAAGTAAGATGTTTCAAATCCTACTTTCTAGATTACATAAACTGAATACAATTCTAATGTATCAATGTGAAAAGTGTCGCGACAGAAAAATATTCTTTAAGATTCAATAAAGATTTTTTAGGAGATTAGAAAAACAAAAGGCACAACAAGATGCTAATTAACTTTTCTCCGGTTTTATTAGCTGCTGTCAAGTAATGCTTTTGGCTCAAAGTCGCATGAAAACTTATCGGTCATTTAACGTTTTTGGTGAAATAGTATTGATATCAGGTATTTTTTTATATTCTGCATAAGACAGGATTTAACAAACGATATATTTTATTATCAGACATCGAGTGCAGCGAAACATTACAATAAAGGCGGAAATATTTCAGTATTACTTTCAAATTTTGATCATAATATATTTCTCGTATTAGGTTATAACCACACCTTAAGGTAGTACATCTCTCTACTAGCTCTTTAAGAACGAATAAGGTCGTCTAAACCGCTAAAATATCTGTAGCATCCCAGTCAGTCCTGACGTTATTGCTGCAAATATTTGTCGCCACTGTATAATCGGATATAGTATTACTGACATGTCATAACGTATTGTCCATTGGTTTTATTTTTACACTTTGCTAATACGTTGTTTAACAATAGATAATATCATATTTCTACAGTCAGAGTATGACTGTAAACGTTGCTACAATATTGTTGACAGACAGAGAAAGGTATTTCCAGCATAACGTTAAAATAACACTGAACGACAATAAACGTTGCTACAATATTGTTGACGGAAAGACATCAAGTTTTCAGATAGACGTTATAATAGCACCGAGAAACAATAAACCTAGTTACACTAACGTTGGAGAACAGGTAACATCACATTTCAAGTATGGCATTATAATAAATACGAGAATACATCTTGTTTGGAAAAGTTTGTCGTTATGTCGTGTGAATACAGATATTATACAGTATTTTCGTTGTAATTACGTCTATTTTCGACTTACAAAATGTTTGTCCAAAATAAGAAAATAAAATTGTTTATCGAGTACGCATTACTCGAAATAATTAAAAGCATAAAAGCAAAGTGACTTTTAAACGAGTGTCGCTTATCGTGATAAGACTTTTCCAACTGTTTATACCCTTTTCAGTTAGTAGACCAGGTCTAGTTAGGGTTGGGTTTGTTTTCAATTTCGCGCAAAGCCTCGCGTGGGGTATTTGCGCCAGCCGTCCCTAATTTAGCAATGTAAGACTAGAGGGAAGGTAATCACTACTCACCGCCAACTCTTGGGCTACTCTTTTACAAAGGAATAGTGGGATTCACCGTCAAGTTATAACGCCTCCACGGCTGCAAAGGGCGAACATGTGTGATGTTCGAACCCGTGATCCTCAGATTACGAGTCGAACGCCTCAAACCCACCTGGCCATACGTGGCCTTAAAAATAATGCTAATTTACACTGGAAATCATCCCTGCCGGGGGTCGAACCCGGGACCTTTGGATTAGAAGTCCAACACGCTATCCACTGCGCTACAGGGACACCGACATAGGGATTTTGGACGCCACTACCAAGGAGCGTATAATAAAACATGATGGGAGACTAAATTTGGGGGCTGATACGTGAAACTATTTTACGCTACAGTTACAAATCTCGAAAAACAACCACTTTATAAACATTTTTGTATCACTTTAGTATAAATACATCTAACTCATGATTCATATGTTGTTTTATTCAGACCTTATGTAAATTAAAATGTGCAAATTTGCACGTTTTTACATAGAAAATAACGTTAATTTCTAAATTTCATTATCCACGTCACAAAAGCTAAGTTTGAACGGAACAATGGCCGATTAAGAAATAACACATACTGTCCAGGAGCAAAATTTCTGTTGCATAGTGTAATTTATGCTCCATGGTGAATATGGCTCCTAGATGTTCCAACATTAAGCTTAAGTGCTTACGACACTAAATTTCGGATTCGACACCTACATCGGGTACACTACAGATAACCTATAGTGCAGTTTAAGAAACAATCAAAACATTTCCCTCGATAGTTCTATGTTCTGTGGCTTCTAAAACCAACGCATGAGAATAAAAACAACTCCAAATCAAAACATGAATCTTGATAGCATGTCAACCAAACATGACTGACACTTAAAGGAATATCTTCTGTTCTCTGAGAGAAGGAATTTGACAAATATCTATCACCGAAAGGACTGAGCAAATATTCCCTTAGAAACGGCGAACTCAGTGTGGTCCGAAAGATAGCTCTTCATACATCCGTACGTTACTCTGAATAAAACGAAATACGGACGAGTTTGTTTGTTTTGAATTTTCGCACAAAGTTACACGATGGCTATCTGCGCTAGCCGTCTCTAATTTAGCAGTTTAGACTAAAGGTAAAGCAGCTAGTCATCAACTCCCATTGCCAACTCTTGGACTACCAACGAATACTGGGATTCACCGTCACATTATAACGCCCTCATAGCTGAGAGAGAAAACATATTTGGTGTGGCGGGGATTCGAACCCGAGCCCCTCAGATTAGGAGTCGAGTGCCTTAACCAACTGGACATGCCGGGCCCGGGTGTACGTGAATGGTACACAAACTCAGAAAGAATAACCGCGTTTGGGTTCTTTAACAACTGGAAAAGAAAAATTAAGAACTCTAATAGATGTGACACCTGTTCTTCTGATGAACAACTATGCCTGCATGCCATTGTTTGCAAATTATGTTTTGTTTACATTTAAGTGTAATTTTAAATGTAACTAGAATAACGTATTCATGCACATGAAGGGAGAAGAAATTATTTTATATTTTTGATTAAGCGTTGCTAGATGTGTTCATTTTCAGCATCTTTATTTTGTACAATAATAATCGAAGTTTTCACATATAAACGCGTTTTCAAATCCCACAGAGTGATTCAGAGTGCATTTGTTTTATCCTTAGTCATACGATGGCACTACTGCCGCATAAATATATAACCCGTTTATTTAGTTATTTTACTCTTTATGGTCAGGTGGATAGGGCGCTCGACTCGTAATATGAAGGTCGTGGAATCGAATCCCCGTCGTAACAAAAAGGCTTGCCCTTTCAGCCGCGGGGACGTTATAAAGTAACGGTCAATCCCACTTTCGTTGGTAAAAGAGTGACCCAGTAGTTGACGATGAGTAGTGATGACTAGCAGCCTTCACTCTAGTCTCACACTGCTAAATTAGGGACGGTTAGCGCAGATAGCACTCTTGTAGTTTTGCGCGAAATTCAAAACCAAACAAACAAGCCTAATGGTGAATCAAAACTTGTTAGTATTCTTTTGAACTGCGGGATGGCACTGCAATATCACGTGTATAAGTATCACACCAATTATTAACATCCAAGATAATTAAAATTGTTAATTTAGAAAAAGGAAAGAGAGATCATCGGAAAGGTACAGAAAAAAGTCGAATCAAATGCAAATATTATATTTTCAAGTCTACGGCTAAGGACTCTAAGAAATGTAATAAACTGGTCGCAGAACACGACGTAGAAACAAAGTACAACAACGAGATTGAGAAGCAATGGAGGACTCGAAACTCGAGAAATGAAGAACACTCAGTGTGAAATTTTCAAGTATAAGTTTTACAAATTATTTTACAGTTAATGAGCATTCATAAGACGTCAGATGTTTTCAATGGCGGAAAGTTGAGGACTTCGAACACTTCTTCAGAACGAAAAGAAAAAAAAAGGATGCCCATGAATTATTTTTAAAACTACTCTAGAACATATTAAAGTATGCGTTCGTTTCTATTGTCCAGGTATAGGTACAATATTCAAAGTGTCTTTTTTTTTGTGTAACGAAATGTGAAATTATAATAAGGCTAAATACGCTGTTATAAATATGTACTTTGTGTACTTCAATAGAACATTTCTACTGGGCTGGAATGGCTTCGAAGAACTTATGTTTGTAGCGAAAAAGCATGTGTTTTTTTTTATACCAAAGTTCTCTGCTGAGTCCACCGAGACGAATCGAACTCCTGGTTTTAACGTTGTAAATTTGAAGACTTACCGCTGTAAAAGCGGGGAACTGGTAGCGAAGAAAACGTTAGTACACCTAGCCGTTTTAGCTCTAAGTTTCGGTGCTTAAATGGTTTCGATGAGAAATTTGGCCAAAAGCAAATAAAAAACAAACTAATCAAGTCTCTCCTTCTCTTTAAAAGTTAACATAAAAATAGTTCTAAGACCTGGACTTGAGTTTTTTTAGTTGTATTGCTCATGTTTGAATAAAATATGCATAACCGTTTTTTTTCCCGGTAGGCCTATTAAACAAAGTTTATATGAAAGTAATAACATGGAAAAGAAATGGACGAATGGTGTATTTTCTCTAAGAAACGTAGAATCAATTTTTTTTTGCTCTTATCAGTTGATTTAAAGACCTTTATTGTTATTTCAAGAATAAGTCTACTTTTAAAGATGAATTTCGCCATCTTTTATAAAATTCGTGTGCTATGCTTATTATGAACCACGTTTGTGATTCATGATAATTTCAAGGTCTGAGACATAAAGCATTAGAGGGTAGTTTGATCGATGTGTGCAGGTAACAACTTTATGACGCATTTAAAATACAACTCGAAAATCACTTTATCGTTCTTATTGACTTTTGCTAGATTTCCTCAAACCGAAATTTTTATTCTCTGTTTCAAAACTTTACAGATTAAATGAACACACTCCTCTATTGATTTCTCTCTTTCTCTTTTTAATTTGTTTCCCAGTTTGACAGCGTTAAGCTTGCAAACTTAAAACATCAAAGTACGGAGTTAAATGTCCTGCCGTGGATACAGAAGAAATCCCAACGTAACTTTGCTCTATTTTCTTTTCTTGTAAATTTTGCTTACTTTTGATTTAATAGATGACATCGCAATACCATTGGTATTTCATTATGTCTGTTTCTTGCACTCCATAAAGTCAGCACAACCGAAAGCTCAGCGGCAAGTCTACAAACTTAACACACTAAACAATCAGGTTTCAAAATTCGTAGTGAGTTCAACACAGATAGCCCATTGCGAATGCTTGTGTTTAACAAGAAATAAGTAAACAAACAAATTTATTTTTTTCATATGAAGAAGTAAGATGTTTCAAATCCTACTTTCTAGATTACATAAACTGAATACAATTCTAATGTATCAATGTGAAAAGTGTCGCGACAGAAAAATATTCTTTAAGATTCAATAAAGATTTTTAGGAGATTAGAAAAACAAAAGGCACAACAAGATGCTAATTAACTTTTCTCCGGTTTTATTAGCTGCTGTCAAGTAATGCTTTTGGCTCAAAGTCGCATGAAAACTTATCGGTCATTTAACGTTTTTGGTGAAATAGTATTGATATCAGGTAATTTTTATATTCTACATAAGACAGGATTTAACAAACGATATATTTTATTATCAGACATCGAGTGCAGCGAAACATTACAATAAAGGCGGAAATATTTCAGTATTACTTTCAAATTTTGATCATAATGTATTTCTCGTATTAGGTTATAACCACACCTTAAGGTAGTACATCTCTCTACTAGCTCCTTAAGAACGAATAAGGTCGTCTAAACCGCTAAAATATCTGTAGCATCCCAGTCAGTCCTGATGTTATTGCTGCAAATATTTGTCGCCACTGTATAATCGGATATAGTATTACTGACATGTCATAACGTATTGTCCATTGGTTTTATTTTTACACTTTGCTAATACGTTGTTTAACAATAGATAATATCATATCTCTACAGTCAGAGTATGACTGTAAACGTTGCTACAATATTGTTGACAGACAGAGAAAGGTATTTACAGCATAACGTTAAAATAACACTGAACGACAATAAACGTTGCTACAATATTGTTGACGGAAAGACATCAAGTTTTCAGATAGACGTTATAATAGCACCGAAAAACAATAAACCTAGTTACACTAACGTTGGAGAACAGGTAACATCACATTTCAAGTATGGCATTATAATAAATACGAGAATACATCTTGTTTGGAAAAGTTTGTCGTTATGTCGTGTGAATACAGATATTATACAGTATTTTCGTTGTAATTACGTCTATTTTCGACTTACAAAATGTTTGTCCAAAATAAGAAAATAAAATTGTTTATCGAGTACGCATTATTCGAAATAATTAAAAGCACTAAGTGTCGCTTATCGTGATAAGACTTTTCCAACTGTTTATACCCTTTTCAGTTAGTAGACTAGGTCTAGTTAGGGTTGGGTTTGTTTTCAATTTCGCGCAAAGCTTCGCGTGGGCTATTTGCGCCAGCCGTCCCTAATTTAGCAATGTAAGACTAGAGGGAAGGTAATCACTACTCACCGCCAACTCTTGGGCTACTCTTTTACAAAGGAATAGTGGGATTCACCGTCAAGTTATAACGCCTCCACGGCTGCAAAGGGCGAACATGTGTGATGTTCGAACCCGTGATCCTCAGATTACGAGTCGAACGCCTCAAACCCACCTGGCCATACGTGGCCTTAAAAATAATGCTAATTTACACTGGAAATCATCCCTGCCGGGGTCGAACCCGGACCTTTGGATTAGAAGTCCAACACGCTATCCACTGCGCTACAGGGACACCGACATAGGGGATTTTGGACGCCACTACCAAGGAGCGTATAATAAAAACATGATGGGAGACTAAATTTGGGGGCTCATACGTGAAACTCTTTTACGCTACAGTTACAAATCTCGAAAACAACCACTTTATAAACATTTTTGTTCATTTTGTATCACTTTAGTATAAATACATCTAACTCATGATTCATATGTTGTTTTATTCAGACCTTATGTAAATTAAAATGTGCAAATTTGCACGTTTTACATAGAAAATAACGTTAATTTCTAAATTTCATTATCCACGTCACAAAAGCTAAGTTTGAACGGAACAATGGCCGATTAAGAAATAACACATACAGTCCAGGAGCAAAATTTCTGTTGCATAGTGTAATTTATGCTCCATGGTGAACATGGCCCCTAGGTGTTCCAACATTAAGCTTAAGTGCTTACGACACTAAATTTCGGATTCGACACCTACATCGGGTACACTACAGATAACCTATAGTGCAGTTTAAGAAACAATCAAAACATTTCCCTCGATAGTTCTATGTTCTGTGGCTTCTAAAACCAACGCATGAGAATAAAACAACTCCAAATCAAAACATGAATCTTGATAGCATGTCAACCAAACATGACTGACACTTAAAGGAATATCTTCTGTTCTCTGAGAGAAGGAATTTGACAAATATCTATCACCGAAAGGACTGAGCAAATATTCCCTTAGAAACGGCGAACTCAGTGTGGTCCGAAAGATAGCTCTTCATACATCCGTACGTTACTCTGAATAAAACGAAATACGGACGTGTTTGTTTGTTTTGAATTTTCGCACAAAGTTACACGATGGCTATCTGCGCTAGCCGTCTCTAATTTAGCAGTTTAGACTAAAGGTAAAGCAGCTAGTCATCAACTCCCATTGCCAACTCTTGGACTACCAACGAATACTGGGATTCAACGTCACATTATAACGCCCTCATAGCTGAAAGAGAAAACATATTTGGTGTGACGGGGATTCGAACCCGAGACCCTCAGATTAGGAGTCGAGTGCCTTAACCAACTGGACATGCCGGGCCCGGGTGTACGTGAATGGTACACAAACTCAGAAAGAATAACCGCGTTTGGGTTCTTTAACAACTGGAAAAGAAAAATTAAGAACTCTAATAGATGTGACACCTGTTCTTCTGATGAACAACTATGCCTGCATGCCATTGTTTGCAAATTATGTTTTGTTTACATTTAAGTGTAATTTTTAAATGTAACTAGAATAACGTAATCATGCACATGAAGGGAGAAGAAATTATTTTATATTTTTGATTAAGCGTTGCTAGATGTGTTCATTTTCAGCATCTTTATTTTGTACAATAATAATCGAAGTTTTCACATATAAACGCGTTTTCAAATCCCACAGAGTGATTCAGAGTGCATTTGTTTTATCCTTAGTCATACGACGGCACTGCAGCCGCATAAATATATAACCCGTTTATTTAGTTATTTTACTCTTTATGGTCAGGTGGATAGGGCGCTCGACTCGTAATATGAAGGTCGTGGAATCGAATCCCCGTCGTAACAAAAAGGCTTGCCCTTTCAGCCGCGGGGACGTTATAAAGTAACGGTCAATCCCACTTTCGTTGGTAAAAGAGTGACCCAGTAGTTGACGATGAGTAGTGATGACTAGCAGCCTTCACTCTAGTCTCACACTGCTAAATTAGGGACGGTTAGCACTCTTGTAGTTTTGCGCGAAATTCAAAACCAAACAAACAAGCCTAATGGTGAATCAAAACTTGTTAGTATTCTTTTGAACTGCGGGATGGCACTGCAATATCACGTGTATAAGTATCACACCAATTATTAACATCCAAGATAATTAAAATTGTTAATTTAGAAAAGGAAAGAGGGATCATCAAAAAGGTACAGAAAAAAGTCGAATCAAATGCAAATATTATATTTTCAAGTCTACGGCTAAGGACTCTAAGAAATGTAATAAACTGGTCGCAGAACACGACGTAGAAACAAAGTACAACAACGAGATTGAGAAGCAATGGAGGACTCGAAACTCGAGAAATGAAGAACACTCAGTGTGAAATTTTCAAGTATAAGTTTTACAAATTATTTTACAGTTAATGAGCATTCATAAGACGTCAGATGTTTTCAATGGCGGAAAGTTGAGGATTTCGAACACTTCTTCAGAACGTAAAGAAAAACAGGATGCCCATGAATTATTTTTAAAATTACTCTAGAACATATTAAAGTCTGCGTTCGTTTCTATTGTACAGGTATAGGTACAATATTCAAAGTGGCTTTTTTTTTTTGTGTAACGAAATGTGAAATTATAATAAGGCTAAATACGCTGTTATAAATATGTACTTTGTGTACTTCAATAGAACATTTCTACTGGGCTGGAATGGCTTCGAAGAACTTATGTTTGTAGCGAAAAAGCATGTGTTTTTTTTATACCAAAGTCACATCTGGTTCTCTGCTGAGTCCACCAAGACGAGTCGAACTCCTGGTTTTAACGTTGTAAATTTGAAGACTTACCGCTGTAAAAGCGGGGAACTGGTAGCGAAGAAAACGTTAGTACACCTAGCCGTTTTAGCTCTAAGTTTCGGTGCTTAAATGGTTTCGATGAGAAATTTGGCCAAAAGCAAATAAAATACAAACTAATCAAGTCTCTCCTTCTCTTTAAAAGTTAACATAAAAATAGTTCTAAGACCTGGACTTGAGTTTTTTTAGTTGTATTGCTCATGTTTGAATAAAATATGCATAACCGTTTTTTTTCCCGGTAGGCCTATTAAACAAAGTTTATATGAAAGTAATAACATGGAAAAGAAATGGACGAATGGTGTATTTTCTCTAAGAAACGTAGAATCAATTTTTTTTGCTCTTATCAATTGAGATAAAGACCATAATTTGTTATTTCAAGAATAAGTCTACTTTTAAAGATGAATTTCGCCATCTTTTATAAAATTCGTGTGCTATGCTTATTATGAACCACGTTTGTGATTCATGATAATTTTAAGGTCTGAGACATAAAGCATTAGAGGGTAGTTTGATCGATGTGTGCAGGTAACAACTTTATGACGCATTTAAAATACAACTCGAAAATCACTTTATCGTTCTTATTGACTTTTGCTAGATTTCCTCAAACCGAAATTTTTATTCTCTGTTTCAAAACTTTACAGATTAAATGAACACACTCCTCTATTGATTTCTCTCTTTCTCTTTTTAATTTGTTTCCCAGTTTGACGGCGTTAAGCTTGCAAACTTAAAACATCAAAGTACGGAGTTAAATGTCCTGCCGTGGATACAGAAGAAATCCCAGCGTAAATTTGCTCTTTTTTCTTTTCTTGTAAATTTTGCTTACTTTTGATTTAATAGATGACATCGCAATACCATTGGTATTTCATTATGTCTGTTTCTTGCACTCCATAAAGTCAGCACAACCGAAAGCTCAGCGGCAAGTCTACAAACTTAACACACTAAACAATCAGGTTTCAAAATTCGTAGTGAGTTCAACACAGATAGCCCATTGCGAATGCTTGTGTTTAACAAGAAATAAGTAAACAAACAAATTTATTTTTTTCATATGAAGAAGTAAGATGTTTCAAACCCTACTTTCTGGATTACATAAACTGAATACAATTCTAATGTATCAATGTGAAAAGTGTCGCGACAGAAAAATATTCTTTAAGATTCAATAAAGATTTTTAGGAGATTAGAAAAACAAAAGGCACAAGAAGATGCTAATTAAACTTTTCTCTGGTTTTATTAGCTGCTGTCAAGTAATGCTTTTGGCTCAAAGTCGCATGAAAACTTATCGGTCATTTAACGTTTTTGGTGAAATAGTATTGATATCAGGTAATTTTTTATATTCTGCATAAGACAGGATTTAACAAACGATATATTTTATTATCAGACATCGAGTGCAGCGAATCATTACAATAAAGCCGGAAATATTTCAGTATTACTTTCAAATTTTGATCATAATATATTTCTCGTATTAGGTTATAACCACACCTTAAGGTAGTACATCTCTCTACTAGCTCTTTAAGAACGAATAAGGTCGTCTAAACCGCTAAAATATCTGTAGCATCCCAGTCAGTCCTGATGGTAATGCTGCAAATATTTGTCGCCACTGTATAATCGGATATAGTATTACTGACATGTCATAACGTATTGTCCATTGGTTTTATTTTTACACTTTGCTAATACGTTGTTTAACAATAGATAATATCATATTTCTACAGTCAGAGTATGACTGTAAACGTTGCTACAATATTGTTGACAGACAGAGAAAGGTATTTCCAGCATAACGTTAAAATAACACTGAACGACAATAAACGTTGCTACAATATTGTTGACGGAAAGACATCAAGTTTTCAGATAGACGTTATAATAGCACCGAGAAACAATAAACCTAGTTACACTAACGTTGGAGAACAGGTAACATCACATTTCAAGTATGGCATTATAATAAATACGAGAATACATCTTGTTTGGAAAAGTTTGTCGTTATGTCGTGTGAATACAGATATTATACAGTATTTTCGTTGTAATTACGTCTATTTTCGACTTACAAAATGTTTGTCCAAAATAAGAAAATAAAATTGTTTATCGAGTACACATTACTCGAAATAATTAAAAGCATAAAAGCAAAGTAACTTTTAAACGAGTGTCGCTTATCGTGATAAGACTTTTCCAACTGTTTATACCCTTCACAGTTAGTAGACTAGGTCTAGTCAGGGTTGGGTTTGTTTTGAATTTCGCGCAAAGCTTCGCGTGGGGTATTTGCGCCAGCCGTCCCTAATTTAGCAATGTAAGACTAGAGGGAAGGTAATCACTACTCACCGCCAACTCTTGGGCTACTCTTTTACAAAGGAATAGTGGGATTCACCGTCAAGTTATAACGCCTCCACGGCTGCAAAGGGCGAACATGTGTGATGTTCGAACCCGTGATCCTCAGATTACGAGTCGAACGCCTCAAACCCACCTGGCCATACGTGGCCTTAAAAATAATGCTAATTTACACTGGAAATCATCCCTGCCGGGGTCGAACCCGGACCTTTGGATTAGAAGTCCAACACGCTATCCACTGCGCTACAGGGACACCGACATAGGGGATTTTGGACGCCACTACCAAGGAGCGTATAATAAAAACATGATAGGAGACTAAATTTGGAGGCTGATACGTGAAACTGATTTACGCTACAGTTACAAATCTCGAAAAACAACCACTTTCTAAACATTTTTGTTCATTTTTGTATCTCTTTAGTATAAATACATCTAACTCATGATTCATATGTTGTTTTATTCAGACCTTATGTAAATTAAAATGTGCAAATTTGCACGTTTTTACATAGAAAATAACGTTAATTTCTAAATTTCATTATCCACGTCACAAAAGCTAAGTTTGAACGGAACAATGGCCGATTAAGAAATAACACATACTGTCCAGGAGCAAAATTTCTGTTGCATAGTGTAATTTATGCTCCATGGTGAACATGGCCCCTAGGTGTTCCAACATTAAGCTTAAGTGCTTACGACACTAAAATTCGGATTCGACACCTACATCGGGTACACAACAGATAACCTATAGTGCAGTTTAAGAAACAATCAAAACATTTCCCTCGATAGTTCTATGTTCTATTTTTCTCATGTGATTTATTGATTTCGATCGAAATAAGTGTTTGTGTTAGTTTTTCTTCTTTCTTTAAATCAAAATTACAGTAATAAAATGGACGCTATATTGGATTGCTGTTGGTGTTGCACAAGGTGCTCGTTATAGAAAAAAACACCTGAATAACGATAATTATAGAGGGACGTTTATTAGGGGAAATACAACATTTGATGCAGTATTAGCAGGGCCCGGATATTTGAATAACTCTCATGATCAAAACGACTGAAAAGAATTATGTGGTACGTTTTTCTGACCTGTTTCTAAAATTTTGCGTGTTTGTTTGCTTTGATGTTTGAATACGTAAAGATGAATATTTGTATTTTTATTAAGGTCTTCATAAAGCCAAAACCGTAATGTTACCTTTCATACAGAACTGCAAAACAAGATATTAACTTTGAAATGACAAGATGTAAATGATTTACTAAGTTAATAAATCATGAACTTGTGTATTATGAGTCTTTATAGAAACTATTAAAGTAAACTTGACTTTAAAGCACAATATTATTCCAACGAAATAGTTGGAATTGATATTTTTATGTTTCAATATTTATTTTTTTAGTAGTACTGAATCCACTGAAGTGGATCCGTGGCTAATATAAATAAGTTTCTAACGTAAGTTTCTTCTAGATCATAGAGAGAAAATAAAATTGAGTTACCATATTTTCAAGCAGTACATTCAAATATTATATGTTTGTAGACTATTGGAACTTAGTGAGTATTACCATGGTTACCATTAGTAGCTACACTGAAATTAAAACATGATTTATTTTTCATAAATAAAAACAAGAATGCTATTTACAAGTGTGAGTGTGAACAACAACAATTCGTTGTTCTTAATCTTAGGCCCGGTTGCTCCAAACATGCTCGCCTTTCAGCCGTTGGGGCGTTATACAGTGACGGTCAATCCCACTATTCGTTGGTAAAAAAGTAGTCCAAGAGTTGGCGGTGGGTGGTGATGACTAGCTGCCTTCCCTCTAGTCTTACACTGCTAAATTAGGGACGGCTAGCACAGATAGCCCTCTAGTAGCTTTGTGCGAAATTCAAAAACAAACAAACTTAATGTTAGAATTTGTTTATTTATAGTTAAGCACAAAGCTACGTAATGTGCTATCTGTGCTGAACTCCATTGGCTGTCAAAAACCGATTGCTAAAAGCCTTCGGACCTAGAGCTGAGGCGTCTGAGGACTGCACAATGTCATTACACAGTTTATAAATGACGAACCACATCAATATACTACAATATACTAGTTTGACTGTCTTCGTGGCACATCATAAAACGACACAGTGCTGTTGTATAGTTTAGAAATTACGAACCACAACAATATATTACAATACATTGATTTGATTGTTTTTATGAAGCATCGTAATATGGCACAGTGTTGTTGTATTGTTAAAAATGACTAACAACATTAATATATTGCAATACAATAATTTGATGAAACATTATAATACAGCCATCGTGCAGTATTTAGAAATAGCACACTATGCCAATAGATTTAAAAATTATTAAATATATCGCTTGGTGTTGTTGTTTTTTATAGTTCAAAATCTGCAAGTTTGGCCACATACTCTGGATAAAGTTTAGGTTGGTTTGTGCTAAAAAGTCAATTAGCTTAATGGCTTGAGTCCTTTGGTTCTGGGTTATATAAAACTCTAACAAAGTTAAAAGATTGGGCTTTTATCACAACAGCTTACCAATTCTTATTATTTTTAACTTAGATGAAAATTCATGGTTAAATGCAAGCGCTCCGTCAGAGACATTGTATTTGGGTATCAGCTTTCTTCAGGAATGTTTTTAGTGACCTCAAAGGGATGACCTTTATTGGAGTTCTCATAAGGGGAATGCTGGTGGCTACAGAAATCAGCAATCCTTTTGCACGCTTCCAGCATCTGTTCTTGTGGAACAGTCAGAACGATCCTTATGAAGCCAGGATAATTAAAGCACTGAAGGAAAGACAACATAAATATTTAGAGTTAAAGATCAGTAAAACATGCTATTAAACCTGTCGCTTAATGTTACGATAATTAACATGATCTGAGCATAATACATGCATCGTTAAAAGGCAGACATTCAGAATAATCCATTAGGTTTTGATTAATTCACTCATTCAATGTTAAAAGCAATATTGTTATCAAGTAAACAGCTCAACTAAAAAAAAACCGTGAAATATAAATAACGGTACAACTTTCTACAAAGTTGGGTATTTAGGCAGGAATAAAAGCTTCAAATAAATGGTTTTATTTAAGTTTCATACTTCGGGTGACGTTCACTTCAACATTTTATATTCATTTGCTACAGAAACCTTGTGTCAATTATAATACTTACTAAATAGCTATTTAGTCAGTATTATAAAAATGGATAAAACACCACATAATCAGCATAAATAATTTAGAACTGAATATAACTGGGTGACGTACAACAGCTCGCGAAGTACGTGTTTAAATGGAGTAAAACCACTTAGAAAGTACGTATTTAGGTAAAGTACAACAACTTGGAAAGAATATGTTGAGCTACAGTACAACAGTTCGTAAAGCGCGTGTTTAGATGAAATACAAAAGCTTGGAAAGAACGTGTTTAGGTGAAGTACAACAGCTTAGAAAGTGTTGTGCTTAGACTGAATGCAACAACTTAGGAAATACGTGGTTAGATGGAGTACAACAGTTTAGGAGATACTTGGGCATTTCCCCCTTAACATTATAATCTCGTTGGCTTATATATTTGTTTATGGGTTATTAATGGCTTACTACTGGTTACTCTAATAGCATGTGAATCATACAAAAATATATAAACTAACATACTTTCAGTATTCCAAGAACATTTAGATAATTACTTCAAGGGTTCTGAATGTATTTTACAAAGAAGATGAGATATTTCATTAAATTATTTTGATCAGTCCTTTACAGAAAGTTGTGTAACAGTTAAAAACTTAAAATTACTGAATTTGATATTATATGTAAACCCACAAACTATACATTTTGAGTGTGTGTTCTAGTCGTCCTAATGACCTCCTATTGTATTTTTGGAGTGTGTACTCTAGTCGTTCTGAGGAGCTTCTATTGTATTTTTGGAGTGTATAATCTAGTCAACAAATTTTTGTGGTGTTTTTGGATGCTGCAATCTAGTCAGCTAATAATTGTTCTCATATTTATTGAGTCAGTAATCTAGTCAGTCTATTACTCTTAAGTGTATTTTTGAACTATCACTGCACTTTTGGAAGTTGTAATCTATCTGGCCTAATTAACTTTCGTTGTATTTTTTAGGTAATGTAATCCAATCAGTCTAACACCTCTTACTGTATTTTTGGAGTATGTTATCTAGTCACACTAATGAGTTATTATCCCGCTTTGGATGAATAATATTATCGGTTTAATAAAACCTTATTGTATTTTTCGATTCTGTAATGTAGTTGACCTAATGAAATCTTGTTGTATTTTAAGATGCTGTAATCTAGTCAACCTAATGAGCTCTCATTGTACGTTTAGAACTAGTATTCTAATCGGCCCAATGAAACATTATTGTATTTCTGGATGTTCTAATGTAGTCGACCTAATGAACTCTTTTCGTATGTTTGAATGTTGTCATCTATTCAGTCTTAATGTAATCTTGTTTGAATATTTCGACGCTGTAATGTTGCTAGGCTAAGTTGAACTCTTGTATATCTGGATGTTGTTATCTAGTCGGTTTAATGGCTTGACATTATTTTAAATGCTGTAATCTCGCTGGGCTAAACCGAACCCTGTTGTATTAATCGTATAACGGATAATGTGTATTGAATTTTGATTAACTCAGTTTTCGCGCTAAAGCATCTGATCGCTGATCTTTAAATAAGCTTATTTTGATGTCCGTCAAAGATGGCTACCCCATAAGATATGAAAACTTCGACACTTACCACTCCTGGAAGACAGAAGACAGATTCTTCACTGATTAGTCGCTCTACAAAGTCTACATCACTTCTAAACTCTGGGAAACGATTCATGTCAATCCCCACCTGTAAACGAAAGTTAACCACGGTTTTAATTTGGTTCAATTGTGAGAGGTTCACAGAAATCTTCCAAATTTTAGGTTGATAAAAGTAAAGATTTTTTTAACACTTTATGTGAAACAGAGATGTGAATCTCAAACCTTTCTGAATTACACAATATATAGTGAAAAATCTATTTACCTTTACAACTTTCCACAGTTATGTAAAACCATACAATTAAATTCAATTTTATAGTGTTTCTTATATACAAATTACCTAAGACAATGATCCCAAACTAATATCTAAATAGTTTCAGAAAGGACATGTATTTTAAAATCGTTGCTTCTATGCTTTTTTTTTTTGTCACCTTTTTTGATTCAACTTTTACACTAAACTTGTTTGTAATTCGATATATCTCATTGGTTGGTTTAAATTGCTCCCATATTTTATAGCTAAATCAACCCTTTTTGTGAGAAGAATCTCTTGGTTTGCAGTGGTTTCTTTCCTAATTCACTTAATAATACCATTTTAGTTCTCACAAAGTTTTAATTTATTTTGAATAATGGATAGCCTTTTCATGTTCTTTAAACAAAGTAAACGTCTTGACTTCCATAAAGGTTGCCCAGGTGGTCAGGGGACTCTTCTAGTAATCTGAGGATCGAGTTCCAATCCCCGCCACACCTAACATATTTGCCCTTTCAGCCATGGGGCGCTATAATGTGAAGATCAATCTCACTATTCGTTATTTAAAATGTAGCCCAAGAGTTGACGGTGGGTGGTGATGACTAGCTGCCTTCCCTCTTGTCTTACACTAATAAATTATGGTCGGGTAGTGCAGGTATCTTTCGTGTAACTTTGAACGAAATTCAAAATAAACCAAACCCTCGAGTAGCTTTGCACGTGATTTAATAAACGAAATTCATGGTTAAATATATATATATAAGTTGTCATAATTTGCAAATAGTAGATAAAAGCTTAACACGTCTTTTAGATTAGTAATTTGGACATTTACACAGACCCGAGGTTAACCATTATTATAGACATATAAACATGTTTAGTTTACAGATTTTTGCTAAGTGATTTAATAAAAATCTCGAGCTTCGTTAATCTAAGTTGAGAAAAAAGTTGTATATTTTGAATTTCTTCTGTCACAAAACACGTAAATTCTTTCCAAATCCTTTTATCAAACTCTTGTAATAAATATTTATTTATCAAGTAACAAACTAACTTTTCTTACAGGATTCAAAATGTATTAAAGTCTCAGATGTATCAGCCACATAGAATCTTTAAACTTTTTGTTTATTGTTGATCTTCGCGCAAAGCTGCTATATGGTTATCTACGCCAGCTGCCCCTAATTTTGAAGTGAAAGACTACAGAGAAAGTAGTTGGTGAGCACTACTCACTGCCAATTCGTGGGAAACTTTCATCGAAAAGGGACATTTTGAACATCATTTTTATAGCCCAAAACTGAGGAGCGGAAATTGATTTTAGCAATAACGAGATGCAAACCATGAAACTTCCAATCCAGTTTTAATTTCAACCCCAAAAATAACTTTAGTTGTAGAATTTTCCATAGCCCTCAGTAAAAATAGTAACAAAAATATTTAACAATCAGTTACTTGCAATAATCCCGTTCATAGACAAACAAAGTGTATTTTTTGTGTACTTACCATCATATACATAGCTCCGGCTGGCATGATTGGATTTAAACCAGGAACTTCAGAGAGGGCACTGTAACACAATTCAGCATTACTCTGTAACAGAATAAGAAACATCCTCCATAAGATGCAACAAATATACATCACTTTAATACATTCTGTAGTACCACAGAGAGGCATATTTAATTCTTTAACACAGCCTAAAACATATATAACTTAACTCAATTACACCATATGCTATTGCATTGATGCGTTTTCTACTTGATTAACAAATTCCTCAACAGATATGGTTCACCGTTTCTATACTTTTATATTAAGGTTCATTTACACAGATACTACAAATACATATATCACCCGAATACATTACGTAGTTTGTATTCTATTATTTTTAAAATTTATTTAATAAAGCCTGCCACAAATACAAATTATGTACTTATATCTTATAGTTTTGGAAATTTTCAATTTAAATTTACTACAGATAGAGATTACCCTAACTCTTTGTACAGTTGTGCTATGAAACTGCTGAGGAGTTCGACTTAAAATAACCGGCAGCGCTCCTTGGATTAAAGTACTACATCCCATGATCCTCTGGCTAAGCATCTGCAACGCTCTTGGTATCTGTAATACAACAGTATAATTATTTGTGATGCAAACGTAGCTTTGTGTTACTGAAAAATAATAACGTATAACTTTTAACAGAACGTTTTACTTCTAACAAGTGGTCGCAAAAATGCATGAAATTTAAGTCTGTTAGCAAATAGCTATATTATAATATTAAGATTTCCGTTTCTATCGACCATTCACCATCAGCTAAAAAGCACTAAGCCGTGGTATTAACCCTTAAATTAATACACACAATTTATGAAATCCATGTATTACATGATATTGACTTATTATTTCATGTTTATGGCTAAATTATCTAATTTTCAGTGTAAAATATATTGGAAAGTCGATGAGATCTATCCATCGGTAGTTCAAAGGTTACATGCATCCTCTTGAGTAAAATTAATATTAAAGATAAAATGAATCGAGGATTAATTGTTACATATAAATATTCTTCTTATATAAATGAGAAAACTGAGGATTCTGAAAACAGCATCGATCTATAAACTATTACCAAGTCTGTAAATCACTATACACTTTCCTTCTAATTATTCTGTTTGTTCGTATATATACATGTGTGTGTGTGTGTGTGTGTGTATTAGAGGAAAGTTTCTTAGAGGTCCTACGGAAAAAACTTCAATTAGGTATTGACAAAGTACAGGGTGATATCCCATCTACTTTACATAGAAAGAATATATTGTATTAACGATACAAAAGGACATCACCAAAATAGAACACTTGGCTTCCAAGGATGATCGTTAGAACAATGTACATTAGAACTTTTACCACTGCCAGTTATAAAAAATCTGGCTTCCAAGCATGTCAGTTAGAACACCTTAACCTTTACTAACGTCAGCTAGTGCCTTATATTCCTTCCACAAGAATTCATGAGATATCTCTCTTTGGTACACCCTGTATTTCTACAGTTATACTGTACGTATGTTAGTGCAGAAATATTCATTGTATTAGAATAAAGTCAAAACAAATGATTTTCTCTATTCACACTTTTATTTACTTGCTTATGAATGTGTCAACATTATTAATTATATTTCTTTATTAGTTTTTCTAAGTGAATACAGTTTAATGACATTAACACGTTTCTTATTTTGTCGGAGTCTTATTTTGTTGGAGAAATTCAAATCAGTCTTGATAGGACAAGAGACCACTGAACACATCTCTTTCCTTTCAGATCATTAGATATTTCTTACTTTTATAAACAAGCTATAGAATATCTGTGTTCACTTAGTAAGGGTCGCAAAGCCTTTTCATTTTCCAATCAACAGACCAAACCTAGTTTCACGGTTATCAAAACGAGATTTCCTTTACTATGAGAGTTAAGACATAATATATATATATATATACTCACACCATGACCAAATATATTATTTCTGTCATGAATGGTTATCCATCCTAACCTCCACCCTGGGACTAGAAACCTGAGAAGAAAAGAAAAACAAAATGTCAAAATTTTAGAAACACTTTGGGTATCTCACTGTATTTTTATTATTTCCAAAATATATCAGTTTAATGTAGATATCAGAATAGTTTATTATTTTCTATTGTGTGTGAGGCTAGCTGCTCATGAAATGTAATAAGCATTTATTTACTTGAATACTGGCTAAGAGAGAATTGTTTACTCACAATTTACAAACACGTTTCACATTCAATAAAACGTCTAATAATTACCAATTAAATTACAAACCAATAGTAAGTTAGCTTTTACAAGTTAGACTTAAAACACTTTTCGAAAATTACGAATAAGAACAAATTTGGCCCGGCATGGCCAGGTGGGTTAAAAAGTTCGACTCGTAATCTGAGGGTCGCAGGTTCGAATCCCGGTCGCACCAAACATGCTCGCCCTTTCAGCCATGGGGGCATTATAATGGGACGATAAATCCCACTATTCGTTGGTAAAAGAGTGGCTCAAGAGTGGCTGTGGGTGGTGATGACTAGCTGCCTTCCCTCTAGTCTTACTCTGCAAAATTATGGACGGCTAGCGCAGATAGCCCTCGTGTAGCTTTGCGCGAAATTAAAAAAAAGCAAAAACAAAGAAAAAATGTATAGAGTTAAGAAAAAATAACTAGCAAAAAATATTGTTTTACTTTCACGCACACTCATATTACAGGGGATCTCGGCCAATTGCTGTAATTTTATAACAGAGAAAACTTTGGTGTCGTATCCAAGAACTTGAAGTATCATATCAAATTTGTGGCACTTCAGTGGCACAGGGGTATATCTGCGGAGTTATAACGCTAGAAACCGATTTCGATAACCCTGGTTGGCAAAGAACAGATAGTAAGTAAGTTATTGTGCAATTATTACCTAACAATATTCATTAGGTAATAACATTCTCAGCTGTTCAGAATGTAGGAGATACTGTTTAATCATTAGGTAAAAAGCTTTCAGTTTCTCAGAGTGTGAATTATTGTCTTAACACTAGGTAATATTATCTTCAGTTTCTAAGAGTATAGTATTTTTTGTTTATTTCATTCATCTGAAATTTCAAATAAATGTAAACCTTACTTTCTTCAATTGAAACTAAGCATGAGGGTTATAATTAACCAAATACGGTGATGTTTCTTAACCAAGAATAAACTTGTATACCTTTTAGTCAAACCACTGCACGAAAGTATTGGTACTTCAGTCGACAGAGAAGCAATAGAGTAGTAACTCTGCCCAGGGAATACCTGAATACAAATGAAATAATTCTTACAAAGAACAATAATAAAAAGTAAAAATTTATATTTTTAAAACTGAACTCATTAATAGTAACTTTAATGCGACGTTGCAATTTTACGAAGAATTTTGCGATTAAACTAAGCGTTATCTTTTTTTCTATAATCTCGAAAGACACAGATCGCATACTTAACACCAACACACACACACATGCAACAGATTTACCGAGAGACTATTAATCAGGTATTATTATCTAAACGCAAAAAAGGGAGTTTCGTGCGAATGCTGCTAAAACTTACGAAATGTTCATAAATCTCATCTGCAATTATCGGAACAACTTTCCTGGCAGCGACATCTAGAATTGCTTGTAAATGATTCCTGGAGAACACCGACCCACAAGGATTAGAAGGGTTGTTGACAATGATTGCAACTGTGTTATCGTCAATTTGGTTTTCCAAATCTGCTAGATCCACCTCCCACTTCTGTTTGGGCTAGAAAAGAACAACGGAACGGTATTTTTAACAAAAGATCTTTTACTATAGTTACTCTGATTTTGCAACTCGGCTAAACCTACTTCCCATTTCTGTTCGGGCTAAAAAATGAAAGGGGAACGTTTAATTTATCACACATGCGGGTCCTGTTACCTCAAAATCATTTTCCGCAATATGGGACCACGAGTGTGTTATAAGAGTACCAGTTAAGTTTCACTATGCCAAACGTTGACGAGAGTCCAGAGCTAGTCACTGAGCAAGTCAGACGTGCTAATATCTCTGCCAATATGCTATTTAGAACGAAACGTTCATCCTCGCCAGTCAGGCCGTTAGTACCGCCGGTAATCGTCGACGGCCTACCGCCGAACCTCACGCCTCTTCAAGTCGCCACGTTGATCGCCCGAGCCAAGCCAGGGGCAACCATTGAACCGTCCAGGACCCGAATTTTACGCCGGGGCGGAATCCTCATCCAACCAGCCACTACTATAGAGCAAATTTATCTTTGCCAACCATGGAACACCGAATTTAATGTAAGTTGTTCCCCTACTAAAAGTCCAGTCAGTCTTTATTCAATATTCCTCAGGGGGGCGTCGACCCATCAATAGAACCAGAAGAAATCAAACAAGCCATAGACCTCAAATCCAAGCCAATGTATATGCTGTTCACCAATTTTTTCTAAAAACGCTAACCTGCCTACGTACTTTATGAAGATAGTGACAACGTCGAAGCACAGTGCTGACTATATTTTACGTGACGGCTGTTATTATCACATATTCCACTTCAGAGCCGAACGTCCGCATCGACGACCTTTCAACACTTGGTCAAACAAAGCATCCAGACATCAGAAACAATCAACGTACAACTACCAACAAGAAACTACAAAAATACCGCCGAGTCCAGATCTAACCAGAAGAAACACGAAGACAGATACAGATAACTCGACCCAGAAGACGTCAACTCCCTCTGCTAACAACTCGCCAAGTGTCAGCAACCTAAGAAAGAAAGAGGACAGATCATGCCAGACTTCAATTCAAGTTCCACAGAATTTAACAACCAGCCAGACTCAAACCATTACCAAGGTAACCATCGACGCGACAGTTCAAACTGAAAAACAAACTACCTCCACGCAGAAAACTCAAACTAAAATCACAAGAAGAAACAAAGCATCACAGACCAGCGAAGAACAACTCACCGAAGAACAGCCAGTTGTTCCACCACCGAGACCACGTTTTTCATTTGCACCAATGAGCTTCAAATGTGAAAACAAGTTTATGACGAAGATACCATCCGATCTACAAGACCGCAGCTAACAGTTTTCATGTATACCACCGTTACAGTTCATGAGTTTTTTTTTTTTTTTTTATTTTTTTTTTTCATCCCAGCAACTTCAGGGCACGGTCTTGGTAGATTTTTCGGCGCACAGGCCGTGAAAGTGGGTTTTCTCGGGGTACTCCCGTTTCCCCACAGCAAAATCTCTGGCATCGGATCTGTAGGTCCCAGCCTCATTCTGAAAAGGCTGTTTACCCAGTCACAGGTTATCCAGCCATAGTAAATTTTAAAGCTATTCGCAAGCCGCCAGTGTATTCCATTCTCGGGCCAAGGTCTGGCTCACTTCACTTATGCTGCTCTCGTCAAGTTCTCCCGTCTTTCCTCTCTCTCATAAATACCCCACTCCACCTCAAAAACATTAAAAGAATTTAAAAAAAAACCCACGGACATTTTAACAATTTCTCACATAAGGGGACAAAGAGGAACCACAACGTTCCTGAACACCCCAGTTGGAGAGAGAACTCTTCTGATTTCTCTCTCTCTAAACTAAACCCCTGCCACGTTAGTTTGCGTTCACTATGCTATAAGAGTATCTCAAGGGTTCATGATGGGTGCTGTTGACTAGTTTCCTTCCCTCTTGTCTGTCATCTCAAAATTACGGACTGCTGATGAAGTGTACAGTTTTTACTTTTCCAATTTGTTAAACACAGGCTCAACTTTAACTCTATGCGAACTGACAGGACGTAGCCTAATGACTTAAAGTTGTTATATGTGAATCTGGAAGCCAAGGGCTAGCGTAGTTGCAACAATTTTGCGTTCGATTCTTTGGAGACATGGGTACATTACAAGAGACGGCAAATCCCGCTATTCCATTAGAGGAGTAAAAAAGATTGCACTTGGTGCCGCCTTCTATGAATTCCAAGGTGTGGATGGCTAGTACAGATAGCCTTTGCATAGACTTGCAAGAATATCCGAAGCCAATAAACACACCTAGCTGAAAATTCACTATTTCAGCATCGGTAAACCCATATTCGGTTCAATACAGTCACTCAGTTGTCAGTTAATGAATTATGTCTACCACCCAAACAGCTTCACATTTTTAATTCTGTAGTTCTTAATCTAGAATGTCATTACAAACGTAATTTCAATTGGCACCGATAGGGGTAGAACTTGTTTGTTTGTTTCAGAGAAAAGCCACATTGAGCTATCTGCTGTGTCCACTGCCGAGAACTACGCCCCGGATTTTAACGTTGTAAGTATATAAACTTAGTGCTGTCCCCCTGGGAAAAAGGAATGAAGTTTCGAATTTATTTGGCTTTAAAATAAATCCTGTAGTAAGAACTTTTGCAAATACATTAGTCGTTGTTTTGTTTGTTGTTGTTGTTTTCAGCTAAATGGTATTGCAAAGCATTAGAAACAATAAAATTGGTGAATAGTGGTTTCATAATAACTAAGCGAATTATAAAATTACACTTTGCAGTTTCATTTAAAACTACGAAACAATAAAAAACAGTTGTAAAAACACAGTCCGAGTTAGAATTAACTGTGCAGATTTACTTTTAGCACATTATTTATGCATTCTAAAATAGTATACTATTTCAAACGTTAATGTTTACCGTTTATCGTTTAAGGAGTGTTAAAAACCCTACCAAAAGATTGTAATATTTAAGCTCTATCCCTACTCCTTCAGCCAGTGTACGGTAAAGTGGGAAACCAGGCCTAGGAACGAGGATATTTTGACCCGGATTGCCCAACACAGTGATGCACATGTCCAATGCTTGAGAACAGCCACTGGTTAAAATCACATCCTAGAGAAAAAAAAAAGTGAAGAAATAGAACAAGATAAATTCAAACGTTTTCAACTTCCTCACAGAGTGAAGAACCATAAGAATCAAGCGCTCAAAATGTGAAGTTAAAATATGAATAATCATTTTTTTTTTTTTTTAATACTGGGATACTGTGCCAATATAGTCGGAAAATCGTTCGGCTTAACCAATAACTTAGGTTTAATCTACAGCTTTTAGTAACTCTTACTTGACTGTTTGTTATTATGTTGAAGCTAAGCACAAAGTGTTACGTATCTAAAGTTCTCCTAGAAATATTAACGTCCAAAGCTGATTCACTGACGTTCGTAATGTTTGAAATCTATAAATATTCCTGGTCAAATATCTGTAGCTTTCTGATTAATGAGCGTTTATCACAATTATAGCTTCTGAAGTTTATAGTATAGTAACTGGAGCAAACCAACAATACAAAAGTCTTGATGAGAAGAAACACACTTGAAATAAAAAATGTATCTCAGAACGGCTGGTATGGGTATTAGCACTTTGTTATCTCTGTTAACCTGAAGATGTCCTAGGAAGGTCGAAACGTTGTTCTCTGCTTATCAATAAAAGTGTTAATGCTCATATCAGCCATTCTGAGAAACAGTATTGTCTCTCCGCGTGTTGGGATTTACAAACGTTAAGGCGAGGTTCTCGAAAAATCAGTTGGCAACACATTTTTACTTACACACGTGGTACATTGTTTATTCTTACACTCGGGAATCTTCTGCAAATTTAAAGAATAGACGGAAATTTCACAACAAGTATTTAACAATATAAGTTACATGCATTTCTAAATATATATTTAACTAAAACAAACATCAATATTAAAATAAATATACATTAGTAAATACATCACGAAAGCTACCAAACGAGCTATCTATGTTTCTTGCCCGTCATGAGTATCGAAAACTAGTTTTTAGGGTTGTAAGTAAACAGACCTGACGCTCTGTCACCGGGCGATATGTTCTAAAAGAGCTAGAAAACATTTATATCTGTGTTCTTTGTTCCCGTTCTTACATGATATATTTAGTTTGCCCCCTTCACCAAAAGGTATTTTTAATCGAGTTTTTTAACTACGTTTGGCATAAGTCAGTTTCTAAACATTTAAATAATATATATCTTTGTGGTTTTCGATACAGAGATTAAGTTTCTTTGTGTCGATTACAATTTTATTTCTAAAATTATGTACCATTTTATGGTAAAAATATTAATTAAGATCTCTTATCTGAGAACTCGCCTCGAGAACTTGCGCACCTGGTGCGAAGTGTGGTCACGTGATATACTACAAATGGTATGTTTTGAGATATTTTTTTATACTTATTTTTGCATAAAGAGTTTTGTTGAGAAAGGAATCGTTGATAAAATGTGTGATAGGATTAAATCGTTGGGGGAAATTTTTCAGGCTTAAGAATCCACACGTGATTAATCTGATGCTGATGTAAAGCGTTTGGTTTTTGTTGTTGTTGTTTTAATTTAGCGCGAAGCTACACGAGGGCTATCATATTTAGACTACAAATCTTCTACTATGATCAGCTGAAAACGTTGTTACCTCATCTTTACACAACAAATATCACACTCTGAACAGCTGAAAACGTTGTTACCTCATCTTTACACAACAAATATCACACTCTGAACAGCTGAAAACGTTGTTACCTCATCTTTACACAACAAATATCACACTCTGAACAGCTGAAAACGTTGTTACCTCATATTTAGACTACAAATCTTCTACTGTGATCAGCTGAGAACGTTGTTGCTCCATCTTTAGACTACAAATCTTCTAGAGTGATCAGCTGAGGACGTTGTTACCTCATCTTTAGACAACAAATTTCCAACTGTGAACAGCTGAGAACGTTGTTATCTCATATTTAGACAACAAATTTCCAACTGTGAACAGCTGAGAACGTTGTTACCTCATCTTTACACAACAAATATCACACTCTGAACAGCTGAGAACGTTGTAACCTCATCTTTACACAACAAATATCACACTCTGAACAGCTGAAAACGTTGTTATCTCATATTTAGACAACAAATATTACACTGTGAACAGTTGAGAACATTGTTACCTCATCAAGTTATTCGTTTTGAGTTTACTTACTGATTAATTGTATTGTATACAAGTTACAGCTTTTACAGTAAGTTTTACTTACTTACTTATTGTATTAAATTTTTAGTCGACATTTTTCTATTATGTTTGGTCTATTTAGTCTTAAACTGTTTTGTACACAAATTTAATGTTGTTATTCGTCATTAAGCACAAAGCTACTCAATGGACTATCTGTTCTCTGCCAACCAGGAGTATCGAAATCGGTTTCTAGCGTAATAAGTCCGCAGATATACGCCTGTACTACTGGGGTTCCACAATTTAATATGATACTTCAAGTTCTTGCACACGACACCAAAGTTTTCTCTGTTATAAAATTACAGGAATTGGCCGAGATCCCCTGTAATATAGGTGTGCGTGAAAGTAAAGTATTGTTTTCTGCTACAGTTATTTTTTTCTTAACTCTATACAATTTGTTCTTTGTTTGTTTGTTTTTTTTTAATTTCGCGCAAAGCTACACGAAGGCTATCTGCGCTAGCCGTCCCTAATTTTGCAGTGTAAGACTAGAGGGAAGGCAGCTAGTCATCACCACTCATCGCCAACTCTTGAGCTACTCTTTTACTAACGAATATTGAGATTGATCGTCACGTTATAATGCCCCAATGGCTGAAAGGGCGAGCATGTTTGGTGCAACGGAGATTCAAACCCGCGACCCTCAGATTACGAGTCGAACGATTTAACCCACCTGGCCATGACGGATCGAAGTGTTGTTAAGAGAGGAAAGAGTGTTTTGAAGATGTTTTAAGATTTGTTCTTATAAAAGTTCAGGTTATATTCACTCGTTATATTGAAGTTTTGGCGATAATTTAAGTTTATTTTCATACATCACAATTAGGTTACTTGTGACGAATATATGAACGTAGGAGGAATGTTTCCAGTAGCTTACAAACTGCAAGGTTGAACGTTCTTAGAGGTATTATTCAAGCTGTAAAACAACTTTATAAATGGATCCAGTTTTATTAAAAGCAATCACAATTTTGTTCATAATTGTTTCGCAAACTAAATTATTATTCTCTTTCAGTCATTTAAAATAAATAAGTTCGTAATATTTTATTAGTTAACCCTCAACAAAGCGTCTAGTGGTCTGATATTATTGTGCTTAGATAAGAAAGGCACAAGGAATTATGAGATCACTGCATTTCCAAAGTACAGTTGGACTCACGCCATAGACAAAACGTTAGTACCAGAACTAACTATTTTTTGTTATTTTTACTGTTTAACGTCTAACATTGTTTTTGACCAATTCTCGGAGATTGTTTATCAACCTAGTAACGGCCAATATATAGTATAGAGGTGATCACTGAGGCGTAGAATATCCAATTATCGCTATTGCCTGGCTCAGCTTAGATCCTTTAATTCATAATCTACTACAGTTCAATGCCCCAGATAAAACAGTTTGGAAACCTTAGACGTCGTACGTGGGTCAAACATTTCTTTCCGTATTCTTAAAACTAAACAATAATTATGGGACGTCTTTGTTTTTAATATACGTTGAGTTAATGTTGTATGGCAAAGCTTTAAAGTAGCAATTTTATATTACATTAAAAACGTACTTAGCAATGTTATAAAAAGACAAGAAATGTTTCAAGACAAATAATAAAGACAGCTTTAAAATTGTTCATTTAGGTTAAATAGGTGTCAGTACAGTGCTTATAAAGTTCAATAAATGCACACTTTATGCAATATAGACAAAAAGTAAAATGATTTGATCTCATTGATTTATCAACTGTAATACTGGGTTTTTAAACGCATCTCAATAAGAGTTTTGTGAACTGAAAAAACTAACTTTCACCAGCAAGTCATCAAATCAAACAGTACATGAACATATATTTATGTGTATTATCCATTACGACTTTAAAGTGACTACTAAGATTTACAAGAGATTTTGCAAATAACTTCTTAATGCTTCTTTTATATCAAATTCATTACTGTTTTATAGCACCAATTTTAACCGCCGATAAATAATTAATGTTAATAGTAGTTAGAAGCTAATTATTTCACTACATAAGTATTAATAACATTAACCTGTGAATACGAAAAATAAACGTTTTCTGATATATACAGGATCAATCTGTCATTGTGGTTTACAGAGACACAGAGGAAACATACATTTAGCAGTAGGTAAGTTTTAAATACATTTTGCTGTGCAAATTGCCCGGCATGACCAGGTGGTTAAGGCACTCAACTCGTAATCCGAGGGTCGTGGGCACGAATCCCCGCCACACCAAACATGGTCGCCCTTTCAGCCGTGGGGGCGTTATAATGTCACGATCAATCCCATTATTTTTTGGTAGAAGAGTAGTCTAAGAGTTGGCAGTTGGTGGTGATGACTAGCTGCCTTCCCTCTAGTCTTACACTACTAAATTACGGTCGACTAGCGCAGATAGCCCTCGTGTATCTCTGCGCGAAATTCAAAACAAACCCAGTAGTGGGATTATTTAAAAATATCAAATTCCTGTAGAATAAAAAATTGTTTTACAGCCTATTTAAGTTGCTATCGTGTACAACTTTTGGAATTCTTACATTGGTACGAATAAAGTGCTTAAATTCCATTTATGTTACACTATGTAATACCTATAAGTGAGTTATTTGTCATTATGTTTATTATCCTTTATCAATCACTCGATTAGCGTTGTCGCTTGTCAGTACGAATGATCAAAGAGTTACTTTCTTTTATCGGTTTGATTTGAATAATACTAGTGTGAACCAAGCAGGGTCATATCTAGCTGTGAAGTTATCAATATCATATCCTCGGTTTTTATGTGTATTTTTGTACTTTAATCACTCACACACACAAACGTATATAACTAAAAATTATAGCTCGAAACACGTTTACCTCGCCAGAGTATCGGCCCTGGTTACGGTGTACATAAAATACTTTATTTGCTTTTTATTTGTTTACCTCTTCGTAGCTTTCTGTGGCAAGAAGATGAAGGTCACTTTATGTTAAAAAAATTATGTTGATTGTTGTTCAAGACATTCCCTCCTCCAATAAAAAACTTAAACGTTATGTGTTTCTCTTACGCAACTTGATCCACAGATTGTACCTTTGAAGTGTTTATATTTTAGGTTTTAATAAGGGTTAGCTATAAATAAATAAGGTGAGTAAATAAGAGGTATGTGTCTGACAAAGGATTTTATTCACGTGTTATGAGTTTAATTACAATAAGAACTTTAAATAAATCATTGCACAAGGCCCCTAGCTCAGGTGAAGGTCCGACATCCAAAGGACAATATATATATATATACCAGAAGTGGATATATAGGACAAAAACAGTTGGCCTAAATTAACAGTACATGTCCTTTGTTTTTTGGTCTTTACTGTCTTTACTTAACTGTAATGCTTTCTCAGCTTATCTCTTACTTCAAGATTGTTGTAATTATAAGAGTAAGGTTTAAGAATTTATGTTTGTTTCTGCTGATCAAGATTTGAATAGTTCAATAATAATAAAATCAGAAAATGCCCTGGTGTGTACAGGCTATATATATAATATATGATTTGCCTATTCTAAGGAAGAGAATAAAAATGTTTGCACAGCGCACGTGGCCCCAAATTATTTAATCGGGAACTGACTTTCAAAGTGGGATATATTTACGTATATAAAACATCACAATGTAACAAATAGCGGCACAACATCTGAAGAATGCTGCACATCTCTAGAAGATAAAGATACACATACAAGAAGAGTACAGAATTACAAAATTATGATTATTATTTAAAAAGCTCATTCATCTAAATGCAGATGCATCTTTCATGACAGGACGACATAAGCATGGTTAAAACAGTAACTACAACTTCACATTAATCAGTTGATACAGTTCAAATTGTAATTCTTAAAAGTGAGATAAAAGTATCATAATTACGTTTTTTTCATATCGTGACTGAAATACAGTGTAAAATAAGAAGGTTTTATTTTTTTTCGTGCAGTTCGTTTTGGTTTTGTTTTATATGTTTATACAAAGGAACGTTCAAAGTTTCTTGTAGAAAATGAATAAAAACAAGTTGTACGTTTAAACAAGTTACGCTTTAATAATGTAGAGATCTTATTAATCAAACGCTAACTTTCGTGTTATCTTAGTTTGAACTTTTGTTCTTATCAGTAGCAGCTCTTGTTCAAGTTCCACAGCTGCAATTACGAAACAAAAATAAAATTAATGTAATAAAGTGAGTGATGGTTCAACGGTTAACAAAGTTTTTCATGTCGTGAATTTATTTAACTAGATAAACTGAAAACCTTACTTAGTGGCTCAGCAGTACGTCTGCAGACTGATATCCACTAGAAACCAGGTTTCGTTACCCATGGTAAGTACATCTCAGGAAGTCATCCCTTTGTGTAGCTTTGTGTTTAGTAACAAAGAATAACAATAAGACAGAAAATGTGGAAAGGAAAACCTTGGTTTCGTGTATTAATAAAATATTTGCTAAGCTATACAAACCTGTAAACAGGACGTCTACTTACCTTGGCCTCAATAACTGCTCCAGAACAAGATGTGTAGACAGCTACGGCCTGGCGGGCTTCCTGCATACCTTGGGTAATGTGAAATAAAACAATCTAAGTTGGCCGTTTTCGTTTGCAACAAGATAAACTGCAGACAATAAACCCTGATCAATTATACATCAGTGATGACTTTTGTCGTTATATGAGTCTTCAATGATGTGTTTATAGCCAGAACTTTCCATTTTAAACATTTTACCTTCTGGATATTTACTTTATTTCAATAAATGCATGACGATCCTACCTGCAACCTGGCCATTGAACGAGGTTCGTAAGAACATATTGGGTTGACTAAATAAACTATAAAATTGTTATTTCATGTCTTCTTCGTAGCCTTTATAAAATGTCCACACTGAAATCTAACGACGCCCACAAAAGGTGGACAAATAAAGCTGTGTTTTTCGGGGTTGTTTTTAGTATTTGTTTGGAATATCGTGCAAAGCTACATGAGGGCTATCTGCGCTAGTCGTCCCTAATTTAGTATTGTAAGACTAGAGGGAAGGCAGCTAGTTATCACTACCCACCGCCAATTCCTGGACTACTCTTTCATCAACGATTGACCGACGCATTATAATGTCCCCACGGCTAAAAAGAAGAGCATATTTGGTGTGAGGGGGATTCGAACCCTCGACCCTCAAATTACGAATCGAGTGCCTTAACCACCTGGCCATGCTGAACCGATTCTTTTTAAAGAAGAAAGGCATTTATTTTATTGGTGGTTTCAACATGGCCGAAACAACCAGGTCAGACATCCATAGAGTTTATGTATAACCGTCCTTAATTTTCAATTGCTAAACATTTACAAGACTTCTGTGCTTCTGACTGGTAGTCTTGTAAGTGTTTAGTAATTGAAAATTAAGGACGGTTATACCTGAGCTCTAGGGATGTCTGGACTGGTCGTTATTAGGGTGGCGGGATTCATCAGTTTTTGAATGAAATAACGGAATTCACTGTGACCCTTTTCACACATCCAACTCAAAATATGGAGCGTGCTTAAGTGGCATCGCAGCACAAACCTTGCACCTTCATGTCCGTAGTCCAGAGCGCTGACCACCAGGTTACGCCTGACATTTCACTTAGTATATCAGTTATGTAACATGCTATTAATGTACAATATTGATAATTATATAGGGTAACATTTGGTAAAAGAAGGAACACTTTTCCATACTTTTTTGCGATGAATCCTAAGAAATTTAAAACCAATTTAATTTTGGATACTACTTTGATGCCATTTGAAAACAAAACTAAAGCTTATTTGTACAACAGGTGTATTAAACAGACATAATTAACGAGGGAAAAGCGTCACATTTTTAATTAATGAATTCGACCATGAAAATATGTAATGAGCGTAAACTTAACATCCTGTTTTCATAATAATCACACTCGTGAAAAAGTCGGAAATTTTGGGCCAACTATAACTCAACAATTTTTATTACTGTTATTGCATATAAAAGACATCAATTCAAAGCTTTAGACCCCAACAACCTAAAATATAGACAAGCAAGTTGAAAAGTTCTGAAGACTTATAATACTAAAAACCATAATTCAATACCTGTTATAGACACAACACAGATAGCTCATTGTGTAGTTTTATACTTTACAACAAAACACAAAACAAACAAAGATCAATGCTATGTTCTGTGCCTTATGTCATATGGTATACTGTAAACGTCAGAAGAGAGACATAAGTGACCTATCTGGCTACAAAATGCTTGGACTACTTCCAGCATGTTCTGACAAGAAACATTTAACTAAACAAATTAAGTAATGCAAACTGATAGATGTCATTAAAGTTGCAGTAATCCAGGTCGCTTAGCCGAACTCCACTAACGTCACTTCCATGTAATTCTAATTTTACTTCTATTCAGAATGATGGATTTTTTTTGGTTGGTCGAAGTAATAATTTCATTTCCTTGGAGGTTTGATTTGGTTTATTTTGAATTTTGCGCAAAGTTACACGAGGGCTATCTGCGTTAGCCGTCCCTAATTTTATAGTATACGACTAGGGGGAAAGCAGCTAGTCATCACCACCCACCGCCAACTCTTGGGCTACTCTTTTACCAACGAATAGTGGGATTAACCGCCACATTATAATGCCCCCATAGCTGAAAGGATGAGCATGTTTGGTGCGACGGGGATTGGAACTCGCTACCCTTAGATTACGAATATACCGCCCTAACCACCTGGACATGCCAGCCTCTTCCTAGAAGGATAAGGAATTGCTAGTTTGAAAAAAGCCACCTTTGCCTAAATTCTCAACGCTTTTTAATGAATATTCGGTTTCTACCATTCACTCTTCTCTCGTTGAATTCACTATGTCGTTATGGCACGTTTTACTTTCGTTTGATAATAATGCACACCATAAAGTATATTTTAGATATCATGTTTAACGATGAATCACACTGCTGAGTGAATGCGTTCACATTTAGTGCAATTTGTTCAAATGATTTTGGAGCCTCTCTACGTCATTACAGTTCCACGTCCCCACGTTTAGTCATGCTTTACCTGACAACTGTAAATGTTAATAATAGTGCTACATCATCTCCACTGTAAGTCTATTACGTTCAAAGCGCACTCCATCGTCCCTATTAGCTTCCATAATCCATCTAGTATTTGTCTCAAATTTCTCATTTTACAGAAATTCCTTGGGAACTTAGATATATGTCTCCAAATCCCCTAGTGGCGCAGCTGTATGTCTGTGTGTTTACAACGATAGAAATTGGGTTTCGATACCTGTGGTGGGTATAACACAGGTAGCCCATATAATTATATGTAAACAAAATAGTTCTCCAACTGCTTGTGTATATGTGCTTTTACAGAGAGATTCCTTCTTCATTATTTTGCATATTATTGCTTAAATCTCATGGACAGCTTTTATCACTGGTTTTTATGTCTTTATATTTGCACCTGTTATCAGAAACCACACTTTGCACTCTACAGCTAGGCACAACTTGTTGCATGTCTTTTTTTGGATGATCCTGGCGCACTAAGTTGATCCATATTCCTCTATTTCCGAATACAATTCATTATAAAGAATATCAACGTCTTTGAAATTCTATCTTCCCGATTTGATTTCACTTCTATAATCTGCATTTAAGAATGTTTGTTGTAAGAGTAACCCTTCTCAAGAGCGATCAACACTCAGTGACGTAACACTACTTTCGTAACGCCAAAACAATGTAAAAATCCAGTTCTCTTACATGCCTTCCACCATAACTTTATATCAGCTGTGGTTAATTAGTATATTTAAAATAGTTTTAATTTAACAACATTAAAACCTATAGTACGATTTTTGTGAGATTAAGTTTGTTTTAACACATTAGAACTTCAACTAGATCAAAGAAACTAGCCAAGAAAATACCTAGACCTTTCGTTGAGAATTGAAGGTTCGCAGTTTTCTTGGGTATAGGTGTATTTTACAAGTTCCAGCCAAAGTAACTTTAAACATGTATTCAGTTCCTTTTCAAGTGTAACAGTTAAAGCTGACTAAATGTTGCTTTCAAAAGCTCATACTTTGCTTTTGTTGTTACTGTCTTTTAATAAGAACTTAACTTTCATTTTAAGAACTTCTTCGAGTTATTTATAAGAATATTAGTATTGTAAATCTTGTAACGATAGCGTCCTCTTAATAAGGGTTTATTAAATTTGTGTGTAACTCCCTAACTTTTAACACAGTCTGTAAAGATATTGATTGTTTATTGTTAAGCAGAAAGCTTCACAATGGGCTATATGTGCTCTTCCCACCACTTGTATCGAAACCTATTACTTAGCGTTACATGACTTCAGGCTTACCGCTGAGCCGATTGGGGTCAAGATAAGAATCTAAAAAATTGTGCAAATTAATAAGTTATTTGTTATTTTTTTTAATTTCGCGCAAAGCTACTCGAGAGCTATCTGCGCTAGCCGTCCCTAATTTAGCAGTGTAAGACTAGAGGGAAGGCAGCTAGTCATCACCACCCACCGCCAACTCTTGGGCTACTCTTTACCAACGAATAGTGGGATTGACAGTTACATTATAACGCCCCCACGACTGAAAGGGCGAGCATGTTTGGTGTGACCGGGATTCAAACCAGTGACCCTCGGATTACGAGTCGAACGCCTTAACCCACCTGGCTATGCTGGACCTCAAATTAATAAGAATAAACGAATTTTACAAACCTAGAAAAATTAATAAAATGAAAGACAGCCAAGCTGAAAATCCCATCATTCATGACATGGATAATTTATGGTTAATAAGATAACATAAGAATCTTCATATAAGATTCAAACATTTGCCAAGATTAAATTACGTTATATTTTAATATTGCTTTTTTTGGGAGTGTCATTTTGTGCTCATGCCTTTACCTTCAACCTCTAGCCACATCAGTGTAATGAATTTACTTTGTGTGGCATTTATTTCTCTCCATCAAATGTGGTTATATTATACATTCTGTATATTTTTATTCTTCATAGAAATATCCGCTCAATAATTTTCTACATTTACCCACCCATCAAGCCCGCCATGGCCTGGCGGTTAAGGCACTTGACTCGCAGTCTGTGGGTTGCCTCTTCAAATACCAGTCCTACCAAACGTGTTCATCCTTTCAGCCATAGGGGCGTTATAATATAATAGCCAATCCCACTATTTATTGGTAAAATAGTAGCCCAAAAGCTGACAGTGGGTCGTGATGACTAGCTCTCTTCCCTCTAGTCTTACACTGTTAAATTAGGGACTAGCGCAGATAGCCCTTGTGTAGCTATCTATTTCAATAATTCAAATTAAATCAAACCCACCCATCAAAACTAATGAATGACTTTTGATAATTTAAAATTCGATTAACTTCGCTCAGATACACAAAATTAAAGTAAACAAAAACTCCTTCAAACAATTTTTCACATACATCTGTTTTTATATGCAACCAGTACACTTAGTAGTTTCGGGATATTTGCGACAACTTTCAACGTTCTGGACGTATGCCGAAAGAGTGGTGCCTTGGTTTCGTTTTTGGACAACCAAACTGATCTATGGGTGTTAACGCGTTTCTCTGAGAAGTCATAACAGAGTTCGAAATGAATTTAGTTTTTAGCCAGAAGTACCTTAATGTTCAGATTCACCCACTGCTGCATTTATCTTTTTCTTTCTTTCTTTCACAGAGTAATCCCCTGGCCATGTACAGAAATAGAAATTGTCGTCATTAGACAATCTTAGCCTGATTTCTTTCTGTATTGTCTTATTTCACGTTTCTCTTTCAAAGTGAAACAACTGTGCCTGATCTCAGCTTTTGGTCGTGTTTCATTTATTAACGCGTTGCATACGAATTCTCCAAATACACTGTATATGGCAGCTAAACTGTTAGCTCATTTTTACCTCAGAATACCATAAGTATACTGATAACAATGTATTGCTTCAAACGAGATTTTCGTAAAGTGAAACGAGTCTCAAACCGAGTTGAGTGAAAGATAGTACCGCCATTGTAAACCAAACAATTAAAGTAGGTTCTAACAACAAATACTGTTTAAATTTATTGAGATGTAAAGACCGTATTAAAACTGAATGAGCTACAAATGTAAACATTGTCCAACAGCTAGTGGCATTTCCTCATTGCGAATGAACACGTGCCAGTAAATAAGACTCGTCTTTTATACTTTCAAGTAGTCTTATGTGGGTCAGCTTTTGGAATTAAATGAAGAGGTGGTACCAGTATGCACATGGGTATAATTTAAGTACCACTGCACTCCAACACGTCCTGAACAATACGTTATTTTCAAACAAGAAAGTTATGCATACGTATATAAGTACATACAAATATATATATATATATATATATATTATTAAAAATAAATACATTTTAATGAAGTTAAGTAGTAAAATAAGTAAAATTAATAGGAAGGACTGCGTTAAAAACAGCAAATACAAACCTCTGATTAATTATATTAGTCTATTATAACTCAAGAGCACATTAAACAAAAAAGCTACATCAACTGATAAGATCCCAGGGCACAAGTTACAATGTGAATTATAAAATGTATTTTAAGGCTATCATACTCAACTTCAACAAAGAGTTATAACAAACTAATACATATATATATATAGATACATATAAAAACGCACAAGCTCGTTGCTAAGTGAATTCTATTACTAAACACAAATGTAGAAATTTTGCTAGTGTTTCAATATATTTCTGATCAGCATCAAACCCAAAAAAAGAAAAAACATGGTTAAAAATTTGATAAGATTATTTGATTTAAAATTGTTACTTTAACCGAAAGTCACGTGTTCCCGAAATCAAATTATATACTGTCCTGAAGGCTAACTTTCACAACAGATAAAATTATATTTTATATGTTTGGTTGTTTTCTTGTCTGGAATTCATGAGACCTGGATATACTAAAGTAAAGACACAAGCTATATCCCTCACACCAACAACGATTTGGGATTCTTAGTAACGTTAAAACTATTGTAGAGCTCTGGCTACCTACAGAAAAACAGCAAATACTGTTTCATTATGATTCATTATTTGTTTATTTGGAATTAATCACAAAGCTACACAATGGCTATCTGTGCTCTGCCCACTACGGATATCGAAACCCGGTTTCTAGCGATGCGAGTCCACAGATATGCCGCTGTGCCAATAGAAGGCCATAATGAGTGAAAATAAGCAAGTAGCAATTGCTAGTCACGTGAGTGGTTTGCGCTGGTCTTGTTGAATAAAACCCGAGTTGTATGTCTTGTTTCTCTTATTAATGCAGTGTTTTGTTCCGGTATTTACACGAACGTTTCTTAAAGTCTGCATGAAGAAACGCTTTGTTGTCACAGTTAAATTTGATATAGGGAAGTTTTATTACTGTTGTGGTGAAAATGACGTTTCTTTCTCAGTCATCATCTAGCGAAACTGGAAAAAATATTTGTCTAATAATGGGGAGGGGTGAAACATGTTTATAGACATTGTAACAGGTTATCAGGATGGCATTATATAGAAAATCCCTTTTTTTAGTTTTGAAAATAAGTTATCAAGCAAGGACCGTATGATATATAAATAACGCCCCTTTAATGTCAGTAAGTTGCTAATTTAACACAAAGAGCAATGGAGTATATAACTAATATTCTTTGTACCAGTTTAACACGCTGAATAGTGAGTACACAACTACTGTTCTTTGGTGGATTCGTTAATCAGGTACCAATTTAATACACAGAATAATTGAGTATATTACTAATGCTCTTTGACATTCGTTAATTAGGTACCAATTTAACTCACAAAGCAATGGGATATATAACTAATGTTTTCTAATAAAGTTGTCAATAAGAAGATTACTAAACACTTGGAACAAATTGTAATGCACGTAAAGCCCTAAGAATGATTTGTTATTAAGCGAGCAAATTAACACCTGCCGCTACAATAAGGCAAGTGGCTAATACCCCTTGATTTCTTTATCAGAATACTTTATTTAATCAATCATTTGTCCATGTATGGTGAAGTATTATTTTCTCTTTCTTCAGTGACACAGCGGAATGTCTGCGGACCCACACCGCTAAAAACTGGGTTTCGATATCTGTGGTTGTCAGAGCACAGACAGCCACTGTGTGGCTTTGTGCTTAATTCTTAACAAACAAGCAAACGAATTATTTTGTTATGGAATAAATCTCCGTACCTGTGCTCTCAGCATAACCATTGAACTTCATTGAACGTACGCTCTCCACAATAGCTTCCACAATCTCTTCACAAGGTTTCAGGTTTCCAAATGTTGTTGGATCCCCTATTTTCAAAAAACAAAAACATATCTAAATCAGAAGCCGTGAAGACTTGCAAATTCATAATGATCGTATCAAGAATAGTAGCTAGTAAAGAGCGAAACAACTTATGCAAATGTTTACGACAAAGAGAGAAAAAGTAAAATAACTAGAATATTCATTGATCAGTTTGTACATATTTAACATCCTATGATTTTTACTTATTTTTACAAGGGTGTAAGTAGATATTTTGCAAAAGCTTGGACATGAAATCAGTAAATTAAGAGATAGCTGATGAATTTTAAATGTAGAAAACAAAATACTTCTGTGAATTCTTAATGGCCAGGTGGTTAAGACATTCGAGTTTTATCTGAGGGTCGCTGGTTCGAATCACCGTCACACCAAACATGCTCGCCCTTTCAGCCGTTGGGACATTATAATGTTACGGTCAGTCCCACTATCCATTGGTAAAATAATAGCCCAAGAGTTGACGTTGTGTGGTGATGACTAGCTGCCTTCCCTCTAGTCTCACTCTACAAATTAGGGACGGCTAGTGCAGATAGCCCTCTTGTAGCTTTGCACGAAATTCATAAACAAACAAACCAATCAATTCTTAACCAGAGATTGGACAAAATCACCACAAAAGTTTCCCTTAACAAACAGACGAATTTATTTTTTGAACTGAGTTGTAATTGTATTCCATGCAATTATTTATAGTCTAAATGTAAGTACTTCCATTGGCACAGCGGTAGGCCTACGAGTTACACGGCTAGAAACCGGGTTTTGATACCCGTGATGAGAAGAGCACCATATCTAGTTTTTTTTTAGTTTGTGCTTAACTGTAAACAATTAATTCCCCGTTTTCAGATTGCCAATAAACTAACACACTTATAAAAGTGCCCGAATTCAAACATTTTTTCCTATATTAGGTTACTGATAATTATATTACGACTCATAAGCTTTTCAAAAGATTTATTATTAATAAATTAGTAACATGAATTAGTATACACTAAAACCATAACTGTACACAAATATTAGACCACTGTACCCGTTGTTAAAGTTTAAAACCAATACTTAATTGTAGATTGTCAACTTCTGGATGTGTCATGAAGTATGATGTTAAATATCCAACTTGGCAAGTGCTGTCAAACTCATCCACCAGATGGATCAATTCAAATTTCATTGTGAACAAGCTATCTTAGCAGCATAAAAGTATTTGTGGTCACCTTTAAGGATTGGTTTGTTTTGAATTTCGCGCAAAGCTACACTAGAGCTATCTGCGCTAGCCGTCCTTAATTTAGCAGGGTAAGACTAGAGGGAAGGCAATTAGTCATCACCACCCATCTCCAACTCTTGAGCTACACTTTTACCAACGAATAGTGGGATTGACCGTCACATTATAACGCCTCTACGGCTAAAAGAACAAGCATGTTTGGTGCGACAAGGATTCGAACCCGTGACCCTCGGATTACAAGATGAATGCTTTAACCACCTTGCCGGGCCCACCTTTATGGAACTGCATATTATTATGTATCGTTAATTATCAAAACCTGAAAAGTATGTTGATGTATGAAAATTATCTTAAAACACTCTTCTTTAAATTCCATCCATCTCATCAGATCAGATAGAATCAAGATGATTTAAACCTTTTTATGTGTGAAACTGTTGTAATATTTAAAACAGAAAAATGCTTAATGACCAGTTTATTGCAATAAAAAATCTAGTTTAAGCCTTTTTTTGTGTAACGATTTTATAAAGTCTTTTATAACTCTGACGCCAAATGGTCAAATAATTATCAGTATCGAGCCGATTTAAGTCATTTTGAATATGAGAATGTTTAATTTATCGTTAAGATCTATTAAAATTAAGCGTTTTTGAATATGAGAATGTTTAATTTATCGTTAAGATCTATTAAAATTAAGCGTTTTTGTATATGAGAATGTTTAATTTATCGTTAAGATCTATTAAAATTAAGCGTTTTTGTATATGAGAATGTTATGAACTTACTCCACCCGTCAATAGAATTAAAAACCCCTTACTGCTTGCAAGCTGTCAACTTAAGAATGTGTCATAAAGTGTGAGGTTAAATAAGCCGATTGGCAAGTCTTGTCAAATCATCCTGTACATATGAGCTGGTAACCCTGATAATGAGATACTTGCGAGATTTTTAATGTCACTCAATAAAAGTGGTTGGAGTTTCAAAAGAGGAAATTTCACTGTTGCCTATCCCTAAACAATTAATATGATTTAACACAAAATAAATAAATAGAAAACATTCAAAGATAATGAAAATGCGTTGAGACACTTACCAATTGACAAAGGTATCATGGGCTTCTTTGGATTTGAAGAGATGTTCATATTTTCCACAATATCGCGAATTACATTCAAACTCCTTTTGGCCATCTGAGATGGCGTTACATTCCAAGACCGCCTGGTACGGAACTCATCATGGAAATCATTCAGCTGTGAAGAGATATAAAACATTCCAGAAGGCATGTTTAGGCGGATTGCACAACTACGTTCTCGGACTAAGTTATGTAGTGTTTTTGTTAGATATGTGAGAAGAAGAAGAAATACCGAGTATGAAAACTGTGAGGAGGTGAACTATGGGGTGCAGAAGACGAAGAATTGATTGTATAGTATGTCACTTGGCTACTTATGCGCAGCTTTCTGAGGAACAGGAAAGTCAGATGTTAGAAACAGACAAAGGATTATATTGCTCTGATAATCTGCAGATGTTCATGAGAGTGTAATATACACTGAACAAGTTTTTCGCAATGGATAAATACGAGCATTATATAGGAACGTATGTCCTTGTTAGTAGCTGATGCGAGAGGTTTATTGTTGTTCAAATTTTCGCTTTCTCTCCCTCTCTTGTTTTTTTGTAACTTTTTTTTATGGTTCACTGCTTACAGGCGTTAATCTCTGATACACGTGTGCGTACGGTTTCCTTGAAGTCGTTGAAATACACTTACTCGTTTTAACAGTTCTATTCTCAAAACCCACTCACCTAGTTTTCGTGACAAGAAAGTGATTCTGTTGAAACTGTTCAAGTTGTTAGGCATGAGACTTTTTGCAAACCTACACAAAGCACTCTGATATCACTTTCAAAACTTCGTATGTTTTAATAATTACGCTCACACTGTCCTTACGTTAAAAATGAAAACAAGATTTAGTAACAAATTCTTATCGATGATTAACCCAGTTTTCTGAAACAAGCTTTCTAGAAGAAACAAAACAAACAACGAGAATCGTGGAACTATAAAGAGAAATCATGATAGAGTTTGGGAACAGTGACAAAATAATAAACATGGAGGCCTTGGAATGAACCCTTTAGTTAGCTCACATTAAATTCATTTTAGGCTTGTTTCTGCACTTTGTAGCGGTTATTTATATCCACAACTAAAATTTATGTTTGTATCATCTTCATGGAATAGACTTATTACACATAGCTCACTACATTTATAAATATGGTTCTATATCAAGGTTCTATAGGAGACTTAGTTAATACTACTTATATAACTTACTACATTTAGAAATATGGTTCTATCAAAATTCTATAGGAAACTTAATTAACAAGGCACATATAACTCACTACAGATATAAAGTTGGTTCTGTTTCAAAGTTCTATATAGAGCTCCAATTTATGAAGAGTGACATAAGACCAGTTTTACCTGCACATAGCCTTTTCAGCGGTGGGGTCGTTATAATGTTACGATCGCACTATTCATTGGTAAAAGAGTAGCCCATGAGTTGGCGGTGAGTAGTAATGACTGGCTGCTTTCCCTCTAGACTTACACTGCTAAATTAGCGACGCGCAAAATTTGAAAACAAACAAACAAAGCAAACTAAAAAGGGGAAGTTTGTTGACTTTCTAATTTTTATCTTTGATTGTACAGTAAAATCTGTCTCAAACGGAATCGCACGGGACCAAGTAAAATTTTCGACTTAAGCAGGTTTACTGCCTTAGACAGAAAACATGCATTTCATTAATTATATATAATTTTTTAACGGAACGTTACACTTGCTTGACTCAAGATAAGTAAGACGTTTGTCAATAAAGTTATTACACTGTTTGTGCTATATTTATTAGAATAAGAACAAAAATAGACATTCAAAATATACATAAGTGCACAAAATCTTAATCAAACTTATTTGAAGAAAATGTCCAGTTTCATTGTTTCTTTTTTTTAATGGGTTTTCTCGCGCGGTTAAAAGTGAACGCCAATTCTACGGCCTTTCCATGAAGTTCGTTTTACCTCTTTATTTTTGCATACAATTTGATAGCGTTAATATAACTTGCGATGAAGTAGGGATTTCTATTTCCTCACTATCTTTTCCATTTTGTTCATCTTCTGAATCTATAACACTGTTACCATCTTGCGATTGTATTATAGATTTTAAATCAGTTTCATCAGTTTCTGTTAAAACATTCTTGTCAATATTCACAAAACTTTCCCTGTTCACAGAATCATCTGCACCAATCTTCTCAATCATAGTTTGGATTTCACTAGAATCGTCATAACAAACAACTTCTCCACAATTTCCGCTATTATGAAGAATAAATTCACAGTTTCGAAAGCACTTTATTACGCATTTGATTGTATGATTTAAAAATGCAACTGCACCTAACACGTCAATTTTCATGGTCATTTCAGATGCTCTCTTACAGTCGTCCATGTTTGTAATAATATGCTGAAGCATCAATTTTCTGTATTTCAAATTTATACAATGTATAATTCCATTATCTAGCGGCTGTAGAACTGATGTTGTACATGGAGGAAGAAAGAATAAACGAACATTTAAAAGTTGAACTTTTGGGTGACAAGTTGCATTATCTGTTTGTTTTTGGAATTTCGCACAAAGCTACTCGAGGGCTATCTGTGCTAGCCGTCCCTAATTTAGCAGTGTAAGACTAGAGGGAAGGCAGCTAGTCATAACCACCCACCGCCAACTCTTGGGCTACTCTTTTACCAACGAATAGTGGGATTGACCGTCACATTATACGACCCCACGGCTGGGAGGGCGAGCATGTTTAGCGCGACGCGGGCGCGAACCCGCGACCCTCGGATTACGAGTCGCACGCCTTACGCGCTTGGCCATGCCAGACCCGTTGCATTATCTAGGGAAAGTAGAATATTCCTATTTTTTTGTTCCATTATTTTGTTTAATTGATTCAAAAATTCCTCGAATATGGCACTTGTCATCCACACTTTATTATTCGCTTTCCATTACACAGGAAGTTGATTCTTCTTTAAATTTTTGAAACAGCGCGGATTTTCACTTTTACCTATTACCCATGATTTTTCTCGGTTTACATTAGCAAATGTGACCAAAAGTACAATCAATCGTTCTTTCGAATAGCGACCTCCGGAATAATGACAGCAGAAAAAAGAACATAATATATTTAACCAATATTTACTGTAACAAAATGTCCGAGAATTTATTAATATTTAAAGAAATCATTAATTATATAAGAAATTATTAATTAAATAAGAAATTAATATTTAATCAAAAACATTTTTTCCGCCTTACTCAGGTTCCAATCCTGCAGCCCCCCGCTAGTACATCAGTAAATCTACGAATTTACAACGCTAAAATCGGGGGTTCGATTCCCCTCGTTGGGCTCAGCAGATAGTCTGATATGGCTTTGCTATAAAAAAACACACACTCTAATCCTACTTGCTAATAGATGAGGTAGGTGAAAGATAATTTTCTGTCCGCGTTACGCAGGTTCCGCCGTACAGAAGGCCGTTTATAAGAGAAATCTTAAGATAATGCTGCAATATTTTGATATTTCCGGCTTGTACAGGTTTCCGCCCTGTGCAGTTTCCGGCTTAGACAGGTGTTACTGTATTTAGGTATTTTCAAATGAGTTAATTGTTTGTTATACATAGGAAGTGGTGAAAATAAAGAATGACTATGAAAAACTAGAAGCTTTTTTTTTAATCTAATTACGCCACTTCTCGTGGCATAGCGGTATGTTCGTGGACTCACATGACTAGCAACCGGATTTCGATACCCGTGGTGGGCAGAGCACAGATAGTCTATTGTATAGCTTTGTGCTCAATTCCAAATAATCAATCGCTAATCACGTCACTAAAAATGCTGTAAAAATATGGAATATGTTTGAGGTCAGTTTTTATACATGGGTCTGATAAACTTATCTATGTAAAAGTTTTAATGAGCGAGGGCATGAAATATATTTCTGTTTTTCAAGTCTTATCTTGTACTAGGTAGGTCTAGTTTATCAATACGTCATTTTCATTTTCTGTACTTGATCACTTTAAATGAAAATGTTTTCATCGACTCTAGATTTTTGTTTTAATTCCATGAGTAAAGCATCACCATTTCTTCGTACGTTTAGCACTTTTATTCAAAAAATTACAAAAAAGATATAAGAAAATAAAGATGAAAACACACAGGTATACATGTTCTGATGGTATGTGAACCTGTGATCTATATATCTCGAAAGAAAAGCCATCCCTTAATTTCTTTAAAGATATATCTCTGTGCACATATATATAAAGAAACGATACTCTGCAAAATAAGAAAGTGATAACTGCCCAATTTAAGGTTTCCTACTAGAGTTTCTCCTATCTATATTCTGTCTATTTATCTTAAATAGTTATGTGTTTTTTTTCTCAAGTATCATAGTTTGGTTTGGTTTGGTTTGTTTCGAATTTCGCGCAAAGCTACACGAGGGTTATCTGCACTAGCCATCCCTAATTTAGTAGTAAAAAACTTGAAGGATAAGGCAGCTAATAATCATCACCCACAGTCAACGTTTGGGCTACTCTTTTATCCATAAATAGTGGAATTGACCGTCATACTATATAATAAAGTATCAATGGCTGAAAGGATGAATATGTTTGGTGAGAAAGGAATTCAAACCAGCGACCATCAGATTGCGAGTCAACTTAAAATATTTTAGTATTGGTGAAGTTCTCATGTAAATGTAATAATGAAAAGAATACCAATTATCTTACCGATAAAACACTCGTTGTTAAAATCTGCCTGACCTCACAGTCTCTCGTTGTCTGGTGTTGTCCAAGAAACGAAGGTGAACATCTCTCGTTGTAAAAGCAAGACATCTCTAATACCTTATACAATGGTGTAAGATAAAATAAGACAAAAGATAAAAACAGATTACGTCATATGCTCTTCATTAAGTTTTGCTTCATTCGTTCGTTTCGAAATACACAAAGTATTCTTTCGATCCCCCGCTGGTACAGCGCTAATTCTATGGATTTTCAACGCTAAAATCAGCGGTTCGATTCCTCTCGGTGAACTCAGCAGATAGCCTGATGTGGCTTTGATATATGAAAACACACACACGCATTCTTTAGAATTGCTCTTTGAACTCACTATTATATTTAATAATGTTATTTTTTACAAATAACACATTTACAGATATGCCAATCTAAGAAAAGAAAGACATATTTATTGTTTTTTTACTATAGTATTTGTTGTAAGCCAAGTATTTATTAATTAGTTTATACTTCATTCTGACAACACAACATAAACTTTTACTTTTCTACAAACAGGACAAACAAAATAGGGACGAGAGTGGCTTTATGACTCTCGTGCTGGATTATGGACTTGCATTGGGCTCAGGCGTGCTGAATTATGGACTTGCATTGGGTTCAGGCGTGCTGGATTATGGACTTGCATTGGGTTCAAGTAAAAAAAAGAAAATTGTGCTCCACACTGTGGAGCCATGAATGCGTTATAAGGGTGAAGGTCAAATTCCACTTTTGTTCAGGTAAAAGTTGCCAAAGAGCTGACTGAGTGTTGGCTAACTGCACTCCCTTTAGTTAATCACTTCACAACTAGGAGCGACTAATGCACATAGCACTCGATTATCCAAAAACAAACACATTCGAGAGAATCGTTCTCGCTTTTAACTAAGATTATGCGAAAATCATAGTTGTTCTATACACTCCAAGTGAAAGTAACTGATCTTTCTTGTCTTATGAACTAAAAACAGCACTTTAATGTTATGCAACGAATAATTCTACAAGACCTGAGAGCAACTGACTCTAATATTATTAACATTAAGAAAACTTTATGTTGAAGATGTTACAGTTTCAGTAGAAACTGTATATAAACTCTGGGGATAGTGTATAATACAAGTGCTGCTGAACAGAAGAAGTCGACTAAGAAATCCCAAACTCGTCAAAAGTAATGCTTAGTAACTTAGCAAAAGCTCTTTACGTGATACACAATACTCTGGTAGAGATCTTGCCACTAGATATACTTTTAAGAACAGGTGTGGATGTTATATAGTAAGACATATGTAGACTTGATGTGGCCTCAATGAATACGTATCTCAAAATCACTGCTTGAGGAAGATTAACAAGTAAAAGGCTAAAATTTTAAAACATGGTTGAAACAATATGATGAACCAGTTTGGTTAAGGTACATTTTACAGATGAATTCACATTCGAAATTCCTTGTCGATAATTTATTTGATGACAGAAAAAGAAAATAGTATTATCGCCAACCTACGGAATCTACAGTGAAGCATGTTGGGAAAACAGTATAAACGTGCTATAGAGCAAATACTCGCTTCAATTCCTTGTGAACAAAACATGTTGGGCAGGGATTCATGTTCTAGAAAGACGCTAATCCCAAACATACAACGTATGTGGCTTAGAGAAATCTCGAAGTAAGTAAAGCAGAGGCAATAATGATTTGGGCATCACTAAATTTCTATATGAACATTGCAAATACCATACAGACTTATGTAAAGTCTAAGGTCAAACGGCAAGAAAATAATATATTTTAATTGTAGGTTAATAAACTTATGGAAGCACAAAAAACAAAAAAAAACGTGTACTGTTCTGTTTAAACAAATACAAAATATTAGTCCATTAAACAACTTATTCGTAATATTCTGTATTTTTTGTGATAATAAACTGTATTAATGATTATTTAGTTGCATATGTTAATTGTTTGTAAGTGTCATCTGTAGTTTCAAAAATTATCTGCGCTCTGGGAATCGAATCCCAAATTTTAGCTTTGTAAGTCCTTAAACTTACTATTGACCCACTGAGGGACTTCATTTATCAAAGGTCCCCCGGTTGAAGTCTTCTGATTCAAAACACTAAATTAGGACACTGCAGATAGTCCTATGTGGCTTTGGTATACGAAAACAAACGCACACATTTATTACAGAAAAATAAAGATTATTCTTATTAAGGAAACTAACCCTACTCTATACAAAAAATTTAGTACGTCATGTTTAAAAGATTTTGAATATACAAATCATTAAGCCATGTGGCAACCATACATGACATTATTTCATTGTGACAGCATGTATCAGATATACAACATTGTGATAATGTTGACCTCTCGTAGGTAATGTGATACCACTGCAAATAAATCGGTTTTGGTAAGAATATAACAGACTTTTCCAACGCAAAATGTCCATATACGTAGATTATTATGATGTGTTCAAGTTAAAAGTTTAGAACTCAAAAACAGTAACATTTCTTCTACTTAAAGGGACTGAAAAAACAAAGTAATGTGGATTAACTTGTCGACCCACGACCTTCCAGAAAGAAATCTGCAAGAAGTTAAATCCCAACCGTGTAACAAATGAGAATTCCTGAACATAAAGATGAATGGTAAAAGCCACCGACAAGTTCCAAGCTACCATACGCAACATAATCAAAAAGGGAGTTTGTCTGTAAAAGTAATATGAGTACTCGTACATGAGTTGCTTCCAATATGTAACAGCTGAACTGTCGTGTACCTCAAGCAGCTGGAGAATGAAAATGTATTAATGATATTCGTTCTAAACACATACAGTTTAATCACCTATAGATTTTTGTGAAATCGGACAAATGAAACAGGTACTGGAAGCAAATCGTCGTTATAGTCTTGATGAATTATGGAAAATATGCAAGGAAAAAGCTGGGCCTTATACATGACAGCTTTACAACGGAATCTTTTGCAATAATAACTAAGCTGCAAGTCTATTACCATGACACAAGGTCATCTGATAGACCATAAATGAACGATGCAACATAGATCTTATCTGCGTGGCGAGATTCTAAAATTCTTTTAACATAAGGTACCCAAACTTTATATTTTACGACCTTACACATTGGGATGACAGATATGGTCGAAATCTTTGAGCTGTAGTAAGTATATTGAGCAAAACGAACAATAACATGATTGCAGTGCTACGCCTTATCTGATGAAATAAACTGAGTGATAGAGATATAAAATATACATTCGCCGTACGAATTTTAATGCTAGTTTTTCTCTCTTTTCTAAGCTTTAATCGCTTAAAATTGAAATTCATTTACCATTAAATTAATTTTCGGAAGCAAAAAAAAATTGAAGATTAAATTGTACTGTTGACAGACACAGGCATGGCCAAGCGTGTTAAGACGTTCGACTCGTAATTCGCGAATTCGAATCCCGCTTCGCACCAAACATGCTCGCCCTCCCAGTCGTAAGGGCATTGTAATGTGACGGTCAATCCCACTATTCGTTGGTAAAAGAGTAGTCCAAGAGTTGGCGGTGAGTGGTGATGACTAGCTGCCTTCCCTCTTGTCTTCCACTGTTAAATTAGGGACGGCTAGCGCAGATAGCCCTCGAGTAGCTTCGCGCGAAATTCAAAAAAACAAACAAACTTTCTTGAAAATCAACAACCTTGGGTACAGTGAAAATTTTTTTTTTATTAAATAGACATATATTCAGACAGAATTATATACCAGTTATCGAGATTAAAAATTTCTTGAGGAATTCGATTTAAATATCCATAGTTACTGCATCTGACTTTCAAATATAAATAAATTTCATCATGTTGACTTTTTCTATTTCCAAAGTTTCATTCACTGGATTATTTGTTTGCTTGTTTTTAATTTCACGCAAAGCTACACGAGAGATATCTGCACTAGCCGTCCCTAATTTGGTAGTGTAAGACTAGAGGGATGGCAGTTAGCCATCACCACCCACCGCCTACTCTTTTACCAACGAATAGTGAGATTAACTGTAATATTATAACGCCCTCACGGTTGAAAGGGCGAGCATACTTGGTGTAACGGAGATTCGAACCACTTAACCACTTGGCCATGCCGGGCATTCATTCACTGGAAGACAGGAAAGAAGTAACCTTAGTAACCAGCTTAAGTTAATAAACATTGTTTAACCATTCAAAGCAACTCATTGTTATACCGGAAACTACGAAAAATGCATTTTTATACCAGTATTATGACATATTTAATAGTATTATAATGATGTTCTACAACAGTAAGAAGACTATGTTTGAAACTTTTACAAAAGAAGCTTGAAGTATATGTTCGATTCTCTGCGGAAATGGAACAATTTTCGCGGGAATGTGAGTAATGCGGCTAATATGCGTAAGAAAATTAAAATCTCACAAGGGTGATAAGAATTTCACAATGCTAATAATCTTTCTCAGCCTAAATAGAATTTCGCTGGCACAAAGTTGTAGATATTCGAGGTGCCATCTCAACTCAATCGGATTAAGTTTACTATACAGGAAGGCGATGGTAGTGGTATCTCTCGTGATATTATTACATTAAATATATGCGCGCTGATTACATTTTTCATAAATGGTTGTGTCTTTAAGGTTTTTTTGTTATTGCTTGTGTAATTTTCCCTGGAAACTATACGTAGCTCTTCTTAATTTTGAACCGATAGAGTAGAAAGTAAAGGCAGCTAGTTATCAGCACAGACTATCAGCTCTGGGATATTCCTGTTTGACTAAAAAGTGGTCTTTCATCATCACTCTCACAGTACTTCCACTGCTAAAGGGCTTTTAGACAAAGCCAGATAATTTTTTTTATCGTCAGAAAATATTCCTGATAAAGAAAGTATAGCTTGAAAGTTTATACATAAGCAACAAGAACGTCATCTCCTGACAAACAAGGGATGTTCGATTTCAAGGTTCAATACCCACTACATCTTTTTTCTACAACCTTGAACAATGTAGATTTACCGCTTAAAATACCATTTTATGAAATTCCAAATAAAATAAAATCATCTTGATTAGTAGGTAAATACGCATTTGCATAGTGAATTGACATTGAAAAAAAATGGATAACTAACACTGAGAAACTTGAAAACTTAACATAGAAAAACATTATTGATATTTAAATACAATTTATCATACACTTTATAGTTTAACGTTTAGCTAATATCTTGTATATTTAATATTTATTACACTCTTTAAATATTTAATTTTTAAATTTTCAGTAAAGTTAGTTTTATATAAAATAATTAATATAGTTAAAGTCACAACTTTCTTTATTCATACTGATTAACTAGCTTTTTAAAAATAAATATATAAACTAAACGCGTTTTGAAATAAGCTGAGAATCGTAAGATATGATAATAATAATAATAAAACTATCCTTTACTATTGTCTCTTAGTTAAATACAATTCAGTGAGGTGAGAAGAAAAATTTCCAAATACCTCTATGTTCGAGTCTTGGTTAGTGTATGTTGAGTGCGGTATTGTAAACGGTCGTAAATTGTTGACTGTTAAACTTACTGAATTGGTACCTAAATAAGTAGTTGAGAAACAATCGAATCATGTACACTTAACTGAGTCACAGTGTGTGATTTCCGCGTAATTTTGTGCATAATGTGAGTTTTTATAGTTATTTTACGTTAATTAGTAAAAAAATGCGGTAATCGTAGCCAGTTACAATGTAAAATTATTTGATATGTGTATGTACAACGAAATATAATCCTATCATAATATATATTAGTCATTCGTTTCGTGAAATATTAATGATGGCATTGTGGAATCTGTGATAGTTCCCAATAACAGCAACGAATTTCTAGATGTTGTTGTGTTTGAAAATGTAGGCCTATGTTACCTAATTTGTGATTCGCGAGCCGCATCCGTCCCGCAAGACAGTTCCAGTCTACCCGATATTCACTTGGGGAAAAACTACCATGTTAAGTACTTAAATTTAAATTATTGTAAATAACGATATTTTATTTTTATTCTATGTTGTAAAGTCTTGCACATGGCAAACAATCCCATATGTATTTATCATATTATGTTGTTTTAACATTCATCGAGAGTATTTACACAAAATACCCGTTCCGTGATGTCGTATTCGCTCAGAACTAATGTGAGTTTATTAGTCTACCGTAAGGTGGCCTTAGTAAATTTTTATTTGTAATATAAATACTAATGGGCGACAGGTACTTAGAGGTATTTTCGTCATGCATGCGGTAGCAATCTAATTCACACAGTAGGTCATTCTTGTGCCATTTTTTGTGAAATAATTTAGCGAATTATGTAAGAGTCTGTTGGATGTAGTTTGTATACTTGCATAATTGAGCTTAAATTGTGATAAATTAAATCTCGGTACTTTGTTTCCTGTATTATTACTTGTATTTCTACCACTTAACACTTTAACTGCTAAATAAAGGCCATGATATTATTGTAAACAACATTTATTTGCAAGCTGGAGGAAGCTGCGAGCATTTGAGGATGTAATGTAACGTTCATGTTAGTCCTAGAACCTTTTAGAACAACGGTAGATTATAAAACGATGTTCCGTGGAGCATCAAGTCGTTTGAGTTGAACGTCAGTTGAAATAAAAAAGTTATCGCGATACTTTATACCAGAAAAAGATTTTATTATACCTTACTTCTAGTACAGTTATTACGGAGGTATAACGTTCATTTGTAGACCTTACCAATTCAAAACATTTTATGGTAGTGTTCAAGCTCGTTTAAACGTATAAAGCAGGAAATGAACTATATTCGTCATAGGGATATATTCTATCGCCCACTCAGTGGTGCATTATCACTATACAAGTATCAAGTCATCCCATAAGTAATGTCCGAAAATTTAATATAGAAATTGCATCATCATTTTTGTCCTTGTAGATGGTTTTAATGACTAAAATATATAGTAGGGTGTGTATAAAAATGTTCAGGCAAATAAAAGAAACTAACCCAACTCCACTTTTACAAATCATTAATCAAATAAACCCTCATGAAGATGGATGTGTCTGAGGAGCACGTTAGGCATATAATGCTTTATGAGTTTAAAAAAGGAAGTAGGGCAGCAGAAACTGCACGAAACATTCAAGGTGTTTATGGTGTGGAGTCTTTCAATGAAAGAAAATGTCGAAGGTGGTTTCAGAAGTTCAGATCAAGTGACAACAGCTTAAGTTATGTCCCACGTTCAGGTCGTCTGCACTTGATAAAGTTTGTGCTGTAACAGTTGAAAAACTAGTACAGAAGCTTAATTCAACCCATTCAACAGTTCACCGTCTTCTGCAACAGCTTTGAAAGATGTCAAAACTTGGAAAATGGGTCCACCATGAGTTGACAGAAGCCAACCTTAGAGCAAGAGTGGACATATGCACTTCTCTGCACTCTCATAAACGTAACTCATCCACTTTTTATCTCCAGTCGCTAACCTGTCCAAAAGGGTATATTATAAAAATGTTAATTGCCGCAGACAATGGCTCAACGTAGGTAAACTGGCTAAAGCACAGCCCAAAATGGACTTCCACCCTAGTTAAACATTAGATAAACGTCTTGTTAAACGTTTGGTGGGATGTTGTTGGTGTGATCCATTTTGAGTTACTGCTACTCAATGTAACGATAACATCAGACTTCTATTGTCAACAGTTAGAGCGCTTGAATGTTGCACTGAAAGAAAAGAGGCCTGCTTTGATCAATCGTAAAGATGTTGTGTTACACCAGGATAATGCACGGTCCCACACAGCAAGAATCACATTTGCAAAGATTGAAGAGCTAGAGTGGGAAAACCTTCTGCATCCTCCTTATTCTCCAGACCTTGCTCCATCTGATTATCATCTATTCCGAAGTTTGCAGAACTATCTTGATGGAAAAGAGCTTGGAACACATGAAGATGTCAAAACTACCCTCTCCACATTCTTTTCCTTCAAACCCCAAGAATTTTATAGAAGTGGCATACAGAAGCTTGTGAATCGTTGGAAGGAATAATTATTAATAATGGAACATACATTATTAATTAAATAACATTAAAAGCGTTTGAAATCCTTTCTCTCTTTCTGAACCTAAAATCGGACATTACTTAAGGGATGTCCTGATATATTCATGATGTTAGAAAAACGCCTGAATTCATGAATTAATAAAAAAAACCTGTAACTCAAGCGCTTTTGAAAGATGGACCTTTCTTCTTCAGGACCAAACTGCGAAATACCATACAAGTACAAGCATCTTCAAGCACTTTCGAGTAACCAATGGTATAACTAGTACCGGTGTTGTGGACTAATCACTCACTCGCCTTAAATTTACTAAGTACAGAAATTGCTAATAAGGAAAAAAACCTGTTATTGGAGATAGTTGTGTTTAGGGGAGTGAGGAATTGACACAAATTTCATAATTTTGATATAATATGGGACAACGAAGAAGCATATATGAAGGGGTAGACTTGAAGCTGAAAGGAAACGTTGTCATGAACGAACAACTTTATTACTCCAAAGCGTTGTATGAAGTTTGATGCATAGAATGTTCGGACTTTTTGAGATACAGCGAAGGAAGCCCAACTTGTAAAGAAATATATAGATATGATGTGGATACTCTAAGGGTTTTAAGTATAAATATATTGAATTGACCAGTTCAGGATTAAATATGAAAAATAGTTTTGTTGTCAGAGCAAAATGATATACACTTACATCGTGTAGCCATGTTCAACTACAGAGACAAACCTCTCAATTAGGCATAGAAAAAGTTTCAAAATCAATTTCTTTAGTAACGTTCTGGACACAACCATTTAATCTACACAAGAAACTTAAAAAAAAACAAGTAAAACACAACTTATTTTTATGTTTCCTGTACTGCGTTGGTGATTCGTCGGAAATAAGCTGAAATGGTTAATTAGATGAATCAAGTGTTTGTTTGTTTCTTTAAATTCCGCGCATAGCTACACGAGGGCTATCTGCTCTAGCTGTCACAAATTTAGTAGTGTAAGACTAAAGGGAAAGCAATTAGTCATCACCACCCACCGCCAACTCTTGGGCAACTTTTTTACCAACGAATAGTGGGATTGACCGTCACATTATAACGCTCCCACGGCTGAAAGGGTGAACATGTTTGGTGTGATAGGGATTCGAACCCGCGATCCTCGGATTACGAATTGAGTGCCTTAACCACCTGGCCACGCAGGGTCAGTGAGGAAAAGTAAGAAAAAATCATGTTTTGTAGAAGTATCATTGATTTTATACCGCTGTATGTGGTGAACATTAAATTGTTTAGTATGGAACATTACTAAATGAATTGGCTAAAATCCCTTTTTATATAAAATATTTCACATTATAACGCCCCCACGGCTGAAAGGGCGAGCATGTGTGGTCTGACGGGGATTTGAACCCCCGAGCCGCAGATTACGAGTCCAACGACTTAACCCACCTGGCTATGCCGGGCCGTTGAAACAAGTGTGGATTTTCAAATTAATTTATCAAATTGTGAGGTAACCTGTGGTAGTGCAACAAAATTGTGTAAAGAATTTCAGGCCTTCTCACGGAGGGTAAAATAATTAACATTGCAACGTACGTTTCAGAGTTTCTCAGCTGGGTGAAGTACACCTGGTTTTTAAAAGAAAAAAATATATACGATTAAACATAACAAAACAACAAAAGCTCAAATAAGTCCCGGTAGTAGTACTATCTTAAAAAATTGTTCGCAGTACTCATCACCGGTGAGTACTGGCAGAACGTTACCCCTGACAAAGACTGAGAAGAGACCTGGATAATTTTTTTAAGATAGTACTACTACCGGGACTTATTTGAGCTTTTTTGTTGTTTGTGATGTTTAATCGTATATATTTTTTTCTTTTAAAAACCAGGTGTACTTCTCTCAGCTGAGAAACTCGACTTGTGTTTTGAGAATCTCACCCCTGATTTTGGTTATACTACAAATTTTGCATGCTTTATCCCAATCACTGTCGATGGTGAAGGAGGAGCTTTCTCCAAATCAAAATGGTTAAACCTGTCTCAAACCGACCATGACACAAACATGTATTGGCATCAGTTTCGATGGAACATGAAATTGCATAAAAACTGGAATTGAATCCAGCAGTGTGCAATTTACGTTTCAATCAAAGTGAAATCACCGCATTTTTAAAATTATGAACTGGCACGATTATCACGTTGTGTTAAGTATTTTCTTGGAAAATTTATGAACATTGTAAGTTACTGCGTCCTTTTGTTTAATACTTGAAAATAAAACAGGAAAGTGGGTGAAGGTATACATACGGCATCAAAACAAATCTGCCAGCCTGTTGGCCTTCCTTCAGGAACATCAGAAACAAGCTTTTGTAACGGAAAATAAATAAGAAATTAAAAGGACTGGTACTATATTTTAAATTCTTGGCTCTCATATTAAGTTAACCTCCCACATGCTGTTCGTAAGTAAGCCTGAGAGCTTATAACGCTGAAGATCTGATTTCCATATCTGCAATGGTAGAGCACCATAAATCATTGTGTAGCTCCATGTTTTACAGCAAACAAAATTTAACTAAACATTTGAATAACCCGTGGTCCTATGAAGTTTGTAATTGAGCTTTTTCACCTTTTTATTCATTTGGTCTCGAGTTTGTTTTTAAAGTTAAGCATAAAGCGAAATAATGCATTCGTTACTCTGTGCTCTGTCCATCTCAGATATCGAAAATCCCGGTTTCAATACCCATGGTGGGCAGAGCACAGATAACCCATTGTGTTGGTTTGTGCGTAACTTCAAACAAACAAATAATACTATTTTTTATTTGAAATATTAGTTTCTTACTAAAGCAGTTTTTTTGCAGCGTTATGCGTCAGAACAAACTGACGTGTTTAGGATACTAATTTGAACTTAGAGAACAATAAGTTACGAAATTCCAGTTTGGTATTGTAGCTTATATTAATTAATTTTTTTGAATTTTTATGTTTTAACCATAACTCACGACTACAGTACAAATCAGTCCTTTGTAGTAATAGGCTAATTATTTGTGTGTTTGATGTGACGTCTCATTCCTGGCGTTATTTGCAAATTACAGATGGTTTAAGAACAATAACAGGTTTATATTACACGCACACTTCTGATACCAAATAAATATATAGCTATGCTAAGAATTTAAGCTCTATCGCTTCATGTGGCCAAAAATAATTACTATTATTAATATCGTTTAAATTAAATACGTGTGCAACGTCACATTTCCTTAACCAAATGCGCCCCGGCGTTGGCTGGTGATAGGGCGCTTGATTCACAATCTTATCACAGCATGTTCGCTCTTTCACTCGTCGGTCAATCCAACTATTTTTGGTAAAAGAGCAACTCAAGAGTTGATGGTGATGACCAGTTACATTTCCTGTAGCCTATCACTCCTAAATTATGAATTACAAAAGAAGCCAAACAAAGTTATAATATTTGAAAAAAAAAAACAACATAAATATTTAAGATAAATAGACAGAATATAAATAGGAAAAACCTTAACAAGATATTTGTTAAACTACAACAGTTTTCACACTGTTTAAAAAGTATTTAAAATAAAGTAATGGACTGCCTTTGAAACATGACACGTGAAAATAACCATTTTACCTGTGACTGTTCCTGAAATTTTTAAAGCATGTAGGTCAGTAAGGTAAGAGCACTTTCAACTTCTTTATGTTTGTGAGCCAATTTCTTACCTAGACTGTAAGTTGGGGACCGAATCCATAGAGCCGAGAAAAGTAGGTCCATATTGTTTGCTTCATTTAGATTTCAACTCCCACTGTCTATTACAAACACTCAGTTAATTACATGATTTTCAATAAACAGTTGAGTTAACGTATGGAAAAAGTTCTGAGAACCGTCATGGGACTGGTTTGCTTAGTCACGGTTTCGTTTTGTTTTTACGTTTTTCTGTTTTGCCAAATTAAAGTATGATTTAAAAACATCATCAAGGGCTGGGCCAAATACCTTCGAGGGCTATCAGTTGGCCCTCTATGATTTAAAGCAACATACACAAAATACAGAGTGAAATATGTAAACTCAGAATTCTTGCGACAAAAAATTAGGTTCTCTTATCAGTTGAACATAGCTGAATATTGTGTTATATTTTAATAAAACATTTTAAATGGTATGAAAGTCACTTATGTTCTACAACAGATGTTTACAAAATGGATGAATGCGGTTATCCATGAACTATTTTTAATAATGTTTGTCAAATGATTTTGTATTTATCTAAGCAATTACAATATATTCATAATTGTTGTTTTTTGTGCTGATTCGCTATGAATTGTGTTTTTCATTTTGTTATAGTTTATTTTACCATAAGGATGTATCTTACGTTAGCATATAAGACAAAATGCATTCGAAAAGAAATTGGGACTTACTCTAAAATTCTAAAAATACGTAAAAATGATTGTTTGTTTTCAACATAACCTTGTGAATTTGTGTTTATACACGTACGTGTATACGCACCTCAGAGATGTCACGTGTCATTTTTACAACTGAAGGAAATTTCTTCAGTGGTGAGTCTGAAAGACTCAGAAAAGGGTTGTTTTGTTTGTTTGTAACTAAGCACAAAGTTACACAATGGACTATCTTGCTCTACCCACCACATTTATCGAAACCCGGTTTCTAGCATTGTACGTCCGCAGACATACTGCTATGCCACTAGGGGAGCACTTAGAAGAGGGAAAACAGAAAAAAAAAACATTAAACACATAAAATATCGTTCGGCTTAGCTGATAAGTACACTTATGGAAGCCATTTTTAAGGATTAAATTGATTCGATTCAAATTAGTCTAAACTCTGCGAAGAAATCACAAACGGAATAAGGACTAACATATTCCAGGTTTCTTCTAATCAAAAGAAGACAATAATAGAGACGTATGTGGAACGGAAGAAAAGGGGTTCCGGCAGAAGAAAAAAATAAGATTCTTCAAGTGAGCATGGTACTGTGACGTCTCCAGTACCATAACACTCCCTCAGGCGTGAATAATAGTTAACAGACCAGCTCAGAAGAAGGTAACAACAAACATAAGTAACACATGAAAAATAATATGCTAAATAACGTAATTGTGGCTTGTTTATTACTCACCCATGTAGATATGCAAATCTTATGACTAATGTTAAATAAATGAAATTACACTCGATCTATATAGGCCACCATAGACCTAGAAATAAACAGCAAAGAAAGCCAAAACACCATTGAACCGATGTAATACCACCATAGCGTGGCAACTTATGAGTTTAACATTAGTAATGATAATCTGATAAACAGTAGAGGCTCGAAGAATAACATCTGGAAAAGATAGGGGAATTGAATTGTTTTTAATGGTACAGTTACAATACGAATATTCGAAAATCTGCAGAACTAATTCCTGGGTATATGACACTACGTGGTGTTAATACCACTTAAAAACATATATTTAAATCTGTGCACGAGCACAACGGTCTTCTTCACGCACCAGAATGGGATGAAAGTTCGATCCCATTATATTATACAACAACAGAACAAGTATTGGAATATCGGTTAGAACAAAAAAGAAGGAAGACAAAAAACAACTTAGGTTGCACTGTTGTATTATACAGAGGTTGAATACTTTATACTAAAGCGGTTTTTAATATGTAAATCAGCAAGTAACCAAACAACAACAGCCGGTGGAACTGCACGTGGCAAAACTACATTTCGATATTGTTTGGTATTATGACGAAACTTTGTCACTTTTGGGTTGGGTATTTAACACAAACAACTGTATCTGGCGCAAAACATTCATACATTCAGGTCATAAAGATCTGTTAAGGTTGGGAATTTATAGTTTCTAAGACGGAGATACTCGTTGAAGGTATTTGAAAACGAAGTAATATTGATCAACATAATGCACCAAGACTATCTGGAAAGAGACCTACAGTAAGATGAACCCTTAACCAAGGTAAGAAAAGAGCGCGGAATCTTCTAACAGGTGGGAATCCACGAGCACAAAAGTTAATGGCCAAAGCCGTCCACGTGCCTCAAGCAACAGTATGCAAAATAATCAAGAAGAATTTCCATTTGGAAATTGGACCAACAGGATGTGGTTCACCAAAATAAAGCTTCTAGTTGTACCTCACGTTTAACCGCCTCATACCTCAAGTAGATGGAGATTTAAATGGATAGTCATGCTTTTGCATACAAAAATGTATGTATAATCGAGCTATGGAAAACCATTGTCCTCATACACTAAATAGATTATGGAAAATATGCAACGTGGAGTGATGTCCTTTTGACGTGACAGCCGTATGACGGAGCCTTTAGCAATAGGAACTACAGTGTAAGGCTTTTATTAAGATGCAGGGTCGTCAGACAAAGCATAACCAGACGAAGCAGCGCAGACTATAAAGTCGTGATGAGGCTCTAAATCGCTTTAACATAATGTACTTAAAACTTTATAAATTTTGAGTAGGTTGTCGTTTTTCTCTTTACAATGCAAGCTCCACAGTGTAGTGTTTTTAATTAAAATTATTCTTTGAAAATATAGTTTTGGAAGGTAAGAAAAAATTTTCAGTCTTTCATTCTAATTTTCATAAAACAGAAATATTTCCGTCATATCAGAACTTTTGGAACATGACTACAATGAAGTAGTATTATTTTATTGATGCATTTCTATCAATTAAAATTATCATATTGTACTTCCTGACCAAGAATTTTATGTAGATTCGTACAGAATTGTTTTTATGCTATAGTACTGTTATAGTGCTCACTATAAGGAAAAGAAATAATGCCAAATAATGAAATAAATGAATCATGCTATTTATGTAATCTCTATCACATATGTTAAGCCTAATGATCCCTAATGTCCCTCCAGCTTCAGCAGTTTGGACGTTTAAACCTTGATAGTAGCCTGTTTTTCAGTAATTCGTAGAAATTCAAAAATAATTACAAGCATAAATCAGTACTGATGATATAAACAGTTTTTAACGGATTAAGTGCTAACTAGAAAGTAAAATACGTAGTACCACAACACTAACTCCTTTGTTGTTTTATCTAGAAGAAATGTTTGCATAACGTTTCAGTGGTAAGCTCTTAAATAATTTTTCAGTTCGCTCTCTCTCTTGTATGGGTATTTGAGTATTGATGTTTATCTACCCAGGAGGGTCAGGTTTCGTTAACCTCTTCCTCCTTCCTTCAAATTTTGGTTTTACAACTGTCAAGCTTATTTATATATTGCACATGAGGGCAGAGTAACCCGTACTTACTCAGGCCCCTTTCAGGGCAATGTCCATACACAATCTACACATACACTTGGTGCAATTAAATCATTTCTCTTATAGTTCCATAATTATTTGCACTTTCATTAGTTAGGTATTAATTATAAAACGTTTATATAAAAACCCTTTTAATGTTAAGTAATTAATCCCTAGTCTAATGTGGAGTCTAGTTTATAGGTGGCCTTTTATTTATTTAGAAAATATATATTCACTGGGAAAAGGTATTTAGGTATATCATGTATACAGTACCTATCAAGTTCGCTTACTAGTTCATTTTTCTCCAATTTTTGTCAAAATAGTTTATTGTACTATATAGGAGTCTATATGCTATAGTTTCCATGTGTGCGTTTATGCACAATTCAGATGATGTTGTTCTGGGTACTTTATAAGCTGCTCTGAGAAGTATATTTTGTATTGTTTGTAGTTTTTTTTTTTGAAGTAGTTTTTTGCTTACGTTTTTCAGTGTGTATATGGTTTAGTTTGGTTTGGTTTGAATTTCGCGCAAAGCTATACGAAGGATATTTGCGCTAGCCGTCCCTAATTTAGCAGTGTAAAACTATAGGGAAGGCAGCTAGTCATCATCATCCACCGCCAACACTTGGGCTACTCTTTTACCAACGAATAGTGGGATTGATCGTCACATTATAACGTCTCCACGGCTGAAAGGGTGAGCATGTTTGGTGTAACGGGGCTTAGAACTCGTGACCCTCGGATCAAGAGTCGATTGCCTTAACCATCTGGCCATACCGGGCTATCTTTGGCATTAGTACAACTAACGTTGAAGTAAATAATATATTTTAGGCAGTTCCATATACTGAAAGAGGCCCTGCATGGCCAGGTGGTTAAAGCAATCGACTCTTAATCCGAGGGTAACGAGTTCTAAGCCCCGTCACACCAAACATGCTCTCCCTTTCAGCCGTGAGGGCGTTATAATGTTGCAGTCAATCCCACTATTCGTTGGTGAAAAGGTAGCCCAAGAGTTGGCGATAGGTGGTGGTGACTAGCTGCCTTCCCTCTAGTCGTATACTACTAAATTTGGGACGGCTAGCGCAGATAGCCATCGTGTAGCTTTGCGCGAAATTCAAAACCAAACAAACAATGTCAAAATGTATGTACTGCTGATAACATCCACTGCCCGACGACTGTAGTTGTCACGGGACTTGCTGATTTGTATAATCAAGATAGTTCTAATATAACGCAAAAAAAGTGTATTCAGATACAGTAAGTAATATTTTTTTCTAAATTTCTATGCAGTTTCTGTGTTTAATTAATACTATCCGTGTTGATTCTATGTAACGCGGTTGCTGTTGTCCTAATTCTTTTACTCAGGTGAAGGTTACATTGTACAATTAAAATCTAAAAGCGTAAAATACATGTTTTTATATAGAATTCTAGAAAGTTAGTCTATATAGCTGGAAATCCAGAAACCTTTACGAACTGACATGGGTTGGTTTAAAGTTGTATATGTGCTCAGTGGCATATCTAAATTCCAGTCTGACTAAAAAAACGGGTGTTTTCGGGATTTCATTTCTTGTATTGAAACTGTATTTTTGTTTCTTCGCTCTTTCTTTCAGCCCTTGATCTTGACTTCATGCCCCACAACCAGGCACCAGTCTATCAAATTGGAAGCTAGTCAATAAATTGAAATTTTTATGATTTATTCGCCACTTTGTTTTAATTGTTTTCCTCTGCTGTTCGTATTCAATTTTATTATACGCCTAAGAGTTCTTAACCTGTGTTTTACGAACACTTTCAATTATATGGCTTATTATTGAATATCATCATGGCTGTAGGTGCTTCTTAAGTATAGCTAAGGCCACGTTTCTTTCACGTGTTGTCCTATTTGTAGAACTGGCATTAAATTATTAAACTTTACATCATGTGGATCTTAGGCATACCTGAACTGCTTGTGTAAATTACTAGTTACAGTCAATCACTTGTACATAAAGTTAGTGTTTAATATCTAAGATGCAATAACTTTTTCTATTAAACTCATATAATTATATAATATTTTCCATAGTGTCTATATTTTCGCATTATTTATTTAACAAGAAAACGCAACGTCCCTAGAAATGATTTTTGTAACATGTTATAAAATAAAATTACAGTTCAGGTACTGTTTTGTGGTCGGCATCCTATTGTTGCAAAAAATCTTACTTGCTATTTTTGGGCTACAGATGTGTGGTTTTGTAGTTAAAGCACAAACCACACAAAGGGCTATCTGTACTCTGCCCACCACGTGTATCGAAACTCGTTTTTAAGCATTGGATGTCCGCAGACATACCAATGAGCCAATGGGGGCTTCAAGATGTGTTATAAGAGTGACCGTTAAATACCCTTAGTTGATAACAGTAGGCGTTGAATAGTTCCCTTCCTTCTAGTCTATCAGTTCAGAAAGAACCACGGTTAACACAGCTAAATCTTTTGTTGTTTTCTGTATATAAAAAAAAATACACTATATGTATACAAGAATGAATGATTAATCTCGTTTTGTAATGTTTTAACTTGATCATTTGCTAATAAGCACGTGAACGACGTAGAGTAATAATATATAAAAGGGGCCAACTTATATAGCAATCAATATTATGTAGTTGCTTTAATTACCTTCATTTATTATTTCATCTATATTCAGTACTGTACAAAAGTGATAGTACGAAGTCAAAAATTAGATTTCAAGCTACTCTCAGAGTTTGCAGCAATTTGTCAGATACTCCAACCAGCATCACGTAAAGCTTTTATGAGAACTTTATCATCTACTGACAATTATCTACGTTTATAAACCGTGGCTTGACAACAAAACTTAATATATAGTGTTAAACACTGTTTTTTTTATCAAAGTTTGTTAATGAAGTGCCATTAAAGTGATCTATTCTAGCATATGTCAGTATCATATGTTAGCCGCTTGCTCTCTCCTTTCTATATAGTTAAGACATCGCATGAAGTATCATGACAGTTACTTCATACCCTAAATAGGATCAGTATGTTCATTCAAGCAAAATCCTCATGACATGTCTAAGCCGGAAACTGACGAAATTGATTTAAAATCTATAATAGAATCGCAATATGGTAACAGTGTTATAGATTCAGAAGATGAACGAAATGGAAAAGATAGTGAGGAAATAGAAATCCCTACTTCATCGCAAGTTACATTAACACTATCAAACTGTATGCAAAAATAAAGGGGTAAAATGAACTTCATGGAAAGGCCGTAGAATTGGCGTTCACTTTTAACCGCGCGAGAAAACCCATTAAAAAAAAAAAGAAACAGTGAAACTGGACATTTTCTTCAAATACATTTGATTAATATTTTGAGTACTTATGTACATTTTGAATGTCTGTTTTTGTTCTTATTATAATAAACATAGCATAAACAGTGTAATAACTTTATTCACAAACGTCTTACTTCCCTTGAGTGAAGCAAGTATAACTTTCTGCTCAAACATTATATATAACACTGCACAACAAAGTTTTTGCTACTTGAACACTGTTGGGTGTTCCTCATAGATTTGTGGCTGCTGATCACGAAAATCACATCCAAATTTACCCATCACGTACCGTTTAATCGAAATCTTCAATTTCACCAGGACATTGCTACAATGGAAAAACGGTATCAGGGCAACTGGAATCTGTCAATGCTTGCTAACTACTGTTGGACACTGAAACGTGATGCACCGGACATTGAATACAAACGGAAATCAGGAGCAAAACACTTTTAATTATGTTGAACTTAATAGCGTATTAGAAACATAAACGCAATTAAATACGTTATTGCCGGTAAACAGTTAACTGTTTATTTCTCAGAGTTCCTACGTGATGAAGCAAAACCAAAACTATATTTGTTCATACCCACCAGGTATCTCTCACAATCAGCAAAAACTTTTCAGAAAGCAAAACTTTTCAAAAAAATTGTTGTGCAGTGTAATTAAGGAAATCTATGTTCATTGTCTAAGCCGGAAATTTTACTCAGTTCCGTGCGATTCTCCGTTAGACAGGTTTTACTGTATAAGGGAATTCTAAAGGAGCATAAGTATTCTCACCCTGGCTCATTCTGTTGTCAATATAAAGTATTACCATAGTGCTGAGATTTACATTCTGAAATGGCATAAAATCGAAAGAATGACAAAATATTCTATTCTCCTAACACTTTTGCACAATACTGTATGTAAAGACGAAATGTGTGTTTGTTTGCTCCCTAACTCCTCTGATCCTATTGGACCAGTCTCAACCAAAATTTATATGTAAACACTATGAATTATAGGAAATGTCCTAATGGGTTAAAACTTGAGCTGAATCCTGTTTCTATTTTGTGAAATCTGTTGGTTAATTCCTCCCACTCTATTGAGTCAATTTCAAACAATCTTGGCGGTTGGTGCTTTGGACAATGTTTAATATTCTAAGGCGATTTAAAGTCGGACTATGAATTTAAAAGTTTATTGAATATTTCTTAAACAGCCATGATTTTCTTATGATCAATGAGGTGTAGGGTGTTCAAGGATATGATCACCTCAAAATCTTTATGTGGTGGTAGACAGAAAGAAAATTGCAAATGTTGTTTATGAAGAAACTTTGTTATAATTTTTAATGTTTTAGATAAAGCTTATGCTTAAGTTGTTATCCGAATAATCTAGTACAGTTCAATAATATAACCCCTTAAATAACTAAAAACATTTTAATATATTTCCATACGCTAATCCTGGATAAGGATTGCCGCTAAGGTTTGAATTTTCCATAACCGGTATGACTTAATGACAAGTAGAAAATCGAATTGACATTTATACCTTTTTTTTTTTCAGTATTTTTCGAATTATCTGTGTTCACGGCTATGTATAAAAACAGCCTAAAACACCATACATATTTTATTAATATGATATGTGTTTTCTTGTAGCAAAGCCATATCGAGCCATCTGCTGTGTCCACCGGGGAAATCGAACCCTTGATTTTAACGTTGTAAATCCGTAATCTTACCGCTGTCCCAGCAGGGTGCATTAACATGATATAAGCATCAGCCTAAATAACTAATGTGGAAGTTTTGTATTAGTATTTGGTTCTACTGAAACTATTTGCCATCGTTCCTAATTTTTTCCCAGCACCAGAAGTGCATTTTTGGCCCGGCACAGCCAGGTGGTTAAAACACTCGACTCGTAATCCAAGGATCGCGGGTTTGAATACCCGTCACACCAAACATGCTTGCCCTTTCAGCCATGGGGGCGTTATAATGTAACGGTCAATCCCACTATTCGTTGGTAAAAGAGTAGCCCAAGAGTTGGCGGTGGGTGGTGATGATTAGCTGCCTTCCCTCTAGTCTTACACTGCTAAATTAGGGACGGCTAGCACAGATAGCCCTCGAGTAGCTTTGTGCGAAATTCCAAAACAAACAAACAAGCAAACAAGGTAATTAAAAATTAGGATTATTTGTTTACTTTGAATTTTGCGCAAAGCTACACGAGAGCTATTTGCGCCAGCCGTCCCTAATTAAGCAATATAAGACTAAAAGGAAGACAACTAGTCATCACCACTCACCGCCAACTCTTGGGCTACTCTTTTACCAACGAATAGTGGGATTGACCAAACATTATAACGCCCCCACGGCTGGGAGAGCGAGCATGTTTGGCGCGACTCGGGCGCGAACCCGCGACCCTCAGATTACGAAGCGCACGCCTTAACGCGCTAGGACATGCCAGGCCCCTTTTTTAATTACCAGCCTAAAGGAAAGCTGACAGTCACCATGCACACCAAGAGATTGACTGTTACTCTAATAAGGCATCCACAATTTAAAGTGCAGGGAATATTAAGCAGTTTCGCATGTATTTAAACCCAGATCGCCAGGTCCCAAACCTAGATCTCTGCTGCAGAACTAACCCACGAAACGCAAAAAAACAGATAGAGGAAATCATTCTGGGATATTGCGAAGGTGACGAATGTCTTTCTAATCAAAAAACTATTTTGATTGTTTTGTTTTTAAGATATGGCCAACATAAAATTATTGCAATAGCAAGAAGTTATTTCATGTGTAGAGAAAATCTATAGATCTTAGATTCTGCTACATGTTTTTCATTTTAAGTTAAATTAAACATGGCGTCCGGCGGGAGAGCCTCAAAGATTTATATATATATATACACATGCCCCCCAGTGGCACAGTGGTATGTCTGCGGACTTACACACTAAAAACCGGGTTTCGATACCCGTGGTGGGCAGAGCACAGATAGCCCATTGAGTAGTTTTGTGCTTAATTCTAAACAAACAAATATATACACAGAGAGAGAGGTGTGTGTATATATATATATAGAATCTTTTCATAAACGAAGGATTTTAAATTGATTAGATATAACGGATAGAATGGTATCTTAATCATTCGTATACAGAACGTATTGCATTCATTTCGTTATTATTATTTATTAAACCCGAAACGTATTAAAGACTGTACTTAAAACGCAGCACCTTTATCTATCAATGTTACCACACGATGTTTTCGTGAAGTGCATAGTATTACAAGTTGTTGTGAAATATCTCGAGTTGTAGTTCATCTTCTGGCGTTCGCGTTGTTGTACTAGCAGTGATAGTAGTACTAGTAGCAGCGTATTTATGTGTATTCTTTAAGTAAAAAAAACGTATTGTTTATAATGGCAATTCGAGCTCAGTTTGAAAATAGTAATGAAATCGGGGTATTTTCGAAACTCACCAACTCATATTGTCTTGTGGCTATAGGCGGCTCTGAAAACTTTTACAGGTTCGTTATCAATAAGGTACAGTTTATAGACTTACGTTATGCAGAAGCTTCCAACTACCTTATTCAAAATTATTGCAAATATATTTCGATTAGCGCTATAATAACTTAATCAGTTAATGGCATTAAAGTAACCGTTACACTTGAAAAATAAGTGCTTCAGTTTTTTTTTTAATCTTGGTTATTAGGTTACTATATATATCATCTGGAAAATGGAAAATGTAGCCTTGAGATACTTAGATTTTCCAAAAACAAGTTTTATTTTTAATGAGGTATCACACAGAAGATTATTCAAAAAAAATTCATTTGTAGTGATTATAAAAAGTAAGTGTGATTTAAGTTAAGTTGAGAGAAAGCAAAAAGTTGTTTCTCATGTTTGTGTCTTTGTTAGTGTTCTGTTAATACTGTTAGTATTATTGCAGCATTGGAGTGCTCAAGAGACAACTGTTTGGTTTTTTGCTTTTGGTTATTTCCAGTTATGATATTGATAATGATAGGGACATAATAAAATATGTTATGTGCTAATGACATTAATCTTGAGTGTTTCAAATCGTACTGAAGAAGTTGAAGTATTGGAGAATGACTTGGAAGCCAGATCAATTTGTTAGATGAATTGATATTTAGCATATGACTTATTTTTAATTATAGTAGATGCTGCATAATGCATTTAGTTGATAATTAGGATCACATTTAATGTAGAGGGAACCCACTCAATGCCATGGTTGTCAACAAATTAAGAAAAGGATCTTGCCAAAATGATGAATAAATCAATGAAGTCATAAGTGATGCTTGTAGTAAAGTTAATATAATTTTAAGTGTGTTTGTAGATATATTGATTACAAGTAAAAAGGGACAGTTATCTATATACAAATCACTAGTTAGGTCTTAGTTGAAATACTGTATGCATAATACTGACTTGTTGGTAAGAGTTCAGAGGAAGGCTACTAGGATGATTTCAGAGATGGAAGGATTATCTTACAAAATTGGTTAGGATCACTTAACTTATTTGCTCTTGAAAAAAGTAGAATGAGATTTGAATTTATTGAAAATTACAAAAGCATTGAAAGGATGAAGGCCTCTGATATTTTTTTCTAGTTTATTATATTCCATAGTTGGTAGATCAGAGAACACAAAATTAAGATTTGGAAAAATACAGGTAAGCTTCAGTTGTGACACTTGTTTTTACACATTGGACATGTTTATTGGCTAAAAAGAAGGCATTTCCCACACTCATTTTGCATTGGGGTTACAAAAAGTGATTTGAATTGGCTGAAATCTGTCCATCAATCATGAAATTAACAGCCCAGCAAAAGAAACACTGAAGTCTCCAAATGACATACAGGCATCTTGTTAGATATTGTGCAGGAAATTGAGTACAGTATTATGCCTGTAGCTGCTTTAAAAGCATTCCTGGCTACTTATTCTATTGCTTTGTGATGCTTGGTTTTCCATACCAAATCACAGGTGAAATTGTTTGTATCTGAGTTGAAGGCGAAACATAAAAAGTGTGATACCAAAATAATAGAGGTTGTCAATTGCTTATTAATGATTCTAATAATATGACTTTATTATTATATATACTGAACTTACTCAAAGCACTTATGCCTTAGTACTAGCTAATATGAAGACTTGATGATGCTGTATTTCACTTAATAATTTATCAATTAACAGATACAAATTTGTTTCGAAGTTTCCTATAAAATATATGTCCAAAACCACATTCTTTGGAAGTTTTGAGATTGAACTTGCATTTAATATTCAATAAATTGTAGTGTAATGACAGCTCTTAGCTTCTGAAGGATATGTTAAAAGGAAAATTCCAAAATTTCCTGGAAAATGAAGATTGGTTTTAGTTTTTACTTTTCAGGAGAGTGGATGTATTGCAAAGCATAATGATCTCATGTTGTCTATATGTTATGAAATTTTTTACCCCATGAATTCTAGTGTGGTTAAGATTTATGACCATTATAAATACAACTTGTGTAGATAGAACTCTTCATGATTCTTCTTTCACACAGACCATACTTTTTTCAATTAGATAGCAAGTAATTCTATTGAAGTTTTTATCTAACAATTAGACCATAAATTATTTATAACCAAACTTTTTAGTGTATACTTCATGGTGTGTATAAACAATTAACAAACTTTTACAGTGACCCTTCCTCAGTTCTGTAATTTAACCTTTTTTTTCTTTTCCTTTTTTTTTTGAATAGAAGTTAAAATTCTAAATAACAAAAATATGCTTCTTTGACATCTCTGTTTCAAGGTATATTTGAAAACTAATTTGCCTGTGAATATGCAAACAAAATAATTACTGCTACTTGAAGTATAATTAATTCATAGTTTGTTTGTTGTTGTTTTTTTATTTCAGTGTCTTTGAAGGAGAATTATCAGATACTATCCCTGTAATTCACACTTCCATTTCTGGTTGTCGGATCATAGGAACTCTTTGTGTTGGTAAGTATTTATAAATTTAGAAATTATGAAAAATCAAGGCAGGGGGCCTTTTCAACTCATAAGGATATTTTGATCCCAGCCTCTCTTTAAAAAAAACAAACAAAAAATTGAAAGTTGAACCCTTTAAAAAGAACAAAAAATAATTGAAAGTTCAACCTTTATTTCTCCAAATATTCATTTACCATTTTTATAAAACCCCTACAGATGATTGTTAATAAGTGGACCACAGCTGAAGATGTTTGATCTTTTCAAATCTTAAACTTGTGATCCCTTGTTCTGCTTCTTTTGAGTTGAACTTGAAAGAAAATCTAAAACATCAAACTTATTAGTTTCCTTAATAATTTTGAATAATAAAATCTGATCAACTTTCAACAGTTTCCATTTCAAGAGAGAATAGATTAAAAGAGCTCTCATAACAATCTTGTCCACACCTGCTTTCACCTGAGTAATTTTGCATTGAATCCTCTTCATTAACTCAATGGTCTTACTGTAATAAGGGTATGAAAATTACATGTTACTCTAAATGAAGTGATAGTAATAACTTGTGCAAAAATATGGAATTATTTCAAGTGTAGTTGACATACAGCCCAACATTTTATTAACTTTACAACTTGTAATAGCTAAAGATCTCAAAGATTTAAGAGTTGTATTAAAAATTAAACACAATTTTTGTTCTCATTCATATAATTATAAAAGTAATCCCAGCTACATTCTATGTGTAATTTATATTATAATAATTTATGTGCATAACCTTTAACTTTTCATAATCAACTGCCATCTGCTGTCCTAACTATGTAACTAATCCAATTCTTTTTTAAAATTTATAGCATCCTCGTTACTAGCAACCAGTCTTAAAGATTTTGAAATTATGAGCAAACTAACATCCCATGATTTTCTCTTATCAATGTCATTGTTATGTATTTTATTTCAGCATTATGTCACATTATACATTTTTTAAACATAATTATATAGCTTGAAAATGTATTGACCATTTCTTAAAATGGGAAAAATGTAATTAAATGTAGTTTTATAGATATCTAATAAAGATACAGAATTTATCTTAGTAGTTAAAAATGTCAACCCTTGCTTTATTTATTTATCACCATATTGTTTTAATCAAAATACATGCATATATAGAATATGAAATATAAATATAAATTGGTTGTTTATGTGGTATCACCATAAAACTGGTAATAATTTTCAGCAGATATTTCTTTACTAGTCCTGTGTAGGTTTTGAGTGAAAAGAACATTATAACATCTTAACTACACACCTTATGTGCTGTACATTGCTAATGGCAAGGCATTTTATGTGGCTACAGACTCCATTTGATTAACTGGATATGCAACATACAAAACCGTAGTAAGAAAAACTTATGAGGTATCAGCTCTTTACATGATGTAACACCTTATACTGTGTGGTCTATAGATGAAATTTTGAGTGTATGATGTTGCATCACAATTATGGAATTGAAATGTATATAAGTATTTTTTAATTTTCCCAATTAGCCAACAGACATGGACTCCTCATTCCTAATACAGCTACAGACCAAGAACTACAACACATTAGGAACTCGCTACCTGACTCTGTAAAAATACAGAGAGCTGAAGAGAGACTTTCGGCTTTAGGAAATGTTGTAGCTTGCAATGATTATGTTGCCCTTACTCATCCTGATCTAGACAGGGTAATCTTGTAACAGAGAATTAATTATTAATATCAACTTGATATTTCTATGATTCTAGGATATGTGCAAGTTTGATTATGTTGTGAGAAATAAAAATTGTTGGGATTAAGAACAGGTAAATGATAAAGTTAAGTATATCAGTTTCTTACTGTTACAAAGGTCACATGCATAATGTATTTCTTTTTTTATCATTGTGTTAAGGGTATGTTTATCATCATAACTTAGGAAGCGTTCCTCAATGTAAAAATTATATTTAAAAAAATTTTAGATTCATAATATCAGAGTTTCTTTACAATAAGAGAATTGTTTGTTTGTTTTTGAATTTCTCATAAAGCTACTCAAGAGTTATCTGCACTAGCCATCCATAATTTAGCAATGTAAGACTAGAGGGAAGGCAGCTAGTCATCATCACCCACTGTCAACTCTTAGGTTACTCTTTTACCAATGAATAGTGGGATTGGCCATCACATTATAATGCCCCCTTGACTAAAAGGGCGAGCATGTTTGGTGCGATGGGGAGTTGAATGTTTTAACCCACCTGGCCATGCCGGGCCACAATAAGAGAAAACTATACGACTTGCTGTATGTTAAAAATTTAGGTTTCTTGTTTTTGGCTTTGTCACAGTTTTCCAGTAAAATGTATGATTTCTTCACACATCTAGCATTATTAATGCTTAGCTTGAAGAAAATAGGCATACATATCACTCATGAAATACAGTTATGTGCATAAGTAAAATTTCCAATATTTTGAAGAAATATCCTTTTAATTATTTTATTATTATTATTATTAATTATTTTAATGCCCAAAGAAAAGAAATGTTTTAGATAAATAATTGAACATAATTTTTATTTACACTAGATTTTTGATTTTAAATGTCTGTTAAAACTGGGTAATTACCTAGACAAATAACATACTGAAAGATTAATCTTAACATAATGTTATGAAAAATGCTGTTTTGAAGTTACTGTGATAAAAATGAAAAAAATGCTAATTTTTGATTAGCTTTATGATAAATATCTATTAAAACTAAGTTGTTTCTGAAATTTGTGAAAAAAATCTGTCTTATTTGGTGTTCTTTTTAGGAAACGGAGGAAATCTTGTCAGATGTTTTGCAAGTGGAAGTTTTTCGACAAACCGTTGCAAGTAATGTGTTAGTTGGGAGTTACTGTGCTTTAAGTAACCAAGGAGGGTTGGTAAGTTTTATCAGTTACAGTTAAATGAAGAGTAGTAAAGAGTATCTTGTCATTTTTTACATTGTTCAAAGGTTTTAGCCAAGTTCTTTGAATTGAGATGAGTAAATTGTTTCAAAGTAATAATTTCAGTTTTTACACTTACTGGACAAGTGATTATTATTACAGGAATTTTCAAATTATGCATGATGTTATTTTAATCATGTAACTATTTTTGTTCCTAAAATGAAATTTTGGTTTATTTATTAAATATTTATGTTAATGCTTTGTTCTTTACCCATAACTGCTTATAGTTTTAAATATTTCAAATTATGTCTGTTATTTATCAAGACTCGATTTGACCAGAAAATAACAAACATTGTGAAGTCCTCTTTAAGATTTGCATTTCAGTATTCTTATCTGTTTTTAAAATATATTGAATTTGTGACATGCTTTTAAAAATCATTTATATAAGTTAATACAATAAATCATTAAAGTTAACAGAACTTATATAATGTTGAAGATACTACAGGGTGTTTGAAAAGTCACTATGCACTTATATATTTATTAACAGACGAAACTGCACAGTGACTTTCTGAACACCCTGTATAACTAGATATGAAGCCAAATCTGTTATTTGATTCATCTCTTGTACTGAGTTACACCTGTTTTGGGGAATTCATCCTTCGTCAGTAACTCTGAACACCACTATAAGAAGTGGTGAATCGAATGATAGGTTGGTTTTCCTATTTAGTACCTAAATAGCTTGTCTGCTTAATAATTCAGAAAAATAAATTAGTAGCATCAGTGCTGCATATTCTTCAAATTCTACACAAGATCACTATGGTTAGTAAAAGATAATTAAAAACACCATACAAAGTGTTATATGATATTCCAAATGTTGTGCTATTTGTTGATGTGAAAACCTGCCTTTTTAAACTATTTTACAAGGCAATTCACATTTGTAGTATGTCAATCTACTTTTAGTATTACAATATGCTGACTGTTAAAATGTGTTTGCTTGAGAATTCTAGCCATCCTACATGTGAAAAGGCTAGGCACTTTTTCAGTGACCTGAAAACAAATCAGGCATCCCTTTTTTAGTTTGACATTTGAGACAAACATTTGGAAAAGTATTTCTCTAATGGTTACTCATTAATTACTCTAGTTATTGTCACTTAACCTGTGTTAATTGTACATACATGGATGTGCTGGCTGGCCACTTTATTAGTGCCTCTGTACTCTTTCAGGCTTGTGCCTGAACTGAGCTGAGGGTGATCAAATGATGTGTCAAGCTGTATCTACTGCACTAAATGATTGGGGCAAACATTTAAAAGAGGCATGGCAGTGGATCTAGCAGATCCCACAGTGTTCAAGACAATTGTATTGATAGACTGCTCCAAGACATCAGTCATTTGACCTTATCAATCACCAGTGGCAATAGGTTAATTCAACATCTGCTCTTAGGTTCATTGTGGCCCAAAATATGTAATGACAGAAGGTATAGGAAAGCATTTAGATATTTTAGTAAAGTCCAGTCAATAGGCTGATGGAGGCATTCAGTACATGGCAAGCCACAACCATCTCTATTCACATCTTTTGAAGAACGCTGCAATGAAATCTCTGTAGTAGTAATAGACTGTTTCATAAATCACTGATCTCTTTTATCTGGAAGAAAAAATGTTGTGAGTGGTGCAGGCAGTCCACAAATTGATCTGTTGAGGACTCATGGATAGTGATGTAGTCTGATAAGTTATGCATTACCTTTATCGTAAAGATAGAGGAAGGCATTTTTTTACAAAGCCACGTGAATCACTTGACCTTTCTTGTATTATACCTTCAGTTTATGCTTTTAAAGTGAATCATAGTTTTCTAGCATATCCAGGACCCTTTGATTTCTTTAGAATGTAGCATAAATTCCAGAACTTCAGCATAATTTCTAATGAAGTGTATGTTGTAATACTTCATATGTGTTCTGCTGGGAATGATATTGTGAAGACATCAATGCTCTCATTCTTTGCAGACATTGGACATATTCATGCATAGCTTGAGGAACATGATGGAGAATATAGGCATCTCCAATGGCCACTGCAATTTCATATCTTACTTCAATTTAGCATCTATGAAATGAACTTAAAAAAAATGCCATCATGATTCTTTGCATACCTTGCTCAATATAAAGTATAGAATATTAATGGCTGAATGAGAAAAACCTGCTCAGGACATCTTCCAACCATGTGCCATGCTATTTCATGGTTGTTAATCAGGCAAAAGGTGAATCAGCTTCTTATTACATATATGTCCTAATAAAGGAGCTAGGAAGTGTATATACATATATAAGTAGGTGTATAGCTACCATTTTGTCATTTATTACAATAAAATAAATTATGATAACTTTAATAATTTGTGTTTATGAATGCCTTCTGTTTTTATTAATAAATTTCATAGACATTTAAGAAATAGAGAATATGACAACCCAAGTTTCTTCACTCTGTGTTGCTTGTTAAACATACATTTACAGATATCTTAAAAGTGTTTATTATGAAACAGGTTTAGTCTTTACTGAATGTTTTTCATATGAACTGTTCTGGGAATTGCAAGCATACTGGAGTCACACTCATCAAATGACGAAAAGTTTTAATACTGTAGAAGTCACACACAATGTCAAAAATGCAGTGTGTGCATAGTTCATTTACAGTTTGTGTGAGAGTTGTTTATTATATGCAGTTCTGAGCCTCTGCTATAATAAGAGAAGCCTACTATAAATTATGCAATGCAGTGTAAAAGTTTGATGTTAAATACCTATATTGTAAGTAAAAATTCAGTAGTATTTTGTTGTTTGTTTAAACTCAGCTTATTTTGAAAAATCAAAAAGTGTTTCCTTTGCCTACAGTATAGCCTCATTTTCAGTTTTACCAATTACTCTGAAGATTTTGGGGTATAGAATCACACCACAGTCACCTAAAACATGCTGAACAGTGTCTTGAGCCTAGGATATCTTATAAACAATTTTCCAGTCTGTTGATAGTTGAGCCCGATTGTCACAGTCCTAGGGTCCAAACAGTTCAAGCATTGTCAGACATGCACTAGGTGAATGTGATGTAGTTTTATATCCTAAGATTTTAAAAGTAATTGGTGAAGATATCAGCTTCATATATTGGTAAATTGGGTGTGTCACAGTCTAAGCTGTTGATGTTTATCAATACCCAAGTATGTGATAGTAGATTTAGAATGTTTGCCTTTTTACATTGGTTGTATATTAAACATTCTTTGTATATAAACTCTTCCAAGAAGCTGTTGAAAGTTAACTACTTAATAACAACTATTTTGTGTTGGTATTTGTTACATGTAACTAGACATAACATAAACAACTTGTTATGCTGGATGAGCATTTGAATTTTTTGGTTTTTTAACTGACTGTAAACACATTAACAGTGAAGCCATTTAACGAGTTTATTTTGTGTAGTTATGATAAGTTTTATATTTTATGTATCTGCTACATGCTGTAAATTTTGTTTTGATTTGCATGTTTAATTTGTGTTTAACGATTTACAATTCATGTAACTTTGGTTACCACAAGTACCATTAAATCATCACATAAGATATTCTATGCATTACTTTTAACTTAAATATTTGGATTGCTTGTGTATAAAAAAAGCATTACTTATAAAATTATTGATTACAAGTTTCACTTACTGAATGAACATAATGATAAGGAGTGGTTATCTGATATTAGAGTGGGTGGAAAAATATGAAATAAATTTGTATGTACATATTTATCAGTTTACACCACTGACAATAAACATGAAGATCCTTTGTTTTCTCTGTGTTATGAAGGTACACCCTCAGACCTCTGTGGGAGATATGGAGGAGTTGTCTTCTCTTCTCCAAATTCCTTTAGTGGTAAGTTGAGCATGAAAAACCAGTGTTCAAAATTACTGAAATTTGTATCCATAACAAAAATTTTGTTTGCAAAGTTTCAGGCAGAAACCCTACATTAGGCAGTTTAAACCATGTTACATAGGAAAAAGGCTTGGACAGAATCATTGAAGGGTAAGAACATAAAGAAATTCAATATTGCGTGCATACTGTATGAAGCACATTAATAAAAATATTGTAAGAAGGAACATTGTTGCATGTTGAAAACAAAAAACAAATATTAAAGTGATAGTAACTGGATTCCATTTTTAAGACTGTTTGTAGAAACACTTCAACAGTGTTTCTTCTAACAATGTTTTTGTTAAAGTGCTCCACACGGTGTGTACATAATTTAGAATGTTTGTATTCTAACCTTTCAAAGATTCTGTCTAATCAATTTTTCTATGTAACACGATTTAAACTGCCTTACAAAGGACTTCTGCCTTAAGCATTGCAAATCATAATAATTTTTGCTATAGACATGTGTTTTAATTAATTTGAATGCTATTTTTCCTTATTTTTCCCCATTTTGTGGTCCTTTGTAGTGTAAGCTAGATATGAATGTTGAAAGTACAGTCAATGTTTTTAAACTAATGCTAAAAATAGTTAAAATAGGTTATCTATTTGAACTTATTACTCTCTGCTTTAGGTTTTTACTAAAAGTTTCAAACTGTTCATGAAGTTAGAGAATATAAAATTATATCTACTGTATGTATAATTCTAAATAATATGAGAAAATGTCATGTAAAATGTTTTTTCATTGTGTAGCACTTTTGTTTATTTGTTTTAATCTAATATTAATGCATTTAATATGGAATCATCATATTAGCAGATTTGTCACTTCCATAGATTTTTAGTTGTAATCATAAATGTTGAGACATGGTGTTTGTTTGTATTACATATGTTATCAAGAAATAAAATCTAAGTATTTCTGTAGTAGGGCTTAAATTACTGACAAAATGTTCACATTAAAGATTTTCATGATCCAGTGAATGAATATTACTGTACATATATTCACAACATCATTATTATGTATATTTTTAGTTTTATAATTATTGTTTAATTTGTTCTGTTATCTTCCCTTGTTGATTCCTGTGAATTGGAAACTTTATTTCATCTCTTATGTCATGTTTGTTTTAGCACTTTCAATTTAGATTGCACACCATCTATGAAGCTAATTGCCTTTCTATGCAACAACTAAAACTTGTTCCCTCTTCTAAGTTCTGCTGAAACTTGCAGGAATTTTGGATTTTTATATGTTAAGAATTCTTCATGCTGTATTTTTGTATATATTTCTAAGTCAAGCACATTTAACATGAAATGATTTGAAGTATAAATGAATTTACCACTTTCTTAAATTGATGGTCATAATTATGAATTTTAAATTTAAACAAAATTAAGAGGAAATTAGCTAAAAGCATTTATTCCTGAAATAGGCAGGTACAGTAAACCGAGGAAGTGACATTATTGGTGCAGGGATGGTTGTGAATGATTGGTGTGCTTTCTGTGGAATAGACACAACAAGTACAGAAGTTTCTGTGATTGAAAGTGTGTTCAAACTTAATGAGGCTCAGCCTTTGAACATTTCCAGCAACATTAGAGCATCACTAATAGGAGGGTTTGTATAGACTTTTCTATATGGGTTAAAAGGTTTTACTTATTTATCACAAACAAAGAATTAAATGCCAAACTTATGTGTGTAATTGAATATGTATATATGGGAATTGCAGAGGTTTCTTCAAGAAATTATTATGAAATTTATTAATAAATTTAGTAGAATGTAAAAGTATATCTACTCTACATGATATGATATTTTATTTTCTAGCATTTAAAATGTGTATTCAAGTCTCCTACATTAGTAGGAGACAAAACAAATATTTTGTATCTAATGCTGTGGATTTAATCTTGCATAAATAGGGAGATGAATTTGGTGAACTTTAATTGGTAGAAGCTTCGAAGTTCATTCAACATTTTGTTGATTTGTATCCATAACATTTAGGCAGTCAGTAGTTTTGTGCATATAGAGCTTATTCTTTGCATGTTACTATAAAGATGATTCATCATGTATGTATGTTGGTTACAATTCATGACATAGAGATAGCTAGCTTGATTAATATTTGGTGTGGAAAATGGAAAATGTCTGACAACATATGCAGAATATTTTGTTTTAAGGCTTTGTCTAAGAAACAAGATCAAAAGCTACCCTGAAATAAGACATGTATAGACTTTGGGTTTAAGTTTAAGGACCCAAGTAGTTAGTCAGTTAAATGGGTGAACTATTACCTTCTATGAAGCAAGATATGTAATTAGCATCTAATGAGGTAATTGGAGTTTAAAAATCATTATCGAACATTGTACTTTTTACAGTTTTTGTTTTATTACCAAGAATTCTCAGCTAGTAGATATAAAGAGTGAATAGGTAACTATGCATCTAATTAGTATGAAATCCTTGTTATTTTAAGCAGGTACACAACTGTCATATTTGTCTTTGTTATACTAGTATACAATCATTTATCACTTCATGCTACATGTATTTCAAATATATTGGTATATAGAAGGAAAATTAAATAACGTTTTACATCTATAATAATAAATGGGTGTGCCTGCATGTATGTGAGCTCCTAAGCTCCTAGATGAAAGAACCTTAGAAGTCCGAAATTTTGCACTCGTACTAAGTCAACCGTGAGGGTGTGCACCTAGATATTATTACTTATCTGTGTGTGTGTATGCGTGCATATCTTTTCGTTAGGTAAGATAGTGAAAAAATGCATAGAAAACAATATGTGACCTCCATGGCTCCAAAAGCAAAAAATCTAGAAACCTGTAATTTTACATCCATACTAAGTGGACCTTGAGGGTGTGCACCTGGGTATTATTACTTATACACATGCAGGAGTGCATGCACGTGCACATTTTTCCTTGGGTTATTGGGTTGATATATTCTAGATCATTGTGTCAGTGTGCGCATTCTGAACCTTTTTTAACACAGAAGAACAGTAAAAAATATTTTCAACATTTTTATTTCTCAGAAACATAAAAAAGTCATAAAATAAGTGCAGTAAATGAAAAATTATTTATTATCAATGAACTTTTATTATTAGTTTTTATTATTAAATTTAAAGTTGGATCAATATGTTTACTTTCATGGTAAATTTTATACACCTGGCTCTAGTCCAGGTTAGCTTACACTGTGTCAGAAGAGAAATTAAGTGTGATGTGATGAACCACATCACACTGCTTCTATACACATACAACAATGTGGTGTATAGTGGCATGAATGAGGCCTGATGTTATTGTCATTCAATATACAGAAATTATAAAATGAAATTTATTAACTATAAAATTGAAAATAAAATTATTTTCTAATTTAGAGTTTTTATTGATTAAAGAGGTTTGTTTTTTTATTATTTAAGTTTAAAATTGGATAGATATTTTTGCTTTCATGTTAAATTTTATTCTCCTAGCCTTAGGCTGGGTTATCTCTACCTTAAGCTTATTTATTAATTTCTTTTGTTCATACCAACATTCTCTACACTTACAAGATTTCACAGTGCACTTTTACCTCCATTCACTAAAATCTTAGTGGGTAGAAATTAATAAAACAGAAAAAATTGTAATAGATTCTGATAAAATGTGATGTAAATTTGTTTTACAAATAAGAATCTGAAATATTTAACACAGTTATAAAGTTCATTGATAATAAATAATTCTTCATTCACTGTACTGTCTTTATGACTTTATGTTTATTGAAAATAAAAGTTTAAAATATCATAAACTTTTCTGTGCTGAAGTAGGTTCAGATTGCACACACTGACAGTGATCTAAAATATGTCAACCTAATAACTCGAAGCAAAGTTGGATACTTTTGTAAGGAGTCTTATTATACAAGCCATTCATCTGTGACTTCTGTTTGACCTTCAGAGCAGTAGGTAATTGACCATCAAAAGACACTAGCATTTTTGTCATTTAATAATCCAACCATGATTATAAATATTTAGATCAATTTTAAACAAAAAATGATAACTGTAGAAAG